>NC_089696.1:15082500-16282500 GCF_031753505.1 Anomalospiza imberbis | reverse complement strand
CACAGAAGCTTGGGAAGTACAAAAGAGAAAAAGAGCTGGTTTTATTCAAACATCTGGTATTTCTAGAATTCCAGAGGTGACCGTGGATTGGAGGGTGGAATTACCACCTCTCCAGCCACGCTGATCTAAAGATCAATCCATCATTTCTCTCCACCCACAGAGAAATAGGTAAACTATTCTATTTCCACATGAAATTGTGTGGGAACTCTGACTCTCAAGTATGTAAATATTATCAGAAGGCTAAAGAAGTTTGATGAGAACTGTAAAACTTTCAAAAGAACTAGAAAAGAAAACGTAACACTTTTAACAGTCAGGGCAAGGGCCCAGGGCAGGGCTGTACCTGGGGGCCAGTTAACACTGCTAGAGCCATTAGGCGATTTGGCACGGGGCCAGCCGTCCCCAATGGAGCCGGGAGGACTGGCTGGAGAGTTACTGCTGTTCAGAAAGTCGTAAGGAACAAACGGAGAATCTTCCAGCCTGAAACCACTTGAAATAGCACCTGATTAAAGAAAACAAAGAAAAGGAAAAAAAAAAAAAGAAACAGTCAAGTATTTCTCACGGCCGGTTTTTATATCCGTGATATAAAAATACACGGATATTTTACACATAAATATATATGTATATATATAAAAATATATATAAATACATATAAATACATATAAAAGCATGCCCCCTGCAAATCAGTCATGAAATATATAGCAGCACACTGTCCTCTTGTGATGCCAAGTTATACTGGAGATCATACAGGAGTGTATAACTCAAAGTGAAACATGCCTCAGTAATCCAGGAGAAAACTGTAAGAATAATCTCCCTTCAAACCCCTTCACTAAAACAATACATATATTCAAAGTAACATGTGTTCAACTCAAGTAATCAGTTCCAGAGGGTTAGGGCATTTTGTGGGACCCCACTTGACTAACAGGGTTCTGTGGTGGGAGAGCTTGTGAAAGAAACAGCTACAGCATGTGAAGGATCTTTAGCTACTGCAAAGCTCTGTAGATTCTATTCCTGTTCTTGGGAGGCAAAAAAAAAAAAAAATTAAAAATCCCTGGAGACAGAGAAAGGAATGGTTTAAAAGTTATCAGACAGCAAAGCCAGTTCTGCTACAGTTCTGAGGAACCAGGGATTGCATGAGATATAGAAATTCCTGGCTCTGGTCAGAAAACATCACCCACAGGTAAAGCAACACCACCACTGCCTGTGGCAACAGTGGGAAGGGTTCAGCAGGGCAGCTGCAGGGAATGGCCACGACAGGCTACCAGAGGCAGCTCAGAGCAGCAAAGCAGCTGATGCACCTAAAAATACCCCGACAATCCGAGACTGAACAGTAACAGGAGACTGGGGACATTTCTAACTATCTTTAGACACAGATTCTTGGGCTATAGACTCGAATTTTAACTGGATGATTTCAAGCAACCGAAACAGCTGAAATGTCATATGAATCTTGATTACTGGAATGAAACACGAAGCAACCAAGTTCACCTCCTCTAAAACTAAGGACAGCAACGGTATCAAGTCTAGCCCTTCTAAGTTCTCCCCAGTTTTAGAATGCAAACATAAACATTCATAACCAAAACCTGTCAGTAAAAATGTCAGCCATGCCCAGAATGTGGTAAATCTCCCAAATCACCTTAGGACAGAAGGGTGGTGGGAGAGAAAACTTGAAAACCAAGCTTTTGGCTTAAAAATAAATGAAGCATTCCACTGGAGATTAAGGTAAAGCTAGCAGCAACAGTCACACTTAGAGAAAAGTCTGGTTAAAAAATGAATCCTGTAGAATGTTTCTACTAATCTCATCACAAGATCATTCTGTGAGCACAGTCAGCAGAGCTGTGGCTGCTGTGGTAGACAAGCAGCAAGTTGGCACAGACAACACAACAGAAACTGTGACACAGGAGTTACAAACACAGCCCAAATAAACTCTGCAAACCTGCACTGACACCCAGAAGCCCAGAGGCTGATGTGCCACAAGTGCTGCTCAAGGAATGCTGAACTTACCATGTTTGCTGGAGTTTTGATCTAAGGATGTGTTCATAGAAATGCTGTCGACTGTAGTCCATTTCCTCAGCCGAGATTGTGGCTCTTTAATACTGCTCATATCCAGGTTTACATTCAAGTTTGAGTTCATTCCTGAAAGCACACACAGCTTCTGAGATACAGACCAAACTTCTCCTTCTGCTCATCACCACTGCTGCCCCAGAAAGCACTCGAGAGCACGTTACCATGGTTATGTCATGCTTCCAAGTCTCTGGTTCTGAGGAACATTCTAGCGCTTAAACCAGGGGACTCTCTGCACACAGAAGCTAAGCTGAGCAATGCAAAGCACTCCCAAGTTCTCAGCTCATGTCCTCATGCAAAAATGTCAGTGGAAGAAGACATTAGCAAGTTAAGAGAAACTGAAATGTAAATACCTAAAGTATGGGGCAAACAGAACTGGTCTCGACCTGCTGTAGCTGTGGTCTGTACTTCCAGATGTTTCTCTGCCAAAGAATCAAGACAATGCCAACCCAAATAAACTCAAACACCTGGAGGAACCAGGCCCTTCTGGGCTTGGACAATGTGCCCACATTTTTGACCTTGGCATGCCTGCTCCCTTTCCAAGTCTGTAAGAATCCTGAACTCACAACTCTACCTGGTACCTTCCCAGCCCTTCAGATCTATTTACTTCTCTTCTGAAAACAAACCACTACAAGAGTTTATCTTGAAGCCAGAGACATACAGGGAACTTCTCAAATGTCTCCGAAAAACACCTTCCTTCTGCACTGGAAACAAGGGCTTCCTCTGGCTCCTAAGTGCACATTCACAGCCATAAAGAAACTGCTTTACTTTTTGAGGGGCTTTTGTTTGTTTTTTCTTAAAGGCATGAGCAAGAGTTGGTGCCAGAAAAGCCTCCTCTTGAAATGCCTCATGAAAAATGCTTGGAACAGGATGGAGTTTTAAGAAATGTAACAACCATCAACAGCTCAAACAGAAGAAAAGGGAAAGTCCAGCTGATCCCATTTCTGACACCTCCCTCTGGCATTTTGCTGTTGTCAGAGCAGTAACTCTGCACCACAGCAAACTTCCTTCTACCTTTGCAGAAGCTGCAGAGACCAGACCTCCGAGAGAAGGGTGAGAAAGACCCCAGGCTGGAGAGGGGCACATCTGTGACCAGGCCAATGCCAGCCCCCAGCAGGCACAGCTCTGTCACAGCTCTGTATGGGACGTGTGGGCTCAGCGATGGACACCAGTCCCTGGACATAATCCACAATTCAAACACTCTTCCCAGAAGTAATTTTTTCATATCCTGCTGTGCAAGACTTTATATTAGTTACATAGTTATACTACTAGTTATACTGTACTCAATGCTGGTTATTACTTATATCAGTTATACTCACTATAAAGGTTGTTTTTACTAATAGAAATACTTAATTCTATAAGGAATTGGGAAGTGACTGCAGAACTGGTCACGGAGAGAAAAGGATGCTCTGGCCCCAGTCTCTACTTTGGGTGAGTATCAGTGAATCCTGACAAATCCCTCCCCTGAAACAGAAACAGAAACTCCTTGCTGGGTCTCCTGACACCGTTATGGGAACACAGAGAAAACAACAAACCTACAGGGTTTTCCAGGAGACAGCTGAGCAAAGTGAACTCCCTCTCACACAGCTACACCACCACACTGCTCTGGGGGTGACACCAGCTTTCCTCTGCACTCAATCCTTCACTAAGGGGGAAGAAATTCCAGCAGCATGCTTGTCCTACCCTTAAGCCTTTACGTGAGGACTGAGGGTGGCTCTGTGTGCTGAGCAGAGGGACCCCAAAGAATTCCTGTGTATCCTGTAGCAGACAACCGAGGGATCTCAAAGCAACCTCACACATCCTGCAGGCTCCTGAGACACGGCCATGATTGGTGTGAGAGAGCAGCTGTCAAGCAGCATACAACAATTCCAGCTCAAGGAATGAAACACAAAGGAGCCTGACCTGGGCAGGATGCAATCCCTCAGCAGAGTTTGGTGAGAAAGTGAAACATTTCCTTAGAGCCAACACAGTGTCTCCAACAGCTAAAGAACTTCCTTTGTATGCCTTGCCCTTGGAATGAAAGCAGAACTGGACACTGATGCCAATCATCACCAGCAGCTCTGAAGCAGCAGCCTGGACTTGAGGCTGGCCACAAGCCACCCCCAGCGTGGCACTGTCCTGGCCAGTGCCACTCTGCCTGCAAGCACAGGGACCTCAGCTGCATGTCCAGGAAACAAACTTCTCTGCAGAGGCCAATGAGAATGCAATCAGCCCAACAGAAATGAGCCAATTAGAATAAAAGAGAAGAAAAGCAAAAATGAAGGGGAGGAAAGAAACGGGGGTAAGGAACAGAGGTAAATGGTAAACAGTTGTAGAAGATAGCATTTAAAAGGGACCTAAAGTAAGAAGAAAATATACAAGCCTGGAATTTCTGAAGTAGAAATTGGACAGAAGCCTGAAAATGTAGGGAAAAAGAAACAGGAGATGTTTGTATTTATAGATGTTCAGACATTCTGCCTAATGAGACAACAATTCTTTAAAAATGCAAAGCCAAAAGCTTTCTTTCCTGGACAAAACCACTAACAGGCAAAGTGACTGTTCTACCTTTGCAATTCCAGAGCCATTGAAAGCATTTTTGAAATCCCAAGAAACGTGTCTACATCAATGAATTCTTTGCATGGATGCTACTTAAAGTCCTTTAGCTCTAGGAACCAGGACTTTGTATCACCCTGGGGATCCAGGGGACAAAAAGAGCACTAAAAGGAGCCTGTCATTTCTCAGGACTGTATTCTTCACTGAGACAGGGACACTCCCTGGGAACGAGTGTACTTGGGGGAAAGTTATTTGGTGAACAAGGGTAACTCCACACAGAACTACTACTTCCACTAAAATAGGAAGTACTACAGGGTTACAGTCATTTTCCAGGAGGAGGCAAGGGGAAAAGCAGGGCTGTGTGCCACACAAACACTGGCTGACTGCAGGGCACTCACCTATAGGGAAGCTGCTGAATGCATTGATTGGTGAGGGCCCTTTCTGCAGCTCAGGAGAAGTGTGGGGCATGACATTCTCAAGGAAGGATTTCATGGAGGGCTGATGGAGTGACTGCTGTTGAGAGGGTGGAGTTTGCTGCTTCATTAACAGGTTTGGATCAAGCTGACGGGACTGTTGCATCATCTGTTGCTGCATACTAAGAGATCGACCCTTAAAAAAACACAGAGCAGTTACAACGTCAATGAGCAAAAGGGAAGAGGATGAAATGCACCTTTGTACCCTGTGCATCCCGCAGAGCCAAACCCCAGCACCCAGTCCCTCCTCCAAAGCCTGCCAAACTGTCCCCCCTGCACACTTGAGTACGAGTCACAGCAAGAAACGCAGCTCAGGATGAACAGCAGCTGTCAGGAGGGTGTGAGAAGTGAGAATGCAGAGGTTTCTTTACCTGCTGCTCCTGCTGCTGCCGACCCCCAGAAGGCACGCTCCGCTGGGGCTGCGCCTTCTGCTGCTGAGCCAGCAGCCGCTGCGAGACAGGGAGAGGGTTAGAGCAGGACAGGGCCACCAGGCTCTACTCACTGACACGCCACAGCCAGCAGCCAGCTCACCTGTAACTGGGAGATCTGAGAAAGCTGGTTTAACTGGGACAGTTGATTCAACATGGCTACCTGTTGTGGGCCAAAAAGTGGGCTCAGGCCACCGCTGTTTGGTGCATACTTCAGTAATGATACTGGAACCTGCAACACACACCAGGGCCAAAGGCGACTGTAACTGCTTTGCTTAGCCCAGAATATGCAGAATACTGCAACCTCTGGCCAACAGATGCCTGCTTTCATCAAGCCAAATATGCTCCCAAATATTTACAGAATAAATATCAACAACACCAACAAACAAGGAACAATTTTCTGAGGCAGCATTTAGATAGTTTATACACAGAGCGTTTTCTGTATCACTTACCTGAGGGGAGAGTAATGGAGGAGGCACTTGAGCACGTGGATTAGGCTGAGATGAATTAAGAGGTTGTGCTGGAGGCTGCTGCATGCTCCTGGGCTGTGCTGCTATATTCCCAACACCAAACACACTGGGATTGCCATTCTGGGGAAAGGATGGGCAGTCAGTGACAGAAAACCTCTTCTGCTGCTTCTCCCAGCCCACACATTTCAACCACAAGTTAAACACGTATCAATTACACAAGCAGCTACAATGTTATATCAAAAGGCATTAAATACTGTAAGTAACACACCAAGGATATGCACACAGCCTTACCTGTCTAACAGAATTCAAGCTTTGCATACCCAGCCCTGCTAGGGAGCCCAGGGCTTGGTTAGGTAGTGCATTATTTGAAGGGGGAAGCTTCATGTTTTGATTGGACATAAACTGCATGTTTTGGGACTCGTCTGCTACAATGCCATCCTGATGGGACAGACAAACCGAGGCGCAACACCCAGCCAGCAAGCAAGCAGAAGGGAGAAACCATGGCAGGAGCAGAAGGGAAGAGTCACAGGACAGTCCAGCACCAGCAGGAAATAGGCAGAAAACAAAAGAGATCAGGTTAGTCATCGGCACCGAAGGGCTACAGAAGGTGCTTAGAGCTACGTATCAGTGAGTTACCAAGAACAGATCTGTCTCCTGGATAACCAGGCAGCCCTCAGCCCCCCTGCACCACCTGCAGAAGGCTCAGGAGCACACAGCTCCCTGCTCAGGCCGCAGAGTGGAGGGAGCTCACCGACTGACCTTATCGAAGTAAGGACCGCGATCCATGGAAGACTCTTTGGGAATTTGGGGACGAGAACCAGGGCCTTTTCCAACCACACGATTGTAATCTCCCACGCCCAGGCCGTGCTTGTCCATCTCCATCCGCTTGTCCTGCAGTAAGCCTGGGGACAGAGAGGTGGCTGCACCCTGGGCTCTCCAGCCCCCAGCCACACCAACCCAGCGTGCCTGGGAGAGCTGAGCCCAGCCTGCCCTGGGCAGGACAGCCCTGGAACAAACACACCTCAGCTGGGCACTCGCTGGGCTTCACTGAGAAGGGAAAGGAGCCCGAGTACCAATGCCTGCAGACACTGGGAAAGGGAAAGGAAATCCCGAGTACCAATGCGGGAAGGGGAAAGGGAAGGGAAAGGGAAAGGGAAAGGGAAAGGGAAAAAGGAAAAAAGGAAGAAAGGAAAAAAGGAAAAGGAAAAAAGGAAAAGGAAAAAAGGAAAAGGAAAAAAGGAAAAGGAAAAAAGGAAATGGAAAAGGAAAAGGAAAAGAGGAAAAAAAGGAAAAAAAGGAAAAAAAGGAAAAAAAGGAAAAAAAGGAAAAAAAGGAAAAAAAGGAAAAAAGGAAAAAAGGAAAAAAAGGAAAAAAGGAAAAAAAGGAAAAAAAGGAAAAAAAGGAAATGGAAAAGGAAAAGGAAAAAAGGAAAAAAGGAAAAAAGGAAAAGAAATCCCAAGTACCAATGCCTGGTCAAGGGAAGGGAAAGGAAAGGGAAAGGAACCCTGAGTACCAATGCCTGCAGACAGCCGAGGTGTGGAATCACCACCAACAGACTTTGCAAGGCTTCACACAAATATTACTGTCAGGTTGCTCTTAAACCCAAGAATGTGTAATTGTTTAAACTTGCAATAATTTAAATATCAGGCTTGCTGTTAATACTGAAATCCAAAAGTCAAAGAACAATTCCTTTAACCAAAAGACTATGAGCCCTAATGTGAAAATACCCAATTTTGAAGTGGAATAAGGAGAGAGTAACTACACCAAAAACTACAATGCTGCAATTAGTTTTAGTTAAACATTCTATCATCATAGTATACTGTTATTAATATATTAAGAATTATCTTTCATGTGCTAAAGAAATCCTAACAGTGAATGGAATCAAATAAACTGTAACTGCTCCCAAGTATTTTATGCTCAGGTTTAAATGTTTCTAAAATAATCGTTCAGTATTAGTTCAGTTCTTAGAACTGAACACGTGTTTCCGCGAATGAACCCAATGAGCCAGTGTGGGGTTTGGTATGTTTCTGTTTATACTCAGTGCAGGTGCCCAGAGGGCAATCAAGATATTTATATTACAAGAAACAAACCCACCACGCCCTGAAAACATTCTCTCATGTCAGTTTAACATATATAAATATGAATAAGCTTAGATTGATACGTGGCCAATATTCCTATAGCAACCAGGTGATTCTGTGTGCAGCATTACTCACACACACAAATACTTTTCTCTACAAGGACATCCCTTTTCTTTAGGGAAATATATACTTAACTATATATAGCTATATATACACTACATATCATTTCAAAAATGTAATTTACAGAAGGATGTAAGGAAAAAGAGAGTATGGAAGAAAAAGCAATAAAGCCCAGCTCGGTTCTACTGCTCTTACCTCCGGACATGTCCATCTTATTGCTCTGTATGGTTTCTTCTGGTGATTCTCTCTGAAGTAATAAAATAAATCATAGTTATTTAATAATAATATTTTACAGATAAAACAAAGAGGTTCCTGCACACTATTACAATTCAAAACGGCAAGAAAGAAATATCAAGACAATCAGATGCTATTTAAAGCATTTCCTCCCTTCAGCTGCTATCCAGTCAAGAATAGGTTCCCTCACCAGAATTCCTAGTAAATGCAGTAAAGCATCAGACTATAGAATGAATACCTGGGTAGTAGTTACAAAACCACCTTTCATAAATAAAGAGGTCTTTTTGTAATGAGAATGCACAGAAAGGGGATAGGTGACAGGAGAGACAAACACAAGTAAAAAGAAAACCACGATGAAAATGAACACTTGGCAGTTGAGCATTTCAATGTCTGCACATTGTAACAAGCCCTGTGGAAAGGCAGCAAAGCCACACAGACAAATACTTACTGAAAAACTGAGATTTGTGAATTGCTTAATGAATGGATTGATCCATGTTTCATCTTGCTTATTTCCACCTTTCATTATTCCCTTAAAAACAGAAAGGAATTCCTGTGATACTCAGATCCGACTTTCATTACATCACCAAGTGTTAAGAATGAAAATTCAAGTGTAATGTGCAAGTGCAGTAATCCCTTCTGACTTAGCTTTCAGAAATGACAGCAAGCCTTGCCCTGAGTGGCTCCTCACCTTTGTGGGCATTTTCTTCATGTAGGGTGGCCAGTTTAACGAGGGGTTAGCTTCTTGTGAGGAACTGCTGTTCCACATTCCAATCTCGACATCCTCCTCTTCCTCCCAGCTGGTCTGACGACTGCCAGTCAATGGCATATCATCTCCACACCAACTATCTTGCATAGATTTAGGCCCTGGTGGTGAAAAAACCCGGCAGTGAACATTCCAGCAGCAGCTCCACCGAACAGCTCGATGCCGACTGCAGGGTAAAAACCCCTGAGAAACACGAAGCTTCCAGAGAGGAATTTCACCCTTCTCGAGCAGGCTGAGAGCACTCACCAGGCTTGTTTGGAGGCTGCTGCCCAAGAGAAGCGTTTCCCCAGCCCGAGGTGCCTCCTGCGTCGCTGACAGGCTCTCCCCAGCTCGTACCAGTGTCCATGGGCTTGCCCCACGCCGCAGTCCCGTTATCTACAGTAGTGGCTGGAGCAGGAGGCTCTCCCCAACCTTTGCAAAGCAGGGGGACTTATTGGCATCGCTCTGAACAGGAATTTAAAGCTACCTAAAGAGACTCAGGTGTTTTGCCTTTTCTATATGCTTAACATACAGTAAAAAGCACGTGAGCACATATCTTCATTTTGTGTGAGGGTCATTGTTACAACTGCAAGCTCTTCCAGTAATAAAATAATCACAAAAATACAAATTTTGTATTTACAGAATTGCATTCTGATAATACAAATTTCTAAGATATTAAGCTAAGAGCTGCTTGTTACATGTAACTGACCCCATCTGGCACTTGAAAAAGAGACACAGCACAAAATACTTCCTATATCTCACTAAGTTCCTCTCCAAAATCATTATTCACTGCTCACGTAGCTACAAGACCAGAAAGTCTGATACCAAATCCTTATAAACCCATCACCCTTCATTCTGTCCTGCAGAAGCTCAACATGCTTTTTTTTTTTTTTTTGATGGCTCATTGGCAAAATTAAATTTTATCTGGTTTAGAATAATTTAGGAAAATATTTCAATCCTCAGACACTATTTTAAGTATTTTCTCTGTGTTCCCCACTCCCCAGAACTCAAGCAGAGCTGTTTAGCCCTCATTACTGCAGTTATTTAAAACTAGAGCAGATCTCCCAATCTGTACAAACACATCAATGCTATGTGACAATGCTGTTCATTTCTTTAATAAACAGAAACTGTACTTCATTGCCACTTTGCCCTTTCCACTTTGAAACTAAAATACTGTTCTAAGAAGCAAGACTAAAAAAGTGCTTTATAGTCAACAGAAAACACAAATTTGGGTAAAAGCCAGGCTTACCAGAACCCGAACTGCTCTCCTTGCTAGACATGGCACTTGAAGACAGTAGCTGCGGATGTACCTGTGCTTGCTGGTCTGAACTGCTGCTACTGTTAGGGACATTTTTATTCCACATATTCACATTTTTGTAGTTGTATTTGCTCGGATCACCCCAAGCAGAAGTTCCATCATCAATCTCCATCTTCCTGCGTATGGATTCAGGGGATGGCTCCTCCCAGCCCGTGGGCTCTTCCTCCTTTGCCGGGGCTGGCATTGGCCCCCCCAGCCAGCCGGACCCCGGGGGTTTGTTCGTGGCAGACGGGGCTCCCCAAGAACCAACATCTTGCTTGTTCCACTCAGGCGAGTTGATTGGCTTTGATGAGTCCCCCCAGACTTGAGGCTGATTGGATTTTGGAGGGTCTCCCCAGCCCTGGCTCTGATTAGACTTCGCAGGCTCATCCCATCCTGAAGAGTTGTTTGGGGTTGCATTGTTGCCTCCCCAGGTAACAGAATTTGATTTACCTGGCTCATTCCAACCAGACACCGACCTGTCGCTGTTGCTGCCTCCAGAGCTGGATTTCTTTGCCTCGCCCCAGTGGTTACTTCTAGAGTTTTCACCCCAGCTATCACCAGCAGACACTGCCCAACCCTGGCTGGCCTTCTGGCCATCTCCCCATCCCTGCTTCATCTTCGGTGTGTCATTCCAGGATGACTTTTCTTCTTTGCCACTTCCCCATGATTGATTGCTCTTGACCATTACTGTAGCAGCAGAATCTTCTTCCCACCCCCCTTGGCTGTTTGACCCTTTGGAGTCACCCCACCTTGTAGCAGACTTTGGATCTCCCCACCCCGATACAGATGAGGTATCGTTATTGTTAGGGCTAGGTCTATCCACACACCCCCCTGAGCTGGAAGTCTGTGTCACAGAGCCCCCCCAGGCCTCTGTCCCATTGTCAGTTTTTCTTTCACCCCTCGGTGATGTTTCGGTATCCCAGGCAGTGTTCTGTTTGATTGGAGTCTGTCCCCAACCAGAGTTGGAAAGGACACGCGGATCTAAGTCAGTTCTGTTCACTATGCTTTGGAGTAACGTGTGCTGGTCAACTTTCCTCCTCTCTCGGTTCTGGCCTTCCGTAGCTGCTCTGTCCTCGTGGCACCCGGCGCTCTCCGAGCTCCCCTCGCTGTCCCCCGTACCTGTTTTGGCCCACGTGCTGCTCTGCTCAGCCATCTGGGAGGCAGCAGAACTCTGGCTGTTGAGATCGTCCTCCTCAGTAGACTTCCATCCATTTGTAAACTTCCTGCTGTTTCCATTCATACCTTCATTGGAATGCTGATTGCTGGGCAGTTTGCTCCACTCCCCGTTGGAAATGTTGGTGCCAGTGCTTTGTGCAGGGTTGCCCCATCCTCTTCTGCTCCCGCCAGCACTCGCACCGCTCCCGTTTCCCCAGGGCACGTTCTGGGAGCCGAGTGTCCCTGCCTCCCACACCCCTCCGCCTTTATTCCCGTTGATTTGAAAGTTAGTGCTGCCAGGCCCGCTCCCGCCCGGCTGCATTAGAGTTGCATTCACAGTGTCACCATTAGCTTGGCTGCTTGGGCCTGGACATTTGTCTCCAGAGTAACCAGAACCATAGGCACCCCAGGTAGTACCATAAGAGCCGCCACTTTTGGCCTCACCGTTGCTCAGGTGAGAGATGGAAGTGCCGTTTGCCACTGGAGAGGCCTGAATCTGAGAATGATTCATTGTGCTCACGCGCCAGGCCCCGGGCCCTGCAGTGCTGGGCAGCTCGTTCATCTGCACCGAACCAGCAGAGTTTGGTAAACTAGAGGTCATAAAGTTAGTAGTGTTATTTGGTCCATTCATTTCAGTGTTAAGGTTTTGAGGTTGCCCACTGAATGAAACATTCCTTGTACCATTTACTTCAGAATCACAACTTTCCTGAAGGCTTCCCCAGGAACCGTGGGCCGAGCCACCCACTTTCGAGTTAATACTCTGGCTGTTGGCCATCTGACCTATGGTACTGCACTGAATGCTTGTGCCAGGACTCCCACTCCCCACGGACCCTTTCAGGGCATGTCCACTGTTCTCCAACACGGACCAGGCACCATGGTTGCCATTTGAATTCAAAGTGCTTGGATTTAACCCTCCATTTGATGAAGAGCTTATGGTGCCCCAAGCATTCATTCTATTGTTGCTACTTTCAGATTTGCTGTCAGGAGCATCCACAGAAACTTGACATGTGCTTATTATGGACCCGTGGGATAACCCCCAGGGCCCATTAATACTTCCATTGCCCACATTATTGCTGTTGCTACCAACCACAAACTTATTCTGAGACCCATGTCCGATGCCATTGCGAATGCCATCGCCTTCTCCTCCTGTGCTCCCTGAAGCCATGATAACGAGGTTCCGCTCCGACCCAGAGCTGGAGGCAGAGTCAGTGTCCATACATTCTGAAGTCAGCTCTGGGTCACTGCCAGTGATTGATGGCCATGCTTCTTTGTCAGAGCCGTCTACGATAACTTTATCCCAGTTTGTGCTGGAGTCACTATTTGAAGAGACTGGTCCCCAGTGAGAATTTTCATAATGGGATCCTAGACCACTGTGGTTCAGATCTAAAATGAAGAAGGAAAGCCCAAGAGCATTATTATGAGTTTAGTATTATTACTTCATTAAGCAGAAGAGGAAAAAAAAAAGTATGAAGATATGAAGCCAGGAATTATTTTGCTTCTGTTAAAACTACAGTCATGGAAAGTGACAGAGAAAGCTCTAAGTACAGCTGCCCAAAGGCTGCCACGCACAACCCAGAACACCTCCCAGCATGCAGAGCTGCTCTCACAAAAACCTCAGAAAACTTTAGACTCCTAAAGGTCTTTCCTTCCAGAGAAACATTTTTTAAAAGGGTACTCTGTATCACCACATACAAAGTATTTTCTAAAACACATACAGGTATTAAAAACCACAATACTAAACAAAACCTGAAAACACACTGAAAGGCAGAAATTCCAAGAGGACATGGCCCTGGCTCAGCAGTACCAACTGCTGTGTGACAGCAGCCAGAGAACACACACCTTCCCACCCCTGTTACAGACGCTGTGTAAGAGTCTTCAGTACAAGTTATTCAAGGTACTTTCTTTTATACAACAACCGCTTGGCACAAAAAGCACGAGACCCATCTGAAGTTCTGCTTTCAGAATGCACAAGTGTATTTTAAATTAATTTCTAATCAATATCAATATTACTCATCCTCCAGTGAAACAGAACTGAGTGCAGGACCCTGTCTCCCAGAGCTGGAGCAGCACAGAGCAGGGATCACCCACTGCTCCTCAGCCCCTGGCACTCAGCTGAGCTTCACCTGGAGCATCAAGGAGAGAACAAGGATGGTTCCAGCAGTTTGGAACAGGAGCGGCAGAGGCCTCGGCAGGCAGGCAGAGTGCTGTGATGGTGTGTGGCAGCTGCACAGTCCTGGAGAGCCACCACCAGCCTTGGGAGGGCCGGGGCTCGGCTGAGCACAACCCAGAGCTGCCGATTCGGGCGGCACCACAAGAGCACTGCCGTGCCTGAACAACTGCCCAACAAACCTCAAGGTTTCAACTCTCACCCCGGTACTTTGAAAAGGGACATTTAACCTGTACTAAGGGACTGATCAAAGAGCTGTGTGCACTCTTGGGAGCGAGAGAACCAACGGCAGAGAACAAGATCCAGATCACACAAACACCATCCCAGTAACAGCGTCCCTTTTAAAAGCGACACAAAGGCACACAGATGGCAAACAGCCTGAATGCAGCTCTGAGAGACACAGGTTAGGACTACAAGTCAGAGGGAAATGGGAAAACAAGCTCTAATGTGCACAGCAGCAGAATGCGTAAGGAAAGCTTGTATTTGTTAAAATTCTGATACCCTAATTTAGCTGCGGCGCTGTTTGTGCAGAGCCAATCCACCAACAGCACGCAGTGATTAACTTCCACTCAGCTGATTTTCTCCCATTACACACAAAACTACTCAGACCAACAGTCTTTCTCCTGGACGTAAACATGTCAGTGATGTCTAGTATGAGCCACTGCTCTGGAACATTCCTACCTGAACCTCCCTAACCCATGAACTTCAGCGACGAAGGACACAAACACTGAACAAGCAGATACCAGCTCTGACTTTCTGTATCTGGCAGAGACCACAGAACACCCTCAAAACTGAAAAATGACATGTGACAACACCCTGCATTTGGTGCACAGCACAAGGAGCCAGAACAGCCTACTCTTGCTTTTCTTCCCAAAACTATTTAAAGTTGCAACTGAACTTTTGCTGCTTAAATCCTTGACAAAAAAACATTTACACAAACCCGAGTTTCTTAAAATTCTGTAATCTGCTAAGACTGCTTTCAGTAATTTTTTAATTTAATGCTTTCCAACTATGAGTTATCCTTCAGGAAACATTTGCAAAAAACTGTATGTATTTTAAAAAGCAGTTTGTCATCACATGGGCTAAAATAAACAGGATTGAGAAGTGTAAATTAAGAAATACCTGGATCTTGCACCCTCTGCCTCCTTTTCCTGCTCCAGCACACCTGGCACCCCAGAGTGTCAATACCATACCTTGCCAATCACTGCACCTTTGGGCCTTATGAACAAATGCATTTTAGTAAATACAGTCCTGAGCTTTTAGCAAACAATCAAGACATGATTTCCTCCACAGTGTGACACGTCTCTGATAGGAAGCACAAGCTTGCACAGATTATTCATTACCATAAAGAGGCAAGTCAGCATGAAAGCATAAAACGTAAAAAAACCCCAATAATTTAATGCTGAGGTGACAAAACCTCTTAGTATGAATACTGACTTAATTAGAAAATTAAAAATGTTAAACCAAATTAGTATGCAGTGGCACAGAGAAAGTATACTGCAATCATTCACACACCCATGCCAATGAAAAGCATAAGCCAAAGAATAAAAATAATAATTAAAAAATCAGACAAAATTGCGTGAAACATGTAACTACCACAAACACGTAGTGCAAAAGCAGGTGAGATGGAAGTAGCTAACCTGACTGGTTAGGGGAGTGGCTCACCAAGTCCCGAATGGGAGGCATGCCTACAAAAAAAAAGCAAGAAAATCACAGAAGTGTTACTTCAGCAAATGAGAGAACAGTCCTCAAAGCACTCACTGCTGTAAACCCAGTCCTTAGACCTCTCTTTCAGGACAGGTTTCTCTCAGAGCCAGCTCAGCCTCACTGTCTGCTCTGAATCACGTTCCCCACACAGGGAGCAGGGACATGGCAACAAACTCAGCCTGGGGATGTGAGAATCAGCAGTTCTGCTGCTTTTATGACACATTTCAATTACAACCTACTTGTTACACATTTGGCATTTAATGAACCAATTTAACGTGTCCTTAAAAGACTGATTTATACAAAAAAGAGGAAGAATTTACAGTCAGTGAAACCAAAACCAGATCATTTTGGACTGTACTGACTAAGAAGTTGAGCAGTCAGCCCTGAAACTTCAGCAAGTTCCTCTCCCCTCTCTGAACAGCACATTTGCTCCACCTCCAAGTGAGTTGCTGCCTGACTGAGCAAACAGCAACATCTGAGTACGGCCCAACGCTGACTGAGCCTAAGCACGTGCACAACAATCCATCATCTGCCCCCTTTCACATCCTGCTCCTGCCCTGTGCCACACAGGCACTGGACAGAATCAAACTTCACCTTTCAAACCCACAGATTTTACAGCTGGACACCATAACTGTTACACCCAAGGCAACGTTCCCCAAATGAATCCAGCCTTCATCTCCACTCACTGCAGATCCCAGCTGCTCCCTTCCTCCCTGACTCCTCCAGCAGCTGAGAACCACCCCCAGGTTATAGGAGGCACCTTTTGCTCCCAAGGGCTCTGGCTGGGACACAACTGCGTGGCTCTGCTGTGAGATGCACCAGGACAAAGGCAGATGGAGCAATCCAAACTGGAGCCCTGCCAGGAGCCCGGTCGTGCCCTCCTGTTCTGCTCTGGCCACAGCCGAAAGCAGTTCCTGCTGGAAACACTTCAGCTCATGGTAATAAATCATTCCATCGTGGAACAACCACCTGCTTATTCCAAGGTGTTCCGGAGCAGAGGTGAGCAAACACCAGGGCAGCAATCAACCCTGCCTTTCGTGTCAAGTTTGCATGTGGGCCGTGTCAGTGAAGACAACTCAACTGGGTATGAAAGTGTCCTGATAAAGAGCTACTGAGGGAGACTTAAAATAACCATCTTGGCACTGGCCTGGATGTTTCAGAAGCACTACATGCGCTTCATTTATGTGTCTCTACTAAAACAATATGCCAAATATCCTAAAAACAGCAGGAAAACCCAGCCCAAGGGCCTATCCCTTCTTCAGCTTTACTTCTAGACAAAGCATGTTGATTTTCCAAACAGGAGACAACTGTTCACACAAAACACAAGTAAAGAGATGGGGTTTAGACCACTGATATAATTAAAAAATTCTCCAACAACAACGACTTAAAATCTCAGTGTGCTCAGGGCAACTGAAGACTAAATTCAGCAGTATCTGCCTGCATTACCTGGCTTTTACAAAGCACCTACCAAACCATCCCAACCACAGCTGGAACTGGGGAGAGAACCTTTCAGGAATTACACACAAACCCACAGCCATTCCCAATTCCAGCAATTCTGACTTCAACACTTGAAGCCACAGTTTTTCTTTTAGCCCTAAAATACAGACCCATCCCAGCAGCCACTGGCGTAACCCCAGTGTCCATGGATATCCTGTCTATGCAAGTGACCTACAGATCTGTCAAATTTCATGAGATTTTGCATTCCAGAGGTAACACGGAGAACACCCGCAGCTGCTGGTGGAGGCTGAAAGAGGAAGTAGGGAGAGTGAGTGAAACTGAGACAGGCAAATGACAGCAGCGTTTCCTTTCAGATACAAAGGTGACAGAAGACATCAGGCCCTGCTGGAAGGGGCCTCCCCCACCTCACCAGCAACGCGTCAGACCAGAGCTTGAAACCAACACAGAAACATCATTCGCCTTTCCATTATCATCTCGTCTGTGTTTGGGAAAGAACATGAGCACATCCAAGCCAGCCATTATTCCTGGTTATTCTCGGGAAGGAGACCTTCCAGGCACACACACGGCACCAAGAAAGCAGAGCTGAGTGCCCAGCCTCAGAGGGCAGCTCCGAGCTCTCCCGGGAGCCACGGAACGGCAGGGACAGAGCTCTGGCAGGGACAGAGCTCTGGCAGGAGCTACAGCCAACACAGACACCTTCCTCAGGTGACAAAGTGATCTGGCCAAGCCCCCTGTGCCTGCAGGATCTGAGCCTCGCTGGCTCCAGCCCGGGGTGCAGACACACCGTGCATCAGGCAGGGTATTGCCCAGAGCACAGCCAGGGAGCAGCCGCAGCCCAGCACCGGGACACGCTGGCACTGCCCAGCCTGGCCACACCAGCACAAAATCACAGAAAACTCAGCAAGCCTGGGACAAATGCAGCACACAAATGGGAATCCAGCTAATTAAATGCTGGGCTGGTGTTCACAGAAAAGTACAGTGGAGAGCAGTACACAAATCCTCTGGGTACACCTGGGAGACTTACTGGGCTGTATAAGCAGTAATACTTCTGAAATTAATTTACGTGTGGATTTTTATTTAAATCACCACTCTTATGTAAATCACCTTGCTACACACCTTGACCAGCAGAGTATACATGCTGCAGGAAAAGCTTCACCTTAATGAAAGGTAACTTCAAACATCACTATGGACAGGAACAACATCATACAGGTGAAGCAAAGAAAATAAGCTACTTAAAAATTACCTGTTGCAATGGTAAACAGTTCTATCAGTACGTTACAGAAATTATACTGGAAAGTATAAAAATAATATGGGGAACATTCCTCAAGGACTCATGGATAAACTGCTTCCAGTGTTTGGCTTTCTTTCATTTTAAATCCTGCTTCTTCAAGCTGCAGTAATCAGAACAGCTCAAAATTTAACTCAAACTTGAAATATCAAGGCTATTTTCAGGGTTTTATTATTTTTTTCCTTTTTTCTTTCTAGAGGGGCTGAGAGTCACATCCTTTGTAGTCTATAAAACAGTAATTTTGAGAAACACTGGGAATTCAGTAAAGTCACAGAAGAAATTATATGTGGGGAAAAGTTACATCATCACTGCCATGTGCACATCAAAATGTAAATATAAGCATAAAAATAAGGAAGTATTAAGCATTGGCATGCATTAACACCAAATCCCTTTGAAAAGCTAGATTCCTCACAGAAAGTTACTTTTTTCCAGACAAAAATAAGTTACATTTTTGTCCTGTAAAATTATCTGAGCTGCATGTTAGTGCAGTCACTGAACAGCACATCCTACACACGTAACAGGCAAGTTCACCTGACTTAAAAGGCTATTTGAAGAAATGCATAACAAACCAAAATAACAAAAGATGATTGAATTTAAATAGCAGAAAAGTGGATCCATTCTGTAATACAACCAAACTTCAGGTGAAAAAAATTGAGAAAAACTCTGACCTGACAATAAAAGACAATTCTGATATCCTGAACAAGCTGTACCCTGGCTAGATCTCCAGGTATGAAGTTAAAAATGAAAGCCAAGTCTCAAGGTGCTGTTCAGTCACATAAAGAAATGTGCTGGAAGAAGCTCTGAAGACCACTCAGCTCCACTGCCATGGCAGGGACACCTTCCACCGTCCCAGGCTGCTCCAAGCCCTGTCCAGCCCGGCCTGGGACACTGCCAGGGATCCCGGGGCAGACACAGCTTCTCTGGGCACCTGTGCCAGGGCCTGCCCACCTCCCAGGAACAATTCCTTCCCAATATCCCATCCATCCCTGCCCTCTGGCAGTGGGAAGGGATTCCCCTGCGTCCTGTCACTCCATTCCTTGTGAATAGTCTCTCTCCATCCTTCCTGTAGGCTCCCTTCAGGTACTGGAAGGTCAAAATTAGGTGACTCCTGGTCTCTTCTTCAGGCTGTACAATCCCAACTCCCCCAGCCTTTCCTCCCAGCAGAGCTGCTCCACCCCTCTGCTCATCGTGGTGTCCCCTCTGGACTGGCTCCAGCAGCTGCACGTCCTCCCTGTGCTGGCCCCAGGGCTGGGGCAGCTCTTCCTGAGTGGGGCAGAATTCCCCCTCCTCTGCTGCCCAGGCTGTGGGTCAGCCATCTCTGGGATGGGTCCTAAAGACCCTTCTTTCTGGGATGTGTCTACCAAAACTGGATGCAACACAGGTGCTTTACCATGCTGGGATCAGTGCTGAGGACAAAGACTGGGAATGTGCAGCACAGCAGAGGTCACACTGGAATCACCACCTGCTCCAAGCCTGCCACTCGCTGCTGCCAACAGCCACCGCTGGGACAAGGGCTGCAGCCTCAGTGTGCAACTGCCCAGAGAGGCAAAACCACCCTGCAGCAGTCACTAGCAAGCTCTGACACAGGAAAGGACCTCCTCACGCCCCAGCTTACAGCGCAAGTTCAAATCATGCTGGCTGAAGTGTTCCCCTGATAACTGAAGTTAAGCGCCTCGATTTTAGCTAAAGGAAAACAAGGTACCTGCTCTCACCTGGCTGTTTTTTGCTGCTGTTGGGCACTTCTCCGTTGGTCACGGGCTGGTTATTGGTGCCAGTGCTGCCTCCTGACTGGCCGTTTGCCACTTTGGGAGCGGATCCCAGGTTTGCAGCTATCACTGGTAACTGCTGCCCGCGTTTCAGAAGCTGTTTCTGTTCCTGGTGTCGGAATCGCGGTGGTACTTCCCGAGGAGGGTATCGAGGCAAGGGCTGCTGCTGGCTGCTGGCTGGGGCCCGCTTGGCATTATTAGTAGTGCTGGTTCCTGTGGAAGTGCCGTTGGAGGTGACAGGCTGGGGCTGGCTTACACTGGTCTTGGTTTGTTCTGGCACTACCCCCACCCCCAGGAAAAAGAAAGTGGGACAGAGTTATTCATGTGAACAGCAACTTTTAAAAGTGAAGACTAAGTCAATATTATTAGAGGTGTTTATTTATGAGGTAACGGCAGCATTTCTTCTGATTCAAGCTGTAACTCATCCCTGAGGAAAAGCTCTGTTAACCCTCAATGACACACTTTCATGGCACAGACCTGGAAGCAGGAATATGCCTTGCTATCACTCCTAACCAAGTTATCTCAGTTAAAGATGCTACTAACCAGCTTTCTACAGCCTTTTGCCAACAAATCAGCACTACGCAGTTTATTTCAGCACTGAACCTTTTTTTAGAAAATGTTTAAGTATTAAAAAATTAAGTTTCCCATTTGAGTATTACCTATAGAAAACTGCTCTGGCCTGGCCCAAAACCAACAAGGGACAAACAGGACTGTTCTGGTTGGGGATAAAAGTATCATACAGCCAACCTAGGACAAGGACCTGCAGGACATGCTGCTAAGGCTTCCCTGCTTTAAGGAGCCCAACACGCACAGGGACAGTTACTCATGCCCTCGAGTGAGTGCTGCCAGCACAGGGAACGCTGCACGCAGCCCGGCACGACAGTGCTGGCACTGGGAAAATGCCAAACGTGCAACTGCAGCTCCGGGTGATCTCAGTGCCAACAGCACGGCCCCAGCAAGGCGAGGCGAAGGTCAGCCCACGGGCAGAGGGAACACACGGAACCCAGACACGCTGAGCCCCACAGCCCAGCCCGGGCAGGCAGCCAGGGCAGGGAGGCACTCTGAGCTCCTGCTGTGGGACTCTGCTGCTGCTGCAGGCCAGCTCCGGCCCTCCTCGCTCTATTGGTATGGTAATGTACTTTTCAAATTCCTTGGATGAGATATCCATTAAGTGTCAGTATTTATTCTGCAACTTCCCAAGATACCTCAATACTCGACCATGACCTCCCTCAGCACCAGGAATAATGTTACTATAGGACCGAGAATGTCGTTTTCAGGGGCTTTTAAAACTTTTTAAATATGTTTAAAGACCATTTTATCATTCACTTTCAGGAACCGAGTAATGGGAATACAACAAAAAATAAAAACAAACTTCAGCTTTTGTTTAAGGAATCAATTTGCATGTTGTCAGTGCTACTTATGACATAATCTCTGTTTATTTCTACTTTATGTATTCTGAAAAACATGAAATAGAAGCCTTTAGAATAAACAGCCACTGAAGAATCAGCATCTGAATTGTGTTTTAATGGAATATTGCATTTTGGATGCTTAAGGGAAGCAGAAAATAAAAACTTTGGAGACCTCCTTGTTTGACAAATAGGCAAGCAGAAGTCTCAGGGTGAGGACACCCAACTTCAGCTGCCCCTCCCAGGGCCCCCAGCTCTCCCAGCGCACAGCTGACTGGAGAGGGACAGAATTAAGGAGAGGAAGGGCCAGGACACAACTCAATGTATTGCACAGAGCACAGAAGGTATTGAAAGGCTATCAGATAATCTGGGAAGTTGATAAAGATCACAACCACCACTTCAGACTTCCTCAGTTTAATCTGTTCCCTATATTAAGGGAAGGCAACTGATTCCTTGCAAAATATTTTGATGCACACGATGAGACAACAAATTGTGATTCTGACTTCTGGTTCAAAACTGAACTTCACAAATAGGAAATAATATTAAACAAATCTATTTCATTTGGTGCTCCTACAATTTCTTGCATTATAAATAAAGTAACTGAGAATGACTAAGCCCTGAACAGGGGGAGAGGTGCTGTTTAAGCAAATTGCTGACAATTTGTTGACAATTGCATGCAGAAGGACTTTGCACTTTTCTGTGGTCCAGGTACTGCAACAAGCTCTGACATTAAAGCACATTTGTTCACACTCCACAAGCTGCGTAACCAGTGCCCAAACCACAGCTTTTGGTGCCCTCCCTGTGCCTCCTGCCCCAGCTGGTTCCAAGGATGACCCCTCAGAGCCTGGGGCACGCTGAGCTGAGCTGACAGTGGCACCCAGAAACCCTTCTGCAGCCGGCAGAGCGGTCCTGGGGCCACACACACCCTCCTCCAGCCTCTGGCACAGACTGCTCGAGCTCCTTTTCCTTCCACTGCCACCTTAAGCAGAAAACACCAACACTCGCTTGAAGAGATTTGAATACAACATCCAGCCCCCCGTAACACTGGGTCGCTTCTCCTTCCCTGCCACTTCCACTCCTGCACCACTGCTGCTGGGGCTAAAGTGAAATCATTTCCATCTGACAGCCCCCAGACACCAGCCAGAGCTGCCAACAGCATGCCCAGGGCACCCCTAACACTTCACTGGCCTAATTAAAGCTACTTTCAGACCAAGTGTCTTAGAACCGACCCCAACAGACCTGCAGGAACTCAAATCACTTTTGATTATCATGGAGTGCAACAAATAAACAAGGTACTCGCTGCCCAGCCAGCCCTGAGGCATAGCACCAACAGCTCTTCTCTAACAGCTTATGAATATTATATTTCTCATATATTCTAAGCATTTGTTTCCTTAGCAAACATGGCAATTCCATCTACTACGATATCAGCAAATTGTATAACACATTTGCCAGGTCCCAGGGCTAGGCTATAGAATATGCAGAGTCCACAATTATATGCTAATTTTCAACTGAAATTATCCAAAGTGCGACAGAATTCCCTTGCCTTTGCTTCCCTCAGAACCACAGAGTAAGATTTAAGCTACAAAATTCACCCTGTCCAACGTTTTCTGCTCCACAACTTCTCAGAAGGCTAAATAACACATTAATATTCCAATATGGCTACTATGAATTCCAGCACCCCTAAATCGTTATCTTAATATTTTAATCTGCTCTAGACTAGTTGCTTGTTAATAAAAGTTTGTTCTACACACCAGCACTTTATTTTGAATTCTATTAAGGCAGAAATATAATATTAACAGACTTACAGTTTATCACAGTTAATTGACTAGCAACAGCAAGTTTACAGAAACTAGTATTAAAAACGACAGATTTTCATAAAGAACAAACCTGCTGCAAACGCTCAGGGCAGGGGATGGTGGAGTTACAGTTTACAGAGAGATTCCAAAGAAAGACGCTTCCAACTTGTGTTGCTTTCCCACTCTGCAGATTTCATTAGAAAATGGAGGAGAAGCATGGTGTCATTTTACGGCTCCAGGAGCTGCCTGCCAACTCCTCCTGGAGCAGGGGCCCAGGGACTCACGCTCCCCCCTCCAGTAAAAGAAATGGCAGCTGCTGCTCGAGGAACTTGAAGGCAGGCGGAGAACAGTTTCTGCCTCGCGCAAAAGCAGCGCAGGGAGACGGAACGCTCTGCTGAGCCGCACAAAGAGCGGCGCCAGGCTGGCAGGGGCGCGCTGCTCCCCACGCCTGCTGCGGCTGCCCCCCGAGAAACGCCCGGCCTGGCAGGGCTGCGGCGCTGAAGGGCAAACGGAGGAAGTCTGGCTTTCGGGCTGACACACGGAAGATGTGCTGCTAGAATTTTCGTGGTGGAAAAATGGCCGCAGCTGTGAGCTCGGAGCTGCTCTGGAAAATATCTCGTGTTTGCCAAGGCTTTAACCCCTGCAGATCCGCGCGGGGGTGAGCGCGCCCTGCCCGCGGGACTGCGCGGCCACAGCCCGTCCCCTGCGTTCCTCCGGTCACCCCCGAGACTCAAAGGCTGCCAGGAGAGCTTTTCCAACTGGGAAAAGCACAGTCAGGCAGGCGAAAGCCCCGGCAGAACCCAGCAGGGGGTGTGCAGTCGGGCCATTCCGCCTCGCGGAGAAGAACAAGCGTAAGAAGTTTCCAAGGTGGGAAATATGAGTCAAAGATTTCAATTCCACACCCAGCTATTTTTAGAGCACTTTCCGTTTCAGCGGGCAGTTCAGTGGACTCTGCTCTGCAATGAAAGTGGCACTTGCTGGGCTGCAGCGACAGCCGGGCTGGTGCTGCTGCCCCGAGCCAGCCCAGCTCCGGGCACTCCTCATCGCTTACTCCACATCCATACATCCAAGGGTGTGCCAAGGGCATTTCAGCCCCTCTGAGCTCCCACCCTGCAGCACCAGGCTCAAAGCTGCCCCTGGAACAGCCTCTCCTTCAGTGGGGGTCTCACAGCACTAGGCACTGCGCTGCCTGCAGAGCTCTGCTCCGGGGAAATTCAGGATAACGGACTGGCTTGTCTCTAACAGCACTGACTGCAAACACAGCAAAAGGACCTATTCTGCCATGCTAGAAGGAACACCACAACGGACAGTTCTACAAGCTCTTCTATATCCAGCAAATAGGAACTCAAATTACACTTATTTTTCCCTAGAATACCTGGTACAAGGGAACTGGGAAGGCACATGATGTGCCAGCTGCTGCACAAACAGATAAACTTTCCACTTAGCAACTAACTAACAGACTCACCTCTAACTCTCCCAGCCTCCTCTTCCCTCCTCTAATAACACCAGCTGGATCAAACCAGGCAGGTCAGAACCCCTGAAATCCACAGGAATGCCACCCGCGCATTTTAAACTGCAATACTGTGGTATTAAAATGCTGCTGGTACCAGAAACATTGTTGTTAGCATCTTTTTCATTGCTTTAATTCCCAGTCCTGAACAGGAAAACCCCCAGCTCCACGACCTTCCTTGGAAGGTTCTTGTCATTTGAATGAACACTGGGAGCTGCTTCAGCTGGTCCAACAAGCAATTTCTTCCTTGGCTAAAACAACAGTTTGGAGCTGTCCAAACTAAACTTAAAACCAAGAAATACTGTCCCTTCCCACCCCCAGCACTTAACCAGCTTCTTTTCTGAAAGAGGCACATAATTCTGAATTATTTAGAGATCCTATACTCTTGTATTTTATCTTCAGCTCATGCACAGAATAAATTATTTAAGACATTAACGTGATGGAAACTTGGAAACTAATGAAACATTAATTTGCATCCTGAACACAAGGAGGCAAGAGTGGTGAAACAAGGCAAGAGCCATGTGCAACACAAGCTTCGGATTTTGTTCCTATAGAAACTGTAGCAGAAAGTTCTGTATCTGCACCTCATGATGTCTTTTCTTCCACAGTTTATGTTTCTCTGACAACTCTAAATTCCTGCTGAACTTATAAAATACCCTTTAAATAATAACATAATTAAGTTGGAACTTAACACTTCCATCAAAGCAGAAAAAAATAGTAATAAAAAATAATTCAATTACTCTGTCCTTCAGAAGAAAGACATTTTCATTGCATGTGAAGATTCCCACCCGGTAGCCTCCCAAGCAGAATTCCTGCCCTCCTGGTTCATGCTATTTTTAGCCATTTGCTTGTGCAGCCTCAGCCCTGATGTGATGCCAGTGCAGCCCAAGCACACGGGTCAAATGGGCACTCCAAGTGCTCATTATTATACAGCAAAGTATTCTACCATTGTCCTTCTTCACTGTTTTTTCAGACATGTCTTATCACTTCAGAATAAACCCAGACATTTTCATAATTCTTTAAATCTGGTCTATTACCCTGGAAGCCTTATGGCAGGAGCGTACAGAAGAAAACCAACCCTGAGCCTGTATTCAAACACAATTCCATGCACTGCTTCAAAAACGGCATGCTAAAAATTAAATGAAGACTATTTATTAATTATAATAGTCTTCAAGCAATTTTATTTAATTTGTTTTATTTGAAATTGCTGTCCTGTGCCCAAAGAGAAACTCCCAGCGGGTTTCAGGGTGGGATCCCTGCTGATGCAGCTCAGAGGATGGTGGGACACACTCTGAGCAGCTTCCATCGCTGCCAGCAGCTCAGGAATGCTGCACAGCCTCCTGCAGCTCCCTCTGCCTCCAGCAATCCCTTTTTCAAAACCAACCCATCAGCCTCCCCAGGCAGCAGGCAGGACAGCTTCGCACTCCCGGCAGCACGGCTGCCCCGGCTCCCCCCACACTAGAAATCCATCGCTCCTCCTCAACCCAGGCGCTCTTGCCATTTGAGCACACCCACCACGGCACTCGGAAGTGCCAGATCCGCTCTGAGTCGCTCCGGAGAGCTGGGAGTGGTGCTGCAGAGCACCAGGGCAGTGCCCAGGAGGACAAGCTGCCTGCTGCCCTCCCAGCTCGCCCCGGCCGGGACGCTCCTCTGCCACCCACCCTGGGAACGGGCACTTGTGTCCCTGCCTCTTCCCAGCACAGCGTGTCCTCTGCCAGCCCCTTCGGTCTTCAAGCGCTTTTTGATCTTTCCAGCAGGAATTCCCTCTCTGCTAAGCAGGGCTCTGAGGCTTCTGGAGTGCCTGTCACTGCCCCAGATTAAATTAAACCAGCATTCCCAGGAAACAGGGCTTCGGCAAGCACTCCACATGGTTCCTCCAGCAATTACTGTGCACTTCCCAACTAACAGGTGAGGAGCTACAACTCAAAAGAAAGTGAAAAGAATCTTTTTTCCCCTTTTTACAAGCTGTTTGGGATGGAGATCCATACAAACCCCACCTCCCACCTGCCATGAATACTGAAGTTAGAGCTTTTGGGTACTGGCATCCTGATCATTTTGCAGGGTGAGCCCTCCACATGCAGGACTTAAAACTGGACATCTTAATTACTTGTCCATCACGTGTCCCCAGTCCCAGCTGCACTTAGAATATTTGTAAATTAAGCTTCAAACAGATCCATCCTACACACAGTTATTCTGAAGTGTTGGTGCACTTTTCAAATGAAGCAAAAAAGGGGAAGGGAAAAGCAAGCAAGGAAACCAACTTCAGGTATTATGTCTATGCCTGGTGCTCTGTAAGTAAATAAGAATGAAAAACAGGAAGATCAGCAACTCCAATCCCTGGATAAACCCTTTGTTGTTACTCTTTTAGACTTTTGTGGTCACTTTGAAAAAGTGCAGCTGAAGTCTCAAGGGTCCTGTCTGTCACTTTTGGGAGGAGATTTCAGGTGAAACTTTTGATTCAACATATTTAAATCTTCAGAAATAATACACAGAGTAGAACTAACTGTAAAGTAACTTACCTTTGATTTTTTGTTCAATGGCCTAGAACAAGAAAAAAGAAGTGTCAGTGATTTGTGCAGATAAGAGAGAAACCACATGTACACATACCACTTCATAAAGCAACATTAGCTTTTGACTTTCCTCTTTTTAAATGGTTTCAAGTTATTTAATTATCTACTTCAGAAGCCTCTCTCTAACCAACCCAGACCTATTATTCCTTATGTTTAAAAAGCTGTTTAAATGTTATAGAAGACAAAATTAATTTGAAAGATAACTACATGAAACAGACCAAATTAAACTTGCAAATTAAGATGTTTTAAGTGAGTTAAAAACTGTGCCTGGAAGCAAAGAGCTGCCGCCACTTTTATTGCAGAACAGGGCAGGGAAGGGGGAGTGACCTGGAAAAGAACAAGAGAGCAAATGCCAAAGCTTCAAGTCTTTCATTTGCAAGATTCAATGGGTTACACCTGTAATATGGCCAGGATGAGAGAGCTATTTGAATAAAAGTTTATCACAGGATAAAATGGGAGAGAAACGTTTCTTGTACGGAAGTGCACCTCCGTGGTGTGGTTTTAGCTGTACACCACAGTGAGACTGCTCAGGAAGGGGCTCCCAAAAGCACCAGCTCCTCCTCTGAGCTCCAGGGCTGCTCCCCCTCTTCCCCAGGCTCCCAAAGAAAGGCACTGCCCGTGGGGCCACAACTCCTCAGGATGCTTTCTGCTCACCAAACACGGTTAGAACATCTGCTTGGAAGCCTTGGCTGGTTCTGTGCTCCAGCACCTGGCTGAGCCAGGTTCTCGTGGTCATCTGCACAAAAAGGCCAATGGATACCCCAGAACGCTGCTCAGCACCAGCATGGGGCACAGCACAGCCCCTCCACAGCCCAGGTGTCACCTCTGGGACTGCTGCTGTCCCTGCACGCCTCCCTTCGGTCCCAGCCATGGAAACACTCGGGGCACTAACCCCAAGCACTGGTTTGTCCTTCCCAGCGCGGGTGTGTGGTGTCTCCCTGGCTCCTGCTGTGCCTGTGCGCACTCAGAGCTTCCTCTGGAGAGCTTTACTCTGCCCCTGCCCAGCTGGACCCAGCTCACCAGCCTGCCACTTGGCCCATGGACAGAGAATGAGAACTCAGAGCTTTTCTAACCACTTCTGCTGTTTGTGATGACCTGCAGCACCTGAAGAGATCCTGGAGAGCAAGGGGCACAGCCAGGGCTCCTGGCTGCCCTCTGTGCCAAGGTGCCCAAGAGAACACAATGAACATGTTTAGGCTGGGCTCTTGCAGACTCCATCAGGGTCTGGGAGGTTTTGCTGGCAAGCCTGTGGCTGTAAAACGAACCAGTCTGCTCCTGGAGCCATACCCAGCACCAGGCAATGGAATCAGAACTGCTGAGCAGCTTCACTCTGCTCCTACCCAAATGGAGGTGGTTAAAAACTGCATTTATGAGCTCCTCTCAAGCTCAGGGTCAATATTTAGAATCAATGGCCATGATGAGGATCTTGTCAGCAAACAGGGATTCTGAAGTATTAACAAGCATTTCTGTGACGTTTCCATTCCTAAACATCTTTGCTGTCAATATTTTCTTTTTTATTAAATTTTTATTCCCTACTACAAATTCTCTCATGGCATGTTTCCATACTGAAGAATAAGAAGATGCATTAAAATAAGGATGCAGCTGGAAGCCACTGCCTTAAAATGGCACTTCTAGTGTACTAGTAAGTACACTAACACTGAGGTGCTTCAAACCTGAGACTGCCTCAACTGACCATCAGGAAAAAGAAGGGTCATCCCAGATGAAAATTTAGTTTTATAAGAAACTACACAGAGCGAATTACAATGTTCGATATGTCAGTTACCTCTAAATAACTGACAGTACAGCTAAATTTAAAACATTAAATTAATAAGAAAACACTTCTTTTTACTAGTGATGAAACAAGTTACCTCTAAGCACAGGGGTTTATTCTCAGTGCTCCACATACCTTTTTTTGAGCAGCTTCCTTCTTCTTCTTGTCTTCTTTTCTCTTTTTCCTTTCTTCCATCAACTGTTCTTCCTCTTCTTGCACTAAATCCCTGAACCACACAGTTTGTAATTAACTCTCCCAAAATACAATCTGTACACACTTAGATTCATTTTAGAGCAATTATTTCACAGTGACATAAAGGAACTGGGGAATTCTGCTTCTAATTGGATCCTATTTCTACAGGGACTGTCACTGTCAGGGCAAGCCCCCAGCAACAGGACTTCAAGTGCAGATGTGGTGTCAAGCTACACGTTAGGAGTTCTTCCTTTGCAAAGCTTTCAATGGAGACCTAGACCTGAGTTCGGTTCACAAGAGCAAATTCAGGTGTTATTTAATCTCTCCCTGAACTGCTGGGACTGAGCTCGGGCACATCCCAGCCCGGAGTGCTCCTGCACGCAGCCCAAGCCACACACACCGTGTGCCCCAGCTCCCTCACGCCAAAGCAGCTCTGCCAGGAAGCACCCCAGCGTGGGCAGGGGCAGACCACAGCTGGCACAGCTGGGCCATTTCAGAGCTCCCGACCCGCGAAACAAAACCATAACTTGTCACAAGTGAAAGCAAAACTGGGAACGGTAACTCACGACACTCGCCACACAGCGTTTCTGCTCAAACCAGGCTGAGCAGGAGCAGCACTGGCCAGCTCGTGCTGCTTAAAAACAGACTTCCAAAGTTCTTTGGAGAAAAAGAACCAACAATGTCAGTATGGGGCAGTGACTACGTGGTTTGTATCTGCCTGGAAACACTGAGCTGGCTCTGTTTTAACCTCAAACCACCCATAAACCTCCACTTTTAAATAAGATAGTTTGATAGTCTGTCAGATGCAATGCAAATTGAATGTATTAAACCACAAGATAGTCCACAGGTACTAAAACTTTCATTACTTTTCTAGATATATAAACAACCAGTTAATTCTACTTTTAACTCAGCTCAAGTCCCTTTCAAAGCAAGTGCAGGCATCTGCTTCCACTGACCAAATTCTGATTTTTCAAGATCTTCTAATAACAGAAAGCAAGCATCAGTTACTTCTTTTAAGAAAGGAGGGCTTCTGATGTTCTAAGGTGTGCAAAATAATCAGCGAAGAGTGTTATTTCTGAGACCCCCTGCGCACTGCCAGAGGAACCACAACCCACCAAACACAATGTGGCTATTTTGCATTTTATCACAGCTTCATCAGCTGCCTGCAAGATCCACCCAGGACGGTCTCACTGCAAAAGCAATCTTGCATTTACAATTAAGTCTCAAAAATGATTTCATGGACAACTAAGAGGTCACACAGCCATCTACAGAAACAATTCCAGCTGGCCAGTTCCACTGAGAGCAATCCCTGCCCCTGTGCAAATCTGAGGCAATGATTAACCTGCAATGACATCCCTGCATTACAAAGGTGACACTTCAGCCAGTTCTGCCCCTCGCTGGCACACCCTGGGCATTTGGAACCACAGGGATGCTGGTGATACTGACCCTCAGTTTGGGTTAATCTGGGACAGTCCAGATCTTAACAGGCAATCTGAACTGGAGAACAGCACCAGGTCTGGAACCAGTGCAGAGGAAAGAGCTCCTAGAGATCCCAGCTCCTTCCTGCCAATACCCAGCTCAGGCACAGCTCCTGCCAGAGCACAACCACTGCTTTGCTCCGCGGGGGCACAGTGCTGGGCTGGGCCTCACCTCTGACTGCCTGCTGAGTTACAGCATCTGCAACAACCTGAGCAGAGTTCCAGGAGTTAAGACAGCCACCAGCACTCGTTCTGTATAACAAATTTCAGTCTGTCACATGCCAAAACTGCATCAACTGAAAAATCATTCTGCTTTTAGAAGAAAGCTGTAGCACATTCAAGAGCAAGCAGAATGCAAAGTAGTGTTTTCACAGAAAAAAAAAACCCTCATCAATCCTGCTACAGTTAAATCAACAGAATTACATTTCACTTCGGGAATACAGATGCTAACAACTAACATACCAATATCTCTGGAATAGTCTCCCACAGCATCACTGGGTTTTTGTCACACAGGAACAACAGAACTCCTAAATTCTGACACTGTGTTCATTCAATTTCTGTCTTTTCAAGGCAAACAGATTTTAGATTACAAAGCAAACTTAGGAGACATAAAATCTCCCTATGATTAGGATCAGAACTCTAGGTATTCCCTAGATAAAAAACATCCACCTATAGCTCGTTATAAGTTTTTAAGAGTATTAATTACCATTATAACACCAAATCTCAGAGCAAAACTAACCCAACTGTTACAACTAAGCAGCAACAGCAAAGCCCTTCCTGTCCCCGCCCTTCCCTAAAAACTTAACCCTTCAAGTAAGACAGGCCTATTCACCATCCTCATACACAAACTTAAACCTGAGACAAAAATTCACATTTGCCTCCTAAGTCACCAGAGTCTCACGCAGAACACCTGAATTTCCATTTCTGACAGCTGGAAGCATGAGTCTCCTTTATTCTTCCCAGCACACGAATCCACGGCCCTCTCACCAGCCAGCAGGCGATGGGATGGATGCCTCTGGCTCCAGCCTCTGTTAGAACACACGACAAGCTCCATTTCTGATGCTGCTCCTGGAGGAACAGAGGTGGAACGTGGCATTTCCCATTCATCACCCTGGACTCACGGCTCCCTGCTCCTGGGGGAGCACCAGCAGCAGCTCCACGGGCACCGCCGCAGGAGTCCGGGCTCGTGGTAACAACACAGAGCCAGAAAATGAACACGGTCCTTTGCTGGGCTTCCCTACACCTGGGAGACTCCATCCATCGACCCTGAGTGGCCAAAGTGCCTGCAGCAGCACGCTGCTCGTCAGCTGGCCGAGGAAAAGGACGAGCACTCCGCTGGACAAGGTGAATCTTAAACAGGTCTCTGTGATTTCCCCTGTCACACATGCACAGGCAATGTCCTCCTCCTCCTGTGTAACAGGATTAGCTTGCTCAAGGTTAAATGGCCTTCGCAGAAATGCAAACCATATTCTTCAATTTAGATCAAGTGAAAATAAAACACCCCGGCAATAGGAAATCCACATCGGAGGCAGAACAAAGGCCTCCGGTTTCAACAGCTTAACTTGAAAGGTGCTTTATTTTCAAGTGAGGCAAAATGAAAATGGATCTTGATCTCAGGAGAGACTGCACATTTAATGGCTCTGAGGATGGGCAAGGAGAAGCTGCTGTTATCTGCATAAATTTAAGCAGACCGAGGGTCAGATAAATATTTACTGTTATTTATTTAACAGTAAATTTTTGTTCCAATTGTGTACTCCAGCACAATTCTTCTTTGTATACAGAGGAAAAAAAACCCCAACAAACTACTAAAATGCTTTCCTCAATTAAGCTATTAAAAAAGCCCAAAACAAACAAAACCAACTTTTTAGTCTTCTAAGACAGGTTATCAAGACAGCACAAGGCATTTTATTTTTGTATGGCCTGATTTGTTATTTGGCTTCTGAAGTGGAAAAAGCTGTCATGCTCTAACTGCAAACATTTCGGGTAGTATTTGTATCAAAACATGCTTCACTTATTACTCTACTTCTTGAAAAAAAGAATGCTATTAATCTTTAATTTCTAGAGCTCCAGCTAGCATTGTAAAAATACCTGAGCTGAAACAGACATAGTTAACCTTTATTCTTATGTTGCAGAGGAGCAAAATCAAGTTCACCCATATTTCCCCTGGCAGAAAGGCTGAGGATGCAGTAATTAATGTTTGTGCAGCTTTGCTATCTTTGCTGCTACAATTTATCAAAGTGCAACATGTTTTGCCACAATAAAATCAAAATTATATCACCACACTGAGGAAATGATGGTTGCAAGAATCGTGAACTCCCATCACTGGAGGGATGAACAGAGGTATGGAGCAAACACACAAGTAAGAATTAGAAGTGATTATACACAGCAGCTTCTGAAACCAAGGTAAAATTTCCAGTGATGGACATTTTATTTTTAATAAATAAATAAATCCTTTCTACCATTTGCTCTTCTTCTAGTTATAAATTAACTCGCAGTGCTACAGGTGGAACACTGCCAGGTAGCTACAGGTAAGTAACAGGGATTGAAAGATCTTTAACAATTCTGCAAAGACAGCACCACGTGTTCAACCTACAGATGATCTTCTACACAGACTTTCAAACGTTGCTGAGACTGATAAATCTTCTGTATTCTGACCTACGAGTTCCTTCATCTCTCAATTTCTTGAAATGACATAGTTACATAAAATTGCCAATGAAAGTGGCTGTAGAGTTCTGTAGAAACCAACAGCTAGCTTTCCTACTCACCAGCATTCTACAAAAATCAATTATAAAATGTGTATTTTGATTAAAATGGGATCCTACAATTCCTTTATCAATGCCATCCACAAAACAGCACACTACACCAAAGGAGCACTTGGAGTTTATGGAATAGACACCAGTACTTTGAAGTTAACAAAATAATCCCAACAACCCCTGCCAGTGCCTCAGATGGAAAGGCTCTGGCACCTGAACCCACCCAGCGTGTTCCTGGGAGCACTGAGAGCCTCAGGCAGTGAGAACAAAACAAACCCACTCATTTCCAGACGTGTGTGTGTGTGTGTGTGTGTGTTCTTTCCAGCTATTAACAGAGACGAGAGGTGCTGCCAAGCTCAAAACCGGTAAAAAAATACTTCAATGAATAATTAATTAGAAAGTGTGTATCAGCTACTTTTTTGCTTTTAAATACCTCAGGTCGTTAAACTTCCACCCTAAAAGAGAAACGACAGAATTCTACCTACCTCGTCTGCCACTGCCCATCACCTGGGATCCACTCAGCTCTCCGATTTCCCTAATACAGAAGCTGGCTCATCAGGATGATGCTCCCAAATACAAATGGCCCATAATTCTGGAATATTTGTGCTAGTTTTGCCCTCGAGTTTCACCCAAGATGTTCGCTGCTACGCAAGCAGACAAAAGACAGATCTCTTTCCCAAGAAGTTTATCATCCAAGTACACAGGACTCCAGCAGCAGCCATGAACAATCCCTATCTTCCTGTAACAACTGAGGAACAAGGAAGGCAGATTAAACTGCTCCTCCATAATCAACTGCTCAAGCCCAGCACCAAGGCTGCCCCTGTGCAGGCTGCTGCAGTGCTGCTGCTGCAGAGGCAGCACAGCCTGCACAGGGGCTGCTGTGACCCTGAGACACCAAAGGGACCCCATGGGGGCCACCTGGCAACCCTGCACAGCCTCCAAAGGTGTCTGTGGAGGAGAAAGGGGGCTGTCATTTTACCCCAGTGTCTGTAAAGGTCTTGAAAGCATGAACAGAATGTTTTCTCTGCAGTGAACTCTTCCCATTTCACAGCAGATATCTCTCCATAAGAAGTTTATCAGGAAAAAGTCCCACCTCCAGAAACCCAACAGAAAACCAAATGCTTACACACCAAGAGAAACAACTACATTTATCCCTGGTTTATATGTCTCTATCACTGGGCCAGCTCTATGTTTTCCCTGCAGCAGATAAAAATATCACAGAAATACGGCGGTTATTATTGCATGAAATCATAAAAATCAGTTGTACAGCAATAACTTTACAGAGCACATGGATGAAAGCTAGAGGTGAGAAGCTTGCTCTCCCAAAACATGGCCAGTCTGCAACCAAGGTGGGCAGAAGCAAAGGTGAATGGAAGCAATGGAGACTCTTCCCTATGGTTTGCATGCTTGTGAAGCAACACTCAAACCCCTGCGTTTGGGAACATGATTGTCAACGAATTTCAGATATTTACCTTCTCTCAGTTCCACATAAATGAGGCAGGAAAGCCCTGTTTACCAAACAGAATTGAAAAGTTATTGCTTAAATCAGAAGAACTAAATGGTGATTTTTAGCAGTCCTGATTTTAACCAAATTTAACTCTTAGATTTCCCCAGTTAACAGCAGACTGCTCTTGCTGAGGCTGATCAGGTGACATTTGCTTTGTAACAGGATACCACAACAGAGTGTGCAATGGATTTATTTGAATCACTGTCCCGAGCCATGCACCAAGCTTAGTTTTGAGACCTGGAATATTTGCACTGCACCAGGCATGTATGAATTTTAGAGAGAACACACACCAAATGAGGACTCTTTTCCAAAAGGCCAGACAAGCCAGCTGCTAATCCTGAGTGTAAAACAGGAATCACTCCAACGGGATAAGCAAGCTGCACTGAAAGCTGTCATACTTTTCCTATCACAAACCCACAGTCTAGGCCGATATTCCCAGTAAGATAAAAAAGTGTATTTGCTACCCATTAATTTCTAAGCATAAACTCCAGAAGTGACTTCAGAACACACACAAAACAAAGCCGTGGAGTTCACAGTCTACATCCACACCGTGAAATCTGAGATTAACATAAACTCTAGCACAGGTCTATGTACCTTCTCAGGAGAGGATATTTGCTCTTTTACAGTTTGACTAGGTCACTGTAAATTTAATAAGACTGTAAATAATGACATTGGAGGGAGAACGAGGGCTATCTGCTGAGCTCTACCCCAGTAAAACAATTAATCAGGTCTATCCAGCACAGGCATGCCATGGTTTATCAGCTGTGTGCTCACACAACGAGAGCTCCCTGGCTAAACATAAACCAGCCAGGGCATTAATGTGAACTTCAAACCAGTTCTGAATCTTTCAAATGAATAAAACATACTCCTCTGCGTCAGAGAGACACGGAGACCCGTTCCATAGCAGAATTTACTCTCCAAACACCGAATTTTGGAAGCGCTGTAGTTTTCTTTCACTTCCTCTCACTCTCGTCGCTGCCTGCCAGCATGACAAGATCTCTGCTAAGGTCATAAAAATGTGAAGATCTCCTGACTTACTACAACTGGCACCAAGTACTGCTCTGAACTCAGCACTCTGTCACTCTGAATAACGCAGCTCTGGAATCACTCCTGGCACTGCGACTGCAGCGAGCCCCTGAATGCTGAGGGGGTAACAGCAACGTGCCAAAGGTATCCTAGAGGTTCCCAGGTACCCCGATTATTCCCTGTATTTCAACAACAACGTGGGAAAAATCATTCACACTTAAGAGTATTACCAAGAAAACAGAAAAGGAAGAATGCCCTGAGAGCAGGGGGAAGCAAAGCAGTTTTCACAGTACAATCACAGCTCACCCTGGAAGCTGGAGACTGCACGGGCACAGGAAAGAAGGAAAAAAGCAGGGCACCAAACCTGAGATTCTATCAGCTATACTCAGGGCTCGGGCACATCTCAAATGGCCCCAGTGGATCTCCCTTTAACAGATCACTAGCAAAAGGCCTTTAAAGGTCCAACTGAAAAAGAACCCAGAAAGGAAGCAGGACAGAAGTTGAAAACAAAGAATGTAACCGACAGAGCAGACACTTTGAGAAAGTCACCTGACCAAAAGCAAACGGTGCCGAAGAAACAACTACTTAAACACAAAAGCGATACACCTTACGCACAGAACTCCTCCTTCAACGTGACTCTGAACTCCCGAGCTAAGGAGTTAACTCCCGAGCCCATTCTGTCAAGCTCTCATTCTAAAAACTACACATAAACAGGAAACTCACCAGCCAACTCTTCACGGCAAAAGAGGCAGAGCCAGCAGCTATATGGCAACACGGATTTTATTCGAGGTCTTGCCACAACTGTCTTGCCTCCAAACAATATTTGGCTGAAGTGTATAAAAGAACCCCAAACCCTTCATTTATTTTTCAATTATTGTTAGGTACTACAATTTAGTGCAGAAAAGGTATTTTTCTCTTCAAAAACCTCCCCTATTAAAGAAACTGTATTGAACATCTGAAGTTGTTAAACAAAAAAAAAAAAACAGCTAAAAAGGTGTTTAGTCTACAGAATTAAATAAACTTGCAGACATTTCCCCATGCAATAGAGAACGTTTTCAAATTCAGAGGTTTTTTTTTTTTTTATCCTTACAATTAACAAGAGATTAAAGCTCCCGATAAAGCCCACAATTACTCCTAGCCCTAGGCCACCTTTCCATCTAAATAGTGGGAGGGAATTTAAATGAGTCTCTTACCTGCTTAGTTTTCTTTCGACTTCTTTGGTAGCTTTAGCTTCCAATTCTCTGCAACAGAAAGTGGTATTGGTTTCCATGTCAACAGCAATGCAGCAGGAAAATAAAACTGGTGCGGGTCAGGATGCACAGGGAGCTCCAGGTGGGGTTGGTCAGGAGGGACGAGGGAGAGCACGGATCGCCAGGGACCGGCGGCGGGCGACGGCAGCGGGCAAGACCTGCGTCTGCCCCCGCCGTGCGCCCCGGCAGCATCCCCGTCCCCACACCTGCCGCCCTGCGCGCCCATCCGCATCCGCATCCTCATCCTCATCCGCATCCCGGTCCCCATCCCCGTCCCCATCCTCATCCCATCCCCGTCCCCATCCCCGCGCCCCACACCCACCCCCGGCTGCCCTCCCTGCACTTCCCCGGCTCAAGGACTTTGAGGAAAACGATTCTGCTGCATCACTTCAGCCGGCAGCGCGGTTCGAGCGCGGCACCGGGACGCTCCGTGCGGCACCGGGACGCTCCGTGCCGCACCGGGACGCTCCGTGCCGCACCGGCGGCCCCGGGCGCTGCCGGCCCCGCAGAGCGAACTCCGAGCTGGGGAGGGCACGGCTCGGCCCGGGGCGGGGGGAACGGGACACACCGCTCCGGGCGGGCGCCGCGACCCCTCCGGGCGGCCCCTGCGCCGGCGGCGCCGCCGCGGGAAGCCCGATCCCGCCCGCCGCGGCCCCGCGGGGCTGCCCCGCCGCCCGGCCCTTCCCCCGCCCGGCCCGGCGCGGCGCCGCCCGCCCGCCCCGGTACCTCATGTATGTAAAGTGCTCGGAGTCCGTCCCGGAGGCTGCGGCGCGGGCCCGGCGCGGCCGGCGGCTCTAGGCGGGCTGAGCCCGGCGCTGCGGAGCGGGAGGGCCCGGCAGCTGCAGCCGCAGCTCCGCCGCCATTTCCTGCCGCCGCCGCCCGCCCGCCCCGCGCGCAGGAAGCGAACCCGCCCCGGCCGCGCTTCCGGGGCGCCGGCACGGAGGGAGCGGGGCCGGGAGAGGGGGGCAGCAGGGCCGGGAGCGGGACAGGAACGGGGGGAGCAGGGCCGGGAGCGGGGGAGCGGGACAGGAACGGGGGGAGCAGGGCCGGGAGCGGGGGAGCGAGAGAGGGAACGGGGGAACGGGACAGGAACGGGGGGAGCGGGACAGGAACGGGGGGAGCGGGACAGGAACGGGGGGAGCGGGACAGGAACGGGACAGGAAGGGGGAGCGGGACAGGAACGGGACAGGAACGGGGGGAGCGGGACAGGAACGGGGGGAGCGGGACAGGAACGGGGGAACGGGACAGGAACGGGGGGAACGGGACAGGAACGGGGGAACGGGACAGGAACGGGGGGAACGGGACAGGAACGGGGGAACGGGACAGGAACGGGGGGAACGGGACAGGAACGGGGGAACGGGACAGGAACGGGGGGAACGGGACAGGAACGGGGGAACGGGACAGGAACGGGGGAGCGGGACAGGAACGGGGGAACGGGACAGGAACGGGGGAGCGGGACAGGAACGGGGGAACGGGACAGGAACGGGGGAACGGGATAGGAACGGGGGAGCGGGGCCGGGAACGAGGGAGCGGGAGAGGAACGGGGGGAGCGGGACAGGAACGGGGGAGCGGGGCCGGGAACGGGGGGAGCGGGACGGGAACGGGGCTCCCCAGCATGCAGGGAGCGGGACCCCGAGCCCAGCCCGGGCCGCTCCTCGGGGCTGGGAGCACGGGAGCCTCGGGCCGGGTCCGTCCGGGTCACAGAGTCACGGAATCATCTCTTCGCCTGCGGCTGTGCAGGGGGCTTTGGGTGGGAGATCAGGAAGGCTTCTTCCTCAGAGGGTGCTGGCACTGCCCGGGCTCCCCAGGGAATGGTCCCGGCCCCAAGGCTGCCAGAGCTCCAGGAGCGTTTGGACAGCGCTCCAGGGATGCTCAGGGTGGGGGTGTTGGGGTGGGCTCTGCACAGCCAGGAGCTGGGCTGGATGATCCCTGTTGGTCCCTTCCAGCTCAGGAGATTCTGCTCTTCTGTGATCAAGGCTGGAAGTGACCTTTACAATCATCCAGTCCAGCTTCCAGCAGCACTGCCACCGTAACCCCTATACCCCAAAACTACATCACCCAGTGCCAGATCAGACGCCTCTCAAACACTCTCAGGGATCGGAACTCCACCCCCTCCCTGGGCAGCCCCTTCCAAAGCGTGACCACCTGAAAAGTGGAAAATAATTCTAATACCTAATCTGAACCTCCTGTGTCTCAGCTTAAGGCCATGTCCTTTTGTCCTCCCTCTGCAGCATGGTAGAGGAGATGAGCCCCACCTCACTACACCCTCCTGGTTGGGGACTTGTGGGGAGCAATGAGGTCCCACACACCAATGTAGTCTTTATTTATCCCAGTCACACACAGGAATTCCAGGCACTGTCTCACCAAGCACCCTCAGCAGAACACAATCGTTCCCCAAGCGATGCAGGACAAGGCACAGGTGGACATTAACATCCATTTCCACGCGTGTTCTCCCTGTGTGGGGCAGTTCCCCCAGGGTACTGCTGCTGTGCCAGCTCTGTGCCGAGCCTGGGGCATCAGTAACTGGCAGATAAGAGGAGTTAATGTCTAAATTAGCACACTAACATTTCTCTAAACCTTCCACTGACTCTGTTGGGTTGAAGGAGGGAATAGAAATGTCCCCAGCACTGGCAAACTTGGTGAGAGATCGATGTATGTGAACATGAAGCTTAATCCAAAACACAGAGAAACTTCAGTTACAGCAAATGAAGAGTGAGGAGTGCGTGAGCCACGCTCTGTTAATGGACTAGGCTTCTGAGATCAGAAAAATCAAACCAGTCAAGGAACTGATAATGGATTGGAACTGAGAGTGGTAATGTCAGGAACACACAAGACTGAGAGTGGATGAGAATTCCCAGTAAATGGTTCTGCATCTGACAAGCACTCCCAACCAAGGTTTTGTTGCCATGGGGAAGTTCTTGCCCTCTCCTAGACTCCAGCTGCACATTGGCACCAGCATTTTCAAGCCCAGTTTTTGGCCTTTGCCTTTCTTACCAATGCTGGTGAGAAAAGGAATGCTGTTTGATTCCTCTGTTGGACAAATGGATGCCCTGGGCACATGAGCCATTGTCCCTGGAAATCTGCTGCAGCATCCACTGTCCTTCTGCCAGCTTGAACGAAGTACAGCGTTTTTCAGCTGAAGATCTTATAGTATTCGAGGCAAGGTTTATGACAATGCAGAGTGGCCAGTGAGTGTATTTTTGTCCTTAGAGGCTCAGTAATGCAGAGTGCATCACTGTGAGCTGCACAAGCGCAGCCGTGAAGTGGCAGTTTGAAATCAGCTTCTCGGTGTCTTAACTTGTAATAATTTGGTCTTGTTTATTTTTCTTCATATGAAAAAGTTTGTACTGTCATGTAATTGTGAGTAACTGAAAGCCATTATTTCCTGAAGTGTGACTCAGCTCTCTCTCCCTGTTCCATTCACAGCAGCCCTGTTTCGGGTCTCTTTGGAGGCACTACACGTGGTGTAGGAGGGCTGCTGTTAAGTCTGTCCTCAGTTGGGAAGGCTGATGAATTCATTATGTACTCCTGTTATGTCAGTTTGTTAACTGTATTGTGCCACTGTCAATAAAATTCATAGTCAAGTTCTGCAGCTTTCTTTATTATTTTAGATTGTTCTCTAATGTTATTTATGCACGTGCTCCTAGCAACTAGACCGCTGCAGCAGTGGCTTTCTTTCTGCATGTAAGTGCTGCAGCTGGGTCTACACATCAGCAAAGCCTCTGCAGGAACCAACCCCGGCATCTCCTCCTTGCATCAGCCTCATGATCTTACCTCTCACCCTCACAAGCAGCACTTTGCTCAGCTGAGTTCTGACACGTATGACGCTGGTGAATTCCTGGATAGACTAGGGAAATTCAGGAATCCTCAAAGAGGAAGAATGTTTTATTCTAGAAGAAGCAGCACATTGAGCTTCACCCATGCAAAAGCCCATCATCCAAAGCAGTGGTACTGGGTGCTGGCTGGAAGCAGCACTCAGGTGTTAACTACTCCTGGTCTTAGCCTTAATATGTGCTGAGTGCAGAGTTATTTGGGAACTGGGGTTCTGGAGGACCTTCTCTCCTGCTTACTACCGTTCTTTGGTTCGTTCTTTGTCCCTTGCTGCTCTCTGAATCTTGGACCTCTGGACTTCTTTGCCAAGGACCCAGATTCAGTGTCTGCCAGCAAAGGGACAGCAAAACACCTCTGTGCTTAAAATGATGTTCGTAACCACCTGGCTTTGGAGCTGCTTTCAGCCTGAAGGGTAGATAAATCCTTAGCCCCCATCTGTGTAAAGTCAGTGCTTCTCTTCCTCGTGGGATCCCTGCCCCAGGACCCCCTGTGCTCCTGGATGGGAAGGAGCACTCTGGGCAGCGTGTGCAGGGAGGAACCAGCTCGTGCCCCCCACCATGCTCCCTCCTCACCCTGGCACTGCTGTCCTTCCCTGACATGGGTTTGCACGGCTCCGCAGCACTCTGGTCACACATGGCATTAGAAATCAGAAATCATGGAAGCAACTCTTCAGGGGCAGACAACCAGCTCACACTCAGGCCGCTGCCAGGGCTGGGCCCGTGTGGTTACACTTTCACCACTCGGCAAACATGCCCTCCTGGGCTCTGATCCCCAAATATCCTCTCCCAGCAACAGCAGCCACCACCTGCACCCTGCCAGCCTGGCACACACACACATCCTCCCATCATCACATCCCCATTCACTTTTTAATTAGGATTTTCATATCATCAGAGCAAGAGAATGAGCTGCAGGAGGCAGAGAAATGCACTGCCTGAAAACAGTTAAAGAGGAGCTGGCGCCATTTCAGCGTTCCCATCCCCTCCGCCCTTCCCCTTCAGCTGCAGTTTGCTCTCAAGGCAAAGGAAGCCGACATGTTAGGAAATACTTTCTGCTTCATGTCTGGGGAAAAGAGAGCTGGGGCTGTCTCAGGAGAAGCTGGGGCCTGGGGACATGGAGAATTTGCCGTCAATAACTCGCAGCCGCTTGCTCCGTTCAGCATCAGCACACAGAGCGGAGCCGCTGTCACCGGCAAAACAGATTGTTTTCAAAATTGCTCTGGACTTAAATAATCTGAACGAGCTGATTTGACAGACAAGGGAAAACAGTCTCCTCATCAATGTGGTGGCTCTGTGTTCCTCTGCAAGGAGGCTCCTCTCTTTTTCATTGTAGACGCTTTATTTAAGGATTTAAAAATAGCCCAGGCGACGGCAAGAGGTGGCAATATAAAAGTACTGAACAGGCAGCACTTACTGATAAAACAATCCCTGCCCCAGAGCCTGTCAGTGCAGTCAGCTGGGCTGTGTGTTAGAGAGGAACATCTGGGACTCCGAGGATCCTTAATTAGGAGAAAAACCCACAAATGACATAACTGGAAGTTGGTAGCAGAAAGTGTTGGGCTTGCCTTCCAATCAGCCCTGAAAGCAGCTGGAAACAGACCTGGAAAGCAAGGAACAGCACCCCGTGCTGAGGCTGGGGCTTACACAGTCGGTTTCATTTCATGGGCTGCAGCAGCAGCAAACAGCCCCGAGATCTGTGCCTGGGAGAACATTCCCTGCCTTTCCTTCGAGCCCCGGCGCCTTGGCAGCACTCAGAGCGATCAGAGCAGGGCAGAGCAGGCACTTGGGGTTATTAAATGAGGATTTAATCCTGCCCTTTAAATCAGAAAAAAAATTATCAAAGATGAAGGATTTCCCTGTGTTTTAAAGCCAGTCCAACTTGCATTCCCTGATCTGCCTTTGGGAAGGCTGCCAACTGCAAAATGGAATCGCTGAGCCTGGATTTCACTCTGCATCCAGCCAATTACGGCAGCCTCGCGTCCCCGCGCTTGGAAGTGGTGCAGTACAAGAGACTGACAACATCCAATCTTTATTTATTTACCAGGGCTGCATTGCACTTCCCAAGGGAATCACAGTGCTGGGCTTCCTGCAGCCCTCCCCAGGTCCCATGCTCTGCACTGCTCAGGTGCCAGTGAGCATGGCCCAGTCCAAACCCCTGTGGGGCTGGTGGGGGTGTCCCCCAGCCCCAAAGGTTCCCCTCGAGATGCTGCCACAGCAGTGGGTCCAGCCTCCCTGGCCATCACTTGCCCTGTGGGTGGCTCAGCCGATTTGCCCACATGAAGTCTGCTGGCTCTGCTTGTGCTGGACTCCCTTCCACAGCCATGGCTCTTTCTAACTTGTTTCTAGGTTTTTGCTAATCAAAAATACAATTTCAAAAAAATAGTGGGGCATTTTTGGAGAGCCCACAGAGCTACAAGCCACCAGCAAGAAGATACAGATGATGCGTGCAGGGAGAAGTGCTTCCCCTCCTGTTTCTGCCCCCCAGTCTCAGCTGTTTGCCATGGCCTCATGCAAACACTGCTGCTCACAGAGGAAACAGCTTCCCCTGCCTCCAGCCCAGCTACATCCCCGGCAGAGCTCACCCGTCCGCCGGGACTAATCTCGACTGGTGAATTGGTGAGAGGGACGCGAGCGGCTTCTCCAGAGAAAATGCCAGAGCCCCGGGAGAGGAGCGGGAGCGCCTGGAGCCCGGGAGGGGCCGGTTCTGCAGGGCTGGGCAGGGACTGCAGCCGGGCAGCGCTCACCTGCCCCGGGGCTGCGCACCCTGCTCGTGTGCCCTGTCCTGCACCGCGCCTGACAGCGCTGAGCCCTTCCTAATCAATGCTCATCAATCAGCTCACGCACACCTGCCCCGGGGCTGCGCACCCCGCTCGTGTGCCCTGTCCTGCACCGCGCCCGACAGCGCTGAGCCCTTCCTAATCGATGCTCATCAATCAGCTCACGCACACCTGCCCTTTCTCAGCACAGCGCCACATTAACAGATTTCACCTGTTTCCTTTGCACTTCTCACTGAAATGGCACAAACAATCCCTGCTCTGTCGCAGACCAGCTCTTTTGGTGCCAGCAATATGCTCCAGTTTAGGCTTCAGAGAGCGATTAGTCTGCTGAGTTTCCTAATTATGGAGAATAAAATGGGGCCAGGACACACTTTATTGAGCAGCACCACAGACCACAGCAAGAGCCCTGGCACTTTTTACCTCCTGGGACTGTCTCCAGGTGGGGAAGTGTCCTCATGCAAAGTCATGTCATTCCTACCAGGGCGGCTCTTCCAGCCACTGTCGTGCCTGAGCCACAGCTGGCACCTGCCATGGTCTCTCTGTGGGACCCTGAACTCCTGAGCTCCTGATTCTCCCCGTGGCCCCAGCACTCCCTGTGCTCCCAATTCTCCCAGTGGCCCCAGTTGCAGGCACTGTAGTGCTGAGGTGCTTACATCTCACCACAACGATGCAGTGAATCGCTGAGGAGAGTGTCTGAGGTTCAGCACCATGAAAGGTCATTCCAGAGAGACCCTGGAGACCAGCTCCTCGTGCCCGCTCCAGCTGCAGCCCTGCTTGGCACGCTCAGGCTCTGAGTGATGTGGCCCAAGGCTGAAGGGTAGGTCCACAGCAGCAGGGCAGGACAAACTGCTGGATAAACTGCCCTCAGCTGCTGCCCCAGGACTGGCTGCCCGGCTCCTGCTGCCCTCCCAGACGCCCGTTTCAGAGGACAGCTTCTCCTGGAGCCTTTTTTGCTCTGGGCACGGCTGACACACAGCTGCTGCTTCTGCCCTCAACAAAGTATTCCCTGTCCTCCTGCTATCCTCTCATTTCCCTCCTGCCTCGCTCCCTGTTCCGAGGGTTGTAGGGAGCCCTGGGGAGCACCGGGACCTCAGCAATGACACTTCACAGCCCCCTTTTGTGTCGCCTCCTGGCTGCCTCCCTGCGCCCTGGGGAAGATCCACAGGGACTGGAGTGCCTGCAAACCAGAGTCCCCACAAACCCTACAATACACCCGTGGATGCATGCACATGCTTTTGCATCCATCTCTGCACACCTGAGCAGATGTGTAACGTCATCCCTTCTTTGCAGCCTTTGGAATCCCTGGAAGCAAGGATGGATGTTACAATTAATGGATTGCACCGTCCAGCAAGCTGGCTCTGCCCTGCCTCCGGCAGAGCTGGCAGTCACAGAGGGCAGCGGGCAGCAAGCTGGGCAGGATCCCAGCTTTGGGCTTGAGTTCACTCCAAGCACTTTTTTCCTCTGCCGGGGGCTGGAATCTTAACTACTGTCTCAGGTCTGGCCGCCCCTGAGCCTCGGGGACAGGGCTGTGCTGAAAATGGCACATCTGACTGTGCAAGGAGATGTCAGCTGTCCCGGGCAGGGGGAGAGGAGGCGAACGCCTGCCCCCACTTGCTCCTGCCCGTCCTGCCGCCCTCTGCCAGGCGCTGTGGTCACACCAGCTCCGCCGAGGCGGCTCGGCTGGGGGAGGAGGAGAGCGAGGAAACACAGTGTTCTCACCCCGACTGAATCCCATGGATTTCTGAGCAGCTACTGCACCGATAAAACAAAGGCTGCTTTGAAATGGATGCCTGGCCTGGCCGGCTGCCAGCGCCAGGCGGGAGACAAAGGCTGGGAGCACAAACGCAGCGCTGGAAGTGGCGAGCCAAGGATGCTCTGCGGCAGGGAGAGCGCGTCGCCATGGAGACACGGCGGCCAAAGCGGGGAGGAAGGCACCCGCGCTGGGATGGACTGGGAGCCACAGGAGCCATGGGAGCCGTGGAGCTGAGGGACGCTGCAGGGGCGAGTGCCCTGAGCCCTGCAGAGGGGCTGCACCAGCAGCTGGCTCTGTGTCACCCCAGGCCCGGGACCTGGCCTGACAAGTGGCATGAATGGCATCTGTCAAGCAGACAGTGCAAATTCCTCCATCCGTGGAGGAATTCTCTTTCCTCCTTATCTCATCGATGCAAAAGCTGTCTAGGGGGGAAATGTTGCTTTAATGAGTTCATGCAGGGGGCACAAACCCCTGGGCTGGCCTGGGCAATGACACAGACAGAGCAAACCATCCCACACATCCCCGAGATCTCAGATCACCTGCAGAAGGATGTACCAGTCTCTGTGCAGAGTTATGGCATGAAAGGCTGGTGGTGGTGAACACGATTTGTGTGCCTGATTGTGGTGCAGGGTCATTCACCACCTAGAGAGCAGGAACTGCTCCTGGGTCCTGTCCAAACGGCTCTCATGTCCTGCCAGGATGCAGGCTGAGGCACCGGCCAGCCAGGGAACACCTGGGGTTCCCAGTGTGGGCTGGGAGACCACCCTGCCCTCACCTTCTGCCTGCCCATGGCCCACATCAGGCAGGAGCTCATGCCAGGGCAGTCTGACGTGATGTGGGGCATGCCAGGGCCAGCCTGGGCTCACAGACAGCTCCATGGCAGCAGCCACCACCAGAGCACCCGTGGCAGCAGCGTCCCAGGCAGGGGGTGAGCCCTGCACATCTCCACACCCTGTGCAGACCCCTGGGGAGGGCCCTCCACCTCTGGTGTCTGGGAAGGAACAGGAGAGTCTGTCCCATATGCTCCCATAAAGCCCGAAGCCTTGGTGGCTCTGCCGAGCATGAGAGGGAGCGGGAAGCAAACCATCATTTTTTAAGCCAAGGGAGACACTCAAGTGCTGCCACAGTGAGGGCTGTGTAAACAGCCAGAAAGACAGATTAGACACAGCAGAGCTCACTGTCAGCACACGACAAATAATGAGCACAGGGTAAGGATCCCCAGGGAGGCACATTTCTAATAAATGACATTTAGATCTATAGCTTTAACAACTCGTCCCAAGCCATCACATTCTGAATTAGGGACAGGGAACCCATAACCTGCCCCATCAGCTCTGAAGAGGGTCAGGGAGGCAGAAATACAGCTGTAAGGAAGGTGATGGGGACATTTCTGCACTTGCAGATTGACTGACAGAACTCCTTGCCAGCTTTACCACTGATAAAAATCACCAGTGAGTTTCCTGTTTTCAATACTGAACTGCTAATGCTCCCACAGCCAGCCCCACGCTCTGTCTGACCCTGGCCCGTGTGCTCTGCAGCACGGGGAGGAACAGGAACAAAACCCAGCAGAGTGTGTGCACAGCGGAGCTCACTGAAATCCTCCCGGCAGGTGGGGGTTTTTCTGTGAAAGTTAAGCCCCGCTTCCTCTGCAAAGTGCTGGAGGTCCCCACCCATTCCAGGGGTGGCTGTGACTGCTCTGGCTCTGACAGCCACTGCGCCCTGTCCCCACCAAATCAATTACCAAACACCTGCTCCTGCCCTCTCAGCAGCAGCTTGTGATCAGCCATCCCTGGCTCCGACTTGTTCTTCTGAGCAACTAAAACTTAATTTATCTTATTTTAATTAAAGCCAAAAAAAAAAAAATTGCAGTAGCCTTTGATTTCTCTCTTTGCTTTGCAGGGAAAAAAAAAAAAAAAGCAGAAGGCTAAAGGGACAGGCAGGAGAGAAAAGGCTTTGAGACAAATATGCACCAGCTCTGTTGGCTTTTATGTGTAGCCCTTTTCTTAAAAGAAATAATTACGTTTCAAAACCTCCTTTCCCTGTTCTGAGCACTGCCTCTTTCCACATTAATGCTATTTGCATGCGCCATCTCCTCCCACCCTTCAATAATTTAAACCTTCATTTTTTATTCACTCAGTTGTCAGATTCATTTACATATCTTATATCTATATTTAACACTGACTTTGCTCCTCTGTTTTTGGTGTTTTTTTTAAACAGGAAATAGATTTCCCCTCTAATTTAACCATATCTGGGGCAGGGCTGGCTGTGGGGATCAGGAGGGGCTGGAGGGGTGCTGAGGTCTCCCTTGGTGGGTGCAGCAGTGCTGGCAGGGGCTCGGCAGCCCATGGCCAAACCCTCACCTCCATCAGCTCCAGGGAGCTCAAAGTGTGGCCTCCTCCCAGGTCCTCCTCTCCTCATCGTCCTCCCAGGTCTGTGGAGAAAACTCAGCCTCGTTCCCTGCCACGGGCCGGGGCCAGGGGAGCGCGCTGGCAGGGGATGGCTCCAGGCTTCCCCTCCAATTCTTGCTGTGATTTGACAGCTCTGCCTTCATTAACAGAGCGAGGCAAAGGGCGAGACTGCAGTCAGCCCTGGCTGGGACTGGGGGGCTGCCGGCAGGGTGGGGCTGCAGCCCCGCCGGGGCAGGAGCGTCCTGTGCACAGGTGTCCCTCAGCCACCTCTGCCCTAAACCTGCTCAGAAAACCAAGGGAAATCATCGAGTAAAGCTCCAGCTGACACTGCAGCCTCTCCGCACAGCAGCACCTGGCACCTGCTTGCCTTAGTGGCTGTGCCAGACCAGGATCAGCCCCTCCTGACACCTGGGAGCAGGCTCTGCCCAGCAGCCACCCACTACGGCCCCACAGAGCGAGGGGACAACAGGGGACACGGACCTGCTGCTGCAGGAGACCAGGGTCTGAGAATGGCAGCACCTGGCAGTGCGTGCAGACCACCTGGGCCTGAGCAGCGGGCATTAGAAACACCCCTGCAGTGCCAGGCTGGACCAGCTTGTCCCAGTGTCTGCTCTGTCCCACAGCTGCAGGACCACGGGAGTGAAGGGTTACAGACGTTCCACATGGGTGGGCTTGAGGCCCATGGAAAAGAAATAGTACTAAAGGCAATTTGAGGGAGAGAACGTGAATGAGAAAGGGGCACATCACAGAGCCAGTCACTGAGGAGAGGCCCAGATCCCCCTCCCTCATTTTCCACATTACTAGAAGAAACAGTGAACTGATCTCAGACAAATGAGCCCTCTGGACCCAATTTTTCAAGTTAATGAGCTCCTCTTGCAGCACTTTCCCTGCACGGAGACTCCCAGCACCTTCTCTCTTTGCCACAGTTTCCAATGAGCAGAGCCACCCCATCCAGGCGGGTGAGGCTGAGGAGCTGGGGCAGCGATGCCCTCCGAGCCCGCCTGGGCAGGGTGCCAGCCGGGGCGGGCAGGCAGAGAGCCCGGAGCCCCGGCCCTGCCCCCAGGCAGCGGCAGCAGCCTCAGACGGAGCCGCCGTGGTCCTTCCTAACCCGGGGCAGGGGTTAGCCCAGGATGGCGGAGCTCTGCCAAGGATGCTCCGGGGCATTTAAACCGCCGAGGGTTTGGTGGCAGCTGCCCCTGGGTGAGCACCCACGGCTCGTCTGGCACGCCCGGCACACTCCCAGCCAGCCCAGCACATTCTGCCTCTCCCAGTCTTCCAGCACCAACCTCCAGCTGAACTGGAGTTTGCCGCGTTCAAAACAAGCTCTTGTTTCAGGAGGAAATTGCTTTCCTTGCTCCCAGGAACACGTTTGCAGTCCTGGATGGAAGATTTCCGAGGGATTTGAATGCACCATTAGAACTGTCCCTCTCACTCGTCCTTCCCCGGGTGGGAGGGGCAGCGGGGCTCCGGCTCGAGCAGCGCTCCCCACTATAATGCTTAAATTAACAGGGAAGTTTTGGTAAATTGAAGACTAATTTTCTCTTGGGAACAGATCATTAAATTACAGGATACTAATGAAAATTTACAGCATCCGGAGAGAGGGTGGAGGGAGGGGCAGGGGGAGCAGTTTGTCGGTATTTTCCCTTTTTTTCCTGGCTGCAGCCAGAAGTGGGAGCTGCCACGGCCCAGCCCTGGAGCTGAGGAAACAGGCACATCCAGGGGGTTCGAAGGATGGGACCCAAGACCCACCTTGGGGAAGGCGCAGTGAGGCCAGAGCAGCCCTCCCGCAGCCCCTGAGACCCCGGGAGGGGCGACAGCAGGGGATGAGAGCCCTCCACCCGCTGTGCCAGCTCGGCTGCTCCATCCTCCCTGCACGGCTCGGCTTCCCCGGGCTCGGGTGGGGGCGCGGGCAGCGTGGGGCTCGGTGCCCCCGCCGTGCCCACCACCCCTCCCCAGGGCTGGTGGCAGCCGTGCCCATCGCCCTGGCAACGCGCTGCCCGCGCCCGGGCTGGGAGGGAGCAGCAGCCGCGCTTGGCGGCGTTTTTCCAGTCGAACTCAGTTTCTTAGAGCGATGAGGCTCAATAGCTCTGGGAGTGCAGAGGCAGGAGCTGCCTCTTGGGAAGGCGGCACCGGGGAGAGCTGTGTCTGGGGTGCTCTGAGTGAGGAAATGCAGATTTTTTCTATTGCTTTGACTATACATAATTTAAATATTCAAACTACTCTGGAATTCATTGAATTATACATGAAGTTCACAGGCAGCATTTTCGTAAATCTTGAAAGGCATTAAATGTTTCTTTCACTTCCTTCAAAACCTTGATTAACCCTAAATTTATTTGTTTTTAAATTTTTAGAAATCCAGGTCAATCTTGTCCAAAATCCCCTTGAGAAAGTCACCTACACTGCTGGGTGATCCCATCGTGCTAGTGAGGGACATGTGGTGATGTGTCAGTGTTTTATGGCAGTGTTTGGGCCAGCCCGGCAGGGTAGGACATCTCTGAGCTCCCTCCCACGAGCGTTTCCCAGCCCTATAAAGCTCTCTGGGGAGCAAGCAAGAGGCTGGAAGAGAAACAGGGACCCGCGCAGCCCTGTCTGCAACCTCTCCCTAGTTAGCTCATTCCTCATTATCCTTCCCTACCCTTTTAATTTCTCTCTAAACTCAACCAGCTATTGCTGTTCAAACTGAAATAATTAATTGGAACAAAATTGCCACTGTAGGAGAAAAGAATGATTAAACCCATCCAGCGGACAATGGGGCAATCACAGCCTAAGCAGCTAATTACAGGGATGCGGGATAATAACAGAGCCCTGGGCAAACTGTGGGGCTGGATGAGCCGGGAGGAGGGTCTGCGCTTGACTCAGCTCCAGGGTTAGTGCCTGTTCCTGGAGCAAAGACACAACGCGAGAGTGAAAGGCCATTCGGGAGGGAACACCGCACGGCCCCGCAGCCGCTCACGCACCGCACTCGGGTGGGTGGGCACACGAGTGTCCGGGTACCGGCGGCCACTCGTGAGGCTCCACCGGGAGCCACAGCGTCAGGAGGCTGGGGTGAGCCCGCGGCCACCACCAAGGCTCGTGCCCGGGGGATAAGGAGGAAAAGGAGCGCTCCGGGAGGTTCTCTGCTGGCCCTGCAGCCAAGGGTGATCTTGGCCCGGGGGGCATCGCTGCAGAGCTGCAGAACGGTGCTGTGCTGGGACTGGCACGGACTCACGGGTGGGGGACGGAGCCCCCCAGAAGGGGAGAGGAACACCTGCAGCACCACGTGGGGGATGGGGTACGCACCTGAGCCCTGGGACACGCGCGCCCCAGGCCCTTCCCGAAATGCCAGTGTTTTACAGCTCAGCTTTGGGCCCAGCAGGGGCTGTGGAGCAGGGTCACCTCCCCCCACACCCGCGGAAATGCGGGGCAACGGCGAGGTTGACACACCACCTCACTGGCCAAGGTGAGTGCCAGCAGCCTTCTCCAGAGGGCCACAGCAGCAGGAAAACCAAGGAGCGATCCCCTGGGAGGTGCCCTGCCTTGCCAGACTCACAGCGGAGCCCAGGGACCACCGTGGCTCCCTCTCTGCACACATTAAAGCAACATTTAGCTCCCAGCCAGGGGCCTGGGACTTGCCTTAATAAAGACATTTTTCATCTCCCGAGCGCAGCGAGGGCGAGCTCACAGCGGTGTGAAACTGGCAGTGGTCACGGTGTGCACAGTGCTTCCCCAGGTACGGCATGGGGCGCTCCTGCTGCCCGGAGCACCTAAACCCCACACAGCTCCGAGTCTCTGCGGTAGCAGCTCCTTATCTGAGGGGTTTTTGACTGTGACTGGAGCTTCTAACAGCCCGAAGGACTGCTGGATGCACTCAGAGGGGCTCTGATGCCTGGGGAAGCCAGGACTACCCCTCACCCCATGTTCTGCTCTTCCTGCCACGTGGATAACTTGGTGATGGGGAAATTGCAGCTCAAGGTCTGTGACATCAGTGGGAGGACAGAGCAGTTCCCAGCACCAGCACAGTGGTTTGTGTGACTGCCAGGCCTAAGTGGCATGGAAGACACAAACCATCAAAATCACACTCATGACAAGGAGGGGAAGAACAGCCAGAGTAAACCCAGTGGACATGCAACCACAGAGCAACCATTTGGAAGAGCGAGCAGCTGCCTTACTGTTCCCAGTCTTCTGGCACTGGAGGGTGGGAGACCTCGTCTTGGCACTTAAAGAGTGACGGCTCTTCTCTGACCTTTATGGAGACAAAAGACAGAGAGGGTTCAGCTCCCCCGCAGGACGGGAGCAGCACTCTGGACAGGACCATCTCCCCACAGGAAACCCGGCGGAGCTGAGCTCTGCAGACAGCACCACGTCTGCCAGGCTCTGGGGATGCTGGGCTGGGGAGCACACGCTGCCCAGGCCCTGCTGCTGGCTGTGGCACGGTGAGCACACAGGTCAGGGCTGCCCTGCGGGGAGGCTGAGGCCCTGACGCTGAGTAAACGTGCCTGCCAAGCTGAGGAGGCTTCTGCCAAAAGAACGGTTTTCTGTGAATATTTTCACACTGTGGCTAAGCTGCAAACGCTGTGTTCTGTCTCCACCCTGCAGCCTGGTAGCAGGTATTGGGATATCACCTGGGATGGGGTCCAGCCCTCCTGTGTCCCTGTGGGTGCTGTTCCCTGGCTGCAGGACCACGCTCAGCACAGCACAGACTCTGCACTGTGGCCTTGCAAAAGGAGATGAGTTACAGGAACAACTTTGTGTGTCCGCTTTTCAGAACTTCAGTGAGAACAGACGAGTCTCTGCAATTTAAGTGTAATCCACACCTGCACTGCAAAACACGAGGTGCTGGGTGGCAACTTGTGGTCCCTCTGGCATTGCCCATTCCCCTGGACCTGCTGCCCAGCCAGAGGCAGGTCTGAGACCAATTGCAGATTTTGCTGCCTGCTCCCCATTCCAGCCACCTCCACCTGAGAACAAACAGCCACAGCACAGCCCACGGCCCTGCCGTGCACAGCCTAATTAATCACAATGCCCAGGAAAATGTATTGGCATAATTAATAACACAAGGCATCTCTATTGGCCTCTGTGGCGCAGCAAATCACGAGGCAGCAACACTTGGACGTGTTGACCTGGGTATCATAAATAATCCATCAAACCATCCCGGCCCGCTCGGGTCTGGGGAGACACGAGAGATACAAAAAAGATAATTAAACAAAAGCAAGATGGACAGCACTGGTGCCCCATTAATCACTCCCGATGTTGTGGGGATGGGACCCTCAATTTTGCCCTTGTCTCTGCATGGGTTTTGGTATGTTATGGGCCTGGAAGGGGACCTTCTTCAGAGAGGTCCCCAGACTCCTTCACGAAGGTCCCCAGACATTCCAGAGATCCCCAGAGAAATTCCATTGGCCTTCTCTTTCATTACTGTTGTCAGCTGGTGAGAGACTGGTGTGTGTTCAGTGGGAACACTTCAAGGGGCAGTATCAGGTGAGGGATGAGGATGCAGCTGGCTATTAACTGAAACTGGATTTAGCATCCCATTAGGGAGATGGCATTTGGCTGCAGCAAGCAAAAGGTTAGCTGAAAGAGACAAAAATATTTTCAATAGAGAAAGGGAATCCTCTGGTCAAAACAAAACAAAACTAACGAGTTTGTTTTACTCAGCTGTGAGGGCAAAGAGGCTGTGAGTGAGCTCCAGGAGCTGGGCCCTAAGGCTGCACCTGGCCTTCGGGGCTTCCACTGAGGCTTCACCTACTAAATTAGTTTAATCATCTCTGTCATTAGTCATCTTTGTTGAGTCCTCATTTGGAGGCCATTTAATGGGGGTTAGAGGAAATCTCTGCTCTTTATTCCCCTACAACAGTGATTAACTCTCTGGATTCACACAGCATTTTCATATTGATGGAAAGAAACAAAATGAACTTAAAACCACAAAATCCAATGCCTCCACCATGGAACAGGACTCAGAGCCTGTGCTGGGGGAGGAATTGCTGGGATGACACCTGGGGTGCTCATCTGTACTCAGGGCTGAGGATGAGAGGCTGGGAGGAGCCACAGGGCAGTTCAGCGCTCTAAATGCTGTTGGGTAAGACCTGGCACCCTGGGAGGGGAACCACCAGGTTCCTGGAAAAAAATTAATTTAGGATAGACCTGACCACAGGCACTCCAAAATCATCAAACTCCGTGAAATACACAAAGGAAAGCTTTGGCTGGAGATGCAATTGGTCTTGTTCCAACAAGTGGGAAGTCCTGCAGAGGAATCCTCTCCCCGAGGAGCGATTCGGCTCCCCAGAGGCCCCCGCCGGCACGCAGGGCACTGAATAAACATTTCCTAATCCAAACCAATCCAAAACCACCTTTCGGGCAGTGCCAGCAGCTGGCAGCTCCCACGGCGCTCCGTGCCGGGCACGCCAGCTCTGCCCGCTGCCAGCACCACTCATTCCTGCCTCGCAAAGCCAGCCCGGCTCTGCCGGCGCCTGAGCGACCCCAGAGCGACCCCAGAGCCCGGCATCCCTGACCTGAGCCCGCCGCATCCCTCCCGCCTGCCCCGCTATCCAAGGAAACACGGCTGACACAACAGCCCTTTAGCGCTGTTTACGGAACCGCTGCCGGGAAGTGCCTCGGCCCTTCTGCCCCTCGCCACGGCGCCCTCGGCACTCGCCGGCCCCGGCCGAGCTGCGGCGGCGTCGCCCGCACGGCACCCCCGGCTGCAGCGGCAATCCCTCCCTGCAGCGCACGGCAACGCGCAGCGCTGCGGCAGCCAGCGCTCACGGGGACCCTTGTTCCGAGAGCTCATCAATCTTTAACGGAGCGTTCGGCTTCGTCTGAAAGGTTACTCACCCGTCAGCGCGAAGGGATCCCGGCGGGAGCGCTCCTCCTGCGCGCGGCGCAGCCTTGGTGGGCAGGAGAGAGCAGCAGTGAAAGCGCTGCGGGAGCGCAGCGCGCCCGCAGCCTCTGCCCGGGGCTGGGCAGCGGCCGGCGGCGAGCCCGGCACAGCGGCCGCGGGGACACCCCGGGCCCGGACCCGCCGCACGGAGGGACCCCCGGCCTCTGCCCTCGTCCCGGGGCCGGACACTGACCTGGCCTGGGCTCCGCTCCAGCGGGAGGCGCGGCGCGGGCCGCGGGCCGCATGCCGGGGGGCTCGGCGGCGGCGGGGCCCCCCGGCAGCCCCGCGGCTCCCCGAGCTGCCGGCAGCGCCCGTGCCGCCGCTCCGCCCGCGCTCGCCCTCGCCATCGCCGTCCCGGCGCTGCGGCCGCTCTCTGAACGAATCCTAAATCAAAGCGACGCCCGTGCAGCGCTGGAGCCGCTTCCTCGGCTTGGGCACGGCTCCGGATTTGGATTTAGCATCTACTGAGCCAAGTCCTCGGTGCATTCTGTGCTAAATAACTAAGGTTAATTTGATTTGATGCACCACTTCATTAACATAAACAGCTCACAGTGTGTCAGTCCTCTGTAATTATGGTTCCTTACAGCCGGCATCTTGTTCATTTTCTATCAGTGCTGGAGCTTCCCCGTGATCCCCTCCCAGCCAAGCCCTCCTGCCTCAACTCCCCCCAACAGTAATTAGGTGTCATTTATTCTGCAGTTGACAGTTACACTCATTTGCAAAAATAGGGGCAAGGATATAAAATTTACTTTTCACTGCAGCCACGCTTGCCTCTGGTGGCTGGGACGGAGCTGTGTGTGCAGAGGCCGGCGGGGAGAGGGGGTGCTCCGAGGGGAATGCGCTCTGGTGAGGGTGGGCCATGGCAGGGAGCCCCAGCAGTGACGGGTAAGGCTCAGCAGTGCCCACAGAGAGGCAGAGGGCAAGACCTGGTGCCAGTCACTGCCCAGGTGGGATTTCAGCCCCTGCTGCCAGGGAAGGAACTGCTCTGCCACCACCACCAGCACGAGAGCCCAGACAAAGCGAACTGAACACAAAAACCCACCGCCAACACCTGTCCCCACCTTGGCCCCTTGTGAGCACCAGTGCCTTTGCCAAGGTGGGCACTGCCACCCTCCTCCTCCTCAGCTACATCGTCCCGTGGGAGTGCAGGAACAGCTGGGAGCCAGGGATGAGGATGGGCACTCCGGGCTGTCCCTGTGCTGCTGGAGCGGAGAGTGGGGCTGCCCATGCTGATCTGTTCTCCAAAACGGTTTCCTCATTGTCTCCCATTTAGTTCCATCCTTGGGCTGGAGGTGCCATGCTGGAGACATTTGCCACCTATTTTGCTTGACAAATGACTCCAGTGTTCGGAATGTCCCTTACTTGCAGCTACAGAAACAGCCACGCTGGCCCATCCCACTGCAAAGCAGCTGGTGGGACAAATGCCCCAGCTCCACGTGTCCAGAGCTGAACACTGCTGCAGCCCGGGAAAAACCTGGGAACTGACCAACGAGCAGCACAGAGAACCCTAAAAGCATCCCACTGTGGCTGTGGGTAGAGCTGCAGAGGCCACGACCAGCCTGACACAAGGGCAAGGCTCAGGAGCCCAAAGAGCACAGCAGCAGCCCTGCCCTGCTCCCAGTGCCAGCACTGGAGAGTGGGACACAGCGCAGGATGAGGATGTCTGGGACAGGAGAGGAATACCCAGCATAGCAGAGGAATACCTGGTAAATGACAGGAACACCCAGCATCCCCCAGGAGCACCCAAAACCTGAGCAGGATAGCCAGAACACAAGAGGAACGCTCAGTGCAGAAGCAGAATAACCAGTACACAGATGAATCCACCAGGACAGCCCCGTCTCCTGGCTGCAGGCTGGGCTCCATCTGCTCCTGCTGCCCAGAAGAGCTGCTGGTGGCTGTGGAGCCATCCCTGGTGGGTTCCTGTGAAGCCCCCCAGGCTGGTCACCCTCCACTGCTCCCCCGGGCTGGGCACTGCTGAGGTTCCCTGCCCCCCCACCCAGCTGAGCTCCAGCAGGACGCTCCACACGCGGGCCCTGCTCCCCACAGAGCAAACACAGAGCTCAGGCGTGACTGTCACACCCAGGGATCATTTCTGGGGCTTTTAACTGCAATATCCCTGGAGCTGAAGCGATGGTGTTTGCACAGACAGCGGCACTCGTGCGGCACTGGGCTCTGACAATATAAAATAGATATTGTTAAAAGCCACTTAAGCCTTTCCACGGGAGGATTGTGGACCCCTGGAGCAGAGCCCAGGGGACAGCCCTTTATTGCCATTGTGACCAGGTCAGTTTCTCCAGAACCCAGCAAATTATTTATGAGGTGGTTGGCCTGTTAAAACATTAACACATCCATCACCTTGCTGCTGATCCTGCTCCTGCCTTCACAGCTCTGTGCTGGGCTTGGGAATTTACTGGCAGCTGATTTGCTCCAAAGCTGCATTTGGAAGAAAATCCCCAGGCCCAGCTCTCACTGTGTCAGAGTTACAGCAGGACATGCATGCTGGCTTCTCCAAAATCCCTGAGACAACTGTTGCTTCAGTTTGCAGGAATACCTTAGAGCAGTAAAAATCAAATGTAGCCATTACCATTGGAATCTGACCCGCCCTTTGAGCGAGTGCTGGGGTGGGAGTGGGGATAAGCCAGCCTCTCCTCTGAAAGTGATAAAGCATCGGATCTGGAGGACAAATGGGCCGTTGTGGCTGTGGGCACCCCGTGGTGACAATCCAGCAGGGAGAGGCAGATAGTGCTTCCCGGGAGGTGGGGGCATTTATTTCTGTCTGTCAAGACACAGGAAAGATGGAGAGCATACAAGGAACGGGAATTAGTGTCTTAATCTACTGCGTTTACGCTCGTCCCTTTTTTCAATGCCTTTGGCTACTCATTTTCCTGCATCTGATATTTTATTATCACGTCTTTTATGACATTTCCAGATACTTATTAAATCAGAAGGGAGAGCTCTGCTTTGTGTGCTGAGGATCCCAGAGACTCGGTGGAGTGGCTGGGGGTGCCTGGAGAGGGGTGTCTGGACCCAGCTGTCCCCTGGCTAGTGAGGGGGGAGCGGGTGCCCCAGCCCTGCCCATTTGGGTGAGAGGAGCAGGAGAAGGAATAAAACCACAGTGCAAGGAGTGCTGGGCAGACAGAAAACCACAGCGCAAGGAGAGCTGGGCACACCCCGGCAGCTCACCCCACTCGTCTTGCACAGTCCCTCCAGCTGGGGCCCATCCATCCCTGTCCCACACCAGGTCAAAGGCTGCATGAACTGTCCCAGACCCAGCTGCTGTCCCCTCTGCGATGGGCAGAGAGCTGCTGCCAAGGGGGAAGGAGGAAGCTGCTCTCCGTGCCCACTGTGGACAGGTCAGGAAGCAGCTGGTGTGGGTCCCCGTGAGGACACAGCTTTAGCAGGTTGGGCTGTGCCAAACCTGGAAGTCCCTCGTGGTCCATCTTCCTGAGGCAGGAGTCAGGGTGAGGCCGCCTCCCGTGGGCTCCTTCCCCTGCTGGCAGCAGCCCGAAGGTGCCCTGCACAGTGTCAGCCACGGAGGAATGCACACGGCAGCGACAGCCTGCTCACCCCAGCCCTGTCCCCTCCGGCCTCCCTGGGCTGCATGCAGCAAACTTGGTATTTGCTGGGGGTCTTAATTACCGATCATTCGTTCACAGCCTCTGATGAACTTGTTCTTAATTCTCTGAGCTGTCCATGAGGCTCTCCTCTGCTTCCTTAACTCTGGGTTTAGCAAGGGCTGGGAAATTCAGGGTCCTGGGCAGGTCTGTCAGCAGAGTCCTGGTGTCCTGCAGAGTTCAGCTCTCATGTTTGAAAGTTTAGTGTTGGCAGCACGTGCAGCTCTGGAGCAAACTCAGAAGCAGAAACGGCTGTGAGAACCACGCAGCACAAGGTCTGTGGGGGTGGAGCACCGGGGAGAGCTGCAGTGGGACACTCAGGAAGCTCCCATGGGAAGATTTTCAGGAAAGATCTGGTTCCTGGTCCTGGAGGACGGTCCTGGTGGAAGGTCCCTGGTCCTGGAGGAAGGTCCTGGAGGAAGGTCCCTGGTGGTGGCACCCAGCTGGCTGCTGGAGGGTGGCTGCCCCCTCTCTTTGCATCAGGTATCTTCCCAGCTCTGCAGCTCCCAGTCCCTTAGGAGAGATCAGCACATGAACTGCACTGGAAGCAGCAATAGGGCCTGGAGGAGAAGCACCTGAGGGCAGCCTCGAAGCTCATGATCTGCAGGGAGCAATGGGAGCAGAGACAGGGTGGCAGAGCTGGGCCCAGAGCTGGGAGGGAGTAGCGGGAGTGAGGAGGAGGAGAGGGGAGGAAATCTCCCTGCATGGGGTGGCTCTGGCTTTGTGGCTTGAGGAGCTGCTGCAGGGGGTTTGGCTGTCCCTCAGCCAGCACAGCTGGCGCCTGCCAGGAGCTGTGCCCGCTGCTGCAGGGGAGACCCCACGGGCTGGAGGAGCCACACGAGGCTGCGCAGCCGGCGGGGACGCCGAGCTGGCACCGGGGTTTCCACCACATCCCCTCCCTCATACTGATCTCACTCCTACCACAGGGGAACATTCAACGGAGCAGGTTTTTGACGGGAGCAGAATTCCTGCCATGGAACTATTACAGAGCCAATTAAACCCAATAAAAATCCAGAACGTGAGCAAAGTGCTGCTGGAGAGCGGGAGAGCGAGCAGGGGCTGGGGCTGGTTGCTGAGCTCAGGGACAGCCGCCCGCCAGGCAGAGACAATCTGTGCGAGCAGCAGGGAAAATCATCCTCCAGCAGCGCCACCGCGGTCCCTCCGACGGAATTAAACGGGAGCCGGATTTGGGAGCGGCAGCAAATGCGAGAGCAGGGCAGGGCGCACGCTGGTGCCAATTAAAAGCCCGTGGAGCTCACTCCCCCAGATGGCAAATCCCGACTCCAAACACGAGCCCGCGTTTGCCGAAGCCGCCGCCGCGCGCTCCAGGTCGGCAGCCGCATTCGGCAGCACCCAGAAATCCCTTTCTCTGCTGCTCCAGCGAGATCCTCAGAGATGCCTCTGCAACATATGGCTCCCTTCAGTGGCACAAAGGGCTCGCAGTGGCCCAGGAATGCTCCGAGTGTTAAATACGGGATCACAGCCGCGACAGCACCGCACTGGAACGGCAGCTTCTATCGGTGTCAGCCCCGAAGAGCTTTTGTGAATAATTAGTTCAAGGACAGAAAATACGAAATTGCTACCGGCGGTTCAGCCTGCGGCGGGTGCGAGCGGTGCGCGGGGCCGGGCACTGCCCGCCGTGCCCCGGGCGCTCTGCCCCGCTCCCCCGGCCCTGCGCCGACAGCGGGGGAACAAAGGCCGAGCCGGCACAGGGCAGTCATTCATCCCCAGCCCGGCACGCAGCTGCCCTCTCCCAGCCGCCCCGGACACGATTCAGCCGGCCTCTGTTCCCATGGTCTCCAGGGAGATGGCGATGGACCTGCATCCTAATGATGGGCAGCGCCCGCAGCGGCTCCCTCCGGCCCCTTCCCGGCTCCCGCATTACGGATTCAGCCCCAGCTCCCGCACAGCAGCCACCGGGGGACAGGGGGCGGCCCCACGGCAGCGGGGCCATCAGCAGGGCATCGCTGGGGACATCACTGGGGAGCCACAAGACATCGGGTGAGCCCTGAAACAAAACCTGCATCGTCCGAGAGCTGCCGCTCCAAGACTGGCAGCCCGGCATCACCGCTGGCAGCCCGGCACCGAGCGCCCTGGGAGGCAGAGGAAGGGGAAGCAGCTCCCGAACCCACCCACGCAGGTCACGCCACGCTTTAAACCCTGGCACGGGGCAGCAAAGGCGGCGGCCGCGGAACGCCCTGACCCCCGCCCCGAGGTGCCCTTTGTGGAGCACCAGGACATCGTGGGGACGGACACTCGGACATTCGCCACCCGGAGAAGCCACCCCGCCCTCACGCCTGACCCCGGCCGAGCCCCGCGGGGCCGGGGCCGCTCCGGTGGCGCGAGGCCGCAGGCGGCGGAGCCCACGCGTGCCCCGCACGGTAATGAAGCACGCGGCAGCGCCAGTTAATTGCTGGAAGGATCTGTTCACTCACCGAATGGGGAGCCGTGGTGCCGGCGCGCAGGGCAGGGCTTGGCAGCGCCGCACGGAGCAGGCACGGCTCCGCCACGCCAGGCAGGTGAAGGCAGGACACAAACCCGCTGATATTTTTGTATTTCTTTTTTTTTTTGGTGTGTGTGCTCACGTAGCATTTAGGGTCACATGCTGCCGCGAGCATCGGTGGCACCATCACGTGCTGGGGTCAGGGCTCACCTGATGAGCAAACCTGATGAGGTGCCACCACGACCCACTTTGCATCGGCCCTACAAAACTTAGTTGTAAAAACCTAATTTATAAAGGGGTTAATGAAATAATTAATTTTCGAATCAGGCTTCTAACGTTTAGGACCAAATAATTTCGAGGGGAGGGGGCAGGAGAGCAAGAGGTGGGAATGAAGTGCCAAGGTTTTGATGAATATTTAATACACCCTCCATGCTCCTCAGCAGCTCCCGCGCTTGGAGCGGCGCCAGCACCGTCTGAATCCGTCCTTTGTTAATAACCAAATCCACACTGCTGTTGTGGGTGGTGTTTGTGCCTCAGTCAAGCTGGAATCTGTCACAGCAGGTCGGGAGGGACGTGGAGCTCAGTGAGCACCCGCGCATCTCCGCGGCTGGACAAGGCACCGGGCTGGGCCCCACCCTGCTGCCCCTACAGAGCCCTGGTACACCTACATGCACACACTTATATTTAAAAATGCCTATGTATGTCTTGTTTTTCCAGCCAGAAACAGCTGAGGATACTTCCAAAGGCTCGTTCCTGCCATATCAAGAGCAGAATTTTGCATTATTTCTTAATTTCAAGCAGAAAATAGCAAGGCACGTACATTTCTGCAATTCCACAAACAAGTATCTCCCCCCTCCTCACCTGACCGACCTCCTTGGGTGGGACCACAGGGGCTGCTCACGCTGTTGGCAGCAGCAGGATTGTCCCAACATCGCGGGTGCAGGCGGGCAGGGCACAGGGATGTGAGACTCGGTACGAGGACAGGGTTACAAACCTGCCAGGGCCCCACTGGGCATCAAGCGGCTGTGATTCCAGGCCAGCTCTGCCTGCACACTGCTGTACAGCTCAGGGAAATAAAGAGGAACATCTTCCCTCTGGAAATCCAGCAGTGCAGCACAATCAGAGCCCCCGGCTCTGTGGAGAGGGTGGGGGTCCGGCCGTAGGTACCTGCCAGCCCTCATCGCTCACAATTAGTTTAACTAATTGGACAACAGCTGCAGCGCAGCTCCCCGCATTGCTCCGCCGCCGCTGCTCTGCATTCCGGGCGGGTGCGCGCTGCAGTGCCCGTGCTGAGCCGGGCCTTCATTGGCATTCCCGGCACACGGAGCCGCGGGAGAGGGCTGGCTGCAGCTCCAGCTCCCGGGGGCTGCGGCGGGGGAACACCCCACCGGCCACAGGCCGGGGAGAAGGGCGAGAGAGAGCGACCAACCCAATTCTCATCTGCCGTTCCATCAGCCCGTGCACGGCGCGGAGCGGGGGTCCCGCCCAGGGTGCTGGGCAGCTCCTGGCTCCGGCAGCCCTGGCACAGGGTTTGCTAGAGCAGTGGTGGCCGTGCCAGTGCCTCGCTGTGCTCGGGGTGTCCGCGCTGGAGCCTCAGCCCCGACACTTCGGGAGGCGCCGCTGCCGAAGCGCCCCGCTCGCGGCTCCCGCAGCATCACCAGGGCTCTGGGGCCAGAGGCAGCGGCACAGCCCGGGGGAGGAAGGGTCAATGCCAGCAACATCCTGCTCTGGAGAGCCAAAAGGGGAGGAAAAGTACCGGGATCAGGCAGCTTGCAGCTCTGGGTGCCCATGGGCCGGTGCCGCGGTGCCAGCCCAACCGAGTGCCCAGCCCCAAGGATGGGGTGGGGGGTCACAGCTGCTGCCCTGCACCCCAGGTCACCTCGGTACTCCAAACCAGCATGGGGGTGCTCATGGGAGTGATCTCAGCCCCTGAACTCCTGACAGACCCGAAACTGTTCCATTTCTTGTGCCAGACACCCAGCCTGGCTCCCTTCGTGTGGGACCAAGACCACCTTTAAAATCACACTTCAAGCACCTCTTACCTGTTCCTCTCTGCTCCCAATATCCCCAGTTACATTTTCCTGGGCATGATTTGCCAATTCTTCCATTACCTACGTGGAAAAGCAGCACAGGTGCACGTGGTGGGTCTCTCCTTGCTCTGCAGCCTGCCCAGCTGAAGGGGCTCACGAGGGAGCAGAGCTGCCAGCCCCAGTGGCTGCCCCTGGGCTCGGACACGTGGACCCCCTGCTCCTGGTGTCCAAGGCCAGGTTGGATGAGGCTTGGAGCACCCTGTTCTAGTAGAAGGTGTCCCTGCCCCTGGCAGGGGAGTGAAACTGGGTGGTCTGTAAGGGTTCTTCCAACCCAAACCAGTTTGTGATTCTCTGATCCCCTGCCAGGCCCTACAAGAATTAGCAATGCTAATGGATTGGATCTCACTGACTCCCTAAATTAGAAAGGTTTAGAAGCCAAGCAGTTTTGCACTTACCCTCGAGAGCAGCTCTGACACAGAGGTTCCTTTTCCCTCTCTTGGCACTTCACGTGCCAATGTCACATGCTGCGACACAAGTGACAGGTTGAGATCCCTCCGGGGGACAGGGGCACGCCCTACACAGAGCTGGGCCCTGGCACCAGCAGAGGGTGCCGGGCATGGCCCCTCTCCTGCTTGCCCAGCAAAGGCTGCACGCAGCATCCATCCCTCCATCCGTCTGTCCAGAACCTCCATCTGTGCCAGCAGCTCTCTGGCCACAGAGAGAGGCACAGACTTTCCCAGGCGTTGTCCTGGGGAAGGCTGTGAGAAGATCAGAGAAAAGAATGAGAAATAATTCTTCTCTTCCCTTGCTGCAGCTGCTGTTGTGAACCTGCGGAATGTGTTGTGGAGACTTGTTTACCAAAGGGTGGTTTCCTAATTAGCCACTAATAATAGTGTTTGGAATCAAGGACCAATTGGGTCCACCTGTGTCATGACTGTGTGTAAGGGCAATGGGTTCCTCAGTAACTACACTAAAATAAAGTGATCGATCAGCCTTGTGAGAATCATGGAGTCAATGCTAATTATTACCCGGCTGGGGGCCTGTGGTGACACCATCCCCACTGCCCCACATCTCCCCAGCGTCAGTCACTGGAGCTGGGCACATGGAGGAGCCTCTGCATCTAATTAAAGCATTTATCCAGTTAATTACTGATAATCATGCATTTTTCTCTGTAGTCCAGGCTCTGGCAAAGCTTGTGCTGAGGACAGCAAAGCAAAATGCTTTGTTTCCAGTAATTTTTTAAAATTAAAAAGCTCAATTTATCTTAACATGACACTAACAGGCAGCACAGCATTCCTGGGCTCCAGCCTTCTCTCCCCAGCCATCCCTGCAGTCACAGACCAGGAGATTCAATTATCCAGCAGAACATGTCCCAGAGGCGTCCAGATAATTGCAAACATAATACAAAATCTGCCACTAATTATTAAAGAAACACCAAATAAGGAAACCAAGTGATGGAAAAGTTGCTGCTGGTGCAGAGACCACCCCCCATGCTGGTAGGGCAGCGTGTCCCAAGGGTGTCTCTGTCCTGGTGGGACCCTCAAACCCTGCTGGGCAGGGGGAGAGCCCTGAGCCCATCCTGGGCCCCTTGCTTCCAAGGAAAGGCTGTTCCTTCACCTAACGCAGTGCCACAGGATGAACACCCCCAGCTCTCCCAAACTGTCTCAATGGGATTTAACTGTGATCTAAAAAATAAAAAAAGAAGGAAATAAATGAACAAGAACCAATCCCACAGGTGGATTTGGACTGAGGCTTCAGCACTGTTGGTTGGTGCTGTCAGTATTCACCAACTGCTTCCAGCCCTGGAGTTCAGCTCCCTTTCCTCCCCAGTTTTCCCAGCTCCGCCGTTCATCCTGCCCATGATTCAGATGGTCTTTGGATCTGTTCTCCCTCTGCCTCACACACTTCTCAAGGAGCTGGGCTCTGCCTGGCTGCAGGACAGTCACAGCCAAGCCCTTCAGCCCTGCCAGATCCCACAAGTGATGCTGGAGGCGTGATTGGAAACACCCCAGAGCCCCTGTGTCCCTCCCTGTGGCCAGAGGGCCACCCCTCAGCACGGAGTGTGCTCCTGGCCGGGGCAGGAGGATGCTCCACACGCTGCCCTGTGAGGGGCTTGGAAGGCAGCCCACATCTGAGGGCTCCTGAAGGGAAAGCAGCTTCTCCCTGGCAGCATTTTGGCAAAACCAGTGCTATTGAAGCACAACAGTTTATTCAGTCAAAGTAAATAATAATTAAATAAACCAAATTAAAATCAGGAATGCTACAAAATATTCTCAGAAGCTTCTGAGCACTTGGCTCCTCGTGGGAGGAACATGGACTCATTTCAGGGCTGGAGGGCTTGGTGGGCTGGGAATTCGGCCAGTAACCACCAGGCAGTGGTGGGGTGGGGTGGTGTGGGGTGGGATGGGGACGCCTCTGCATCCTCCCCACCTGGGGCTGCTGGTGTCAGCCCAGCTCATTTTCCCAGTGCAGTCTGCTCCTGGTCCTCAGGGTCAAGGGCACGTAATGACACACAAACAGGGCCAGGCATGGCTCCCAGCTTTTGGGCTACCCCATGCCCATGGGGCAGAGTAGAGCCGTCCTTGTCCCTCACTCCTGCCCCGTGCCCTGGGTTAGAAACAGCTGGAATTGATGCACAGGACTTTGCCAAACAGCCAGAGAGGGATCCCCAAATCCTCTGATTCCAGAGCCGAGCACATCCACTCCTGGTGAGCTGTGGTGACAGGGGACACAGAGAGCATCCCAGCCCCGAGGCACAGCTCACCAGCGGGATGTGTGTCAAACAGGACTTAATTATATCTCCACGGTGACTTCTCCCCCATGCCCTCATTTCCCTGCATCCTTAGAACAGCGTGGAGCGTCTCTGTCTGCAGAGCAGAGCGTTCCTCTAGCTCAGCCCTCCCGTGCTGGGCAAGGCTCTCTCCTTCCATCAGCACCATCACCACAATGACAACACCAGTGAGAACACGCTCTTCTTGAGAGCATCCTCAGGAAGCCCGGGGTTCTGGAGAGTTGCCAGCTGCCCTCGGGGCAGGGCTGCCGGGAGGGAGTTCCCGCCTCAGTCTCTGCTTCGGCTCTCAGCTGGCAGAGCATTGCTGAAGGCCGCTGGCTGGGGAACCACAAATGTCACCCACGTTTGCACACATATTTATGTTTTCCTGTGAAACACCATGATATGTCTGTGCTGCTGGCAACGCTCAAAACCAAACAAAGCAAAGCAAAACAAAGCAAAACATCCCCTCTCCGGCAGCTCCCCGCTCAAGTCCTGGGGGCGATGCCAAGGATGCCGAGGTGGGGCTGGCCTGCGTGGTCCCTTGGGGGACACCGAGGGCACGGGCCGGGCACGGGCCGGGTCCCAGCAGCTCCCAGGAGGCCGGTGCCTCCCACACCCTCGCCCGTGGTGCTGCTGTGCACGGCCAGATCACTCAGCCGTCGCTGGCCTCGTATCACCAACCCAGCGCCAGCGAGCCCCACAAATAACTGTTTGCAGCTGTCATTAGCTGAAAACAAGGCGAATCTGCATATGCTTAGTCTTAATTAGGCAGCTTGGCAAGGAGCCCTCGCTCGCTGCTACCAAACAGCCATTTCGCTCACAAAAGGGTGACAGCAGCCCCGGCGTGTGCACACGCACACACACACACAGAGTGGACGGACAAACGCCCGCGAAGCCTCGTCCTGTCCCGGCCCCTCGGAGGGCGCTGGGACGGAGGGCGCCCGGCCCGAGCTGCCCCAGCCACATCCCCAGCCCGGGACGCACGACAGCCATAGCGGAGCTGACGGAAAAGAAACCCGAGGAATTTCGCCCCTCAATGCACCACCGCTGATTACTCAACTCTCATTTACCTCTCAAAGGCACGGGCGTTGGCAAAGCTCGCGGGGGCATTTCCACGGAGGACGAGGAGGAGGAGAGCCCGTTTGGGGGCACCCGCCGGGGCGGGCTCTGGCAGCAGCCTGGCGCGGAGCGGCGCTGGATTAGAGCTTGGAATTCGCGAGCGGAGCCCTCGCTCCGTGGGAAGGGAAAGCGGGTCACGGGCTCGGCAGCGACGCTGTCCCCTCGTGCCCGGCGCTGACGTCAGCCCGGCGAGCGGGGCAGCCCCGGGCCAGCGCTGCCCGGGCTCCGCACGGCGCCTTCCTCTCCACCACCATCCTCCTCCTCCTCCAGAGCCCTCCCGCCGCTGCCCAGAGGAGCCCGGCACGGCCCGGCGGGCGTTGCTCCGTTGCCGTGCGCACCGACACCGCCGTGGCGGGTCTGCCAAGGTGCCACCGCTCGCCTGGGGCCGCGGCTGTCCCCGGGGGCACCGCCGTTCACTCGGCACCCGCGCTGCCGGCAGGCCGGGCACTGGGGCCCGTGTAACCCCGGGATGGGCTGCAAGTAAACGTCGGGAGAGTCACCAAATCTTTGGCAAAAGCAGCCCCAAAGGCAGATCTTGGACAAAGCCATCCTGTTATCCTAACCTGGTGCCCCCCCGGACATGGCAGCGCCAAGTGCCTGCACTACATTTGTAGTGCTGGATTCCTAGCTTTATCAATTTACAGCACATTCTGCACAGAAGGGAATTAAAATAAGGCTGGGAATAATCAAAACATTTAACTTTTAATTGAATTTGACTCCGAGATTACACAACACGGAGGCCAAATGAAAGACACTGACACCCAAGAAAACTCTACCTGCCGGCCTGAGGCAAACACCAGCACAGGGCTCCGGGCGGCAGCACAACCTCTTCAACACCTCAACAGGTGGAACTGGGCATTAGGACAGACTTTAACCACAGCTCTCCAGCACAAGGTTATATAAAAGTACACAGTAGCATTGGGTTTATGGAGCTATTCCAGTAAAAAAAAAAAAGAGAATTTGATTTCAGTGCAGGTTTACTCATTAACTTGAATCTCAGTAATAAAGCACTTAACACATACCAGCTCAAGAATCCCATTTCCCCTGTTCCTGAATTTTCAATATCATTAGGCCAAAGCACTCAGAGAAGTCAAAAATGAATCCTGTTTTCCAGCCTCATCCTCACAAGCACAGACTGTGCCAAGGGAGACTCCAAGGGTGCTTTTCCTGCGCTCCCACGCTGCCCCACACACAGCAAACCTCTGCCAAGCACCTGTAACACCATCACCCACCTGTGCTTTCTCATGCTGGAAAGCAAAAACTGGAGCAGATGAACTGGAAACCTGCTTTTTTTGGGCAGAAAACACCTGGAATTTGCTAGGAAGGCCTGACATTAAAAGGCATGAAGTCCTGGGGTGAAATCCAGCAGTGATCCTGGTGTGCTCTTGTTTTACCTTGCAGGATGCTCAGTCTCTGACCCAGGATGTCCAAGGTGCTGGCTCACCCCCAGGAGAACCAGGATGAATGGCCCTATGTTACCATTTCTGTGCTGCTCAGCCCTCAGGACAGCCCCTCTGCACGGTGACACTTTCTGCCAGCAGGAAATGCTGCTTCCCCACACAGCATTCCCACCCCAAACTCGGGGCAAATCCCACGGTCAAGGGCTGTTGCTGCTTGATCCCATGGTCACGGGGGTATCGTGCCCTTAGTGACACCCATTCCCCCTGTGCTGGCTTTGATGGCTGAGCGACACCTCCACTGCCACCTCCTTGTTAAAATTACATCTTAACATTGTCCAGCTAATGATTTCCATTTTCTATCTCCTGCCACTGCTCAGAGCAGGACCCTGCCTTTCCAGGCTTCCCTGTCCTGTCCCTTCTGAGCCCCACACAGCACAGAGGAGTCAGGGCTGTCCGGTGTCACTGCCATGTCCAACACCGACCCAACAGTTCTGTTTAAAACACCAGCACCTGGTGAGCAGCACTGGGAGACAAAATGCAAATTACAGGGAGTTCAACCCCGTGTGCAAACGCGTGCTGCCAGATTCCAGACTGGTTTTGGCTGGAAGGGACCTTAATGGCCACAGAGCTCCCACCCCAATGGACAACAGCTTTCCAAACCCAGAACAAAGCAGCCACGTGGCAGCTTCGTGTGTAACGTTACCTGAGCAGCCAGTGCCAGCCCCGAGAGGGGCTGCAGCTTTGGGGCCACACCGCACGTTCTACCCTACAAACCCCTAGCTCCTTGGCACACGGAGCAGCACACACCACCCCCAGCACCCTCCACCAGGGCAGGTCCTGCCAGTTTCCCCAAAATTAAACCCCTTTGTAAGTTATTCTTCCCACACAACAGTTCCCAGCAAGCTTATTCTCTGGCACTACTGTTAGAATCCTGGAATGGTTTGGGTTGAAGGACCATAAAGCCCACCCAGTCCCACCTCTCTGCCACAGGCAGGGACACCTTCCACTACACCAGGCTGCTCCAAGCCCTGACCAACCTGGTCTTGGACACTTCCAGGAACAGGAAGGGTTGGGATGCTCCCTGCTCACGTGCAACTCCCACTGGAAATCTCACATTGGGTCATTTACTGAAAACTTTTTTATTGTAATCAAAAAGTGACATAACAGGGCTGTAATGTATTCTGCATTTTATCTGCTGGTATTTGGTAACTGGTACCAGCTGCTTCTGCCAGGCAATTAAAAAAAACCCAAATGTGAAAATCTTCACAGTACAGTAAACTCCACCCAAAATAATTAACGGTGGTTAAAAAGAAGATGCCCCAGCAAAACCTTTCATGTTACATGGTCACAACTCACAATTCTGTACAAAATGTTCACTTTTATAAAGCTCTGATGTAAAAATCAAATAATCAAGCAGCAATATTTTAAGTGCAGCACAGGGTCTTTCATGTCATTATATACAACGCTTGAAGTCGTTTACATTTTAACAAAGATCATACAGATGACTTAGTAATTAAGTCATTTTTTCATTATCTGTCGGTTTATGTCGTGACAGATTTCACTTTTTGGTCATCTTTCTCTTTATCTTTGCTCTTCTTCGATTTTTTCTTCTTGTGTTTGTGTTTTTGGCTCTTTTCCAATTCTGTTTCATTTCCCACATGTTTCTTATGCTTCTTATGTTTCTTGTGCTTCTTGTGCTTTTTCTTCTCTTTCTTCTTTTTCTTTTTCTTGCTGTCCTGACTCTCCCCTGAGCTGGCACTGCTGCTGTGGCTCCGTGTCTGGCTCTCCGAGGGGCTGTGGCTGCGGCTGCGGCTGACGCTGGGGCTGCTCTGGCTCTGGCTCCTGCCCACCTCTGGCTGCTCGGCGGGAGCCGGGGCCGCCGCCTCCTCTTTCACCTTTTCCACAGCCTTTTCCTTCGCCTCTTTGGGCGTTTTCCCTGCAGCCTCCTCGTCCTTTGCAGACACGTTGCTCTCGCTGTCGCTCTCGTTGTAGTCTGGCACGAAGGCGGCCTCGTCGGTCTCGCGGGTGAGGTCGGACGAGAGGCGCGCGGCGCTGGTCACCGGCGGCTTCGGCTTTGCCGCGCCTTTATCGCTCTGACCCGCCACGTTCTCCTTCTCCACTTTAACTTCTGGCGAGTCCTGTTTCACTGGGGGTTTATTCCCACCTGGCTCTTTCTCCTTATTGCTCTTGACTTCTGGTACATGCTTCTCCTTTTCCTTCTCTTTCTCCTTCTCTTTGCCTGGGTTTTTATCCGGGGGCTTGTGCTCCTCGGCGGGGCGCTTGGGGTCGTGCACAGCTTTGTGCTCGGCGGGCTTGCGCTCCCGCGGGGGGCTGTAGCCGCTCCGCTTGGCCTCCACAGGGCCCTTTTTGGGTGGCTCCACACGCTCCTCTCTTGGTTTGCTCTTCTGCACTGCTGTGGAGTCTCTGATCCGGGATGGGGAGTCTTTCCTCCGTGCTGATTCACTCTTCTCATCTCTGCGCTTGGAACTCGAATGCTCCCTGCTGCCATCATGGTCAGACTTCTTGTCTCGGTTGGGAGTGAAGTCCTTCGCAGCGGAGCCACGGCCACTGTCATGTTTCTCTGAAGATCTGCCATCTTTAGAAGACTGAGATACAGTTTTTCCATTTCCTTGTTCACCTGCACGTTCTGAGTGCTCTTTTTCTGGCTGAACACTGCTCTTCCTCTTCTCAGAACTGTCCTTCTCTGAAAAAGAATGATCCCGGTCTTTGGTTTTACCTTTTTCACTCGACACAGAACTTTTTGAACTCTTGGTATCATGTTGGGTGCTTTCATAACTTGCCTCTTTTGCAGCTTTCTGTATTTTCTCCAGAGGCTCTGTCTCCTTTTCAGTGTGTTTGAGGAGGTTTGGAGCCTTTGCACTCACAGGTTTGATAACACTGGCGGGTTTTCCTACAGTTGGGGGCACCTGGGTGGTGGATTTGATGTCTTCCTCTTCAGACTCAAAGTCATCTTTATCCCACTTGGACTGAGGGACCTGGATCATGATAATGACATCCTCAGCAGGGGCTGTTATGTCGTTGTTATACTCCTCCAGGGTCTTAATGACAGTTCGTTTGGTGTCTGGCTTCTCCTCAGGCTTCCTGACAGGGCTTCCCCCAGTGGAACTTGTGCTGGGAGGAAAAACATGGACATTAGTAATGGGATGCACACACAGCCAACTTTGGGAACATTTTATAAACTGGCTTGTGTTTCAATTCTAAATTCTCAGCATATTCCTCAAAGATGTTCAATTAAGGGAACAGACAAGAGAAAGGCTGAGTCCACTGGCTGAGATTATGAGCAATCAATTAATTTAGTATCTTGCTACTATACATTTCATTAACAAAGACACAAGATTAGCAGATTGGGGACTGTCTGATCTGGTAATTCCTTCATGTCCTATTTCTCCCAATGGCAGATAAATTAGATATCCATTCTTCTTTTAACATGAAAGCAAGCAATTATGGAGAGGTACAGACAGGCAAAGTTTTATCCTTATGCCTCAGTTCTTCCTTAGAAAAACTGACCTTTAAAAAGCTTTTTAGATTACCAAGACACTATCTTAAGTCTTCAACAAATGTCTTCAATGTTTTGAGTTTGCATCACCAATGAATGGACCCTACCAGCTTCCTGTGCAGTACAAACTGCTTGTTTTCCTTAACAACATAACATCTGAGTTTGACCCAAGTATTGTTTCATAAGGAAGATCATGGATTATTCCCCTGTTTATCACCAGTTTAGCTGTTCCTTTCCTTAAGCACCATAAAGAATTGGAGGGGGGGAGGAGGAAAGAAAGAAAAGGAAAAGAACTGCCTGAGGTACCTGGTGTAATCCACGAGAGTCGAGCTAGCGCTGTCGGCTGCTGTCACTTTCCTTCTGGCTTTTCCCTTTGTCTTTTCTGCTTTAACTTTGCTGCTGCTGGGCTCAGGTTTCTCCACAGCTTCTTTTCCAGGTGGCACGTTTTCTCCGCTCACAATCTTTTTTCCAGTTTCTCGGTTAAGTTTAATCTTTTTGGACGGGTTGTTAAGAAAAGCAGCTTTATCCTTTTCCGGGGTCCGCTCTCCTTTCTCCCCCTCGGGCTCAGCCTTCCCCTTGGGTGATGTTTTCAATTCTGCAGTTTCGAGTTTATAGGCCTTCGCAGAAGCAGCCTCATGTTCTTTATCAGCCTTTTCCTCTGCTTTTCTTTTCCTTTTCTCAAGTTTGGCATCGGAAAGTTTGCCTTTCTCAGCAGGTTTCTTTGACTTCTCCTCCTTGCTGGAGGTCTTCTCTGCCTTGGCTTCTTTAGGATGTTCTTTCTTTGCCTTCTCCTCCTTGGCTGGTCTGGTATCTGGGTGATCCTTTGTCACTTTGGGATGAGCCTTCCGTGGTGTACCAAGAGCCTTCTCATCCTTCTGAGAGGAAGAGGTTTTAACACTGTCTGTCTTTGGCAGCTCTTCCTTGACTTTTTTCACAGGAGGTTCCGTTCGAGGAGATTTTTCGCGATCGGGGTCCACCTTTTCCTGGGAAGCTTTAGCTGGTTTTGCTACGCTGTCTTTCTTTGGAGCAGCTGCCACTTCTACTTTCCGCTTTGTTTTCTCAACCTTTGCTTTTGGCTTATCCTTCTCTTTTTTCTCCTTTTCAGACACTGGCTTGAAAGCAATGGAATCCGCTTCCATGGGCTCATCCCTTACAGGGGTGGCATCATCCCTGCTTGGCAGCATGAACAGAGAGTCTGTTTTAGCATCTTCTGTTGGAACTGGCTCTCTTGGTTTTCTTGCCCCTTCTAACAGCTCAACGTTGGGAAAGGCTTCATTCTCATCCCCTTTTCTTCTCTTCCGGTGTTTTTTATGTTTATTGCCTTTGCCATCTCCCAGTGGATTTTCCACCTCCTTCTCTTTTGATTTTGTAGGATCTTTGATGCCATGGCTCTCTCTCCCAGGCTTTTCAGGGTAGTTTCCAGCTACATTACGATTCCTGTGGCTCTGCCCAGCAGGATACTCCTCCCTCCGTCCCCGAGCATACGGTGAATTCTCTCGTCTGGTCCCAGGTGGGCCAAACCGTTCTGGAGAGAAGTTCTCTCTGTTCACTGGGGGCCGTGGCTGAGCGCCCACGGCATAGCCCTTGTAAAACTTCTCGTACCACTCTCTGTAGTTCCTCTCCCACTCTCTGTATCTCTCCTTCTCAAAGGGGTCTCTGAAGTCCACCGAGCGGCCATAGTAAGCCTTCATGTCGTACGGGGGCACCTCTCTGTAGCGGTTGAAGTACTCGCGCTCGGCCTCGCCCTGCGGGACCGTCCGTTTGGTGGGGGACTGGCCCCGGAACACCGGAGACCTGGAGCGGGAGTGGTAGCGCCTGTATGGGGGCGAGCGGGAGCGGGAGCGGTGATAGCCGTGGGAGCGGGAGCGGGAGCGGTAGTTCCGACTCTTCCCTTTGCCTCGTCTCTGATAGGGCGGCGACCGCGAGTAGGAGCGGGAATGGGAGCGGCTGAAGGAGCGCGAGTAGGAGCGGGAGCGCGACGAACCTGAGCGTGACTTGGAGTAGGTGTATGAGCTTCTAGAGTAAGATGAAGCACTATAGGGAGACTTGGACCTTAAAAAAACACAACACAAAAAAAAAAAATAGATGAAGTTAATTCCAAACAGTCTTTCTCCTCAAATCTTTTCCTCCCACATTTATTTTTTCTTTCCTCTCCACATGCTTATGTCAAAGCTTCTTTCAGCAGCTGACATAAAGCTACTGCAAATTGAAGAACTTGATAACACGTAAAAGTTTCTGCTCACAAGACAGAACAGCTGCTGCTTTGTTAGTGTCAGAACACACAGAAGGGTCAGTCTACTTGCACTCACTCTATCACATGAGCTACCAGAGCTACGGACAGATTTCAGGTAGTTACACTGGCCTCTACTGGTATGGGAACACACACATTTGTCACTACTCAGCAACCACATGCAGTGCAAATCATTTTTGTTGCAGTAAGATGCAAAAAGAGCAAATCTGAGTGGCTACAGTGCAGAATCACACCGAGAAAACACCAGGTAACCTGAAGACAGCAAAGCCCAATGTTAAAACGCCAGCTCGGTCTAGTTAACTGCACCCTTTTTTGGGAATTTGGACAGGATACACAACCTTAATACTGCAAAAGACATATGGACAGGCCTGTGGAATCCACGCTGCCAGGCAGGTGTCCCAAAAACGTCCTGCACATCCCTCCAGCTCTAACCAAGGCAAGTGATGGCATTGCAAGAAAAATCCCATCTAAAAAAGCTTCTAACCTCAGTCTCTAGTCACATGGCCCAGTGTCATGACTCTGGGAAAGCTCCTGACAGCACTGCTAGCAACTACTCCTGCCCAAGGGATTTTTGGGGACAGAAAACAGCAGCTACCCTCAGGTTTTTCTTCTACTATTTTTTAATTAATCATTTCTCATGATTCATATGTTTATTAGCATCATTTCTCCTCTCCAAGTCCCTCACCGATTTCAGATTTCCTTACAAATAAGTCTGAGCTTTTACTTCCCAAGAAAAATTTAACAATGTCACCCAACAAGTGAAAACCCCCAAGTCTGCAGTCCAGGTTCAAACATCTCGTGTATCCACATGAGATGGACAAAAGCAGAAATGAGGACGATTTCTCTCACCTATATCCTCCAAACTGCTTGGACTGCTCAGTTACAACCAGAATAGCGAGATGCTGAAAATCCAGCCCTTACAGCTATTCTGTTCCTGGCCTCCTCAGGGCTGTCAGGCAGAGAAGGACACCACTGCAGAGACACCTTAGCACGACAGACCCTTAGTGCTCCTTAGTGCCTGCTGCCCAATGCTAATTCAGTCACCTGCAATCTCTGCTACACTGGAGCCAATAACTTGCATATGACACTCCTGTCACTGCTCATCCCTCAATCATCCAATCCATCTAACGACAGGGAGGTGGAGTGGAACTCCTCCTGATTCCTCTAGACAATCTGCTTCTCCATTACGGACATGTAAAGCAGTTACCTGGAAAACGAACGCCTACGCTCCTTTTGAATCTTTTTATATTCCATCAATTCCTTAGCAAAATCATTTGTAAACTCATCAAGTTTGGACTTTTTCTTTTCCCTGTTAAAATAAGTTTGACCTTTATTACAATTATAGTTTGACCTTTATTACAAAAGACATCAAGAAACAAAACATGGCCAATATGAGAAAATGTTTACTGCATGCAATGCAAAAGGTGAACATCCTATTTAAGCAAAAACAATTCCTACAAGTTTTAGGAAAAGTTCTAGAATTACATTTGTCTTGGTTTAGCTTTGCATATTTACCATCTGTGATGAAAAAGTATATTGGAAGAAACACTATGTCACTTTTGCTAGGTCAGATGCACTTTAGTGTAACTGCAGTCCAATACGCTCCCCCGATACAGACATGAAAACAAGGCAAGGTTAGTGAGCCAAATACTTACTCCTCTTTAAGCCTCCGTTGCTCTCTGTAAAACTCCTCCCTAGAGAGAGGAGGTGCTTGTGTCGTTGGGATGGTGTTTGAATGAGCCGCTGGCACTGCTGTTGGGACCCAAGCTGATGACATGTTTGCAGGAGCTGGGGGATATCCGGGAGGGGGGACAGTGTACCCAGCGGATGGAGGCTGCCCAGGTGGAAACTGAGGAGGAAACTGTGGTGGTGGTACCCCCGGAGGAAGAGGAAGAGCATGGGGTGGTGGAGGATACAAGGGAGGTGGAGGCACAGGCACAAAGACTGGTGCTGATGCTGGCAGTGATGGGGCCTGAGTCCTTTGGGCACGGTCACTGTGCGGGCGTCCTCGATTTGAACTTTAAAGAAACCCAAAAACACGTGTCACTGTTTGTCACAGCCTGTCCTGAGCGTACAGAGGAAAGCGAAGCGGCAGCACGGCGGGAGCACTCCTGGTTCTCACTGGTCTCCGGCTTTCTGTTCACTTGAGATTACACTCAGTCCTGGAGCCTCATACTTGGCCTTGCACATCCTCAGCCCAGCAGCTCCCTCAGCCTTCTCTCCTTACACTCAGCTCTGGGGCTGCGGGCGAGGCTGCCATGAGACCCCCATCTCCCACGAGCCAAGCACCCACTGCTCCTCTGCCCTGCCTGGACACACCTTGAGCTCCGCGCTCCCGAGCTTCCAAGCACTGCGCAGGAATTAACTCACCTCTCAGAACTCTCCTAACCTCTCCCACATTTGTTTCCTGAGCTCCTGCCTCATGATGTATTTGGCCTGTTCTTGTCCCCGAATTGTTTTTTGGCTTGTTTATTGGATTTGAGATTTTAGATAATCTGGGGGATGGATGCTGGATTTTGTTTTGATTTATCTTTCAGACTTTATAAAAACAATGACTCTTACAGTCTGGCTGTAACAAATCTCTAACAAACGAAGGACTAATTTGACACTATGATAACAGATAAACAGGCTCCTCTCTCTAATGAGAAAAAGCAGCTTGGCACTTTGAGATGACTAAACTGCAGAAATACAAAATGGTCATAAAAATAACAGCCTCTAATTTTTCAATAATTTGCTCAATCAGTATCAACTAAGTTAAAGAAAGAATGTTGCAGGGTGATTTCTACTGGGAAATCAATTTCTTCAGCCCTATTCAGTCAGCAATCAAAAGGGTGGTTTTCCATTTGATCTTTTAATTACATTTAATTTTTATATGTAATTTAGGCTTCCTAAAAAGTGTTCATTATTCAGAATCTTCTTTTTAATTATGTACTGGAGTTTTATTTTTCAATAATCTTACTGTAAGCACAGGTCCCCTTTGTTAAAAGTTAATTTAAATGAAGCCACTTGAAAATTAATTACCACTTGAATTCTCCACAACTATTATTTCATTATAAATCAGCTGTTGTCTAAGTGATGTTACAGATTAATTTACAACCAGTTACAACTAGTAATACATAAAATTTCTGTTGAATACTTACAGCTCCCAGCCTGGCCTGCGAAGTGCACCAGCTCTCATTGGATGACCTTTTGCAGCAGGAACAGGAAAAAAAAAATCCCAGTAAGTTTATCTGAAGACAATTTTTTGACGAAATTCTGAAGTTTTAGTTTCTTACCAGTTGTAGGAATTGATTGTCCTTGAGGGCCCAGAAGACTTGGTATTGCTGGTTGTCTCAGTACAGGAACCTGATAGCCCTTGGGAATAAGTGCAAACAGTCACAAAATAAGCTCTACTAGAAGACAAGAATCATTGTGTGTGCTGAAATAAAATTTACCTTCTCTTCCAACAAACTGCTGATTGACAAAGGGGAAGATTTGGAAAGCTCAGCAGCAGTCATCAGAGCAGGAGGCAAAACAGCATCGGCATCACTACAAAAACAACACATTTTTATTATCGAAACACTGCTCTGAAGTGAAATATAATACATATTTTTAAATATAAAGTCCAAAGTGAGAAAAGGCTGATTTCACTAAATGAAAAAAAATATTTTAAAATAGTCTTCACCAGATTTACACCTGTGAAGTTGGCAGGCTCCAGAGGAAGCACTGCTGAAGAGTCTGTCTGGATGCTGGCATTTAGAGAGGAAGCTCTCCGGAAAAATATTTGATTAAGCAGCACTTGAAAGGAGGAGAATCCATATAAACTGTGCACTGAACCTCAGCTTTGGAAGATGCAAGAAAGGAGGAGAATCCATATAAACTGTGCACTGAACCTCAGCTTTGGAAGATGCAAGAACTGAAATTCCACTAGAAAATGTTTCTGTGCTCCTTTGAATCGTGATCCTTGTACCGAAGGCACAGCTGAGCCTAGCAGCCCTCTGGACACACTGTTCTGTGCATCTAAGGCAGCAGGGTTAAAGGATGTAACCCTAAACACTGGTAAGAGATTTTTGTATGAAAATATTATTTCCTCAGTAATAAAGAGAAATGAATGAGACACTAAGGTCTGATGGAAATAAATGGCTACTCTAAGAATGGCTGGCCACTTCAAATCAAAACCAGTCCCTCCTTCAGGGCAAACCCGGGGAACCAAACAGAAATAGTGCCAAGAAAATTCTTGCATGGGGTACATGTTCTACTTACTGAAGTGTCCTCATTCCAGGTAAAAACAGAACCACAACTTCCACAACAACCTGCAGCTATCACTAAGGATACATAGGGTGCTCGCTGCAAAGCTCAAGAAAAATCTAACCTAAGCATTTTGATTTCTTTTGTATTGCTGTTGATCTGCAGATCTCCTTACCGAAAAGGTCCATCTGGCTTTTCCCCACGGAGAGAGAGGGACACTGCTGGAGGGAGATCAGACACAACCACAGAAGACGGATTGACTGGCAGCCCAGCTGCCATGGACGGCCCGGGGCCCAAGGACGAGAGGGCGGAGCGGGAGGCCAGGGAGGCCAGCGGGATCATGAGCGGGTCCTGCTGCCGGGCCATGGCCGGCCGCATCAGCGGCTGCAGGGTGCGTGTTATCGTCTGCCGCATCAGGGGCGGCGGCGGCGGTGGCGGCGGCGGCGGCAGCTGCTGCTGTTGCTGCTGCTGCTGAATCTTACGGAGCCTTTTTGTGTAACCGGTTTCATTTTTGAAGTTGTTGACAGCCTAGAGGTAGGGACACATGTTTGAAAAGGTGATAATAAACTTCAGCAGACATATGAAAAAAGCATTTCTACAGGAAAATCACTGTGTGTTCCTGTAAGTGCTGTTAATCCTAAACCAACCAACACACAGCTATGAACACATCCCATGGAACTCCGGTATCAATGACTGGTACCTCAGAGTGTCTGGATTAAAAGTACTTTGCTGTTAATACCCAATTTGAAAGTAAGGACATCCCATTAAACACAAGTGTGTCCTGAATTTGCCAGATTGTCTCTAATGAGTTTCTGTAAAAACATAATGTATTTGAAAAGTAAACTTAGCTTTGTTGAGTTCAGCCTTGCTTAAGGAGATCTAAATTAATATTTTCACCCCTTTCAGCTCTTTACAAATATATTTTTCTAACAAAGAGTTCAGGCTAAAGTCTCCACATTACCTGGCGCAGAAACTTGTTGGCGATTAAAGCATCAGGAGAAACATCAGTCTGATGGCAGGTAGGGCATGTGTGCTCCTCGGACTCCAGCAGTGCTGTCCTAATACCTGGGAATAATTAGAATATTATAGCCAAACTAAGAAAACATTTTAAGCTCTCATTAATTACAAAAACAAGCATATGATTAACAGGGAAATATGGTCTTGAATGGAAAGCATGAAACTGTTAATGCTCTATAGTGGAAAAAACTGGCAGAGGAAAAGGTTGCCTAGAGAAGCTGTGGCATCCCTGGAAGTGTTCAAGACCAGTTTGGATGGGGCTTGGAGCAACCTGGGCTAGCGGAAGGCCAACCCAAACCGCTCAAAAATTCTACAACAATTTCTAGCATACAGCAGAGGGTCAATATTTCACTGTGGTAATATGCAAAGATGCAGAGCAGACTGGCATGTGACAGCTCAACTGGTCTTTTTTCCACTCTAGTACAGCAAAATCGTTCCATGTTAATGAATAAAACACATTTCAAAAAAATGTGAGGTTTGATTTCTGAAGCTTTTAATCAGTTCTAGGGAAGCACGTGGATGAAAGCCTCAATATCAGTTCTTTGTAGGGTACACTAAGTGCCCAAAGTTGGAGACATAATTCTGTGTGAAGGAAAGGGCTGTGGACAAAATAAATGCATTCTCTATCTAATATTGTAACCATCTGCACTAATATGCACTCCCCTCATCCTCTTCCTTCTGCAGGTAAAGATGATTTAACTAGAAACTTAAGGAGGGAAAAAAGCTTTCTGCCTTATTTTCACCATCTACACAAAAAGAGTCTTTCCCTGTTCACGACATGCTGAAGTATTCAACAGAACTAACGCAGCAATCTCCTTATCTCCTATTTCTGCTCTCAGAAGATCAAATTTGATGTCTGGAATTAACAAATTTGGCAGTAACACTTACATTCATCACAGTAACTGTTTCCACAGCAGGGAATAACAACCGCATCTGTCATTATATCCTTACAAATGAGACACAACAGCTCATCTGGAATAGGATCATCTTCTTCTGAGGATGAGGATGGCTCCTCAGGTAGGAAGGGAGGCTTCTCCTTCTTTCCTATAGCATAAGCTTCTCTGGAAGTAGAGTGGGGAAAGCAAAAGAAAGATGCTAAAGGGAAAACTCTTCCAAGCTTTGAATTTTATTAAAGAAAGATAATATGTGTAATTCTCCCTCTCCACTGGCCTTCCTAAACACAGCTGTTTAGTTTGAACTACTCTTCCATAGCCCTAACAGAAGAAGAGGGAGGGAGGAATTCTCCTGCAGAACTATCCAGTTCATTGGATCAGCTACGAAATCAGTTTAGACTAGAAAAACATTTGACAGCTCATATCAGGTGACAGGAATCCCAGCTCTCCTTTGCCAGAGCCTAAATGTAAATTGGAGGCTCAGGATAAAGCTGGTCTCCCAGTAATGATGTTTTCCAACTGAAAGAAGTCTGTGTTACAGCTTCCAAAAAAGGACATCCAGGAGACAAAATCAGAAAGGCTACCAAGAGCCACTGTGCTCAGCACACACAAGTGTTTTCCTAGTTTATAGCAACAGGAAAACTTAAGCCTGCTTCACATCTGAGGGAGGGAGTCACAATCCAACAGCTGCTTTATTACATTTTTCATGAAACCTTTGAAAGACAAACTAGAAGCAAAAGGAGCTCCCAGAGAGAACAATCCCAATTACAAATGCTGCTGAAATGTTCTGCAGAAATAGTCTCAGCACACACCACGTTTAACCGGCTCCCAGGAAACGTGAGCAGCAGGACCCCTACTTTAATGTTAGGCAGCAGCATGGATTTTAAAGTTGAGATCCAGTGCCAATGCTTCCTCCCCACAATCCCAGATGCTGGCCAATGTGGCCGCACCGCCACACGCGCCTTTCTGCCTGGTTTCTCTCATTCCCTTTTGGGATCAGTCCAACCAACCCCACACTTACGCATCTATGGTTGGAATTGCATATTTCCCAGTGTTGGTCAGCATGGCACCCTTTGTGTTGGGGTCCTTCACCTCCATCATAAAACTTCTTGGAATTCCTGTGCTTTTTTTAATTCTGGGAACAGACTCGAAATTTTTGTCCTGTTAAGAAATGCAGATGTATCTCAAGACCCATACTGAAAATGAGATTTTGGTGACTATTTTAAGCACAATAATCTTTAACTCTCTCCTCTTACCTAGTGTAAGGACTGTGGGACTAAAACACTCTTTTCCCTAAACGAATGCAGGCAGGGTGTTCCAGAGGCTGGAGCAATGTTTTGAACTCACTGACATTCTTTGGCTTAACTACAGATTCCTTAAGGGTGAAATACACCAAACCACTTCCTACTCCAAAGGGCAGTTTAGAGACAGCTGGACTCAGGGCTTGGAGAAACTTATTTTGAGATATATCAAGCACAGGGGTCCACAGAGAAAGATCTATGGGAATATTTAGTGCCTCTGACCTAGCAAAAAGACAATTTTACAATTTCAGGTTTTTCTTGAATCCAAAGGGTTTTACAACACTGCCGTGCAACCTCTGTATTTCACACCAAAAGACACAATTCTTACTGTGAGTATTCACGTTTGTTATGTAACTCTCCAGATAAAAATTAAAAACTGAGGCCCTCCCAAGTCCCCCAGGTCTTACCCCATTCGTTGGACAGTTCTTTATGTAGTGCCCAGGTTTGCCACAGCGAAAACAGGTGTAGGAGGGTGGAGGTGGCCCCACGGGTTTCTTCATGTAACTACAAGTTTTTGGGGAGAAAAAGGAAAAGAGATTCATGTGTCTCTCGTTTAAAACAAACCGTCTCTACAATTTTTACATCAACTTCAAAGAACAAGTTTCACGTTAGCAACACTTACTTGACTGGATCATATTCATGGCCAGACTGTGTCATCATAGCTTTTATTTTATCCTCCTCGGAAGCATTGGCTTCAGCCAGATTGGCAGTCTGTGCAACAGGTAATTATTTGACACACACATTAGAAACACATTTAAGCCCACGCAGCCCAAGACAACACCACTCATCCAATCCTGTAAAGAGCAGCACTACACTAGCTGAGCTTGCATGAGAGCAGCTGCTTATACCAAACAGATTTGTGCTGAAGATGGTCTGGGGAGTCCTTATGCCATGACATGATGTTTATGTGCCTGAGAACCTACTAGAAAAGAGCACTCTTGGGCACTCAAACCTTAGGCTCTGTTTGTACCTTGCAGCAAGACTTGTGTAACCAATCCAATTTCCTTCAGAGGACTGAAGCTATGTGTAGATAAACAACAATATCCAGTATTTTTACGCTGATTTTTAAGCTCCAGACTACATGCAGGAGAAGCTCTCCACTGGACAAGGAATTAAGATGGATACAAGCAGCATTATTTACATTTTGCAGTATTAAAAGGACACAGAACTGCAGAGGTGGGGCAGTTAGGTTTGTTTGCTGAAACTCAGCTTCAGACACAAAAAAATTAAAAGGACCTCAGCAAGGCAAAATTCTTTTCAGCAGAGATTTGCCCAGCACGAGCTGCAGGCAGTGCAAACTGCATGTTCCCCCTCCCAACTCCTTCCTGTGAAGTGAGTTAACTACAAAGACTATATCAGGTTTTTTTTCAGTTGACTATGTCCTTTTAACACACAAATTGTAATATAAACCTTCTGCACAACTAGACCTTCAAATTACTGAAGTCAGCTGATTTTTAAGTCGTATTTGTTCAAATGTTTTTATTACACACTAGTCCAGATACAAGCAGGGTCTAAGGGAGTGACTGTAAATGACTTGGGCCTTCAAGCACCTATCACTCAGCTCAAGCACTCATGGTTTGGTTTTGTATGCATTCATTCACAAAAGCAACCAACTAGTTTCAACATTTTATTAAATGGTTGTTTCATATACACAGTTTCTCCACAGTAACAGAATCCGGATCGCCAGCTATGAAATCATTTCCATTAACAGTTACAGAAAGTTTTACAGATAGTACTTGACTAATTTGTTTGAACCCAAACGGTTTACAAAACACATCCAAAATCCACAAAACATTAGTAGGAATAGACCAAAATTCAAATATGGCATTTCATACATAGTAATAATCACCAGAGAACTGTTAACACATTGCCGCCGGGCTGCACTACAGCCATTAGAGGGAGTAACAGTGCTGAGCCACTTGGTGTCATCTTCCTGCATTTTTCTGAGCTACTTAAATATCCTCAAAAGCTTAAATGTGTACTCCCACCCCTTGGACAGCTTTGCACACTTTAGAGTAAAACTTCACATGAGGTTACAGACCCGAGGACACATTTAGGGACAGCACTAATGGGGACCAATTCTTTGGGTGGCTACCTTCAAAACTACAGATATTTATAAATATAACGGGGGTTTTTTTGGCCAAATGTATACAATTTAATTTCTGTAGTGAAGAGGGGAAAAGTTATCAGTGGGAAGAGATTTCTTTTTATCAGAAATGAACTCCAGCCTTAATCTTGATGACAAAGAACTAGCTGCTCTGCCTCAGGCCCTGCCTACTCTACTGCCTGTAGCTTTAGGGACTGGTGGTTGAGCACTCGGCTGTCCACACAGTGCAGTCACTAGTGCTTTCCCAGACAAATTACACATTGGTGAGCAAAAATGCAAGCAGTTCCCGAGCAAAACATGGCATTACAACAGTTTCAAAAGGTCACAGCTGCTCAGATGCCACACATACACATTGGTATATTCCTATAAACAATGAGGTACATTTACACAACTTACACAGTCTGCGTTCAAACAAATTAGATCGGGTTGTCCACTGTATAGATCCCACAATTTATGGAATTGTGCAGTATTCAGAGAATGGGTCTGTAACTATGACTAGGGATTCAAAAACAGCCATGCAATTGTCCATGGTACAGAACCGCTTCTCTTGTGGCTGGTCACACCCCCCCGGAATGTCCGTAACTTACAGCCAATTAAATTCTTCTGCACAAACTGGGTTAGTTTCCAACGCAAAATTAATGAAACGTATGAAAAACGGTAAAGCAGCTTCTGAAGAGCTTCTTCTTTGTGTCTTGAGGATGAGTAATACTGCAACATTATGCTGAGGCTGATAAGGTACTCCCCTTCTATCTTCCCAAACTGGGAACTACTCTTTACAGGATAGTATCAAAATATACACACATTTTAAAGTTAAAATAAATACTTTAAGTTAATAAAAATTAAAGGGGGCTTTCCAATTACAATAGTTATTCACCTATAGATCACGGTGTCAATTTAAAAATAGGAAGCAAACACTTTTCAAGTATTTGACAAGAATATATATATATATATATACCTTAGTAAGCTGGGCCAGAGAAATAGATGCAGAAGAGTCATCAATCTGTTCACAAAAAATTAAACACATATTCAAGTTCTACAGTCAAAACACAACAACAGTTAACCTCTACTATAGTCTGAATGCCTGCACTACATCCCCCTGAGTGTCACCCAAAGGAAATCCCAACCCAGTGTAATTTGTGTTTATTCAAAACAAAGTCCAAATCTATGATGGCTTAAGAGTATCTACGTGCTTATGAGAAGAAATTAAAATAACCAACCCCAATGGAGATCTACTTATTGCTCAGAATATCTCAGAGAGGGACAATCTTTCAAAAGGGTAATGGGAAGCTGTCAATTTTCAGCTAGAAAGGATTAAAAATATTTAAGTTTAATTGAGGAAGAAGTATCACTCCAGGTAACATAGTGTAGTTTGCAAATGAATCAGTGAATGTCTCATCATTTCTATATGCACACAGTGATGATTTTGTGAACCCACATCTGCCTGACAGAATAAAGGCCATCCCCAGCAGCCCCGAAACACACACTCTGCCCCTCCTGTCAGTACCCAAATAAACCCAAATAAAGGCCAACCTACAACAGCCGCCACAACCTGCCACTTGGTCTGGAGAAAACCCAACTGCTTAAATAATTTATATAAAAGTGTTTGTAATGACAGAGTAGACTATAAAAAAAATTGAAAAACTGATTTCTTGTACATTACTAGACCACAGGTCCTACCACCCAAATCAGGGAGAATTTAGATTATTCCTTGCAATCAGACCAAACCTGATCTTTCATAGCAGCCCAGTGCTAAATGAACAAAGGAAAGTGCAAAGCATACTCTTGATGATAAAAACATGGATTCAGAGCACAAGCCTGGAATTTTTGTCTCCATTTTTCTCCTCCCAGCTGCCTATGGAACAGCTCTCAGGAATGACGTCCTTAGGCTAGAAGCCAGAGAACTAGTGCTGAAGAGCAGTTTTGCCGCAAGTATAAAGGTTAACTCAATCTAGTTCCTTCTGCAGTATATTGAATTTTATCATGCCATGAGCAGCACTTGAGCTAGCACAACAGTACCAGGAAGATACCTGAATCACTGCTTATTACATCTAATTTGCTCAAAAATGTAGAATAAAATTTCACAATATGAACTGAACAGCTCTCCAAGAAGTCACTAAACAGGTCAGCAAAGAGATTAAAACCTTTCCTTAAGAAAGGTCTGGTCCTTTACTCCCTAATGTAGTGGAGAATTCGATGGAACAGTTTTAGCAGACTGGGAAAAAATATTCCCATGCACAAGATGATTCCTCACACCACTAAGTTGTTCCTCTTCTGTGTTTTCAGGAAAGTACACACAGCATTCCTGCACTGCTGACTAAAGAGCTCTTGAGGCTTTGAGACTAAAGTGTCTTTGAAGAGGAACACAGAGATCTAGACAAAAAGACCTTCATTCCACTGCAAGTCATACCACAAGGTTCACCTCTCCTTCCTTCCAGAATGCTTTGTACCTATCTCTGTTCAAAAGGAGGTCTGCACAAGCATTTTGAAGCTTCATGCTCCATATGCCACTCTTTTACACATGAAAAAGCAGACCAGTGTTCTCTCAGGGCAAGCACAGCTATAATTTTGTGTTTTTTCAGAAACAAATAAGAAATTAGGAAAGCTCTAATGTTAAATGGTCTACCAGTGACCAGGAACTGAAACACAGACAGTTAATAAACTATTAATTCTTCCCTCTATTTTTTTCAGGAAGCTGCTATTATACAGCCTGCAGGCAACAGTCTAATTTCTTAAAGGAGGTGATACTCAACAGCTACCAAAAGCAGCAAACAGATAATTAATGCACTCTTCAGTACATTTGCCCATGGCCATCCTTCAACCATTCTACATTTTTGCCAATATTTTTCCTTTCAGATTTCTACTGAAGTATTTCCTCGCAGTCCCTCAAAACAGTCAAGTAGAAACAACATCTCCATGAATTTGCAGGCAACCCTAAGATAACACTGCAGAAGTATTGTAAAATTATCCAAAACACAACCCAGAAAAAGTAAACCCCAAACCCTAAACTCAACAGCCAATGTTTTAACTCCCATGTCGTGCAGCAGACTGAACAGAAACTGACAGGAAGCCAAGTGGGCAAGAGGACAGAAAAAAGGAGGAAAAGGCTGATCTCACTGCTGGAGTGCTACACTAAAATGACAGGGCTTTCCCCAAACCTGGAGCTTGGCTACACAGAAGGGTCAGCCAGGGAGGCTCCAGCTGTGCCCACGGCCCTTCCACAGCCTCCAAGGAGCCCCAGGGCACCGACACCGACTCTAAAGCAGAAAGGCCCCACGGCCCGGCTTTGGCTGGGCCAAGGCTGGGATGGCAGCTGGCACAACAGTATGACAATGAAAAAAAAATACTACAAAGAATAAGCTTTTGTGCATCCTTTTAAAAAAGAAAACCGATCTTAATTTTGCAGCTTTACTCTCCATCAATAACTGACAAGATTCCTAGTGATTTACTCCAACCTCACAAGACCCAGCTTCTGCTCTGAAATACATACAGAAATATTTGTGTTAAAAAAAAAAAAAAGGGGCAAACAATCCCCCCACACCAAGACCTGAGTTAGCTTTAAGAATAAACTATTTGTGTCTCTAGCCCCAGAAACTGCTGAGGCTGCAGGGCTTTTCTAGTGAGAGAGGGCCTGTACAGAGCGATGCAAGACTTCCACCCTCCCATACCAGGGCATGGCTTTGCTTTTCCTCTCCTGCTGTTAGCTCTCACTCACACTGTTTTCCCTCCCACTCTGGGATTTCTTCTTTTTGACACATCTACATTAGCTTATGGTAAGATGCTACTGAGCAATGTAATACAGACATGCCAGGGAACACACGAGGCTAAAAGAATGTTAACTTTATTTATGAACATGTGGTTTGTGTTTATACACATGCTAGTAAACAAAAAGAAAAAAGAACTGTTTTCAAGAAATAAAAACCCATCTGAATTAGATCAAATACTATAAACGTGGTTTACATAAATGCATTACATTAACTGCTAGGGTCACTGGGCCAGTGCAACTAACTCCAACTCACAATGAGAGGCATTCATCTCCAAAAGGAATTGCAATCAATCAGCAACAGAATTATGGATGTTACATTTAGTGGTTTTAGACCTACACACAGTAAATTTGCAATTTGAAGTTGACTGTTTCCATGGGAACCAGAGGCTGTATTCTTCCCAGAACACAGCCCCAGAGTTCAGGAATTTCTAGATTAAGTTATCCTAATAGTTGATCAAGTGATCAAAACCAATGATCCAGGGTTAGTGTAATGCCTCACACCAGTCTAGTGAAGGAGAAGCAGTTATACTTAAAGTAAAGATAAAAAACAAACCCACCAAATAGTATTTTGATATTCTAAGGACTATTGGAAAAGCACAGTTGCACACAGTACTGACCCAAGTGGCACACCAAGATCTAGCCCATCACCAGGCACGGGTTTCCATGTGGGGTTATATGTTAGCAGCAGTATAAGTGTTTGCAAACCTGAAAGAAAATGCTGCTCCTTTTCCAAATGTGAATTCCAAGTGGTGGTATACTAAAGAAAGGCTTAAGCTTTGGGAATTACAGCAGTAGCCAACCCTGGAGTCACCCAGACCCAAAAATGCGCTGCAGGCAGAAGAAAAGTGACAGGGATTTCACTCCCAAATGCCCCAGGCTCTCACTTGGTGCCAAAATTTATGTTACATATTGTCATTTGCAGACAAACTGTTGAACTAAACTGCTTTACCACATAAAGGGGAGAGATCAAATGCAGAACTTTAGAATACCACTCTGTGTAGCAGCGATACTGAAATTCATGTCAGGCTGTTAAAGACATTTCTGTACTCAGGGGGGCCCAAACAATATCACTTCAATTACACAGTTTCAGGAACAAATACCCAAATATTTAAGGACACAAGAAGGAATCATTTAGCTGCACAGAACTGTCCTGAAAACACCTGGGATATGCTGGGTTTGGTATTTGTTTAAACCCCCAAGTCAAAAGTAAGGAACAGCACCAAGTTTCACAATAATGATTTCTCAGTGGTTTTTGATAACATTTTCAAAAACCATTAGGCAAAAAAAAAAGGGTATTTAAAAACAAAAGCTAAGTGATACAATGTGAAAATGGCAAAAAATACACTCCAAACAGTTTTTATTGCAAGAAACAAAAAGCACACAACAACCTATACAAACATACATATCACTAGCTATAGACAGACAGATGTAGAACATGGCACCATGTTCAGTGTGCAAACCTCGAGCCTACAGGATCTGGAAACGATCATACATTATCTGTACAACACAGAGTCATACAGGAGAGATTCTGGCATATTCAATATGAAATACAATGCATTACTAGGCACAAATACCAATATTCACATTAGAACTCTGCAAATTATGGCATTACCCAGTTTTTACTATGCTGAATCAAATACAATGTATTTACAACATACACTAGGTTTTACTGGAAAATATATTAAGTTAACGTTTGGCAAATTAATAAAAGGCTGCATTGTTTAGAACTAAGTGCAGTGTGTAGGAAAAAAGTGTGAGATTGTGTTTTTACATACTGCTTTTGATGTTCCACTCACTGGCTCACTTCGACTTCTAGAAGAAGAAATAAAGGTGATCAGAATTTAAAACAAATCACTTGTACCCGACACAAAGATTCCAGAACCTGAACATCACATTATGCTCCAATACTCTACTGAACATAGACATTTATTTGTAACATAAACTGCTCTCTCTTGGTACATTCAGTGCAAATAAAAAACTCCCCAAAATCACATTTCTACATTGTCACAAATTAGTCAAGACTTACAGATCTAGAACACAACAGTGCAAGAGGAAGTCATGAGACATTTTGTCTCTGCTCTCTAAGTATCAAATCCATGAAGTCTATACTAGAGTTCTGCGTTCTCAAATAATCAATCACCAAAGCATGGGGCAGCTTTGGCCAACATGTACATCCCTGGTATGGCACACAGGTACCAGGCACAGGGCTTCAGTTTCTGTGAAAGAACAGTGATAATCTACAAGTGAAAAACACAGTCACGTGACAAAGGGGCAACATAACAGTGTCAGCAGCACTGAACAGTGCTAGAACAGTGTTTCTTTGTGGAAGCCCAAGCACTGTGTTCAGAGATCTACTATATTTAGCCATCAAAGTGCCAAAATATTAAACATGTTACATATGCTATATTGACTAAAAGTAGTAGTAGAAATGTCACCTGAAAGTAGTTTCTAGGATTTTGTGCGATTTAGGAGTCCTGTGACAAAAAAAAAGGTCTTAATTGCCAGAATTTGCTATAAGATAATCTTGAATACGTTACAATATTTTAGGAAATATGTATTACATTTGAAAACTTGCTGAGATTCCACATACTTGGTGGTCTGGACCTGCATGCTCCTCATCATGGACCATCCATGCAGCCACTGAGAGAGCTAACAAACAATCCAGCATCATCCAAAGAGTCCCAAGAGCAGAAGCAATGCAAAGGCTGCTGGGCAATTTGCATGCCAATGGAGAGGCTCAGCTTCCTGCCACTGCTAAACACCCCCAGGCTCCCAATTATACCTCCTGAAGATGAGGAAGTGCATGGAAATACTTTGGATTACCACACAATAGTTGCTTCAGCCATTTACTGCAAGGTGAGTAATGCCTTTCTGAAGGCCTCTCACCATTCCAGCAGACATTCCCCATCCCCAAACATGAACCACCCTACCAGTGTTTTCTGGAGTGTTTGCAGCTGGGGAACAGAAGGCTCGTCTGCCTGGTTAATTTTCAGCTCTACCACAGCAGTGCTGTTCTTTCCTGATCCCCCCACACCAGTACTGACAGAATTTTTGATGCCAGCTTTGATTCTCTGGAGGGCTTTACAGCACCGGGTGAGGTGCACTGGCAGGACAGCACTCAGCTGAAATGAGCCCCAGAGCAAGGCTGTGTTTACAGGCACAAAGCTGTGGGTGCGGAATCCCGAGCATCCCGAGCAAGAGCCAGGAAGCACTGCACCAACTCCTGCAGTAGCATGCCCCAAGGTTATATGCAGAGCCACATCCATTGGGGGTTTTTGCTTGCAAATGGTTCATGGGTACCAGGATGTTGCAGTATTGTTTGTTCAAGACACACCGTAACTCCTCAGGGTACTTTAGTGAGAACCAACATTAGAAAGACATGGCAAAACCACAAGCTAATAATATCTCCTGCTGGTGAAGAGGCATGGCTTTAAGGAGGTTGAAAAACATGCCCATTCCAACGGAGCTGATGTAACTATTATAGATCTGCACTGTATGAAAACATCAATGCAGCCATAATCTTGTAGTCAGGACTGCATTTGAGTATCTGTGATTTTAATCAACACTGAGGACAGAGATGGTGTCAACTGTAGAAATACAGAATTAAAACATGGAGCACAGATCCCAGCTTGGGTATAGACAGATTCAGAAAGGTAACCAGTACGTTTGGTAATGTGCTAAATTGCTTCTGAGATTTGAGTTTGGACAGGATGAACTGTTTCTTCATGGTACTTGCACAAAAGCCAGTACCCTTTAGGGTATGGTTCTTTTTCTCTTGCTTTAAACAGATACTGTGTGTTTAGGAAACGCACAGGAATCGCTTAGGAATGAAACTCCTTGTTTGCATAGCTGACCAGCTGGCAACCCTTGGTCTTTCCTCTACAACTACTATACAACCCCCCCAGCTCTGAGGCAGATTACCTGTCATATCCTGCCCCACCTCCCCCAAAAGCAGGCAAAGTCCAACACCCAGAATGAAGCCCTTCTGAGACATGAACAAATGCTAAGTTCACACTACAATGTGTACCTGTCTTTGTTAAAAAGGCAGACACATATTGTAAGGAATCTCCCCATGTAGAGGAAACGGGAATCTCAGAAAATTTGAATCTCAGAAAAATCAACTCCAAACCAAACTCAAAAGAATCATCTTGAAAGTTACCACTGTTGGTATCTGAACACCAAAAGCTAAGTCTCCTTTGGGAGAGACACGCTGAAATCTACCCCATGACAACAAACACCAGCAGCAGTTTTAACAAGCAAGTTACAACCCGAGTGCCTCTGCAAGTGCTGTCAGTAACAAGGTGGGCACATGACCCTCCCAAAAAGAGAATGCTTGCAGTACTTACATAACGTATGTTTTGCTGGTAGCTTTAACTCCTCCAATGGGGATTCTCCTCACAATCACCGATGAGTTCTTGGGAATCAGAGCACTATCATCGGTGTATTCTGGAAACAACATCAATACAGAAAAAACATTAGTCAAATTGGAAGAATGTATTTAATATGTAATTACAGAGCACTTTTGAGAATCCCTTCACAGATCTAAAAGCAAAATTTTGTACATAACATCAGGCTTTCATCCTCTCAACACACCAGCAGCACCTGTCAAGGAATCTTCAGGTTTGATTATCAAGCACAAGCAGCACAATCATTTTCAGTTTTTAAAGTTAGTTTGAATGCCAGGAGCAAAATGGTTTCAAATTACACTAAAGCAGAGTCTGTTAATGCATGAGGTTCCCCCCTGATCTGTTTTAAGCTTGTTTTGCTTCTGTCTGGCTATGAAACCAAGAGCTCTCTGGAGAAAACCAAACCAAAGCCAAGCCTCACCTGCATAAAACAGATTCTAAAGTCTGTGACTGCTTGTCCTGAACAAACCAGGCACCAGCTAAAGCAGGGAACCTCTGCAGCAGTGCTTTCAGCGTGTTAAGTACACCTGACTCCCCTCTGCTGCCCTGCTCAGGCCTGGCAGAACAGCAGAGCCACCAGCTCTGTGCTTGGAGCTGCACCATCCCCAAGCAGGCTGGGCAGCTGCTCAGGGCCTGACAGAGAAATGCAACTGAAACTGACAGCACTGGAGTTTGGAGCACAAAATCGGGGGAGGGGGTTTCTGAGCCTGCTTTCACAAGTAGAACAGAAGTGGCTCAAACTAAAGAGGTACCTCCCCCCTTAAGCTCACAGTCCAGTCTGAATTAACCAAAGGGATACAAGTTCTTTCCACTCAGTTTCTGTAGAGAAGAGAGACTCAAATGAAATGACTTCTGAAGGCAGCCTTGAAAAGCCTTTGGAAAATAGCTTGTGCCTGGAGCCATCCCTGCTCTGCCTTGGCCTGTACTGTGCTGGTTGTCTGAAAAGAAGAAAAGCCTCCTGACCTTTTACATAAGGCCCAAACAAAAATCCAATTCTCAGACACGCTTTGAATAAACTTAAAATGCGAAGTCCTCTCCATAAGAATGGTTTTTATATGGAACTGACACAAGCTGGATATGACTAAATATTGTAAAGCACCATGAGAAGTCCTTCCCTGTGATGTGCCTGCAGTGTTAGTTATTCCAATCCCTTACTTTTGCAGACTGAATCAGAGCACTGGTCTGAAACCCAGAGCTGTTATGCATCTAGTCAAGCTTTGTCAGGATGAGTTTGCTCAGTGATCACACACAAAATACAAATATCTCACAATTTATGCTCCATTTTTCAGTATATTATTCCTACAGGCAGGAACCTCCCTTAGACCAAAACATACCTAGCAGAAGACATCACTTCAACCATGAAATTAAAATTTTACTTCTATTTCCAACTAACAGAACATTTCTTCAGAAAACTGAGAAATCATTTAGCTGAAACTAATTCCTGATCGTCCCCCCAGGGAAGCAAACAGCCAGACTCCTCTGGACTGCAGAGCAGCTTAAAGCTGTGGGTGAAAGGACTAGCAATGACAGAAACAGCAGCTCTTACAGAAGTCACATCCTGACACAAGCCCTGCATCTCTGCTCCTCACACAGCCACCTGTCAAAGAGGCCACACCGGGACTTTCTGATGGAGAAGGAGCTCAAGCAGTGCTCAGGCCCAGACAAACACCTGGGAGATGGTGCCAGCTGCAGTTCTAGAAGCCCAGAGCAGCTGTTTCTACTTGGGCCTGTCACTGTCTCTCCCTGACTCCACACCTCAAGGTGAGTAGTGAGGCCAACTCCACACACCTACTGCTCACACTCGTCCAAGCAGAGCTCCAACAGAAACGCTCAAAGCTAGAGGTAGCAACATTGTTCATTCCCACTCCCATATAGCACAAACTTGTTTTACCAGCAGTGATGGCCGGGAAGCGGCTACTGGATTTTCTCAATCTTGAGCTGTGATTAAAAGTACCCAACTAACCCAAAATGCCTGTAAAAACAAAGAAAGATCTGGATATTAAAGGTTAGAGAAGAAGAGACACAGCAGTCTAAAACTTGTTGTTTATCCTACAAGAAAATAGTAGCTTGAAAGAGTCCAGAGAAAGAAGTATTTCAAGGCATGAATGAAGGCAAACTAGTTAGTCAGCTGACTGCTGCCTCACACTGACACCGAAATCTGACATCAACTACTGCATTAGTGTCCACAACCTTCTTACAGCTAAGATTTGCTGGCAAGTTTAGGCTGCTTCACATTGAATGAGCAATTTAAAACATTCACTTTTTAATTTACCTATTACAAGCATTTCTGCTAGTTTTAATAATTTGTGTTTATGTATGCTATAAACAAGTTACTGACAAAAGTTGTCATGTTATTTTCTGGCCTGCTTTCATCCACAGTTTCATCTGCCAGCATTGCCCAAGCAACTCAGCACTCTGAGAGGTTTTTCACTCAGTGAAGTACAGAACTCACCAGGAGTCCTTGGAAAGCAAGCCAAGGTGTGCCAGGGCAGGGAAAAGCCTTGCTAAGCAGCTGCTGGGGGAAGGATGTGCAGATCAGAGCTGCAACGCCTGCCCACATGTCAGAACACAGGGAATGCCCTGGACCACATTTGCTCCCTAGACAGGGTTTAACTGTGTTCTCATCACCACCACTTGCTCACTCTGGGACAAGCCATTGCTGCAGCTGGCTATGAAAGCAGCCTTGAAACTTCCAAGTAACAGACTGGGCCAGTCCTGTTGGATTTCCTGCTTCCCCCAGAACAGGAATCCCTGATCTGGAACAAGCCGGCTCAGGAGGTCAACCAGCCCAGGGAATCTCCACGGCACTGCTTCCACACGGCACTGTGCCCCACAAGAGCCCCTGCCCTGCTCTGAAGGGATGAGTCAATCGCATCCACCCAACTCCCAATCACTAATCGCATTACACCACCCGGCCCCTGCTTTAAGGTCCTCTTGGCTCTGGTGTGGTGTCAGCGTGGGGCTGAAGTGCCAGAGTCCTATTCTGCCTTAAAACCATTCAGCCACCCCACACCAGTTCAGAGCAAAGCTTTGGATTTATTTTCTTGGTATTTTGCCCTGTAAGTATGGCACATTTTCCAAGTGTTCTGTTTCAGAATGTCACAGCACAGGAAAGACCACTCAAGAAACCTCAGCTGTGCAACTTGCAACTCTTCCACAATATTCTATGAATACCTGTTATAGAAGACAGGTAAAAAAATCCAGATCCAATGACATGGAGGCAAGTTTAAAAGCACCGCTCTTGAGCACAGACTTTAGAGAAGGTGCCTTGATAGCAAGTATGGAAGAAGAGCCCCCTACATACAACAGGTCCCACTCACTCACTTTGCATTCCCAGAATCCTACATAGTACATCAGATCCTTTTTCCCACCCAATATTTAAAATCCTGTGTACTTTTGGCCTACAATAGCAGTTCTCCTATTACTAGCTTTCCATTAGGAAAAGTAACAGCTCCAGAACTGTAAAAGCTTCCAGGATCTTGGACCAATGTGAATACGCAGTGCATCTCCACTCACGGCTCACTTTGTTCTTTCCAAAGATCATTTGAACATTTACTCAGGACTCCTGAACAGACAAAGTTATAAAAACCCAATATGTATGTGCACACATAAGAATTCCTACCTAACATCCCACTTAGGTAGAATATCCCAGTCTAGTCATTTTAATTTCTGCAGGTTAATTTAAGCATCTACGTCTGATTAATAAAAACTGAAATTCACATTTATGCACATGAACCAAAGATTTGACAGACATAGATTTTGGAAATACATTTTCTAGCTATGCTCTGCAAACCACGGGAGGATTTTTGCCTTTTCAAATGGAAAACGCCCTCAGGAAAGCTTCAATAAGCACTGTTGTCACTAATATAGAATTTAAAATTATGTATTTTACATAGTTATATATTTATTATTTGAGTCATTTTACAGAGGTTAAAGCGCAACACAACCTGCCTAGAGAACCAGGACAATCCCTTTTTAATTTCACCTTGAGGCAGCACCAGCTTCTAGCGAGGCAAACCCCTTTCCTTCCCTGGTTACATATGAAAACAAAGTAACACCCTGGTAAATCTGGCACCACGGATGCTGCAGTAATCCTTTATGAGGTGACATTTAGGAGCACCTTTTTCCTCTTACAGCTTTGCTACAACAAACTCCGTGTGTTTGGTGTGTTTCAAAGCAGCTGTTGCGGTGGGCTCCAGCCCAGCCCAGCCCGAGCGACACCGGCCCCTGCTTCGGGGAGCCCAAAGGGGCCCGGAACTCCGGACACAGCGCAGGGACCTCCTCAGCACAGCCCTCCGGCAACCACAACCCAGCGTTCAAACGCTTTCCACAGCTTTGTTCAATACTGTTAGAAAACCCAAGACTTCTGAGCTGCGTCTCCACCCGTGTTTGTCATGCAACACAACAGCATCCCCTGCACCCCTAATGCTGTGCTGGGAAGTCACTTCACACTCTCCTGGAAATAATTTAAATATCTGTAGATAAACAGATGCTTTAAATCCAACCCCTCTGAAGGCCCGGGCTGAAGTTACAGAGCATTCTGTTCAAACTTCAACATAACACTGAAAAAAAAAAAAACCCACCAGTGCACATTTTAAAGAAAAGAACTACTGAGACACAGAACCACAGGGGGGAAAAAGAAATAGGTTTAACGTTGCAGGAATGAAAATACAATTCTTTTTATTTCTGAAAAGTCACACTCCGAAGTCTTTAATCACATTCAAACTTATAGGAATGGCAGATTACCAAATTGAAGCATCATAGTGACACAAACCCATTTTCACACCACAGAATCAAACACTATTTATTAGATTTAAGCGAATTTATGACTCCCCGAAGAACATTTTTTACATATATTCACTGTAAATATTCTGCCATAAAACTTCAGGACTGCCCTGATACAGCAAACACTAAGTGCCAGGAAAGAAAAAAAAGAAAAAAAAAATTAGACAAGAATGATGAAATGATGCTCAGCAGTACCCAAACTACTGTGTCTTTTGTTTGGAAAACTTACATTAACAGGAATTCCCAAGAGTAATTTTGCTACACAGAACGCTGATTGTGCAAGAGGCTTTGAGGGTCTGCAGAAATTTAAACTCAGTGATACACTCAATACAAATTGTTGCTTTTAAGCAGTTACTGCAAGGGGCACTTGCTTTCAATGAAAGGCGGGTAAAAAAGCAGCAAAGCACCTTCCAATGAACAGGGGCCAAAATAAATTGACGACAAAGTTCAGTCATCAAACACACTTTTTTTCCCCCGCAAATTAGCCATGTGCTATATTCCCATCACCTTCACATTTCTCTGCCAGACTTCAAAGAAAGCTGGCAGGTTTGTTACGGTCAGACATCCTGCCCCCCACCTCCCCCATTTTACCTACAAATCCAGGAAAAACCCAAACTTTTGTAGCACCGCCGCACACGAACCCGTGCTCCGCACGCAGAGCTGCTCGGGCCGTGCCGTGAGAGCAGCAGCCACAAAGGAACAGCTCTGAGCCCACAGCAGCCACGGCTCCATCACCGCTGCCCCCGAACCCCACGCACCTTCTTTGGTCTGCGCGTTGGTGATCTGCAGGTCGCAGTCGGCCGCCTTCAGCTTCTCCCGGCCCATGATCTGGCGCTTGAGGTCACTCAGGGAGATGTGCAGCCCGTCGAAGGTGACCGTGTCATAGTTGAGCTTGGAGGAGAACTTGTAATGCACGCACGACATGGCGGGGCGCGGGCGGCGCCCGCTCTGGCGCGGCGGGGCCGCGGGGGTCGGGCAGGGCCCGCGGGGGCCGGGCAGGGCCCGCGGGGGCCGGGGCGGCGGCGCTGGGGCGGCGAGCGGCGCTCAGAGCCCGCGGCGCTGCGCCATGGCCGGGCCGCGGCCTCAGCGCTCGGGGCTGGGGAGGCCTCAGGTCTCCATCGTGGCGAGCCCGCGGCCCCCGCCCCGCAACGACCGCGGCGCGCCCGCCCGGCTCCTGCTCTCGGCCCCGCTCGACCCGGGCTGGGCCGCGCTCGGTTCGGGCTCGGCTTCGGCCTCGCTCGGTTCGGGCTCGACTAGGACTCGGCCCCGCTCGGCTCCGCCCGGTCCTGCTCGGTTCGGGTTCGGGTTCGGGCTGGGGCCCGCTCGGCCCGGAGCGGCCCCGCTCGCTTCGGGATCGGCCCCGCTCGCTTCGGGATCGGCCGCGCTCGGCCCGGCCCGGCCCGGCTCGGCCCCGATGGCGGCTCCCGCGGCCGCCCCTGCCCTCAGCGCTGCGCCGAGGGGTTTCCCGGCCGACACCGCACGGGCCGCGCGAGCATGCGCAGAGGAAGCGCGTCCGCCACGCCGCACGTGACCCGGCGCCGCGCGTGACACGCCGTCACGTGGGCGCGGCGGCCCCGCCCCTGCGGCGGGCGCCCCCCGGCGGAGCGCGCGGCCGCGCCCTCAGGGAGCGCGGGAGGAGCGGAGCGGAGCAGAGCAGAGCAGAGCAGAGCAGCGGGGCGGTCCGCCTCACGGCCCCGCGGGGCGGTCCTCCTCACGGCCCCGCGGGGCGGTCCGCCTCACGGCCCAGCGGGGCCGTTCGCCTCACGGCCCCGCGGGGCCGTTCGCCTCACGGCCCAGCGGGGCGGTTCTCCTCACGGCCCAGCGGGGCCGTTCTCCTCACGGCCCCGCGGGGCGGTCCGCCTCACGGCCCTGCGGGGCCGCCGGCCGGCCCCCGGGCTTCCCTTCGCCGCCGTGCCGTGCTCCAGCCCCTGCCTCTGGCAGCTGAGGCGCTGCTGTCGCGTTCAGCCCGCCTAGTGAAATTGCTGACAGCAGTCTTCCACTTTACCAGTGTATGTTTTCTAATTCACGAATCTTTACACAGGAGGCCTTTTGCCCACCAGCGGCCGCGTGGCTGTCTCAAGGAAATCAATCCAAAGTAAGTTAGTTTTTCCAATGAAAATAGTGAGGCCCTGGAATAAACTCTTCTCATGTACAGCTTTAGTGTAAGCCTGCGATCGCGGATCCCTGTGGTGGCCCGGCCGCGGGGCCCAGCCGAACCTGCCCGGCTGCTCCCGGGACACTTCAGCCCACAGCGCCCCAATGGGCTGATCTCGGCCTGGGCTGTGGGGCCCGGCCGCGGCTGGGGACAGGGACAGACAGGGGCTGGGACAGGGACAGGGACAGACAGGGGCCGGGACAGGGACAGACAGGGGCCGGGACAGGGACAGACAGGGGCCGGGACAGGGACAGACAGGGGCCCGGACAGGGACAGACAGGGGCCGGGACAGGGACAGACAGGGGCCGGGACAGGGACAGGGACAGACAGGGGCCGGGACAGGGACAGACAGGGGCTGGGACAGGGACAGGGACAGACAGGGGCTGGGACAGGGACAGACAGGGGCCAGGACAGGGACAGGGACAGACAGGGGCTGGGACAGGGACAGGGACAGACAGGGGCTGGGACAGGGACAGACAGGGGCCAGGACAGACAGGGGCTGGGACAGGGACAGACAGGGACTGGGACAGGGACAGGGGACAGGGACAGGGACAGACAGGGACTGGGACAGGGACAGACAGGGGCCAGGACAGGGACAGACAGGGGCTGGGATAGGGACAGGGACAGACAGTGGCTGGGACAGGGACAGGGGCAGGGACAGGGACAGACAGGGGCCGGGACAGGGACAGACAGGGGCTGGGACAGGGACAGACAGGGGCCAGGACAGGGACAGGGACAGACAGGGACAGGGACAGGGACAGACAGGGGCTGGGACAGGGACAGACAGGGCCTGGGACAGGGACAGGGACAGACAGGGGCTGGGACATGGACAGACAGCGGCTGGGGACACGGCTGGACAGAGACTTTAGACATGGACAGACAGGAGCTTAGGACATGGACAGACAGGGCCTTGGGACACAGCCGGACGAGGGGTGCTCCCATGAGCAGCTGAGCTGCGAGATCAGAGTAGGAGCCTTGGCCAGGAGGGTGGGGAGTTCCCACTGCCAGAGGGCAGGGCTGGATGGGATACTGGGGAGAAATCCTTCCCTGGGAGGGTGGGCAGGCCCTGGCACAGGTGCCCAGAGCGGCTGTGGCTGCCCCTGGATCCCTGGCAGTGCCCAAGGCCAGGCTGGACGGGGCTTGGAGCAGCCTGGGACGGTGGAAGGTGTCCCTGCCGTGGCAGGGGATGGATGTCCTTTAAGGTCCCTTCCCACCCAAAGCATTCCATGACTCCAGGATGTGTCACCAGCTCCTGGTTCAGGGAATGCTGCCATGCCCTGGACAAACCTGTCAGAGCCGGAGGAAAGGCCTGATGTGCCTGTTCCAGGCTGTTTCCTGCACGCGACAGAAATGCTCGTGTCACATCAAGTGTTCTCAGGCACCCACATTCACAACGTTAACAAACAAAATGTGAACTTCCCGATGAGGCAAGGAAATACCCCGTGGCTTCCGGAGGGGCTGGCTTACTCTGAAAGCCATTAAACACCAGAGCAGTGTTGAAGCTTGGTGGTCTCTGCACACCTGTGGGCACCAGGGCTGTTCTTGTAGCTTTAAATTAGTTCTGAAACTTTGAACTCTTTCACTTCAAATACATTCAGCAGTAAACTGTTCTCTAAGTTCTGCAAAACAACATAAAATGTGTTGGCACTTTTTAGGTCATGCTCACACATTAGTTAAAAAAAAGAGCAATAAACAGAAACTATTTGCTGTAACATGGAGTTTCAGTGTTTACCATGATGGATTATTGGGAGCTGTGTGGGAACTTCATCTCATTTAGTACTTTGCTGATTTATAAGCAGTTTTATCTGAGCAGAGTTCTGCTCTTCAGAGCACCTTCAGCTGAGATTTGGTCTTTGCTGGTTTAATTGTCAAATACACAAGTGCTTGAATTGTAGAATCACAGGAGAATAGGATGTTTGGTTGGGAAAGGACCTTAAAACTCACCCTTTCTCACCCCCTGCTATGGGCAGGGACACCTTCCACTACCCCAGGGTGCTGCAAGCCCCATTCTGGTTGACCTTGGACAATTCCAGGGATCCAGGGGCAGCCACAGCTGCACTGGGCACCCTGTGCCAGGGCCTGCCCACCGTCCCAGGGAACAATTCCTGCCCAAAATCCCATCCATCCCTGCCCTCTGGCCATCTAAGGCTGTGACATTCGTTCTCAAGCCTTGGACTGGGGCTGACACAGAACTGTCCCTGTTGTACAACTGAACAGTACAAAGAGGAACAAACAGAACTTCAAAGCCGAGCAGGACAAATCGGGTCTGGCACCTTCCCAGCCACAGGGGCAGCTCTCCTGGACGAGCAGGCTGACGAGGTGGCAGGGTGTGGAATTGTGTTTCCTTCTCCAGTTTGTTCTGTCCGCAGCAATGCTTGTTTTCATTTTGTGACTTCAGCTGTGAGCTCTGCGAGAGGAGAGGAACTCACCTTGCTCGGGGCACTCGGGGCTTGGGTGACCCAAGATCCCAGCCCAGCTCAGGACCTGCCGAGGCTGAGCCCACGGGGCCAGTTCTGCTGGAACACCCACACTGCTCCCTCAGCCCCAGCCGTGTCATCACTCCACCCCGGCTCCTGGGGCAGGCACTGGCTAAAGCTAAGCTTTAGTTAAGAGTGACGGATGGCTTCCCAGACTTCCTACCAGTTTGCAATCCATGAATGTTTGCCAGCTCCCTGAGGCTCAAGGGACTCGGAATTGAGGGAAACTGAAAGAGTTGTGCTGAAACAAATCCTGAAGCCTGCTTTTAGGTCACAGGTAAGGAACAAACAAGGAAGCAAACAAGCAAACCCAGTCTGTAATTACCCAGAGTGCAAGGAGCTGCTCCCTCCTTGGCTTTGCTTACACGCTCCAGCACACCACTGCCCTGCTCACCCGTGTGGGCTGCTGGAAGGTGCTGACCCCGTTTTCAGAGGGTCCCAACCCTGGACAGCCCCACTGCAGCCTGCCTTTAATACCCTCTGGACTAAGGAGAAGATTTACCATGTCAATGAGTCAGAAAGATGATGAGAGCTCGGTCCTCATCACAGAATGAACCAGGAGAGGTATAAACTCCTCCCTGTGTGAACAGCACAGGAGTTACTATCAGAGAAAAGGAACTTCTTCCGTGATAATCAGAGCTAATTTAGTCGGGAAGCCCTAAAAGCCACCCAGAGAGCTCCAGCAGCGTCCCCAAGGAGCCCGTGCCAGAGCAGGGCTGCTCCCACCTGAGGATCCCGGCTCCAGCACCCCACAGTGAAGCCATCCTCTTGGGGCCAGTGCCCTCCCTGGGTGGTGACCCCACAGTAGAGCAAGATCTCCTCTGCAGAGGGCTTTCCTTTGCTGCCACCCCCGCAGGATGCCAGGAGATGAGCTCAGCTCTGGTCTGGCACTGCCCACGGAGCCCTGTGCCCGGGCAGGGAGGGCTGGCACTGGGAGCAGAGCCCACAGCATCCCTCTCCTGCCGCTTCCTGTGCCCGAGTTGTGGGCACACCGGGGGATTACGCTGCTGCTGGGCACATCTCGCCTTCCTCCCGGGAATCCAGAGGCTCTGGGAAGAGCCGGCTCGTTATCTCGCCGTCACCGACACTGCCGGGCATCACCTCCCGACCTGATCGCCCCCGCTGGGAGAGCACCAGGGTGACCTTGTTGCTTGATTAATTTCGAATCACTAATTAAGCTGCTCGGCGAAAGAAAAGAGAAAATTAAGTGACCATTGCTATCTCGGGAGAGAAGGAGCCCGACGCAATTTGCTTTTTATTTTAGCTTAGGGTTTTTTTTCCCAAGGCAAGCGAAGCCGCCGCCCCCGTCCCCGCCTGCCACTAGAGGTCATTTGAGCACCGGGATAGGGACCGGCGGCGGCGGCTCCTGCCCTGGCCAGGGACACCTTCCACTGTCCCGGGCTGCTCCAAGCCCCGTCCAGCCTGGCCTTGGGCACTGCCAGGGATCCAGGGGCAGCCACAGCTGCTCTGAGCACCCTGTGCCAGGCTTCCCCACCCTCACAAAGAGGAATTTTTTCTTAATATCTAATCTAAGTTTGGAGCCATTCCCCCTTGTCATGTAAAAAGTCCTTTTCAGCTCTCTTGGAGTCCCTTTGGGCAAGAGGGACTTCCCCAGGCTGAACAACATTACAGCTAAAAGAAAATCTGGTGCCTGTTTTGCGTGGTTATTTCTGTTCAGAAGGGCAGGAAATGTCCAGTCATGGACATACAACTCAGTCATGTCCAGGAGCAAGATCAGCAGTGGTTCATGCCCAGCACAGCCCCACACACGTGGCTGGTCCCAGTGTCCTGGCTCCCACGGGCACGGAGCAGCCGGGGCCGTGCCGTGGTGTCCGAGCCCTCTGCAGAGAGCAAACACTTCTGGGCACCACAGGGCACCACTGACAGGGCGCTTGGCAGCTCCTGCGCTGCTCCCAGTGCCACCAGCTCCTGTGGCAGCACCAGTGTGTCCATCCCTGTCAGCACTCTCACCCCTTCTGCCCGAGCTCCTTGCCTCCAGCCTTTCCTGCTTCCCGAATCTCTGCCCTCTGTGCAGCCTCTTGTCTGCATCCATCCACTCACACGCATCAAAGCAGCCCCAGCTTCCCTCCTCATTCTTAACTCCTCAATTTTGAACTCTGCTCCTCTGGTTTTAAAGCAGAATTAATTAGAGGGATCAAAGGGCCCTTCTCGCTGTCCCCTGGAGCCCTCCCTTCCCTTCCCAGCCCGGCCATGCCCGGCTGGCTGCACACAGCCGCTATCACCGGCTGCAGATGCCGAGGATCAGGAGAGGGAGGGCCAAACCCGGGCACAGCTCCTCTGCAGCTCCCTGCGTGGCTGCGCTCATCGCTCAGCAGACGGTGCTGAGTTTGTGGAATTGGCTGGTGATGGGACCATGGTTGACTTTATCCCTGCATCCTGACTGTCTTTGAGTCATCTTCGCCGTGAGTCACAGCCGCCGCTAATCCCTTGGAGATAACGGCCTCATCCAGCTCTCTCCACGCAGGTACTGCTGCCTCTGCCTGCTCTTCAAAACAGCAATAAATCCGTGTGAGCCGAGGTTGCGGTGGGAGCACTCCAGGACACACTTGTGGGGTGGCTTGTCATGCCAGCTCCGTGCCACCTTGGGAGCCAGCCTCCCCAGAGCCAGGGCTCTCAGCCGCTCCTGCTCAGCAGCCCTGGGGGCTCCTGCCTTCCCAGAACCATTCACCCCGTGGGTAAACACCGCCTGTTCCTCCTCTCCTCCAAGGCCCCCTCCGTTCCCCAGCACCGCTCTGCACCCCCAGCAGCAGGACCAGCAGGACCCTCCTGTGCCTGGTACACCTCCCTCAGCAAGGGTGAGCTGAAATCCAGCATCATTTGTGTCCTTCATTCTAACACCTTCTTTGTGCCTGTCGGTAAATGGTTGCTACTTTAATTTCTCCCTTTGTTAAAATGTTTTATCCCAGCTTAAACCTCTCTCAGTTACACAACTGCTTGTGCCATCCATCACAGAAACTTCCCACATGGCAAGTGGAGACCACAATTGAGTGATCTTTAACCCCCTTGACTCACTTCTTTAATCTTTCAACCCATGGCAGATTTCCAGCCCTCAAGCAGCTCTCACAGCTCCTGCCAGGACTCTGCAGCTTCTCAGCCCTGCTGGGAGCAGAGATCCCGGCACTGCCCCCAGGACGTTACTGGTCTGACTGGTGCTGTGCAGGGAAAACTTCCTCTCTGACACTTGCTTTTGCATTTCCCTGTGGATACCCCAGAGCAGCATGAGCCACATCATCCCGCTGGGCTCGTGTGTGCTGGTACCTACCCCGTCCCTCGAGCCTGTCCAGTGTTCCCCATCTCTGGGATGTGCTCTCCTTTGCCCCTGCTCTTTCCTGGCCATGCCCTCACCCTCTGCTGCACCCACTGACATGTCAGCCCACAAGGCAGGGCCCAGCATGGCTCTGAGGGGCATCAACCCCTGGGAAACCCTCTTTGAGTCTCACTTTTTTATTTCCTTTTGGTACCTGCAGTGATTCATGAAGCCTCTGCTGTTTCCAGAAGCAGCATCCCTGTTCCCAGCCTCACCTAAGCCCCAGGAGCAGGAGGAAAGGCCCCATCCTCTCCTGCAATGAGGCACAGGTGAGCGTTGGGTGCTGCCTGCCCTGATCCAGCCCACCTACACTCCCACAGAACCCACCCTGGCAGTGAGCTCAGCACCCAGCAACGCTGCTCTGCTCTTCCCAGCTTTTCCACCCACCCACAGGGTGGGACACCCTGCTGCGCTGGCCTCACCCGTGTCACCAGGGATGATGTTCTCCTCTGCTGTTCTCCCTAACCCAAGGAGTGGAAGCCACATTTGTATGCAGAGTTTGAGAGCAATTAAATTGAATTCTAATTATTGTATATCGCAAATTAGCAATTTCTACCATGCTAATATTAATTGCTAACACGACGATAAGGCGTATCAGGCAGTGAGGAAGCAGCAGGAGTTTGCTTGCTTGGAGAGATGTGTGGAAGCAGAAATCGCTGCAGACATGGGTGTCCCACAGCAGGGAGAGGCTCCTGGGCTGGGGGCACTGAGGTTTGGATTCAGGCTCCAGCCTTGCCAGGGCTGGAGCTCAGAGCAGGCTGGAACTGCCAGTGCTCAGGCTGGCTTCCTCAGGAAGGACCGCTGCCAAGGGCACCTGAGCCACAGGGCAGGTGTGATGCAGATGTGCCTGCTCCCTCCTCCCCAGCTCAGGGAGTTTGGGTGTGCCTTGTTGCATTTATGGAAAATTCAATTTAAAAAAAGCCAGTGACTGGTTGGTTCTTAAGAGACAGCTCCCTGATCCCTGCCCAGAGCTGCTCTCCCAAAACCCCTGGGATGTTCCTCCTCTGGAGAGCAGCAGGTGGCAAGAAGGACATGGGGTAGGAGACACAATGCCATCATGTTTATCCCATTCCATGAAGTTGCCGTAGTGACCTTACCCTCTGCCAGGCTGGAATCATGACTAAAACCACACTGGAACTGTGGGGATGGGCACTGGTGTCTGTGGGGATGGGCAAGGACATCCAGCTCCAGCTGAGCTCTGGGACTGACATTCTGGTTTGGCAGACCCGCTCTGAGCTCGTCACAGACGCCGTGGCAGGTGCTGGCTGTCAGAAGTCCTCACCCTGGCAGAGGCAGCTTGTACAACGCCCTTACATCACTCGGGAAATCCCAGGAGATCAAAGCGAGGCAGCTGGACACACGCTGTGGATAAGCACTTCCCTTGGGAGAGCTCATCAAGGACACAACAACCCCTGCAGCTGTGGAGTGAACCCCGACACAGCCTGGAGTGGGCACCCAGCTGGTGATTTGCAAGGAAGCCCTTCCCGGGGAGGTTGCTGCAGGTCCCTCAGTGCCCCTGGCAGTGGCTGGGCTTGTGGGGGCTGCCAGGAGGGAAGCCAGGAGCGCAGGGATGTCCCTGGCAGCTGGAGCAGCAGCTGGGAAAGTCCTCAGCACGTTCCTGTGCCGGGAGGAGCAGGGAGGCGGGAGGCAGATGAAGAGGGCTGTGGGGCTGGGCAGGCTGGTGGCACACAAGCAGAACTGGGTGAGGCTCAGCAGGCACAGGAAGAGCAGCGAGCACCCCCAGGACTGGCATTTCCCATCACTCATCCCCCTGGGACTGGCATTCCCCGAGGAGCTTGTCCCAAGCAGGCTCTGCTCACCTTCAACTACAGTGATTTAATATCAATGAGGTAATTTTGTCCCAAGGGTCATTTATCTGTCTATTGAAAAACCCCAGCCCTGTATGAGTCACCGGGCTGCACTACAGCCCTGTGATGAATTACACTTGGACACATGCTAAATGACATTTACCAATAAATGTATGCAGATTTCTCCTGTAATCCTTCTCCTCATCAAAAGTAGTAATGCTTTCTCTAATGCAAATGCACTGCGAGAGCCTCACCACATCAAACGGGAGCTGGGCCGAGTAGTTCGGAATTCAGAACGATCATCGTCCTTGTGCTCATGAATAACCATTTCCTACAGATGAATATTCAACGAAAGCCTGGCAGAGCCTGGCAGCTCCTGCCAGAGCCCCCTCCGAGGCCTGTCCCAGTGGCCGTGCCCAGCAGCTCTGGCCAGCCCTGCAGGCAGATTGCACACTCCTTGAATTCACACTCCTTTCCCTCCGTGCTTCAGCACCGGATCTCATGGGATGCACTAAGGAGCTCGGAGTGGGTGCAGGGCAGTGCTAGACTTGCAGCTTTGTGGGTGCTGTGCTGTGCTCTCCCCTCCATCCAGACCTTTCCATCCCATGGCCACAGCCTCTCCTGGCATGCTCAGCCCAGCCTGTGGGCTCCCTGTGGGCCCCATCATGGGGTCACACCACTGCTGAGACCAGGAGGGTCCAGCACCTGGCTCACCCTGTGCCTTTGGCACTCACCGATGCTCTTGACCAACACTTCACTGGCACAGGGTGCCCAGAGCAGCTGTGGCTGCCCCTGGATCCCTGGAAGTGCCCCAGGCCAGGTTGGACAGGGCTTGGAGCCACTCAGGACAGTGGAAGATGTCCCTGCCATGGCAGGGGGTGGAATGAGATGGTCTTTGAGGTCCCCTGCAACACAAATAGGTTTGGGATTCTCTGATTCTTTCTCTGAAGACCCTGCGAAAACCGGGCAGTGACTGCTCCTTCAGCTCCCAGTGCAATGCTGTGCTACAAGGAAAGGCTCCAGCTTCCAGCTGCTGCTCTGTAGAGCAGGAGAAGGCAGGGGAAGGGTCGGGACACCAGGACAGGGGAAGGGTCGGGACACCAGGACAGGTCTGCTCGGGGACGGTGGTGTCCCCAGCACCCAGGCAGGAGGCCTTACCCCATAATGCCCCCGGCTGGGCACACCAGGGATCACCGGAGGGGAATGCTGAACGTGTAGAGCCCTCGGCAGCCTCTGATCAGTGGGGTTTACATTTTTGTTCATTTTAAAGATGATTACATTCTGAGCAGTGATGATCCAAGCTAACCAACCACCTGCCACTTCGTGGTTTGGCAGGAAAAGTCATGGGCTCTTTCCTTCAGTCCAAAACACAGACAATATGGAAAGAAATGATTTCTTTCACAGTTGTTTGATATCATTTTCTCTGTTCTGGGTTTTATGGCCTGGCATTCTGGCAGTCTCAGTTAACCCAGGGCAGGGGCAGCTCCAGCACTCCAGAGAGTTCCCTGCCAGCTGGATCAGGAGGGAGCAATGGGAGAAGAGCCAGGAGAGGCTGCAGCTGAGGCTGCTGAAGGGGCTGGCTGGGAGAGGGGCAGCTCAGCTGAGATAAACTGCCCCAAAGGCTTCCTTTGGAGCCCAACAGCACTGTCTGCAGGGTTTCCATGATCTGGCAGGTTAAAAGGCACCTATTAACCAAGGTGAGAGCCTCTGGGACTCACTCTGAGAGTGATTTATGGCTTCTCCACTCACACAGAGCCAGCTCAATGCCCTTCTTCTACTTCTATTTATTTTTCTTATCACTGTGAAATAGTTATGAAGAGGATCTAAATTCAGACTCACAACCCAGACTTTGCTGCTGCAGGACCAGCAAAGGGGGAGCTTGGGGTTGTGATTGTACAACTGCCAAATCAGCAGATGTTTTTATAACGCCTGCTCTACATGGGAAGTTTCTACCTGCCGTAACTGGAGGAAAAACAAGCTTGGAAATGCACAAAAACACCCCTAGAGGACTGGGGGGTGCTGGGGAAGGCAGGAGACCAACAGGTACTTGCCAGGAGCCACCCTGGTTGTGCCTGGCAGTGATGTGGCCAAGCATCACCAGGAGAGGAGCTGCATCCACTGCTGCTGCTGCCGCCCTCCTGCATCCACTGCTGCTGCTGCTGCCGCCCTCCTGCATCCACTGCTGCTGCTGCTGCTGCTCTCCTGCATCCCTCCTGCATCCACTGCTGCTGCTGCTGCCCTCCTGCATCCACTGCTGCTGCTGCTGCCCTCCTGCATCTACTGCTGCCCTCCTGCATCCACTGCTGCTGCTGCTGCTGCCCTCCTGCATCCACTGCTGCCCTCCTGCATCCACTGCTGCTGCTGCTGCCCTCCTGCATCCACTGCTGCCCTCCTGCATCCACTGCTGCTGCTGCTGCCCTCCTGCATCCACTGCTGCTGCTGCTGCTGCCCTCCTGCATCCACTGCTGCCCTCCTGCATCCACTGCTGCTGCTGCTGCTGCCCTCCTGCATCCACTGCTGCTGCTGCTGCTCTCCTGCATCCACTGCTGCCCTCCTGCATCCACTGCTGCTGCTGCTGCTGCTCTCCTGCATCCACTGCTGCTGCTGCTGCTGCCCTCCTGCATCCACTGTTGCTGCTGCTCTCCTGCATCCACTGCTGCTGCTGCTGCCCTCCTGCATCCACTGCTGCTGCTGCTGCTGCCCTCCTGCATCCACTGCTGCTGCTGCTGCTGCCCTCCTGCATCCACTGCTGCCCTCCTGCATCCACTGCTGCTGCTGCTGCTGCCCTCCTGCATCCACTGCTGCTGCTGCTGCTCTCCTGCATCCACTGCTGCCCTCCTGCATCCACTGCTGCTGCTGCTGCCCTCCTGCATCCACTGCTGCTCTCCTGCATCCACTGGTGCCCTCCTGCATCCACTGGTGCTGCTGCCGCCCTCCTGCATCCACTGCTGCTGCTCTCCTGCATCCACTGCTGCTGCTGCTGCCCTCCTCCATCCACTGCTGCTGCCCTCCTGCATCCACTGCTGCCCCCCTGCATCCTCTGGGCACAGTCTGGGTGGGGGCTTTCTTTTGTTCTACAAAGCTCGTGGGGCTGCTCCAGGCATGCTGGACATGGTTCCCACCATCCCCGGTGCCCAGCACTGCCTGGATCTCAGCTCCCATTTGCCCTGTGCCAGCCTCACCTGTGCCACTGCTGCTTCACTACGATTTCTGAAGGTTCAGGCTGTGAAATCCTGCCCTTGGTATAAACATTTCAATTACAAGTTTCCGGGACTTCTTTCCTAAGATAAACACATTTTAATTGCAAATTGCTTCTGCTGTCTTTACCCACCCCCCAACACTGCCAGCAGCTGCTGGATTTAATATTTAATGAAACTGCCTCTGGGCTGGGCTGGATGCAGCAGCGGGGCTGGGGGACACTGGAGCACCCCAAGAGTGCCTGGAGTGAGACCGGCTGGGGTGCAGGAGAGGGGCAAAGCCACCACCGCTGGGGGTGACCCTGGCACAAGGGCCTCGTGCTCGGAGCTCAGCAGCTGTGACTTGTGCCCTGCCAAAAGGGACAGAGCCACCTGTGGTGAGCGAACCCCACCCAGCGGCTGCAGGGCGGCTCCGGGCAGTTTCTGGGCTTGGCCCCCATGGCAGAGGGCCCTGCCGTGGCCACGTGCCCATCGCTTCCCGTCAGCCACGAGCACAGGCTCTGTGTCCCCTGTGCCACCGCTGCCCGTCCCCAGAGCCACCCTGCGACGAGGAAATGCCATTAGCTGTGCATGTGGCACCTCACGTGCCACCACTTGTGGGTCAGGTCTCTGGGCACGGGGCACCACGTGTTAGCCCTGCAGCACTGAAGCCACCAGAGCTGCGGCCACGGCAGCAGGTCCTGCGGGGCCGGGGGCTTGTCACCTGGGCGGTGGCTCTGTGGCTTCTCCAGTGACAGCCTGGCTGAAGGCAGAGCTGGCAGAGCTCAGGGAACATCTGCACATCTCAGTGCTGTGCCATGGCGGGGCTCGGCGTGGCCCCAGGACCATGCTCTGGCACGTGTGTTCAGCTGCCAGCCCCCAGCCTGAGTGGCACCGCACGTGCTGCCCTGCCCAGGCACGGCTGTCACCGTGGCTGTCACCGTGGCTGTCACCGTGGCTCTGGGGAACCGGCTCTGCCCAGGGTGTGGGGTCTGGCTCCAGCACAGGGACTGTGATCAGCCCCACACAGGCCCTTGGTGTATTTGAAACCCACCCTGCACCACCAGAATCTCACACAGGGAACCAACTGAGAGCTCCCATTGCTCTGCCTTTTATTCCTTCACTTTTTTTTCCCCTTTTCTCTTTTCAAATCTTCCTTTGAAACCCAAACTTCCTGCAGTTTGAAATGGACAATCAGGCTGCCCCAGCAGCTGCAGCCCAAGAGCTTCAGCTCTTGGCAGGAGGATCAGAACTACAAAACTATTTCTTTGAGGCAAATTATGCATTCATCCAGCTCATTTGAAACAAAATATGATTTGCAATTTAACTTTCCATAATGAGCTCCTGCTATTATACCGTTTCCATAATGGCTGGTTTCATTGGAACAGATTGTTGGTGCACATGGTTTACAAAACATTTTCAATGCAAGCCCCGTTTTTTCTTATTTTAAATAGCAACAGCTGCTAAGCATGATAATTATTGTATTTCATCAAAATAAACTTACCAAGTTGCTTCTTGATGCCACTCGTCACAATTTTCCAGTGGACCTGCAGGTTATTAAAGAAGCTGAAACTTTAATTCAGCAAAGTGAGAGCAACACCTCATCCAACTCCCTGCCACAGGCAGGGACACCTTCCACTATCTCAGGCTGCTCCAAGACTGGCCTAGGACACTGCCAGGGATGTGGCAGCCACAGCTTCTCTGGGCAGCCTATGCCAGGGCCTCAGCACCCCGAGGAAGAGCTTTTTCCCAATATCTAGTCTCAACCTACTCTCTGACAGTGTGAAGCCATTCCTCCCTGTCCTGTCACTACCTGCTCTGCTAAATAGTCTCCCTCCATCTTTCCTGTAGGCTCCCTTTGGGTACTGGAACACCAGGAGCAGGCAATGAGAAGCTGAGGTAATTAACTCCTAATTGCATTTACCTGTATCATGTTTCCCTTGGTGTTCCCAGGGCACCTGTCAGTGTTCCCCAATGTGGAGCAGCCCCAGAGCTGCAGGCACAGAGCTCCCGTCCCCAAACACCCCCAGCTCCTGCTGACCTTCTCCAACACCAGCTCAGGTGCTGGAGGAGGAGTTTCTCCTCTAGTGGCTGGAGGGAGGATAATGGCAGAGGGACAGGAGTTTATTACTAAAGAGCAGGTGAAAGTCTTATTTGTTGAAAATTTTCTGGGGAACTTTTGAGAGCTGTGTTTAGCGGCTGTGGCCGGCCGGAGATTTACTGATGTGCAGGATAACGATGCTGGAGAAGCTATTCCAGCCCGCAGTGAAAGGCTGCCCTTTACAGCACCTCAGCGTTTGGATTTAGATGACAGGTGGTAATGGCACCACAGAAACCATTACTGTCCATCAAGTAAATAATCAACACACGATATAAACGGTTTGGCCTTACCCAGACTCTCATGAGCTATGGCAAACAGTAAAAATCCCAAAAAAACTCAAACCCAGGAAGGACAAAGGATGCTTTTGAGGAAGGAACAGCCTGCAGGAATAGGGACTAGGGAGCTTCCCTTGCAGCAAACAGCAGAGAGGGCAGTGCATTTGTCCTGATGTGGATGTGGAATTTGGGAAAAGAGGGTGAAACGCAAAGCTCTGTGCTGCAGCCAGGACCCAGCTGCCATTTCCCCTGCGCGGGCTCCGTGCCAGCAGCAGCTCCCGCAGGCTGACAGCGCCTCGCCGCCGGCTTTGTCATCACAGCACCAACAGAGCAATTAAACCCTCCCTTGGGAGGCAAACGGGAACGTCAGCGCCGGGACCGGCACAGCAGCGCTCGGCCGGGACTCGGAGCCATCCCCGGACCCCGCAGCCGGAGCCCTCCGTGTCTGCAGGGCTGCACCGGCCCCGAGCGCCCAGCGTGCCCGGCCCTGTTCCACCTGCGGGGGGCTGCGAGTGACCCCGATGACAGGCACCGACACCACAGGCTGCCCGAGCTGTCCCTGGGGATGCGTGCTGCTGCCTCTCCGGCCCGTGGGATCATTCCAAGGGCAAAGACCGAGTCACGGCGAGTCTCCCGCTCCGGCCGGCCGAGCCCGCCCGCTCGCCTCGTTTGGCAATGTTTACAGGGCTCCCACGATGATCTAACGCTGCACAAAGCCATTGTAGGATAAATATAGAGCACTGCAGCACCATAAATCAGCCGGCTCGGCAGCACGGCGGGATCGGGCTCTCGGTGGGATGTGGGTCCGCTGGCACTCGGAGAAGGGGGAGTGGGTGCCTCTCCACGGGACACCCGGCCCCTTTGTCACCACCCTGGGCTGCTCTGCCCGCGGTGGAGGTGACCACGGGCACTGCCATGCCCGGCGGGTCGGCGTCGGAGCGGCGCTGGCAGCCACGCGTAGACGATGGGCTATCAAACTGTTTATCAAGGTCTGGCGGAAAGAAAACAAGCTAATGGGGCATTTGCTGATTCAATTCGTTGAATTTGAACAAATCTTTTTAATCCTCCTCCCCCGGGGATTGGAAAGGTCAGGAAATGGGTAGAATGTGCACTTTCAGGTATTGAAATTAAACTTGTTAAGAAATCCATATTGATTTGCACTTCTCTGAGAAGTATTGAAGCCTCCACATTTAGCCTGGGTATTGATTTTCTCTTCCAGGGGAAAGACATCGGCACAAAGGGAAGATATTACACGTGGCAGTAAACACCTTCAATCACTGCCCGCCCTGCCTCCGTCAACGCAAACAAGCGGCCCGGCACTGCGGCTCGGGCGCGGCACCGCAGCGTTCCTGCGCCCCCAGAGCCCCCGGGCTGGGCTCGGTGCCCCACGCCCGACAGGGCTGAAAGGGGATTTGGGCCCTGGTTTAGCTTTTGGTCAGCCACCATCAAAACCCATTGCTCGGGCAGTTGGAGATGGCCATTGTAGGTCCCTTCCAAGGGAGCTATTCCACTCCAGTCTACTCCGTGTTTAGCACTGCCAGCCCTTTCACTGCTTTGCTTTTAAATATTGCCCTAAGATGGGGGTGCAACTCTCCTTTGACTGTTTTTAACACATGCAATCAGCAACTAAGGCAATTAAGAGGCTTAATTAGCATCTGAATCAGCTTTCTCGAACAAACCCCCTTTGCAACAGTAGCAAATAAGGGCGAGGGAGTTGAAATTCTCCCTGGCAGGGTGGGCAGGCCCTGGCACAGGGTGCCCAGAGCAGCTGTGGCTGCCCCTGGATCCCTGGCAGTGCCCAAGGGCAGGCTGGACGGGGCTTGGAGCAGCCTGGGATGGTGGAAGGTGCCTCTGCCCATGGAATGATATGAGCTTTAAGGTCCCTTCCACCCCAAAGCATTCTGTGATTCTGTGAAGAAAGTGCAGCCCTAGCTGAGGCTGTTTGTGGGGAGGATTTCACTCCAGCAGAGCTCCTGTGCCAGGTTTCCCAGCGGCCTGTCCATTATTCCCAGGAAGGATTAGGATGTGCTGACTTTGTGCAGCAGACCCAGGGCGAGGCTGTTCAGGCTCACACTCAGCACACCAGATGTTCCCCTTCCGCAAGAGCCGAGTGAATGAGAGCCCCGCCGGCCCCAGAGCAGCCCCGGGGACCCTGTGGGAATCTGCCACTTCCGTCAGAAGGTTAAATAAGATTTCAATTAAGTGACACATCACCGCGGACCAACTGCTTCAAAACTGCCTCCACTTAGAGGAGCTCTGCTCCAGTGGGAGAGTCCAGAGCCGAGCCCTCGCCTGCTCCCAGCCTGACCTCCCTCCTCCCTGCCGGCCACGCTGCGCCGCTCTCCAGTGCCCACTGCAGGGTCAGTGTGACCTACTCAGCCAAGGAACTTGCCAAACTGGACAATTTTATTGTTTTTCTCATGGATCTCCCAGCCATTAGGGAATCACACCCCATCCGCATGCGGCTGCAGCCGCTCCCGCAGCACCACGGTCGCGCGTTGCCCCTTGGCTGTGCCCAGACAGTCATCTCTGACTGCGTGTGTACCAACTGCAGGGAAGTAATTCATTGTCTTGCAACGTTAGAGGTGAATTGAATGCTGGATACTTGCTACCAGTCACTGGAGTAATTCTGCTCCTGAGTCCTTTCGAAGGAAGGAGGGAGGGAGGGAGGGAAGGGGGGAAGGGGGGAAGGGGGGAAGGAAATAAGCCCTTTCGAGACCACAGAAAATTGCAAAAGGATGTTTCTTCCAACCCGACATGACAAAATTGAATTCCAAGCTATTTAATGCATGCACGAAACGCCATAGAGGAACCCAGCCCGAGCACTCCATCCAGCACGACAGGGAAAGGGGTTCGGAACACAAGCATCGCTCCGGCACTAGCTCAGTGCTTCCAGCTCCGGACTTCCAGGCGATTCCACCGAAATGTAACTACCGGGTTAAGGGTTCTCACGGACAGGGCTATCGCCAGCATTTCCATGGACACACAGCTATGGGAACACTGCGGTTATGATCACACGAACGATGGAGACCTCGGGAAGCCGCTGTCCCGGGGGGTTGGAGCCCGCTCAGTCCGCAGGGCGCCGGGGCCAGGGTCCCAGCACGGCCCTGTCCCCTCCCCGCCGGGGGTCCCGCTCCCACCGCAGGCACAGCGGCCTGGCCCGGCCAGTGGCATTTCAGGAGTGAAAAACCAGCCCCACGGGCAGGGGCATGGGGAGCCTCCGGGTTTGTCCTTAAAAACGGGGTTTCACAGGTTACACCGTCACGAGGGTGATGCCATGCAGCCTGCCCACGGTCCAGCCCGCCTCAGACCGGCGTGGTTCGTCTGTTGGCCGGGTTGTTGTGCAAAGACTCCTTGAACTCTTTGGGGATGGAGTTATGGACCTGTAAAAAACCGTGGTCCCGCTCCGAGTTGAGCAGCGTCCCCATGGTAACCTTGGAGGGATCCCTGGAGAGGGTGAACATGGAGATGTCGGTGGAGGGGATGGTGCTGAACCCTTTGCTGATGGGCGACATGTCCCGGGAGCGGGGCTCGGTGGAGCGGGAGCTGGACCGCCGGCGGAAGCGGTACCTGTAGGGGGGCAGGCGGGTGAAGGCCGACCTCTTCAGCAGCTCCGAGTGGGACCTGGCGCGGATCTGGCGGTGCTTCTCGATGTACATGTGCACGGCGATCACCCCCACCATCTCGGCGATGATGAAGGACAGTGCCCCGAAGTAGAAGGACCAGCCGTAGGAGTAGCTCTTCTTGGAGTCGCTCTGCCCCGGGTCCCCCGCGTTGGCTGAGATGTAGACTATGATCCCGATGATGTTGCTGAGACCTGCAGGGGGGACAAGCGGGACAGGCGCTCACCTGAGTGGCAGGAGTGGATGGGGGGACGTGTCCCCACGGGGCACCAACCCTCTGCCAGCACACCTGGACCAAATCCCCTTGCAGACCTCTGCTGATCTCCCAGGACACCTTTATATTCCCTCACACATTCCCTTATTCCTGTATATTCCCAGGAAGGAGGAATAACCACTGTTTTCTCTAGAAGAGGGACATTTCGGGAGCTGGTTGTGCTGTGCTTTGCTGAGCAGTGAATGCAGGAGCCTGGCTGGTGTCATGCAGCAGCAGAGCCAGCCCGAGGGGTACAGGGGGATCCCCCCAGCATGAAGTCAGGTTGCAATGGCCCTGGGAGCACAGAAAAGCTGGAATGGCTCTGTCTCTTTCCATTTCTGGTGGAGTTCTGAGGCTTTGTTTGGGACAGGGGCAGCCTGTGCCCTGCCAGCAGCCAGTGGGGCTGTGCTGCAGGCTGGGGAGAGGCTGGTGCATTCCCAGATTTACTTAATGAATAGATTATGTTCTCTCTGCTGTTTTCTCATCTGCATCAGCAGCTCCTGCCAGCCAAGGAGGAAGAGTCATTTGTCTTTTTGTGGGGAGAAGAAAAACACAAAATAGAGCGGTTCCTTGAGACAAAGACATTGTCACGCGATAATCGGGGGAAGCGTTGGGGAACAGCACAGAGAAATGAGTAATCCAGCAGGAACAGACTCTCCAGAGAGTGATTTCCATGTGGCAGCCCCTCTGCCTGGTCCTGCTGCTGCTGGCACAGTGCCCACTGACTGTCCAGGATGGAGGGCAGAGCCCCCAGTCTCTGTCCCAGGGTCTGGTAACCCCCAGGGGAATGGCTGCACTTGGGGAGCCATCCTGGGCTGTGCCCCCACATGGGCTCTGCTCGAGGCAGGGCAGGAGGGCACTTGAAGCCCTGTCTGGCACAGGGACCATGGCCAGAAACCCCGGATGGTTTTTCCCTTCTGTGGGGGTTTTCCCACAGGGCTGGAACAGCTCTCAAACCTCAGAATCTCTCTGTGCTGGCAGCCTGGGAGGACCCACACCCCAGCCCTGCTCCCCCGTGTGCCCCCAGGCTGGAGGAACCCCCCAGGCAGCTCCTACCTGCAGAGACGAAGAAGATGCCGGCACTGAGGATGACGTTGTGTTTGCTCTTGTAGAACTCGCTGGCGGCCACGCACAGGCCCCCGAAGAACAGCAGCCCCACGCTGAGGATGGGGAAGATGCTGGACGCTCTCACCGCACCTGTGGGACCGGGAGAGGGGCAGCATCAGCCCCCGGCACCCCCTGCACCAGCACCTGGGAAGGATCCGTGCAAGGGCACCCTTGTGCTGCCAGGATGGATGGCGAGACCCAGCACTGGTCCCCACCAGGCATCCTCTGCTTGTCATGGAACTCTGGAATGGTTTGGGTTGGAAAGGACCTTCAAACCATCCAGTCAGTCCCACCTCCTGCCATGGTCAGGGACACCTCCCGCTATCCCAGCTTGATCCAAGACCCATCCAGCCTGGCCTCGGACATTTCCAGGGATCCAGGGGCAGCCACAGCTTCTCTAGGAACCTGTCCCAGGGAAGGATTCCTTCTGTATACCTCACCTAAATCTCCCCTCTTTCAAGGAAAGCATGGGCAGTCCCAAGGCTGGGTGAGGGTGGCCCTGCAGACAAGGGACACTGTCCCCTCAGCGTGAGCATGTGCCAGGCACCGTGACAGAGGCCGGACACAAATGACACCCCCGACATGCAGAGCCACACGTGTGTGCCAGCCTGCTGAGGGCTCACCCCAAGCTCTGCATTTCCAAACAGCAGCAGAGGCAGCAGGGGCACGCAGCAGCCCTGGGCGTTCCCTGAGCTGCTGGGGCTGGAAGGAATCCTGGGAGAAGGGCCCTGGGCCCATGGCCTGGTGCTCAGCCCCAGCCCCTCGACTGACCCAGCTGCTGCTCCTCCAGCTGTTGCTCTGCACTCTCACGTTTCCACATCTCTGCTCACCCAGTGGAGAGGAGAGCGAGTTAATGAAATGGCTTTGCAGTTTTAGTAGATTAGTGCTGAAGTTCTCCCACCCCCTCTCACATTTAAAGTAAAAAGTCTATTTTAAAGCCCCCAGGAGTGGAATTTTAATGGAGCTTCTCTGTATTCCTCTGCTTTAATAACGGCCCTATTTGAGGGATGAGAGCCCAAGCCAAGGCACAGTGTATTTTTGGTGCAGCAGGTAGTGATCTGCTGCATTCATTACTCTCTACTGTCATTTTGGAAGCTGATCCATGTAGGAAAGTGAATTGGGCTGGGCTTTAAGGTCCCTTCCAACCTGGGCCATTCTGGGATGCTGTGTGAAAGCCTGTAGTTCTGCCCCGGAGCGCTGCTGGCCCCTGAGACAGGAGGACACAGTCTTCCCAGGAAATCTGCCAGTTCAGCTCCCTCTGTGTCCCTGTGCTTGGCTACCAGGGCAGAGCACCTGGCACCCGCTCCGTGTGCTCTCCCAGCAAGCCCGGCCTGGCTGGAGGCTTGGGGAGAGGGACACCAGCACGGACATGGAGACGTGTCCCTGTGGGGCTGCACCTGGGACCTGTGGGCTCCCAGTCCCCCACGGGGGCACCAGGACACTCAGGCTGGGCAGCAGCTGCTGGGACCGGCCACGGGAACAGCGAGAGCCAGGCCAGCGTGCCACGAGCACTGCGGCGTGGCATGGCCGTGCTCGGGTAACCCAGAGGTCCCTGAGGCTGCACGGGGAGCCTGGGGGGCCGTGAGCCCTCAGCCTCCTGCTGGGTGATGCCAGGGGACAGGGAGGGGCTGCCCTGCTGGGTGAGGGGCCCAGGGGATGCGTGCCACAGGGGAGCAGACTCACGGAGGAGATACTCGGCCGTGTCTTGCTCGTAGTCTGCATCCTCAGGGAAGTGGTCGATTTTCTTGCACACTCCTCGGAAGGTTCCTGGGGAGACACAAGCCAGGAAATGCTCAGAAGCCTGTGCTGGCCAGGGTGTGCAGCAGCCCAGGGGCCTTTGTGCTCTAAATGGGGACACTGAGGCACAGTGTGGGACTGCTCTGGAGCAGCAAGGGGCAGGGAGGGGTGGCAGGAACTGCAGCATCTCCCCAGAAGAAGGGCAGCCCCCTCAGCATCCTGGCTCTAGAGCACGTGCTCAGGTCACGCTGGCTGTGTCCCCTCTGCCATGGGACCTGGAGGACATGTCACCAGGGACCAGGGCTCCAGACAACACAAGCCAACCCTCAGGGTGTCCTGCACGCTCCCAGGCTGCGCTCTGGGGAGCTGAGCAGCACGACAGGCATCAGCTAAAGCCTGAAGATGAAGCTCTGGAGGAGGCAAGCTGTCATCGAGAGGGAGACACAGCATCCGAGGGACAATCGCCTGCTCCCGTTGCTTTGGGAACTGTGGGAGAAGGGGATGCACTGGGCACGGTGAGGACACCAGCTCCACAGCACAGCCCCAGCCTCCTCCTCCTCCTCCTCCTCCCAGCTCTGGGCTTCCACCCACCTGCTCCCAGTGCCCAGAGCCAGCAGGCTCTGCCCCACGCTCCCCAGAGCTGCCCCCTGCGTGTCCCTTTGCTCTGCAGCCAGCAGGCACTGCCAGAGCGGGGCTGCAGCGATGGAGCCCCGGGCTGAGCAGGCACGGGCAGAGCAACACGCCCGCTGCCCGGGGCAGCCCGGCCCCACAGCACCTACTCACTCTCTGACATTTATTTTGTCTCCTTTACTCCCTCTGTTCACCAGCTGATGCTCGTCGTCATGGCAATGCTGAGCCACCTGACACACAACTTCAGCCTCCAAGCACACACCACAACAGGGCTGCAATGCCAAAAAGGCCCCTCTGACCTCCAAGGAGCTCCCCAGGGAGGGAGCCCTGCCCCCGGGAGCTGCGGCTGGAAATGGCTCCAGGGACGGATGAGGCAGCTGCTCAGAGTCCTGGCTGGGACACAGCCACGTGTCACATCCTCAGCCACCAGGTCCCCGTCCCCCCGGGGACGGTGCAGCTCCGCGTTACCGCCGGGCCTGGGTAAGGGACAGCGGGATGTGTCTCGGCGCTGTGCCCTGGCTCTGGGCACTCGCAGTCCCTGCTAACGCCTCCCCAGCACCCGGCTGGGCACCGAGAGCTGGCACAGCCCCGGGCACGGCCCGGCGAGGCCCGTGCTCTGCGGACAGGCTGGGCTGGGGGCTGCTGCCGCACTCGGGCTCCTCCCCGGCCCGGAGAAGGCCAGGCTGCTGCTTCCAGCGCATCGCAGCCTCCTCCCGAGCCCTCTCCCAGCCGCTGGCCGTGCCCGCGCCTGGCTGCGTGCTGGGAGCCTGAGTCACAGCCCCAGGCTCGGCTCATCTGCGGCCGCTGAGCCCCAGCGCAGGCGGCGCTGCCGCGGTACCCGCTCCCCGCTGGCTGTCTCGGTGGTGGATCTCAGTAATTTCCTCTCCCTATTAGTGTGAATCCCAGTTAGCCAGCTTGGCTCATGGCCACAGCTCCCTGCCGGAGCCCAGCCTGGCAGCAGCTGGCTCTGGGCAGCGGGGCTGTGCTGGGAGCCCCAAGAGCCGACCCTGAGCCCCCCAGGGCAGCAGGGAGGAACCAGACCTGCCTGTCCCCTCCTTCAGCAGGAGGGGTCAGCGTCAGCAGCCCCAGCTCTGCCACCAGTGGGTGCCATCAGGCAGGTGCCACCTCCCTGGTCACTCCCTGGTCACTCCCTGGTCACCCTCCGCCCTGCCGCACACCCCGGCAGGAGCAGAGCAGGTCCAGCCACGCTCTGCCCCAGCCTCACCCAACTGCAGCTCAAACTCTGCATGTGATGGTCTCACTCAATCCAGGGAATCCCCTCCAGCTGGGAAACCTTCCAGGGCTTTCTGTGGCTCGCAGCAATGGGGCAGGGTCCCCTGCAGGCTGTCCCTGCCCGGCGCTGTCCCTGTCCCTGCCCCGCGGCCCCAGGCTGCGCAGCGAGCCCTGCCTTTGGCTGGGTGACACGGGACTTCATTTGGCAGCGATGAGCTCGTACTCCACACTCAGCGGCCGCAGGTCCGTGCGGGCACCCCTGCCCTGCCCTCCCTCCCCTCCCGCAGGGCCGCTCGCACCCCGCGCTCCCTCGATCCGCTCAGCCCCGCGCCGGCTGCTGGGAGAGCCCCGCAGAGCAGCCCCCAGCCCGGGCAGGGCTCTGCTCTCCCTGCCCCGCAGAGCAGCCCCCAGCCCCGGGCAGGGCTCTGCTCTCCCTGCCCCGCAGAGCAGCCCCCAGCCCGGGCAGGGCTCTGCTCTCCCTGCCCCGCAGAGCAGCCCCCAGCCCGGGCAGGGCTCTGCTCTCCCTGCCCCGCAGAGCAGCCCCCAGCCCGGGCAGGGCTCTGCTCTCCCTGCCCCGCGCCGGCTGCTGGGAGAGCCCCGCAGAGCAGCCCCCAGCCCCGGGCAGGGCTCTGCTCTCCCTGCCCCGCAGAGCAGCCCCCAGCCCCGGGCAGGGCTCTGCTCTCCCTGCCCCGCAGAGCAGCCCCCAGCCCCGGGCAGGGCTCTGCTCTCCCTGCCCCGCGCCGGCTGCTGGGAGAGCCCCGCAGAGCAGCCCCCAGCCCCGGGCAGGGCTCTGCTCTCCCTGCCCCGCAGAGCAGCCCCCAGCCCGGGCAGGGCTCTGCTCTCCCTGCCCCGCAGAGCAGCCCCCAGCCCCGGGCAGGGCTCTGCTCTCCCTGCCCCGCAGAGCAGCCCCCAGCCCCGGGCAGGGCTCTGAGCTCCCGCACCGCCTTTATCGGCACACGCAGAGGCAATTAATTGATTTGACCTCAGGCTGTTTTGCTCTCAGAGCCCCTCTCCCCAGGGAGGGCTGAGGGGACGGGGAGGGGGCTGTGAGGGAAATACGGTTGCGGTGGTGAAAATGCAGCCAAGAATATCGATCCCAGCCCGACGAGCCAGAAGTCTAAAGAGCTCCAGTTAGGGTGTTAAAATCTCATTACTTTTCATCCGGTGGAATGGTTTTCCAGGGACCATTCTGGGTGCTACTGGTGTGTGCAAAGGAAAGCTCAGGCTGAGGAGGATGAACTGAGACCACTTTTAAATTAGACCAAAATTCCTTGCTCCCCTCGTAGTGGCTCAGCCAGGAGCCAAGGTCACATTCCAGCCCTCAGCTCTCTGCTCCCCCTGATAAATCCAAGTGAGTTATCTCCCAGGTTGTGGTTTCCAGTAATGGCCTTCCTAAAGACACTGTGTTACACTGAATCCATCTGAGGGCAGCGACGGGTCATTATGGTCTAAGTTCTCTGAAAATTAATATTTTGGAGAACCCGAGGTCGGTGCTGAGCTGGGGAGTGCTGGGGTAGGAAGGAGCCTGCTGCACAATCCCAGAGATGCTCAGGCTCTGCACTCCCTGAGTAACAAGAGCAAGATACCTAAATATCTCCGAGGAATTAAAACTTCAGGGCTCATCTTTTTTTACCTCCCACCCACCTCCCAGATGCTTGGAGAGATGGAGAGAAATTCATCCATATTCCTTCCCTTCCCCAGCTCCAGGCTCTGCAAGGCATCCTGAGGCTCTTTGCACAAGGTCCCTGGTGTGAGACTGCAGAGCTCCGGGGTTTTGGGTCTGTGTTAGCCATGGCCAGCACTCAGTGGCCACTGCACAGGGCTCAGTGGGTGGCACCGAGCAGCTCCTGTGGCCCTGGGGAAGGCTGTGGGGGGGTCTCAGCCACCCCCCAGCACATTGTTTGCCTCCTGCATCACCAAATTTTCAACACTGAGTTCAAAGACACACAGCAGCTTAGAAGAGCATCAGAGAAGGCTGGTGGGGTGGCTACAGCCCCTGATCCGCAGTACTGAGCAGCCCCCCTGGAGCTGCTGCTGGAGCCGAGGACCGGGGCTGTTCTCCACCAGGCCAGGGAAGCCCTGGGGAGCCAGGGGACCTGTCCTTGCCATCCCAGCAGCTCTGTGACCCCTCAGACCGTTAGTGCCACCGCCACCTCACGTACACGTGCTGCCCCGAGCCCGCGGAGAGCGGCCGAAGGAAGGCAGGACCCGCGAGCCCCCAGCCCCGCTGCTGCTGGGGTGGGTGCTGGGCTCCTCAACACCTGGCAGTGGGAGGAATCCTCCTCCTCCTCGGCAGGACTGAGCTGTCCCGCAGCACATCCCGTCGGCCCAGCAGCCCCACACCAGCTCCCCCGGCGGTTCGGGTGGGATCTGGCTCCGTCTGCATTTCACACCCTCTCCCCCTCTCTGCGGTGGTGGCTTCTGCCTGAGCAGAGGCACCTACACAGATACGCCTGTTCCGAAGGACATTTTTCCTGGTTTTATGTATTAAAAAAACCCCCACCAGTGGAAAAAACCCACGTCAGATGAAAGGAATGCGGGAGCGAGGAGGCAGCAGAGGTGGCTGCGGCGGCCGAGCGAGCGGAGGCCAGCGCGAGCACACACCTGGCAGGGGGACAGAGCCTGAGCACCCCCGGGGCTGGTGGGGTGTGGGGAGCAGGAGATGCCCGGGATGGGCATCCCCACGGGGGACACGGCGAGCGCAGCTTGGCACTCACACCACGGGTGGGCTGGGAGCTCCTGCCAGCGCCAGCCCGCGAGGTGCCAGCGATCGGCGCGTGGCACAGGGACTTCACTCCCTCAGCAGTGCTAAACGGGAAAAAAAAGGGGAAAAAAAAAAAATCTACATTTTGACAGTGACTCATCATCTCCCATTCTGGAATCTGTGGGGTTGGTGCAACCTACACAAGGCAGTTCAGAAAAGCAAAACAATTCTGAATAATAGAGGAGGGAAAAAAAGTTTGCAGCTGATGGGTAATTTCCAGCCCTTTGCTCTGAGGGTTTTCTCATTTTTCCTCATTAGAAAAGTAATCAGGTAACACTCTGGAGCTGCTTCCAGGGGCTCCCCCCACGCTCTCCTGAGCTTCCTTCCTCCCTGCATCCTCCCAACCTTCCTCCCTCTGTCCTTCCACATTGCTGGAGCTCATGGCAGGAAAACACCACGCTCCTGGGAAGATGCTGGGGTGGGGTAGGCAGGAGCAGGGGCTGAGGTGAGTGCAGGGCTTCTGGTGGCCCCTTCTCTGCTGCCCCCCCCGTGGCACGTGGCAATGGGCAGCAGCTGCCAATGCCAGGAGCGCTGGGATCATGCTGGGGAGGAGAGCACTCATCAGCATGTCTAAGGAAATCATTTAATGTTTTATCTTTAACAGTGGATAAACATTGATTTTTATTTTAAAAGGTAATTGACATTCCTATGAGAGCGCAATGAGCGCTGGAGCAGCCGGAATTGGCGTAAATAAGCCGTGTGCTAGAAATTAATGAGCTTCACTGATTGAGTTTATCTGTTTAAATTAATACAATTCTGGCAATTATTAAAAAAAAAAAATCTTTGGTTTGTTTGCCTGCTTGGAGACATTGATGGTAAGAGATGGGGCAGGGCAGGAGGCCTGGCCCAGCTGAGCCTCCCAGAGCCCGGGGCACCAGGACCTCCCCCCGTGCAGCCAGAGCCAGATCCCGCTCTCCCTGTTTAATGAACATTTTAGATTTACTTGGGTTAATGGATGAATTCTGGGAAGGGTTTGCCTTCCAACCTCCCCTCTGGCTGAAGGTAACAGGCATGGCCAGCTCAGCTCTGGGAGATTCCTGATCCCACATCCTTCTCTAGCAGGGTGTGGGGAAGGGGGTCTGTCCTGCAGGGTGGGAGCTCTGTGCCCATTTGGCAAAGGGGGCTTGGGCTCATCCCTCTCCTCCCCTTTCCATCCTCCAAGGGCTGGCTCGAGCTGGAAAAAGCTCCCAGCCCAACCCGGGTATGAGTGCCTGGTCTTTAGGGTGTCTTCCAACCCAAACCATTCCATGATCCCATGATCCCATTATCCAGCTGGATAATCAACAGACAGATCCAGACACTCATTTGTGGGAGTGAGTTCGCCGCACAAGTTTCACGTCCAGAACACTGGGGACAAAATCTGCCCAGCCAGGACCAGGGGGAAAACCAAGAGTCAGGAGTGTAAAACCTGGGATCCTCTGGTGAAACAAGCTGCCAGAAATCCAGACAAAGAGAATCTGTGGGTGTGGGGGCTCGGGTGTCTGCTCGCACCCTGAGCTCGAGCTCGGCAGAGGCCCGATCATCCCCAGGCTGCTTAAGCACCTATTTATACCAAGGAGGAGAGAAGCTGCAGTATGATGGGGAGCTGGAGGTTTCACTTCACCGGTATTAAAATGTCCTCTGAATTTCTAAAAACCTATAAATGACAATTTCATAGCTGTGAAGCGTGGCATCCAGCACAGGGGAGTGCTATTTTCGACTCCGTGTTGACAGCTGAAGGGGAATGGATCACAGAATTAAAAACTAGTTGCTGCTCAAGTCCAAGCAATCATGGCTTGATTATGCTTCTTATGGGCACACAGAGGCAAGTCCGAGGCAACAGCACGGACTCCTGGTGCTTTGAGAGGTCAGTTCACAGAGCAGAAAACAATTATAAGCCAAATCACTTAGGAGAATGGATTTAAGCACAAAAGCACAACTGTGTACAGAGAATGATTTAAGAGTGTTTTGCCCGAAAACTCATCACCATGACGGGAGTTTGCATTGGTTTAGGAACTGCCTGGCTAATAAGCAAACAGCTATAAAAAGAAAAACAGGCCCAACAAAGAGAAGAAATGGGATATTCATAACTCTGAATATAAATCAGCAAGTTGGAACTGTAGGGCGCCGATAAAGGCTCGAAGAAGCAGCGGAAAAGCCTCAGAACGTCCTTCCCCAGCGCACTGGGATGAGCAGCAGCAGCAGAAAGGAGCAGTGCCACCGCCCGCCGCCAAACAACGCGGCAGCGTTAGTCACAGGCCCCAGAAATGTTAAATAACTGATCACAGCACGGCGTTTCGCACGCAGCACACTCTCATCCCGGGCACGGGGCGGGCTGAGCGGTCCCAGCCGTGTGGAATGGAATGCTGCTCTGGGAAGGGCGGAGGGGCTGAGGCGCCGCTCTGCCCACCCTGCAGCCCCTTGGGCTGGCACTGGTGGCACAAGCAGGGACTCGGAACAAGGGGACAGGCCACTGGCACAGGGCGACACGGTCACTGGTCACACTGGCTTTGGTGCGGCCAGGCTGGGGCAGTGCCAGTGGCGGCACAGAGCCCGGCAGGTGACGGCCAGAGCGAGGGCCAGCAGGGACATCCTGGTGTACAGCAGCCTGGAAAAACTGCCGTATTCATGGAATCATCACAGGATTCCAGAGTGGCCTGGGCTAGAAGGGACCTCAAAGCCCCTCCAGTGCCACCCCTGCCATGGCAGGGACAACTTCCACCGTCCCAGGCTGCTCCAAGCTCTGTCCAGCCTGGCCTTGGCACTGCCAGGGATCCAGGGGCAGCCACAGCTGCTCTGGGCACGCTGTGCCAGGGCCTGCCCACCCTTAATATTCCCTATTTCAAGGCGAAGCAGCTGCTTAAATTTACGATCAACACCACAGTCCATGTTTGAAGGAGATGTTACCAACTCCATCCCATAGAGAGAGGGCTCTGAGCAGAGGCTTGGGAGGTGCTGGAGGACCCCGGTGGGCAGTGAGCCCCTCCATGCCCTCAGCACAGCCTGACCTCAGCCCAGCACTGCAGACCCAGGCCTGCAAAGAGAAAATCCTTCTGCAAAGGAGCCCCACAGTGCAGAATATCCAGGCTAAAAATATGTAAATGGCCATGAAAAGCACTGTCAGAGCTGCAGCGAGATGAGCCAGTCGCCAGAAGGCAATTTGGAATTTCTGAGCTCGCTGCACGAGGCATTAAAAAGGTCACTATTTCTGAAATAAGGATCTTTACAAATAAACACATTTGCCGAGGCCTCGGTGAGTCATGCCAGAGTGGAGCACAGAGCATTTCCACCCTAATGCTCCTGACAGGCCGGGAGCAGGGAGATCTTTTCATGTTTACAGTTCATCAATAGTTATTACAGCTGCACAGTCAATCTTTAAAGCACATTTAGCCTGGGAGGAGGCTCGGCAGGTTGTTTTCCCTGAAAAAGTGATATTAAATTTATTACGTTCTTCCTCTTTTATAGCATAGATTTGAAGGCAAGTATTTGAAGTTCAAATACTCGACTGCCACTCTAGCACCTGCCTTTTTTAAAATATATCTATACTTCTGTCACATCTTCCTGGTATAAATATTTGAAGTTTTCAGCGGATGTGTTAAAAGGGCCTCGATCCATCACAGCCTATTTATTGCAGGGAATGCAGCGGGCATTGTGCTGCCCGTGTGGGAGGGAGGTGCTGGCATCCCACAGCTCCCCGCCCTCCGCCCGCTCTCCAGGCTCCCCTGGCCGGGGCTGCGGGTCCGGTCCGGCCTCGCCGGCTCCGAACGCAGCCAGCCCGGCCGGATTTAGCTCCTGCCTGCCGGAGGCAGCGCCGCCTCCTCACCATCTGCGGGAGGGAAGCAGCCCCGGGGAGCGGCTCCAACGCCCCAGATGGGGAAAGCGATATTCAGGAGTAGCACCATAGTTTCACTCTTGGCTTTTTTTGGAGAACAAGAAGGAACTCTCCTGCAGACGGAGCATCAGGACAGAACTTTGCTGGTGAACCAGTGAGCGACACCAACCTCATCTTCCCCATCCAAGAAATAAAAGCTGCCCTTTTGAGCTGCCCAGAGATCCAGAGCCGCTCCCATGGCGTTCCATATTCTCTCTGCCCTGTTTGGGAACACCTTGGCACTCCTGCACTGGCAGCAGGCTCCCTGCTGGGCAGTGACAGGGGAGGGTGCACCTCATCCCTCACACACCACCTTGGGATTTCAGAGCACCAAAAGCCCCCAGCACACAGCAGCCAGCTGCTCCAGGCCCCTGAAACACCGCCCTGCCTCAGGCAGCCCATGGGACTCCTCTGTCTGAGGCTGTGATGTCCCTGCCCACGCTGCACCCTCCGGCCCAGGCAGCAGGACCTCGCTCCTGGCTGCAAAGCTGCTCCACTCGGGTCAGAGCTGGGCAAAGCTGCTTTGTGGTCCCTGAGCCACTGACACCATCACCTTGGCCATTAAAGAGCCTCACCTTCCCCAGCTTCCCAAACCTCAAAGCACAAAATCCTTTGCTAGAAAAAAATTTGAGCTTTTAAACAAGCCCACATCCATCTGGCCCTGCCGTTCCAAACACCAAACAGCCCCAGCTCCCCATGGCTCTGCCCTTCAGGAGCCAACGAGAGCTCTGAGGGGAAGAGGAGGAAGATGTGAAAGCCCCCGAGATGGGGGCACTCACCCAAGGCTTTCCATCCTCCTCTTCTGCATTAAATCACAGCGAGAGCCCATCCCACTGCTCTGCAGCCAGATGCTGCTCTGCCATCAGTTCCAAGGACAGCAGGAGTTCCACCGGTCCTGGCACTTACCTGGGGCTGCCCCTGTGGCTTTGCTCCCCTATTTCCAGCTCTGGATCATGCCCAGGGTCCGCGGTATTGCCCTCAGCCCACAGCACACACCCCTGCAGGGAGGGCTGTGCCTGCAGCAGCCCTTGATGGCTCTGCCCCAGCTGCAGCCCAGCAGCTCCACCTGGTTATCACTGAGGGCACCCACCTGCTCTCGGGATGATGCTCCAGCAGCTGGAGAATTCCATGGATGGATGGATGGATGGATGGATGGATGGAGAGCAGCCCTGAAGAGAGCTGGAGAGGGACTGTGGACAAGGGCAAGGAATGACAGGGCAGGGGGAATGGTTTCACACTGACAGAGGGGAGGCTTAGATTAGATTTATGGAAAAAATCCTTCCCTGGGAGGGTGGGCCTTGGCACAGGGTGCCCAGAGCAGCTGTGGCTGCCCCTGGATCCCTGGAGTGTACAAGGCCAGGCTGGACAGGGCTTGGAGCAGCCTGGGATGGTGGAAGGTGTCCCTGCCATGGTAGGGGGTGGCACTGACTATCTTGAAGGTCCCTTCCAACCCAAACCATTCCACAGTTCCATGATTCTGCTCTCCCCAACTTACAGACGGGTAGGGGAGCACTGGAGAGATGCAGATCACGAGCATCTGCTCGCTTTGGGTGCTCAGCTGGAGCCGGGGATTTCACAGCCCTGGAACAGGCTCTGCGCGGGAGGTGACGCTGCTGTCACAGCGGGGCTGAGCCCCCGCCCAGAGCCGCTCCTGCCTGCTGCTGGGACGTTCTGCTCCTCCTGCTCCGTGGAAGACTTCCCTTCATCCCGAAGGGGAGATCTGCTCGAACTGACGTCGCAAGTGATCTCTAAAGAGTGACTGAGCTCGTGTGCCCTGAGCAGCCCCTGCCTAAGGCACAGAGCTGTCCCTGAGGCCCTCAGCGGGCGGCACGGACGGTGTCACGAGGGACAGCGGCTCCCGCAGACCCGACGGCACCACGACCGCGGCCCCGCACGCTGCAGCGGGCGCCGGGGCCGTTCCGTCACCGCAGTCCCCCAGCCCGCTGTCCCCCGGGGCCCCGCCGAGCGCGGTGCCGGCAGACGGGGCTCCGGGGGGAGGCGGAGGCGCGGCTGTCTCGCACCTCAGCCGCGATGAGCCGGGGCTGGCAGCGCAGCCGCACGGCCCCGGCCGCGGGGATGCACCGGAGCTCAGCCGGCGGCACCGGCCCCGCGGGGACGGGCTGAGCTCCCGGGAGCTGCTGCAGGCTCATGGGGGGCGGCAGCAGTGGGAACTGGGGCAGGCTGGGGGAAGAGACAGTATATTTAATGTTATCATACGCAGTTGTTTCCATGCGCACACCACCTCCCCCAGCCCCGCTGCCCTCGCAGGATCCCTGTCCCGCTGACGGGGGACAGAAGCAGCAGCCCCGGCTCCCGCTCCTCCGCGGCTGAGGCCTCTCACCCCCCTGCAGCTCTCCTGCTTCCTATGCGAGCGCGATCGCTCCGATCCTTCAGCCTCTCGCGTTGGACAGAAGGCCGGAGACTGATGCGCAGGGAGCACGTTCATCCTTGGCTGGAGCGTGCTGAGGAGAGACAAGAGATTCTCCCAGCACGGGAGAAGGAGCCCCTGGGCCGCCAGAGGCTCGCAGCCCCCGGAGCAGGCGGGGCGGGCAGGGGGATCAGCCCGTGCCCATCTGGAGCGGCCCGGCCGGGGGGCACAGCTGCTGCGCCGCGATAAGGCTGCGGGGCTGAGCCAGGCTGCTCCGGCAAATGGAGGATTTGGCACGGATGCCGAGCATCCCGGCAGGAACGACTGTCCCAGCTGGCCGGGACACACAGCCGGGCTGGCAGCGGGGACAGCTGCCGGGAGGTCACAGTGTGCCTCGGCTGGTGACAGTGACCTTTCCCAGGCAGGCAGCAGCCCAGGGAAGGCGCAGCCCCTCGCAATGCTCTGCGATGGCGCTGTGTGATGCGCTCGGGGATGCTGAGGTGTCACACTCAGCTGCAAGAAGCTGGTGTTCAACACCCAGCCTGGCCTGGCCTGGCCTGAGGTGTTCCTGTTCCATGTAAGGAAGGAGCCCAGCCTCTCCAGAGGGATGAAGGTGCCATCTCTGGGACCAGGCAAGTTCAGGACACGAGCTTCTTGATGACAATGCCAGCAGCACAAGCCAAGGCTGATTTTAGTAAATTAAATCAGGCACACCTCAAAAGGGCCATTGCTTGTCGGTAGTCTCTCTGGGGTGCTCTCCCCTTCCCTTGTTATTCCAGGCACAAACTGAGATTAAAGGTATAATTAGGGGACAATTACCAAAACACCAGTGAAACTGGAAATGTGACCATTCGACAGGCACGAACACAAATGTCAACCTCAGACACCACCTTTATCACTGCTCACTACTGCCCAAGTCCTTAAGGATGTATCACCAGCGCCAACATCCCCATGAGTGCCCAGCATCCCCCAGAAAGGCTGGGAGGTCACATGTCCCCCCTTGTCCCTGTCACCACACCCTGGCTCCTGGCCACCTCAATTCTCCTCCTTCAATACAAAGCACTTGGCAAGCAGCAAACACACAGAGCCCCAGGGAGGGTGACAGGATGGCACCAGGGACTGACCTGCTCCCAAACCTGCCCGCTGCCCTTCCTGCCGCCCTGGCATTCCCACAGGGCCGTATGATTAAACAGCACCATTCCCAGGGACCTGGCACAGGAACAGCTCAGCCTCCCTCTGCTGCCCAGCAGCTCGAGATTTGTCTTTACACTGTGGTGTCAGGAGATAAGAAACAGGCGCTATCTGAGGAAATCATCACACCCTATCGCCTGCTCAACAGGCACGATGCCTCCTCCTGCCATGGCTGAAAAACCCTGATGTGCTCAGCCACTCACCAGTGAGTGAGGGATCCCTGCAATGCTCAGGGGTTCAGCGAGCCCAGGAGTCCTGACACATCCAAAAGGGACCAAGAGCCTTCTGCAAGAGGACCCTCCACTTCTCCTCCTCTGGGCAAGGGATCACAGGATCCTAGGACCCCTGAGTTGCTCGGAAGGGACCCAAAGACACAGGACAGCTCAAAGCACGCAGCATACCCTGGCCTGGACGATTCATCCCGAAGACACTTCGATACCTGTTTGCAGGTGGAAGGCTGGGAAATCCCAGCAGTGTGGAATGAGAGCGTTCCGCAGCAGCCCCGGGCTGGCCCAGAGCCGGGCCAGGCGGTGCTCCCCAGGGCTTGTGTAACAGGTCCCGGTGCGGGACGCAGCCCCTGCCCCTCCCCGCACAGCCCGCGGAGCCTCCTCCCCGCCGCAGAGCTGTCAGCACGCACACGCCGAGGGACAGCCACCCGTTGTCACCCCGGCACTGTCAATCCTTGTCACAGCCGATGTCTTCTTAATCAGAGCCCTTATCTGGAGCTGCTGCACTCCCCCAGCGAGCCGCGGCTCCTCACGGCCCGCGTGGGACTCCGCAGAGCGAGCGGCTCCCGGCTCCTCATCCGGAGGAGAGCTTCCCAAAACTCCCGGAGCGGAGCCCATCGGCCGCAGCAAACCCAGCCGGGAACCCTCAGGAGAGGCGTGAAACCTTCCACCTCTCCACACCGAGCACTGACCCAAAATGCGTCCAGCAGCTCCAGGGGATCTCCTTCCGAGGGCCACTCCAAAGACTGCAGCGGGCTGGAGGTGCTGGAGCCCAGCCGGAAAGCTGGGCAGCCCTTCTGGAAAGGGAGTGGGCAGTGGGCAGGACCCCTCCTCACGTCCTCCCCCCCTCCCTGCGGGCACTTTGCAGGCGCTCAGGCACGGGGGGCACCTTTCCCCTTGAGCTGCCCCAGCCGCAGCCGCAGCCGCAGCCGGCGCCGCTGTTGATGGCAGCGGATGCCTGGCAGCTGCCAGCCGCTCCTGTCAGCAGGTGAGGCACGGAGAGCCCCTGCCGAGCGGCACCCCTCGGCAGCCACCCAGCAACGCCCCACACCTACGGATTAGTGCATTTATATACGCTTCGGAGCATTTTTGATTTTCCCGAAAAACGAGGTTACTGTCTATTTCTGAAGTGCACACTGTGTTCATTAAAAATCCATGGTGAAACCCATGTGAACAGGAACCAGGGAGAGGAGAGGAGCACTGAGCAAGATTAATGCTCGCCTGCCTCACCTCAGCTCATGCCAGACAGCAGAGGGTCTGTCCCCACACCTGGCCTGTCCCCTGAGCAGTGCCTGGGGGCTGTGCCAGGGGGCACGGGCGGGCATCACCCTGCGGGCCAGCGTGCACGCTGCGGGGGGACTTCCCCGAAGCCGTGGGAGGCGGGCACTGCTGAATCCACCTGGCTTCACCTTTCAAAAGGCAAAACTCGTGCTGAGAGAGGGGATTTACCAAAGGCCACGCAGCTCTTGGCAGTGGAGCCGGGCATCGCTCCCTGGCTGCTCCAGCAAACGTCATCGCAGGCGCCTCCCGGCCAGTCCCCACCTCGCTGGGAAGGCGAGGATCCCGCAGCCGTCCGTGGGGCACCCTCCCCACACCACAGCTGCCCCCAGCGCCGGGGCTCGCAGCCTTCGGCAGCCATCCCTAATTATTTACAGCCGGCGTGGAGCCAGTGACCTTGCATGGGAAAAAAACCACTTGAGCTCATTCAAATTCAGCCTTCCACCTCTATTACACGGGAACAGCTCCGGAGATGACAGGCTCTGCACCACGCCTATGCAGCAGTAAAATGCCTGTTTCTGAGCTGTTCACAGCGTTTTACTCATCACGTGCTGCTCGCAGGCAGTGAGGGAACCGGCTCTTTAACCCGCCCCACAAGTCAGGATTTTTGCCCAGAAAACACCGCAGCATCCCAGGAGGGCGAATTTTGCACCCTCTGCTCGAAGCAGAGCTGGCGGCAGCGAGCTGAGGCACAGCTCCTCCCGGGACACTCTCCAGCCAGCCGTGGAGCTCCAGGCACGGCTCCTCGGAGCCACGGTGCCAGCTGGCAGGGGCACGAGACCCTCTGTGCCCAGAAGGATTCTTATGACTCGTGGCATTTGGCCATGTGCCACAAGAACATGGGTCTGGAGCAGCCTGAGGGTCCAGCCAGCCTCATTTCCATCTCCATTAGAGGACAGTAATTCACTTTTATCCAATACATCCTCCACCAAGGCGAGGCTCAGGGATTCCCTGAACCCAAAAGGCTGTGCCTGGGTGTTGGACGTGACCCCTCGCAGAGCCCCGTGCCCAGGGCTGTGTGACAGCAGTGCCAGGGCTGGGCTGTCCCTGCTCCAGGCTGTCCTGATGGAAAGTCTCGCTGGTAATCCCATCAGGTAGTCTCAAACAGGTAACTGTCCCTGTCCACCTTCATCCCTCATCTCTCCTTAGGTGCCTCCATCACATCCTTTATCTCCATCGCACAGGAAAACTCAGCACGTCCCAGCCCCCAGGAACCAAAGAGCAAACACGCCTTCCCACCACCCCCAAACCTGCCTGGCTGCACAGAGCAGCCCTGCCCCTCTCCATCCCCCCAGCCTACGCTGACAGTCCCCATCTGTGCACCCCTGCCCCACAGCTGCCATCCCTGGGGTCTCCTTGTGGCACCCCCGGGCAGAGCCATGGCTGGTGTCATTGTGGGGAGCCATGCCAGGGGTGCTGGGCTGCTGGGCAGGGTGGTCAGCGTGGTCAGCGTGGTCAGCGTGGTCGTGGGGCAGCCTGGCAGCCCCACCACACCATCACCAGCACTGGCACCGAGCTGGACCGGGCACTGCTGAGAAGTGGCACGTTGGGGTGGTGAGGAGAATCTATCACAGACACTGACCAGACAGAGGAACAGGATGAGCAGCTCCTTAAATACCTGCCTGTAATGAGTAGCGAGAAAAAGTGCTCCATCATGGGTGATTGCAATCTCAGGGACATTTGCTTGGCGCTTTTAAAAATTAAAGATAATAACTTTCTAACAGAAACAATCTTGCTGTCACCTTGGGGAAATTCTCTGCTTGGCCTCACTCAGAGGGCTGAGAGGAGCTGGAGGCGGGGGAAGAGCGGGTGCCCAGCCAGGGCAGCGCCTTCCAGCCCAATTTAATGCCTTCACTGTGACCCAGCTCAGCTCAGCAGAGCCAAAACCAGCCACGGACAAGACCAACAGGGAAAATGGAAAGTCAGGAGCAAGGGCAGGTGCTTTTCTGCACCTCACACCCCTGCTGGGCCCACTGGAAAGGGGGAATGGGAAACTGAATTAAAAAACTAAAAACTGGGGACTTTGATATGGGAAGTGGCAGGCCACACAAGTGGCTGATGGGAGAAGCTGATGGGATCAGTTAAAATAAATCTGCAACTGAAAGGTCAAGGCAAAACAAGGAGGATTTCTGTCATTGTGTTGGAAGGAGCTTCCCTGACGGTGTAAACCATGACTGGATCATGACAGTGTAGCTGTCAGTCACGGAGCAGAAGTGACACACGCTTATTTATTCATCAGATACTTCTGTTCTGTACTTGGAGACAAACAGGCTCCTGGATTCTGGCAGGAGCTGGGGGGATGCTGAACAGCGACTGCAAAGTGTAAACATGGAGTGGGGAGGACTAGAGAACTTCCTCCCTGGAGCATTCTGAGAATGGGCTGAGAAGGCTTCTGAAGATCTAAAATGGATTTCAATAAACCTTGGCATTCTGTTGAATTTCTAGAAGGGAGAAGCTGCTTTAATGCCAGGAACGATGCAACGGGCAGTGGCAGGAGCTGTGTCCCCAGCACTGCCCATGGGTTAGCAGAGGTGGGAATGGAGGAGGAGGCAAATGTCAAACAGCCTCGTGGAAAACAGATGTACCAAACTCCATACATTTTTCCTGATATAGTTACAAATTCAGTTGATACAGGAAGTCAGTAACATAATACATTTAGGAGTTCCACAGGGTATTTGATTTAGCTCTCCTGAAGAAGCTAAAGACCCGTATTATGCAGAACCAAGAGCGCTTTATGAACGGGGCTGGGGGCTCACGGGGACAGTCCCTTCATCCAAGGGATGCTCCTGCATGGGATCGCCTGCTACGAGGACAGCGCTGAGCTACAGCAACAGCTTTATTGAGAGTACTGAATAAAACATGAAATAATTGGGAGTAAACCAGGGAAATGGCAGAGAAAGGAGTGATGGGAATATTGAGGAATGAGGGAGGTGGGTCAGGCAGATTTGGGCAGCTCGGTACCTTGGGCTCATTCGGCCATGGCCATCTCCATAGAGCCAGCTCCAAGGATTAGGAGTGAGGAACCAGGAGAACAAGTTCCAGCTGCAGGTAGGAGATGCTGCTCAGTCCCACCGGATGGGCTGGGGGTCCCACCACCCTGGGGACGCCCTGTGAGGGGCTCAGCAACCTCAGTGTGCAGCCGGACTCACAGCAGGTGGATCATGGACAGACAGCCCACGTGGCTACAGGAGACCCAGGTAGCAGAGATTATTTCTTGTGTTCAAGGGGAGCTGGGAGAGCTCATGAGCTCTCCAGTGGAACCCCCGGCCCAGGGACACGGCTGATCTGATCACCCTCGTGATGGGTGCAGCCTCCAGGAGTGACCATCCACCCACCACTGAGCTGCAGGAGCTGCAGGTCAGGTGCAGAAAGGACTGGGCAGGGTCCTGACGGCTGTGGGGCCAGCTGGTGGTATGTGCAATGTTGTGGGTAAATCCAGACGGGATCATCCCAAAAGAGCAGCCCTGAAAGCTCCCCAGGCTCCGCAGGGAGGAACTGCTGGCTGGCAAAGGCTGTGCTGGAGCTGCTGTGGGGGACACTGGAGGGGCCAGGATGGGCCCAAGGGGGACAGCTCAGCTGAAGAAGGAGAGTTCTGGGACATAAGATGTCTGTGTCCCCTGCAAAACGCCCCACACGCCACCCCAGAGGAATGCAGGATGCTGAGCGTCCTCTGTGAGGGAGGCAGGCAGAGCAACGCTTGGCCTCCTCCAGAAATGACAGAGCACTTTATTCTGATGAGGAAAATGAAGGAGGAAAGGAAAAGTACCACATCGCCTTAAAAGATGGTATTTTGAGCAGCCTTGGCCAGATCCTCCTGCTCCTTCTGCCTGTTTCAGATCCGCATGATGCCATGGAGCCAGTCCCAATCTACGCCACGCAGCAGGGAGGACACGGAGCCTCCCTGCATTTAATGATGCTGCATTTAATGATGCTGAATTTAATTAAGTTTGATGAAAACCAAAGTTCTGTTACTTTCTTGAAAACACCACTAGCCTAGGCAGCTATTTCTCAACTTCAGCTCTCTCCCCAAAGTGCCGCGTGCTTCCCTCCCTTCTGAACCGACACAGCAGGCACACGGGACAACGAGCGACATTGGAACGGCCACAGGGGACACACACCGACCAGCGCCGGTCACACCTGAGCTGGACACACAGGGGACACCTGCCGAGCGTTCACATGTTGTGAAGGCGGTAACCAGGATCCAAAGGCTGCGATTCCAAGCAGACTCTCGCGGCCCAGCAGGCTGGAAACACCTGCCTGGGCTCCAGCTATTGAGTCAACCGCTAATTTGTGTTTCCCAGTGTGGGTGGCTCTCCACGGGTCTGCGGCGGCTCCATTCAGCATTTATCCGCTCTCGCCGAAGGGCTTGTGACGCTCACGTGGCGCGTGGCTCCCACGCAGGCGCTGCGCCGGGGATGCTCGGAGCCGGCGCTCACGTCGGGCGGCTCCGCGCCGAGCCCCGCGCCCCGGCCGGAGCCACGGGGGCTCCACGCGCGATTCCTCCCTCGTCACACGCGTCCAGCCCCCGCTGGCGGCGGAAAGTGCACGGCTGGGGCGGCTCCCGAGGGGCAGGGAGCTCTGCTGGGTGCTGAGAGCATTTGTGCACGGCAGGCGAAGCGGCCCCTGCGACAGACCGTGCTCGGTCCCGGCGCGGGGATGAAGCCTCTGTCCCCGCTTCAAGCCCGACACAGCGAGCGCACGGAAACCAGCGGGCAGCAAGGCCCTGCAGCAGGAATCACGCTGCACCTGCCACGGAACAGGTCCGGGGCTCTGCCCCCAGCGCTGCCCCGGCTGCGGGGCTGCTCAGCCCCCGCCCCAGCACGGTCCTTCCCCCGCACCGGCTCCTGAGCCCTGCGCAGCTCGGCTGGGGGAAGTTTTCCCTTGCCAGCACCGCACTGGTTAACAGCCTGCCAGGCGCCTTCTCCTGCAGAATTCAGGAAGGTGATAAGCAGCCCCAGCACGTCCCTCAGCACCATCACAGCCCCATATGCTCCCCCCGGGCACTGACTGGGACCCTCCCTGTCCCCGGCGGGGCGCCGCAGCCCCGCTGCCCCCCGCAGCCCCGCTGCCCCCCGCAGCCCCGCAGGGATGACGGAGCCCGTGCCCCACACGAGGGACCGAGCCCCGCACGGCTCCACTCCCACCCCCACCCCCACTGCCACGGCTCTCAGAGCACCACCGCGGGGTAGGACGTGGAACAGGGAGTGCTGAGCCCACGGCGAGCCCGTGCCCTGCTGCTCCCAGCCCCGTGCCCAGGCTCAGGGCGGAGGGCTGGGATCCAGCTCTGAGCTCTGCCATGGCACTGCCAGGCCCTTTCCCGAGTGAGCTGTGCCCAGGGCAGCGGGGCCTCTCTGGCTCCTTCCAAAGCAGTGATTGATCACAGTGAGGGAAACATAAAACATTGGCTGGAAAAAAAAATACAGGTAGCAAACCAAAGAATTTTGGATATTACTCATGCCTCCAGTGATCCCATCTTTCACATCCCTGGCTCCTTGGCTTCCTCAGCCCAAGAGGGGAGACAGATTATCTCAAATTATTTATTATGGAATTAGAGCATGATCCAAACCCTCCTTGAATCAATAAGAAAGCTCTGACTGACTTCACGGGGTTTAGGACCGAGCACCAGGAGCAGACAGGGTATTTCTGCATCCGTGGCCGTGACTCACCGAGAACTTTCCAACGTGGAGGAGCAGCTCAGCGCCGTGGCTCGCCTGCCCCCACCACTGGAGGGGTCGCTCCGGGGCTGGGGCGGTCTGACACCGCCAGGGCCCCACAGGGAAGTGGGGCAGGTTCTCCTGAGCACACAGGACACCCGCTGCTGCCACTCACTGCCAAAGTTAGGGCCCAGGGTGATGCCATCGGCCATTTTTAGCTGCGCAGGTACCAGCACCTGGCTCTGTTAAAGCTCATCTTTAACCACAGCCTGTGGGTGCTCAGAGACACCTCGACCAGCAGCTCTGGGGCAAACCTGCCCCAAATTGTGGCCTGTGCTGCAGGAGGGCGGCAGCTGCTGGGGCCTCGCCAGGCAGGCGCTGCTGCGGGAGGGAAGCAGCGGGGCGAAGCGGCGAGGCCGGGCAGGCAGGAGCTCGGCCGTGGGGCAGCCGTGGTGGGGCAGCCCCGCTGTGGGACTGCCCAGCCGTGGGGACGAGCTGCGCCGGGGCAGCGGCAGCCCACCCTGCCCCGCTGTGCTGCTCGCAGGGAAAGGGCTGGCGCTGGAGCCGGGGCTCGGTGATGAAACCGCCAGGTGCGGTGGGTGCCCCCCGGTGACAGGGACGCGGGAGCCTCGGAGAGCGGCAGCAGCCGCGGGCCTCTCACTCCCGCATCCCTGATCAGGAGAGGGACCTGTGGCCCCTCAGCCCGGAGCTCCCCGGGAGGACACAGCGCGTCTGCCGCCGCTAGCGCCGGTCCCCAGCACGGGGGGAGCCGCAGACCCGCTCCCCGCGGCCCCCGCGCCCCGCCAGGAGCGGCCCCCCCGAGGTTCCACCTCGGTGCCGCCGCGAGTGCCCGGGGAGGGGTGCGGAAGGCGGCAGCGGGGAGCGGCGGGGCCGCCGGGCCGGGGGATGCTCGGATGGCCGGGGGATTCGCCGCTCGCCGGGGGCCCGGATCTGGGGTGGGGGGTCCCGCGATGCAACCCTTCCCCCGAAGTTTTGGGGCCGCGGGGGTCGGTACCTTCCAGGCAGCACGTCCTCCAGAGCCCCGAATGGGTCATCACCTCCTCGTTCTTGCGGCTCGTGTCGTTGTCGCTCATGGACTTAGTCCTGCACACGCCGCGCGAGTAGAGCCAGTAGTCAGTGCCCACGGCGATGGTCATCAGGCTGAAGGCTGCGAAGGCTCCCACCGTGGTGACGAGCATCTGGACGCCTCTGTCACACATCCTCATGCTGCTTCATCCTCCGGCGGCGGCTCGCAGGGGAAGGGCCGGCGCCGCCGCCCGCCGCCCGCCGCCTCATGCCCCCGCGGCCGGCGGAGAGCCGGGCCCCCGCGGCGGCGCGGAGCGGGGCGGCCCGGCCCCGGGGAGCCCGGCAGGCATGGCCCGAGCGCAGCCCGCGGAGCGCAGCAGCCCAGCCCGGCGGAGCGGCTCCGCCGTGCGCTCCCGCCGCCTCTCCCGGCGCCTCCCCCGCGCCGCCCGGCCAAGGCAGCGGCGGGGGGCGGCGGGGGCGGGGGGCAGCGGGGGGCGGGACCCGCGGGGGGCTGCGCCGCCGGGACACCGCCCCCCGCCCGCTCCCACCGGCCGGCGGCGGGGACAGCGACCGGCACCGGGGGGACGGGGACCGGGACGGGAAACCCACCCCGGGGTGCCGGGACTGGGCGGGGACCGGGACCGTGACTGCCCCGGGAACCCCACCCCGGGATGCTGGGATCGGGACTGCCCCGGGAGAAGGGGAGAGAGACCCTACAAGAAAACTCGGACTGGGCGGGGGGATCCCTCCGCTGGGTGCCGGGACTGAGCGGGGACCGGGGGACCGAGACCGCCCCGGGGATCATCGGGATTCTGGGACCGGACCGGGGCTGTCCTGGGACATGGAGCGGGTGGAAGTCCCCTCCAAGTGCCGGTAGCGCCCAGGGACAGTCACCCACCCGCACCAGCCCCGGCATGGGGCCGCTCGGTTCCCTGAGTCCCCCCAGCTCAGTCTGTTCGGTGCCTGAGCTGCTGCACCGCTACCGGGCACCGGTGGCGCTGGGACAAGGGGCTGGGGGCCACACACCCACACAGCGGACCCCAGGGAGGGCACAGCGCCTGCTCACGCTGACATGGAGCTGCCCCGGCAACCCGGTGTTTATCCCCTGCGCAGGAGCTGGCTCAGCCTGAACACCCCTCGTACCCACAAGCCACTCCTGCACCATTCCCAGCAGTTAACCCCCCTGCCCTCTCCCTCTCCGTAGTCTCCTCATCTCCCTGAAACATCCCTCAGCCGTCTGGATGAGCCCATGACTCATGCGACCTTTCCAACAAGCCCTAGAATACACTTACCTCTGGAATTCACGGTCCTGTAAGGGCCACGGTGAGACGGGAAAGCGAATGATTTACACGGTGCCGTGTGCTTCCCCAGCCCTCATCTGCATGCACTCACACGGAAATACTAGTTATTTACTCCAAAAAGGCAAACAGAGAATTATGAAGGTACTGAGAAATTAAGAATGCGAAAATTAAGTAGCTCCTCAACCTGCAATCACCGTTTGTGCTGCTCCCCAGGCAGGGCGCGCTGATTGCTGCCCTGCCGCGCTCCCTCCCCAGCCTCCCGCTGGCTCCTGGCTGTGGATCACCCTGGTTCATTCCCTGCTTCCCCACGGGCCCCGTGCCTGGTTCCCAGCTCAGGCTGGAGGCGGTGCAGCTCTGCCCAGGCTCTCTGGGCGCACAGCACCAGCTCCTGCTTCCCAGCGCTTCCATCTGGAGAGTGGCAGAGCTCGGTGAGCTGGGAGGGGACACAGCCCTCTGAGGAGTGCGAGGATGGGGACGCAGGGGTTGGGGTCAGCAGCACTCACCCACCCACCCTGCATCACAGGGGTCTTCCTGGGCATTTTTTGAGGAGGGGTTATCGCTTCTCAGTTTTGGGGAGTGGCATTGGCAGAGGAACACGTTGGTTCCCAGGTCACACCTTGGTGTCACAGACTGGACACTGGGATGAGCCCGGGGCATGGCTGCACTGGGACACTGGTCATAGAATCACACAACCCGGAATGGTTTGGGCTGGAAGGAATCCTAAAGCCCATCCAGTCCCACCCCACCATGGCCAGGGACATTTTCCACTGCCCCAGGCTGCTCCAAGCCCCATCCAGCCTGGCCATGGACACTTCCAGCTGCTCTGGGCACCCTGTGCCACCCTCACAGGGAAGAACTTCCTCCTGATATCCAATATGAATCTGCCCTCTTTTAATTTACCACCGTTCCCTCTTGTCCTGCCACTACCTGCCTGTGTAAGAAGTTGCTCTTCGTGGTTTTCCTAAGCCGCTGGTGCTGAGCAATCCCGTGGGCACCATGAAGGTGGCTCGGAGCACGGCGCGGGGAAAGGCCAAGTTTCTGTGGGACATCTGCCTCACGACGCCCCTGATGCTGCCAGCCCTGCCAGCCCTGCCCGTCCCCTCGCCTGTCACCGCGCGTGGGGCAGCGCCTGACGCCAGCACCCTGCCCGGCCCCCGGCCTGCGCAGAGGCAGCAAAGATATCTCCCACCCACAGCTGAGGGGCTGCAAATTGCGTTGTGAGTGGGGGATTTTGCAGCCTTAATTGTGTTATTTTAACACAGCGTGTGTAGGTGTGAGCAGAGTGCACATGTACCGTTTCCTAGGCTTTGAACAAAGCGAGCTCAAACAGAAGCAAAGTCCATGTCAGATCGTGTTGGCCCCTGTGGGGCTGGAGGTGGGGACACCCCTGCACCCCTCTCACTGCTCCATGAATGGGGTGTCAGCTCCAGGAGCGAGCTCGGAGCTCTGGCCTCCCCAGGGGTTCACTAAGATTTGGGACCAATGAGAATTTGGTGACCTTGGTATTCTGCTCTGCAACTCAAACTGCAGGGTCACAGCCTGGCACCCTGACCAGGACGGCCTGGGCTCCTCCAGCTCCAGCTCCAGCTCCAGCTCCAGCTCCAGCTCCAGCTCCATCACCTCTTCCTGTTCCCTGCCCTGTCCATCCTCATCTTCCTGCTCCTGGACCTGGGCCCTACTGCACTGGGCAAAGTAGAAACAAATAAAAAAATCCAGCCCACGCTGCAAAGATTGTACAACTCCTGCAAGAAAAAAGCTGTTCTTGCAGGCAAAAATGTCCTAACCCAAGATCTGTTAGGCTTTGTCCTCCCAAATCCAGTGATGAAAGCTCTGCTGCATTTAAATTGGCAAAGTGACAGGAAGTAAGTAGTCAGAAATAATCCCTAGCTGGATTAGGTTTTTCCTTGAAGGAAGAGAGGCTGCTACAAGGCGAGTTTGGGTCATTAGCGATGCAGGAAGATGCTCCAGCCCTGCCTAGCCTTCGCTTCATTTTCCTGCTCCCGGGGGCTGCGAGGGGATAAGGACTCCAGAGCCTTTGGCACATGTGTTCATCCTTCCCCACTCCTACGAGGGGATTATTTATATCTGCACCACTTTGGAAGCGCTGGCTGCAATCCCCTGGCTCCAGCAGGACTCCAGTGGTGAGGCTGGGCTGTCCCTGTGTGCTGAGCTGCCGGGGGTGCCAGCGATGCCACACGTGCCACAGCAGCAAGGCCCATGGCTCGAGCTGGCTGGCTCGGTGCAAGCTGGTGCAATTCCCTACCAGCTCTGCTCTCCCTGCTGGATTTCCGACAGTTGAGTAGTAATAAAAATAGCAGGGGAGGAACAGAAATCCATTCTGATTAAGCCTCTTTATTCTGAGAGATGCTGAGGGAGCAGGGGTGGCCGTGTGTGGGCCAGCACCACGCATCTTCCGGGGCCTGGGCGACCACTCTCACAGCAGCTGATGCCCAGATCCGGGGTATTTTGCCCACACTTGTGACTTTCCTGCAGCGTTTTTTTCCCCTCTGTGCTAACACTTTGACTCCCTGACAGGAGGATGCAGCCAGGTGGGGCTCAGACTCCTCCCAGGGAACAAGGGACAGGACAAGGGGAAACAGCCTCGATTTGCACCAGGGAGGTTTAAATTGGATGTCTGGGGAAATTTCTTCACTGAAAGGGTTGCCAAGTGGTAGAGCCCCCACAGCTAGAGGGATTTAAAAGCCGTGCAGATGTGGCACATAGGACCATGGGTTAGTGGTGGCCTCGGCAGTGCTGGAGTTGAACACGATGGGCTTAGAGAGCGTTTCCAACCTGAATGATTCCATGATCCTTGGATTCCCTGTGCAGACAAAACAAGCAGAGGAGATGGAAAGGGATGGCACAGGACAGCAAGAATCATGGCAGTGCCCGGGGCTCCCACCGCCGTTCCATGGCCAGCAGCTCCCCATCTTCCTGAAGAGAATCCCTTCCCCAAGGTCAGACAAAGACCAGCCTGTCCGTGGAGTGCGTCTGCATGGGACGGGTGGAAGGATGGGCAGGGAACAAAGGCATTTGTGGGCAGTGGTAGCCCAGAAGCAATAAAAGAACAAATAGCAGAAGATTAAACCCATTCTGTAGTCAGGTCCAGCCGGACCACGCTGAGCCACAAGGAAAGGTTCACTGCTGCTCCAGCCTGCCACAATTTAATTGATTTGATTTAAATCCTTTGAAGAAGAAGTGGATAAGGAATAATGAGGCAAACAGGATTGTAATGCAAATGAAAGAGATGAAAGATGGCTTCAGGGAGACGCTCTTGAAGGTCAGCGCCCAATGCAGAGCTGCTCCTGGTCACTCAGTCCAACACTAATGAGGGATGCTTTGATGGATGGAGGGATGGATCAGGAGGGAGGCACCAGGATGCCTGGCCTTTAATCCCCTCTCTCCGGGCAGATGATCCTTCCCAGCCGTGGGGAGGGTTTTACCTGGCTGTCACCGGGAGCCGGGCTCCTGCTGCCCGTGTTACGCTGGGTGAGCACGCTTCCTAATCGGGCTTCTCCAGATACTCCAATGGAGGCTCTAACTTCAGAATTAATTAACTTCACTATCAAAAGCTGAGTCATTTGTCACAATGGTTTTGTCATTAGCTCCCATAATTAAGGAAAGTGTCACAAAACCAAATGTTTCACTTACACAAGCCAGGAGAGGCAAAGCTCAGGAGCGTTCCAGCGTGCTGGGAACGGGCACAGCAGCGAGGCTGGGCAGGGGCTCAGCCAGGCACCCCAAACCCCGCTCCTGGGCTGGGGGGGCCTTCCTGGAACGGCTGGGGGCTGAGGGCAGAGCAGGGGCTGGGGCTGCCCAGGGCTGCCCAGCCTGGAGGAGATGCCAGGGTGTGCCCGCAGCGCCAGGGCTGGCTGAGCCGGGCAGTTTTCCCACCCCCAGGCGAACTGAGGTGTTCCTGATGAGCATCAGCCACAGGGGTGGCAGAGACGAGGATATTTTGCGGAAAGCTTAGCTGACGTCCCCAAAGACAGGGGGAGAAGCCCTCCCCGACACACTGGCCCGGTTTCACACGGGCATTTCCTACCCCAGCGGAGTTCCTCGATGGAGAAAGGCAGGGACGTGCGGGCTCTGCCGGGGCCGAGCAGAGGCTGAGGGTGCCCTGGCCCAGGAGCCCCCACAGCCCCCGGAGCCCCTGCGGGCGCTGGGGGATCCCAGAGGGTCCCGACCCCCCTGCCCAGCGCCCACCGCTGCAGCCCCTCCGAGCCACAGCCCTGCACGGTCCCAGAGGCCGGAGCTGCTGCTGGGGGTGGGCAGCGCACTCCGGCAGCTTTCAGTAGCTGGGGAGCGAGCAATTAACTGACAATTAACCCCTCTCTCCCCTGCCCTCCGTCCCTGCGCACCTTTCAGCGCACTCTCCCCCCTGGGACCTGCGCTCCCTGCCCAGCCCCGGCCGCACAGCTTTTTTGACCAAACCCCTGGAACTTCCCGGCATTTCCTGCTCGGTGCGGCCCCTCCGGGGGACCCGGCCCCCAGGACACCCCCGGCCCCCAGGCCCGGACCCTGGCTCGTCCCCAGTCTCGTGGGCAAAGGAAACCAAGCTCTCAGGGTTTCTTTAAAATTAAATATTTTATTTTTTCATACATGCAGCAAATTGAATCAAGAGTATATGCCCATCTAAAAGGAGGTCTTCATGAGAACCGTTTGACAACACACAGCAGGTAGTCTAGGATGTAGAAAAGTCATCAAATACTTGCAGGTGAAATCAAATTCACAAACACAAACTGTTCAACAATAAACATTTTTTTCTTTTTTTTTTTCTTTTTTTTCCCTCCTTGTTTTAATTGCCACTTTGAATGTGATCAGAAATAAACAGCTCAGGTGACACTCCCATGCATGGAGCCAGAGGCGTGTGGTCACACAGCCCCAGCTGCTCCTGCCACAGCACAGAAGCCACAGCACTTGGCAGTGTGAGCAGGATGCACCCTCCAGGTGCAATCCCAGCCTTTGGGAACAGCGTGATCCTTGTGTCCTGTGCCCCAATCCCCTCGGTTCCTGCCTGGGGTTACAGCTCTGGGACTCACAACCATCACAGCACATCGACTGCCCTGCACTCATCTTCCCTCTGTCCACATGGGCTGGCCACTGCATAACTCCCATTTATTTATTAAATGGATTAAATCGGTCGACAGCTCCTTTGGTGATGGGTCTCATGACGAGAAGGCTGCTCACAGCCCCAGCCAGGGGACACAGGCACAGCAGCAGCTCCCAGCCAGGAACTGCACTGGGAGCAGGGCAGGTTCTGGAGCTGCCACAGACCAGCAGCCAAGGGCTCAGCACAGCCCTAGGGGCAGCTGTCTGATCCACCCCGTCCCAGGGGAAACCAGCTGAGAGCCTGAACCCACTTACCTGTAGCACTGGGGTGTAATCCAAGTGGGACAAAGTGAGGATGTGCCATCCTGTGCATGTCGTGCCTCCTCAGCCCCTCCTCTGCCCTCCCCTGGGGCTCTGGGTCCCCCTCTGCCACGGGGGACACCCCTGCCAGTCCCACTGAATCCAGGTGGGACACCAGAGCTGAGGGCCCCCTCCCACTGCGTCCCCACGTAAGGATTTCTTGGGCTTTGTACACACATCTGTGGAGCACCTGGGGCCTGGGCTCCAGGGCTCTCCTGAGGCTCAGCTCTGAGCATCCTCCAAAAGCTCTGCTTTCCCCATCCAACAGTGAAGATGAAATCATCAAATGACATAAACAGTGACTCAACCCCTGTCACTCTGCCCTTCCTTGGAGGAGTCCACACAGATCTGAGTGTCTGTGCAGGCCAGGCACATCCCTGTACGCTCCTCCACAGAAGAAACAGGTCATCTGGAAGTAAGTCTTGGAATAAGAGTTTGGCAAGCAGCAAAATGGACAGCATCAGGAATACTCAAGGTATGAGTCCGAGAAGAGAACCTGGCATTGGCCAAGCTCACCCCAGAACGTGGATCTCAATCCCAAACTGCCTCCAAGGCTGCCTGGTGCCACATCCCAGCTTCCCTGCAGCTGCCCTCCCAGGCCAGCCGGTTTGCTCAGCGTCCAGCAGCGCCTGCTCCATGCACAAGTGTCACCCCACCACAGACACAGACGTTCCAAACAGAAAAGGTGTGACTCCCCCCGCAGCAGCTCCTGCATTGTGCCCAGGGCCCCGGGGTGCCCCTCAGCCCCGAGACCTTCCAGCAGCATCCTGGACAGACCTGGGAGCGCCTTCAGAGCCAAAGATACGGAAATGAAAAACATTCACCACTGAAGTAATACTAATTCTGCAGCAACAGCTTTGAAGGTCGCAGGAACGCACATGCTCTGGCGTCAGCTGTGGTCTGCAGAGGATGGCGCGGTGGCTCCGGGGCTGCCGGGCTCAGGGGAGCCCCCACCAGCCACCAGCCCCCGACCCCTGGGCCTCGCCTGGTGCACAGCCCCTCGTAAAGCCCCTCCTCTATCTGGCACAATTTGCAGTTTTTCTGGGTTTGGTTTGGGTTCCTCCAGCTCAGGGCAGGACCCAAGGCCACAGCTCTCACCCCGGCAGGCACAGGACAGTGCCCGTGGCTGGGTGACAGTGAGGGGACACTCGGCCAGCCCCCAGCACTGGGACAGTGCCTTAGCTGCTGGCAGCCTCTAGTTCTCAAGGAATCGTTAAAAGAAAAAAAAAAATTTTCCAAAGGTACAGTTTCATGCTTATAAAAGATCTACAAACTAGAATTTCCTCTATAGAATTCCCCATGATTGATAAAATCCTCCATTTCCCTGGGGCCTGGAGGAATGGCTGCATCCAGCAGAAGCAGTGCTGGCTCAGAAAACACACACGGGGTTCTACAAACCAGCCACTCTGGGCTGTGACGGGAGCGGGGTGACAGGGACTGGGGGATGCTCCCCTGGGGCTCAGCCTCTGCCAAACCAACAGGGTTGGCAGCCAGGGTCACCCACCAGCCGGGCAGTGCCTGCCTTCTCCTGCCCTCTTCTGCCTGCTCCTGCCTGCTGCTGCCCTCCTCTGCCTGCTCCTGCTTGTTCCTGCCTGTTCCTGCCTGCTCCTGCCCTCTTCTCCCTGTTCCTGCCTTCTCCTGCCCTCCTCTGCCTGCTCCTGCCCTCTTCTCCCTGTTCCTGCCTTCTCCTGCCCTCCTCTGCCTGCTCCTGCTTGTTCCTACCTGCTCCTGCCCTCCTCTCCCTGCTCCTGCCTTCCTCTCCCTGCTCCTGCCTGTTCCTGCCCTCCTCTCCCTGCTCCTGCCTTCCTCTGCCTGTTCCTGCCTGCTCCTGCCTTCCTCTCCCTGCTCCTGCCTTCCTCTCCCTGCTCCTGCCTGTTCCTGCCCTCCTCTCCCTGCTCCTGCCTTCCTCTGCCTGTTTCTGCCTGCTCCTGACTGTTTCTGTCCTCCTCTCCCTGCTCCTGCCTTCCTCTGCCTGTTCCTGCCTGCTCCTGACTGTTTCTGTCCTCCTCTCCCTGTTCCTGCCTGTTCCTGACCTCCTCTCCCTGCTCCTGCCTTCCTCTGCCTGTTCCTGCCTGCTCCTGACTGTTCCTGCCCTCCTCTCCCTGCTCCTGCCTTCCTCTGCCTGTTCCTGCCTGCTCCTGACTGTTTCTGTCCTCCTCTCCCTGTTCCTGCCTGTTCCTGCCCACCTCTCTCCTGCTCCTGCCCTGTCTCTCCTGCCCCTACCCCCTCCTCCCTGCTGTCCCCTCCTGCCTGTTCCTGCCCTCACCTGCCCACCCCTGTCCTCTCCTTCCTGTCCTTGCTCCCTCCTTCCTGCTCCTGCCTGCCCCTGCCCTCCCGCACGCCACGGCTCTGCCTCACAAGCAGCTGCTGGAATTGTCTCTTCTCACTCAGAATTTTGTAAAAATGATTACTGACTAAAACCCCCAGGAATTTGGTGGAAATCAGGGAAATCAAGATGTCTGTGAAATTCATGGGTTTGGAGCCTGGAAGAGAATAGCAGAGGGTGGAAAGTAGAAAAGTTTCCGTTATAAATAGCCCTCAGTGCAGCCCTTTGGTCTTGGGCGTGTTTTCAGTTGGTAAATTGTAAACCAAGAATATAAATGTGTTTTGTTTTGGTAGAATATTAATATCCTTTACAGAGCTGTTACATCTCGACAGTGTCTGTGAAAGATTTATGCGAGTGCTGACAGAGCGTATCAAAACTGCAAACTGTTCCAGATGTTACAAAAACCCCCCACCTTTCACTTAGAAAAAGGTTTGCTCTGATTTACAAGAACTGGCATGGGAGTGGTTCGGAGTCGCAACGCCCGAGGCAGGGAAGGCGGATGCTGGGGGCCGGGCTGACCCTATGGACAATGCATTGGGAAATAGAGGTCTAGAAGCAGATTTTTCCACACTGATCAAATATATCCATGTCTTGAACAAAAGGCTCCTCTAAGACAAGCTCACACTCATCGCAAGCTTCAGCACAACGCTTTAAGCGATCAACCATGCTTAGCATTCCACAGCAACGCTTTGGGAGTAGCTGGGTCACTGGGATCTCAGCGTCCCACTGCGAAAATTACAGAGACCGTAGCAGTTTGGTATATTTCTGTTTAAAAACTCTATTAGTCACCACCAACTATAGTTCCTAGAAGTATCACTGACCGGTAACTGGCACCCCGGACACCTCCGGCTAGGGAAACCAAGCTAGCGAGTGGCACGGACACGGAGAGGCCCCGAGGAGAAGCGGTCGGCGAGTTTGGCGGGAGGGGATGTGTGTCTGCACTGCTAATCCCGGAAGACTAGTGTCGTATGTACAGGGCGACCTGGCGTGGGCCAGCGAGGACAGGGCTGCGCCGCGACTACACGTTAATGACAAACTCGGGGTTAGTGTAGGAGAATCCAGCAAACTCGTTCTGGTCCAAGTTCATGATGAAGAGTTTGTCCGTGGGCGTGAGCTCCACCGGCTGCCGGGTGAACTCTTTGTCGAAGTTGGAAGTGTCGCGTTTGTCTTTCTGTTAAACGGAAAGCACAGAGTTAAACTGGGGAAGAAGAGAGCCACCACAGGTGACAGCACCCGGGGCGGTGGCAGCTCTGAGCCCAGAGCCACGCTGCCCCGGGGAGCCGCGCTGTCCCAGCCTCCACACTCCTGCCACCGAGCAGCAACTCCCAGCCCTGCAGAACAGAAGCAGCCCCGCACCACAGCAGGAAGAGGAGAACGCCAGTTTAACATGCCTGAAACACAGGACACAGAGGGACAGGTGAGAGCCGCGTTGGGAAGGGAGCATCCCTCCTGTCCTGTTTGCTGCGGGAGAGAGAGAGAGCACGGAGCAGTTCTCAGCATGCAGAAACCTCACCGCAACCAGAGCTCTGCACTGCACAGGAGGAAGGAGCCTGGAGGAAGCAACATGCCTTGAAATGGCAACAACAGTCACTACCATGTCAAAATTTGCACAAAATAATCAGCTGTAAGAGCTCTTTCTGCTTTAAGCTTAATTTTTGAATGATGCAGTGATATGGTGTTAACCAACACTGGTTCATTGATGGAGGATGTGATTTGCTCCAGGGTTGTACAGAGAGAAAACACACAGCACTTCAAAACCTTTGAGAAGGAAAATTCCACATATGCAACATTTTCTCCTTGCAGTTTCTTAAGAAGAACAACTTTGCAGCTACACCCAAGCCAAAAAAAGGGAAAAAAAGGACGTTAGTGTCAGGATTAGCACTGGGAACCTGCTATCAGCACTGCGGAGCCAGCGCTGGGAGCGCGTGGGCTGCTCTTCTAAACCCTGCAGATCAGAGAGCGCCTGGCTCAGGGCTGTCCTGCTGTGGGAGGTGACAGAGCCGTGGCTGGAGGGGTGACTGAGCACTGACGGTACAGCACAAGCACCCCAGGTCCTTCATCCACAGTGACCGGGGTGGAGGGACACTGGCAGCCAGGAACTGGCTCTGCTCTGCCTCGTTACTAAAGCCAACAGGGACAAAAGGCTTCTCCACCCCTTCTTCCATGTCCCTATACAGGAGAGACCCCAACTCCCTGCTGGAGCTGACCTTCCCCTGCCGTGACACAGGTGGGACCCTGCCAGCCTGGCAGAAACCTGTATTTGTTTTCCATTTTTCCCAGACTCTGCCTTTGAAGTGTGGCACCGCCATGCCAGGTCCTTGCTGTGCTCTGCTGCCCCAGGATTTCCAGCCCTGGATTAATCTGCCAGCTTGAACTGAGGAAAGCAACTGTGGGGGGCCTGCAGGTCCTGCACCCCACCCCCCATGGCTGAGCTCCCACTGCTGTCCTGGTGAAGGACCTGGCAGGAGAGGTGCTGTGTCCTCCCTGCAGCCCCTCCTGGCCCAATGGGACACTGGGGCACCTTCATGCCTTGAGCAGGAGCATGGCCAGGACACAGAGACAGGTTTTCCTGCCAGCCTGGACAGGCCAGGAGCACCACACCAATCCAGCTGCAGCTGGATTGAGCCCTGGGACATGAGCCAGCAGTGCATCAGGACCTCTAGGGATGCTTGCAGATTCCACTTGCCACAGCAGACACCCCATCAGGATGGCTTTAGCCTTGAGGAGGAAGATCAAGAAAAGCCAAGGATGATGGAGAAGAGACGAGGTGGGAAGAAAACAGGTCTGGATGGAGCTCAAGGAGCCGAGAGAGGAGGCAGGAGAAGAGGCAGGCCGTGGCTGTGCGGTCAGGCCATAAGCACATGGCGATGCTCCGCAGGGCCCCAGCGCCTGCGGCTCCCAGCCGGGCCCTGGGTGCCAGAGTCCCTGCAGGGCTCCTCTCTCCAGCACAGAGGAGGAAGGAGACGTGGATCTGGGGGCACAGAGCAGGAGCAGGGAAGGGCAGACAGGATGGCAGGGTCAACTTCAGGTGCAGAGTTCTGCAGGCAAAGGGTGAAGCAGTCGGAATGCGAGGACAAGCCCACCTCGATGGCAGCGGGGTCCCCCAGGGTGCTCCAGGGCAGAGCGGCCGTGGCTGTGCTCGGGGTCTCTCCGTGGAAAGTGGCCCCAGGCTCCTGGAGAGTTCTGAGACGACCACGTGGTTCCTGAAGGCCACATCCATCCAAACCAACGTGGGCCAGGACAGCACTGTCCTACCAAGCCAGGAGCTTCTCCTGAGCAAGAAAGCTTTGGGGTGCTGCAAAGGGAATGACACATCCATATGTGACTGCTGCAAGTTGCCACTGTGGTCCCCAGCCCGTGGGAATGTTCAGCCTGGGAGCCCTGGAGAGGGAAAAACCTGCTGCTGATGCTTTTTGGCAGCAGAAAGCTCTGGGAGAGGCTGCCATGTGCCCGGGAGGGGGCTCAGGGCAGCCCACTCCCCTGCACTGCCCTCTCCAGCAGCCCCCCACTCCCTGGGGCCTTGGCTGGAAGCTGAGCACGGCAAAGCGCGGGTTGCTGGTGTCTTACCTTGAATTCTGCCTGAACTGGTGGCAATTTGGCCTCTGTCAAGATGATGAACAATCTGGGAGCAGGCAGGGAACGGCTGTGTGAGTCTCATGGAGAGAAGGGAGCACAGGGGACAACCAGGGCTGACAGTGCCTCCAGCGATGGGTGAATTGACTCTGGGAGGTGACGAGGAGCACAGCGAGGAGCACAGCAGGGTGGTGTGGTGGCAGCAGGGTGTGTGGTGGCACGGCGTGGCCCCAGTGCCCGTGGCACTGTGCCCAGGTACGGCTGGCCCGGAGCAGCATTTCTGCCTGGCCCCAGGGATGGGATCCTCCCTGAGCGCTGCCACGGAGCCCTCTCCCCGCGGCACAGCTCCAGGGCTGCCGGGATCAGCTCCCGCCGATGTTCGGGACCTCTCGGAACAACCTTGCAGCGTCCGGACCCGCGGAGCTTGGCAGAAGCGGATTCCCAGAGGCAGGAGGGAGGTGAACAGGAGCCCGTAATCCCTCTTTAGCTGCAAGTGCCAATCGCTTCTAACCAGCGCTGCTGGGAGAGCGGGCAGGGATGGATGAGTCACGCCGGGCTCTGCAGCTCGGGGAGTGCGAGGCGATGCCGCAGTCGGCTCTGCTCAAGGCGCTGCCAGAGATCCCCAGCGCCGTGCCAGCCTCCGCCGTGCCCTCACCTCGGAGCGTCCTTCCTGCCGGCCTCATCCACACAAACTTCTCCTTGCCGGCCGTGCTGGAGCCCGGGCGGGCGCTGCGCACCGTGGGCTGCTGCAGGACGCTGCGGGCAGTCGCTGCCTCCCGACGATGCTTCCAGTGCATCCCACCTCGGATGTTTGGGACAAACGCAGAGCAAGAAGGAGCCGCGGCTCCACCGCCGCGACTGAGCCAGCATCCCCCAGCAGCCGGGGCAGCTTCCAGCCCCGGCTGTCGGCAGGAATCACCTCCTCGCTGAACTGCAGAAACTCATTATTGCCAAACACATGCAGGTTTCTGGGGCGGGTTTTCTCACCTTTTATTTTATAATCGGTATCAGAAAAAAGGCAAATTGGCACATAACAAATCAAGCAGATTGATACAGTGACAGCCCACGAACATCTGCAAGAGTATAAAAGGAAGCAGCATGATTGTTGTCCTTTCATGAGAAATTCACCCTTCCTGAAATGCTTCCTTTGATGCCAGAAACAAAACCTGGGCAATTTTTAAGGATAGAAATATCTGTTGAAACAAGTGTATTTACACGCTTCATATCAGAATTCACAATACTGGTTAGAGTTAAGTATCTCCCGTGTGGGTCAATACCATTTTTGACACATTTAAAGCACAGGTAACAAACTCCATCAATGGTTTTGGCATTTGAAAAGAAGAAAAAGCTTCACTACAGAATGGATGTTGGTGGTGTTTACTAGGGTGATCATGGATTCGAAAGTAGCTCTTCCAAATTTCCCATTTACCACAGGATGTTTGCTTTGATTTAAAAAAAATGCTACTTAAAACTGCACAGTGAGGAGAAATCTTTGCCAACGGCAGCTCTGCCTTCCCGAATAACTTATCCCACTGCTGGGGACCCAGCCGGCCCAAAGCATCTGTGCAGGGAAGGGGAGCTGTGGTGGGGCTGGACGCACAGCAGGACATGGCCAGAAAAGGAGCCAGAACAGCACCTTGGCTCTCCAGAGCTTTTGGGAGGAGAGAGACTCTGGGGAATGGTCTCCTTAAAAACACTTACTTGCCACTAAGGCTAAGTAGGCTAAATATTACATTTTCATGATTATTTAAAACACTAGAAAAAGGAAAGAGCAGGAATTAAAGCACATGAGGAAGGGATTCCTCCCAGTTGTCACCGTATCGCCGTTTTCGTTCTGTCACCCACTGAGCCGTTCCCATTTTCTACAAACAAAATGTTACAAAAGCTCATTTGCAGCATTTCTTGCACATCACTCCCCTCCAGCGACACCCCAAATACCAGGAAGACACTTGAAATATGGTCACTAAAGCAAGCCCGTGGATGCAAGTTTTGCGATGGAATGTGTCACCACAACAGCAGCTGGAACCGATGACAGACGCAGGGATGAGATCTGCACAGCAACTTAGCTCTTGGCTTGAGGCTTAAAAAACTCAGAGTTAACAAAGGAAAATCCTTCGAATTCTGACTGGTCAATGTTCCCGACGACTTCCTGGTCGGGAGGCGTTAGCACGGGTGGGTGGCGGGTGAAAAAGCGGTCGAAGTTTTCAGCATTGCGTCCGCACTATGAGAGGAGAAAAGAGCGGTGGTGGGTGGGGCAGGAAGCGTGGGATGGGGCTGCACCACGGGGGAAGGTGCAGAACACACTTTGTTAGTCACGAGGGCATGGCATGGCATGGCATGGCATGGCACGGCGCGGCACGGCAAACCCCGGCTGTGCCACGGAATGCAGCAGGAATGAGATGGGCTGCGATGGCTCGCGGTGCGCCTGCCCGCACACACCTGGCACCTGCTCACAGGGCATCCCCCCTTCCCAGGAGGTGTCCAGGAGCAGGGGCTTTCCATCGTGGCTGGACTGCTCAGAGGTTTCCTCCTCCTCGAGGAGAGGAGAGGACCCATCCCTGGCAGTGCCCAAGGCCAGGCTGAACAGGGCCTGGGGCAGTGGGAGGTGTCCCTGCCATGGCAGGGTGGCACTGGATGGGATTTAAGGTCCCTTCCAAGCCAAACCAGTCTGGGATTTCATGGTTCTGATTCCCAGGGCTGTCCCTTCCCTACAGTCCAATCAGACCACAGTGGCCCACGGCCTCACGGTCCTCAGTGGTGCCAAAAGCCTGATTTAATTTTCTCAGCAAGCAAGACAAGGGTCCTGTAGCTTGCCAGGCTGCAAACCTGATTTAAGGGAATAACAGCAGCAGCAGCTGGGATCAGGTGGATGCCAGGTCACTGCACAGCCACAGACCAGGCTCCAGCCCTGCCTGTCACCCACTGTCACATCCCCATGGCTGGCACCGGCCACTCTGCTGCAAGGGCTGGCCACTGTCCCTCCTGTCACACACAGCCAGCGCTCTGCAGGCTCTGCTTCCTCAGAGGAGCTGCTCAGGCAGCACCTCCCAGTCCCCCAGGCCTCTCTCCCACTGCCCCAGGGAGAACACACGCTCCAAGCTGCCACAGCTTTTCCTGGGCATTTAACTTTCATTTGTTAAGTAAACAGATTTGCATTTTTAATAAACATCAAGCTAAATATAATAAAATATTAATGACAAATACATGCAGAAGTCAATGTTTCCCAGCTCCTTCCTCTGCTCAGAGCTTTCAGGGAAGACAACATGAATATCCATCAGCCTCTGATGGGCTGCTCCTTTGGCAGCTCTTGTATGTCCTCATAGCACCAGGTGAGACACTTGCTCTCCTCAAACCTCTGCACAAACTCAAGGAGCAAAGTTTCAGTGGATTTAACTCCAGCCCCAGCCCCTCCAGCGCGGGCACCATGAGACCCTTGCCTTGCTAAGGCCACGTCATTACGTTTCTAGTCTGGCTTGGCTGAGCTTCTGCTCCCCAAGGCCTGAGCTCAGCAGGGGCTGGACCCAGCCCTGCTGCCCTGCCCCTCTCCTGGGCGCTGCAGCAGCCAGGGCTGCCCCAGAGCACGGGATCAGGCCCAGCCCGAGGGCTGAGCAGGAGGATGTTTGAGATGTCTGACGAGTCAGCTGCAGCCCAACGCCTTCCTCAAGCCATTGCATCAACACCAAAGCAGCAGCTGAACCCTGCAAAGGGGAGCTGCCAGCTCCACAGAGCCCAGGAGCCAAAGGCAGGGCACAGGAGCCAGGCTGGGCTCGCCAGGGTGGCACAGCCTGGGGGCAGGATGGTGGGAAAGCTGCAGTGCTGCGGCTCATCCGCGCCGTGCCAGCCCTGGCAGGGCTCCCCTGCCGAGCCCAGCAGCTCCCAGGGCACACCCAGAGCCCCCAGCCCCGCTGCCATCCCCTGGCAGCCTCAGCAGACCCCAGGGCAGCCCACGTGCCGTGTCTGACAGCACTGCCTGCCTTGTGGCTGCAAGGAAATGGGCTGTCTTAGAAAAAAAAAACAACTAAAAAATCAAACCAGCAACCCCCTCAGAAGGATTGGAAAATTAATCCTGATGAGAGGCTGCCAGTTATTGGAATAGGAAGCACAAATATATTTTAATACGAAATTGGCAAGCAAGGATTTCTCACTATCACGCACTGAGGTAAGAATATGTGGATGGAAAATTTGAAAAGTTGTATCTATCCGTGGTATTTCCTGCCCTGCTGTGTGGAATTTAGGGACTTCCTGTTTGGATGCAGATAAAATGGATGGGTAAAATCAGTACTTTAAAGTTGAAAACTATCTTTGAGTTTATAGGGGGCACATCCCAGCCCAACCCCGAGGCCTGGAGGAGGTGGGTTCCAGGCTCCAGGTTTGGCCCAGCCCTGGATGAGGGAAGCAGGGAGGATCCTGCTGCTCCAGGCAGCAAAGGTCACTGTCTGCACGGGCACCTTCTTTACAGCTTCCCAAACTGAGCTCCTGCTTAATGGATACAGATGCCATATGAATTTTGACATTTATCTAAAACCATCTAGTGAAAAATTGTCCTCATTTTAGCCTGATATTAATGTGCCGGCATCCCTCCATCCTGACTGGAGAAAGGGGGAGGGTGGGAATTTATCTCACATAAATCCCAGGGTGTCCTGTCTAATATTTATAGCCAGCACAGAATGGCTTTTCCTCCTGAGCTGCAGAAATAAACCTGTCAGCTCCAAAGATGGCCCTGTATTTAATCACCTCCCTGCTTGATTTCAAATAGAGACAAAAGACACAATAAAATATTTGCCATTGATCCCTGGGATGCAATCAAGGACCATAAGAAGCTGAGGATGCTGCTGCCACCCACCCTCGTTCCCAGTGCCAAGGGGAGGTGCTGGACACCCTCGATTTCCCAGGGTTTTGTCCCAAACCAGTGGCACAGCCACAGTCCCACCGGCCTTGCAGGCATCTCCTGGGCATGTCTGACCTTCCTGGTGCTGCTCTGGGCCAGGAAATTGGCTCCTTGCACCCCGGGGAGGATCAGGGCTCTCCTGGCAATCTCATTTAGGGGAATTTGGGTCACAGCACGACCTTGGGGCCACACTGGGGGTGCCTGTGCTGGTCGGGGGGGACAGTGGTGCCTTTCACTTGTGTCTGGCTCCAGGCTGGGATGCTGCAGCACACCCCTTCTCCCTGCTGCTGCCAAAGGGAGCATCCTCTGCAAGGGCTCCCGGTGTAGGACCCTCCCTCTCCCAGGGAAAAAGCCAAGCTCCTGCCTAATACTGAAAAGAGAGGCTGGATAGTCTGGGAAATCCCAGTCTTTACAGGGCCCTGGCTCTCCCAGAGCAAATCCTGACTGGATTAGCAGAGGTGTTTAACCTCAGCACATCCACCCGCCCAATGTCAGCCCCTCAAGCTGTAAATCCCATCTAATTAGGAAATTACTTATGCAAACATTAGAACTCACCCTGTACAGGCTGAACTAAGGCTACAAAACCCCCTATGCATGGAACTGGTGTTTTTACACATCCAGGTCTGTAAGTGGCCTTTCAATATTAATTAACTCCGAGCAGTTAGGGGGAAATTAATTTATGCAATTAAAAATTATTAGATGAAAAGCCATTTTTAACCCCCCCCATGCTGTTGTGAATAATCCTGGGCTCTGCTGTGTGATTTTGGTGCTTTCAAAATGAGACTTTTCAAATCACTAGGCTTAATGTAAAGTAAAGGAGTAATTAGATACCAAAAACAATAATTATCTCAACGAGAGACAGGGAGAGCAGGGGAGTGTAAATACACTCCCTGGGTAACTGCAGACCCAGGAAAGGAATTGTTATGCACCAGCCAGAGCAGGGAGCAGCCAAGCAGAGCCCCACGTCAGAACCACCAAAGACAAGCCAGCCCCTGATCTGTCTTGTTCCTGACTCTGTGATAAAGGTTAATCAAGCACAAAGCAACACAGGAGCTCCTGGGAATTGAGGAATTGGCTCTGAGCTCCGGCCAGGCGCAGGCTGGAGCCTCCACTGCCTGTCGGGGGGAAATGATGGAGCTCTGGGGAGGGATGTGGATCCCTCCCCAGCAGCAGGGCTGGGCAGGCACCGAGAACCCCCCAGGAACCCCTGCACCCCCCTGTGCCCCCACCCCAAACTGCAGAGGGGCCACAGAACCACAGGAATGTGGCCAGAAGATCTGTGGCTGCTGCAGCAGCAGAGGCGCGGGGCAAAGGGGGCTCTGTGGGACCAGGAGGGGCTGAGGAGCTGAGCTCACATCAAACATGAACTCATGGTGCCTCTGAGAAGCAAAATGAGCCTGGAGACAGTTTGGATGGGGCTCTGCTCCCCTTGGCTGGTGTTCCCAGGGCTGAGCATGGACTGCAGAAGGGGAAGGCTGGGGACAGGTGGGGGCTGACTCCCAGCCCTCATTTGCATCTTATTCCTTATTTTGAAGCTCTGGATACAGACAATTACTGCAGCCTGACCTTTACAGATGCTAACTATAAAAAAAAAAAGGAAAACAAAACAGACTTAAGCCAAGGCAAAGAGCCAGGCCAGCACCAATCCCCTGTGCAGCAGCACTTGGCCCTGGTGTGGCCACCAGGGCAATCACAGGCCACAAACACTGGGCCACATCTCCCCTGTCACCCCAAACGCTCCGAGCAGTGTCCAAGCCCCGTTCCCATCCCCGCTGCTCCGCCCTGCGCTCACGGCTGGCTCCAAAGAAACAGCTTTTTCCAGCACAGAGGCACTGCTGGAGAAATATCAGCTATCAGCAGGTACCTGAGTTGTCTTAATCCTCCCTAAATCCCAAAGCAGCTGCTGTTAATCTCCCTGTCCTATCAAACAGGGAATTTTCCGGGCGCCAGCGACAGCCAGCAGCTTACAGTCCCCCTCCCCAGGGCTGGTGTCAGAGGCATTTCTAAAGAAAGGAGACATTTAAAACAGGACAAAATTTGCACAGTTTAAAGCAGCAGAGCAGTAAGAAAGTGCTTTTGATGGAATTCAGTTGTTTTTCACTGTAAAGCACCAAACACCAATGCTCTGCCCCTGCCCAGGGCAGGCAGTGGCACTGGGGACCTGCTCAGGAAGAGAGAGATGGGTGCAGGGGACACAGCAGCAGCAGCTTCACTGGAAAATACACACAGAGGTGGAAAATGGCAGAAGCTGCGGGTTCAGGAGACAGGGACTTCTGCGGAATAACCCAACGCTGCCCCTTCAGTGACTCCAGGTATGGACCAGGATCCCTCCACAGCGGGAGCTCCTGGATCCCCCCTTGTACCTCAGCATCCCTGGCACAAGGGTCAGATCCCACTCCCAGACAATAAATCGGGGGGGACACAGACAGCCCCAAACACTTTCACACGCTGCACTTGGATACCAAAGTTACAGCTTTCCCAGTGATGCTGCTCCAGCGCCCTGGAGATGCCCTGCCCTCCCAGGGAAAGGCAAGCAGGCAGCATCCCGGGCTCCTGTGCTGCCCATCCTGTGTCTGCCCGCTCCTGGGCAGGAGGGAGAGCAGGCCAGTGCCCCTCTGAGGCGTGGGCACAGCCCAGGCTGTGCGGTGCAGGGCAGCTCTCAGCAAGGACAGCACCCTGCAAAGGCACCGCTGCCAGCAGAGAACCTGCCAAAAAGCACCTGCCTGAAATTCGGACATCAGCCCCACACACAGGCAGGGCAGCCCCGGGGCGAGGGGCAGCTCCCCAGCCAGCATCCCTGCCCCATCCCTGGGGCTGTGGAGGCTCTGCCCAGCCACCACGGGGGTGCTTCGTTGCACTTTGATCAGCCAGGAAAGGAGCTGTGGGAGGGAAAAACCTGCTGGAGCAGAGAGGCAAGAGAGAGAGCAGAGCTGAAGGCACCGAGCACCCTCCACCAAAGGAACTCCCCCTCCATGTTTTCCCTGAAAGCAGAGTTTTTCCAAGCACCAAAGGGGGCCCCCCAAACGAGCAGGGTATCTGTGAAGCAGAGGAAAAGGAAGGTTGTTATGGGCAGAGGGACAGGGAGGCTGCAGGTAAACACACGGAGCATTCCTGGACTCTGAGCTGGCCTGGGACGATGGATTAAGGGATGTCCCCACGCTGATCACAAATGTCAGCCACGAGAGCAGACTCAGTGTGGATTCAGCTCTCTGTGAAACACCAGTGCCCATCTAGGGCACTGCAGCCAGCAGGCACCTGGGGGAAGCACGAGAACAATCCAAGCCTTAAGGACTTGGAGCACCACAGAGAGGCTCGGACACTGCTGTGAGCCTGCCAGTCCCCCAGGGACAAAGAGAGAAAAATGGAGAAATCCAGGGAGGGACATCCCTGTACCTGTGTGTACATAAGGGCAGGGAGAGCAGGGACAACACGGGGTCATGCAGAGTTTGGGGACACAGAGCAGCAGCATGGGCAGGGACACCCACACTGGGGTTCAGGCTGCACCCCTGCACTGGTGTCACAGGGACAGATGTCACTGCAAATACAGCTGGACAAGGAGCACTCGAGCATTCCTGTCTCTTTTGACAAACTGCTTCCAGTTGCTGCTGCCTCCGCCTGGGTTTGCCCGTCCCCCCAGGCTGCGCTCCCAGCTCATCTCTCAGCAGAGCCAGGCAGGGCTGAGGAGGAACAGCCAGGGCATCCTGGAGCCAGGCTCCAGCCTCCTCCCACCCTGGAGAGAGCTGTGGTGAACCCCAGCTCCCCGGCCCACCCAGGCACACTGAGCTGAGCTGAGCTGGGCGGTGAAAGAAAGCTGGGATTAAAGAAAAGAAACACCTGAGAAAAAGGGAGGAAAAACCCAACAGACCGACAGAGCCGGGATGACAAAACAGACAGGCTGCAACCCAAAGGGGTCCAGGAACTGAAAGTGGGGAGCTCCCACCTCTGCAAGCCAGAGCTGGGCCCCAGCAGAGCTGCCAGGTCCCAGGGAACACGGCCTTCCAAGGAAACAAGGACCTCTAGGACGAGCAGCACCCAGCGAGGCTGGGAGAGGCCCTGGAGGTGCCCTGGCAGTGGGACAGGGGGGATCTGGCAGTGGGACACTGAGGTTCCCTGGCAGTGGGACAGGGGGGATCTGGCAGTGGGACACTGAGGTTCCCTGGCAGGGGGACACTGAGGGGACCTGGCAGTGGGACACTGAGGTTCCCTGGCAGTGGGACACTGGGGACCTGGCACACTTACAGCCTTTGGCTTGAAGGGGGGCTGGATCTCCTTGCGCTCCAGCTTGTCCCAGTCGATGTAGCGGAAGAAGGCATGCTCCTTGATGTCCCGCTCCCCCTCGGGGCCGCAGCCCAGGCGCTTGGCGGGGTGCTTGGTCATCAGCTGGGGACAGGAGGGAGGAAACAGTCACAGCGTGTCCCACCGCTCCCCAGAATGTCCCCTCTGAGAAGTCCCCAGGGAGCTGCATTTCCCAGCTGGACACCCCGCATCAGGGCCCCACCTCCTCAGAATCACACAACAATGAGGTTGGAAGAGACCTCTAAGATCACCAAGTCCAACCCGTGCCCTAACACCTCACTAGACTACAGCACCGAGTGCCACGTCCAGTCTTTTTCTAAACACATCCAGAGATGGTGATTCCACCACCTCCCTGGGAAGACAATTCCAGTACTTTATTATTCTTTCGGTGAAATTTTTTTTCCTAATATCCAGCCTGTACCTTCCCTGACGTAGCTTGAGGCTGTGTCCTCCTGTCCTGTCAGAGATGCCTTTGGGGCTCCAAGGAGAGGACACTGAGGAAGAAGCTGGAGTGACTCAGGGACAGGGAAGGTTGACAATGCTTTACAAGAGCAGACTGTGCAGATGGCAGGTACATGAGCACTGGTGGGATGGGCACACCCCCTTTCCATCTGGGAATGAAACTGGTTTGCCAAGGAACAACCCCGGGGTGCTGGCAGGGCTCCCTCAGCACCTGGCTGCAGCAGGGGAGCTGCCCAGCGGTCCCTTTGCCAGGCACAAACCTCTCAGCATCTGCAGAGTTAACTGTAAACCCCACTGCCCCTTCAGGATGGACAAGCTGCCCTCCAAAACCTCCATCAGCCCTGGAAGCAGAACGCCCTCACCTCCGGAGCTGTGGCAGCACAGACATGAGGTGGATTTCTAATGAGAGAGTCAATTTGGAGGAAAAATAGCACAAACAGTCCATTAACGTTGTTTAGCATCTAAACTTCTCCTCTTCACTGGCTCGAGAAGGGAAAGGGGCCCCAGGAACTGAGGGCAGCTGTACAACATTAATATCATTAATATCCTGGGGCAGGGTTTGAGCTGTGTTCAGAGATCAGATGGAGATTCCAGACATTCACAAGACGTTGATAAGGATGGAGAATATGAGCTTTATATTTGCAACAAAAGCACTGCTTTATTAAAAGCAGGGCAGTTCATCCTAATGCCAGGGCTGTGCAGCAAGCCTGGCTCTGCGTCCCAGGGCTGGGGCTCTGTGAGAGCCCCGGGAGGGACAGGAGGTGCCAGTGCTCGGGCTGGGGAGCTGAGGCACCTCCCAGCAGCCCTGCCACCCCCAGGGCACAAAACAAACTTGCTCAGGAAAGCCCATCTTCAACAGCTGCAACAGGGCACTGAAAGCAAGGGAAACCCTGGGAAAAAAAAAAAAAAAAAAACAAACCCAAACCTAAAACCCTGAAAAGACAAAAAAACTCCAACAAATACAAGGTGAGAGCAGAGCCACCAACTGCTCTGTGAGCAAACAGCTCTACCTCCCTGGCTCCAGCTGTGGCAGCATCTGCAGCTGGAAGAGTGATGGAGAGCAGCTTCCATGAGGCAGCATCTCCCTGGAAAGCCCTTCTACAAACAGCAAGGGCCTGGCAGGCTCTGCAGGCTGGGCCAGGGATTTTCCAGCCTCTGCTCAGGGCGAGGATGGCACTGGCATCAGCATCAGCCCTGCAGAGCCCGTCCTCAAGCAGGAGCCAGGCTGGAGGGCCAGGGAGGGAGGGGCCAGGGGCCACCAAAAACAAAAGCAAGAATATTTTTCCAACTTGTTTGTCATTAATAATTGAGTTTCCCTTGGCATTGCAGCACACAGCCCTCTATAAAATAAAAACCCAAGAACAAATCCCAGAAGCCTGGGAAGGTGGCAGAGGTGACACGTCCTGGCCTCTCGAACACTGTGGCAGCAGCACGGACTGCCCTGGTGGGCCTTCCTCAGGCAGCAGCACCGGGGGAAATGCCACCCAAAACACCTGTAACTATTCCCAAAACAGTGTGGAAAACTTCCCATGCCTTTGCTATCAGGCAGAGATTAAAGAGGGAGCTGGCAGCCGCAGACAGGCTGCTGCCCTGGCAAGGGCTGCTCTGCCCAGGCACCACCAAACCCCTCCTGTGGGGTGGGAAAGGCTCCTGGGAGCCAACCTGGGGCTCAGGAGAGCCGCCCTGAGCCCCCTGAACACGGACACAGCCCTGGGCTGAGCCTGCAGACAAACCCCAGCTGACAGCAGGGCAGGGCACTGCTCCCCTTGACCCGGTAATTGCTGCTGCCTGGCGAGCCCCCGAGCCTGGGAGCGCTCCCGTTTGCTGCCCAGCCGGGGATCCCTGACCTGCACCTGGCTCTGGGCTCTGCTGGGCCCAGGGGTCAGGAGCAAACACATTCCACCTCCCAGCAGTGCAGCAGGAAGGGGTGACTGGCACCAGCACATCGCAGTGAAGCCGCAGGGGAACAACAAAATGGGTTTGGAGAAGGCGGTGGTGGTGAAACCCCAAACCCTTCACAGCTGAGGGCAGAGGTTTCTCCAGTTCCCTGCTGGGTTTGTGCCCTGCTACACCCAACACAAACAGCTCGGTGCAGCTCATCAAGAAACCATCCACTGTATTCCAGGGGAAAACGTTAACACTTAGATCCCAGCCTACTAAAAAGTTCTTAAATCCCACACAGGGTTTTAATTAAAACTGGTGTAGCAGTTTGGTGGTGGCAAAAAATGTCAGGAGGTTTTGAAACAACAGTAACACGGAGGGAACCACCACTCTGCTAGAAAAAAACGCACAGGATTTTAAGGAGAACCAACCCTCGGTGCCTGCCCAGATATCCTCCCATGCAGGCTCCCATCTCCAGAGTGAGAAGAGCCGTGGCAGCTACGCCCAGCAGCCGCTGCAGTGGCAGTCCCTGCTCGTTGATTTACAGCAGCACGTTGTGCCTGGTGCAGCAGCAAACACAGCCAGCCCCGAGCCTGGGCCCTGCTCCAGCCTCTGCTGCCCCGGGGCCAGGGATGCTCAGCAGCTCTCAGTGTCCCCCACCCCCTGCCTGACCAGGAACACGCTGGATTTTCCCTTTACAGCCCAAACAACACCAGGAGGGGATGGGAGATGCTGACAGCCGCTGTGGGAATCCCCCTCCAACCACCCAGTGGTTTCTGAATTAAACTCGATTATCCTGCACCCTGCTGACCGTGGCAGGGCAGCACCCCCTCCCTGTGCCCCACTCCAGGTGGGAACTCCTGCAGCAGCTTTTCCCCACGGGGCGAGTGAATATTCCTCTTTAACACCAGCTCAGAATCCTGGCAACGCCAGGAAGAGGCTCTGAAATGCCGCAGTGGGAGCGTGAAGCGCAGGATGTGTCATTTGTAGATAGAAACACTATTTTGAGATAGAGAACATTCAGATATTTTCAATATTAACTATTATAAGCAAACATTTCTTAAATTCCTACACAAACACTTATTTATAGCAGTGTGTGGCACTGGGGGGTGAGATGAGGCTCAGTCCCAAGCGCACAGAACAACATCAGGACCTCGCCAGCCTTTATCCATCACATCCCAAATTAACTCAGGCTGCAATTAAGTCAGGCCTAGGCCCAGTCCTTGGAGAGCCCAGCTTGGTGTGCTGGGCAAGGCAGAGCTTTGCTGCAAATTAAGAGACGGGATAATGAAAATGCTGCCCTGACCTCCTGGAGACACCAGCAGAGCTTCAGCTTGTCCTGAAGGGCAACTTACCACAGCTAAGTGGAAGGATGAAGGTTTTGTATCTGATCTTAGGAAAGCTGTTTGGGAATCACATCCACGTTCCCTGAGCATCATTTTTCATTCCAGGCAAAGGTTCACAGAGCTGCCCTGTCCTCACCTGGTGGGGCACAGGGTGTCTGGGCAGGAGCCCTCCCTTCCCACCCTCCAGCCAACACCCCAGCTCTCTCCTGGCCCTCCCCTGCCCCCAGGCCAGCCCTAGTCCCAGCCCCAGCTGTATTTCTGCTCAGTGTAGGGGCACGGGGAGGATGCAGGTGTTATTTTAACCTGGGTTTAGTACACACACAGCAGCACAAGTTGTGGCTTTAGCACTGGAGGGCACAGGCACCGGAACCCAGAAGTGTCAGACCCTGGCCATGCTGGGAGCAGGGGGGTGGGCTGGGAGCCCGGGGGTGCAGGCTCTCACTCCCCACACTCCCCCAGCCCAGCAGAGGACCCAGCCCAGCCCTTACCCCTTTGCAGATGGCCACTGCCTCCTTGGACATGGACTTGGGGTAGGCGACATTGTGCTCCATGATGGACTGGAAGAGCTCGTCCTCATCTTCTCCCTCAAAGGGGGCCTAGAGCCAAGCAGGCACAGCTTCAGGGGCGTTCCTGGAGCCCACAGCTCCCGGGGGCTGCTCTGGTCCTTGGCCACGGAGCCAGCCCCGGGCGTGCCACACGACTCCTGTCACCGCAGTCCTGGGGCTGTGCCGCCAGCGCCACCACCCCCAGCTCGAGGAGCTGCCCCACCCGCGTGCCCAGCGTGGCAAATGCCACGGCAGCCTGTGCTCACCATGGAGCAGGACCCAGCCCAGAGGAGTCAACTCAAACTCAGTCACCTGGCCAGCCAACATCTCGTAGAGCAGGACTCCGAACGCCCACCAATCCACCGACTTCCCGTAGGGCTGGTAGGCAATGATCTGCAAACAACAGCAACAGCAAAAACAGCGGGCTAATATCAGCAACAGCGGCGTTACACCCCAGCTCTGGCACAGGGCAAAGCCACTCCGAGCTGCAGGGGCCACAAGGACGGGTTAGTTCCGTGGGATACACTTCTGCACTGAAATCCCTCCCCTGAGGGACCCCGAGACCCGGCCCTTGCTCTTTACCAGCGCCCTGGGAAATTCGGGTGGGAGCAGCTCACACCATAAAGGCCTTTAAAAGGAAAGAGCACTTGGAAGAAATGCCCTGTCCGGTGCAGTCCCCCACAGCCGGCTTGGGACGGTCACAGCCCGGCAGGTGACACAGCCCCTCAGGTGACACAGCCCCACAGGTGACAGAGACCCACAGGTGACACAGCCCAGCAGGTGACACAGCCCAGCAGGTGACACAGCCCCACAGGTGACAGAGACCCACAGGTGACACAGCCCAGCAGGTGACACAGCCCAGCAGGTGACAGAGACCCACAGGTGACACAGCCCCACAGATGACACAGCCCCACAGGTGACACAGCCCCTCAGGTGACACAGCCCCACAGGTGACACAGCCCCAGAGGTGACACAGCCCCACAGGTGACACAGCCCCACAGGTGACACAGCCCAGCAGGTGACACAGCCCAGCAGGTGACACAGCCCCACAGGTGACACAGCCCCACAGATGACACAGCCCCACAGGTGACAGAGACCCACAGGTGACACAGCCCAGCAGGTGACACAGCCCAGCAGGTGACACAGCCCCACAGGTGACAGAGACCCACAGGTGACACAGCCCAGCAGGTGACACAGCCCAGCAGGTGACAGAGACCCACAGGTGACACAGCCCCACAGATGACACAGCCCCACAGGTGACACAGCCCCGCAGGTGACACAGCCCCTCAGGTGACACAGCCCCACAGGTGACACAGCCCCGCAGGTGACACAGCCCCACAGGTGACACAGCCCACAGGTGACAGAGCCCCTCAGGTGACACAGCCCAGCAGGTGACACAGCCCCTCAGGTGACACAGCCCCACAGGTGACACAGCCCACAGGTGACACAGCCCAGCAGGTGACACAGCCCCACAGGTGACACAGCCCCGCAGGTGACACAGCCCCACAGGTGACAGAGACCCACAGGTGACACAGCCCCACAGGTGACAGAGACCCACAGGTGACAGAGACCCACAGGTGACACAGCCCCACAGGTGACACAGCCCCACAGGTGACACAGCCCACAGGTGACACAGCCCCACAGGTGACACAGCCCAGCAGGTGACACAGCCCCACAGGTGACACAGCCCAGCAGGTGACACAGCCCCACAGGTGACAGAGCCCCACAGGTGACACAGCCCCGCAGGTGACACAGCCCCTCAGGTGACAGAGCCCCACAGGTGACACAGCCCCGCAGGTGACACAGCCCCTCAGGTGACAGAGCCCCACAGGTGACACAGCCCCACAGGTGACACAGCCCCACAGGTGACACAGCCCCACAGGTGACACAGCCCACAGGTGACACAGCCCCGCAGGTGACACAGCCCCTCAGGTGACACAGCCCCACAGGTGACACAGCCCCGCAGGTGACACAGCCCCTCAGGTGACACAGCCCCTCAGGTGACAGAGCCCCACAGGTGACACAGCCCCGCAGGTGACACAGCCCCACAGGTGACACAGCCCCTCAGGTGACACAGCCCCACAGGTGACACAGCCCCTCAGGTGACACAGCCCCGCAGGTGACACAGCCCCGCAGGTGACAGAGCAGCTTTGTTCAGAGGGAATCACACACGGGGCCCTGTGCAGGCTGTCCCTGTCACCTGGGACAGGCTGTCCCTGTCACCTGGGCACGCAAGCCCTGCCTGGAATAGCAAAAGGCCCAGAAATGGGTGAGGCGGAGCGCAGGACAGTTTCACCCTGCCGCCACGCCGGCCCGAGCACGCTGCAGCTCGCTGAAGGAGGCGGCACAGAGCAGCAGAAGGGCCCAGGCTGGAGCGTGGCCATGGCACCACAACCACACAGCCTTACTGCTGCTCCCAAATGCAGCGGGACCGCTCCTCTGGGACCCACGAGCAGCAGGCTTTAATGCCTTCCCTGGGTGCCAAAGTGATTTGCATCCTAATTTCCCATTTGCTGTTCTTCTTTTGGAAAAAGAATTACAGGAAGGAGAAGAAAATAAGAGTTAAAGTGAAAATACTTGGGCAAACACACGGAGAACTGGTCATTTGTCCTGCTTTGAAGGAGCATTAATCTCCCACAGTCACAAGCTCTGCACCAACAGCACCAGAATGAATCCTGGTGGGATGAGGGATGGAACACATGTTGGATCCAGCAATGGGAAACCTCACTGGGTGCAGCAAGCGCAATGTGGTTTTGGACACAAGTGCATTATGTAAGAGCCAAGAGAATTTTCTTTAAAACATTTAAATGAATAAATATTAACTTCATCATTGCAAATTCAGCAGAGTGACAAGAGTTTAGAGGGATACTTTTAAGTGAAGGGAACAAACATTTGTCAACAAGGGAACAAACAATAATTACTCTGAATTTCACAAGTCTGGCATTAAACTGTGCCCATACAGCACTTCATGGACGCGTCATGTGTGACTCTATCACATCAGTAATAACCAAATTCAAAGTCATTTTGTGGGGATCTAGAGCCAGAGATGGGGAGCCTCTCCCCATCAGACACACAGCCCCTCACTGCAAACAGTGAGCTGGAGAGATCTAAGGATTTCCACTCCACATGAAAATATTATCCACTGATACTTCCCTGTTTCTCACTGGTCATGGTGTGCTGGAAGCTTCTATCACACAGAGTGAGGGGCAGAGCTGAGCTCCTGGGTTTGTCCTTTCCAGGAGCAAGGGAGCAAGTGAGGAGCAACCTGCAGTGGGTCTGAGCATGCCAAGGACAGAACAGGCACAGAGCTGCCAGCAGGATGGACATGGGAAAACCCCCAGTGAGGGAAAACACACTGCAGGGAGAGCAGCACGAGGACGTGCTGCTCTTTGAGGTGGAAGCAGGACACAGCACAACAGGGACGCACACCCAGCATCCCTGCTCCCTTAGGGGGACGTGGGGATGCACAGGGCCGGGGGCACGAACTCTGCGGGCTGATGGTGGATTCCTGAATGCCCCTGTTTCAGCTGGAAAGCTGCCCAGAGCAAGGTCACCCCACAAAGGGCGGGAGCAGCAGGGAGCACAGGGATCATCGGCCGCCGTTCCGTCCGTACCTCGGGCGCGATGTAGTCCGGGGTGCCACAGAAGGTCTTGGTGGTCACCCCGTCCCAGATGTTCTCCTTGCACATGCCAAAGTCGGCGATCTTTATGTGCCCCTCGCTGTCCAGCATCACATTGTCCAGCTTCAGGTCTCTGCAGGGCGAGAGCAGACCCGTGACACAGCGCAGCACGCGAGAGCCCTGCTGCGGCTGAGCCGCGCCCGCGTCTCACACCCAGACCCTTTGTAGGAAAATGTTTGGGGAAACGAGTGAAAATAAGTCAGAGATCTGTCAGGATGGAGTGTTAATTTTACTTTTAACCCACAGGAATGCTGTGCTGGGCACAGAGCTTTGAAGTGCACGATGGAAAGCACTCATCTGGCAGGAGACCGATTTAATTGATTTTTTCCTTTCGCTCCTGTGAAAATCAAAGTGCACTTAGAGCTCTCGTGATGGAGAAGCACCTACTCAGCACAAGTCCCTGCCTCACCTGTGCTCTGCCCCCCCGAAATACAAACCAGCTGTGTTTCCCTCTGATCCTCGGCCCCAGAATACCTTTGTGGTACCCAATCCCCAGGAGCTCTGCTCCTTTGCCCAAACTGTGGAGGTGGATCCAACCGCAGATCCCCGGATCCGAATCCCAGCCTGGAGCCAGCACTCCAGAGGTGGATGCTCCAGCCTCAAGGACACTTGTGTAGCAAACACTGGGTATTTTGGTGCAGTTTATACATTGTTGCTGGGTTCAAGGCTGTATTTTCTAATTATCATGTCAGTGCTCAGAACCCTGACAGGCCTGAAGCAGACGGACATGAGCTGGGATTCGGATCCGGAGGAAGGAAGGAAGCGGAGCCACTGGGGACCAACAGACCTAGAATCTCTCCGTAGCAGCTGATGGCAAAAAACAGCCTTCACGTCAAGTTTGTTCTACTTCTTTCATCTTTAGTATCTCCTGACTCCAGCAGCACTGTTGGCATCTCCCTTTCCAGAGCACTTAATGAGATCTGACACTCATTAGGATGCTCTGCTCCACCCTGGGCTCTGGGAACTCTCCCAAGCAGGGAAGAGCAGTGAAGGCTGGTTTCAGAGCTAAACCGGCAGCCTGTGAGCTGGTCCCACACATGGCAATGACCCAGCTACCGCTGGGTGCTGGAATCATGTTGGGAATGGCGAAGAAGCCTCAGTGGCTGAAGCAGAAGTGACAGAGTGGCACCGCAGAGCTTGGAACAAGCCAGTGGCAAGCGCTGACTCCAGTGGCAATGGTAAGAGAGCAGCGCCCTGCAGCCAAATCCGGGGATGGGAGCTGGTCCGGACTGCCAGGGAGTGTTTGTGTTGTGTGGAGAGGAAAACATGGAACAGGGGCAGGAGAGAACCAGGGTAAAGCAGGAACCTCCCCCAAACCAGGGGCACCCCGCAGCTCCCAGCTCCCTTTTGGGACACATCAGGTGTCGATGGTTGGACTCAGTGATCCCACAGGTCTTTTCCAACCTTAAGGATGCTGTCATTCTGCCTGTGGGCAGCTGCCAGCCCCCATCCATGGCACGGGCAGGGAGAGCCCCGGGCTGGGGGCAGAGCAGGAGCCAGAGCAGCTCTGCCCATGGCTCTGGCTCTGGGTGGAGCTCGGGGGAAGGGAGGGAGGAAGGGTGGGAGGGAGAGGAACGCGCTCACCTACCGATAAATGATGCCTTTGCTCTGCAGGAAGAAGAGCCCGATGGCTATTTCTGCTGCGTAGAATCTGAGAGAGGAGGTTTAAGAGGAAGTTTAAAAGGAAGACTGATAATTAAAGGAGATAAACGAACACCTTTCCAATCGGACGGCAGCAAAGGAAGCGCCTCAGGCAGATGTGACCAAAGGACAAGGCAGCCACGGCAGGGAAATTCCTGAGGAGGATCACACGGGCATGATCCGAGGCAGCCAGAGCTGGCAGCGGGCAGCGATGCCACCGGGCTGCTGGGGACTGTCACTTCTGGTTGCACAAATTGAGCAAGAGCTGGAGCCACGGCTGCTCCTCCCGACACGCTGGCAGCGTGGCTCAGACACTCATCCCTGCTCCCGGAGCCAGCAGGTACTGCCACGCCACCCTTGGGCATATTCCGGGTCTGAGGGCTCTGCCAGAGGCCAGACACCGGTTCAGCCCACCAGGCTCTGCTCAGCGTTTGTGGGTTTTCTGTGAGCAGCTGAAGGCTCTCGGGAACACATCCTGCTCTGCCCAGCTCTCAAGGAACAGGAGCCAAGAGCCCCCAGTGAGCACTCGGGTTGGCCACCCTGGCAGAGGAGCCAAACCCTGCCTCGTTCCCTGGGAAAGGACCAGGCAGAGCAGAGGCCTGGAGTCTCCCAGGAAGCCTCCACACCTCCCTGCCTTGTGCCTTTACGTGCATTTATGTGCCTTTACGTGCATTTATCTATTTAGCTCAATTGCTTACAAGTACAGTGTACCCCAAGGGTGAGGTGAAGGCACCAGCATCAGACAAAGAGCACTTCTGCATCTTCCCATTCCTGATTTCTGCCCAGGAGCTGCACTGCAAAGCCTTGGACTCTGTTTCCAGCCCCGTGACACAGGTACATCCCATAGCCACCCCAGAGGTGCCAAACCACTGCACTTACACAGCGTGGGGCTCCTTGAACCTCCCGACCTGCTGGATCTGGTACATCAAGTCCCCACCATTCACGTATTCCATCACAAAATACAAGCGATCCTGAAGGGAAAAAGTGAGCAATTAGCAACAGGATTATCAGAGCAGGGGACCTGCAGGGGTCAGAAACAGGAACCAAGGTGACTGCTCCAGTCTGTAATTCCAAGGAAACGCAGTCGTCATCCCTGTCCTCTCCCCAGGGGCTGCAGGGGCTGCTGTCCATACAGAGCCCATGAGCACTAATTCCTTGGGAATGCTCAGGACTGGAGCTCTGCCCCTCTGCAGATAGCTCCACTGGACAAGGCAAGTGGAAGAATCCCTAAACCAGAGGTTTTTCACTTCCCAGGAACACATTTGCTCTTCTTGGCAGAGGCCATTTTCGGAGCGCTGTTCTGCAGGTCCCTGCTGGCATTTCCCCAGGCACTCCATGGCTTCAGTCAAGGGATGCACGGGAGACACGAGCAGTTCCCATGGGGACCAAACTCCATCCATGGCCACCAGGACTCGGCCATGCCCCAGGAGGGGTGTGTGACACTCCAGCCCTCTCCCAGGATGGCAGTGCCAGGGGTGCACAGGTCTGCAGGGGACCCCTGGTCAAGCTGGGGGGACAGGAGGGAGCTGCAGCCCTCTCCTCACTCCTTCCAGCCTGGGCTGAGGGGTCACTCTCCCCACATGGGGTTAAGGGAGTCCAGAGGAGGCCATGGAGCTGCTCCCAGGGCTGGAGCCCCTCTGCTCTGGAGCCAGGCTGGGAAAGCTGGGAATGTTCACCTGGACAAGAGGAAGCTCTAGGGAGAGCTCAGAGCCCCTTGCAGGGCTTGAAGGGGCTCCAGGAGAGCTGGAGAGGGACTGGGGACAAGGCCTGCAGTGCCATGGGCACTCCATGCATGAGAGCCCAGTGACAACCCCAGGCTGCCCCATCCCACCCACAGAGGGAAGGGAGGACACAGAGGCTGGGGCACTGCAGGAGCTGCAGGTCAGCAGCATGACATAATGAAACATTTCCACATAATAAAACATTTCCCACTGCTCACTTCCTCCTTAAATAAGCCTTGCCCTGCTCTGCAGACAGGAAGGACAGGGAGCCCACGAGAGGTGCAGCTGGAACACTGCCATACCAGGGCTGAGGAGAAACTGGAGGGCATCACCCATGGGGCATTTCCCAGCCTGGCTGTGCCCACCCAGAGGAACGGGGTGCATCACCCATGGGGCATTTCCCAGCCTGGCTGTGCCCACCCAGAGGAACGGGGTGCATCACCCATGGGGCATTTCCCAGCCTGGCAGTGCCCACCCAGAGGAACGGGGTGCATCACCCATGGGGCATTTCCCAGCCTGGCTGTGCCCACCCAGAGGAATGGGCTCAGCACTCACAGGACATTTTCCAGCCTGGCAGTGCCCACCCAGAGGAATGGGGTGCATCACCCATGGGGCATTTCCCAGCCTGGCTGTGCCCACCCAGAGGAATGGGCTCAGCACTCACAGGACATTTTCCAGCCTGGCAGTGCCCACCCAGAGGAATGGGCTCAGCACTCACAGGACATTTCCCAGCCTGGCAGTGCCCACCCAGAGGAATGGGCTCAGCACTCACAGGACATTTCCCAGCCTGGCAGTGCCCACCCAGAGGAATGGGCTCAGCACTCACAGGACATTTCCCAGCCTGGCTGTGCCCACCCAGAGGAATGGGGTGCATCACCCATGGGGCATTTCCCAGCCTGGCTGTGCCCACCCAGAGGAACGGGCTCAGCACTCACAGGACATTTTCCAGCCTGGCAGTGCCCACCCAGAGGATCTTGGCTCAGCAGCTGCTGCCCCAGCACAGCCCCCCCAGGCGGTGGGGCAGCCCCAGGGGATGGAACACAGCAGCACAGGGGCAGTGGGGCTGTGTAAAACACATGGCACTGACGGGATGGAGAGGGGAATTCGGTTTTTCAGCTGCCTGGGGATTCGGGAGCACCCCCGGAGTGGAGGACAGCCCTGGCAGGGCCGGCCAGCCCCGCGGGGAGCCACGTGTGACAATGTCACCTTGAGCAGGCACTGCCACGGCAGCCAGCCCGTGACAGGCGCGGCAGCGCCGAGCAGCACTGGGCTCGGCTGCAGCTGCCTCCTAAATATATCGATCTGCTTCAGGGAGGAAGAGTATTAAAAGGACGGGCTCTTGAAGCAGCCAGCTGAGCTCTAAAAGCAGGAGCTGAGCTCTCCTCCCCTGGCTGGGGAAGGGAGCGCTGGTGCCCAGCAGAGCCGTGCCGTGACCAAGGCAGGCAGATGGCTGGGCTGCCCACGGGGATGGGCACGGAGCTGTCCTGGCTCTGCCCGTGCCACCAAGGACGGCGTCTGGCCAAGGCTGGAGCTTCCAAACCCGCTGAGCAGCAGCACAGCACACAGATGGAAACCCACTGCAGAGCCTGGCACGGAGCTGGTGACACTCCCCTGTCCCTGGGCAGCCAGGATGGCATTCCCAGGGCTCCTTTCAGTGCCCTTCTGATTAACTGCTCCATCCCCTGCCTGACTGCACGCTGGGAACAAGAGGCAGAGCCGGGACAACAGCCACGCTCCCCATCCACCCCTTACTAGATATTAGGGAGAAATTCCTCCCTGGGAGGGCGGGCAGGCCCTGGCACAGGGTGCCCAGAGCAGCTGTGGCTGCCCCTGGATCCCTGGCAGTGCACAAGGCCAGGCTGGACAGGGCTTGGAGCAGCCTGGGACAGTGGAAGGTGTCTCTGCCCATGGATGATCTTCAAGGTCCCTTCCAACCCAAGCCATTCTAGGATTCTGTGATTTATCATCTCGGTGTGGCTGTGGCTGCTGTGCCCTTCACTGCCGTGCCCCAGAGGTCACAGCAGAGGCACAGCTCACCTGGGGACACCCAGGGACCCCAGCTCAGCCCCCTCCCAGAGCCCTGGGGCCTTTCAGAGCACCCCAGCGCAGGCACCTCTCACCCTCCAGCCCCAGGCAGGAGCTCTCTCCTTGCTCATCTTGCCTTTTTCTTTAGAAGGCAGATTTAGGGCTTTTCTCTCTCCCAGAGCCGCTGAGCCAACAGCCCCGGTGGAGAATTGTGCTCTGGACTGTGCTCCCAGAAATCAAAGTGCTTTGTGCCAGCGTTTGATAATACACCCTGCTATACATTTTGATTACATTACAAATACGATTACTATTAAGCTACTATAGGTCTGCCAGGAATAATCCCGCGCTGACTCACTTCAGATGCCAGGGAGATGCTGTGTGAAATAGCTGCTCCTGCCACATTCTGATTGCTGTGCTGCAAAGCCGGGCCGCAGGCTTTAAATACACTCAATGTGTTTGGTAAATGAAATTTCTGGGACAATATTAAAATGTAATCCTCCTGGAAAACATTGTCATCGTTCTAAAGGACTCTGCTGATTCCCTCTGCTGGCTCCCACTGACGTGCACCTGGACATTCTCATTCACGGGCTGCTCGAGGACCGGGCAGGGATTGTATTAAAGGTCCCCTGTCCCCCTCTCCACTCCTGGCTCATACAAACCCAGTCACACAGCCATGGAAAAGTGGATTTCCCGCAGTTTGGATTAGGTTTCTCCCTTTGCTCAGGGCTTTGATCAGAGGAATGAGTCCTGAGGAAAAGTGCAGCACTTTGCTACTGAACCATAAGGGATGCTGTGGGCTGGGGGCACCTGAGGGGCTGGGAAATCACCTCTAATGTCACCAGCAGCTCCCTGGTGAACACATCTCATGGTGCAGCTGCTGTGCATGACACTTTCATGTCACACACCCACGTTTTGGCCCTGGAGGCACTTTTGCCAGTGAACTGGGGAAGGTGTGAGGCTGCCAAGGCAGAGAACACACAATTGCTTTGGCAAGTGCAGTGATGTATACAGAGAACATAAAATCCTGGAATGGTTTGGGGTGGAAGGGACCTTAAATCCCATCCAGTCCCACCCCCTGCCATGGGCAGGGACACCTTCCACTCTCCCAGGTTGCTCCAACCCCCTTCCAGCCTGGCCTTGGACATCATTCCAATCCATTTCCCAAAGTGGCAGGCTCCCAGTGCTCAGGGTCCCCAGCCCACCACGCCCTTCGGTGGGCCCAGCTGTGGCAGCAGCCCTTACCATGGTCTGGAAGCAGGAATGGAGCTGGGTCAGGAACGGAGGCTTCCCCGAGAGCGCCAGCACGCGCTTCTCCACCATGGTGCACTCCACGTCATCGTCCTGGATAACCACGTCCTTCTTCAGGATCTTCACAGCATACAGCTCGTCCGTGCCCTTCCTCTCTGCCAGCATCACCTGCACGAGGCACAGGACACGTGTGGAACCACGGGAACATGGAGCTACAGAGCCTGGAGCTGAAACGGCCCCAGCTGGTGGCTCGTTACCCTGCGGCTCCCCTCGTAGCCCTGAGGAGAGCTGCAGGTGCCAAGCCACACACGGCTGCCAGGGCTGTTCCCAAAAGCATTTAGGGACTCTAAATCTAAGGACTTGCACACCTCCTCCTCACTACCTCATTGCCCTCAAGCCCAAGGGGTGTGATGGTGTCTGAGCCCAGCTCACCCTCCAGCACCCCTCACCCCTGAGTCAGGGCCTGGTTTGGCACCCTCAGAATGTCACCAGCATCGGGGAGGGTGGCAAGAGACTGAAGACAGCGTCCATCAGATTACAAGGTGGTAAATATTTGAAGTGGAAGAGTTAGTCTCTGGTGAATAGTAAGAAAAAACCCACATGATTTTCTCTGCCTCAGCGCCTCCCTCCACAGCAGCGAGCAAACCCCATCACCTGCTGGCTCATCCCCACGCCAAGGCCCCTCTCAGCAGGAGAATCCACCCAACCTCCCATTTCCAGCCAGGCCCACCATGCGCAGGTTTATTTACTGCAGTTAATGGCATTCACTGCTTCTGCTGGTGCAAATCCCTCGGGTTAATCCCGTCAGCCCAGCGAGGGTCCCCTGCCCGACCCACCACGCTCCATCATCCTAAGCTGCTCCTTGGGCTGCCAGCAAACAAAGCGACTCTGAAAGCTCACTTGGGTTCCCCTTTTCCCTCTCTCATGGCCTCATGAGCGCTGGGTGGAAATGAATTGCTCTTCATTTGAAGGAGCTGGCAGAAATCCTGCAGTCGCGTCGGGAGCAGCAGCTCGGGGGTTTGGGAAATAAATTATGTGAGGTCAACATCGATAGGGTGGAACTGAAATGTGCTTCAGGCTGGGGCAGACGGGCAGAGGACACATGAGTGGGTCTCAGGGTGACTTTGGAGACACCAAGGACAGCAGAATTAACCCTCTGGTGTTGCAGCCCTCTGCTGTCCCACAGGCTGCCCGGGGCCGTGGGGCAGTCCCACCCCTGGGGGCCTCACAGAGGTCTAGATGTGGCACCTGGGGACAGGGGTGGCAGTGCTGGCACTGGACTCACTGGTCCCAGAGGGCTTTTCCAAGCTCAGGGATTCTGTGATTCCATTCTGGGACACAGCCCGAGGATCAGGGATGACGAGGCAGGGGACACAGCCTGAGGAGAGAGGTCCTTGGTGCCACCCACCTGTTTGGGTGCAGGGAAAAGGGAACAGGGTACAGGGAACAGGGCACAGGGAATGGGGCACAGGGAACAGAGAATGGGGCACAGGGAATGGGGAACAGGGAACAGGGCACGGGGAACAAGGAACAGGGAACGGGGCAGAGGGAACGGGGCACAGGGAACAAGGATCAGGGCACAGGGAACAAGGCACAGGGAACAAGGAGCAGGGCACAGGGCATGGGGAACAGGGAACGGGGCACAGGGAACAAGGAACAGGGTACGGGGAACAGGGAACACGGAATAGGGCACAGCCCTTTGTGAGCAGCTCTGGCACATTCCTGGCTCCTGGGGGAGCCTGGCTGTCCTTGACATGCTGCTTGTCAGGATTAGCTGGGACTGGTACCGGGGCTCCTCAGTGCCAAGTGCTCTGGAGAAGGCTCTGACATTCCCATTCCCATGGGGGGGTGGGGCGGCAGTGGCCGCACGCCAGCCCATCCGTGCAGCCACTGATCTTTGAAGAGCCCTGGGAACCCAGAGCAGCTTGTTGTGATGCTGGGATGGAACCCAGCAAGGCACAGGCACTGGGACCAGCTGTGGCTGCCCCTGGATCCCTGGCAGTGTCCAAGGCCAGGCTGAACAGGGCTTGGAGCAGCCTGGGATGGTGGAAGGTGTCCCTGCCCAGGGCAGGGTGGTGCTGGGTGATCTTTAAGGTCTCTTCCAACCCAAGGCATTCCCTGTTTCTGTACCAGGGCAGCAGACACAGCTGCCTCACACAGTGCCTGCACCTCTGCCCTCCCCTGTGGTTCTACTCAAACAGAACTGGTTTGGTTCATTGCCTCAATTTATCCCCATTTTACACCAGCTGGGCTTTACAAGGTACCACACGCAGGTGCTAAAACCAGAGCTAATTTTTAGGTGATAAAAGCAGAAGTGCTTTGGCTGCTCAAAATTGGTGGAAAAGAAGTAGTAACCACTCCAGGAGCATATTTTGAGAGAAAATGAAACCTGTTACCTGAGTGTAGGAGCATTCTATACAATATCAGTTACATACAGACCTGCCTTGCCATCCCCAACCCTGTCAGAGGAAAGTTAACTAAAGCAGGGAGCTCTGAGCCTGGCATCTGCCTCTGCCCCGAAGGGACCTTGCTGAGGACGTGGCTCCCACCCTGCCCTGCAGTGAGAGCTTGGCTGGGCTCCCCCCATAAATGCAGAGCCTGCTCACGAGGCAGCACAGCTGAGGCAGCCCTGCTCCCTGGCACGTCACAGGGGCTTTGCAGCTGCTGAGAACCAGCTGGGGGACACCCAGGAGTGAAGTGTGTGCCCCACACCCTGCTGCACTCCTGAGGCACATCTGGGCTGGATTCCCTCTCCTGGATGACAGAATCCCAAAATCCTTTGGGTTGGAAAAGCCCTCCCAGCCCATGGAGTCCCAGCTGTGCCCGGCGCCCACCTTGTCCCCAGCCCAGAGCACTGAGTGCCACATCCAGGCACTCCTTGGACACCTCCAGGGATGGGCACTCCCAGCCTCCCTGGGCAGCCCCTTCAGTGCCTGACCACCCTTTCCAGGATGCAATTCCTGCTGAAGTCTTCCTGATGTCTGAGGTGTTCAAACGCCAAAGATCCAAACAGCCGGGTGCCCCTGGCACAGCCCAGAGCCCAGGGCGGGGATGGGTGACAGGGGGAGCAGGCACCCAGCCTCGCCCATGCCCTGCCCTCCTGCCAGCTTTCACAGCCAGAGCAGAGCACAGCCTGAAGGTTTTCACAGCCCACAACTCTCCCTGCACTGGAGCCCAGAGCTGCAGCGGCCAAAGGCTCCGCCCTGCTCAGCAAAACAACACAAACCCCGAAAAGCCTGACAGCTCCAGAGCACGACAGATTGATCAGCTGCAAAAATATGAGCAAGCCACCTAATTTCACTTTCCTCTATTTATAATACAGCAAAGCAAACCCAGGGTGGGCTGTGCCAAGCGCTGCATCCCTCCGTGGGAGCGTCTCCCTGCCGGTGCCAGCCCCGTGGAGCTGCCACCAGCCACAGTCCTGGGCAGCCCACGGGGACCCCGGAGCACCAGGGACATCTGTGTGCTGGGGCTGAGCACGCCACGGCAGGAGCACACAGCCCCACGCCCCTCTTTTCCAAGGCAGATCCATTTTCCTCCCCCCAGGCCTGGCTCGGGGGACCTCCATCTGCCAGCGCGCTCGCTGGGAAGCAGATTGCATTCCTTTTTAACTTTTTATTGGTGCAGAAAAAAAGCTGATATTTAACTTGATTTATTCCTGTAATATAGGGTATTTGTTTGGGAATGCTCCAGCATAAGGACTGGAGAGATTCTGAACACAGAGAAAGCAAGTTTGCCAAACTCCGCCGAGGCCAGCGTGCTGGTGGACCCTGGGTAGCCCAGTGTGGAGAGAGCAAAGTACCGAGCAGTAAATCTGAGGTCCTGATGCCAAAGGGTTAACAGAGACAGACAGAGGCTCGCTCCAACACTGAGGCTGCAGTCCAAGAGCTCTCCCAGCCAGCAGGGACTGGCAGGAGGGAGGCTGGCAGCAGGCAGCCAGGCACAGGAGCAGGTGCCAGCCCTGGAGAGGGAAGGACACGGTGCCAGCCTGGAGAGGGACGGCAGTGCCACGGACACAACCAGCTGCTGGGCACACCCGGGGCTGGGGAGCTGGGCTGTTCTCCCTGCTCCAGGCACCCCTGCCTGGCTCCTCCCGAACATCTGGCACCTCTGGCGCGCCCCGGGCGGGGACAGAGCCGTGGCACCTGGGTGTGCCCGTGCCGGGATGCCGGGGCAGCAGGGATGCCGGGGCAGCAGGGATGCCGGGGCAGCAGGGATGCTTGGGGAAGTGCAGGCACACGTGAGGGCGAGGCTGCGTCTACCCGGAGAAACCAACGTGCTGTTTTAATTAGCGCTAATTAGCATATTTATAACATTCTGTTCCAGGGAACAGTTTCTGTCACACATTCCCTTACATAAGCCAGAGCCGACTGAGGAGTTTGCTAATGTTTGTCAAATGGAAGGGAAGAAGGCGGCGGGGGACACGGCACAAGCACAGAGTCTCCAGATGCCAGCACTGGCTTTGGAAGGGATGGGGTGCCAGGAGGGAGGGGACAGGGGACATTTCTGCGGGAGAGCAGCACGGGCACGAGGCACGGGGCTGTCCTGCACCCCAGAGTGCCAGCCCACAGCACGGGGGTACCACGCCGAGTTCAGGGCTGAGGCTCTGGGGACTGCCGGGACCTCCCCGTTCCCTGTCTGTCACAAATGCTTCCCTGGAGCTCCGAGCTCTCCACCTCTGGAGAGGGAGAACACGCCCATAGAGAACCAGGGACCTTCCAGAGCTCCAGTGCCAGGCTGGGAAGGAAGGGATGGAAGGGATGGGACCTTCCAGAGCTCCAGTGCCAGGCTGGGAAGGAAGGGATGGAAGGGATGGGACCTTCCAGAGCTGCAATGCCAGGCTGGGAAGGAAGGGATGGAAGGGATGGGACCTTCCAGAGCTCCAGTGCCAGGCTGGGAAGGGAGGGATGCTGCTACTGCACCCCTGCGCTCAGGGGAGCATCCCTGCACACCCTCCTCACCTCTGCTACCTGCCCGAGGAATGAGCCTGCAGGCACAGCAATAGTCCCTGCAATTAAGGCAATTCACTAATGACAGTGGGGCTGCACCCACCTCCTGCAGAGCCCCAGCATTCCCTGGAGCACTGGGATCCCGAAAGGAAATCAAGAGACTTGGCAAGACCCCAAGAAAAATGAAGGCTCCAAGTCACATAATTACCAGGAGAATGAAATTCTGTTACTGCTCACAACCGGTCTGGGAAGTTAATTAAAATGTTCCCATATATTTGTAATTATTGGAGAAGAAGAAAACACCGACCAAACGAAAAAGAGCTTTAAAGACACAGCTCATCCCCAGCTTCCCAAAAGGATGGATTTTGTGCTGGTCTCATCAGACATCTCTGGTGCTCCCTGCTGGGACACAGGGGCAGCCAAGCTGGGCTCCCAGCCCCGTGCCACCAGTGCTCCCAGTCACCACTGGGAGAGCTCAGTGCAGACACGAGGGGAGGCTCACCTTGCCAAAGCTCCCTTTTCCCAGCACCATCAGGAAGTTGAAATCCGAGAGCTTCATGCGGTCCCGGCTGCCGTTGTTGTCCAGTTTGGAAATGGCATTTCTTGTCTTCTCATCCGCAGCCTTGGACCCTGTTCCAATCTTGGCTCTCTGCAAAGGTGGAGATGGGACAGGGAGGGAAACTTGACTGGGGACAGCAGGGAGAATGGGCATTATAAACCCAGTGGGTGCTCCCAAAATCCCACCTCAGCAGCTCTTTCCCAGCTCAAAACCTCTGCCAGAGCAACTGGGAATCCCCTGTGCCCGTGGTCACCCCTCTGCCCGTGCCAGTGGGACACTGCAGCCTGCCATGCTACCCTACACCATGTCCATGGCATGGCAAACAGGTCTAAAGAAGCTCTTTTGGGGCAAAAACTGCCTTCTGTCTCTTCCTCACCAGAAAAAGAGGGTGAATACAAATAATTAAGGTAAAACACGGGACTTTTTAACCAGCTCCACATTGTTACTGCCCTGTGGTCCCTCCCATGTGAGACGTTCTGTGATTGTATCTGATACTGGAGGGAATCACAGAGGAAGCCACAAATCCATTTGGAACAGTCCAGAACAGAAAGCCTCCTGAACAAACAGCCAGCCCCTCCTGCCCTGACAGACAGACAGACAGACAGACAGACACACAGCCCCTCCTGCCCCCGTGGCCACCACAGCTGCTCCCTGAGGACCCTCACAAAGCCCCCATTTTTAAACACCGGAGCCCAGCAGTGGCCGGGTGCCTCCTCCCCAGGCCAGGGGCTGTGATGTGCTGATCCTCCTCCCCTAAAGGCTCCCTCAGGATTTATTCCCCTTTCATTGCAGAAATGTGTGGCAGTGTGAGGCCTGTGCCGGGCTCAGCCTAGCGTGAAATTCCATTAACCCGGTCCCGGCGGCTCAATTTGGCTGCTGCTGGCAGCCCCTGCAGATAGCACCTCCCGGGGAATCTCAAGCCTCTGCTGCTGCTAATTGCTTCTCACAAGGTTCTCCAGGCTGCAGAATTCCCCACTCAAGGTCACCTGCAGCACCTCAGAGCATCGGAACAGCTCCGGCACTGCAAACCTGAGGAGCGGTGTTGCCTTGATTTTTAAAAGTGTTAAGTTTTCTTCTATAGTTCTTTTGAAAGTTTTAAAGTTCTCATAAAACTTCTTTTACCTTCTGATAATGTTTACATACTTGAGAGTCAGAGTTCCCACACAATTTCATGTGGAAATAGAATAGTTTACCTATTTCTCTGTGGGCGGAGAGAAATGATGGATTGATCTTCGAACCAGCGTGGTTGGAGAGGTGGTAATTCCACCCTCCAATCCACGGTCACCTCTGGAATTCTAGAAATACCAGATGTTTGAATAAAACCAGCTCTTTTTCTCTTTTGAACATACCAAGCTTCTGTGCACTCATTTCATGTCCAATGGCAACAGAGCAGTCTCTGGGATTCCCACTGGTGTGACCCCAGCACGTCCCAGGCTCCAGCACACTCCACTCCTCACTCCTCACTCCCAGCAGCAGCTGGAAGTGTCCCCTGCCTGGGACACCGCCTGCCTCCACAGGAGGAGTGGGGAGCACACAGCAAGGTGAGGGGACAGGTGTGCTCTGGCAGCTCTGCACAATGTGTTTTCTGACCTGTGGACAGCTCACTCGTCACCTGACTGCCCAGACCATTCTAACACCACCGGAACACCATGAGATGCAATAAAAGACAGCTGTTGGTTCTTTGTACAGCCAAAAGCCATTGGTTGTAGCCAACTGTTGCATTAGAACTCTCTTTCCTTGGATATTGAGGAAAGTTGTGTATAAATAGGATAAAAAAGAAGGGAGAACAGGAGCTAACTCTCCAGTCTCCACTACAATTACAGAGTTCATGCTGAGAACCATAAGGGCAACTCTCTTATTTCTGTATGGCTCATTGCACGTGCGTCTCCAGATGCACCGCACTCATTCCCGGGCTCTGTGGAGACTCCAGCTACACTGAAAAATGGCAAATTTCTGCTCATTCAGCAATGTCTGGATCAATCATTCAGCAAGAACTTCCATGGCTTATTAAGTAGTAAATAGACATTTCTCCTTGGAGCCTCTTTGGGCAGTTGGAGCCCGCTCCACGTTCCCTGCCCTGCCAGGGGAAGAGCTGGCAGGGAAAACCCTTCCCAAGGGCACGGCAGGCAGGGAGGCAGCGAGGAAAACCCCTGAGTCCAAGGAAAATCAATTCACCTCAAATTTCTGCCTCAGTTCTTCGTTTCCTTCTTCTCCCTCAGGGGGCACAGGGACGTTGAAATACTCGCCCTCCTCCTGGCTGAGCAGCTTGAACCTGGAGGGACAGAGAACGTGGGTCAGGGGCTGAGGGAGGCAGGGCCTCCCCCCTGCTCCAGCTCTGCCTCTGTGTCCCAGCATCCAGGGACCCTTCCCAGCTCAGCAGACCCCCCTGGGCAAGCCCCACTCCCTCAGTGGGATGTTTCTGGGTCCCTCTCTGTCCTGGGGACCCCCAGAGCCCAGGGAGCGCATCCCCTGCCTGCTGTGGAGGGCACACAGAGCGCTGGTGTGGCTGCCAAAGCAGTCCTGGCCCCAGAGCCACAGACAAACTCGTGTTTCCCGTGACAGCCACGGGCACAGGCGTGGGCAGCACCCCGTCCATCAGCTGCCCCACGAGGACAGCACATGGCACGTGCCCGTGCCGGGCTGGCGCTGCCAGCCCCGAGCACACAGACAGGATGCTCCTCCGAAGGAGGAGGAAAGCTTAAGCAGCAATTACCAGAACCATGGGAAGGGCACTCAGATGCCAGGAGTTTCACCCTGCTGGGGGCACAGATGTGCAGCCAGGCTGGATCCTGGCTGGGTGTGATCCCAGAGGCTGCTCCAGGACAAAGCCCTGCCCGCACAGCACAGGCACAGCCGCAGGCTCTGCCCTGGAGCTTGTGTCCAGCATTAACTGCAGTTGTTTAGATCTGAAATATGGATCAGAGCTCCTTCTCCTGCAGTTTACTCCAGCCAGCACTGTGACAAGGAAAACGACTTAGATCTCCACTTCCATGCTTCTCAGCAGGCTGGGAGGTGCTCAGGCTCTGGGCTGTGTCAGGAGCTGGCAGTGTGCACACACACACCCCCACAGCTGACTGGGAACTCGGCGAGGGACAGCTTCCCGCTGGCTTCCAGAGCAGGAGCCCTGTCCCCATCAGGGCCTGGCAGGTCACCAGCACAGTGCCACTGTGCCAGACACTGTGCCCAGCTGAGAGGGGGCAGGACGGGGCTGGGGAGCAGTGGGAGCACCCCAGCTCTGCCCAGGAGTGGCACGGTGTGGGCACCCAGCCCAGCTACTTCCTCCTCCTCCTCTCCATTGCCCAAGACCCCAGCCCGAGGCCACGGAGGAGGGCACACAAAGCCAGTCCACGCTGGGCACTCAGCCACTGCCCTGGCAGCCCTGGTGCCACACAGACACCCCCCATGGCAGCAGTGACCCCCAGCAGCCCCAGAGGTGGAGCAGCACCTTCCCCGGAGCTGGGACGGGTGGCTGGAGCAGAGGGAAGCTGGCGAGGGCTGAGGGGCTGCCACACTCCCATCTACAAGTGCCCTGGGGTGCTTTGTGCCCTGGTGGTGATAAAACAGTCACATCTCACCATCCATCCACTCCTGACTTCTGCAGCTCAGAGATCCCGAAGGACAGGGAGCCCATGAAATCATTCCTGCTGGTCAGATCCCAGTCCCAGATCTCCACAGACAACCGCCTGTCTTTGTCTGCCTCCTTCAGCTGGCTGCAAGAGAGGAAGGGAGAAGGGAGGGGTTTACCCTGGGCTGTTCCCTCACCAGAGTCCCCCCTGCTCCACAAGGACACGGGTGCAAAGGGAAGGGGTGGTCCTCAAGGCCAGCTGAGGTCTCCAGCACTGATTTCCAGGGCACACCCGATCCACAGGGAGCTCCTGCCCAGACACACTCTGCTCTGAGCAGGGCCAGGGCAGAGCTTTGAGTGCTTCTGTGTCACGTACAGAGCAAAAAGAATCACTTCTCAGTTGAATCAGCTCAATGCCTCTGAATAATTAAATCAGAGCAAATAAAGTCCCGTTAATTCTTGGTGGTGAGAAAATTCACTTTATAAATTTAAACGCTTTCCTTGTACTTACAATTTAAATGTCTCATTCCACTCAGGATTCAGGGAGCACTTGATAGTTTTGGTCTTCTGTTTGCTTTCGTTTTTGGGGTCAGGGATTAGTTTAAGCTTCACGTAGGGATCTGACAAGCCATTAGGGTCCATAGGAACTAGGTTTTTAGCATCTCTTACTGGGGAAGAGAAAAAGGATTAAATTCAGTATTCCAGCTATAAAAATACCCAACAACTGACAACTTCCCTGTGTGCCAAGAGTAAGTGTGAAAATAGTGATTAAAAGCAGAATTAAACTGGATCTGTGCAGACATGGGCATTTCATGAAGAACGACATAATTAACGCCGAGCAAACGCGGCTCTCGTGGATGGGGGAGGCTGCAGGGTCGACTCAGGAGATTATTTTTATTTTCTGACAGGCTGATTTGTTGTTTGCTCTCGGTTTTAAGCAGTCTAAAGCTGATTTGTTTCCTCCTGCCCCTTGGGAAGCAGAATTGCACTGATGTGTGGGGGCCTGGGGCTGGAGCTTTCCTCCAGGAGTGGGAACAGCGACGTGAGGGAGGTGGGGTGGGAGCAGGAACCCAAAGGCACCACAGCAGCGGCCACATCCAGCACCCAGCTCCCCCCTGGGGCCTCTTGTGGGGGCTGGGGATGCCCACGGGCACCATCACTTGCCCACTGGGCAGCATGGCCTGGCTCTGGGGCCAGCATCTCCTCCGGGAAGCAGGAGCAGAGTGGGAAGAGCAAACCTGAGGTGACTCAGCTGCTTCTAATTGGATTGCAGCTTGGACAAATTAAATACAGCCAGGCTGAGCTGAGTCTCTTCACCCAGATTAAGTCCAGAGGGGTCTGTCTGCCAGGAGAGGGATCTTATCTTCCCCCAGGCTGAGCAGAGGTATCAGAGATGGGAAGTCTGATGGGTCAGGATGGAACCAAGCCGTAACCTGAGGAAAAACTGTTTGCAAGGAAGCCCAGTGCAGAGCCCCCTCCCCAGGCCCACAGACAGCCCAGGGATCAGGCACAGAGGGTCCTGCCGTGTTGGGAGCAGCCTGAAATCCCAGCAGGTCCCACCAGCAGCTCTGCTGTGAGGCTCACAGGGGCTCAGCTTCACCCCTAATCCCACGAGGAGGAGGAGGAGAGAGCTCCAGCTGCGTGTGCAGCACCACAGGATGGCCCAAGGTACTTTCAGGGTCAGAGGAGTAAAACCAATTGCCCAGTGCCCAACTCACCAGTAAGGAATTTCTGATGAGGCTGGGAACCAGAGAGCTTTGAAAAGCAAATTAATTCCCCAAAATCTGCCATCTCTTGCTGTCCTCCCGAAGCACGGCCCAATCTCCAGCTCCAAGGAATCGAACTCGCAGCCAGAATTGAACTGTGCGTTTGTAAACGAGCTCATTTGTCAAACGTGACAGCCCCGAGAGCAGCCTGGGGACGGGAGGGGTGCGAGCGCGCTGCCCCGGCCCCGGCACGAGGGACAGCCGGGGATGCTGCCACAGGATCATCGGCTCCCGGGCTGGTTTGGGTCGGAAGGGACCTTAAAGCCCACCCAGTGCCACCCCTCTGGGGCGCCCTGCGCCCCCCGGTGCTGGCAGGGATGGGGAACGATGCTCCCGGTGCCCCGCTGAACCGGGGCCTCTCCGCACCCCGCCCCGGGCTCGTCCTGCCTCCTGTCACCTTCCTGGCTTTAAAACCATCACGGAAACGCGTCCGCAGTGCCCCTGCCCCCCTGCAGCACGGGGAGCCTCGGGGACAGCCCGCGGGCAGTGCCAGGACAGCGACGGCAGCAGCGGGGCAGGGCACGGGACGGTCCCCGCCGCTGACCGCGCCCTCCTCCCGCCCCAGGGCCAGCAGGAGCAGCCAGCACCCCCATGTCAGCAGCGCAGGGAGCCCAGGGCTGTCGCTCGGTGTCCCCTCCCAGTGAGGGGACACCGAGTGATGTCACACGGAACCGCTGGCACTCTGCTCCGAGCGCCGCTGTGCCAGCAGCCGGCACGGCCCCGGGAGGCTAATGAACAGCCCTCTGTTGTTTACCAGGCTGCCCTAAGGAACGCGAGGAGCCGCTCCTGGCCCTCGCAGTTAATCAGTTTATGCCCTGAAGCATGAGATTTGATTACCTCATGTTATTATCTCTGCGTGCAGACCTCCAAATTTCATTAATGGGAATAATTTTATCTGTTCATTTTAAAAAACCAAAATGCTTCTGCTTGACCTTAGGAAACTTCCTGACTTTTCAAGCAGAAATCAACAATTAAGTGAAGGAAAAATAGAAACCTGGAGCGGCACAGCAGCGATACCTCACGGCAGGGGAGAAGTGCTCCTTGCCAACATTTATGGCATTTATTTGACAGTTAAATCTGATGTAAAATAGTTTTATATCTCTCATATCCTGACAGTTTTGTGCATCATTAAGAAGCAGTAACATCATTATTAACAGTGATGAGTAAGAATATGATGATCGCTTTTAAAGCAAGTCCTAAATCACTCTGGGTTCCCAGTGTGGCCAAGGAGATGCCACTGTGGGCTCAGGCCATGGTCAGGGTGAGGTGCTGGCAAGTCCTGGGCATGTCTGGAGTGGGGGGTTCAGGGGGGCAGTGCTCTCCTCCTCCACCCAGTGTGGGGACACTGCTGCACCCCACGGGAAGGAGATGTCACCGCTCTGCCGGGCAGGGCCAGGGCAGGCAGAGCTGGGTGAGTGATATTTGAATTTATCCTGCAAAGTTTGCAATAGCTTCTCAATAATGGTTCAGAGAAAATCTCTGAATGCCTCTGGCAGCCGTAACTTTGGGAAGAGACACCCACGTGTCCCCTGGAGAACGTGGGAGCAGATCAGTCTGCCAGAGCCCAAAGCACAAGGGAGCACGGAGGTCAGGCCAGGAGCTCTCTGTGGCTCTCACAGCAGGGCACACCTTTCCCCAGCTCCCAGGCTTTCAAGGAAAGGCAAGATAAATACCCTGGATAAATAAAGCCCAGCAAGTGATTTCCTAAACCTGCCACGGGGCGGGGGGGGGGGTCTCTTTGATGTGAAATTAAAAGCAAGCCTACAACAAACCCACTCCTGCCCCGCTCTCCAGGCAGCTCCCATGGGCTGTCACGTCCTGCCCCCTCCTCTCTGAGGCTCTCCAGAGCAGGAAGTTCTTCCCACTGCCCTCCAAAGGAAAAGGCCCTGGCACAGGTGTCCCAGGGAAACTGTGGCTGTCACAGCCCCGGAAGGGTTCAAGGGCTTGGAGCAGCCTGCTCTAAGGGAAGGTGTTCCTGCCCATGGCAAGGGCTTGGCACTGGATGGTCTTTAAAAAAAACATCCCAGGGTTCTCTGGATCTGCTAAAAACCCTTCCAAAGCCTGGGTCCCTGCGAGGTCAGAGCTCCATGCCCTCATCCCAGCCCATCACCTCTCCTGGCCCTGGCTTCCACAGCTCTTGATGGGATTTTGGAGAGGGGAGGGCTCTCGGGCTGACCTGCAGCACTCATCTTCCCCCTGCAGCAGCCCCATCCCATCAGCACCCAGCACGAAGATTAACACCCTCGTGAGTGAAAACATTTAATTAATGCTCTGCTAAGAATGTATTTGCACATGCTCATACAATAGAAAAGGCACAGGACTCGTTCCAGCTGCATCTGCATGGGCCGGTGATTATTAATTACCGCACTTCCAGCTCGTTTATCTAATCAGCATAATTGGTTTCAGTTTTGGTCACTGTTTTCCCTCATCAGGTCGCTAAGGAGGGAAGCTCCGGTGCCCCAGGAGGCTCAGGGCTGCCGGGGGGCCGCGCTGGGCAGGAACCGCTGGGAACATCGGCACAAGGACGTTCCCGAGGGACAGGAGGAGCACAGGGCACCCTCTGCTCCACACGCACACGGGGCAAAGGCCCCGCTGGAGCTTCCCCAGAGCTGCTTCTGGTTCAGAGGCGTGCACAGAGCCCGGCACACAGCTCCCAGCCGGGAGACCCGTGGCTGTAATGCACCCCCTGCCCTCAGATGCTCCCAGCCCTGCCTTTCCCAGGCTCAAATACCCAGGGCCCTTAACACACCACAGGCTCAGCATAATCTGCACTGCAAGCTTTGCTGCTACGGAGGCAGAACTGTGCAAGGCCTCCAAGCCACGTCCATTTGCTGGGATTTCCTACTTTATTCCACAGCTTTTTCCCACTAATAAGATGCTTGATCAAAGCCCAGAGCAGGACAGGGATGTGAAGGTGCATTTGCTCCTGTCCCACAGCAGCCAGGCAATGCCCTGGCTGTCTCCTGCACCAGAGCCTCAGAGACTCATCCCACATTCCAAATATTGCGAAAGAATTCCTCCCTGGGAGGGCGGGCAGGCCCTGGCACAGGTGCCCAGAGCAGCTGTGGCTGCCCCTGGATCCCTGGCAGTGCCCAAGGCCAGGTTGGACAGGGCTTGGAGCAGCCTGGGACAGTGGAAGGTGTCCCTGCCCACGAGCTTTGGAGATGAATTTTAAGGTCCCTTCCAATCCAAGCCATTCCAGGACTCAATGGTTCTGTGAAAAGCTGTTTCCCGTCGGGAGGGAAAAAGATAGGCTTTACAAAGAGAAGGGAAAAACTCAGAGTAAGGGAGAAGAAAAGCAGAGAGCTGAAGAACATACGGCAAACCCCTGTAGAAATTGTCAGCTCGAAGGGAAAAGCCAAGCGGCGTTGGCCGTGCCCGTGCTGCCGCCTGCAGGCGCCGGCCCCGCCGCGCCGGGCACTTCTCGGCACCGCCGGGATGGGATGCTCCGGCCGCCGCAAGGCTTCCCAAATCCCCGCTGCGACAAGGTGTCCCCCCTCCAGCAGCAGCAGCAGCAGCAGCAGCAGCAGCCGCCTTTTCCCGAGCAGCAGGAGCAGAGCGGGCTGCCGCCGGGCAGCGCTGCCTCCCAGCCCCGCCAGGCTCAGGGGCTGCTCCATCCTCGCCCTCCGCCCGCCCCGCGCCGGATTCCTGCAGAAAAGCTGCAAAGGGCATTTCCCAGCAGCAATCTGCTCGCTTCTGCTTGGCAGCTTGGCTCTGCCCCCAGCGCTGCCAGGGCAGCTCCTGCGGGAATTGTTCGGGTCGGGAAATTCCTCTAAGTCCACCCAGTCCAGCCGTTGCTCCAGCACTGCCAAAGCCACCACTGTCCCATGTCCCCAAGTGCCACATCCACAGGGCTGTTAAATCCCCTCAGGGATGGGGACTCCACCCCTGCCCTGGGCAGCCGTGCCAGGGCTGGACAGACCCTCCAGGAGGAAATTCTCCCAAATATGCACCCTAAACTCCCCTGGCCCAGCCTGGGGCCGTTCCCTCTCCTCCTGTCCCTGTTCCCTGGAGCAGAGCCCGAGCCCCCGGCTGTCCCCTCCATCAGGAGCTGTGCAGAGTCACAAGGTCCCCCCTGAGCCTCCTTTTCTCCAGGCTGAGCCCCTTTCCATCTCCCTCAGCCCTTCCTGGGGCTCCAGCCCCTTCCCCAGCCCATTCCCTTCCCTAGCCATGCTCCAGCCCCTCCGTGTCCCTGTTGTGAGGGGCCCAGAGCTGCCCCAGGACTCTGGGTGGTTCCTCAGCAGTGCCAGCACAGCCTTGGGTGGCTCCATCTCCCAAGGCCTGGGTGCCCACCTGTGCTCTGGGGGCCATCTGGGCTCCCCAGTGCCCAGCTCTCCTCTCCCAAAGCACTCCCACTCCCCTCTGGAGAGCTCAGCACGCTTCCCTTCCTTTCTGGAAAAGCCAACAGCTGACACGTTTTCACCAACACCTCCAGAACGGGCCAGAAATAAAACAGCCTTTCAAACCCAGCTGAAGAGATGAAAATCCAGCTGCACAGAGCCGGGCTGGGGAGCTCCTCCCTGCCCCTGGAGCGGTGGGAACACGGCACCAGGGAGCCTGTGGTGCCAGCAGCAGGGTGAGATCTGCGCCCCACTGGCATCTGAGGGAGGCTGGAGGAAGCCACAGGATCATTAGGGTTGGAAAAGGCCTCCAAGATCACTAAGATCTCCAAGATCACTATGTCCAACCTTCAGGAAGGGTGCCTGGGAAGCAGGACTCCTGCAAACAGTTCTGCCTGGTTCACTGAGGCTCTCCTTTAAGGACAAACACAACAACAACAACAACAAAATTCTAAAGTCCTCCACAACTTCTTTCAGTTTTTCATTAACATTTTCTACAACTCGGTATTTTTCCTGAGAACACTCCTGGTGGCTCTCCCGGGGTGACAAGCACCCATCAGAGCAGCAAGGAGCACCACGGGATCGCACAGAGCCACCCCCACCCCACAGCCACAAACCCTGGGGATGACACGGCTCCTCCGATGTGACAGGATGTGGGAAAGCAGACTCCTGCGGGAGAGCCAGCCGAGGGCGGTGGGATGATGGAGAAGGATCCGGTGTCGCCACGGGTGTCCCAGCCGGGGTCCCCACCCACTCAGGGGCACTTCACACCCCGGGCTTTGACTCATCCGGGAATAACCACGACAGCTCGGCCGCCCCTGCGGAGCCGCAGCGCCCGGGGCTGCCTGGTGCCCGTGTGGGCAGGAGCCTCCTTCCAGCCCGGCACCGGCTCAGCCTGCAGCACAGACCCGCAGGGATGGCACTGCCGTGCCCACAGGCTGCAATCCCTGCCTCCCACCCCGCTGGCACTGCCCCAGCAGCCCCCAGAGCCACAGCCTGGTCTGGTGGCCCAGCGCTGAGGACAAGAGGCTTCACAGGAACGTGGCTCAATGCTTTGTGAGGTGCTTATAGGTCATGGGGAAGCATTATCCCCTGGGAACTCAAAATCCAGGTGGCAAAAGCCTCTAGAGACTGCCACAAACCACACCCTCCCCAGGGTGCTGCAGATGCTGAAATTCTTCATCAAAAACCGCTTTGAAAAGTCCGTGCCTGGAAGTGCCATCAACGCACGGAGCCCTGGAGCCCCAGCCAGTCTCTGCCAAAGGAGGCTCAAAGCCTTGTCCTGCCTTGCTGGGGCTCCTGGCACTGCCAGCGGGCCCTGGGCTGGCAGGCAGCCCCTGGCACCACGTACCTACGACGGTGAGCACGTCCTTGTCGATGTCGGCCCGGATGTAGATGCGGCCCCGGCGCTCCGTGTGGTCCGTCCCGCACAGGCTGGGCACGTTCATCACGCAGCGCTTGTGCACGTTCATCATGCAGGCTGTGGGACAGGAGGGGACACTCAGCACCCTGCCACCGCTGCCAGGGCTGAGGAGGGCACGGGGACAACCTGCCCTCCTTTTAAACAGGATGATGTGAGGGACTGTGGGATGAACAGGGAGCAAATGGAGCTTCAAGGGCAGCTGGAGACTCCGCAGAGCCTGGGCTCAGGAACCTACAGGAACCCACTGCCAGCAGCTCTGGGTCCTGCCTGACAGTCCCCAGGGTTTGGGCCCTTGTTAAACTGCTTGAGTTCTGCTGACTCGTTAAAATTCTCTTCCACCACCCCCAGGGTGCTCAGCTGGATCCAGCAGGAGCCAAAAAGGGGCATTAAAAATTACCCGTGTATCTATATAGAGAGGCATGAAGATCCATCTATCTATAGAGATACATATATCTGTATTTACATTTTAAAGCAGTTCACTTCCCCTTGGCGAGATTCCCAAGGTTCTAAGGAAGAAGCTGTTCCCAGACAGCCAAGCTTCCCCATCCCTGAGCAAGGAGCAGCCGAGCACATGCTGCATGTCCCAGTCCCCTTAAATAGGAACATACAGGATTAACTTGGAAAATAACTGATTCCATCCTTTCCCCCTGCTTCCAGCCCCCGTTTTCTGCTCCCTGCGCAGCGATTCCCCCGCTGGCAGCGCCGGGAGCGGCGGCGGCACCGCGCGGCCGCGGCCACAGGGTGTCACTCGGAGCCAGCGCTGGAGAGCGGCGCGGGGAGGGCGAGGCTGCGGGGATGCTGCGGGGATGCTGCGGGGGGAGCGGGGCAGGCAGGCCAGGGCGGACACTGCACGGACGCTGCAGGCGATGCTGCTGCGCGGGTGCTTCTGGAGAGGACTTCGGGGGGATGCTGCCGCAGTGGGGGATGTGGGGGTGCTGTGCGAAGGGGTGTGGGGGGATGCTGCTGCAGAGGGATGCGGGGAGCCTCCCCCCAGGCCAGCGCCTTTCCCTCGCCTGTCCCTGCAGCAGCCCCGGGGACTGCCCACACCGGGTGAGGAGGTGCCCACTCGTGCCCCTCGGGCACTCAGAGCTCTGCAGCTCCACACCGCTGGCAGAGGGCACGGGCTCTTGGCTGCAGCCCCGCACCCTGGGCTGCCCGAGCCCCCCACGGGGTGCCCGAGCCCCCCTCCCGTCGGGCACTTACTGTCACATTTCATCCCCTGGTGAATGAGCCCGTACAGCAACGACCCGCAGTGGTCACAGAAGGTGGGGCTGGAGTACGTGTGGATTTTAAATTTGTGTTTGCTCCGGGGATCCTGGGAGGAAAACAAAGGACAAAGATTATGAACTTGCATCAAATGTTGGCAAGGCAGCCCTGCTCTTCCCATTCCAAGTGCCAGCTGGCTCCGGAGGTGCTGCTAATGGACTTCAGTCAACTGCCACCGACTCGTGGGGACCTTTTCCAGCAACCACCAGGATCCAGCTTTATTCCTCTTCATCTGTGTTGCCATAACAATGAAAAAGCAATGCACTGGCTTGGCTGGGGATTTACTGTTTTTCAATAACTCAGTCTTAGCATGGAAAACACCAGGTGAAATTGGTAGGCACGAACCAACAGAAGGGCTGGACGCTGCCCAGCTTCCACGCAGAGCAGGAAAAACCACCCATGATTCCATCTATATTAAACCTGCCCAGGAAACATCTCTTGTGCTCTGGTGCCAGCCCTGCCCTCACACTCCCAGGCGTTCAAGCTGCTTAGGGGATACATTTTTTTTAAGCTTTCTTAAAAGCAAGAGCAGATTTTTGCCCAGCAGCAGAGGGTGCAGACCCAGCAGAGCCCAGTTTATCCCTTCATCCCTTGTGCAGGTACTGGGCAGATTCCTGAGCTCCAGCAAGGGTCAACAGGAGTTAGAGCCAAAGAAACCCAAATTGTGGAATCACAGAATGGGTTGGGAGGGACCTTAAATCCCATCCAGTGCCACCCCTGCCATGTCAGGGACACCTTCCACTGTCCCAGGCTGCTCCAAGCCCTGTCCAACCTGGCCTTGGAGACTTCCCAGGATCCAGGGGCAGCCACAGCTGCTCTGGGCACCTGTGCCAGAGAAAACTTCCAGAAGAAACAGCTTCTCAAAAGTGAGACAGAACCCAGCACTGGAACAAAGCACTGAGGCAGAGCAAGGGTTTGGCCTTTCTTGGCATGTTCTGTGCAAGGGAGGACAATCCTGGGAGCTCAGGAGAGCCTGGAGCAGTGGGGCTGGGCAGAGGGAGCTGCTAGGGCTCACACCCCGGGAGCAGCACAGGCAGGGGGAAGGTTCCACCAGGAGCAGCTTGGTTTCATCTCACGTTAATTGTTTAAGGGTTAGGGATGAGGCTCAGCTCCTGGCTCTGTCATTCGAGCTGAGCAGCTTTTTAATGGCCTGGAAAGCTGCCCAGGCTTTAGCAAAGACACCTTTTCAGGGCACTGCGAGCGGAGTAAATAAATAAAGAGTGGAATCAGAAGCGAGCTATAACATCACCGCCAATACATTCCATCCCCCTGAAATTAATTTCCCAGCACTGTTGCATTGGAGCTTCCAGCTGCATTAATCACCAACATTCTGCTTTAGTGCTCAGCACCCCAATGGCACCTGGAGGGGGAAAACCAACAGAGCTTCCTTTAACTTGGTCTGTGCCGTGCCAGGGATCGGGCACAGGCTTCAGCCAAGGCACTGCAACTGGAAATACCTCACATTTTACCCCAAGGAAACTGCTTGCAGACACAGCTCCCGGCGTGGCTCCAGCTGGCAGAATGGCACGGGAAGGCTGAGGGGACAAGGGGTCACCCAACCTGTCCTCTGGACACCCGAGCAGTCAGTTCTGTCAGTGACTCCGCAGGTCTGAAAGCCTTTTGCGTTCCTCAGACATTTATAGGAGAGCAGAGAAATTAAGCCTGGATTTTAGGCTAGAACAGGAGGTGGGGGGGAGTTTCTCCCCATGAAAATCGGGGCAGGCAGCCAAGAGGCAGCTGGGACTCAACCTTGAGATGGTCTGGAAAGTTCCAACCCAAACCATGCTGTGATCCTGATTCCCTTGCCTGTGTCCTGGGAGAGAGGAGCTCTCTGGCTGCCCAGTCCTGCATCCTGCAGAGCCCCCAGGCACGGCACCTGCACCCCCAGCAGCGAGGCGGGGCGGGGGACACGGGGGCAGCCGCCACGTGCCAGCGCGTGACACCCGCGGCATCGCCCCCGAGCTGCTGCAATCCCTCCCAGCAGCACAGACTCCTGCTCAGGCAAGGGAGGGCGTCAGTCATTCATAAAAAACACAAGCTTTGTGTGAAAGGAGACAATTCCCACTCTGTGCGAGGGATGTTGAATTCCCACTGGAACCCAGAGTTCGAGGAGCCGGAGCTGGAAAAGGAAAGTGTCAAAGCAGGCTGGGTTCCCCAGAGCAGTACCCCAGCCCAGGGGTTCACCTTCTGCTGCCAGCCCCTGCTCTGAGGCACTCGCACCCACAGGGGCAGAGACAAAGGCTGCAGGGTGATGGAGCAGCCAGGCCTGGAGAGGAAGAGCTGCTGCGCTCTGGCTGAGAGGGGCTCGTGTCACCTTGACCAGCGCCTCGGAAAGTGCCAGAAATTGGCAATTCTGGGGATCATTTCTGAGCAAGGCTGTACAAAGAGACTATTTTTGTACCACGGAGACAGGACTGACGAGAACACTGCGTATGCAGATGCTGAGACTTAAAACAAGAATGGTTAAAAAGAAGTTTGCCAAGAAAAGAAAAGGCTCTTCTCCTCCCCCACCAGCGCTGAGCTGGCCTGAAGAACGGGGCAGGAACAGCTTGCTTTGGAGCAGAGCTGGAAAACACCATGAGCAGAGCCAGTGCATGGCAAGGCCCTTCCCTTCCCTTCCCATGCTGCTGCAGAGCCAGCACCCCCTGCAATATCCCATCCCTGACTAATTGCATGTGACGTTTCTCCTGTTTCCTTGTCTAAATAAGAAAAAAATTCCTCCCTGGGAGGGCGGGCAGGCCCTGGCACAGGGTGCCCAGAGCAGCTGTGGCTGCCCCTGGATCCCTGGCAGTGCCCAAGGCCAGGCTGGACGGGGCTTGGGACAGTGGAAGGTGTCCCTGCCACCAGTCTCACAGAGCACAGGAGCTCCAAATCTCCAAATCTGCAGCAGAGCCTTGGGAAGGGGCAGCTGGACCCACATTGACAGCCAAGGCTGTTTGAAACCTCTGCACTCACATTTGCTGCATTTGACAGAACACAGAGCTTTGCCTTCAAGATTAGGGGCTGCCGCTTTCCCCGACTCATGGCAAAGAAAGCTTTAAATTATCTCTGCTGAAGAAGAATTAGCACAGTTCATGTGAAGAGACCATGTTAAAGTGAATTTCATAGTGATTTAAACAGCATAATAGCAAATACAACACAGCCACAGCTTTACTGCCTGCACTCAGCAAACTCTGGCAGGGACATAAACCCAAAACCTCACATTTGATCCCCACATTTCCCGTGTGGAAAATCCCCTCAGTGTGCAGGGGACAACTCACAGCAGACAGAAGTGGTCTGGCATCCCTTCCAGGGAAAGCATGGATTGCAGGAGGGGGTCAGGGCTGGCAGTGTGACAGCTCCAGGTGGCATCCTGCCACTGTGCAGGCTGTTCTTGGGGGCAGCCACCAGGGACAGGGACAGGGACCAGCCCTGCCTGGCAGGGCTGCCCTGGCCGTGCACCCCACCTGCCTGCACGGGGCTGGGAGACACCTCTGGTGACAAAAAGCTCCAAGCCCCAGCAAAAGCCACGCAGGGTAGTTCAGGAGCAGGGAGCGAGGGTGACGGGTGTTTGTGTCGGTGAGAAGAGCCACAGTAAATCCCAGACAGCACCATGGGGACGGTCCACACCAGAGGAGAACAGGTCCTGTTTGGGGCTCCAGCAGGCCCTTGGTGGCCTCTAAAGTCCCTGCCAGGCGAAACCAGCCCGTGGTCCCACGATTCTGGAGCATCCCTCCTGCCACCCCCACTCCTCCTCGGAGCCTGCCGGGCCGCAGGGGCACTCTGGCATTGCTGCAGCGGTGAGTGACAGCAGGACTGGCTCTCTGCAGTTCCTCTCTGAGCTCCCTGCAGGACGGAGGCAGCAGCAGCAGCAGAGGGCAGCTCCTGGGGAAGGAGCAGCAGCAGCACCGCGCTGGGGCTGCTCCCGTGTCAAACACAGCCTGCCCCCGGCAGCTCCCCGCCGGTAAATGTTCCACTGACAAAGGATCTCACCCTCTGCCAGCCAGCTGCACCGGGATACGGATGACAGTCGTTCTCCTCTGGCTGCTGCTGCCAACACCAAAGAGAGCGCTCTCCCTTTCCCAGCAGCAGGAAAACGCCAAGCCCAGCTGCTCTGCCAGAGCAGTTTGCATCTCGACATCCTTCAGACATGTTTGGTGACGCACACATGCCTTGGCAGTCATTTCATCGCACCTCCAGGACAGCGGGGCACCTTCCCTGCAGCCTCCAGCTGCTGGCTCAGCACACAGACCCCCAGACACCTCCCTGCTGCAGCACTGGTGCCACCCACAGGTGTGCCCACAGGCTGGGCACGGGCTGCACCACCCACCCCATCACCCTCCCAGGAAGGGACAAAGCCGGCTCAGCCCCAGGCCTGGCCCTGCAGAGCCACGGGAAGGGCACGGACCCAACCGACCCCTGCCCAGCCCTGAGCCAAGGAGGGAAGAGCTGCTCAGTCGCAGGGCTGAAGCCATGGCAGCCTGGCGGGAGGAAGAGCCGGGCTCTGGTGGGGCCGGGCAAGCGGCAGAAGGTGCTGGGAGGGAGCAAGGCAGAGACATCTTCATCCCACGGGAGCTGCCAGCGGCTGCCCGAGCAGCGAGCAGGTGCCCTCGCTCCAGGGGCAGATGGCACAGCACGGGAGCTGGAGAAGTTAATTAGCAGGACAACAGAAAGCAGCAAGTTGCAGGAAGGTTGTGAGGATTTGCCAAAGCGCCGGCCAGGGCAGCCCAGAGGAACGGGAGCTGTGAGCAGGGATCAGAGCCCTGTGCTCGGGGGCAGCACCTGGGTGAGAGGGGGCCTGGGGGCACAGCACAGAGCCCTTCCCATGGAGAAACCCTCCCTGGAATCCTTCCTGAAGTCCTCTCCCCAAGCCACCAACGGGGACAATTTACCCACAAAATTGAAATGCAGCTACACTGGCCCGTTACCTTCCCAGAGCAACTCTGATATTTATTAACTCATCCTGATTAGATGACCTTTAACAGGATCATGCAAAGAAGGTCATTTTAATGATTATTTTGCCTACAATTTAAATAATTATGCATTCCACTAATAGCTCCAGCTATAATTAGGTTTGCCAAGTGGAATACATTACACAGGCTGACTCTGGGTCCTGGAGGCCTCGCTGTGGGTCAGACAGACCCTGGCTGTGGGTCAGCCACACACAGGGAGGGGGCTTTGGGCTGCCAGCCCCTCCTCACCAGCTCTCCCTTCAGGAGAGACCCAAGGAACGCAGGACATAAGTGAGGAACCAAAGTCCTGCCCTGCCTGCAGACCCGAGCAGCACAAACAAACACAGCCCCACGTCTGCAGCACCCGTGGTTCCAGCCACAGCTTCATTCCCTGCTGCAAGAAGCAATTAATCTTTCCTTTTTCCCTGCTTGGAGACACTATCATGTGTAATTAGCCCTCTCTCCCAGATGGAAGCTCCTGCTCGGCAGCCTTGCCAAGGTTAAACACACAGCCACACTCCCACTCTCCTCAAGGAGGTTCAAACACAACGAGATCAAACAGAAACACCCCAAAGTGGGAGCACTCAGCAGTGACAGAGACTCTGACATTTCACTGGTCTCCAGGGATTCTGCTCTGCTCCCCAAGCGTGCAGCACCAGCTCCCCCCCGGTTCTCTCTGCACACACCAGCCTCCATCCCCTACAGCATCCTCTGAGCTTCCAGGGCAGACTTCCAGCTCAGTAATTAGAATTACCCAGTTGTTAGAGTGCAAACACTCAGGTGCACCATAAGCACCGTACAGGTACAAAATGGTTTTCCCCTCAATTCCCCAGCCCTGTGAAGACACAGAGATCAAGGAGCGAAGTTAGAAGATATTTTTCTTTCAACACATTTTTTATCCTTGGCTCCAGGTCTAGGCCACAGGGAAGGGCAGCTCTGGGCTCCCAGCTGGCAGCAAAGCCCCAGCCCAGGCTGCAGCATCCCTGCCCTGCTCCCCTCCCTCTCCAGCTCAGCAGAACACTGGCCCTCTGCAGGGAGGAGCCCACTGTGAGGTTTGACACCTGCAATAAAATCACAGAATCACAGAATAATGAGGTTGGAAGAGACCTCGAAGATCATCAAGTCCAACCTATGCCCTAACACCTCAACTAGACTATAGCACCGAGTGCCATGAAAATAAAATAAAACTCCTTCTTTTTCCTTCCATGAAAATAAAATAAACTCCTTCTTTCAGTGGGGCTCACTGGAGATTCATATTCGTGGGAGAGTTGCCAGAAACCACCCCTGTAAGCAGCACAGCCTGATGCTACCAGATCTGCCAGCAGTGCAGGTGGCTCTGGGTTCTCACCTAGCTACCAGCAGCATGGAGCAGAGGGAAACTCCAGCTTTCCATCATTCCCAGCAAAGCCCCTGAGCCTGGCTCAGTCCTGAGGCCAGCAAGGCATTACTGTGTGCTGAAGCAGTTCTTCCTCTCCCGATTCAAAGCTCCTTAAGGATTATATGATTATATAATTACAAATATGATATATCACAGATATAATTATGCTGCTGGAAGAACAAGACTGACAGTGCAGGAGGAAGGAAGCTTGCCCTGCCTGCATCCCCCAGCGACACCCCCGTGTCAGGGAGGAAGGGGACAGACCTGAGGGGCTCTGGTGGCCTTTGCTGAAGAGAAAAAAAAGGAAAAAAAAAAAAAAAAAAGAGGATGAAAAAAGCTATAAAAGGGCCATTTTATCCCTACTTTAGTCCCAAGAACTGCATTCCATCTTCATTTTCAGAAGTTAGGTATTAAAAGGTTAACAGACAGTGCTGGGCAGCTGTTACCTGCCTGCTGCCCGTGCCCGTGTCCTGGCAGTGTTCTGGCAGTGCCCAGGTGCCCCGCAGGTGCTGGGTGGGGGCAGCGGGTGCCCAGCACAGCCCCGCAGGCATGACCCGGCCCTGCCACTCCCCGCTGCCAGCCCTCTGTGCCTGCAGCAAGGTGGGCGATTGCAGCACTGCTGTCCCCCGGGCACCGCCCAGCCGCTCCCAGGGCCACCCTCAGCCGTGGGCTGGTGCCCCCTCACCATCCCCTGCCTGGCTGGGGGCAGCCGGGCTCTGCTCAGCCAGCAGCTCCTTCCCCTGGCACTGCACTGCAGCCCCAGGGGCCAGACTCCAGCCGGGCACGCACCAGGACCTCGGTGCCCATCGCAGCAGAGATCGGCGTGGGTGACACTGACCCTGCGGCGGGTCACAGCACCAGGGTACCAGGGTGGGTGACACTGACCCTGCGGCGGGTCACAGCACCAGGGTGGGTGACACTGACCCTGTGGCGGGTCACAGCACCAGGGTGGGTGACACTGACCCTGCGGTGGGTCACAGCACCAGGGTGGGTGACACTGACCCTGCAGTGGGTCACAGCACCAGGGTGGGTGACACTGACCCTGTGGTGGGTCACAGCACCAGGGTGGGTGACACTGACCCTGCGGTGGGTCACAGTGCCAGGGTGGGTGACACTGACCCTGCGGTGGGTCACAGCACCGGGGTGGGTGACACTGACCCTGTGGTGGGTCACAGCACCAGGGTGGGTGACACTGACCCTGCAGTGGGTCACAGCACCGGCGTGGGTGACACTGACCCTGCAGTGGGTCACAGCACCGGCGTGGGTGACACTGACCCTGCGGTGGGTCACAGCACCAGGGTACCGGGGTGGGTGACACTGACCCTGCGGTGGGTCACAGTGCCAGGGCACTCACTGCCACTGCCCGTGTGTGTGGGAATGACAGAGAACAGAGAGAAAGAGAGAGAGAGTGGCAGAGCTGCAGCCACATGGCCAGAGGGAACCACGCGGTGCCACATGGTGTCACGGTGCCACATGGTGTCACGGTGCCACATGGTGTCACAGCGAAGGGCTAAAGGGCCCTGAGGCCTCTGGCACTGCCAGCTCTCCGTGGAGTGCGGCACGCGCGGGGACTTCTGCCACATCCCCACATCCCAGGGAGGGACACGGACTCCTGCGCTGCCCGGGTGGCCAGCTCGGCCCTCAGGGAGGGGTCACCCCAGCAGCACTCCCTCCTTCCTCAGCCTTCTCAGCTCTCCCTGCCCCGTTCCAGCAGCGGGGCAGCAGGGACTGAAACCGCCTGGAGCAAACGGGAAGGTGAGCAGCTCAAAGCCATCGCTTCCCTCTCCTGCAGCCCCCTCCCCTCCAGTGACCTGCTCCGGGCCAGGGCACTGGGACAGAGCTGTGCACACAGCCACAGAGCCCCTGCTCCCGGGCACAGACCCTGGGAGTGCCCTGAGAGGGAGCAGGGATGCTCCGGTATCCCAGCCCAGCCTCAGCCTCACTCCAGGCAGGCAGCAGCTCCTGCCCACGCCTCCACCGGCAGACCCTGCTTGTCCCTGGCACAGGAAGCCCTAAGGGGCTTCTGTCCCGTGGGTGACAGCAGTGCCACCCTGCCACCTCCTGGGTTGGCTGTACCGGTGGAGGAAGGGCCGTGGGCGCCGCAGCTGCTCCCGCGGAGGCTGCGCAGACAGCACGGCTCGGGAGGGGGAACAGCCACCAGAACAAACCTCGCCAACTGCTGCTGCCCCCCGAGAGCCTCATCCCCCAGAGCCCCTCTCTCCCCGGCACAGGGCACAGCCCCATTTTGGGAGACAACGCGTGTTTAGCCTCCACCTTCCGCAGCCTGTTACGCCGCCTGCTCCCACCACTTCTATTTTTAAGGGTGAGAGCTGTGGTGCTCTGTCGTTTCCCCAATTTGAGCTCCTCTCTCCCAGCAGTTCCCCGAATTAGCCAGTTTCCACGGTAAAACACAGAACCTGCCAGACGGACCTGAGTGGTGCTGGCAGAGCCGGGCTCCCCAGCTCCGCTGCCCCCAGGCCAGGGGATCCACTGGGAAAGAAATCCCCAGGGAGGCAAGGGTGGGGACTCAGCTAGCAGCTGTTGGGATGGTTCTCTGGCACAAGGGATGGAAGGACATCGGGGCAAGGCTGCAGGCTCAGCCCCAAAGGGAAATCTCTGCCTCCCCAAGTGTTCCCTCTGCTCTGCTGAGCACAAGTTACTGACTGGTTTGAGTGTTTTAAGTATCCCAGAAACCTGCCAGAGTCCCCACAACTACAGTATCCCAGTCCCTGAAGGGCTTTAAAAGCCATGTGGATGTGGCACGTGGGGATGTGGGGTAGTGGTGGGGAACGGTTGGACTCGATGATTCGTGGAGGCTTTTCCAACCGACACCATCCCATCAATTGTGGAACAACCACCCAGGAGTGCCCTCAGCCAAGGGGGCTGGAGGAGCACCTTCTCCAGGTGCTGTGGGGCCCAGCGAGCCCCAGCCCAGCACAGGAGCCGTACTTACATCCGAGGCAGGGCCCTTGTCAGCACCGGGGCAGGAGAAGGTGACGAATTCATGGCACCGCTTGTGCACCACGAAGCAGCAAACTGCAAAGAGAACACAGGGACAGGGTCAGGGCATGGGACTGGCACCACGAGAGCCAAGAGGCAGCAAAACAAACCACAGCCACGTGGATTTCTGAGCGGTCCCAGCAGGTTTCTTAAGCAAACCCGTGGCAGATTTTTAAACCTTATGGAATATCCCCGGCCAGAGCAGGCATTTTGGTAAAACTCAGCAGAACAAAGTGTTGAGTGAACGTCAGAGGAGAGCTGGGAACAATTCTGTTCCTCTGAGCTCATTGTCACTCGTGGCACACGCTCTGAGGTCACCGCCGGGAATAAAAAGAGGGAGAATCTGGCGTTCGCGGGTATCTGAGCTGGAAAGTGCATGTGGCCAAAAATGGAAGATTGTACCGAAGGGAACAGGTGGGCAATTTTCCTCCCACAGCTCTGCTTTTCTCCAGCATCTCCCCAGCCTCCGTTTGCCAGACCAGAAGACACACACGTCTTCCTCCCCTCACACACGTCAGTGCCAGCCTTGCCCTTCTGGGAGCAGCAAGGGGAATCAATCCCGACACACCACTGCCCAGGCAGAAGAGTCCAGAGCCAAACCCCCCTCCCCCAAACCCCCAAACTTCCAGCATGAGCCTGCCTGAAGTTGCCAGCACTGTTTCTGCAGATCGTGCAGCCAAAGCTCTGTATTTCAAGGCTGTTTTTTTTCCCCAAATGCCAAATAAGCACCTCACCTTTGGTGTCAGACCCTAAAGAATCATTTGTCACTGCAGGTAGCTTCCACTGTTGGCCCAGCCCCTCCTGCAAGGGTCTCAGCCCCTCTGGCCCTGCAGCTGGGGGTGGCAGCACTGCTGGGGCTCCCCAGGCTGGGGAGCAGAGGCACCACCTCGCAGCCGTGGCACCTCTGTCACCTCTGTCACCTCCTGGCTGCCAGGGCTGGCCTGGGCCACCTGCACTCTGCATCCACGCCCCAGGGATGCCCAGCTCCGAGGATCCGTGCCATGCCCGGCCCCACAGGATGAGACCTCAGCTCCATGGGGCCCGAAGGGAGCCCAGGCAGGAACGGAGCAAAGGGAACAAGCCCTGACCCTGAGGGGAGCCCGGGCAGCACACTCTGCTCTGCCTCAGGGCTCTCCCATCCAACACATCCTTTTCCCAAGAGCTGTGGTTACACTGAGTGAGAGCCTCTGCAAGATGAGGAGCAGGGATTGAGGTTTGGAGACAGAGCACAGGAACCAAACTGAGCTGTGCAACAACAGAGCAGGTTCCACATGCAGCAACATGGGATTTTTCCTAAGGAACAAGGAAAAGTCAAGTGACATTAGCCATGAACCTCACAATTCCCTCTTTGTGCCCTGCCACATCCAGCTGTAAATTCGTTTTCCTTTTCACATTTTCCATTGTGAACAAAAACAAACCCAGAAGGTTTTAGAGGCAGAACAGCTGCCAAGAGCTCTCTCCTTGCAAGACCTCTCACTTGCTTTTCTGAGTCAAACAAACAAACATTTTCTTGAAAGCGTTGCTCACCATTTCTGTCATTTGTCTATGGAGATAGAAGCATCTGGGAAGCAGGAAGGAAGAAATTAGAACTCTATTAGCAGGGATTTCTCCTGAAGTGTGTGTACAAACTCAGGGAGCTCTGTGACACCCTGAGCACAGGGGCTGCTGCCAGAGGCTGGGCTGTGGTGGGAGCTCCCAGTGGAGCTGGGATCATTGCAGCTCAGCAGGGGAAAGCAGAGGGCCACCAGGCTGAACTTGCCATGGAATGCTTTGGGTGGGAAGGGACCTTAAAGGCCATCCCTGGCAGTGTCCCAGGCTGGGCTGGACGGGGTTTGGAGGTGTCCCTGCCATGGCAGGGGTGGCACTGGATGGGCTGCAAGGTCCCTTCCCACCCAAAGCATTCCAGGATTCTGTGACTCTAATCTGTGCAAGGATGATCCACTGGAAGATGGGCAGGCAGAACACCTCCCTGCACGGGCAAGGCAAAGCAGAGCTCTCTGCCCCAGCAGCAGTGGGGGCTCTGCACCCACCGCCTCCAAGGGAGCTCCACAGGCCTCGGTGGGATGCACTGGAACACTTCCCAGCACTTCGGTGAGTGCTCCAGCCACGCACAAGGAAAACAGGGCCAACAGAACGGATCAGGAGCAGGATCTCATACCAGCAGCCCTGTCTCAGCTCCTAAACATGACCTGCCCAATGGAAGTGAGGAGCTGCAGAGATCTTTCCACTGCCGTGCCCTCCTGCTGTCATCACACTTCAGCAGTTTCAGCCCATGTCTTTGTCAGTTTAGAAACCCCAGCACGAGCAGCAGCTTTCCCAGGTTGCTAATTAGACAGTTAATTTGTAAATCTTATTATTTGGGTAATAAAGTTATCAAATCCCACTGGCTGGCTACAAACATCCCAAGCCATTTGTACACAACAAGAAAGAAAGATTAACCTTTCCCATTCCTTCCTGCATAATGCAGGAGGGTTTCCTGGCCCTAAACCCTCCTCCAGGGCCAGCTCCATTGCAGGGGTCTGGGGAGACCTGTCTTGGGAGAAGAAAAGGATACAAACCCTGTGGAAGGCAAGAGGCAGAGCCCTGAGCCCAGCAACTCTCCACACAGCCTTAGGAGATTTGCTGGAATGCACATTTTTCACAGCAGCCCCAGCACAGTGTCTCAGATCTGAAAAGATTTGCACCAAAACATCAGGGCAAGATCACACACCTCTGTTCCCTGGGATCCTGACACAGTCCTGGGAAGAAAGATCTCCTGGAAGGTTGGATTTGAGAGCTAAGAGACCACAACAGCAGCAGGGCATTCTCAAACCCTAGGAAATGTCTTATTGTGGAGGATGAAAAGAGAGAAAATGCTAGAAAATGCTAACACAGTATTGCTTAAATATATATATACACACACACACACATACACACACAAAGAAAGGCATCTTGGCTTCAACCACTGCTCAAAAGCCCTCCAGAAACACCAAAAAGCAGTTTCCCTGCTGATTCCCTACTGATTCCAGAAGCTGCCTATCAGAAAAACCACATCCAAACGTGTTCCAGGCGTTTGAAGGCTGCAGAACACACGTCTGGCTGCAGCTCCAGCCTGGGCAGGGTCCAGCAGAGCATCCCCAGCTGCAGCTGCCCAAGGTCCAGCGTGTCCCGGGATGCAGCGGGCCAGGCTGCAGAGTTGCAGCTCCGAGCAGCAGCGTGGGGCCGGGGCAGCTGCCTGCTGCACGCTTTGGAGCCGCGCTGCAAACTCCTGCAGCAGCAGAAGCTGCGGCATTCCCAGCCCAGCCTGCACGCGCTCCTTGCTCCTGCAGGATATTCCCTCCTCTCCTGTCTGCACCATGTGAGCAGGCTCAGGAGGTTCCCTGCCACCCCTCACCTCACACGCTCGGGCGCTTTGCCCAAAGATTTGCTCTTGGAATACAAAATCCCTCCTGGGCCAGGGGTTCTGCCCGGGAAAAGCCCTTTGAGCTTCAAGCTCCTCATACAGGCACCAGGCGGCCCTGGGAGCCAGCCCAACACAAGCCCAGGAAAGGCTTGAGGCAGTGCTTCATTGGCAAGCTCCTGAGCCCACCCTGAAGAGCCCAGACCCGTGGCATCCCTGGCACATGGAGCAGCAGGGCTGGCTCGTGGTGACAAACGCCCTCGTGCCCTGCTCGCCGCCAGCCTGGCACGCGAGGTGGGATCGGCCCCATCTCCCACACGGAACGTCCTCAGCTGCAGGAGGGCACCCGGCCCTCGCCGGAGCCCAGCCTGTGCCAAGCAGCTCCCTGCAGGAGTGCACCCTGCCTGGCAGCCCACGAGCAGCCCTGTCTTCCACTCCAGCTCCATTTGTTCCTAATTTCATTGCATGAACTCCTTGTCCCAGTGTTCTGAAGAAGGGAATAATCAATTTTCCCGAGTCCTTTGCTGAATGAATAATTCAGAGATGTCACCTCTGATGCCTCCTGAGGCCAGCCCTTCCCAGAACACACATTCCCAGCGAGGGAAGCCTTTGTTCCTCTCCGTCAGGCCAGGGAGAGGTCTGCAAGCACCAGGAACAGTCCTGGATGCAGCATGTCAAGTGAGGGAGACAGATGGAGAGTTAACAGTGACAGAAGAAGGAAGGTTCAAGCAAGATTCATCTAAAAATCAAAGCCAGGGAGGAGTTCAAGCATCCCTAGGGAGCTGACAGAGCTGAGCTTTGGCAGATGGCTCCAATATCAGGGAAGCTCAAAGATTATTTCAAGCATATCTCAGTGCGGAGCTGCTCCCTTCCAACCTGTGGATATTCTCATTTGGATAACGACTCCACTTCCCAACGAACAACAGCTTTAGGAAACAGCTTGGAATTCAGATTAGCAAAACTGAAGGAAATAACACCAAAAAAAAAAAAAAAGTGAAAAAGACTTTTTAAGGGAGCTTTGTGTTGCTCCACCTACGCTGCGCAAACCCCTGGGGTCAGAGGCACCAGCCTGGCCCCGGTGAGGGACTAAAATGTGCCCCAGCCAGAGCTGCCCACGACTTTCCATTCCATGCTAAAAAAATCATGCTCACGACATCAAACAGAGGCAGTGAAGCATGGTAATCATAACATAAGGGGAAAGAAGGGCTCCAGGAGGGGAAGTCCTGAATTTCTGACAGCGCTTTACAGCTTTTAATCACTTAGAGCACACAGAGAGAGAAGCTGAGCTAAAATTTGTGCTCTTTGGATTTAATCCCCAGCTTTGGTTAAAAGCTTTCTGGGGTTCTTACAGCACAGCAATCTTCAGCTCCCCAGACTTCAGCTGTTTTCCCACTGTCAGCTCCAGGGAGACAGAGTGAAACCAGCTGTGATCCTCGGGGATTTCTGGGCAGCACCAGGAACAGCTCCGGGGATGGGGGCGGCATCATTGCCTGGGTGCTCCTTGGCTGGAGGACAAAAGCAGGGACACCTGGGATGTCACCATCAACGCCAAGCTGCAGAGCTGGGTACAAGTGGCACCTGCAGCTCCTCGGGAAAGCCCTGGCCAGCAGAACTCCTGTGAATCCAGTGCCCCCAGTGCCCCCAGAGCGCCCCAGCAGCTGGGGCGGAGGGGAGGGAGGCTGCTCTGCCTGTGCCTCTCAAAGGGACATCTTTAACATCGCTCTTTTTTCACTGAAAGGGGTTGAGTATTTCGGGCCCAGCCACGTGCTTTTAGAAGGACTTCATGAACAAAACACCCCAAACCGCCTGCAGTTTTCCATGAAATACCATAATGAACTGACAACATCCTCTGCATGACAATGAATGTGCCGGAGCCAGGCGGGATGAGGAGCATCAATCATCCCCGGCAGGGGAAGGGGAGTGGGTGGGGACGGGACGATGACAGCAGCAGAGCTGGGATCAGGGAGAGATCTTCATTCTGCAGCACCTAGAGCCACCGGCAGGCCTCAAGGACAGGGCTGCCCAGGCACAGGGGCTGCCCCAGGCAGCACGAGCGATGCAGCTGGCCCAGGCTTTGTGGCTCTTGCTGGCACTGGAACCTGTGCCACATTTGGATGTGGCAGAGGCTGAGTCCCTCCCTCCACCCAGGGCATGGCACAAGTCCAGCTCCTGCTTCCTCTCCAAATTGCTTGGGTCAAAAAAGCTGCTTGGGAGCAGCAGGCAGGGCAAACCAGCATCCAAAGACACCCTGAGGGAACAGCTCTTCCCCTGCCCTGTGCCTGTCCCCAGACCATGCAGGTGCATGGCCCAGTCCCACCACAAAACAAGAGAGACCACCACCAGCTCCTGGAGAACCCTCAGAGGGGCTCTTTGGCCCCAGAGCATGCAGACACCACGTTGCCCTACTCCCCAACCCCTGCTGCCCCCAGCACAGGACTTTGGAGGGAAGCTCCAGGCCAGGAGAAGGCAGCAGGCACTGTTTCCCTGCAGGCACCTTTGTCCCTGCCCAGAGCCGTGCTCGGGGCAGGGCAGCTCCAGCTCCCACCCTGACCAGGAGCCCTGCAGGAACGGGAGGGGAAGGAGCTTCCCCCAGTCCTTCACTGCAGCCAGCTCACACACTGCAGCAGCAGTACCAGGGCGTTTTTTCAGTTGGAATTTGGTTCTTTCCACGTTACCAATCTCTTCTAGCTCGTTCCTTGCAAGCCTGGATACGAGCTGTGATCCAGCGTGGAGAGGAGGGTGGCACGGTGAGAGGGACACGCTGGGCTGGAGGGGACAGCCCCAGACTTGGGGCCACCATGGCCAAGGCAAGCAGGGACACTGCTGATTTGGGGGTCACAGTGCTGGAGGAGGAACCGCCAGGTGCTGGCCAGGGTCAGGCAGAGGAGAAGCTTCTGAGCCACAGAACTGATGGACAGACTCGGTTTGTACCCCCAACACATGGGGACAGGCATCAAGGACACTCTGCAGCCCCTCTGAGCCCAGAGCCTTTGCAAGGGGCTGGGCCTGGCTCCCTGGGGACGTTCCTGAGGACATCCCCGGTGCCTACAGCCAGCTCCACTCACCAGCACCCCCGCAGCAGCCTGGGGACCAGCCCCAGCCCCACCACGACACCCTCAGCTCCTCCACCAGCGAGAGATGAAAAAGAAGTACTCTGTGATTAATCAAAGCCCCGAGGGAGCAGATTAAACGGTCTTGGCAATTAGTTCTGGGTTTCTTAGGAAGGCAGTGGAAAGCTGCTGCAGTCCCTGAGGATGAGCACCGAGTCCTCCTAAAACCCTGCACCAGTTACACAACTGTGGCGATGTGTTAAATTACAGATGGTCTCAATTAAAAGTGCAGAGATGGAAAGGAGGCTCGGAAAAAAAAAAAAACAACTCCACATGAGAAGAAAGAGAAGATCATTAAAAACTTGGCAGCCTACTTTGACTCTGGTGACCTGGTAATTTAATATTGTAATTGAAACTCCAGGTCAGGCTCTTGAGAGGAGGGAGAAATATGGAAAGGTATCCCAGCAGGATCAGTGCTGCCCAGAGGAGAGGTCAGGCGTGGGGAGAGGGCAGTCCCAGCACAGATAACCCCCCAGAGCAGCCCAGCTTTGGCTCTTGCAGCTCCCAGCCCCAGAAGATGCCTGCTCGCCTGCTTTGAAGCCATTCCTTTTTGTCACAGTGTATTAATCCTGTTCAAGGCAGATAAAAACCCAGTCCCCAAAGTGCTAATAATGTAACTCAGTTAAAGCTGGATTTTGTAGCTTATCTCCAAGACAGAGAGGGGAACTTCACTCCCATTTTCTTCTTTGCATCCCCCCTCCATGCCCCTTAATTTTGAATATTCTGAGCACTGTCTTCTTTCCAAAAGCAGAGCCCAAGTGGCACGGCGCAGGAGCACTGCCTGCACCTCCAAACAGGCCAGGAGGTGCAGGGACATCAGGGTGAAGAGACTTTCAGCACTCAAAGGGTCCCAATCCCAGCTGTGCCTGCAGCTGGTGCCCACCCAGTTGTCCCAGCACTGGTGTCTGGGGGTGGCCAGAGCCAGAGTGGACAACCACAGAGGTGGCTCCAGCCTGGGGACAGGGACACCCTGCAGGGTGAGGGGGTTAGGGAGCCCTTCCAAAGGGTTCCTGTGCCAGGGACCTCACCTTCCCTCCAGAGGTGTGAGCAGGGAGCCAAGAGCTGGGGTCCAACACCAGCCCCCCAGATGTGCACACTTCAGCTCTTTGAACAAAACACCATCGGGAGCAGACCATGGACTCAGAGTTACTGCACAGCAAGGGCTGGGAGGCATTTATACACTGCTAAAGAGCACGGGCTGTAATCCTGCTCCCCTCTGCATTTCTAAAAACAACCACAACACTGTATGGTCCCTTTGCTTTCCAGGAAGTGCAGAAAACAAAAATAATCATGAACACAACAGAAACATTTTTTTTGTGTCCGATATGAAGAGTAATGACTTCCCTGCTGCTGCCTCAGGCTTATTTTCAGCTGGCAGCATCTTAGGAGGGTTTGCTCTCCATGCACCAAGCAGTGTTTGAAGGGTTTCTTGAACACCCAGGAACGTGAACAGCTCAATTTAACCACAAGTGGAAGTCTCAATTAGCCAGGGCCCTGCTAAGGTGAAGCTGCCTTCAGAGGATTTTTATTTGGTGTTGCACTTGTGTTGCTGAGCACAGCCCTGGCTTTCCAACACCAACTGACTGTGTCCCCTCTGCGGCCACACCACGAGCACAGCACTTCCCTGGTGACCAGCACAGGAACCCACGGCATGAGCTGGGACCAGATGGTTTGAAAGATCCCTCCCAGTCCAAACGTGCCCTGGCAGCACTTTGGGCACAGGCACAAACAGCTCCTGCTATAACACGGCTCCTGAGCCCACCACCCAGCAAACGGGCCCTCAGACCATCTCAAGATGCTTTTCTGTCCATCTCGGGCCTCTCTCTGCTGCTGCTGGACTTGTTATTGCCACCCCTCCGTGCTGCTGCACGGCACAGCCTCAGCACCAGGGCCCCGACACAGGGCAGGGGTCCCTTGGCTTGGGATTCTCCCAGGCCCCCTGTAAGAGCAGCGTGTCCCCGGAGCTCTGCAGCTGAGGGGGGTTCTGAGTGGCCACAGGGGCTGGGGACTGCACCCCAGCACCCCCAGCTCTGCTCACCAGCCCCAGCAGCGTTATCACAGCAGCTCCATCTGCTCGGGCAGTGCTGACTCACAGTCCCCACGTTACCCCCCGGCCCCCCACGCTCTGCACCCTCCCACCGCCCCCAGCCTGGGGGGCTGAGCACCCAGAGCCACCCCGTGGGCCACACACTCAGCCAGGAGCTGCTCCATGGCCACTGAGGCTGTTTTAACCTAGAGCAGGAATAAAGTCAAGCATTATTTGGACCTCGCTGTCTGTGCTTTGGAGAGCTCCCTGCTGCCACAGTGGGAGGATCAAACACCCCAGGCTGCTGCAGGCAGGGGAGGGGTGTTCTCCACCCCCAGCTCTCACCAGAGGGCCTCCCCAAAAAGCCACCAGCAGCTCTCACCCCCCAGCACAGAGTCCCCAAACACACCCATCAGGCAGCACCAGGAGCCAGGCGGTGCCCAGGGAAGCAGCAGCAGCAGCCCGGGGCAAAGGGCTGGAACACTGGAGAGCCCCCTGCCACCAGCAGCCCCTCTGTGGGCACCCCGGGCTGGGCAGTGGGTCAGAGATCAGCAGAGCCATGGCCAGAGGCTCCAGTGGCAGTCCAGGCCTGGCACACACGTGCAGAGGATGTCTGTCTGTCTGTCTGGAGCCAGGGTTTGTCCCAAGCACACACCAGGTCTGTGGCTGAGCAAGGCACAGAGCTTGGCTGCCCCAGCCCTACTCCAGCCTGACCAGACACCCCTGACCCCACAGAGAACAGGGGCACAGACCCTGCTGGGGAATCGTTCAGGGGATGCTCCTTAGGAATGGATTATTCCTAGTTTCCAAATCCTGTTCACAACAGCAGCCAGGTCGGTCACAGATTTGTCCTGGTGATGCACCTGGCAGGATCCAGCCCCTGAGCAGGGATCCAGCCCCTGAGCAGCACCTTCAAGACCCCCTTCCCAGCCAGCCTCCAACCAGCTCCTCATCCCTCAGGTGAAATGCTCCCAGAAGCACCACACTGGAAAATATTCCACACAGCTGCCTATTTTTCCATAGAAATGGGAAATGAGAGCATCCCAACGCTTGCTGAAGTCACAGCCTCTCCTCACTGCTCCTTCTTCTCCCTCCTCCTGCAGCGTTCCCGTCCCCGTTTGTTGTGGAGAAACTCCCACGGGATTTGTCCTGGGACAGCCGATCCCTCGGAAAGCCTCGGAGCGCTGCCTCCCACCACGAGACAAGGCGAAGGCTGGTGAGGAGAGCAGGCAAAAACACATCACAAAAAAATCTCAATGATTTGGAAAACTTCCAGTCGAGGAAAAAAAACCATTTGTCAAGCACGGGCCTTTTCGCACGAGAACAAACAGCAGCGCTGCGGATCAAGGGCAGCCTGGGCAGAGCCAAAGCCCCGGGAGAAGATGGATGGATGCCTGCAGGGACCCCGGAGACAGCCAGGCTGAGCTCAGGGCAGCAGGAGCTCTCAGGGGGACACACCAGCACCCAGCAGCCTCGCAGACAAGCCTCACCCCTCCCAGGACACTGCTCTGCCCAGCTCTGGCATAAATGAGGCACGGGCAGAGCTGGGCACAGAGCTGCAATCCCCCCCCGTTTTGTTCCAGCACCAACCCGGCCCCTCCCTGCGGTCAGACCTCCCCAAAACACAGCCCCTGCACAGGGGCCGGGGCATGGAGCGCTCCAGTGATGCCTGGGGCATCCCTAACCTGCCTTCCAGCTGCTTCCAGCCCTGCTCAGCCCTAAACTCTTGGGAGGGAGGGAGGGAGGGAGCTGCCAAGACAAGAAACGCTGCCACTTTCCGTGCAGGCAACAGCGGCTGCAGCGAGGGGAGGGCTGCAGCAGGGCAGCCCCAGCACAGCACACGCTGCTGGGGCACAAAGCCTCGGGCCACCCAGAGGATGCTCAGTCCCCACTCCTGGTGAGGGTTTGGCTTTCCCGGGCTTGGCTGGTGCTCATCCTGCCCGTGAGGCAGACCCTGGCCAAGCCAAGGGGCTGGCACAGGGCTCACCCTGACTGCCAGCCCAGCCTGGCTGCACCTCGGGGGGCTTTGGCACCTGGCTGGGCACGGAGAAGGGAGGGAAGGAGGGAGGACGCTTGCTGCTCTCCTGGGCCCCAGCCAGGAGAGGAATGCTCGCTTCCCGGGAGAGGTTTGCCATGCCAGCAGCAGCGGGAGCAGCAGAGCCCCTCAGCACTGACCCTCCCAGCTCCAGCGCCCTCGGCCGCAGGAAGGGGAGGGCATTTCACGGCTCTGCTTGGCTCTCCCGCCTGGAAAACCGGCCCTTAGCTCCTGCCAGGCTGCAGCGCCGGGTGCTGCTGCACAGCAACATCTCTGCCTTGGAGACATTCAAAGGGCTGCAGCTGGCACGATGCTCGTGTACTTGGCACCGTGTTTGATGCTCCACGGATAAGATATTAAAATAACATTTCCAACATGCAGATTTACTGTGTCTGCTCCCCCCTCGCTCCAGCCAGAGCTGTTTAGAACAGGGTTTTATTGATGCTGCCAGACAGGCAGCACAGAGCTGGAGGAGTCACCTTGCTACGGGAGGAGTGGGCAGCTCTGTCCCAGGGATCTGTCTGTCCCTGTCCCCAGCTATCCCCAGGGAAGCTCTGGGATGCAGCAGCGCGTGGGACGAGCTCAGGAACCTGCTCAAGGTGATGGCCATGGAGAGCTGGGACACAGGAGCACCAGCCCTCGGCCAAGGTCAGCAGGGAAGGTGAAATCAGACACTACCTGCAGGATCACATTCAGGGAAGAGTTTTAAACCTTGCTGGAGAGGAGGAAGTCAAACCTGCTCCATGCTTCGCCTTATTTCAAAAGAAATTATCATTAGGTGAATTTTGTTTTAACAAAGTGGCTGAAGTGTTTGCCTTCTGCTGTCCTAAAAACCTCCATCAAGCCAGGGACTGAGTTTGCTGTTGGTGGGGAGCAGTCCTGTGCCATTACACACCACTGGGCTCAAGGAGAACGTTATCTGGGCTGGCAGCTCGAGGGGGAGGAGGGCAGGAGAAAAGAGAGGAGCTGCGTTATTTCCATGGAGCTCTGCAAAGGGCTCTCCTGGCTCACTGTGCCCGTCCATGTCCCTGCTGGCCAGCACGACTTTATTAATGTTTACGATGTGCCCTACTTCTTAATGCGGCTCTGTCCCGCTGAAAGAATCCATTTGCATTTTTAATGAAATTTGGATAAGCAATTTTGCAGATCCCCGGCTCACCAGGCTCCAGAACCCTCACCCAAAACCCAGGGACTGCAGCCCTGGAGCTCCTGCCAGCCCTGGTGCCACCCAGAGCGGCCCTGGGGCCAAGAGGGGACATTCCATCCCAATTCTGTGCTGGCACAGCTGGCACAGCACCCACCCCACCCCAGCCATCGTGCCCACAGGCAGCTTTACATCCAGTCTGTTTCAATAAAGCAATAAAGGGGAAAGTTCCGTACATAAGAGACTAAGTGGGACAATAAAAATCTGTGAGCTCGCCCGAAATGTCTCCCAGCTGTTCTGCAGCCCTTTAGAGGAACAAAATAGGGCAGATTGCAGAAATACTGAGATGGGTGTCCCCAGCCATGTCTGCAGTTCTCACCAGCCTCTTGCCATGTCCCCTTTGCTGAGCAGCTGAGAAGAGAGGAACCTCTCTGCTGAGCCTGAGGAGCTGCCAGCAGAGGCAGGATGAGAAGGAGCAGAAGCTCCTGGTAACTCCTCGGAAGCTGCAGCCCCAGCTCTCACACGGGCAGCAGCTCCCAGCTGTGTGCCCAGTTTTTCCATGCCACCAGTTTGAATTTTGGAATAAAAACCTGATCTTCAGCAGAAGAGACGCTCACCCTTTACCCGTGACACACTACAGGGCCAGGCCCCCTCAGCAGGGCAGGAAAATCAGCTGCAGCAACTGCATCAAAAGTTCCACCCCAGCTCCCAGCAATCTTCCCACCTGGAGTTTCCCCTTCCTTTTGGAAGAGGTCACAGGGCAGCATCCCCACAGCACCACCCCAGTCACCCCGAGTGCCTGGCAGCAGCTGCAGAGGAATGCTGCAGGGATGGCCCCAGCCCTGCCCCGCACGTCCCTGCAGGAGGAACAACGCTCCTGGGAGGTTAAAGGCTGCCTGGAGCTGCTGGGCTTGCACAAGGAGGCAGGTACCCAGCACCCCAGCTCCTCTGAGGGGATGCTCCCCCTCCACGCTGCCTCCAGAGCTCCCCCAAAGCCACTCAAAAGTTGCCAAGGCAAACTTGTGTCTTTTGGAAGGGTCTGGGGCGAGAAAACCCCTAAAAGAGGTGGCTGTTCAAGCGGATCTCGTTTCAGGCCGGTTGACGGCGCCTGTCCCTCACAGCCGGGCCCCACTGACCATCCCCAGGGTCCCCCCAGCTGCTGCCTCCTGCCCTTCCCTCGCAGCCGCATCCCAGAGCCAGCCTCAGCCCAGATTGGCAGCTGCTCGGGGGCGGTTTTCCATTTCTGAGCGCACGGCACCCGCTCCTCAGCACATGATCGAGTAATAAATATTTGGAAAGATCTGTTATTTTTACATAAACAGTCACAACACATTGCCGAGGCTGGGGAAAGAGCCGGCTCCTGGCTGCCGAGCGCTGCTCCGACCCCGCCGGCCCCGGGTCCCCGCTGTCCCCTCCCGCCTGCCCGGCACCCGGAGAGGGAGCTCCGAGGGCTGCGGGACTCGCTCCTCCCGGCCTGCAGAGCCTGCCGGGGCCTCACCCGGGATCTCCTCAGCCCCCCTGAAGCCCACCAAAGTTCTGCAGGAGCACAGCTCCATCAGCTCTCCCAGCTCCCTTTCCATAAAATCACAGAGCGGCTGAGGCTGGAAGGGATTTCTGGAGGTCACCTTGTCCAACCCCTCTGCTCACCCAGGGCCACCTGCCCAGGACCATGCTCAGCTGGCTTTTGAGTACCTCCAAGCAGGGAGACCCCACGCCCTGCCTGGGCAGCCTGTTCCAGCCCTCCCCTTGCCGCGGGGCTGCTGGAACATGGAAAACCTCGGGCTCATCTTCCCTTCCCCCTGCATCTCCTGGCTGCTGCCATCCCCAGCACCATCAGCCTGGCAAACCTGCCAAAGGCTCCTGAGCCCCCACGCAGCTCTGAGCTGGAATCAGCTTGGTCCCTCTGTACATCACTGCCTGCACCACAGACAGCTTGTCCCGAGAATTCTGGAGGCTGGAGCTAAAGGAGAGGAAGCAGGTTCAGCCCAGGACTCAAACTCACTTGCCAGCCACCCTGAGAGAAGCTCCTTTCTGCTCTTCGGCCTCTGGAACATCAAACACCCACCAAAAGGTGTCTCCCCAAAAATTCATGTTTTGCACCCTGCCAGGATGCTAATTCACAGCAAACTGGTTCTCAAATAAACTCCATTCACATGGCTGAATCTCCTCCTGGACTTCACCTTCTCCTGCCTTACATCATCCTTCCTCCTTCAGCAGCTCCAGGACCTTCCTCCCCTCCCACCCTCACCGGGCACCGCTGCTGGGCCACAGCCCAGTGTGACACCCACCTGCGTCAGCTCTCTTCCAGCCTGGGGGCCATTAATAACAATTACCTCGTAATTCTCTTTCATTATCGTATTATTTGGGGTGGCAAAGGCTGACCCCAGCATATTCAGCTTGTTAATGGAATTACAGCTCCTTCCGCAGCCCCGGGCAGGGAGCGAGGGAGAGTGGCAGCCCGGGAGGCTGGAGCTGCCCTGTCCCCTCTGCAGGAGCTGCTGGAGCTGCCCTGTCCTCTCTGCTGGAGCTGCCCTGTCCCTTCTCCAGGAGCTGCAGGAGCTGCCCTGTCCTGTCCCCTCTTCAGGAGCTGCCCTGTCCCCTCTGCAGGAGCTGCTGGAGCTGTCCTGTCCCCTCTGCAGGAGCTGCTGGAGCTGTCCTGTCCCCTCTGCAGGAGCTGCCCTGTCCTGTCCCCTCTGCAGGAGCTGCCCTGTCCCTGTCCCCTCTGTGGGAGCTGCAGGGACAAGGAAGCCAGGGCTCCAGGGCTGTGCCTTTGCTCAGGAGCAGCTCTTGCCACCCTGCCCAGCTCACTCTGGGCTCTGACCCTGACCTGCAACCCCTGCTGTGCCAGGATCCCTCTCAGAGCATCCCTGAGTCCCCCAGCACGCAGGCTGCAGCTGTGGAGAGCTGCAGGCTCACCCACACCCAGAAATGCCCAGAGTGGTCAGGGTGTGACCAGTCAGGGCTTGGCTGCTGCCCCAGCCTTTTTCTCTCCAGGGTGAGTGTTTGCAGACCCACAGCCCCTCCTCCCTGCCAGCCCCAGCTCCTGACTGCTCTCCCAGTTCCTGTCCTGGCTACAAGGGAAGCATTCACATCTCCCTTCAGAGCAGCTCTTTGCTATGAAGTTCTAACTCAACACAAACCTTTTTTGCTGCTCTTTTCAGCTGCAGTTTCCCAAAGGAGCAGGGGTGAGTGGTGGGGCCCTGGGGAGCGCAGGGGCCTCGGGAAGGGCTGGAGCTGTGGCCCCAGCACACCCCTGGCTCCATCCCCACCTGAACAAGCCACTGCCATGGGGGTTTGGAAAGCAGGAAGGGGTTTCCAGGAGTAAGAGAGGGTGAGAAAGCTCCCAGGAGCAGACACAACTTCTCGTGGTGCTGTTCTGATTCTGCAGTGCCCGTTAAAGAGGGCTGGGTTCACAAAGATGAATTTCAGCTGGGCTAATGCGACTGCAGAACAATTCCTCTGGAGATGCTTGCTCCACGTCCAGGATTTGGCCTACATAAGATCCCATCACTCCTCCAGCAGGCTGCTGACGTCCCTTCAGTGAGGAAGGAACATTCTGGATGGTGTTTGTTACAAAAACCAAATGTAAAGAAATACCACGAGCGCTGAGCATCTCCTCCATCCTGCAAATTACAGGCTGGTTAAGGCCTCCCCTTCTGTACCTGCCACTGGTGCACCTGACAAAGACAGCAGCCTCTGCACTGGCAGTTTTATAGAAAAATATCCCAAATATAAATTGATGCAATATTAGAAGGCAAAATACTCTCTATGGCAACCTGAAAGGTCTTAATTATCCCCGCAGGTGGCAGAACGAGCAGCCCCACACACACCGAGCTGGCAAAGTGGGCTTTTGAGTGGGTATTGAGGGGAAAATCTCATTCAACCCCTTGAGAGTTCAGGCAGCTCCTTCAGCAGGGAAAGAGCCTTGAACTCCCTGCACCACCCCAAAAACTATTGTATTTGTGACTTCAAATCCTTCTGAGTGTCTTAACTAGTAGGGAGAGGGAATCAAATGAGGTTTCCAACTCCAGAACGCCCGTTCCCGTAGCAACAGCAGCCCCGCGCTGGCGCGGTGGGATGGGAACGCCGTGGGATGAGGATGCTGTGCAGAGCCTGCCACAGCCCGGCCCCAGGCACACGGGAACCCCCAGCCTGGGGCTGCGGCACGTGGGGTGCAGCAGAAATCACCGAATCCCAGAATGTTTGGCTTGGGAGAGACCTTAAAGCCCATCCAGTGCCACCCCTGCCATGGCAGGGACACCTCCCACTGTCCCAGGTGCTCCAAGCCCTGTGCTGGCCTTGGGCACTGCCAGGGATCCAGGGGCAGCCACAGCTGCTCTGGGCACCCTCTCAGGGGAGGATTCCTTCCCAATATCTAACCTAAGTCTCCCCTCTCAGTCTGAAGCTGCTCCCCCTTGCTCCATCACTGCCTGTCCATGTAGAAGTCCCCAACGTAAAGCACATCCCGGGAATTCCAGTGCCCAAACCAGCTGGTTTGTAAAGATGTGCTTTGATGGCTCGGAGCAGAAGGGCCAGTGGCATCTGGAAGGAGGAGAAGGTATTTAACCACCACTGAAACAGAAATGCCTCCAGGGAAAAAGCATCCAGGTGGCCACACGCGAACTGGGAGTTACTGCTGTAGGAATAGCTCCTTTGGAAATTAGCAACTCTCCAGTGAATTCCTGACCAGCTGGTAAGACAGTGCTTAGACATCATTATTTCTACAAATACAACAACCAGGGGGAAAAAAACCCAAAAAACAACAATCAATCTTCAGCAGAATCAGCCTGAAGTCAACTTCCAAGAGAAATTTGCTAAGTAATTCTGGAGCAGGAAAAGCTCCTTTTCAATTATTCCCTGTGAGGGTGCTGAGGTGTTGCTGTAGGCCCCCAGCCGGGTAATAATTAGCATTGACTCCATGATTCTCACAAGGCTGATCGATCACTTTATTTTAGTGTAGTTATTGAGGAACCCATCGCCCTTACACACAGTCATGACACAGGTGGACCCAATTGGTCCTTGATTCCAAACACTATTATTAGTGGCTAATTAGGAAACCACCCTTTGGTAAACAAGTCTCCACAACACATTCCGCAGGTTCACAACAGCAGCTGCAGCAAGTGAAGAGAAGAATTGTTTATCATTCTTTTCTCTGATCTTCTCACAGCCTTCCCCAGGACAACGCCTGGGAAAGTCTGTGCCTCTCTCTGTGGCCAGAGAGCTGCTGGCACACTGAGGCCCTGGCATGGGGTGCCCAGAACAGCTGTGGCTGCCCTTGGATCCCCAGCAGCGTCCCAGGCCAGGCTGGACACTGGGGCTTGGAGCAGCCTGGGGCAGTGGAAGGTGTCCCTGCCATGGCAGGGGTGGCACTGGATGTTCTTTAAGGTCCCTTCCAACCCAAACCATTCCATGAGTTGGCACCTTTCCTCCCCCCAGCACTCCTGCTCCTTGCAAACACTTTCCACACAGTCGTGGATGGAGCTCGTTGAGAAAGATCCAAAGTTTTTGTCATTGGGCACATCTGACTGCAGAGAGGCAGGAACACAGCTCTGCTGAGCTCTGCCAAGGTGCCCGGGGAGAGCAACACCTCAGCAGCCACCTTCAGCTGCCACAGGGCACTGAAAGCTGGCTGTGAGGAGCAGCCTCAGCAGACCCCGGACCCCAGGCTCCCACAGAGGCAGGGAAGCAGCAGCCAGCCGGGCACACCGGGCAGGGCAGGAGCAGCAGGATTCCCGAGCTCCAGGCTGGTTAGTGCTGCTGCTCTGGAAAGCATTGAGCCACCCTCAGGGACACACAGCAATTTGGCACAGCCTGCAGGGCAGCTCCGCCACGCTGAGAGCCAGCCCTGGCTCCGGCAGCCCGGGGAAAGCCCTGCCTCACCCGGGCCATCTCTGGCACTGCCAGCCCCACAGCCCCAGCAGGGCCAGCCTGGGCTCCCACACTGAAATCCCTGACCCTCCATCTCCTCAAAGCCAGCAGGGCCAGCCTGGGCTCCCACACTGAAATCCCTGACCCTCCATCTCCTCAAAGCCAGCAGGGCCAGCCTGGGCTCCCACACTGAAATCCCTGACCCTCCATCTCCTCAAACCCAGCAGGGCCAGCCTGGGCTCCCACACTGAAATCCCTGACCCTCCATCTCCTCAAACCCAGCAGGGCCAGCCTGGGCTCCCACACTGAAATCCCTGACCCTCCATCTCCTCAAACCCAGCAGGGCCAGCCTGGGCTCCCACACTGAAATCCCTGACCCTCCATCTCCTCAAACCCAGCAGGGCCAGCCTGGGCTCCCACACTGAAATCCCTGACCCTCCATCTCCTCAAACCCAGCAGGGCCAGCCTGGGCTCCCACACTGAAATCCCTGACCCTCCATCTCCTCAAACCCAGCAGGGCCAGCCTGGGCTCCCACACTGAAATCCCTGACCCTCCATCTCCTCAAACCCAGGCGCCCACCCCAAAGCCCGGCCTCGGGGCTGGTGCTTTACACAATCCCAGACCATGCTGAGCAGATCAGGGGAGCTCCTCCTGCACTCCCCCACACTTTCCATCAGAAAAAACCTCCTACAAATTTTATTATCAGCTTCTAGTAACAAGTCTGGAGCAAGGAATTCTTTAGGCAAAGGCTGGGGATTGAGCCCTGCTCCCACACCTTCCCACGGCTCTGCAGGCCCATGGGAACCGTCCCAGGAGCTCTCGCCCCTGCTCGGGAGGCTTCACCACAGCCCTTGCATCCTCCACCACATCAAGAGGCAGATGGATCATTGTCACGTCAAGGGGAAGATGGACCGAGTCAAAACAGAGAAGGATTCCTTTGAAAGGGCCCCGCTGCGGGGACGGTGCCGGTGCAGCTGCCAGGGATGACAGAACCAGGCAGCGTCCCCAGGGACGCAGCTCAAGACAGCTCCTTGCTCACTCGAGTACAGAAGTGGGAGAGCAATTAGGAGGAGCAGCAACGAGCTGCTCCCCCTTCCAGCCTTCCCACTCACACCCCCTCCACGGTGCTGCAGCGCCGGGGGACAGCCCCCCAAAACTGCCAGCGCAGGCAGAACCTGCAGCCAGCCCCCCTTGGGAGGGCTTGCTTCTTTGGGCATCATGAGATGACAGCCAAAGACTTCCTGAGGGTGCAGAGGGCACCGTGTGGGTGACCCCCAGTACAGCCACCGCTCCTGCCCCATCACCTCCCTGGAGCCAGGAGGAGCAGGACCCTGCCCAGGCCTGGCTGCCACAGCAGGAATTGGCGCTCGAGCCCCGCCAGACACGAAACAAGACAAGTTCAGGCTGAGTAGTGAGAACCTCCCGGTGTCAGAAATAGCTCTGGGGAAGTGATACCACAGACAAGGCTCCGGGGCACACACGGGGACTTCTTGGGGCACAGCGCCTGGCGCTGCTCTGCTGCTGCCCCTTCCTGCTCTCCCACGGGCCTGGCAGCAGATCCCAGAGCCCCCCCGAGCAGCAGTGCTGCAGGAAAACCTGGAGAAAGCTGGGGGTGATGCTGCTGCACCTCCTGCACCGCCCACCCAGTCTTTGCTGGTGCTCTGGGTGCAGCCTGACCTCAGACATCCTTTGGCTTCCCCCAAACCAAGGCACCAGCAGAGCCTGCCCCGCAGCCAGGCACTGCCACGGCCCTCCTCTGGATTGCTGCCCCTCTGCCTCCACGTGAAGTCGTGTGCTGAAGTTACCCGAGAGCTGGAAGTGAGTCAGCACAGCAAGGACAGCCTAAGAATGAAACTAATTAAAAGTACTCATTCAAGGCCGCATGTTCCACCAGACCCAGGACCCCAGAGAGAGCCAGCTGCACCTGTGGGAGGCAGGACACAATCCCAGCGCCTTGCTCCCACCTCCTGCAGCAGACTGCACAGGGAACGGCTCCCTCCATCGCACAGAGGGCAGGGGCCGTGCTCCTCACCAGACACGGGGGCTTTGAGGAGCTTTCCTTCAGCCCGATGACTGCAGAGGTCACGCTGCGCCTGAAGCCACACCAGCCCACCAAGGGGTGATTGGTGACTGGAGGCAGTGAGTGAAACCAGTGACAGAAACGAGCTGGAACAGCTCCAGGCCACGCAGCAGGAGCAGATCAAGCAAACCCTCCCTGCCCTTACCCTGTACTCATCCTCCCCTTCTCTTTTCCAGGGGTAACCGTGGAATTTCCTGACCAAGACTAAAAGACCCCAAGGTCAAACAGGGTTCTAAGCCCCCAGCATTCCACAGATCCAAAAGCAATGCCTTAACCAGGTCTGAGCAACTCCCGGGGACTGGGCAGGACCTAAACACTTCCCTGGCACTGCCTGCTGTTGCTGGTGTCATAGAAATGCTGCACCAAGAGATTCTGGGACATCCATTTGCAGGGTGACACCCCCAGGGACAGGGCTGGAAAGCTGCAAGAGGAGAGGTGCGGGTGTCAGGGTTCGTGGGCATCCACGGGCACAGCTGGAACACAGCTGCCTTGGCCCTCCTCCAGCAGGCAAGTGCAACAGGGAGAGCCCTCCCCACGCACACAGAACCCCAGGGTTGGAAAAGCCCTCTGAGCCCCCCTCACACCCCAAACCCGCCTGCTCTGGAGCGTGGCAGAGCAGAAGCACTTCAACCACTGGCTTACATGGCTAACAAGCGTTTAGTTAAACCCTCCCTGCCGCCGAGAGCGCGTCCTTCATGCAGCCGGGATGGAAAATGAGCTTGAAACCAAATGCAGCCGGTGCAGTGGGCAGGGAGGGCAGCAGAGCCAGGCTGTGGGCAGGTCCTGGGTGGGCAGCGATGCCCCCCGAGTGGCAGACCCACCGTGCTGGGGGAGAGGACAGACTGACAGCAATGCTGGAGCAGCTTCTGGCATTAAAGCACAGAGACGCTGAGCGCTCTGTCCCTTGCCACCCTCCCAGCCACGTAAGACAGAGCAGATGCGAGCCCCTCTCGTGGATTTCTGATTTAATATCAGCGTGTAACCAGAGCTGCCTCATGCTAACAAACTCTGACAGGAGATAAGTAACCATCCAGCCACGAGCCCTGCAAGAATCACACCAGACAATTAAACAGCCTTCCAAAAATAGCCTACCTGACCTGCTACCACTCCTGACTATCAATCCAGCCCTCCCTGCAGAGAAGCTGCTACAGTTGAGTCAAACCTCAAAATACTCCCCCAAAATAGAGCCAAGCCAGTGCCGTGTCTGTAAGCGATCCTCCCCTTCCTCAATTTAGATTGCTCAGAAACCTTCACAGAGAGAAAAATCACTACGTGTCAGCAGAGCAGAGGCAGATATTGATGGCAAACACGGCAGCAGTGGGGGAAGGCTGCGAGCCCAGGGTGCAGCCAGCTGGGGTGGCACAGTGGCAGGGAGCGGGCATCGGGCACCACACCAGGCAGCTCCGCCTGCTCACGGGGGGCTCTGGGAAGAAATTCGAGTCTGAAGCCTCCAAAGGTTCCGGGCTGGTGTTTTCCATGATCTGCTGTGCAGCACAGACAGGCCGCCTGTGCAGGCGAGTGGGGCTTTGCCTGCACCCCGTGGGGCTTCCAGGACCCCCCTCTGCCTCCCCACATCCCCTGGGCTTTGCTGGCTCCCAGCCCCTTTCCAGAGCTCGGTCTCACACCAAGGAGCTGCAGCCTCAGCTGCTGAGCACGAGGAGGGTTCTGTGCCTAGGCTCTCCAACCCCAGGTGCTGTAACCCCACAGAGCCTGGGTTCACCCAAAACCATGCACACAGCCACACCACACCTGCCTTCCAGCCCCACGGGAACAGGAGAAGGCTGAGCCCGAGGAATCACACAGGGGTTTGGGCTGGAAAGGACCTGTAAGACCATCCCATGCCACCCCCTGCCGTGGGGGGACACCTTCCACTATCCCAGGCTGCCCAGAGCTCCATCCAGCCTGGCCCTGCACCCTTCCAGGAAGGACCTTGCAGTGCCATGTGAAGGCAGCCCAGGCTCACACCCGGCTGGCACAGCCTGCTGCCAGCAGCATTCCTGGGGGAAGGCAGGGCACCCCATGACAGTGAGCTAAACCACGCAGGAGAAGTTTCTATCTGGGTATGGTGACACCAGGGAGGCTGGGTGTCACCTCCTCCAGACACACAGCTGAGTTACCCCATGCCCTGGCAGAGCAGGCTTTCCCACCTGTCACGTAGATGCAAATAAACTTTAAAAAATTACCTTTTCTCACAAATTACACAAAGACCTGAAATGCACCCTTTGGTTCTCCACCTAAGCCTTTTTAAAGGCTGTATAATTTTCATTCCTCTGCCAGTGAGAGTCACTCACAGGAAGTTCCTGCATGGTTTCCGTGTTACTTCAGCACAGCCCTGCTTACAAAACCTGGGTCTTGCACAGAAAGCTCCACAATGTGCCCCAGGAAGGCACCGAGGCCACCAGAAGTGTCCTGCCAGGAGGTGCCTCCTCCTGCCCAGCTCCCCAGGGTCTGGGGGGACACCAGAGCTGGTTCCCAAAGGACAGAGAGCATGGCAGCAGCCCAGAGCCAGAGGCTCTGCAGGAGAGGAGCAGCATCCTCACCAGGCAGCTCCACAGGGAGCAGGGCAAGCATCCTGCCCATCCTGTCCCCAGGCACTGGTGGGATGTTACCCCAGAGCACAGCTGGGCTCTGCCCCTCGGGAGGGGACACAGCCGGGGACAGCCCCTGGCATCGCCACGGAACTCCAGCTGGGCCATGCAGAGGCCGAAGGCTCCTGCCACACCTCGCACAAACATGTATTTTTGTGTCCAATTCCATCAGATCCACCACTGGACCCAGCTGTCCCCAGAGGCTGCCCTGCTCACTCCCCCTGCAGCTCATCTTCTCCAGCAGCCCCCTCCCCACGCTGCCACGGGGGAAGGGGCTGCTCACTCACACCCAACAGCTTCAACAGCAAGCAGAGGTTTGTACGCAGGACACGAGAGACCACCGCTTTCCCGAGCTCTTCCAGCACAGGTGTGCTCGGTCCCCGGGGCAGCAGCATCACTCCTGGAGCAGCGGCAGTGCTCCCAGCTGGCTGTGCTGGGGGAGCAGCACAGCTCCCACTCCCAGCACGGGGATGCTGGGCCACAGGGTGATGATGAGCCATGAGCCCTCACAATTAAGCCGCTCGTTTCAGGGTAATGGCTTGGCAGGGCCCGGACAGCAAATAAAACCTGAGCAGGACAAGACCTGAATGTGCAATAGCCCGATCAAAGCAACAGCTGTCCTGACAGGCAGCCACCTCCCACGGCCACTGCAGAGCAATTACAGGAGCCCAACAGGCCCTGCAGGAGGAAGATGAGATACTAGCTCCTTATTAGACATCCACTGGCTCCTTACAGGGGAGGACATCAAAGCCAAAGGCCAGCAGAGTGGGACTGGAACGTGAGCAGCAGCATCCACACACACCTCTGCTGCTGCAACAGCAGCGATCCCACGGCTCCAGCACTGCCACACGTGCCTGGCAGCACTGCCACACATCACAGTCACACACCTGCCCAGGTTCCACGTCTAAAACAAAGTGCTCCACCCTGCCAGTCCAGCTTCTGCCTTGTGCTAAATGGACGGGTGGTAACAGCTCTCCAAAACCTGTGGGATGTTCCAGCAGCAGATGATGGTCCTGAGCCTGCCCATCCCAGCGCAGGTGGGGCCAAGCCCCCGGCACCTCCGGTCTGGCTCCAGCCCACCCGCATTTCTGTTTCCTAAACCGTCACTCCTAAAGCCAAAAGCTTTAGCACCCCGTGCGAGTCAGCAGGGAGCTGACAGCTATTATTTTAGGAGTCTCCATCTGGACCCATTGCAGCATCTTGCTGCTCTAATTTAGTGCACAGGCTGCCGGGGAGGGGATGCTGCTTCCACCCCCGGGGGATGTTGGACTTGGAGCACCTTCCCGTCCCTAAAGGGGTTCCAAAAGAGGAGGATGCCAGGGGGCTGTCCCTGCATCCCTGGGAGTGCCCAAGGCCTGGTTAGATGGAGCTTGGAGCAGCATGGCACAGTGGAAGGTATCCCTGCCATGGCAGGGGTGGCACTGGATGGGCTTCAAGGTCCCCCCAACCCAGCCAGCACCACCACCCAGCTGGCCCCACAGAGCTTCCCTGAGCGCCCAGCACAGGGCAAGGAGGGCAGCCCTGGCTGGGAGCCCTTTGCTTCCCCTTTTGGAAGGCACCAGATGGGCCACGTTCTTCTGAACCCTCTGTAAGTGCTGACACAACACTGCTCCCTCACATGACTTTCCTCTTGCTTTTTAAAGAAGTTTTCTTGTTTCGCTCTGACACAGTGGAAGTAAATTTACAGCCCAGGCAGGAGTGATAAGGGAAGAACTCGCTGCAGAGCCCGAGGCACCTGATCCAGGAATGAGATAAGTGACCAGACCCCACAGCAAGGAAGGGGCCCCCTGTCCTGGGGGATGCAGGGCAGCCCCTCAACCCACAGCAGCAAAGGTTTGCTGCCTCCAAACCCCACAGAGCAGGAAGAGGTCCAGCAAAGGGCAAGGTGACCAAAACTGTGCAGTTGGCTGCGTATGGAGAGTGATGGAGAAGGCTGCAAAGCCCAGCCTGGGGGTGGGACAGATGATGGGGGACACCATAAAGCCACAGAGTCCTGGCTGGAGGGGGGATTGGCTGTTGTGAGGACCTTCACACAACGGTGCTGCTTCCAAGCCCAACAAGCCACAGCAGCAGCAGTGAGAGCAAAGCAGAGCATGGTCCAGGGGAGCCTCTCTCGTGCAGGTACCCCTGCCCCTGCCTGGGGTGTGCAGGCACAGGGTGACATTCCCTTTGGTGGCCCTGCAGTGAAGCACCCACAGCAGCCAGCATTGCCTTACAAGAATCCAGCCTTATAATTTCTGAAATTAAAAAGGGAGTTCTTCTACTGCGAGTTAAAATAGAAGTTTTTGTCACAAATTACCGGCTTTCACTCCCCTCATACCTGAGCTTAAACTGAAACTTAAATGGAAATTTACAGGAGAATGAGAAAGTGAGTCAGCCTGCCCTTCCCAACAGGCATTTATTTTCATCCTCTCGGACTCAGTTAATAGTAACAGGAGAGAAATTAAGTTTATTCCAAATTTACAAAGCCCAGAAGAGGGGAGGTGCTTTTGGAGGGAACTCCACAGCAGCAGGGACAATGGGATCTGCTGCTGGCCAGGGGTGCTGTGGCTCCTGTCCCCATCCCAGCAGGCAGCACAGGGTGCAGGGATCCCTCCTGCTCTGCGGGGCCTGTCCCCATGGCAGGATGTGCTGTGTTATGTCACCCACGGTATCCCACTTTTCCCACCCACAGCACCCTGGGGAAATGGCTGAAACGACCTAAAAGATAAACCAGCCTCTTGCCTCGTAACCTGTTGGGCCAAACTGCAGCCAGGTGACAGCAGAGGGACTTCACCTCCCAAAGCCTGGGACACAGGCCAAACCAGCTGGGAATTTCCAGCTCTCAGCTGGGAAAGGAGCAGCAACCATTCACAGCAAACCAAAGATGAAAGCACAGCAATCCTCCCACCAGGAGCTGCTCTGAGGAGAGGCAGCCCAGGTGAGCAGGGGGCCAGGGCAGCCTGGAGGGCCCTGCCCTGGCACAGCACGGAGACATGGTCACTCCTGCCCAGCACAAACCCTGGCCACCTCAAACACCCAGCCTGTGACACTCGTGAGCAACACTGAGGCAGAGCCTGGGGCAGGAGCCAGCCCAAGGCTGTGGGGTTGGTTCTCATTTTGCACTTGTGCAAGCTGACAACACAGGAGAAACGAAAAAAGTGTCCAAAATACACTTCAAAGTGTTGGGAACACGTTTCAAAGCCCCTTATCCTCCAGCAGCAGCAGAGCTGAGCTTCGGGAGACACTGCAAAGCTTCCTACCCTACTACACATCTCTTGGGTATTCAGGTCAGCAGAGGGGCTGCTGGTAGAGCAGAAAAATCCTTTTAGGTACATAATAAGGTAGAATTGAATTCTCCTCCAAGGTGGAGAGACAAAAGCCATTTGTCATGCAGCATTTGCTGACAGGACATGTCCACAGCCCAGCCCGCAGAGCCAGCGCTGCAAACAAAGGAATTCACACCCCAGGTGTTTGGGACCAAGGCAGACATTCACCCAGTTGCAGAGAGGGAAGAAATCTGAGCTACAGTTTGATTTTAGAAGAATTCTCTACAAGGGTTCAGCACCCGACCAAGATGCAAATCACCATCATGGCTTCCTGAGCAAATGAGCTATTGCTGCATTTTTTCCAGTCCAGCAGCATCTTGTTCTGAAGATCTAATAGCAGCCCTACTGAGCAGCAGCTAATTAAAGCCTTTCCTCCTGCCAAAACCCCAGATTCAGTCTCTAAATGACCCAGTAAGTGAGACTTTTTCCACCTCAGAAGCGCTGGGAGACACCAGGTCGGCAGCTCTGCCCTTGTCACCACTGTGGCTGTGCCCTCCCTGCCGAAGGCAGAGCCACCACGGGCTCATCCCTGCTCCTCTCCCTGCTGCTCCTCAGGAGGGGATGGTTCTAAGTTAACCCACACGCTTACACACCCACATGCCTCCCTTCCAGAAGGCTGCGGCCCTGAGGCTCCTCTCCATCAAAGACAAGTGAGCAAGACAAACTTGGAAATTAATGGACTGAGCTATTGGAGACGGTCCTGAGACACACGATCACACAAAAATGAACTAGTCCAGTTTCAGAGCCATTCCTGGGGCAGAAATCTGCCCTGAGAGGCTGGGGAGGGGACACACAGGTCCTGCCCAGCCTTTCTGCCCCTTGCACACAGGGATGGCCCTCTTGGCAGCTCTGCCATCCTCAGAAACCACCTGGCAATTACAGATGTTGCATGAAAGGGCACTCGGCTCCGATCAGACCCCCAAAAGCAAGTTACTCCATCAAACCCTTCAGAAACCAAGTGAGCATGGAGATGTTGATCCCTCCTCCATCAAGGCTGGCTGCCCAAGGAGCCCATACAAACCCTGGGGCAGACCACAACACCAAAGCCTCTCCCACAGCCCATCTCCATCATCACGACCAAGCAAAGGCATCTCCACGGCAAAAACGGCACCGAGCCACGGAAAATGATAAATCATCACTTGGGGGGTTATTTCCAGCTGTGCAGAAATCGTCTGGGTGGCAGGGACTTCTCCTGAGTGACAGCTGAGGACAGAGGGGCTCCAGAGCTGTCCCTGCCAGCACGGCACAGCCTGGCACGGCACGGCACAGCCTGGCACGGCACGGCACAGCCTGGCACGGCACGGCACAGCCTGGCACGGCACGGCACAGCCTGGCACGGCACGGCTCCTGCATGACAGGGACAGTGCACCTGCCCCAGGCACCACTCCTGTCCCTTAGGCTGCCTCCCCGCTCTTGGCTGCTCTCGGTTTAGGCCAGGCTCTGGAGCGCGGCCAGGGATTTCTCCTAAGGCAGGCTCAAGTTGAGCACTGAAGTGCGACCAAGGCGAAGCACGGGCTGACCCAATGCCCGGCTGCCAGGCCGAGCGCCCGGAGCCGTGCCAGGCTCCATCGTCCCTGTGCCCGCAGGCAGGGCTGGTCCCCGGGAGCTGCTCCGCTCTGATTCAGCCTCTCCGCAGCAGCGCAGCGCTGGGAGGGCTCCGGAGCCGGAGACACAGTAAATAATGACTTTGCACTGCGTCAGGAGCTAATCCACTCAGTGATGCAAATGAAATTCATGGGCCACTTCCCCCTCACTCCGGCTCCTCAGTGATATTATAAAACAATCCTGACTTCATCGCGATGTCACCGCGGCTGCAGGAAGCCTTCAGGGGAGCCAGGACGACTTTCACTCCTCTTCACCACCTCACTTTCTCATTCTTCTGCTATAATTGGAAATGATGAAAATGCATTTGTTCATGTGCTCCCAGTGTCAGCTATTCAATGTGCTTGTGCTCTCCGTTCAGACCATCAGAATAAAGGGATTTAACTGTTCCCCCCAAAGGTGAAGCTATTCCTGTTGCATCCTTTCACATGGCAACAAAAGATAGGGAGGAATCCACCACCAGGATCAGCTGGAACACACTGGCAACACAGCACGAGGAAGAGGAAGAACAGCTGAAGGCTGAGATTTAGACATCTGAATCTTTTTTAGCTTCCCTGCTGCTGACTAAATATCAAATGTAGGAAGACGAGAGCAGAACCACAAGGGACTGAAGATTTTAAACACAGAATCAGAGAATCCTGGAATGGGTTGGGTTGGAAGGGACCTTAAAGCCCATCTTGTTCCAACCCTTGCCACGGGCAGGGACACCTTCCACCGTCCCAGGCTGCTCCAAGCCCTGTCCAAGCTGGCCTGGGACACTGCCAGGGATCCAGGGGCAGCCACAGCTTCTCTGGGCACCTGTGCCAGGGCCTGCCCACCCTCCCAGTCAGGAATTCCTTCCCAATATCCCATCCATCCCTGCCCTCTGGCAGTGGGAGCCATTCCCTGTGTCCTGTCCATCCAGGCCTTGTCCCCAGTCCCTCTCCAGCTCTCCTGGAGCGCCTTTAGGCCCTGCAAGGGGCTCTGAGCTCTCCCTGGAGCCTTCTCCTCTCCAGGTGAGCAGCCCCAGCTCTCCCAGCCTGGCTGCAGAGCAGAGGGGCTGCAGCCCTGGGAGCAGCCCTGGACTCGCTCCAGCAGCCCCATGTCCCCAAACACAAGCCCTGAGTGACAGCACAGGCAGAGCCACAGCTCACAGCTCCTGCTCCAGACCAGCTGCTCCCAGATCTCCCTGCACAGACACCAGTTATCCCCCATTTTCCCAACCACACCCCAAAAATATGCAATTCATCTCCTGCTTAGAGCTGGAAAGCTTCCCTTGTTCCAGAGACTGAGCTGGGGAGGGAGCTCCCACCCAAAGAGGGAAGCTCACAGACGGGCTCCTTGGAAAAACCCAGATTTAAGTAGATGCAAAAAAGCCAGTTTTCAGGGAGCTGTGCCATAACAAGCCTCAAGTTTGCAAATCCAGTAACTTCCATGTACTGGAGCTTATTAATATTGGATTTTTTGGCAGGCGCTGCCTTGTCCAGCTCGGATTAGCAGCAAGTATATTCCGCTTGTCAGATTTAAACAAGATGTATAAATCTGGCACAAAAGCAAGACCAAATATGGAAGCAAATTATTTAAATTGACAAGATGTAGCTCACAAGCATTAAGCACTTGCAGTCAGTGCCCATCAGCTGGGGCAGGAAGGCTCCTGCTCTGGGCCACAGGAGGTAAATTCTGAAAGCAAGAGGCTAACGAGGTTACCCGCCCCAAACGCCTACTGATTCCAGTATCAGGCTGCACTGGGATTTATTTTGTTTTTCCACATGATGGGAAGAGCAGGATGGTGATAAACAGCTGAGGGAGTCAGCCCAAAATCCCTCAAAAGCAAACAGCTTAAGCAGAGCCACAAGAGGGAAGGCCTGGCTGGCAGGAGGTGACACAGAGCCCTGTCCCCGTGTGGGACACGCGGCTGCAGGGGCCATCCCCTGGCCATCCCGTGCTGGGGAGCAGGATGTGGCCAGGGACAGTGGCCAGCAGGGCCCGGCAGCTGCCAGGGAGGAGCAGCAGGAGCAGAGCCCCATCTGCCCCGCGATGCTGCCGCTGGGAGCGGAGCTGTCACGTCTCATGAAAGGCATTTCCCGTCACAGGGAGCCAGCCTCAGCTGTCAGAAGCCATGGCCAGGGCTCCAGGAGGGGCCCTGGGAGGGCTCAGCCAGCTCCCCACCCATGAACAGGAGTCATCCTCAACAGGGGAAAAGCGAATGTTGCTGGCAAGTTATGAATTGCAGAGTTCAGGTGCCTCTCACAGGGAGAACATTTCACTTGTTTCATTTTTCCAGTGGAGGCCAGCCTAAAACCAGGATCAATCCCTCAGAGCCTGCAGCAAAGCGGTCCCAAGGGCCCAGGACTGACCACGGCAAAGCCACACAAGCCACCTGCACCCAGGAGGAGCTCTTTGGCCAGAGCCATCCCTTTGGCTGGGCCAGCGGAGCCTTGGCCACCCTCTCCAAAGAGGAGACACGTCTGGGGTGCTGAGAGAAGCAGCTCCCAGGACACAGCTCCATCCCCCCACAGGCACCCCGGGAGCTGCAGTCCCTCAGCACAGCCAGAGCCATTTCCTTCCCACAGCCCTCCCTGGGATGAGACACGGAGGAGGGAGCAGAGCATTCCCTGGGAGAGACCCCACAGCTTCTCCCCGTGGGGAGCCCGATCTCCTGGTGAAACCAGCCTGCCCTGCCCGGCTCTGGTGCAGCCCAGCAGGAGCAGGCTGGGTTTGGAGAGGTGCCTTCCCTTCCCAGGAAGAGCTGCAGCCAGCACAGATACTTCTGGGAATTGCTTCTGTTTAACGCGGGATTTGGCTGCCACCAGCCACCACCAGAGCTTTTTCCTGTCTCTCCCATCCCTTCTGTGGCTCTGGTGGAAAAACTGACTGCCTGGTGCTGGCTGTGGCAGGACAGGCCAGCCAGGGCCACATCTGTCCCCTTCTGTGCTGGGCAGCAGCCCCTGACACCAGCCCTGATGGGGCTGAAGAGCCCCAGAGGGATTTTCACTTTCATCCCTCGGGTCGGTGCAAAACTGAGGCAGTTGCTGTGTCACTTCACATCCCTGGTGTTCATGGCACCTTTCTGCCTCCAGGGACTCCTGGCCATGGCACAGAGGCCACCAACACCAGCCTAGACCAGCGAGGGATGGAAGGATGGAGGGATGGGCTCAGAGCTGGGGAACAGCAGCCCAGAGCTGTCCTTTCCCTAAAGAAAGGCAAACCCAAGGGACAGCCCTTGTCTCTGCCACCCTCAGGCCCAGATGCCCTAGCCTCACTTCTCTGCTCAGGTACCAGGTGTGAGGGCACTGCGTCACCCCTGGGAGCCCCTGCAGGGCCCCACTCCAAGGGGCACAGGACCTGGGGCTTCTGCTAAATCTCAAAGTATGGGACAGAGTCATTTCAGGGAATGGAAAAGTCCTTGGCCAGGCTTTATTTCCTACAGCATCACCTGGAAGGTCTGGAGGGGCTCTGGAGGACACCCATCACCCAGGTCTGTGGGACAGCACACAGGGCAACCCCAGAGCACGAGGCTGGCAGCCCAGGGCTGCACCCAGGACCCCCACAACAGGACTCCTGATTTTGTGTCATTGCCTTCTCCAAAGAGCTCATTTTTGACAATTTCCAGCCCCCCAAGAGCACAAGGAATGTGGTGCCCAAGCACCTGGGGCCACTCTTCCCCTACAGGGAGCTCCTTACTCGCCCTTCTCTGAGTGCCTCTAACGTATGGACTTGCAGAGCAATGGCTCAGGAAGCCAACTGGTGGCATTAACCTCACCAGCACCCTCCACCACACTCTGTGCTGCCACTGGGGCCTGAGCTGGACCACAGGCACACCAAGGCCACCAGCCCAGGGTGGGGTCTGGCCAGCTGTGTCCCTGTGCAGCCAATTCTTTCACAGCTGGCAGCTGCAGGAAAAGCCCCCCAAACACTTCACCTGGGCACAATCCCACCCCAGGCACCACTGCAAACATCCCCTGTCGTTACCACACACCTGCAGTTCAGGGGAAAGCTCTTCCACCTTCCCCTTCTGATCACACCCCCTGTAACGAGGTGTTCCAGGCAATCCTGCCCTCGCTGGATTACAGGCACAGCCAGAAGTTAAATTCTCAGTCACTCTGATCGTGCTGGCTGACAGAGCCGGCGGGGGCCTGGATGGCACTGAGGAGCCTCGCTGGCGTTTTCAGGTTTTGCCTGTCAGCTGCAGGAGGAGGAGCTGTGCTGCCTGGGAAGGAGGGAGGGCAGCAGCCCACAGCGAGGGCTTGCGCAACTCCCCTCCCTCCAGTTCCTACAGAAAGCCAGCAGTTAACAGAATTCACACCAAGTTTTGAGAGCAGGTTCAACCCCACCTCCTGCTCCTCAGCAGACACCAAACCCTCAAGGTCTTGCCCTGTTTCACAGCATCTTCTGCTGGTGCCAAGACAGCGAGTGCCCACCCACAGCTCGCTGCCAGGGAAGGATGCCCTACACACCTGCCAGGGCCCCGTGTGCTGCAGGATTCTGTAGGATCACACGTGTGTGAGCGAGCAGGCGTGCAGAAATGCCAGCACTGTTTGCTGAGAAGTCTCCTTAGAGACAGCCCAGGCATTAAATCCCCCAGGAAGTCTCAATAGCCGGAGAACAATCATGGCAGAGGCTCAGGACTGGGGTGCTTTAACCTCTGCAGTGGTGCCAGAGCCAAGAGGCACCAGGCAGACGTGCTGCAAACCCTCCTGCCACTCCAAGGCATCCAAATGCCCACGGGCCAGCTCCAAACCCCACAGCCAGCATCCTACGGCTGGCACCAGTCAGCAACGGATACCCCGGGAAGGAAACAGACCACCTCATTATCCGGGCCCGAGATCATTTCAGGATGACAGCTATCTCCGGAGATAAGAAAGAAAAATCCACCCTGCAGCTGCAGGGGGGAGGGAAGGAGAAACCACTTCCACTGCGAGAGCCGGGCGAGCCCTTGTGCGGGACCGAGCTGTCCCTGCCCGGTCCGGCTGCCTCCAAAACGGCTGCCCCAGAGCTCGGCTGCCCCAGAGCTCGGCTGCCTCCAAAACGGCTGCCCCAGAGCTCGGCTGCCCCAGAGCTCGGCTGCCCCAGAGCTCGGCTGCCTCCAAAACGGCTGCCCCAGAGCTCGGCTCCCCGAGAGCTCGGCTCCCCGAGAGCACGGCTGCCCCAGAGCTCGGCTGCCCCAGAGCCCGGCTGCCCCAGAGCTCGGCTGCCCCAGAGCTCGGCTGCCCCAGAGCTCGGCTGCCCCAGAGCTCGGCTCCCCGAGAGCACGGCTCCCCCAGAGCTCGGCTGCCCCAGAGCTCGGCTCCCCCAGAGCACGGCTCCCCCAGAGCTCGGCTGCCCCGCAGCCCAGGTACACAGCGCAGGGAAGGGCGGGACTAGCGGGGCCAGCTCAGGTGACAGCTCTAAAGCCAGCCTGGCAAGGGCCCTGCGAGGGGCACACGTTCCCATCTCCGCCAGCTCCGTGAGCACTGGGCTGTGCAGGACCACAGCCCATCCGTGCAGCGGGGCCAGCCCCACTTCCCTTTTCTGCTGTACCTGCTCTGCAGTGCTGTCCTGCTGCCCCAGCCCCGGGTGGGGACACGGCTCCAGCCCCCAGGGCTGCGTTACCACACACACAAAACCCTCCGAAATCATGTTTCCAGTTCCTGCAGCATTATATAATTAGCATCATTTGTGTTGCAAAAGTAATTGCAGTAACATTTTTAATTAGTCTATTTGAACACTAACATTTCTCCAGTGTGCATAATATGTTGACACGAAATTACTGGGTTTGAGGCAACTCGGAATGATTGGAGTTTGTTTTGCTTTTGTTTCTTACTTGTTTAATACAGTCAATAAGAGCCGGCACTGAGCGGTGTGAGCCCAGCCCGCAGAGTGGCTGAGCTGCAGTGGAGAGCAAAGTGTGATGGGTTTCACTTCCGCCTGGGGGGAGGAAGGGTGGCTTGTGAAGGCTCTGAACAAGAGAGAAATACTTGCTTGAGAGGTAAGGCCGGGGTGACATTTCCCAGCTGCTCAGTTCTGGTCTCAGACGTTGACTCGTGAAAACACAAAACAGAACCAGAGCACTGGCCTTGGAGGGCAGGGAGAGGAAAACCTGGAGGGAGGAATTCTGTGTGGAATAAAGTTTGGAAAGAAGATGTAATCTGAAGAGTGCCTTTGCTTACTGAGTCACAAGCAGGGACAAGAAGTAAACATTCTCCCCAGAAAAGTTACTGCATGGCATCCAAGCACACATTACCAAAATATGTTTTTTTTTTTTTCCTTTCTCTTCAGGAAGAATCAAGATTCTCCTTTCCAAGATCTTTTCTACATTGTACACATGAAAGCAGCGACAGATGCAGGTTATTTTTTGCTCCCAAGTGTGAATCATGTTCCACTGCTCCTCACCTCTGCCCAGCCACAGCGACTCCAGGTTGAGCAAAGCCAGCTCCAGAGATCACGTCCCCCTCAGCACCCTGACCCACACAGGGACCACGAGCTGCCTGGACCACAGGAGAAACAGCCCCCAGGGATGCCAAGGTGGGGGAAACACGAGCAGGAAGGAGAAAGCTGCCAGTTCCCAGCAGCAGCACATTCCCAGAAGGCGACCAAGAACTTCTCTCTCAAAAGCTTTCAAACCAGTTCCCTTTCCTTTGCCATCCTCCAGCACTTCCTACGTCAGGAGAGCCAAGGCTTGGGCACGTGTTCCTTCCCCAGCCCGCAGGCACCGAGGGGCTGCTCCCTCCCAACGCGTTCCTGGTGTTGGTACTGCCTGCGTGAGTGAATCCCCAGCCGGGAAGGGGAGAACACGCGCTCCCCTTTCTCTGTTCCTGAGAAGTTTCTGCACCTCGCAGCTGCAGCCGGGCCAGAGAGCCCGTGTACCACGGGCTGAGAGGCAGCCAGGGGGCATCGAGCCTCCCTCGGGAAGAGTTCGTCTTCCTGGCAGCTCCAGGCACATCCTTCGGCTTCCAACACCCACAAGATATTGATTTCTTTTTGTTCACCTGCCAGAAGCAGCCCTGCTCCTGGAGCGGCTGTGCACAGCCCTCCCCTGCCCGCACCCAGACACTTTCTGGCTCACCAGAGAGAAGTTGGCCCAGGAAGTCTTCAGATGCGCACAAGGATAAGGAGGAGATTGTGTGAGGGGATAAGAAGCAGATTAGCAGGCAATTAAGTGGCATTTTGTGCTATACATTAGTATTTCAAGCTACAAAGAGTCAGTTTCTGCTAACTTCCTGCCAAAAGTCACAAGTAATGAGCTAATTAACAATCTAATTATTGCAAATGCCCTAGAAAGAAATCAGGGCACAGGTGAAAACCTACTTAAAGCGGGCACAGCAGTAGGAACAGCTGAGAGCAGACAGGCTGTGCCCCAGCTGCATTTCCATCCATCCCACAGCACAACGGGATGAAACACTCGGGGAAGTCGTTCAAGTTGAATTAAAGCTCTGCTCAGTAAAGGGAGAGGCAGACCCTCACTCCAGAGCTTCCTGCCAGCCCTGCGGGGCTGAAGAACCCCAGCACAAAAGCCAGCCCTGGGATTTTCTGCCTCCGTGTCAATATTTGCCAAGTTCAACAGCAGCTGCAGCACAAACCCAAAGCTGGTGGTCCCTGCACAGTCCAGCACAAGCACAGCTCCCCTGGCACAGCTGGAGCAGGGCAGTGCCAGCCCTGGCACACCCTGTTCTGCCTCCCACCAGGACAAGCCCCGGGGCAGCCGTGATTCCAGAGCAGATGGCAGTGGCACCTCTGTGTTGGCTTCCCGAGCTGGGAGCGCCCTGCAGGGAGACCCGGCGTGTCCTCCACCCCGGGGCACAGCTGGGGCGCCCTCGCCGTGATGGGCATCACCCCACAGCTGCCTCCCCCACGGGAGCACCTTCACCTGGGCACCCCAGCACCTCGCAGGCGGGCTCTGGGAAAAGCCACAGATCACTGATTTTAGGAAAGAAAAGACTGGGCTGGTGTGCAGAGCTCAGTCTGCAGGATTCCCTGCTGCACAGTCAATATTCCCTACGGCACATGCACGTCTGTAAGGCCAGGGTGACCTGCAAAGGGGGTTCTTAAGGCAGAAAGGGATGTCACAGAGCTGTCACACACCCCTGGGGGTGGCAGTGGCACCCTGGCAGTGCTGCTGCTGTCACTGCAGCTCACAAGGGCTCCTGCCCCACGAGCCAGGGCTGCGCTGCTCAACCGCTCCGAGCCCACCTCCACGGGCTCACCTGCTGCCCTCGCACCGAGGGCTGATTTAACCCTGCCTAAAAACACCTGAGGATAAACCTTGACGCAAGAGCACAGTTTTAGGTTTGGATAACAGCTCCTGACAGCTGGAAGAGACTTGGAAAGGCGCCAGTTACCCGACACTGGATGCTATAGGTAGAACTGAGCAGGGCTCTGGAAATAATGCAGGCAAACCCTGCCAGGCCAGTACGTGGTCCCCACCTGCTCCACAACACACTCCGGATTTCACAGACATGGTGTCTGCACAAATACACCTCACTGTAAGAAAAGTCAGGAAATTCACAGCCAGGAAAGCCTGGGAAGACCCAAAACAGAGATCCAAGGTGCACGAAATTCCTCTCAGTAAGGTGACTGAACTGCCCATGTGTGAAACCTCAGGTACCAGGGGAAGCTGTGACCTTGAGAAACAGCCCTAGGATACATTTTCCTCTCCATATCCACTTCCCTCTGCCTGCCAACACCTGTCCAGGCCTTCAGGCTGGGGTTTGGGAGGTGGCAGGGAGATGGTTTTGGTATTTTAAGGTTATATGCATGTGGCAAGTGTTAAGGATGAGTAGCAGCATCATTTCCATTGGATTAGCCTCACACTGCTCGTACAGGCAGCTGCAGGGATGCTCCGAGACCCAGACCCACCCCAGCACCTCACACCGAGGGTGCCACTCCAAAACACCAAGGACAGCTGCGAAGAGGAGCCTTTCAGAGCTCTAAAGAACGTCTGTTTTCATGCCAAATACCTCAGCTTGGGAGTCAGCCACCCACCAAAATAAAACTCTGTCCCAAATATTCACAAAAGCAAAATTTTGCTGCCAGCAGCTGCGAGCACCCGCCCCTTGGAAGCCCACACAGGTGGGACCCACAGGCCAGGGCGAGCTGCGAGCAGGAGCAGCCCCCAGCTGGGCTGGCTACAACAGCAACGAGATAACGCCTGGGTAATCCAGCCGAATTTCCCGGGGGGACACCCCGAACCCCTGAAGAGCCTCTCCAGAACCCCAGCATTATCAGAACAAAGAATTATGGTCGTAGTAACCCGGCTACTGCAACATATCTGGTTATAAAGCCTCATTTTTTTACCCCAGCAACACAACTAAGCCATTCAAGTCCTCGCCAGCTGCGCAGTTCCAGCCGCGGAGCAGCCCTCGCCCAGCCCGTTCGCCAGGCAAACACACGTTTTGGTGTTAAGTACATTAAAAACAAAGTCCCCTCGGCCTTTTTCGGGGGATTTAGCTGAAGTCCTGGGTGCTTATTTCTGCTAACGAGACCCGACCGGCTTAAAGGCACCGACTAGTTGCTGGGTTGATTAAAAAAATGACTAAGCTGCTTCCCGGTGCGCGGGGATGCTCGGGGCCGGTGCCGCGGGGATGCTGCCCGCAGGGGATGCGGGGCCGGTCCCGGCGGGCGGACGCGGAGTGCGGGCCCCCTCAGCCCCCCGGCAGCGCCACACTCACCTTGACACTGGAAGCCCTGCTTGCCGAAGCCCCTGCGGAGAGAGAGGCGGAGTGAGACACCGACACCGGCCCCGGCCCCGCGGCGCAGCGACCCTGCCCGGAGCCGGCGGCCGGAGGGGAGCGGGCACCGGGGGGACCGCGATGGGATGCGGGGGATGAGGGCAGCCGGGACGGGAGGAGAGGGGGGCCCGGAGGATGGCGAGGCTGAGCCCCACGGCGCTGGGCGAGCCCGAGGAGGGATGTCCCGCCGAGCCGGTGTCCCGGAGCGGCTGCGGCGGTCCGGGGGAAGGCTCACCAGATGAAGTCGGTGCAGTGGCTGCAGAAGGTGGGCTGCTTGAAGAACCGCGCCGTGAACTTGTGGTTCTTCACCTCGTGCACGTTCTTCTGCCGCAGGGCGCCCTTGCGGGCGAAGCGCACCGGGCCCTCCTCGCCCTCGGGGGCCGGCGCTGCCGCCGGCGGCTCGGCCATGCTGCGGGGGGCTGCGGGCCCGGCCCGGCCCGCTCCGGTGGCGCTGCTCCGGCGGGGCTGCCGCTGCTCCGGCTGCGCTGCCGGGGCCGCGCTCGGGGCCGCTGCCCGCAGCTGGCGGGAGGCTCCGACACCGCCCGCCGGGCCACGCCCCCTCATTTACATGCGGCACGCCCCGCCCTCATCTGCATCGCCGGCCACGCCCCCGGCGTCTCGCGGCACCGCAAGCCCCGCCCCCCGCGCGCCTCCACACGGCCGCGCCCCCCTCGATTTACATGTTGATTTGCATGGGGCCCTGTCCCGCCCTTCATTTGCATAGAGCATCTGCATCCCGCGGGGATGTGCGGGGACCACCGGGCACGGGCAGGGATGGACACTGGGAAGGGGCAGGGGTGGACACTGGGAACGGGCTGGGATGGACACTGGGAATGGGCTGGGATGGACACTGGGAATGGACAGGGATGGACACTGGGAACGGGCTGGGATGGACACTGGGAATGGACAGGGATGGACACCAAGAATGGGCAGGGATGGACACTGGGAACGGGCTGGGATGGACACAAGGAATGGGCTGGGATTGACATCGGGAACGGGCAGGGATGGACACTGGGAATGGGCTGGGATGGACACTGGGAATGGACAAGGATGGACACCAAGAATGGGCAGGGATGGACACTGGGAATGGGCTGGGATGGACATTGGGAACGGGCAGGGATGGACATCGGGAACGGGCAGGGGTGGACATCGGGAACGGGCAGGGATGGACACTGGGAATGGGCTGGGATGGACACTGGGAATGGACAAGGATGGACACCAAGAATGGGCAGGGATGGACACTGGGAATGGGCTGGGATGGACATTGGGAACGGGCAGGGATGGACATCGGGAACGGGCAGGGGTGGACATCGGGAACGGGCAGGGATGGACACTGGGAATGGGCTGGGATGGACACCAGACATGGGCAGGGATGGACACTGGGAATGGGCAAGGGTGGACACTGGGAACGGGCAGGGATGGACACTGGGAACGGGCTGGGATGGACACTGGGAATGGGCTGGGATGGACACTGGGAATGGACAGGGATGGACACAAGGAATGGGCTGGGATGGACACTGAGCATGGGCAGGGGGGGACACTGGGAACGGGCTGGGATGGACATCAGGAATGGACAGGGACAGACCCCAGCCAGCAGCCCGTGTGAGGCGGGGCTCTGGGCAGGGTCACCAAGGCAGGGACATTGTCCTGTCCCACTGCCCCAGCCAGCAGGAGGGGGAACGAGCAGGACTCAGTAGGAAGCAGATATGGGTGTCTTTGTGCCAGCCATGGGGACACCTGCACTGCCCCATGCCCACTGCAGAACTGGCAGTGACACTGCTGGGTCCTCGTGAGTCCCAGACTTCCCACTGTTAAGACCCGAATCTTTTTTTTCTACCCTGGTTTTCTGCAGAACACGAGTCAAGTGCAGAGGGGATCCAGGCAGGAGCTCAGGCACAGCAGCTGTGCCAGGCTGGGCGCTGGGGTGGCCGTGCCTGGGGGAGCAGGAGCGTGGCCACGAGCAGCCCACACAAGGCCACGCGCCCAGGGCTCGCACACAGGCACAGGGGCACAAACCACCAGCTCTGTGGGCCTCTGGGAATGATTTTTGGAATTTGCAGTTGGAATAATGATCTTCTTTTACCAACCCACTGCAAGCACCTCAGCTGGCTGGCACAGAGGAGTTTTCCAACCACATCCACCTTTCATCTCTCTCACTCCCTGACAGCACCCACGGACACGGAAAATCAGATCCATCTGCCTCCTCCTCTGACATCCAGGTCTCCCTGGGCCCGCCTGGTGCTGCACTGTCCCGCTCTGGGCGCTGAGGAGATGAGAATTCAAATCAAAACACGAGACAACTCCAAGTGAAATGTAACCATATTTCCACAAGCAAGTCTTTCTAAATTCTTGTTTCTGGGATTTAATTCTGGATCTGCATCCACGTGATCCTTCCCCTTTTGAGGCCCAGGACCATCCCTGCTTCGCTGTGATCCAACCCTCCATCCTACATGCTCTTTCTCTGAAGAAAGCCCCACTCACTCCATGGAATTAAACACCCAGGAGGCTTTCCCGAAATAGGCCCAGGGCTGTTATTATGCAGCTGCTTGAAAAGGTTCACTGCAGTAATAAAACAGGGCTGACCTGTCCTGCTGATGTCACCCTCCCAGGAACAGCAGGCTGGTTCCATCTCTCAGCACTGTCTGATTTTCCTGCTAAGAAGGAGAAATCAATTGCAGCCGTCCCTGCTCGTGCTGTGCCGTGCTGGGAGGGGATGAGGGAACGTCCCTGGGGTGTGTGGGGGCCACACGTGGGGCTTTCTGTGCCCAGCAGCACCGGCCACGCCGCGGGTCCCCCCTGCCCCGGGAGCCTCGCTCAGTGCGGGCTCACACAGGGAGCTGTGAAGCAGAAATAACTCGTCCTGCTCGGAAAGGAACCGAGCAACAATGGGAGTAATTACAGGGCGTTTTGACTCCTTCCCTCTGCACTGTTTGAGGGGAGAGGGGTGTTCCCCTCAGCGCTGCTGTACTGCACGAGGAGCCACACCGGGCTGAATTCTGCTCATTTTAACTGTAAACTCTGGGGTTTGCCTGTTTCTGCCTTGTTGTTTTTTACTGTATGTTCCCATTTTCCAAGGACAGCCCCCATAACTGCTGCATGTGGAATGCAGAGAATATGGCTTTCATTTCCCCCTACGAGTGTTGATAATCATGATAATCATGCTCAAACTTCTGTCACTGCTGGGCCATGGTACAAAAGTACAAGAGCCAGGTACAGCTCTTGTTCTCAGGGGATTGCTTTCTTCTTTCCTTAGTTTACGTAATTCTACTTAATTTGACTTTTTTCATTATTTAGTGCACTATGAGTCACGTCATATTAAAGGCAGGATCTTCATGGCCATGTTAATTTTCACAAAAGCTGAGGATCCAGATCCCCCCAGCACTTTGAGATGTCGGGATGAACATCCCAGCAGCTCCTTCCTCTGAGGAAACTGTTATATTTATTAATGCAGTCGCCCAGGTGTGCAGAGGGACTCTCACACAAACAACTCTGGGCGGTCGCTCTCGGGGGAGCACAGTGATGGAGCAGAGGGGAAATCAGCCCAGTTCATTCCTGTTCCCATGAAAGTCTGGGTTCTAATGTTGCTTTCCCCTCCGCCAGTTCCTGCTGCAGACAAGGCACCAAAAGCCACCCAGCGCTGTGGGAAGAGGTGTCTCAGTGCCTGCCACGGGGATCTCCATGGAGCTGCCGAAGCCGAGCTCCGCTGCCGCGGCTCCGCGGCCTCCCCGGCTGCCGGGGCACAGGAGGCAGCGGGAGCAGGGCAGCCTCCTCTGGAGCCGTGATTCACATCCTCAGGAAGGGACCTCATCCTCCCCCTCCTCATCCTCCCCCCAGGCAGACGAGGAGCTGCTCTGGGAAGGGGGAGCTCGGAGCGGCCAACAGGACTCGTGCTGGGAAATGTGGGAGCAGCGAGCCCGGCGAGAGCCTGCAGGGTCGGGGCCAGGGGCCCGGGAACACGAACCTTCCCAGGAAAATCCCGCAGCCCAGACACCGCGGCCCAGGGGCCCGGGAACACGAAACTTCCCAGGAAAATCCCGCAGCCCAAACACCGCAGCTCAGGGGCCCGGGAACACGAACCTTCCCAGGAAAATCCCGCAGCCCAAACACCGCTCAGGGCTCAGGGGCCCGGGAACACGAACCTTCCCAGGAAAATCCCGCAGCCCAGACACCGCTCAGGGCTCAGGGGCCCGGAAACACGAACCTTCCCAGGAAAATCCCGCAGCCCAAACACCGCTCAGGGCTCAGGGGCCCGGGAACACGAACCTTCCCAGGAAAATCCCGCAGCCCAAACACCGCGGCCCAGGGGCCCGGGAACACGAACCTTCCCAGGAAAATCCCGCAGCCCAAACACCGCGGCCCAGGGGCCCGGGAACACGAACCTTCCCAGGAAAATCCCGCAGCCCAAACACCGCTCAGGGCTCAGGGGCCCGGGAACACGAACCTTCCCAGGAAAATCCCGCAGCCCAAACACCGCGGCCCAGGGGCTCGGGTCACACCGCGGGATGCTCTGTGCTGGACAGCTCCAGCCCTCGGCCTCACCCCACAGCGCACCACAGCCGGCCCCAAAGCCCGACGGACTCACAAGCCCCAAAGCCCAAGCTCTGCCCCACACGTGCGGGAGCCCCTGGGCGTGCGGGAGCTGCGGTCCTGGAGCAGCGGCTCCCGTGGGAGCACCCTGCCAGCGCTGCAGCCTCCAGCCCGCGCTGCTGGGGGGATGCTGCAGCCCTGCTGCCCGCACCGGCCTCCTCTGGAGAGTCCAAAAAGCTGGAGAACAGATTTCTCTCTTTTTTTTTTAATCTCTTTTTTCTTCAGGACCCAAATCCGCCACAGGAAACAGGTGGAGGAAAAGTCCAGCTCTAATTAGATATAAAGGTGCCTGAGCAGCACTCGGCAGCCTCCACATCCGTTTGTCCTCTTGCCCTCACCCAGCATGCCAGGAGGGATCCTGGAGCAGGGACAGGGATCCTGGAATGGGGACAGGGATCCTGGAGCAGAGACAGGGATCCTGGAACAGGGATCCTGGAGCAGGGACAGGGATCCTGGAGCAGTGACAGGGATCCTGGAGCAGGAACAGGGATCCTGGAGCAGGGACAGAGATCCTGGAATGGAAACAGGGATCCTGGAACAGGGACAGAGATCCTGGAGCAGGGACAGGGATCCTGGAGCAGGGATTCTGGAGCAGGGACAGGGATCTTCTTAGGCAGAAAATCCTGGTCCCTCCAAACTCTGGAGGATCTTGTCGCTGCTCACAGCAGTTGGTTCTTCAGCCCTTGCTCAGAGGCTGCTCGGGGGTCCCCGGGGGCAGGGCAGCCGCGGTCGAACCCCACGGGACAAAGGGCCCGGGGGCAGAACCGCAGCTGGAGCTGCAGCTGGAGCTGCAGGCCGGGGCATCCCCGGTGGGGCAGCGCCGGGGACGGGGGACTGCCCCGGGTTCCGTGGGGACACTGGGGACGGGCGGGGTGACAGGCACCCCCCGCAGCGGGGTGGCATCAGCTGCTCTGGTTTTTCCCTTTCTGCTTTCACAGTTTTCGCGTGTTCCACGTCCTCCGTGCAGCGAGGATGGAGCAGGGAGAGAGATGCTGCGTTCATGTGAGGAGAGACCCAGCTCCCCACGCACCGGCGGCAGGAGATCCTTCACAGCCGCCGCTGGGCGAGAAAAAGACCAAATGTTGGTGGTGCCTGCGCTTACATAAAGCTCCGGAGTGGCCGCAGCGAGGGGACAGCCGCAGGGACACGGGGACAGCCGCAGGGACACGGGGACAGCCGCAGGGACACGGCCACAGCGCCGCCCGGCTGGAGCAGCCCTCGCTCCCGTCCTGGATGTGAAAATCCATCATTTCCTTTGCCTCCTCCCGCCTTCCCCAGCAGCCTCGCCGTGCCCGGCAGTGCGGGTGTGGAATGTCTGGCTGCTCGGGGATGCAGGGGTGTGACGGGCAGGGCTGTCGCTGAGGACATCGGGACACTGCCGACGGTGACAGGGCTGCCGGGGGCACAGAGGGCTCCAGCTGGCCGCGGCCCCCAGAGCACCTCTGCCCACCGGCAGGAGGGTAAACACCCAGGGGTGTTGGGCAGAGGGGAGGAAAGCCGGGCAAAGCGAAGACGGAACTGCCGTCCCTGAGGGTGCCCTGAGCACAGGGGTGCAGCAGCTGGCAGGGAGAGCAGCTGAGGGGCTGCGGGAAGGCTCCCTCCATCCCCAGGGATGGGGCTCCCTCCATCCCCCCGCCCATCCCCAGGCTCGTGGCTTGCCCGGGACCCCCAGGGTGCAGGGGTGGCCTGGGGGTGCAGTTCCCAGGCTGTGAGGGGCAGCAGGGCCGTGCCAGAGGAGTGAAACCGTCCCGGCTCAGAGCTGCAGTGCCTGGTGCTGGGGTTTGTGTAAATACCTCCTCACTCCTCAGAGCCAAGGGCATTTCTCCATCCCTCCTCGCGGCAGGGCGTGCCGCAGGTGGATCCATGGGATGAGGAGCCGGCGCTGCTCCCTGCCCGGGGCTGCACACCCTCTGCTCCCTGCAGGGAGGGGCACGGCCACCGCACCTGCCCAAAGCTGCTCCGACCCCTGAGCACGGCAGGCTCAGGCACTCCGGGTGCTCGCATGGCTCGGCACATGCCAAACATGCTTAGGCTATTTAAATATTTCATATTCCTGGCTGCTGGCTTGCAGGGAGAACAAATTAATTCTGTTTTATGTACCCAGAAACGGCCCACATCAAACCGCCTTCCTGCACAGTTGGTTAAGCAAACTTTGTGGTGAAATCCTTGGGGTGTTGTTGCTTGGTTCCCAAACCTTCTGATCGATAATTGGCTTCCATGTCCTATAACTCTACAGGAATTTGTGATTATTCCTTGCTATTGAGCCAACTTTTTGATTTCCCCCTGTGCTCCACACTGGGTTAGTGCACGACGAGGCAGGGTGCTGGCAGGGGCAGAGTGGCACTGCCACCTCCACACCTCTCACCAGCGTGCACAGGGGAGCTTCGGGCTTGGGACAGCCAGGCAACAGCACAAAGAGTCAAGGACAGCATTAAATTTTTATGCTGGATTAAAAAGCAAGACTCAAACTCAACAGCAACAAGACCGAGCTGTTGTTGAGTGATGGGCTCAAGCTGGTGCAAGATGAAGAGAAAGCTCCAGGGACACCTCAGAGCCCCTTCCAGTGCCTGTGGGATTTCCAGGAGAGCTGGAGAGGGACTGGGGACAAGGCCTGGATCGACAGGACACAGGGAATGGCTTCCCACTGCCAGAGGGCAGGGATGGATGGGATCTTGGGAAGGAATTCCGGACTGGGAGGGTGGACAGGCCCTGGCACAGGGTGCCCAGAGCAGCTGTGGCTGCCCCTGGATCCCTGGAATTGTCCGAGGCCAGCTTGGACAGGGCTTGCAGCAGCCTGGTGGCACAGCCCAGCTCTGGAGGCAGAGCCAAGGGGAAGCAGAAGAGAAGCAGAGCCACCAAGCTTCTGCTATGCCCGGGCCGGGCTGCAGCACCTGCCCCCTCCGGGCTGCACAATGATTCTGCTTGTGCCATGGCAGACTCCAGCTGCTCTACCCCAGGAGCTGAATTTCTCTGCAGCTTCCTTCTCCCGAGGGATGGCTGGTTTTATACCCATCATTCATCACATTGCTCAGAAAAATCATCTCATAATGAATTCTTCACCCAGCCCTTCCAGGAGCCTCATTTAAATAACAACGAGGCTCATTAACGGCGCAGGGCTGATCCCTGCACAATGATTTCTTCATTAAGCTTTGCCTGGGAGGGTTTTCCTCCCAACCGAGCCAGTAATCCCTTCCCTCACAGCCGCTCTCTGCTGCTTCACACTCTCGGATCCCGTCGGGTCCTGCTCTGCGGCAGGGATGTGCCGGGGTGCTCGTTTCGTCGGGAACCCTGGGACATGAAAATCCCAGATGGATGTTCCTGCGATGCCTTTGGCCTTTGGCCACCCCCAGCTTATCCAGCCTGGCCGGGAGCCTGCCCTGGGTGCTTAAACCCCTGCACGCAGATGCTGCGCAGCAAATCGGGGCTCACTGTGTTCGTGCGCCTCTGCTGCCCCTCCCCGGGAGCCCCAGCCCGGCCGCCCCGGCCACCTCCCAGCACAGAGGGGCCTGGCATGGAGCGCGGAGCCCGGCAGCGCCGGGCGGGGCTCGCTGTTTCTCACCGCCTTTATCTCGTGCTATTTTCCACTGCAGATTATTCCGGCTGGAGGGTGAGCGGGCAGGAGGGAGCTGCGGGCCGGGAGTGCCAGAGCCCTGCCTCGCTGTCCCCTGGTGTCCCCCTGGTCACCCTCCCCGGTGTCACAGCGCATCGTGTCCCTTCAGCTCCTCCCTTCTGCTCCACACAGGGAGGAAAAACTGTGAAAAAAAATCTGCAGGCAGAGGATAACCTACCTCATGAATTTCCAGAAGTATTTTGAAAAAGTTTCATTAAAAAAAAAAAAAAAAAAAAACCAAAAAAAAAACCAAAAAAAAACCCCAAGAAGAATAAAAGAAAGTCCTCCTGAAAGACTTAGGGCTTCACCAGTTTAGGAACCAACATAATTTTGGAATGGAAAACATCTGCATGAGGCTTTCCCTGGTCTCTGATGCAATGAGTCGGGTTGGTTCTGCAGCGCTGCCTCGGCTGCTCCTGGGTTCGCTGGCCCCGAGGGCAGCCCCGGGGCAGCAGGTGGGCGCGTCCCCGCTCCCCCGGCGGTGTCCCCGGGGTGCCACGGTCCTGCCGCAGCGCCTCGCACCGCCCCGGCACAGGGATGGGGAGCCCGGCGCTGGCCGAGTGGGAATTTTCTGCAGCAAATCCCAGCAGGTTGTTTTACTCCACGAGCCGCGAGGTTTATTTATCCCTCCCTCACTCTTGCTCATCTGTGTTTGTCAGCCAGATCGCCCCGGTTGCCATCTGCAGGAAGCTGTAAATTGTTTTCTGGCTTTTCCCTCTCGGCTGCAGCTCCTGCAGCTCCTTCCTGCGCCTGGTGGAGCCGGGGATCCGCAGCACCGGGAGCGGGCAGTGCCCGACCCCGCCCGTGCTGCGGTCCCGCGGGGGCACACAGCCCCCGAGGAGCTCCTGTGTCCGTGGGGCTTTCCTCGGCCATCAGGCCGTGGCCACCCCCTGTCTGTGCCCGGCCCGGGGCTGCTGAGCCGTGCCCAGGTCGTGCCCTGTCACTCGGGGGTCGCGCTGGCACTGTCACACGGCAGGGGCTCGGAGCCCACCGCATCCCCAGCTCTCCCTCTCTGTTCCTTCTCCCAGTCTCCCCATGAAACCCACTTGCTCCTGCACCCCCAGGACAACCCGCGAGCTGTCACCTGGGCTCCCCAGGCGTCCTCCCTGCTCCAGGAGCAAGGAGGGTGAATTCTCTGCAATCCCAAATTTTCCTGGATCGCATCCATCAGGTCCTGCGAGCTCCTTTATTAAGGAACATTTGGATGCTAAGGGCCATCCTGCTTTTCCCCCCACACCACCCCTGCTCATTCACGATGGAATTTCCTCCCCTGGAAGGACTCGCCGGCCTGGCAGCAGGTGCTCGAATGTAATTCAACCCCGCCGCTCTTTCCGCTGGGATAGGAGAGCTCCAGGGGAATTCCCTGTCCGTGGGGGCCCCCAGTCCCTGGGATCCCCCACCCGTGGGACCCCCGCCCGTGTCCGGGGCGGCCCCGGGCAGCCGCGCTCCCTCCGCTCCGCCCGGCTCGGGATGTCACCGTTCCCATGGCAACGGAAGGGCTAAAAAAAAAAAAAAAAAAAAACACAAACCACCAAAAAACAAGGAAGAAAGGAGCTGAGGGAAGAGCTGGGAATGGGAGGGGGGCTGGGAGAAGAGCAGCCCTGGGGGGGTTCAGTCCCCAGAGGCCACCCCCGCCCACAGGGACATCCCAGGGACGCTCAGGGTGCGTGAAGCACGGCGGGGACTCCACGCGGACCCCGCGGCCACCGGCCCGGGCAGGAGGGACCCGGGACCCCGTCAGACCGGCAGCACCGCTTCTGGGGCAGGGGACAGCCACCTCCCCGGCCCCGCACGGCGCCAGCCACGCCACCCGCTGCGGGGTGAGCGGGGGCAGCTCAGCATCCCCGCACAGCCTCCCCAGGTCTCCTGTCGGCCGGGCTGCCCAAGCCCGCTGGTCCCGCTGGGCACCGCGGTCACACGGGAGCAGAGGCAGCCCCGGCAGCACCGAGGTGCCAACTCCGCCTCCATCAGCAGCCCGAGGATTCCTCCATCAGCCCCGCGCCTCTCCGTACAGTGTTGATCATTCTGATGGAGCATTTGTTTTAATTTCCCAAATGAGGAAGCAATCTTGTAAATATTGTGCAGTAATTAAAATGGCTATTTATTGTGCAGCATTCTGGCTGCTGCCAGCACGGAACACGATTAGCATTCCCCTTCCGAGCCCTCCTCCCCCGGCCCGCGGCCCCAGACGGCGCTGGCACAGCGGTGCCACGGAGCTGCCCGCACCTGCGGCCCCGCTGCTGGCAAACTGCGGGAGCCCGACACCCTCCCGAAGCTCAGGAACGGCAGGAGCGGCAGCAGCGCGGGCTGTCGCTGAGGATCACCGGGGTGACCCTGGACTGCCGCTCTCGCCACATTTGCATGAGCGCCAGCGAGTTCTCTGAGGCTTTCCCTGCCGTGGTTTCTGTCTGTTATTTCTTCTCCACAAACATTCAAAGTGGCAAAAGCTGAAAAAAAATAACACTTGCAAATAAATGTCTGTGCAAATCCATTCTAAAAGCCCTTTAAAATGTAAATCCTTCAGCTCGAGCAGCGCTGGGCACGGGAGCCTTCGGTGCTGGGGGAAGCGAGGCTGGATGTCAGCAGGGAGGAGGGGGGTCTGCTCCCCCTCCACTGCGGGGAAGGGGGCTCCAGGGATCCGGGGGTCCCCAGGGGACACCTCTGTGCCAGCCCCTCTCCAGGGAGGGTGGCCGGTGCCAATGGGAGGAAATGAAAGATCAGTGGAGTGAGTAGAAGGAGAAGTGGGGTGGAACGGGTGGGGGAGGGGGAGAAAACCCCTCTTTCCACATTTCCCTGCCACCAGCCTGGCTCCAGGGCCGTCCCGCCCTGCCCGGGGAGCAGCTGTGGCACCAATCGGCCTGGCCCGCAGCACTGAGCTGGGAATGCCCCCACCGCCCCCGGGAAACACCGCCAGACCTCTGGCAGGAGGCCCTGGGGCAAAACGTGCTGGGGAGGCTCCTCAGGGCTCCTGCACAGCCCGGTGGGGCTGCCCCGGCCGGGGCTTGGATCGGGGGAGCACAGCGAGCATGGAGCTGGGGGACACGGGGCACTGCTGGGGACACGGGGCAGTGCTGGGGCATTTGGCACGGGAGCAAGGGCCATGGCACAGCAGCGAGGGACGTGTCACGGTGTTGAGGGCCGTGGCACATCACCGGGGAGGTGGCACAGTGGCGAGGGATGCTGCCCAGCCTCGGGGCCCAGCCGCCAGCCCCGCGGGCACAGCCGGGCCCGGGCGGGCAGGAGCCCATCCCCAGCCTGCGCCGCAGCGGCCGCCGACGGCGCGGCTGCCGAAGCTTCCCCAGAATTCCATCCCCACTCCCACTCCTCCATCGCCTCGCTCCCGGCTCCTACATGCAGATGCCAGCTCACGCGCAGAGCTGGCTCCGCGCGTCATCGCCCACCTCCGCTGTCCCCCGTGCCGTGCCCACGCTGCCACCCGGCCCCGCCCGGCCCGAGGAGCACCCTTGGGAGCCCCCACGGCACCGGCACCGGGCGCGGGCCGGGAGCTGCCAGGGCTGGCATGGGCACCAGAGGTGAGAGCTCGGGGTTCGCCCTCTGCAGCCACGGCGGGTCTGCCTGATGGGCAAAAGGAGCTGAAAGGATTCATTCACCCCTTTTTCTTCAGGCTGTGATTTCTCCAGCTGCAGAAAACCTTTGGAGCCGAGCAACAGGAGAATTCCCAGATGCCCTCACGGGCACGTTCTAAAAGCGTTCATGCGTCCTGCCCCCCCAGCCACGCTCCTGGCACCCCTCAGTGTCCTGCCTTTGCTCAGGGGCTGCTATTTTAGCACCAGGCTTTGGGGGTGCACGCTGCCAGACCCCTCCAATCCTGCTGAAGGGAGGATTAGGAAGGGAAAACGCTGGGAGCCGATCCTTTCCCAGACTGTGGGTGAGGGCTGGTGAGCAGCAGGCACAGGGAAGAGCTGGGTGTTCTTCTGCAGCACCCTGATTATTTTCCCTGTGTTCCCAAAGTGCTGGCACCAGGCACAGCTGGTGGCACCTGGTGTCTGTGCAGCCTTTGGCACCCCTTCCAAGTGCCCTGAGCTCATCCCAGCTTTCCAGCACACAGGGGCTGAGTGTTGGTGCCTCTCCAGCCCCTCATCTCAGCAATGACCACCCTGTGACTGCCCGTGGCAGCAGGATCCTGCACCCACCCTATGTCCAAGCACCATCTCCACCCCTATGGGAGCCTTTCCATCCCAACAGGCACCAAGAACCTGGAAAACCCCAGGCGACATCCCAGCAGATCCATGTGCTGATACAAACAAGGTGCAGACCCATGTCCAGGCCTGATGCAAATTTAATTGAATGGGAATGAGATGTATTTTATGTCCTTAAAGCACATTAAGTGCTTGGAAGTTAATTGGTATTTAATTAGCATAAATCAAGCACTTTAATAATACTCAAGGAAAAACAACGTGGTGTTACAGATGCTTTATCAAAAGCCACCCTGACAAATGAAAGATGAATGTGCCCAACACATCAGCACACGAGGCCGTGCATGGGCTGTCCCCTGCTGTCCCCTGCACCCGGCACAGGCGGTGGCACCACTGCCCTGGAGGGACCTGCAGAGCCCCCTGCCCTGCACCTCCGGGGACAGGAGCCTTGAAAGCGGGGTGCAGCAGGGAGCTGGGGGTGGGATGGGTCGGGGATGCAGGAGGGAGCCGGGCTGCAGGATGGGTTTGGGGTGCAGGAGGGATCTGGAGTGCAGGATGGGTTTGGGGTGCAGGAGAGAGCCGGGCTGCAGGATGGGTTTGGGGTGCAGGATGGATTCGGGGTGCAGAGGCTCCGGGATGCCGGCAGCAGCCGCGGTGCAGGAGGCTGCCCGGTGCAGAGGCAGCCGCAGCCGAGCGCGGTTCCTGCGGGGCCGAGCATCCTCTCGAAAGGGGAAGGTGGGAGCCCGTCACGCCCCGGCGGCCCCAGCCCCGCTCCCACCGAGAGCTGCGCCCCGAGCAGGGGCGGGGACGCGCTGGGGTCCCCACAGCACCCGCTTGCTCCCCACGGGCTCCCTTCGGGGAGGAAACAGCGATTCCATGTTTGGTTCGGCATTTTTTGTGGCGTTGCCATGACAACCGTCCCGGTGACATCTTCATGCTATTTGTCTCCTTCTGGGGGTTGCACCATTTTCCTCCCTGAATGAGCAGCTGCCGGGTTCCCGGCTCACCTGGAGCCCCCGGAGCCTCCCGGGGCTCTCGGCTCCTGCCCAGCCCCGGGAGCTGCCCAGGGAGGGGTGTAGAGCCCCCCCCTCACCCCCGAGGGATGCTCCATTCCCGGCCTTCCCTCACTCCAGCATCTCTGCAGCATTGTCCTTCCCTAAAAACACATCTCTGTGCGTGCCTGTGCCCCTGTGCGGGTCACCTCCGGGCATGGCAAAGCAGAAAACAAGCTGAAAATAGAGAGGTGACATTGGCAGTGCCCTGCCAGCCCCGCGGGGACAGCAGGGGACTGCCCTGGCGCAGCAGCGAGAGCCAGCAGTGAGGGAGGCAGGAGGCAGCTGCCTCACCCGGGGGTGTCCACGCCGCGGCTGCCGGAGGGAGAGCAGCCCGAGCCCAGCCCCGGCTCCTGCCCGGCCCGGGGGCACAGCTCTCCCAGCACGGCCCCTGCCCCGGGCACCTCCGGGCCACGCCGGGGGCTGGCAAAGCAACAGGCATCGCCCGAGTTACCACTGCACAAAATCCGGAGTGACGGAGCCCAGGGAGCACGGGGGGTCCTGCCTGGCACTGGGGGTGCTCGCAGTGCCACCCGTGCGCCAGTGCAGCCCCCCGGGCGGGGCACGGACCCCACGAAGCCCCCCAGGGGAGGCTGGAGGCCGCAGGATGAGTCAGGGCAGTGCTGCCGGAGGGGACGGATGCCCGGCTGACGCAAAGCTGCTGCGCTGGCTCCTCTCCCCCTGCCCACACAGCTCCATCCTCCCCTTCCGCTGACTCTCCTGCCTCTGGCAGCGCCCCCTCCCCGAGCGGCCCCCCTCCACCCCGGCCCGCAGCACTCCTCCCCGGCAGGGCAGGGATGGCCCACCCTGGCCGCAGGGTGAGTGCCTCACCCCCGTGTCCTGCTGATGGCCGGAGGGGCCAGGGACAGGACTGTCCCCAGAGCTCCCTCCTGTCCCCCTCTGAGGCAGCTCCCATGGGGCAGGAGCCGCTCGGCATCATCCTGGCGAGTGCGAGTGGGGGCAGCGGTGCCCACCCAGAGGGCACAGGGCTCCCTGGCTCTGTGGGTGCCCGGGCACAGCTCGGGGGGTCAGACACGGCGCTTGGGCAGTGCCAGAGCAGCCTGGCAGAGCCCGGCGCTGTCGGAGGATGCTCCCGGTGGGTTGCTGCCGTGGCAGGGCTGGCAGAGCCTGGTTCCATCCTCCCTCCAGCAGCTCAGGAGCCGTGGCTGGCCCAGGGGTGCCAGGGAGATGCCAGGGGGGCAGGATGAAGGGGAAGGAGCAGGGACAGGAGGTTCCACGCCGGCTGGGCTGGGCTGCACCCACTGCCCACGGACGGGGCCATGTGCCCGCTGTCACTTCAGGAGCAGGCGGGTGTCCTGGTCACCCATCAGGAGCCTTCGGGGAGGTAAAAGAGACAGAAATCCGGGCTCAGCGTTTCTGCCGTGGCAAGGACACAACAAGGACACGGGGACAGCACCAGCCTGAGGCCACACGAGACACGGGTGAGGCAAAGGCACGCGTGGACACAGGCTGGGCCTTTGCTGTCTCCCTGTCCTCGTGGGAAGGAAAAGGGAAAGGAGTCCCCAGCCCTTGGACACCCCTCTGGAAAAGCATCTGCTGGGAGCCTTGCCCTGTGGAGGAGGCGGCAGCGCAGGGCAAAGGGAGGGTCAGCCTGCAGGGTGCCAGGCCCAGGGCCACTGCAGGTGTCACGTACCTGACCAGCACCCCGACGAGGAGCGCAGCCACCATGGGCCCCACCCAGTACACCCAGTGGTAGTCCCAGCAGTTTGCCACCAGAGCTGGCCCGAAGGCTCGCGCTGGGTTCATGCAGGCTCCGGACACGCCGCCCCTGCGAGGAGAACACCGTGGCTGCATCATCCCAGCCAGACACGGGAGCAGCACCCTCCCCTCAGTGCTGGGACGGGGCAGTGAGCGGGGTGGGCACAGCAGCCCCCTCCCAGGGCTCTGGTGGGCACTGGGCTCGGGCCAAGGGAGCCAGGCTTTGCTCAGGAAGGCTCCACGCCACACATGGCTCACACAGGACTCACACAGAGCTCACACACATTCACACCCAGCTCACACACACAGAGCTCACACACACTCACACATTCACACCCAGCTCACACACACACCCAGCTCACACCCAGCTCACACACACTCACACAGCTCACACCCAGCTCACACAGGGCTCACACACAGCTCACACACACTCACACAGCTCACACCCAGCTCACACCCAGCTCACACCCAGCTCACACACACTCACACAGCTCACACCCAGCTCACACAGGGCTCACACACAGCTCACACACACTCACACAGCTCACACCCAGCTCACACACGGGAGCGAGGCAGCAGCAATTACAGCTTTAGGGGTAAATATTTGCCGAGGGGTTTGTGCCGTGTGTAAACACGGCCCGGGGTCCTGCCAGAGTGGGTGGGCGCTGCCTTAACCCAGCACTCCATCAACACTGCTAATTACGTGTGCTCGTTATCCTCTCAGGGTGGCACCGGAGCCGGGCCGAGCCTGGCAGCGCTGCCAGCAGCCGCGGGGACATGAGGGACACGATCCCCCTGTTTGCTCAGGGCTTCCCACGGCAAACACAGCCCGGGCAGGCCCGGGGTTTATCACCCACGGCGGGGGCTGGGGGGCTGTGCCGGCTGCGGTGCCACGTGCAGGGAGGAGCTGAGGCTGCTCCTGCTCCAGGCTGAGCCCGGGCTGCTCCTGTCCCCAGCCCATCAGCTCTCCCAAACTGCCAGAGCTCCCACTGGGCTCATTTGATGGCCTTCCTCGGCTTGCCTCCGTGTCCCGGGACACAGGGTCCGTGCTGTGCTGTAGGAGGGCAGGTCCATCCCATCCCATCCCATCCCATCCCATCCCATCCCATCCCATCCCATCCCATCCCATCCCATCCCATCCCATCCCCACTGCCCCGGGCGCTGTCTCCTCCCCGGTGCAGAGGTCGGGGTGGGATTTGGGCTGCCCCGATGGAGCTGCCCCCGGCTCCACCCCACAGCCCAGGGTCCCTCCCGAGCCCCGCGCGGTGCCAGCAGCCCCCGGAGCGATGGCCCCGGCTGGCTCCGCCAGTCCCGCGGGGACAGCGAGCTCACCCCGCCAGGATGTCGGCGGTGACGGCGAGGCCGATGCAGAGCGGGGCCAGCGGGGTGCTGGTCCTGCCGTTGATGGCCCCCATGCAGACCACCAGGAGCAGGAAGGAGCTGAGGACAATCTCAGCCGCCAGGACGGCGGGGACCTGCTCGTCAGCCGCGATGCCGCCGAAGGCTCCGCCGCTGGCGTTGCCGAAGCGCTCGCTCGGTGCCACGGCCTGCGGGGAGAGCCGTCGGTGCCCGCCGCGCTCCGGGCTGTGCCCTGTGCCAGCAGATGGGCTCACCGCCGGGGCAGCGTGGGCGGCGGGCGGCTTAAAGAGGAGCTAAACTGGGCACTTGCGGGAGCACAGGCAGCCCCGAGCGCCTGGCGAGCACAGAGCGGCTGCAGGAGGCTCTGGGCACCGCCGGGCTAACGGGGCAGGCGCCGCTCCCGGCGGGGCGAGCCCGGCTGCCCAGGGCGGGCGTGCTGGCCGAAGCACACGGTGCTGGTGGAGCTGGGACGGGCAGCACCGAGCCCAAACGGCCCTCAGGGCGCGGTGCTGGGAGAATGAGCCCGGGGAAACGCCCCGGGTGAGCACGGCAGCTGCAGAGGCACCCCGATCCTGCTGTGCCCCCTCAGACAGAGGGCACAGCAAAGCTCCGGAGAGCAGAGCCTGGCCCCAGAGCCCGCAGCAGGCTGGGGAGACCAGGCCAGCTGCGGCAGGGCAGGGACATTCCCGGTGCCCAGGGACACGCCCGGGTCCGTACCTTTGCCAGGCCAGCTGCGGCAGGGCAGGGACAGTCCCTGTGCCCAGGGACACCCCCGGGTCCGTACCTTTGCCAGGCCAGCTGTGGCAGGGCAGGGACATTCCCGGTGCCCAGGGACACCCCCGGGTCCGTACCTTTGCCAGGCCAGCTGCGGCAGGGCAGGGACAGTCCCTGTGCCCAGGGACACCCCCGGGTCCGTACCTTTGCCAGGCCAGCTGCGGCAGGGCAGGGACAGTCCCTGTGCCCAGGGACACGCGCGGGTCCGTACCTTTGCCAGGCCAGCTCCGATCACCCCTCCGCAGAGCTGGGAGAGCCAGTAGGGGATGAGCATGGTCATGTGGAGCCCCCCGACCAGCCACACGCCCAGGGACACGGCGGGGTTGAAGTGGCCTCCGCTGCCGAGGAGAGAGGAGCATCAGCGGGGGAGTCACCCAGCACGGGGCTCCCTCCCGGGCTCTCGCCATGGCCTGGGACCACAGATGCTTTTCCAGTCCTTCCGTGCTGCAGAGCAGCAGGATCCAGCTGTTTCCTCTCCCTGCAAAGCAGCAGCAGCAGGCTGGACACGCAGCCCCCCCTGCAGTGCCAGCCGGGGCGGTTTGAGGGACAGCATTTGGGGCTGTGTCACTGAGGTGCTCCCGGGAGCTGCTGCAGCCCTGCCAGGGCCGCTGCGGGCAGGAGGGGGCTCAGAGCTGCAGGAGCGCAGTGGTGCGGCTGGCACCAGCCTGGCAGGACACACATCCATCCCCCAGGCAGGCAGGGACCAGAGCAGGGCTGCTGGGCCGGGCCCTCAGTACCAGACCTAAATCCTTCACCTCAAAAAGCACAAGCTAGTCAGACAGAGAGACCCTCTAATTAATCCTGACTACCATGAGACACAGGTTAATGAACAGGTTTCATAACTGATCAGCCTGATAATTGCTGGAGATGAGTCAGAGAGTCTGGGAACAAGAACCACATCTGACTGCTCAGCTGGGGCTGAGCCCCCAGGAGAGCAGGGAGCTGCTCAGGGTGGTGCCTTGGCTGGACAGGGCTGCAGTGCCAGCACCCCGGGCTGGGAGGGAGCCTGGGCTGAGGGGGGACCTGGCTGCACACAAACCCCACCTGGGGGAGCAGCCTGGCTGGGGAGCCCCTCCTGAGCAGGGCTCCTCTCCAGCCTCCCTGGCTCAGTCCTCCCTGGGCTCAATCCTTCCCTGGGCAATCTTTCCCAAGGCTCAATCCTTCCCTGGGCAGGCCCTGGCACAGGGTGCCCAGAGCAGCTGTGGCTGGCCCTGGGTCCCTGGCAGTGCCCAAGACCAGGTCAGACAGGGCTTGGAGCAGCCTGGGACAGTGGGAGGTGTCCCTGCCATGGCAGGGGTGGCACTGGGTGGGATTTAAGGTCCTCTAATCCAAACCATTTCAGGATTCAGTGTGAACCTGCAGCCCCTCACCTGAAGCTCCCCAGTGCTGCTGCCCTGGTTTCACCATGTCAGGGTTTGGGGTGCAGCAGGACCTGGCACAGGCCCCATGGGTCAGGAGTCCCCACTGCACAAACCCCACCCTGGGCTGTTCTCCCTCCTACCAGGCACTGATGAATTATCCTCCCATTGCTCTGGACTCCGGGGTTTGCCCATCATCCTGGCCAAGCCACCCGGGACAGCCTGGAGAATCCCATCCCTGGGCTGCGTGGAGCTGGCACAAGGGAAGGGAATGAAACTCCCCAGGGACTCTTTCAGCATCTTCATGGGGATAAATCTATATCTCAGCACCACACAACAGCTTTTTCAATGAGCAGATTTGTAAAAGGAAACATCTCAGCTTCTCAGAGAATAATAAAATCATAGAATGGTTTGGGCTGGAAAGGCCCTTAAATATCTCCTAGTTCCAACTCCCAGAGGAGAACGCTCCTGTTTCAGCTTGACCAATTTATTAAAAGGGGCTAAAAACTGAAACACTGCAATGCAAAGCCAGGTGAACAGCCCCAAACCCACGGTGTTATGGGTGCCACCAAAGATGCCACCACCCCCAATGGGCCACGCTGCCCGCCAGGGGCTCCATGGCAAGGCAGGGGTGCTGAGGGCACCGGGATTCGGGCAGGGAAGGGTGGGAGCATCTCCCCTGTCCTCGTGCGGCCCAGGTGCGGTCACTGTCCCTTACCTGATGTCCCCCAGCACGGCGACGGTGACGCCCAGGGCCAGCCCGTGTGCCAGGGCGGGCTGCAGCCGGCCCGTGCCCCCCGAGTCCTCCAGCACGGACAGGCAGCCGATGAAGATGAAGAGGGCACTGCCCAGCAGCTCGGCCACGCAGGGCTGCACGCGGCGCTCGTACCAGCGCGGCCGCGGGGCCGAGGGCTTGGCCTCGATGTCCATCACGTCCTGCAGCGGGCAGGACAGCCCGGGGCACGGCTGGGGCACGGGAGCCAGCCCAGGGCACGGCTGGGGATGCTGGAGGCAGAGTCTGGCTGTGCAGGACCCGGGGCTCTCGGCAGGGATGAGGACCCCAGGAGGCTGCCAGGCTCCCCCTGACTGTCTGAGAGGCAGCTCTGGATGGGAGGCCCTAAATACAGATTGGATTTGCATTGCTAAGGAAAAAAAAAGGGGTCATAAAAGCTGTTGGGCCGGCCCCCAGGGATATCAAAGCTCGTTATCACTGCCAAGCCTTGGTTCAAGGCTTGGGGATTTTTCCCTCGGTTTTTTGTTGCTGTTGATGGTGTGGGTTGAGGGGGTTCTGCCAAGATTCAGGATGTGGCTGCTGCCCTGCACACCTGGAGCGTGGCACCTGTGCTCAGCCCCGGGGCCTCTGTGCCTGTTGGAGCCACCAAGGGGCAGCACCCTGGGAAACAGCTGATGCTGCCAGCCCAGACCCCCAGAGTGGTTCAGGTGGGAAGGGAGCTCCAAGAAACTGGACCATCCAGTGCCACCCCCACCCTGGGCAGGGACACCTTCCACTCTCCCCATCCAGCCGGGCCTCGGACACTGCCAGGGATCCAGGGGCAGCCACAGCTGCTCTGGGCACCTGTGCCAGGGCCTGCCCACCCTGCGAGTGAAGACCATCAGTCAGAATCCCTGTAAACCTCAGCCCACATCCTGCCCGGGAGTCCAAGGCTGGGGGTTCATGTCCCTCTTGCACTGCTCTCAAATAAAGATGCAGGCGAGGGTGCCAAGGGATCCACCAGGCACTGCAAAAGCTGGCATTGATCAAACGTTGATTAAACCCTCCCTAAATCCTCCTCATCCCAGCAGGGATCACTGCCTGGAGCAGCAGATTCAGCCAGGGGAGGGGGAGCAGGGGGGACCCCCAGGCACCAGCATCTCACCAGGCACAGCTCCCAGCAGGACCAGCAAGGGTTCCACTGGGAGGGGTCTGAGCCGGGGCTGAAGGAATGCAGCTGTGACTGCTCTCTGCAGCAGTGCTGGTGAGGGATCAGTGTAACAGCCGCCCAGTGACGGGCACGGTGCCACTGCCCGGGCGATCCCAGCGCAGCTCCCTGGAGCGGCAGGAATGTGCCCACCAGGCAGGCAGGGATCAGCCCAGCCCTGCAGGGATGGGCCCTGCAGCCTTGAGCAACTCCTGCAGCCCCAGCCCGTGTTTGTGGTGGCTGCCTGAGGATTGGGGTTTATAGGAACCCTGCTGTCCCGTAAGCAGGGTAAAGAACGCCTCGGTGGTTTATGATGTTGTCACAAGGCCCTAGGGATGGGAAGGAAATTTCCACTGGCCTGTCCCCGTGGCCACACCACAGACAAGGGTCAGGCAGGAGAATCCCAGTAAAGGCACCTCTAAATGAGCCTCCATCGGCCCATTTCCCCTCCCAAGAGCTTGCTCCCTGCAGCCAAGAGGTCTTGGCATCAGCTTATAGATATCACTGGGATGTGGAGAGTGAGAGCTGGGCCTGCCTGGTCTTTGGGGCCCCCATGAACCCCCAGACCTGTGGGACAGGGAAATACCTGATTCAATCCTGTCAGCTCACAGGGCACCATCTCCCAGGGCCAGCTTCCAACAGGTCCCTGGAACCCATCAGTCACCTCGGCTCCCAGCACGACCAGCCGAGTGTGCCTTTGGGGAGAAACTGAACTTGGGCAGATGGAATCCAGATTTCACTTCTTTTTGGGGTACTTATTATGAGAGATCAGTGTAACACATACCCAGATTTCAGCTGCTCCTTCCTTGCAGCAGCTTCTACAGCACCGCTGCCAGGAGCTGGGCTGTCCCAGACCCCAGACCCCAGATCCCAGACCTCAGATCCCAGATTCTAGATCTCAGATCCCAGATCCCAGATCTCAGACCCCAGACCCCAGACCCCAGACCTCAGATCCCAGACCCCAGATCTCAGATCCCAGACTCCAGATCCCAAACACCAGACCCCAGACCCCAGATCCCAGATCCCAGACCCCATCTCTCAGATCCCAGACCCCAGACTGCAGATCTCAGATCCCAGATCCCAAACCCCAGATCCAGGCCCCAGACCCCAGATCCCAGACCCCAGACCCCAGATCCCAGACCCCATCTCTCAGATCCCAGATCCCAGACCCCAGACCCCAGATCCCAGACCCCATCTCTCAGATCCCAGACCCCATCTCTCAGATCCCAGACCCCAGATCCCAGATCCCAGACCCCAGATCTCAGACCCCAGACCCCAGATCCCAGACCCCAGACCCCAGATCCCAGATCCCAGATCCCAGATCCCAGATCCCAGGCCCCAGATCCCAGATCTCCAGAGCCACCAGCAGCACGGGTGACACCAGCACCATTCAGGACACCTCCCTGGCCAGGGAAAAGGCAGCCAAGTGGCTGAGCCAGGGTGCTGCTGGGTGTTCCTGGCGCAGGAGCTGCCCAGGGCGGTGCCACCGTGCCCATGCTCTGTCTCCCACCTCAGTGGTGGCTCCAGAGCACGGCAAGGTCACAGCCCAAACGCAGGATTAACCCCCTGTCCTTGGCTTTTAAACATTTACCACTCGTGAGGGAGCGGGGATGTTTGCCTGGGGCTTGCAGAGGAAATGCTCCACATTCAGGCAACAAAGGCATGAATTACTGCTGAGCACAGGACAGAACAAAAGCACAGCCTTGAGGGAAGGGTTTCCCTTTGGTGGGAGCTTCAGCATCAGCACCTGCCTCGTGTTCAGAGGTGCCACCAACACGCAAAGGCCAGAGCCCTGCTCTGAGCAGGAGATGGAATCCTCAGCACCAAGGTTTGCTCAGTAAGATACACGGAAACTCTGCCCGTGGGAAAAGGCGTGGGGATGAGAACAGATAAATCTGTTCATATCAGCAGACACTTATTTTTGTCCTTGTTTGGGCTTGCACCGATTTGTTAGATAAGTGACAATAGCAACTGTGTCAATTAGTACAGGAAGTGGTGGCACCAAACAAGCCAAGGCTTCCAAAAATGGTTTTTAGGAATCGAGAGAATGTTTCCCTCATCCATCTACCTGGGCAGGAAAGCCAGAACACCCCTGTTTTATCCACCCCCTGTGTTTCACTCCTCTCCTCATTTCACCCTGCAGATCTGCCACCTTTCCTTTGCTTTTCCATACAAACCAAAGCACCCAAATGAGGGTCTGCAGAGAAAACAGATTTGAGGGTTGGATGATCTTCAATGTCCCTTCCAACCCAAACCATTCTGGGGTTCTAAACCCAAACCACCCAAAATCCAAAAAGCACCGAAGCAGATGCTAAAGAACATCATCAATTACTGTTAACGGTCACAGAATCCCAGACTGGTTTGGGTTGGAAGGGACACTGAAATGCACCTCCCCACCCTCCCAGGGAATAATCTCATCCTAAAATGGAATCAAAACCTCCTCTCTGTCAGTTTGAATTCATTCCCCTTTTTCCTGTCACTCCATGCTCTTGAAATGCTTCAAGTGCTCTCTGTGAATCAGTGCTGGTACATTTTAAAGACCAGAATTCCAGCTGGTATCTATAAAAAGTTATTCCCAAGTATTCTGGTGCTGCACAACGGGCTGCTGCAAGGAAAGACCCCAGCAAATCCAGCATGGGGGTCAGCTCTTTTAAAGAGCCATAAAGAATCAGAGCAGCTCCTCTGACACTGCCTTATCTTCCCTCATTTATCTTGGAGTCCCCGGGATTACACAACTGGGGCTGAAAGAGAACTTGCAGAATGATTTGCAGCTGTGGCACAGGTGAGCTGACCTCTGCCCCTTTACAGAGCCCACGTTGTGTAAGAGTTTTCCTCCCAGTCGCTGCCTCAGTGCAGATGGAAATTTCCAGGGATCCCTAACGCAGGCTGAGCGTTGCCTGCTGGAGAGCAGGGACGGATTTGTGTCAGTTCTGCAGCCCAGACTGGTGTTTGAGCTGGGAAAATCACCGCCCGGGTAGGATGAAGCCATTCAGGCCTTAATTCTGCTGTTTCACATTCTTAATTCTGCTGCTTGGCATTAAAATCCACCAAGATCCCACAGAAGGGATGGATGCTCCTGGTCCCACACACCCCTGCACGTCTTCCCTGCAACGACCTGGCCCTGGCTGTCCTGCCAGCCCAGCCACATTTCCATCCTCAATAACCACATTCTCCTGTGCCCCAGCAGCCCTGAAAAACTGTGTAAACTCGAAATGGGGAGCTGGTAACTCTGCAGAGGGGCTGAAATGCCATGCACTGAGCCAACCACTGCTTTTCACTCAGCTCCTGAAACTGCGCAAGCGTTGTCAGTTAAATAATTTAACTTCCTGGAAGGCAACTTCTTGTATCCAGGTGTGAAGAGCGAGCAGGCAATGCTCAGGGATGGGTAATGTGGATACCACAGGTGCAGGGCAGGGCCATCACCCAAAGCAAGGCTCCACAGCCAGGACTGAGTGTGGGCAGGCAGGAGGAGCTCCTGGCTCCTGCTGGAACAGTCGGTGGCAGGCAGGGAGCACTGCCTCACTTTGCCAGGGACATGGGACACAGCCTCCTCCTGAGCAAAGCTTCCCATTCCACTCCCCATTCTGGGGAACCCATCCCGAGCACGGCTCCTCTCCAGCCTCTCTGGACACAATCCTTCCTTGGGAGGGCGGGCAGGCCCTGGCACAGGGTGCCCAGAGCAGCTGTGGCTGCCCTGGATCCCTGGCAGTGCCCAAGGCCAGGCTGGAGCAGCCTGGGACAGGGGAAGTTGTTCCTGCCATGGCAGGGGTGGCACTGGAGGGGCTTTAAAGGCTCCTTCCAGTCTGAACCATTCTGTGACTCTCAGAGGAATTCTGTTGTCCCATCAGCAGCAGTCCCCCAGGAAAAAGGCCAGGCTGGGGCAGGAGGGAGAGGCAGAGAGCCAGGGCACATGCAGGGCTCACACATCCCGAGGGAGCAGCAGCAGAAGGCAGAGAACAGGAACCTCTCCTGCCTGGAGAAGCTTCTGAGCCAGCAGCTTCCCAGCAGAGCAGCGCTGCTCCAGCAGCACCCTGCCCACCCAAACATTCCCCGGAGAGAGGTGAAGGATTTCTTGATCTGTTTCAGTCAGCACAACGCTGAGCACCGGGCTGCCCACCCTGTCCTCCCCCAGCAGCTGCCAGGGCCCCGCGTTCCTTTGATGCTGCTGGAACCCCGGAGCACGAGGTGACCCAATTCCCTCGCCTCTGCTGGCAGCAGCACGGAGAGACTGCCAGAGCTTGGCAGGAGTGAATCCCCTGCTCCCAGCTGGATGCTGGAGAGCTGGCAGGGGAAAGGCAGGCTGCAGCAGGGCGGGGGGCCGGGGCACCGTGGTGCCTCCCATGCCCGGGCAGCGGGGACGCTGCGGGGCCACAGGTTACACAGGCACCCGAAACAGAACTGAGCAGCACCAGGATCTGCCTCACGCCAGCACACACGTTATTCCCAAACACAAAGGGATGAAATCACGACAAGAAAGACACAAAAGACTGCTGGAGCCCAGGACATCCCTGCAGCGAGCTGCGCTCCAAGCCTCTGAGACGAAAAGGGCACCAGCTCAGGGGGTGTTTCCCAGGGGGGACCAGCTCCAAAGGAACACATCTGGATCTTCCAGGGCAGCTGCAATTCCAGCTGGGCTCCCACTCAGAAAGGTGCTCCAGGAGGCTCAGGGAACATGGTCCCAAAGGGGGTCTGGCCAAAATTAAATTGATAGTAGAGATGGGCTTTCATGCAACTCTGAATTCCTCATTTAGTTCCCAATGAATTGGGAAAGGAGCAGGAGTGTTGGTGCCGCTGGGCATTAGTGACTGCTCAGGAAGGGCCCTGGTGCAGAGGGGTTGTAGGGCTGGGGTTTGGGTTCATTTTTAATCCCTGAGGAAAGGTCATTTCACAGGATCCCAGAATGGGTTGAAGGGAGCTCACAGCCCCTCCAGTGCCACCCCTGCCATGGCAGGGACACCTTCCACCATCCCAGGCTCTCCAAGCCCTGTCCAGCCTGGCCTGGGACACTGCAGGGATCCAGGGGCAGCCACAGCTGCTCTGGGCCTGCCAGCAATTGCTGAAAAAAAAATACTCCTGGTGATGCATTGGGTGAAAGGAAAAATGTCACTCAACGAGATAGAAATCGGTCATTTCTAGCAAGTAAGACAGGAGACAAATTATAAATACTAAACATTTATTATTTTTCTCATAGGAAGGTTGCAAGATTCAATTTCAAACAACAGGACAAGGGCTTTCATTGCTGTTGGGATTTTGTTTTGCTTCTTTTAAGGGGAAAGAGAAGGAGGAACTGGTGTAAAGATACTACCAGAAACAGTGCAAATTGAGATTAATTTCTTTCTTCAGCATGCCAGTGCTGAAACCACAAGCTAAGCCCTTCCCAGTTAAATTGAGTCTATTTTCCAGTTTCTTGTACATCACTGACCACAGTCAGGGCCCTCCTCCTCCTCCACCCTTCCCTTCCAAGAACCCCTAGCAGTGACAGCCTTGCAGGGCACTGAAGCCTGGAGAAGCCAACACAGTGACACTTCACCAAAATTAGACCTAACAGAACAAAAATGCACAGAATTCCTCCTGCTCAGCCACCCCCTGCTGCAGCTCCCCAGGCTCCTGCCACAAACACGTGTTACACAGCCACAGAAACGCACAAGAGGGAAATCAAAGAACCCAAGAACACTTTACTTTCAGTTTTGAACTAAGGAAGGCGAGCTCTAAACAGGAGTTACTGACACCTTGTGCAAGTCCACCGTTGAACGGCTGGGAACGGGAGGCAAGTCCTGCTCACAGGAAATGTTCCTTGAATCCACCCAGAGGCACCAGGCCCGTCCCCAGCAGCAGCACCAGGAGTGTCCCAGCCACAGCCCGGGGCTGGCACGTGCAAATCCCATCCTTTCCATGTCCTGGCCCGAGCCCTGAGCTCCCCAGGGCTCCCCTCCTGCAGCCCTCAGAAGTCGATGTTTGCCAGACCTGTGTGAAGAGAAAGAGGGATTTGGGGCAAGAAAGGAGGGTTTATTCCTGCCCCCACTGCACCCAGGTCACTTACACACAGCAAGAAAGATGCTTTCCGAGTTATTTCATTTTTTTTTAACTTAAACATAAAGGATTTGGTGTGAGGAAAGCAGGAAACTGGTTGGGCTGTACTTTTTAACCCTTTTTTGATTGTGATGCAGCAATTAATTTGATGAAGTCATTTTGCAGGGGCACTGGAATTATTCATGGCAGAAGGATCAACACAATATTCAGGAACCTCAGGGTCTGCCCATGAAATCAGGAAGACAAAGCAGGGGAAAGTACCATGAATGAGGGCAGTACATTCACTCTGGATAAAAAAGCCCTGCTTTAGATTAAGGCACACCCATGCCAGGTCCATTGGACACTTGATGATCCCGTTGAGATCACTGTCTTCTGTAACTGCTAAGATGCCTCAGCACCCCAAACTGCCCTTTCTCTACTCAGAGCAAAGAACAATGCTGAGACCCCCAAAACCGGGGCTGCTGTGAACAGGTGAACTTTGGGGCCTCAGCTCCTCTAACAATAGGCTGTGTGTTACAGTCACCACTTTTCAGCCTGCAGAAATGCAACGTAGAACATGGGGTTTTTGAGCTCAGAACTCTGGAGGACTCAGGAGAGCACCACCACAAGCAGCCCTGTCACAGCAGCAGCGCCAGGCTGTTGAAGATCTCCTTTTACCCGTTTTTATTTGAAGATCTCCTTTCAGCAGCTCTGTCAGAGGCTTTGCTGCCCAGCCAGGCTGCAGAGACCAAATCTATTCCCATTTGCTGAGGAACAGTCAATAAATAAAATCTGCTCTTGGATACTCTGTCGGGAGCAGGGAAAGGGCAGAGAGGATGAAGGGGAGGAAATGATATAAGTGGCAGGCAGAGTTTTTCTGGGAAGACTGAAGTCCCTGAAATTGCAGCTGGAAGTAGAGACAAACTGTGACTGCAACAGAGTTCTCTTTCTAATCTGGATAAATACAGGCTGGAGCCATCCATGCTTCAGCCAAGCAACAATTCCCCTCATTTTCTCATTTCTTCAGCAGCAGCAACATCCAGAAAGCCTAAATCAAGTCTCTCTCTTTCACAGAGATTCCAGCCCAGAAGAGAGAGAATTTTCAGAATGAAAGGAACCGGTAGAAGAGTTCATTTCAGAGGGAATATTTTCCCCAGGGAGAAAGCGGCATGGAAAACTTCAGTGTCAGATGGCTGCAAATGGGGACAGTGCAGAGAAGCCTGGGATAAGTAATACAAATTTATTTTTGTGTTGTCAGGACACTGTGCCTTCATATACCGTGTGCCCATATGGCACTTCCCATGCATGGGATTTGTAAACCTTTCAATTAGCACTGATGGGATACAGCAGGCAGTTATTTAAAGTAACCCATACGGCATCTTCTGGTGGAAAAATTCCAACTCCCCTGTACTGGGCAGGTTCCCACTTGGATGCCCATAAAGCCTCCAAAGGCTGTGGAGGAACAGTGCCCAGCTGGGAGGTGCTCCCAGGCCAGGGATGGAGCAGCAGCAGCCCTGGAGCAGGGGGATTCTGAGGTACCTGGTGTACCATCCCACCCCAGCCCTCCCACAGGACATTTCCATGGCAGGGTCACCCCCAGGTGCTGGAGAACATTACCCAGGTTGCTGCTGTCCTTGGAAGCCCAGCAGATGCAGTAGTGCTGCATCAGCTGTTCAAACAGCTCCTTTTCATCCAGGAATTCAAGGGCTTCTATTCTGTAGGAATAAAATTAAAGTTGGGATTTGAGCTGGACTCTCAGCAGAATTTTTACTGAATTGTTCACTCCATGGGAGTGAAAGCTATGGCCAGAAAGGCAGTTACCTCCCCAGGGAATAATTACAGGGATTGTCCATGATGCCACCACTGGTGCCACCCCTGTCAATGGATGGAACAGGTGACCCACAGGGTGCTTTCAACTCCTCATCCCTGGAATTCCCTGTTCCAGGACTCATCTGTGTAACTCCCCACAAATACCAGGGCTGCTACTGAGCATCTAAGGGGCAGAAGTTTCTAAATGCACTCCCAGGTGTGAAGTGCTGCGGAGGAGCACTCTGGGAAAGACTTTTCTAAAGAAAAAGCATTTGCCTCACTGATACTGGAGGACAGAGTTTACATAACCCTATTTCCTGGCATGTGGAACAAGTGCAAGGAGCTGAACAGATCCAAGGTAGCCAAAAATGCTGCAGAGAAAGCACGAGCTCTGTGTCTCCACCAGTGCCATATGGTCCCACCACACACCCCTGTTCCTATTTAAACCACCTCTGATTTCCACTCTCACCTGTTCAGTTCCAGGCTTTGAGAAACCCCCATAGGTGAATATTTTGACTAAAGTAACTTGCTCAGCTAATTCCAACTATGAATGACTCACAGCAATTCACGTTTCACATTATATCCCTAAGAAGTTACTCCTTAAAATTTCCCACTGTTTAGCATTTAATGCAGAAACACGAACAAAATCCATGCAGATTAGTGACTGTTAAACAGCCTTTAATCCCTGCTCTGTGCTCTGAGTTCTGCAGACCCAGCAGACTCGTGACTTCAACGGGTTGTGGTTTAACCCCAGCCAAAATCTTCACAAGGAACATCTTGGGGACTGCAAAAAGTCAACAAAGCATTTCTGTGGCATCTCCCATCTGCAAATCTCTGTCATGAGATGCCTTCTGTCACACCCAAATAAGCCATCACTACTGCCAGCCTGCTCCTGGCAGCGTTCACCCTCTGGATCATCAATGCAGGCATTATCCTGCAGGCTCTGCAGAGCTGCAGGCTCAGGAGTGCTGTGTCCCCCTGGGCAGCACCTGGGGCAGCCTCCTCTTACACCGGGGGTCCCACAGTGGATGGGAAGGACCTTGGATGGCATCTGAGGCTGACTCTGGGGTGCACAAGTGGTACCTTTTGACGTCAGCCTGTGGCAGGAAGCTGTACACCTTCATCATGTCGATGGCACGGGCGTTTTCCCAGCCACTTGCCAGCAGTCGTTCCCTCTGGAACACAAAGGGCAGCACAGCTTTCACAGCACTCCAGGGGAAGCAGCAGAGGACAGCTTCTGCCCCCGAGGATCTCACTGGGCAGCTGATTGACCTGTCCTTTGAAGAGCTCCCAAACTCTTCCCTAAACGGGTGCTGCTGATCACTGCAGGGCCAGGCAGGGCTGGGCTCTGACCAGGAGGTTTGTGCAACCACTGACTTTCAGCTATCAAAGAGAAGCTCTGGGGTCACCTAATTGTGGCCTGCCAGGACCTGAAGGAGCCAACAAGATACATGGAGAGAGACTGTTTACAAGGGATGGAGGGACAGGACACAGGGAATGGCTTCCCACTGCCAGAGGGCAGGGCTGGATGGGATTTTGGGCAGGAATTGTTCCCTGGGAGGGTGGGCAGGCCCTGGCACACGGTGCCCAGAGAAGCTGTGGCTGCCCCACTCCTGCAAGTGTCCCAGGCCAGGTTGGACAGGGCTTGGAGCCCCCTGGGACAGTGGAAGGTGTCCCTGCCACGGCAGGGGTGGCACTGGGTGGGCTCCACAGTCCCTTCCAAACCAAACCGTGGCCCGATTCCACGGTAATGTGGCCAGCAAAGGGCTCAGTGCCTGCCCCACCCTGCCCTGGTCCCTGCTGAGCCCACTGGGCACACTCAGACCTCACAGCCAGGTTGACAAAGCCCAGTGCCAGCCCTGTGCCCCTCACCTGGGAGTCCAGGGAGCTGCAGAGCTCCACCCCGGCCAGGTTGCACTGCCGGCGCTGCAGGTTCTCGATCATGATCTGCCCGAAGCGGTCCCTCATGTTCACCTGGGGAAGGAGGAGACAGAGGTGTTCCCCTGCCCACCAAACAGAACCTGCCTAAACCCTGCCATTGCCTACTAGTGCAGATGGAGGTGAACGCGGTGGGAAGGAATGCTGATGAGTGACTCCAGCTCACAAGGCTGGATGCTTTCTGTATTAGAACTATGCTATAATCCATTAATGTACTATTTAAAGGAGACACTAAAACTACAAACCTGCTTTTTTAACTCCCATATCTAACTAACCAATAACTCGTGCCCCTCTCTGAGAGTGCAGCCACAGGTGGGCTGGACTGGCCATCAGCTCAAACAATCCTCACCAGAACCCAACCAAGCAATCACCACCCCAGGTGAACAATTCTCCAAACACATTCCACATGGGAGAACAAGGAGCAGAAACAGAAATTGTTTTCTCTTCTCTCTGTGCTCCTCTATGGAAAATCCTGGGAGAGAGGAGAATGTGCCTGCCACAGCCTACGTCACAAATGCACAGGGTGCCAGTGAGTGGCACAGCAGCTCGCACTCCCCAGGAGCAGCCCAGTGCCAGGGGGACAGTGCCACTGCCCCCAGGGACACCGGGGCTGGCAGCACTACTGCCTCTGCTGCAGCTCTCAGCACCTTGCTTCAGCTCTCCAGCAGTGATTTAAGGCTTGGAAGATCCTGTTACTAATTCCTGGAGCCACCTAGTTCCCCCGAGGCAGTCTTCTACTTCCACAGGGAGAAACAGAGTTCATGCTGATGTGATTTTTGCTCCACTTTGCCAAAGAACACAGAGGTAATTATGTAATGTTATACACCCAGAGCCAGCACTCTGCATCATTTCTTTTTCCTCTGCTTTAGCTAAATCAATATTCTATGGTCTTTTCCACGTATGGATTAAGTCTCAATTATTTTGCTTCAACATAGTCCAGAAATTGTCTTTCAGAATAGCTGTATTTTCTCTACAATGAGCCAACCAAGCTACAAGTTAAAACACATTACTACAGAAATTCAGCAGAAACTGCTGTTTCTACAAAAGGACAAGGCCCCCTCTCATTCCTCAACAACTCCCACCCACAAGAGCAATTTTAATGACAACAATGCAGGTCTAAAAATGCCCCTTTGGTTTTACCTGCTCATAATTGATAACCATGGCCACGGGGAAGGTGCTTGCTGCCCACTTGAGCAGGTTTGCAGACTGCTGGGGGGTCATGTAAACCAGCACACACTCGGCCACCAGCAGTGTTGGCAAACTGTAAAACAAAAACCAAAGGAGAACATGATTTCCAGCAAAAGAACAAGAAAAATCTGCTAAGGATTGTGAGCAAGTCACTCCATGTCTGCACAATTTCCTGAAAGAGCTCCATCTCTTATGAACTAGACACCGAAGACTGAATGAAATCTCTTCATCACATTGACTCAAGCTGGGCTTTCTGGCAGCTGTGAATTAATGAACCACAGGAGACTCCTGTGGTTGTGAACCAGAGATTCTAGGGATCAATCTCCCCAAAAGTCAGCCCTGAGCACAGAACACTGTGCATTCTGTAAGTGCTCTCTGACAGCAGGAACTGGGGTGTGTTAAAATTCCCTTTGCAGGACAACTGTGCCCTGTACACACAGCTCACACTCTTGCAGAGATCAGTGAAATCAGGCATTAATTACAAATAGAAATAAAAAGTTTTCTTTTTAAAAAAAGTTCAAGGAAGAATTTTAATTAGACAAATTTGTTCAGTATCTGTAAAACAATCTTCACATATTATTATCTAACAAAATGTAATCTATAGTTTGCACGTTGCCTCTTCCCCCTCCATCCACAAAACAACAAAAATAGACATCTACACAAGTGATTCTCTTCACAATTATTGAGTTTGCTTTTAATTGCTGGAATGAAAGGGGGAAAAAAGTCACTAGAAGCAGGAGAAATTCCACAAGGAGCAGCAATGTAGGCAAGCAAGGCAACATTTCAGAGGATGGAAGTGTAAAGAATTAAATGGCAATTTGATGCATTCTGCTTCCCCATATGCTCTCTCCCACCCAGCCAGATCGCTGCTATTTATATTGCTTCCATTTGAAAGGTCTGTCCATCATCCACTCAAAAACTCAACTCCTGCCCCCCCAAAGCCTCATGTTGAACAAGAAAACCCCAGAGGAGCTTTGGGATGCAGATCCCAAGGACTCCGCTGCAGCCCCACCAAAAGGCTTAGGAAACAAAAAGGGTTTAAGAGGAGGCCACAGAAAATAATTACGGAGATAAAACTCAGAAATGACAGAACCCTGGAATGGTTTGGGTTGGGAGGGATCACAGAGACCATCCAGTGCCACCCCTGCCATGGCAGGGACACCTTGCACTGTCCCAGCTCCAAGCCCAGTCCAGCCTGGCCCGGGAAAAGGGCTTCCACAAGCCCCCATTAAAAAACCCACAAAAAGCCAATGACAGCTCTATGATCTTACTGTACATCCAAGCTGTGTTTCTTTAGCTTTTCCTCCAGATCTGAAGAGAAACGGAGGTCTGCTCCTACTATGGAATACCGACTGGAGTCCAGGCTGTGGGAATCTGCAAGGCAAATGTGGAGAGACTAACGTTACAAATGAGAGGGATGTGGAGCTATGAATCAAAAACACTGCATGGGAGCACACGAATTGGGAGCCCAAGTTTGGTCTGTTATACCAAACTGTGAGCAGCAAACTCCTCTTTCTAAAACATGAATTCCCCTCCTAGTTGTGCTTCCCAGTGCTCCATCACCACCAGACCCTGCACTGAGCCTCCTCTCCCTCTGCAGCCACGCTGAAGCAGAGAGGTTAGCCCAGCTGTTACCATGGTTTCCAGGAATGCAGAGAGAAGAAAAATGGCAAGATTAAAGGCAGGATTTTTGTTTTGTTTGGAGAGTCTTCTTAGATGGCCCAATGGATGTACATAGGAACTACATAAAAGTACATCCATTTCTGAAAAACTAAGCTAAGTGGCAATATTTCAAATATTAACAACAGATATAGCTATATAAATTAACTGTATATGTAGTTACATAATAAATATGGGGAGCAGCCATAGACTTGGGGCCAAAAAGAGTTATCATTTAGCCTTCTGGTATGATTTAGTGGTGGTATTTAAGGAAAGAGTCAAATTACAGAAGGCATTCTGATTTTGTTGCTGTTCCTCTGGGATACAACAGGATCCTGTGGATGCTCCTCAGCACGAAGGAGGGACAAATGCCAGAGTCCAAGGAGCCCCTGCCATCCTGGCTCAGCTGGGAGGAAGGAGCAGAGCCTCTTGCCATCAGTGATTCAGACCCCCAGCAGCACTGAGTGCACCCGGAGGAGCCCAGTGCTCACAGGAGGCACTTCCCAAGTGCTCCATCAGACCCACCCAGAGCCAAAGTCCTGCAGGAATACTGGGATGGCTCTGGAACGCCTCTGGAGGGGACTCCAGACCTCCCTGGGCAGCCCCTTCCAGTGCCGGGCCACCCTTTCCATGGAGAGATTCCTCCTGAGTCCAGCCTGAGCCTCCCCTGGCACAGCTTGAGTGAGCAGAGAAGCGGCTGAAGGGGCAGGCTGAAAGGGCTTTCCATTTCAGGAGAGGGGAACAAAACAACTGGGGACAAGCGCGGGCTTTCCCAGTTATTGCAACAAGCGGTGATCAAACACCCCGGAGGATGCACCTCTGTTTAGTTTTCAAGTGACCCACTCCCTGGAAGTGGCACTAGCAAGGAAAATAGCTGCCATTCCAGCAACCCTCGGGAGCAGATCCAGGAATCAGAAACAGTTCAGAAAGAGAGTTACAAGGGAAGAAAAGAGGAAAAAAAAAGTTGTGCAGCATGCTGAATGATTCAACATTTTGAGTCAAGGCTTTTTCCATGTGCATGTTCTGTAATAGCTTTACTACTTCCCACACCCTTCTATTTAAGTGATTACATCAAGGCCATGATAATGGCATCAAAAAAAGCCACCCAAAAACCCCACCACACACAGGGAAGTGTTTAAATAGGGATTGGTTTCTGTCCCTGGATACGGCACAGCGAGCGTCAGCCACCACAATTAGTAGGGAATTAATGCCAGCTCCCTGTCCAGCTTCGGAGGCTGGGTCACACAAATACATCAATAAAGAACAGAAATAAAAGCCAGAAATAAACCACAAAACTTTTTAAGTGATCCAGGAGAGAAGAGCACAAACACTCCAAGGTGGAAGTAAACGTGCCTTGCTCACACCACACCGATTGGAGCATTTTTATCATAAACCCCTGGACTGGTTTGGGTTGGAAGGGACCATGGAGACCATCCAGTGCCAGCCCTGCCATGGGCAGGGACACCTCCCACTGTCCCAGGCTGCTCCAGCCTGGCCTTGAACACTTCCAGGGGCAGCCACAGCTTCTCTGGGAATCTGTGCCAGGGCCTCCCCACCCTCACAGGGAAGGAATTCTCCTCAGTATCTCACCTACATTTCCCCCTTTTCAGTCTGATCATACTTAACCAGGCAAACTTCAACTGCTCCATCACCTCCCCCTTAGGGAGCAAACACACACTGAGGGCAGGACAGTGGCAGCTGGGGACACCTAGAACTGCCACTGTCCCCAGCCTGGAGGCCACAAATCCACCCACAAACATCCCCAAACCTGCTGGGGGACAGTCTGGCACCAACTCCTCCCTCACTGCAGAGCCAGAGGTTCTTGGGGCTGTGCAGGGCCAGGGCTGCACTGGGATGTGCCCTGAGGGTCCCTTCCCACTCGGGATATTCTGTGACGCATGAAGGGAGCAATCTGCTGCCCAAGACTGAGCAGCCTCGCTGCAAATGGATTTTACAATTCCTGCCCATCCACGGGGCAGCTGGAAAAGGAAAACCAAGCTGCGGCTTGGCAGCATGGCCACGTGGTCCCCATTGATTTCTTCTGAGGAACAAGAGCTTGTTTTAACTGAATTGATTTGGTGTGCATGTTCAAACCCCTCTGCTCGTTCCCACTGCAGTGCTGTGACTCAGGCCAGCTGCCCTAATGCTGGCACAGCCAGTGACATTTGGTGGCTTAAGCCACTGCAAATCCCATATCCCAGGCACTAACTCCTACCCAGGCACCACCATCTCGTGCTGTTTTTCAGTGAGGTTGTTGGGTTGGGTGTCCTCCAGAGCTGCCCTGGGGATCTGTGTGATGCTCACACTCAGCCATGTACAAAAGACTCTCTCTGTACTTGGCTGAAACGAAGGTTTGAGAAACACCAAACTCAGATTAATTTGAGAAATACAAGGGAGGGGATGGAGAAGGGGAGAAAGATGAGCTCCCCCACCCCACCTACCCCAGCCAGCTCTCCTGGCCTGGGCACAGGTTCAGCTCTCCAGGGATAATCAATAGAGTGCTCTGCTCTGGGCACACACCTGTGTGGTTATTTTCCACGACTTTGGCACACAGGAACCAACACAAGTGGTTCAGATTTCACAGGCATAGACCAAGACAAGCTTGTAGTAACTGAGTAGTAGCAGGAGCTGCTAACAGTTGCCTTCTGACCTGACCACGTTGAAGCTTTTCAGCCCAGCTGTGTCGGGAGAAGCGCTGCTGTGCTGGAGGGAGGCCTCAGGCCCTCCCTGCTGCCCTAAGGCAGCTGCTGGGGCAGCACTGCAGCCTCCAGGCACACCAGGCTCTCCCTCTGCCACAAGAACTCAGCCTCCTTCTCTTACTCTCTTCTCACATTAGTGCAACAATTTCCTGGAGGTTTTCCAAGAGACAGCATGCAGGATACTATTGACTCCAAGTGATTTCATTAGGATTTTCATGCTAAGGTATCTCTGGCAGCTTTACAAAGCAGCAGCCCCTGCAGCCTGCTCTGCACGCTGCTCTCCCCCAGCCCAGCAGGCACTGCCACACACTCAGCTTGTCCTGGAAGCCCAGGGTCAGCCCTGCAAGTCCCCCCGACACCTACACTGGGCAAAGGTCTGGGGATGGAGGGAAGCTGTGCCCAAGCTGGCCCAGACAGGGCAGAAGGTGTGAGAGGCACACAAAGGAACAGTCATGGCATGGCAACGCTCAGGGGGAGCAGAACAGCAGAGAGAGCACCTGAATGGTGCCAGTCCACATCAGCACAACTCAAACCAAAACTCCAAACAGCCTAAACCAATCATTCCTGGTGCACCAGAGACAGGAGGGACTGACGTGGGGAGGCAGGCACGGGGAGGGACAGGATGCCAAAATCCTGGCCCACATCCCCACAGAAGTGAGTAACATTTCCCTACCTGGCAATGCTGCTCCCTGTGCCAGGTGGTAATCCCAGAATACTGCAGGGTCTAACACCTGCACCAGGTCAGACCAGAGGTCTCCCTAGGATGATACCCAGCCTTCCAGAGGCCAACAGCAGCTCCAAAGGGAAAAGGCAAAGAGAGGAAGCATCTACTAACACTGGCACCTAAGTTGTTTTCTAGCTTTTTCTCAAAAGTACTTAAAATTGCTTTGTATTTCTGGACCATTACTGAGCTCGTGCTTTCATCCATCTATTTATTCTAATACCCAGATCCTGCAGGAAGGCAGCAATAATCATTTACATGTGAGGCACAAACTGTTTTTCCCTCCATGTGCATCACTTTCTATTAATCCACATTGAAATCATCATCAAGTCACTAATTTCACAAGATACTTCTGCACTTCTTTACCACTCTTCAGAGTTTGGATTTGCCAACAAGCTGCCACTTACTAATCACTATTTTCCCAATTTTTTCTTAGTGTTGAACAACAACATACCCTCAAGCACAGATCTCCATCTCCTCCATAACAAAAATTAACAACATATGCTCGCCCTCCATCCCAGCTCCTCATCCATATGAGAACCATTCCTTCCCCACAACCACTGTGCCATTTCTTTGGCACACTTTGGCATGGGACACAGACAAAACACGTTCTTGAAATCCAAGCACTATGCTGATGTCCTTTTGCAATAGCTGTGTTGACTCAGAGAACTCCCACAGACCTGGGAAGCACAGCTTACCTTTCCCAAGGCCACGGGGGCTCTTTCTCAACACATCCTACGATTCCTGGGTTCCGCTAGCCTCTCTGCTGGGGCTCCTATGACTTGCTCACTAGAGACATCAGTCCTGCTGGCTTGGGGCTCCCTGGACTTGCCCTGGGGCCCATCTGAGGCACAGCCACAACCTTCCAGCTGGAGACAGCTTTAAGTGAGAGGGCAAAGACCAACCAGCAGCTGAGTAAATTCCTTGTCAAGTCCCTTCAGACCTGCAGGAACTCTCTGCTCACCTGTTTGATTTATCCACTTATTCCAGCACCTCTCCTGCTGGCACCTCCCCACGAAGCAGTTCCCTTGACTGATCACAAACCAGAGTTCTCAGGGCTCTGGCCTGTGGCTGGGGGTCAGCTCAAACTGGACTTCCACAACACCCCCACCATCTCCCCACGTCCTGGACACTGCTACATCCCAAAGATCTCGGTGCACAGAGCCTACGCCAGCCTGGGACTCTGAAGCTGTGACAGCCAGCCCTGAGAAGGAAGCAGAGAAGCAGCTCCAGAGAAACCAGTCCCACCAGTAGAGCCCAGTGCAGTGGGAAGTGGCTATTAGGAGCCCCAGATTAGAGCAGTGCAGGCTGACAGGCCTGCAGGTGTTCTGCAGTTCCAGATGTACCTGCAGCTCTTCGGGAACACAAACCCAGCCCCTGGCACGGGCCCAGGCCTGCCTCTGGGACACTGCAGGTGCAGCAGATCTCCCTGGGGCCAGATGTGCCCCTGCCTGCAAGCCAGGGGTCCCAGGAGCCCTTCTTCTGCTCTGGGGCTCTGGGCCTTCACCTTTGGAGGCCTGAGGGCCCAAGGGAGATCTCTGCCCTTGGAAGGACACTGCAGGGCCGGGAAGGGAAGACCACTAACGTGCAGCAATAAAATCTGCAGAACGGGCCCAGAGCCTGGGCTAGAACTGTGCCCAGGGAAGGGCCACAGGTGGTCACAGCAGGGAGCAGCAGGCTCTGCCAGGGTCACACTGCTCACACTGCCCACCCAGAGCAGCTGCTGGGGTGGATGCAGGGCATTGCTGCCCCTCCTGAACTGTCCAAGGCAGCTGCTACAGCTCAGCACCTGCACTGAGAACATGACCTCAATGGAACCCAGGGAATTTTCCACAGGTACAAAGGTTTTCAAGTGCAGTCCTGACACAAACACACAATTATAGAATGACTTGGGCTGGGAGGGACATCAGAGATCACCCAGTGCCACCCCTGCCATGGCAGGGACACCTTCCCCTGGCCCAGGCTGCTCCAAGCCATGGCCAGCCTGGCCTTGGACATGCCAGGGATGGGGAGCCCACAACCTTCTGTTTCCTGGTGAGGTTAGAAACCAAGAGAGCACTGCCACATCACAGCCCCTGAAATTATTATCCTTTTAATACTAAAATGTAACAAACAGCACTGGCTCACGAGCCCGGACTGTGCTGCAGGCTGTGTTTCTGCTGTGAAAACTCTGCTAAATGTAAAGATTTGTGCTCTTAATGAGACAGAAAGCAGATAAACACTCAACAGATATTTTAATCCAGTATCCATGCCTCTCTGTAGCACTTTTTCCCTTCCTGTGACAGAAAAGGAGCTACATATGAGAGAAAAAGAAAAAACCCATCAACTTTCTGCCAGAATAAAACCACTTAAAGAGAAGACATTTCTAACATGACACAGAACAAATGGGCAGGAGTCTGTAAGAGAAGAAAAAAGCCTCTTTTCCCTCCCAATTCTCTGTCCAAACAGCATTTCAAACATTAAAAGCCTGCCCACATAGCAGAACAAAATGATCAGAAAAGTTTTAAAAGTGCTGCAGTACATCACTGACTGAGTTTGAAGATGACTCACCTATTAGAAGAGAGTCCCCTGAATGGGATTCCATAATTGGTTTTGACAGGGGAGGTTTTGATCTGTGGGAAGAAGGAAGAAGCATCTCAGAGCAGTTAAGCCTGTTGAACAGAGTGCTTACAGCTTTTTTTCTTAACATATATATATATATGTGTGTGTGTGTGTGTGTGTGTCTGTGTGTGTGTGAAAAGCAGCTGAGGGAATATCTCTGCCCTCTGCTGGAAAAGAAAACCTTTGCAAGTCTGGTGAGGTTGGAGCTGAGTTTTACACACAATTTCTCTAATTCTGAGAGAATCTTTCAAGAGAAATCCAGGCACTCTGTAACATGCCCTCAATAACCCTTGATGGATCCATTCCAACAGGACATTCCCATGCAGCAGCAGCTGTCCTGCCTCCAACTGAACAGGCACATCTGGGAATTCAGTGCTGTCCTCAACAGTAAGAGATTTAATCACCTCTAATTGTCAGGACACCGTCTCTGCCACACAGCAAGCTCTGCTTGGCTCCCTAAAGCTTTCACACATCCCCTTCTGCAGCCTGGGACAGTGCCTGCAGAGCCTGCCTGCACAGTGAGCCTCTACTCTGCATACAGTCCTGGCATGGTTTGGGGTGGAAGGGACCCTAAACCCCACCCAGTGCCAGCCCTGCCATGGCAGGGACACCTTCCACCTTCCCAGGCTGCTCCAAGCCCTGTCCAGCCTGGCCTTGGGCACTGCCAGGGATCCAGGGGCAGCCACAGCTGCTCTGGGCACCTGTGCCAGGGCCTGCCCACCCTCACATCCCAGAACATGAAGAGTTTCTCAGCAGAGATGAAATAATGGCACTGACTGACAGCCAGTCTCCACCGCTGAACACTGGCCTCTCACTTACTTGATATTATGTATTTTTCTTGCAACGATCATTGGAAAATCCACTTCAAAATATTTCCTAGGGAGAAGGTTTTCATCCTGGGAATTGCAGGAAGACACTAGAATTAGGGACACTCAAGTTTCACAGGCACAGGACAAGACAGAAGCAAAATCCTGAACAGTTGTGCTTTGGCTTACCCTGCCATTTGTAACAGTGGTATAACAGTGTCCCACAGCTTAAAACCCCTAAAATCCAACAAAAACCAGCTGAGAGACGTTAGCAGGCCCGCTAAGAACGGAAGGAATTATTTAACACTTGATGTAATCACAGAAGCCCAGGACAGCCGGGGTTGGAAGGGACCCCTGGTGATCATCCAGCCCAAGCCCTGCCCAGGCAGGGTCACCCAGAGCAGGTGACAGGAACGCGCCCGGGAGGCTGGGATGTCTCCTGAGAGGAGAAGGACTCTACCCCAGACCAGTGAAACACACACACTCCAGCCACGTGTTCTGGGGGTGTGGGAGAGCACAGCAAGCTGCCACAGCAGTCGGCAGGACTTTCAGCACAGCCTTCCAAAGGGAAGAACCAGGAAGGGTTTGCACAGGCTTCACCCAGACAGTGACCACATGCCAGCTCTCCTGCAGCCCACAGCCAGAGCACAAGCAGCCTGCCAGGACTACAAAAGAGAGGAAAGCTCTTCATTCCATGCTGGCACCATTTCCCAGCCTGGAGGAGAAGCTGTGCCAAGTCTCTCCCTTGCAGCAGTCCCTTTGTGATGGATGTTGCTGCCCGTGCTGGCTGTCAACCCGTGGCTTTCTGAGATGAAACCAGCACTCAGAGCACTCAGCACTCCAGTAAATGCCTCCCAGCTTCTGCACATTCATTACACCACACCTGCTCTCTGCAAGGACAAAGAATTGGAATTACAGGCCCCACTTCAGCTTTTAAAATCACTGTTACCAAAACATGATATTGGCAGAGCTTTTATAGAAATGCAGGTAAGAGAAAAGCTTCACATCTCAGGAAAAAAAAAAAAAAAACAAAAAACCAAACAGAATTGTCTTTCTTCCACTGATTGAATGAATACAATAAATTGTGACCAAGCAAAATGCTCCTCAGGCTTCCGTCCAGAACCCAAATTTACCAATGTAAATACTAATGAGAAGACAACTCACTCAGAGGTGTGTTCACCCAGAATGATACCATCACACAACACCTGAGTAACTGAATTTCCATGAATTACACACACACAAACACTCCTATGTGTGGGACAGGGTGCCCAGAGCAGCTGTGGCTGCCCCTGGATCCCTGCAGTGTCCCAGGCCAGGTTGGACAGGGCTTGGAGAGCCTGGGATGGTGGAAGGTGTCCCTGCCATGGCAGGGGTGGCACTGGATGATTTTCCAGATCCCTTCCAATCCAAACCACTCTGTGGTTCCATGATTTACATAAATAAAATCACAACTGGAATCCCAGGAATGTGGGGAAAGTGTGGCAGCAGGAGAGGGAGTGATCCTGCCCCTGCACTCATCCCTGGAGAGCTGTGGGGTCCAGTCCTGAGCCTCAAGAAAGACCAGGAGCTGCTGGAGAGGGTCCAGCAGAGCCACAGAGATGGTTTGGGGTGTGGAGCATGTCGGTGATGAGGAGAGACCGCAGGAGCTGGGCCTGGTCAGTGTGGAGAAGGGAGGCTGAGGGGGGATCCCATCAATCCATACAAATCCCTCCCAGGGGTGTCAGAGGATGGTGCCACACTCTGTTCAGTGACAGGATGAGGACCAGTGCCCAGACTCTAAAACACAATAAATTCCATGCTGGCATGAGGAAGAACCTCTTTGCAGTGAGGGTGGCAGAGCCCTGGAACAGCTGCCCAGGGAGGGTGTGGAGTCTCCCTCAGGAGACATCCCAAACCCACCCGGACACGTTCCTGTGTCACCTGCTCCGGGCAGGGGGCTGCACTGGATGATCACCAGAGGTGCCCTCCCACCCCAGCTCTTGTGGGACTGTGTGAGAGCTCCTGCTGTGCTGCCCTGTGGGTCAGAGCCAGCCTGCAGAGCCCAGAGCAGCCCCACAGGAGCCCCCAGCCCCGTGTCCCAGCCAGGCCTGGCCCTGCAGCCCTCGTTACCTTCAGCCTCCAGAACAGGGTGTCCATGCCAGCCCCGAGATTGACAATCTGACAGTTGCATTCTGTCTTCTCCAGGAAAGCCTTGATCAGGTAACTGACCCCGTGCACACGAGCATAATAACCTGCAGCACACACAGAGCTGGGGGTCACCACTGGCACACAGCTCTCCACGTTTAACACCCATGAAGATCCCCAGGCAGTCTGGAGGAAGAGTAATGCCCTCCTTTTAAGGTACCTAAGGGCTTTTGTTTTTCTTTTTTAATTACAAACAAAGCCCCGTGCACTGATAAAACCCAACTCGTTGGGCAAACAGAAGTTTTAGTCAAGTGCCACCTCAAGCAGAGCAGAGTAATTCTACACTTGCAGAGACCCAAGTGTCCTGGGTCAAACCAACACTTCCGACTGCTTGGAGGAGATCTCTGCACTGGGACACGCAGGGACAGCCCATTCAGAACTCAGAAAGCAAAGGAAGAGAGTTCTGACTCACAGACTGGTATTTAAAAGATCACATACAGCATGGAATCAGTGCTGTGAAGAAACCTTGTCTCACTCTTTCACATATTCCCCCCATCCCAACTCCCAGGGTGCGGGGGTTTTGTCAGGACAGGTGAGGTGTCCCCATCCCCGTTCCAACTTGCCTCTGTTGATCTCAGGTGCCTTCCTTTCTTTGGCTTGTCTCACAAAATACTGGATGTAAGGGTCCTTCCAGTAGCCAACACTCACAGCAAACCTGTGCAGCAGCAGGGAAAAGACAGAATTATGAAATAAGGCCCCCAGAATTTACCCTAAAAGATACAGGGGCTGGAAAGGTTCCTCTGGCCGGGGTGTGCACATGCAGACATGGTTTAAAAACGTGTTCCGTGTGTGGAACTACTTGAATCCAGAGATTATATAAAGTTTAGTTAGAAATTTTAGCTGTTGCCATATTCAACAAGCATCCCTTTAACAGCCTCTTCGCTACCAGATGAAACGTTGTGATCAAAGACCCGAATCTCAAAAAAGTCCCTCCTGGGGGACCCAGAAGATGAACTGTCTGTGTCCAGCTCCTCAGGACGAGGCTTTACTTCTACACGCCGCTGTACGACAAGGTGTTTGCGCTGATCCCGGAGCTCCGACACACCGGCTTAGCACGGTGCTGCTCTGCTTCAACAGAACCCACGCGTTTTACCCCGACCCCGAAGGAAAACCCAGCACGCAACGCTCTGCTGCCAGGACAGCGCGACCCAGCAGCAGCGACCGAGGCGCCGACACCCATCCCCGCCCGGCGCCCATCCCGGAGGCAGAAGCAAGGAAACGGAGAACCATCAGGCCGGTTCTCCGCCGAGCCGCTCTCGGGAACGAGCCCCGGGCGCGGTGCAGCGGCAGGAGCGGCGGCGCCCGGAGCGCTTCCTCCTCCTCGCCTCTCCTCACCCGGGGCCCCACCCGCGCACACGCCGGGATCAGCTCCGAGCGCGACCCCGGCCGGGCGCTGCGGCCGCTGGGGTCCGGGGCGCACGCACAGAGCCCCAGCACCGGGACAGGCCGGGGCCGCTCCCGGGAGCCGCCCGAGCCTCTGCCCAGCCCCGCCACGGGCAACACCGGCGGGCGCCGCCCGGGCCGGCCCGGCCGCTGCCCCGGCCCGGTACCGTTTGCAGACGGACGCGTCCTCGCAGGTTCCCCGCACCGCCTCGTCCGCCTCGTCGGGGCCGGCGGCGGCCGCCATGGAGCGCGCGGGGCCCGGCCGCTGCCGCCGCGCCTGCGGCCCGCCCCCCGCCGCCTCTCATTGGGCGGCCCCCGCCGGAACTCGGCGGCCATTGGTCCGCGCGCTCATGGGAACGCACGGCGCCCAATGAGAGCGCGCGGCATGCGGCGCCTCGCCCAGGAAGCGGCGGCGGCGCAAGGCGGGCCGGGAGCTGTAGTCCGGGAGCCGCCCGGCGGTAACGGCGCGGATGCCGGCTCGCGGCTGTCCCGGCACGGGCGGCGCCGCCCGGGGGCTCGCTCCGACTGCCCCTGGTGAAGCGGCAGCACCGGGCGAGCGGCGCAGGACGAGCCGCGGCGCTGAGCGGGAGCGCCATCCGGGCCGCGGGCGGGACATCCGGGCCGGGCGCTCCGATCACGCGCGGCGCGGGTGGAGGGGCAGGGCCGGAAGCGGCGGGGGCCGGGCCAGGCCGGGCCGGGCCGGGCGGGCGGTGCCGGGGGCGGCCGGGGCAGAGCAGCGGGGCCCGGGCAGCCCGGGGCAGCGGCCGCCGCCATGAAGAAGCAGTTCAACCGCATGAAGCAGCTGGCCAACCAGACCGTGGGCAGGTGGGCGGCGGCGCCGCGGGCGGGACGGGACGGGACCGGCCGGGGCGCGGGGGCTCCGCTCCGCAGCTCGGCCCCGCGGGGCCGTTCGCGGGCGAAGCCTCGCGGGGAGCGGCGGCCGCGGGTGCTTGGGGTGAAGGCTCGGGCCGCGCCGGAGCCGGGGCTGTGCCTCGCCCGCCCGGGGGCCGCAGCCGCGCCGGGGGCCCGGGGGCCCTCGGGGGTCCCGAGCCCCTCCCCGGGCCCGTTTGCGTCGGGCGCTGCTTGTCTGCGCTTTCGGTTCCTTTCTGCCGGCGTTGCTGCGAGGTCTCTGCTCCGCTTCTCGCTTTCCCTCCCGGCTGAGGGGACTCCCGAGAGCGCCTCTCCAGGACTTCACCTGCCTCCCCAGGAGCTAATTTGAACCGCACTCACAGCAGCCCTGTAGGTACAACTGCCAGCAGTCTCCTGCTGTCGGAGCCTGGAAGGTTTTTGACTCGGTGAGGTCGCAACAAATCCGTGCCCAGACAGGGAAGTGCCCTGCAGCAGCAGCAGCAGTCCCTGAGCTCAGCATACAAATGTCACCACACTGCTTCTCCAGCAGAAATCAATGCAGAAACTTCCTTCTGCTGTCAGTAAAGGTTCCATCTGAGAGCCAGTTCTTATGTTGAGAGTATAAGCTGAAGGTCTGTACTGGTGCTGACAGTATAAAGTTGTTATCCGAGTTTACGTCTTGGTGGCCTCCTTTCCAAGAACTCCCTCAGCGGGCTGTCTGTGTTCCTTGGAGCCCACCCAGCCCAGGGCAGGTGTGCCAGCTGACAAAGCCCAAAGAGGAGATTTTTAATGGGTTTGTTTTGCTGTTAGAGGGAACAACTTCCCAACCAGCCTTGTCCTCTGGTTCCCATTTCATGTGAATCAATGGGTTTTTTAATGCGGTTGGGGGATTATTGGCATCCCCCGTTTGCACGTGTCAGCCCCACAGCTCCAAATGCCGAGCGGAATGTGGAGCAATCCGGGCTGTCCTGAGCAGGATAACCAGCTTGGGGTGCTCAGTGCTCCCAGGGCCAGCTGCAGCGGAATGTGGAGCAGCGTTGGCAGTGTGGGTGGGGAGGCTGGCAGCGACCTTTGGCCGGGCAGGTGAGGGGTGCTGGGTGTGCTGTCTGGGCAGGCTCCTGTGCCACGGACTCTGGGGTGCCCTGGGCATGCACGGGGTGCGGGAGGCTGGTTTCACTGACGTGCTGACACTGCTGTCACTGGTTTCCATTAAAAACTGTGTAAATGACACCCAGTCCTTTGGTTTTACACGTTTGATATTCATTCGTGGTGACTGTTTCGTATTGCCCACCTGCTGCTCACGTTTCATGTGCTAGTCAAGCATTCCTGTAGTCACCAGGGCCTTACTTTGTTTCCCAGAGTAAAACCCCTGGCTGGGACGGCTTTTAGCAGGTTTCACTTCCAGGTGTCAGGGCTGAGGCTTTCAAATTTGGTTTGAGAAGCACTGCAGGGCCCATGGAAGGCATGGCAGACGTTCAGCAGGATCTCACAGGCAGTAGTTTCTGTTCTGTTGAGTTGCTTTGTGTTCTGTTGAGTTGGTGAGCTCCTTTGTGAGCTTTTTGCACTGGGGTGGAATGAGGAGACGAGTCCTGCGTCAGGAGGATCCCTGTGGTTGTGTGAATGCCTGAAGAGGTGATGGCTCAGTGTTCCAGGGCCCTGCAGGGAAGGAGCTGCTCCCAGGAGAAGCAGTCCTGGGAGGTGTTTGGGATCTGTCCATCCCCTGGGACTGATCCCTGCTGGCTGCTGTGGCTCCTGGGGCTGTGTTTGGCAGGGGGGTGTCTCCTCCTGCTCTGCTTTTCCCTCCCTCAGAGGTTCCTGGGCTGTGGGAGAGCAGCCACGTTCCCCCGAGGTCAGCAGGGCTGGGCGCCCTGGGGTTACTATAAAGGCAAATATTTTATCCTTAAAAAACCTTATAGAGAAAAAAAAATACAGCTCCATTTTTTAGTTTATTAAAATACTATAAAACTCATGGTTTGTGAAACTAAAATATAGATAAAAACTAATAAACTTCTGAATCCAAACAAAAAATACCATCTCACACATTTAATCCCAGCCCTAACAGAAAAAAAGGTAAAATTCCACAAGGGGGCTGTCTGAGTGGAGGGAGAAATGACACTGCCCTTCTTCCAGCCAGCTTCTGGGGGTCCCATCCTGGGCCTTGGACCCCAAATATCAGACCTGGCATCAGGGAAGTAACACCTTAATGTGGGATATAAGAAAGGATGGGCAAGAGCTCCATCAAAGCCGAGGAATGGCATTTATGAGAAGCCTGTGAGTCCACAGATAGAATTGCATGACTTATGAAATACATGCAGGAAACTAATTAAAGAGGGGATTAGCTCAGTGGAACAGGATTCCACAATAATTAATAGATGTGTTAAATATTTTTCAGCAATTACCTCATGGATGTTCTTGGCTGCCTTAAGTGTTCAATCTGCTGCTGAGGACTTTATATTTCATATATTGGACAGATTTGTTGTCAGTGCTGCTGAGGGGAGCGACACAAGCTCTGGGAAACCTAAAAAGTGAGATGTCAGAGCTTGGGCAGGGTGACTGAGACACAGCCTGGCACTGGAGGTGGCATCACAAGGTGATCTCAGGGCAGGCTTAGCCGGAGGAGTGAGCTGGGAGTCCTGGTGTGTGCTGGTGCTCGTGGCATCCTGCAGGCTCTCACACCTAGTCAGGATAATTCCCAAAAAGCAGGGCTGGGTCCTGCAGGTGAGCAGAGGCAGGGCTTGCCAGGAGATCATCAGTTCCACATGAGCTGAATGAACGCATTGCCATAAAGTGGCACCTTGCCCACAAGAGGCACCGGGCTGATCACCCAGAGGAACGAGCTCACAGCTGACTTTATCTTGAGCTACATCCTCAATCCAGCTGCAAACAGCTGGGAAGTTTCAGTTAGGCTGAAAAAAATTAGCTGGGGAGAGAGTGGAGAGGAAAGGAATAAGTTTCAATTCTGAACTTCATGAATTTCAGGTGGCCTGTGATTCCTTAGAGGCCACATGCTGGGATTGCTTTTGATGGGATTTCTCTCCTAATTCCTCTAAACCTTCATCTCTGTGGAGGCCCAGGGCTTGGATCCACTGGGAGCAGCTGTGTGTGCTTGGCCTGGGCACAGAGCAGTTGTGACTGGTTTAGGACCTGCTGTCTCACAGGTTTGAGGAGGTGAGGTTGTTCCTTCCCTTGGGATGCTTCCTGAGCAGATCCTCACTCCAGCAGAGCACCTGAGTGTTAGGCTCAGAAATTTAAATGATTCTATGTTTGGTGTCAGCAAAGTAATTCTTCACGCATCTACAAGGGCTTGTCTTGGTTTCCATACCCTTTTATAAATTACAAAGGAGACAGACTTGATTAGAAGCTTGGGAATATTCTCCTTTATAGCTACAGTCATCCCTAATGAAAACAAATGTTCAGAGCTATTGTCATCAAAGCTTTGCACTGATACACTAATAAGCATTTGAACTACATAGCTGAGTAATTTCCATGAGGAATGAGCCCATGGAGAGGTCTGGATCGTGCTGTTTGCTTACAGAGCTCAGGTTGGTAATTAATGACATTTCAGGCTGTGACAATCTCCACGAGCTGGGCTTCCTGCCTCTGGGGACCGACTGCTGCTGCTGCTGCCATCAGGTTCTTTCTTCATCCTTTAGGTGCAATCGCTGAGTACCATTCTGATTAAAGATGATTCCAGACAACTGCTGGGGAGGTTTGGGTCTGGTGAAGTCACCCAAGATCAGACAGGTGGATTTCCTTACTGCCTTTGCTGGGAGAGATACTCGATCTGCCCTGAGGCTCTTGCAGTAATTTAAACCAGGGACAGGCAGCTCTGACTAATTAGAAATCTGGAAGAGCCCACAGAGTGCCTCAGAAGGATCTGGTTTTATGCAAGAGGCTGACTTACTGTAGCTTCTGTGCTCATTTCCCACTGCTCAAATACAACTCCTTGTGTACAAATAGGTTTTTCCAGGCCCTGTACTCATGGCATTGCTGTGACTCACCAGGAGTTTTGGAACATGGCTTTTAATAGCTCATGTCCTGCATAAAAGTTACTGTGCTGAACTATATTTAGTGTTTCTTCAAGCCACTTGGCAATGTTCGAGTCTTGAGTTGGAACTGGAGTTGTAACATAATTATTGCATTAAAGCAAATTATGTTAAAATGCCTAATATTGAAATATTGTACAAGGGGGAGCTGCCTGCATTTATCTGTACATGGAAAACCTGCTGGGAAGCAATAATTTCTAGTAATACTTCATGGAAAATGTGGATAGTCCAAATTATTCCTTATTTTTTTTCTTGCTAAAGCATCATCCATTGGTTCTTGTCTTTCCCAGAATTGCTCTGGCTATTGTTACTTAGGGAAGGTTGTTCTGCTTCTTCATGTTGTGTTGGTAGTACTTTGAAACTTGCTTTTTCAAGTGTCCAGGGTGGTAAAACAAGAGTGCATCCATCTCTCTCAATACTTCCATCAGTATAACATTAACCCTACAGTGCCATTTAATAGCAAAGAATTTCTTCTTTAATGTTTTTCTGGTTTCTCGTGGGAGGAAAAAATTGAGTATGACCCCAGTACTTGAAAATTTCTGGCTCACCCAGACATCCTTTAATAGAAGTTAAACCTGCTGAGTGTTATTTACTTGCACTGCTTGTTGTGTTTGGCAGAGATATTTGAAGAAGTGGTAAACAGGGTTGAAATATTTCATATTTACAGGGAGTCTGCAGGTTGGCATTTGTCTCCATCGGTGTGCTCATGAAAAGAAAAATCTCATTTCAGTGTTTATAATCGTTATCTTAAGCATTTCCTGTTTATCTCCAAATGAAGTTCCAGGTCTCTAATTAGGAAATTGAATTAGATCTTTCTGGATGGCAGCTGAATCCAATGATGGGTTTAAAGGAGTCTGAGTGGATTTAATTAGGGGGATGCTGTTCCTGAGCAGGGGCAGGGTTTGGGGCTGCAGGTCAGGCACTGGTGGAAGCAAAGTGTGAGGAATGACAGCCCAGGGATCACTGCTGGAATACGCATCTGGGGATGGGGCTGTGGGACAGGGAGCACGGCAGGAGCTGCACTGGGGGCTCTGCACAGGCACAAAACTCGGCCAAGTGGGGTTTCCATGCAGGGTGGGAGCAGGGAAAGAGCTCAGTAGCCCCAGCAGCTCTGCTCAGGCTCAGCACAGTCTCGGTATCGGTGCATTTATCTGTTTCCTGCACCCTTTGGGGACCTGGGACACAATGTAATGGCTTGTGCAGCTTGGGAGTTGGATTTTTCTACCAGGACAAACTTCCAATTATAGAAAACAGCTATTCTGTGTTCAGTCTGGGGCTGTGCTTGTGGCCAGACTGGCACCGGTGGGGGGTTTGGGACTGTATTGTCACTGTTGTAAACCACAGATGACAGAAATCATTCCAGAAATGGATGCTAGAAGTTGGATCCGAGCTGTGGTCTAGATTGAGTTTTGTGAGCATGTCTGTTCATCCCATTGATTAATGTCCCCTTCAAAGCAGATGGCTGAAGCCAAAGGAAAAATCACCTGAATGTACTGAATGTGAGGACTTTGTAGTGAGTTTATTCCAGAGTTCTGTCTCAGTGGAGGGCTTGGCACCTGGGGAGACCCGTGAGGCTGAGCTGCTGGATTGCTGTGCTGGAACCCCTGGTAGGACCAGAGGTTCTGGCTGTGAACAGGGAAGAAAACAACATATTCTGGCCTAGTTCTGGTGTTTCCTTTGGGTTTTGTAAAGACAGTGAGTTTATTAGGATCTTGTAATTCCTCATGGGCCAAGATGATCTCATGTTTAAAGTCCAGGTCATGAAGAATCCTGAAGATTAGACACTTCAGAAATTACGTTGTGTTTTTAAGAAACTTCTCTCTCATACCCTTACAAGGGCAGCACCAGGTTTTAAATCAATGAGTAAGTAGTTGCTCAGCCCTCAGTTTGAAAGCCTCATCGCTTGTGATCTGCTTCCAGACCACATGAAACCTGGGAATGCCTGGCCCGGGCTGCCTGTGCCTTGCCCACGTCCAGAAGCGGTGACGTGGTCAGGGTGTGATGCCCAGGGATCCCGTGGGTGGCATTTCCCACATGTGTGCTCCCAGCTCTGAACCAGGGGTGGCATCTGACAGCACCAGGTCTTCCCAGTGTGCCACCTAGCCTGGGGATGCCATTCCCCCTTGGCCTGTCACTCCAGGCCCTTGTGAGCAGTCTCTCCCCATCCTTCTCACCAGCTCTTTCAGGTGCTGGAAGGCCACCCCAAAGCTTCTCTTTCCCAGACAGAACTAAACAACAAACTAAATTTTGTTTACTTGAATAATAAATTGTTGTGAATTCCAGTAGGAACCAGCTAAAGCTGTTGGTGAAAAGAAAGAAGTAACTATATAACTTTGTGTCCGATTTGTGTGTCAGGTGCTGAGTGGGCAGTGGGTAAAATACTTGAGATTTTTGTTGCAGAAAAAGAAATTAAGAGATTCCAAGCTGGGGGATTGGGGTAGTATTAATTGCCTTCTTGCATGCGTGTCCTCTTCTCCTTTGGCCGTGTTCGAGCTGCTGCTTGATGAAACAGATGAGAGGGCTGATAAAATATTCACAATCCAGACAGGCACCGTGGGATCTGCTCTGCTGGATCAGCTCGGGCTCCCTGTTCTGCCAGGGCCAGGCCGGTGTGAGGATAAAGGGAGCCTCTGTCTCGAGAAAGCCTGGTCTTACAGAGCCTTAAAGTGGAGAATAAAGGGTCCTCTTTCTGTGCAGGTGACTGCCAGGTGGTTCCAGGAGGGTTTGAGGTGCAGGCCAGCGGGAAGGGCAGTGCCAAACTGGCACACTGTGCCCGTGTCACGGCACATAACCAGAGCCTGAGTCACCATTCCTGGCTGGAGCTGCCCGGGGAGCAGAGGGAGCTGGGGGAGTGGGAAGGGATATTGTCCATGGGGGTTAGGTGCACCCAGGGTGGAGGTTTTGGTATCTGCCATAACAGCAGGATAGGGAGGGAAGAGTACACCTGATCTGCTTTAGTGGCAATGGCTCAGCTGAAGGCACAGGAGGTGCCTCTTTTCCTCCTGATATTTATTCATATAAACAAAGTCATCCCCATCACGGATGATTCCTTGATTCTGACTTGATCTGATGGGGGTTCTTCAGAGTGAGTAATTTTAGTATCAGGTTATGCCCAGAGTCAGAATCTTGAAATAGTCATGATTTGATCTGCTGAAATAGCCAGAAGTGATGTAAGAGTCTGTTTCAGCCTGATGCTGTAATGGGATACACTTGGAATTGATGAAGGCAAATGCATTTCTTAGACACTTGCATGTTATTTTAAGGTTGTGATAATGGATCTGTGGCCAGAGCTGCTTGTTAGAGGTCATTGTATTAGCAATGATGAAACACCAAATAACAGGATCTTTCTAGGAAGGGGTTAAATGAAAAATGTCTTTGTGTGTTAGAAATGCTTTCTAATACTCTGCAGAGGTTCTGGGAAGAAAGGAGTTGTAACTTAAATGAAGTAGCTCCAATTTTTGGCGTTTAGGAGAACCTCCAGCCCACAGTATTGGGCCTTGTCTAAGGCAGCAGTTGGCCGTGGCACAGCTCTGACCTGAAACCATGGGATTTTGATTAAACACCAGTTAAACTGGCTAAGGGGGTCTGATGTCAGGAATTCAGAACCAAGTGCCTTCACAGCAGTTGGTGGTGACCCACCAAGTGATTCGGATACGTTACTGTACTGGATTCCTCATTTTTCAGGCTGTTTGACCGTTGTAGGTACCAGTCTTGAAGGCTAAACTCCATCCTTGGTCTCTTCCAACCCAAACCCTTCTAGGATTCTGTGGTTTTGATTAAAATTTATTCCTTAGGAACCAAATAGCCTTAGAACCTTGGAGCTGGAAGTTGCTATTCCATGGCTGATCCAGAGGACAGTCGGGATACTTGTGCAACTTGTCCTTCTCACCAGGAAACAGCTCCTCAACCCGGGCCAGCTGGGTGAGGTCACAAGTGCTCCTCTCCTGAGGTGGAGCCTCTTTTCCTGGACGGGGATTGTTGTCTGCTGGAGTTAATTGCACTGCAGCATGCCAGGGACATCCTGGAGTGACTGCAGGGCAGTGAATCAAAGGGCCAGCGGGGTGCACGATGGCCAAATGGCCTTTGGGGCAGAAGGATCAATAGAGGAGGAGTTTTTCCTTCTGTCTTGGAAATTGTCCTGTGCTCCACAATGCTGCAGTGAATTTTTTGTATACATAACCTCACTGGTTTCTCAGGATCCCAGTGATGCTTCCAGAGTGATTTAAAGTGAATTAAAGGATAAGTGGTAGCTTGCACAGCTGAATATTGCACAGACAGGGTAGGTCACTGGTGAGAGCTGAGAATGCTGTTGTACACACAGGTAACACATCGTCCATGTTTAAAGCTAAGAAAGCTACTTTAGCCAGTGACAGGAAAATTAATTTCAAAAGTGGGCCGGTTTTTAGAAGATAAATTGTCCTGCAGGCAGTTAGAAAAGTCACAGCTGAGATATGGCTGTGGGAAATACAGCTGTTACTCAAATGTGGTCTCATCACATATAAATATCAAGCAATTGTTAGGAAACATCAATCCCCAGATTAAAAATTCTATTTTCTGTAGGAAATGAAGCTGATAAAACACCTGATATTCTCACACAGAGAAATCAGTGTGTGAGCTGAGCTTGCAGCTTCTCTTTGGGTTGAGCATTGAGCTGCTCTGCCCTGCTGCAGAGTGATTTCACACGCAGATTAAGTGTTCTGAGCTGCTGGGCTTTGCAGAGCAGAGCAGCAAGCTAAAGTAATCCTGCTTTTGAAACAGCAGGTCCAGGCGTGTGTGAAGTGCAGGATCATAAACCTCGGTGAGCGTGAGGCTCCTGATTTCCTCAGAAACGCAGGGGCTGAGCTGACGTTCAGTGTGCAACCTGGTGGCACGGTGGCAGTGGCCTGTGGCAGGCACATTCTTCTCTCTCCCAGGATTTTCCATAGAGGAGCACAGAGAGAAGGAGAAAACAATTTCTATTTCTGCTCCTTGTTCTCCCATGTGGAATGTGTTTGGAGAATTGTTCACCTGGGGTGGTGATTGCTTGATTGGGTTCTGGTGAGGATTGTTTGAGCTGATGGCCAATCCAGCCCACCTGTGGCTGCACTCTCAGAGAGGGGCACGAGTTATTGGTTAGTTAGATATGGGAGTTAGAAAAGCAGGTTTGTAGTTTTAGTGTCTCCTTTAAATAGTACATTAATGGATTATAGCGTAGTTCTAATACAGAAAGCATCCAGCCTTGTGAGCTGGAGTCACACATCAGCATTCCTTCCCACCGCGTTCACCTCCATCTGCACTAGTGGCCCAGCGCCGGGCTGGACGCTCACGGCTCTGGGTGTGCTGTGTCCAGGCAACAGCAAACAGGAGCTGTGTCCAGCCGGGATCCCCTGGCCCTGCCCCGGCCTCGCCTCTCCTGCAGAAACGCGATCAGGGGCTCAGCCATTAATTGTTAATCACGGCCGCGCTCAGGAAATCAGCGCAAAGGCTCCGTTGTGAAATCCTGGTCACAGGGAATAATGCCTGGTTTGTCCCCAGCTGACTTTATATAACTTCAGATCCCCAAATTCCCTTGCAGCCTTTTTACTGTTATTTCAATGCTTCCAGCTCCTCTTCGCAGCCTGACTTTCTATTCCTGCTTCATTGTTCTGCCTTTTCTGCATTTCCTTGTTTTGCTTCTGATGTTGATTCAGTTTGGTTCCTTCTCCAAGGCTTTCTCTTGCCAGTTTTGTGAGTCCCCAAACTTAAAATAGATCAGGCTGGGCAATACATCACGAAAGAGCAGTGTTACCTTTGGAGAAATAATAATTTCTGGACTGGAGTTTTTTGACTTAAGCAAGACTGAAGCCATTGAATCTCTGGGTGCTCTATGCCAGGGCCTCACCCCCTTCTCAGGGAAGAACTTATTTTTTAATATCTAATCTAAACCTATTTGCTGTCAGTGTGAAGCCATTCCCCCTTGTCAAAGTTAAAAAAAAGGAACCAAATACGCAAAAAACGCCCAGGGTTTTTTCAGCAGTTCAGTGAATTTTGTTCATTCCTGTAGTGCATATTTTTCCTATTCAGACATGTCTGTCCTGTAAAAAGCTTGTCTGTGGAAAAGGCAGTGCTGCTTCTTGGAGTCCTTTTCCAGCAACTGACAATGCAAGACTTCTGGGAAAAGAAATCATGAAGCTTAAAAATGTCTGGAGTGGGTGCTAATCCACCTCATGGCTGGAGTGGGAATCAGGATCTGTTTGGAAGTTCAGGAGATGCTGGAGGGTGTTTTGGTAGTTTTTTTAATTCCCTTTTCACACGTGGAGGAGTTCTCATGCCAGCAGGTGGTTTGGCAGGGGGACTGCACTCCTTAGCTGTGCGAGGTGCCGAAGGCACGTGTGGGAATCCCTGAGCCCTCCTGTTATCCCGAACCTGTTATCCCCTCTGCTCATCCCCTCCTGTTATCCCGAGCCTGTTATCCTGAACCTGTTATTCCCTTCTGTTATCCCAAGCCAGTTATCCCCTCTTGTTATCTTGGACCTGTGGCTGCACCGGTGCCCAGAGTCCTGCATCAGTGCCCTGCATTGGTGCCCAGGGCCCTGCATCAGTGTCCTGCATCAGTGCCCTGCATCGGTGCCCAGGGCCCTGCATTGGTGCCCAGGGCCCTGCCAGCCTGATTCCCAGCTGCCCTTCCCTTTGTTCCCAGTCCTCTGCGCTCGCAGCCCTGGCCTCTGAGTGGAAAATGCCTTTTCTCCCAGCCGGGCGAGTCCCTGGAGCTGCTGACAGTGGGGTGCTCCTGCCGGGCCAGGGAGAGGAGCAGGAGGACACAGCCGCCTGTGTCAGCAGCTCTGCCAGCTGATGTCACCTCCTGGGAATGACACCTGGGCCCCAGGGTGCAGTTCCATTATCAGTTTAAGCTGATCTTAAGTGGCTGCTGTTGCTGAGAGGGACAGATTTCCCTGTCCAGCCTGTACCGGTGCTGCTTCCCCAGCCCATGCGCTGGCCAAGGAGAGGGCAACTGGGAAGCAGTCTGCTGTACTGGATATGATGGCAGCCTGAGCTGCTGCTGGTGCAGGGAGGGCGGTAAGCACCTCCACCTGACATTTGGGAAGGGGAGTGCTTCAGGCAGGCCCCTGGGAGGACAGGCTGTGGGGAATTGACCGGCCCTCGCTCCGTGCCCTGGGTTTGGCATGGGCTGACTGGAGCTGGCACACACCTGGGTGCCCTGGAGGGCCCAGGTGAGCAGCCCTGGCCAGCTGCTGGCCCCGAGGTGCTGCAGGATCATTTCTTGCTCCTGGTGCCCAGGTTAAATTTCACCCGGAGCTGCTGCTGTGGCCCAAAGCACAGGAATCCCTGTTGTGGCAGCACCTACTGCTGTGTTGGCACGCAGGGGTTGTAAAATTACACCTGACATTCAGGAATAACAATCCAGGAATTATTTAGGTTGCTTTCTGCTGGACTGTGTCTTATAGCAGAACTGTACCCAGCTAACTTTACATAAATGATTCTGCATAAGTAAGAGGTTGTTGCTTGCTACAGAGACCTTGTGTGAGAATAAACTTTTAAATGCAAATAAATACCTGGCAGTTAAATATTAAAAGCAGTTACCAAGACATGGTGTGGAGTGTGTTTGTGTACCTTTTTAAAAAATAAATTATGTTAATAAACTGACATATTTGGAAAGCTCAAGTTCTGTAGTAAAGTATGGCATAAGAAATGTTGATTGTAGTACTTAAGGAGGAAAAAGCAAAGCATAGGAAATACATCATCATTTGGTAAGCTACACCAGAAACTTTAAAAAGTTTGTCTCAGATTCTTTGGGGTTTTTTGGTCACTAATTTATGACAGCTTGTCATAGGACTTTTTTTCTTGGGGAGCACAACATGAGAACACTGCTGGATTTTAGCAGTTAGAATGTTAATCCCCTGCAGCAGCACTTCACCTTCAGAAGTTATTCATAGTTTCACCAATCAAAGGCACTTTTTAAAAGAAGTCACATTGTTGTTTGCCTGACAGAGGTTTGGGGTTTTTCAAAGTCAAAAAGAATATGGGGGAGAGCTTTGATAGCTGTGACTTTGTCCCAGGTATGAAATAGGAGGAAAGCAGTCAGTATTTGATTTGCTGGGGTAGCAGGTGATTGTAAACTCTTATTTGTACCCAGAAGTTTACAAGCTGTTGGACTCATCAGGCTGCTCGCTGAAACATCGCTTCCTTCCCTCAAACCAAACTGCTGTAAATGGGCTTCTACTTTTAGACCACAATTGTATTTTTGCCTGTAGAAAGTTCAGCTTAAGCTCATCTCAGATTTGCAGTGCTGTGGCTCAGAGCGATCTACCCAGCTTTGCTAGACTGAAGCCAGCAGTGCTTTTGTTGAACTGCAGCGTATTTGGTGGAACCCTCAAGCTGTGATATTAAAACCACTCCGCGTGTGTTTTACAGGGAGGAGCTGTGCAGGGCCTTGCTGCAGTGCCTGTCCCTCCGAGAGTGGCCTGAAAATAGGATTTGGCTTGAGCCGTGTTTGTTCTCCAGGGCTACATTTACTGCCTGGCTCCGGAGCCCAGCCTTGGATCCATCTCACCGGGGCAGGAATTTCAGTCCCCTCTGTGCACAGCCTGTCCTGGGTGTCCCTGCCCTGCACAGGAGCTCTCTGCTCTCCTTCCAGGATGATGATCTCCCTGCAGCCTGCTCTGCCTCTCTCTAGAGCAGGCAGCTCCCACTCCAGGGCTCAGCTGGAAGGGATCAAAGCTGAGCTTGGAGAGTGAGTGACCAGGCACAGTTTGATAGGGGAACTCGGTAGAGGTCATAAAGAAGGGAGGCAAAGCAGCAGAAATCTTTCTTTAGCCTCTCCCTGAGGCCTGAGTTGTAGCTGTGCAGCTCTGAGGTGTTTGGATCACTGAAATGTTTGGGAGGTGATGCACCATTTTTAAAGCACTTCTAAAGGACTGGGAGCACAGGAGTTGCAGCTGGTGGGTGAGCTCCAGAACAGCAGCCTTTGGTGGGATTTCTGCATCACTGAAACATCTGTGGTCACCAGATTTACAATTAAATCAATTTTAATACATGTACAGAAACTTACATTTTTAATTTGGGTGAAAAATGAGAATAGGAGGCAAGCTAAAAGTCATGCTGATGGCTGGTTGTGGTGTTCCCTAAATACTAATACTGAAAGTGAATGGTGACTAGCACCTGACAGTGTTCTCTGAGTTATTTTTGAACATTTGAAACCCACTTCAGAATATTGATGTTTACCTTGGGTCATGCTGGTTTCCATTCAAAAATTAGCCTAGGGTCAAACGGGCAGGAGTGACTTGGTGGTCCTGAAACACCTTGGAGTTGTATTTTCTCTGGAGTTTGCCTTGGTGAGTGTTAGAAAAGCAAACCTTTTTGAAGGGAAATTGTCATCTAATTCTGGATTCCTTGTTTTGGAGCAGAGCTGCTGATTCTTTCATTTTTCCTGGCAGCAAGTGCTGCCTATTGTATGTGGAAAGCAGGCAGGATGTGCTGCCAGCCTGCCAAGGTGCTCGGTGTTAGCTCACCAGCAGGCTGAGCTGGTTACTCCTGGTAACAAACACAGCCTTTGTTTGAGGAAAAACCACCCAGCAGGGAAGGCTGGCTTTAGTTCTGTCTGCAGTTTGGGGTGGATGTCTCCTTGCTTCCACTGAAACCTCTCCAGGGCTGTGGACTTGTCCCTGCCCTCCCTTGGCATCACCTCTGCCAGGCCCCCGCCCAGCTGCTGGGTGAGTCAGGGGTTGGTTTCCACGGTGACATTCCAACTGAGTCACTTCTTCTGCTGGCAATGGCCAGGTTTTTATGGCTCATGTGTCAGGTTTGCTCTCGTTCCTTCCTGGTCAGCCTTTCAGGAGTGTGCATTTCAGAGAATCCTGGAGTGGTTTGGGTTGGAAGGGACCTTAAAGCCCATCCAGTGCCACGGCAGGGACACCTTCCACAGTCCCAGGCTGCTCCAAGCCCTGTCCAACCTTGCCTGGGACAGTTCCAGGGATCCAGGGCAGCCACAGCTGCTCTGGGCACCTGTGCCAGGGCCTGCCCACCCTCCCAGCCAGGAATTCCTTCCTGTATCCCGTCCATCCCTGCGCTCTGGCAGAGGGAAGTCTCTTGCAGTGTTCTGTAGCTTTGGCCTGCCTTGGAGATCAGCCCTGTCTCAGCAGTGATGGGCAGGACCAGGGGGCTCTCAGATACTCTTTAGATGAAGCATTATACATGGAAATGTAAATTCTTTCCTGAGGGAAGATAAACACTTTTGTCTCAGGAATTCCCATTTGCTCTTTCCAGATGTACACAGAAGACTTCTGGCCTGGAAGTGTGAAGGAGCTGCAGAATGACCAAGTGAGGGGATCAGTTCTTAACCTGTGGGGTGAGAGCTGTTCTGCCCACCCTGCCTGGGCTGAGCCAGGCTTTGAGCTGCAGCAGAGCCCAGTGGCTTGGCTGAGCTTCAGGCTAGGTCAGAATGAAGGGAAAAAGTAAAGGGAATGAAAAGGAATTATACCATAAAGCACTCTGACAGGAGTTCAGTTAGGGGCACATGGAATGCATTTTTAAAATATCACAGCAAGCCAAAGTATTGTGATTAACATGTCTAGAATAAAAAAATTTAGTATTTCCCTGTAAAACCAATTGAATTTTTGCTTGGAGTGAATTAAGGCCATGCCACCTGCAAGTAGGAAATGGCACCAGCATTTGTGCTCCATATCCTGTTTCATGCTAAGTACTGTATTTGGTGTCTTGAAAAGAAAATTTGCCTGAAGAACCAAGAGTTTTGTTAAAAATGACGGTTTCTCAGTGTCCTGGGATCACGGGGGGCAAGGCTGGCTCTGCTCAGGGTTTGGGTGAGCCTGGCAGCTGAGCTGTGCTCGGAGCCTGCCCTTTGCTGCTTGTCCCAGCCTGGGGCTGTGCAGGGAGGCTGTGTGTCCAGAGGGCGAGCTGGGGGCTGCTCTGGCTGGGGAGCAGCTGCTTCTGTCAAATGACCGAATCCCTGCAGGAGAGGGGCAGTGCAGACACGAGCAGCAGCTCACCAGCTCTGCACAGCGGGCAGGACGTGGTGCTAAGTGTGTGAAAGTCCTGGTTTCAGCGAGCTCAGCCCTTTTATCCCCTTTTGTCATTAAGAGGATTACTATAGCCAGAACAAATGACTGTTCCGTTGTGTTTTTTACAATCAGTCTTTCAAAATTCACTGCTGGCTTGAGACCTCAGCTCCAGCTGATTCATGGCAAGGTTCTTGTGGTGCAGCAGAGAAGCTTCAGCTCTCAGAAACTCCTTTCCCAGGGGAGCAGCTCCATCCTGCTGCAGTGGAGCACTGCCAGGCTGGCAGATACTCTGGATTTGGGCAGCTGAAGCCCCGGTGCTGTTGCTCTAGGTGGGGTGCCAGCCCTGCGTGCCCAATCCTACATTCCCAGGGTGCTGCCCGTGCCCTGCTCCGTGCCACCTGCCAGCACCACCTCTGGGACTGCCACCTCTGTCAGCGAGCCGGGGATCCCCATTTCCCTGCGGATCCTGCCCCCCCAAGGCACAGGGACAGCTCCTGCAGGACCATCCCATGGTGGGAGCCCTGGAGGGGCTGGCAGGGCTAATTGCTCATTAGTGATGGCTTGGAGAGACCTGGCTTTGCAGCCCAGGTTTAACTGTTCAGACCTGGCTTTGCAGCCCAGGTTTAACTGTTCAGACCTGGCTTTGCAGCCCAGGTTTAACTGTTCAGACCTGGCTTTGCAGCCCAGGTTTAACTGTCCAGACCTGGCTTTGCAGCCCAGGTTTAACTGTTCAGACCTGGCTTTGCAGCCCAGGTTTAACTGCTTGGACCTCACTTTGCAGCCCAGGTTTAACTGTTCAGACCTGGCTTTGCAGCCCAGGTTTAACCATCTGGACCTGGCTTTGCAGCCCAGGTTTAACTGTTCAGACCTGGCTTTGCAGCCCAGGTTTAACTGTTAGGACTCAGCAGAGTTCAGCTCTGGGAATGCAAACAGCCCTGGCTGCTGCAGCCTGGCCTCCAGAGGCTCAGCCTGGCCTGGGCTCAGGGTGTCCCGTGGGGAAGGAAGCTCCAGTGCAGGCTCTCCAGGCTGGTGGCCAGTGACCAGCACTGCTGGGCTTGGGGAAGCCCTTGGGAACACTCTGAGCTCAGGCTTCCAGTTCTTGATTCCAGAAGGATTTCTTCACTGCTTCAATTAGATGAGATGCAAATAAGCCCTAAGAAGGGCTGAGGACAGAAGTTTAGCAGTGAAAAAGAAAATGTGTTCTTTTTTAGAAGTTTGCTGCTTCTCTGATTAGCTGGCAGAAGGAATTAGCATCCCTCGAAGCTGCAGAGTAGGATAGAAACTTCAAACCGGTCATACCTGTAATTCCAGGGGAGACAGAGGTTAATTCCAGGGGAGACAGAGGTTAGTTCCAGGGAGACAGAGGTTAATTCCTGGGGAGACAGAGGTTAATTCTGGGGGAGCCAGGCCCCTTTGATGGTTTGCTGCTTTCCCCTGTGCAGAGAGGAGATGGGCTGTGCTGCTATCGCAGGGTTGCGTTTTCTCTTTCATGGTTGTGATCACTGAAAAACAACATTATTTAGTGGCTCTTTCTTGGCTTCCTTATTAAAGGTGGAATGTGGGCCTGCAGGAAGGGCGAGGTCTTCCCTCGCTGCACTTCCGACCCTGACATCATCACCAGGGGCTGTTGTGCCTCTGCTGGCCTGGCCACTGCTCCTGCTGCCACCAGGGCTGGGCAGAGCATCCCACCGGGAGGAGCTCTGCATTGTCCCGCTGGGGCTCCAGCTCCTGCAGAAACCAGTGCAGCTTGAGAAAAAGGAGGGCAATTATTTTGCACTTCACAGAATGATCCATAGTATGTGGGTGACCAGGCTTAAACTGGGAGCAAACTTCTGCTGGCACAGAACTGAGCCATCGTTCACTGCCGTGGATAGAGTATCCTAGGAGGAAGGAAGGGAAGGAGAGATCAAACTTTGTATTACTCTAAAGGTGTATGGAAGCTCTATTCTAATGTTTGAGGGGGTTTGAATTAAAGTTGTGGTTACAGCAGAGTGGGTTATGCAGGGATAAAAAAAATATATATATATAAATAATAAGTATAAATAATTGCTCTCTAACAGGATGTAATTTCCGTCAGACAAAATATTTCTGTTTGGGTGGGAGAAAAGTTTTTCAATCTTGTCTGTGTTTTCCTCAACAAATAAATATCCCAGTGCTGTCAGAGTATCTCAGCTGCTTTTGCCTGAGTCTGGCTGAGGTTTTGAGCTTTTACTTTATTTTGGCATTTGATTATTAAACAGCTTATGGTTCACAACTAGTTGAAGCAGATAGTGTGCTGTAAAATTGAAGTCACCTAAATGCTTTAAAAACACCAACCCAGTCCTGAAGGAATGTTGTCCTTGGAGGCTTTTGGCACGTTCAGCTGCTGAGGCCTGATCGGGAGCTTGCCCCGGTTTGCAGTGGGTTATTTGACAGATCGCAGGAGCTGATAAAGCCTGGCGCAGCCGAGGGACTCTGGCAGCAGCAGCAGCAGCGGGGGAAACTCTCAGAGCAGGAAGAGAGTGTCCTGGAGTCCCTCCAAGTGTCCGTGGTGTAGATGTGTAGTGACAGTGAGCAGCAGAAAGGGAGAGATCGGGGTGAGCTGAATTTATCTTTATTTTATAGGCCTGGCACAGGGAGGCTCAATCACTGTTAGAGCCAAAGAGCCAACCACAAATAAACCTGTGTCAACATGAACCAACGTAAAGTTTGTGTAAACTGGGCTGACAAAAGGCGTGGAGGTGTGTGAGCAGAGACAGGAGGGTGTCTGCAGCCTTTGGCTGGAAGTGTGTGGGGCTTTTCTATGGAAGGCAGACTTTCCTGGGAATGCCATTAACTTCTGCTGAGCTTGTCAAGTACCAAACCCTCTGCCTTAGTGTTAGGATTCAGCAGCATGAGGTGATGGGAGGTTCCTGGTGAAGGCTGTGCGTGTGTCGCTGTTGGACACAAAATGAGTACACGGAAGCTTGGTAAGTTCAAAGGAGAAAAAGAGAGAGTTTTATTTGAACATTTGGTACTTACAGAGTTCTAAAGGTGACTGTGAATTGGAGAATGGAATTATCACCTCTCCCACCACACTGGTCAAACCAACAGTCTATCAATTCTCTCTTTCCACAAAGAAGAATGCAAAACAATCATTATTTACATGAAAAGGGTGTGAGAACTCCAGTAGAAATATGTCAACATTATCAGAAGGCTGAAGAAGTTTTACGAGAACTTTAAAACTTTTAAAAGAACTATAAAAGAAAACGTAATACTTTTATAAAATAGGGCAACATGTGTGGGGGGGGGCTAAGGGAAACTTCAGGCTGCCAAGGGATAAAGCTCTGCAGTGCTCCAGTACAGAGAGAGGATGGTGGCTCCCCTGCTCTTCTCATGGGTTTAAATTCCTTTACACTCAGGTGCATTGGTTCTGTTTGCTCCGGGTTACTCCCTGTGCAGCTGGAAACACCATTTGGAGCGTGTTGCAATGGATTTGTGCTGCAGCCTGGGCATTCCAGGGATGCCAGGGTTTCCCAAACTCCCTGTGACACACTGAACATGGTGCTGTTTGCAGCAGTGGCACTCATGGGATCCTAACTTGGAACTGGGCAGGTTTTGTTGGAATTGTTGAGGCAATCTGTGACCCTGAACGTTCCAATTGTCTGACAATGGTCTTTTTTCCTCCTCCCTTAGGGCTGAGAGAACAGAGGTACTCAGTGAAGACCTGTTGCAGGTATTGTATCACGCTTCATATGTATGTCTTTCAATGCTGTGATGTGTGAGTGTTCAGTGCTCTGTGTGGAGTACCTAACGTGGGGAGAAATGCTGCACGTCTCAGGGATGGAACCCTGGGTGTCTTGGACTTTTCAGCACCTGAAAAATGGGTGCATTTTGAGTAGAAAAACTCAGCTACTTCAGTTTCTGAGTCCAATGACATGGCTTGGTAGAGTGGAGGAGGAACCATTCCTGCTTTTAATGAGATGAACAGGCCTGCTAAGCCCAGGAGCCATGGCTGCTGGTGACGTGCCAGTCTGTCTGGGGAGGATGAAGAAACCCTGGCTGGGCACAGCTGAATTCTGTCCTCACTGCTTTCACCTGAACAGATCGACTGGGCCTTAAGAAAAGTGGCACAAAATTAATTCCAACTGCTCACTGATAAAGTCTGTTATTGCTTTAAGTGAGTGTACAAATGCTTCTTGTTTAGCTGTGATACTTGTTCTCAGATTTGTCACGCTGACATCGCTTTGTTTGCAGACTTGTCATCTTTGTGCAGATTTATCATCTCATCAAACATGACTTTCATGGTGGGATTTAAGCTGCAACTGTCACATTAACAAGGGTGACTGATTCCATGGAGCAAATTTGCCTGCAGACTTGTCCCACTTGTCTTCCTCTGGTTTCTTGATGAAGGGTCTGTGAAGAGAACACAAATTGGTGAGGGAAGTCGGGCTGGCTGCTCCTGGGACCTCGAGTGTGGTGGTCATTTCTGAGTAATTACAGACACCTCAGCCTGCTTGAGCTCAGCTGGAGCAGGGAGGTCGAGCAGATGGTGGAAGTGCCTCTGGTTCAGAGCTCTCCAGGTTCAGGAGGCAGCTGAGGGGGTGTGTCAGCCTTCAGACATGAATGCAGCACAAATACACAGAATTACAGAATCCCAGGCTGGTTTGGGGCGGAGGGGACCCTGAAGCCCCTCCAGTGCCAGCCCTGCCATGGCAGGGACACCTTCCACTGTCCCAGGCTCTCCAAGCCCTGTCCAGCCTGGCCTTGGCACTGCCAGGGATCCAGGGGCAGCCACAGCTGCTCTGGGCACCTGTGCCAGTGTAATGGTGACCTGAAACATTTCACCCCATTTTCAGGGGGTTGCTCTATTTAAACTAAAAATAATCCTCCCAGCTTGACAGCTCTGTTGTTAATTTCTGAGGGGATGTGCAGCTCCGTGGCGCAAAGGATGTTCAACACCTTGGTAACCTGCGAGGGCCCATCTGGTTCCTTGCTTAGCTGCAGAGTAGTAACAAGAAGTGAAAGCCAAAAGCTCTGCTGCTTGTTGCCAAAAAAATTTTGCAAGCAAGGCTTTCCCAGGCCCCGAGCAGCCTGGCTACACCCAAGTGGAAGAATTTACTCACTTGTTTGTTTGCTCTTGGGGGCTTGTGCAGGGGCAGGAGGCTCTTATCTAACCCAAGAGTTTGGAAACATGGTGCTGCTCACTTCACAAACATGGTTCACAGTTGGGCTTTTTATATTTAGCCCGAGCTTTGCCACAGGATTGTTACAGCTTTTTTTTGTCCTGTTTTCTGAAGGGTTGTGCTCCATTTCAAGTGCCTGTTCAGTGTGTTTCATCTGAAGACAAGGGCTATAATTCAGTACTCAAAAGGCCTTTACAATAGCCCTGCTTTCTGGCAGGGCCCCGTGGCAGATAATAATGCAATTGTGTGCTGTTCTGTACTCTGGGGATGGCCTGAGGGGACAGACAGCGTGGCCTGTGGGTCACATTGTCGGTTCAGAGGTGGCTCGAAGGAGATTAATGTCCTTTGCGGTTTTCCTGGCATCTTTGCACTAGACAGCAGATCAGAGAGGAGAGGGTAGGCTGTGGAGGTCTGGGGTCATGTTCCTGCTGTCAGTCATCTGCCCTCTCTGCAGTTCAGGGGGGCTGGAAAGAGCCTGTTGGCAATGTGTGTGCTCCAGAGCCTTTCCAAGGGGCCCCGGGCACCATCCAGGGCTGCCCAGGGCTCTGAGCCTGCCAGGGTCTCGGGGGTGCCCCAGGGCCAGGATGTCACCGTGCTCAGCTGTGGGAAATCCTCAGCTATCCCTGAGCTCAGTGGTAGAAGTGTGAGCTACCCGACCTTGCAAAAGTGAATCCTTCTGTAACTAGAGGGTGGCTTAGAATGTGCTGGTGGTGTTTGCTCCCTGGCAGGGCGGGCAGGCCCTGGCACAGGGTGCCCAGAGCAGCTGTGGCTGCCCCTGGATCCCTGGCAGTGCCCAAGGCCAGGCTGGACAGGGCTTGGAGCAGCCTGGGATGGTGGAAGGTGTCCCTGCCATGGCAGGGGTGGCACTGGGTGGGGTTTAGGGTCCCTTCCACCCCAAACCATGCCAGGATTTCATTCAGAAGATAACACAAGAGAAATGAATAACCTTGGCTGCAACAATAGGCCACAAACAATACCTGCTTGTTCACTGATCTCCTTACGGGCTTTTTCCACCTGGACTTCATTTTGAATTTGTTGCTCCATGCTTTGTAGATAAAGGCAGAGTCTTGTGCTCTCAGAGCAATCTCTGGGCAGTTTCTCTGCAGCTTTTTCTACCCTAACAGATTTTTACTGATCTTTTTGAGCACTTCAACTTGGGTTCATCTTACCCTCCTGAAAATATAACAAAAGTGATTTTAGAGCTGTATCAAAAACTGGAATCGGTTTAGATTATTTCTACAGATGAAATCTAGGTTTTTTTCCCCTCTTGCTTTTAAAACAGAATCCATTCCAAAGGGCCTCCTGTTATTCTTGGTGAGTCATCAAAATGCAGATAAACAGCATTCTTTGGGTTCTGTGCACAGAGAGCTCAGTGCCATGAGCAGTTCTGTCCCACTGCTCATCACTTTATTTGTGTTTGGTGTTCTTTGAGATAAAATAGTCCAAATTCCTTGCTTAAAATCCCTTAAAAGAACAGTTTATCATGTATATATTTGTCCTGTTCACAGGCTGTGTATGAAGCCATGTTGGAATTAGATGCTGATAAACAGAGCTCTTGTGTGGGCTTTGACTCCTATTTTTTAATTCCATATCCCATTTGAATTTGAATAGTCTCTCCCTGGAAATACTGTTTAGCTCAGCATGTGGGAGCTTTGTCCTTGTGTTTAACAGCCAGGGAAGGACATGCAGGAGGAGCTTGGAGTACAGGTTTGTACAGTGGGAGGGAGCTGTCAGATGTGTCTTCAGCACCTGCTCCACAAGGTCGCAGTGAAGATTACAAGTTTTCCCACAGTTTTCTCTCTAAATTAGTGTCTTAGATACCTGCATGTGCCATTCATCTCAGGTGCCAAGTGTCACCCTGGTTCCCTTTTGCTGAGATGCCAAGCAGGGCAATGTTTTTTCCCTTTCCCACTTTCCAGTGCCATGAGCTCTGACTGAACTTCTGTGCCGCTGAAGGAAAGACCAATTTCAGTCTCCCCCCCAGCATTTTTGCTGTCAGGCACTTCTGCTAAGCAGCTGCACTTCTTGTAAGCTGGAGAATTTGAGAAATCTGCAACCCAGAGCGGCGTGTGGTACAGGGGGGAAGGTTTTCTGCTGAGGCCAGGGAAATAACTTCTGGTTTTTGTGTTGTTTTCCCTTCCTCCCCTCTGCCCGGGGCGATCAGATCGAGAGGCGCCTGGACGCCGTGAGGTCCGTGTGCCACCTGGCCCAGAAGAGGCTGATTGCCTGTCTGCAGGGCCAGCATGGCACAGACCCTGACAAGAGACACGTGAGTACAGCTCTGGGTGCCACCTGCTGCCCCTGCCAGGGCAGCAAAGCTCTGCCAGGACAGCAAAGCTCTGCCACAGCAGCTCGCTGCTGGCACTGGTGACATGCCAATGACAGCCCAGTGACAGCCCAGTGACACCCCACTGAAACCCCAGTGACAGCCCAGTGACACCCCAGTGAAACCCCAGTGACAGCTCCATGAAATCCCAGTGAAACCCCAGTGACACCCCACTGAAAACCCAGTGACAGCCCAGTGAAACCCCAGGGACAGCCCAGTGAAACCCCAGTGAAACCCCTGTGACAGCTCCATGAAATCCCAGTGAAACCCCAGTGACACCCCACTGAAACCCCAGTGACACCCCAGTGAAACCCCAGTGACACCCCAGTAAAACTCCAGTGAAACCCCAGTAAAGCCTCAGTAACACTCCAGTGAAACACCAGTGACAGCTCAGTGATATCCCAGTGACACCCCACTGAAAACTCAATAACAGCCCAGTGAAACCCCAGTGACACCCCACTGAAACACCAGTGCCACCCAGCTGGGCACACCTGAGCAGTGCCAGGACACTTCTTGTCCCTGCTGGGTGCTTGGGCGCTCTGACCCAGCCAGGGGAAGATCATCTGCAGCTCTGAGCCAGCCCCTCACATCTGGAGGTGCCCTTGGACTCTGACCCCTGCGGCTGGCTGGACGTGGTTTTCTGTACACAGTTCATTCTGCCCCTCCTTAGCAAAGCCAGGCTTTCTTAAAGCATCAGAGCTTAACTTTTTGTGACTTGGCATTTTCTTGGAGTCCAAGAGCGAGCTGTGTTTGTGTAACAGAAACCACATGGAAGAGGAGCAAAACCTGAGAGGGGAGGTACTGGGGAGGCTGGAAAGAGTGAGCAGCACTAAGCTAAGCACTGTTCCTTCTGTTCCACAGAAAAAACTTCCTCTAACAGCTCTGGCTCAAAACATGCAGGAAGGATCCATCCAGCTGAGTGATGAAACTCTGCTGGGGTAAGTGTTTGCCTTTTTTCCCTGACTTGCTGTCTGACATCTTACTGCCTGCAGGGCTCTAATTAGAGCCTCTGGGTGCACAAAGCCTGGTTTCAATCTAATAAAACCTAATATTTCTAGATTCTTTCCCTAAACCAAAGGGAGAAACTGAGCAAGCAGTTTTTCTGGAATGATTTGGGGACAAGTTTTAGGCTGAATTGCATTCCAGAGGATTTTGATTCTCTGCTATCATAAAAGCTTTTAAAATGGCTTTTTCCCTTGTGGGTTAGTAGAATTACTGTCTCCATTTGAAGTTTAAAATATCATGTATTCTACAACGAAACTGCATTTTTGTTTTATTCTGCGTTCTGCAGGTTTGAATTGATGACTTAAAATAATGTCAATTTGCATTAATGGCTCCTAGTTCAAAGTAGCCCCACTTTATCTCTCCTGGCAAAGTGGTTATTTGCAATTTACAGGAAAGTGGGTGAAACAAATGAACCTCCCTGTGCTGAATTCCTGGAGCCAAGTGGGTTTTTTCATTGCTGGTGGGAATTCTTATGGAGACAGTGTGAGCCACTGCAGGAGATTTAAACCTGGATAAAAACCTTACAGAAGAGGGCTTTTCCTTATAACAAGCATAAAATGAAGGTCAAGTCATGGCTTTGGAGCCTGAGACTGCTGGGGATGGGATTGCTGGGAATTAGGGTGTTAAGACCTTCACGTTAAAGGGGCTTAGGAGAAAATGAAATACTGCATTGAGCAATTTCTCTTGCACCTGTGAGATGGAAGGATGGGCTTGGAAATAAATACTGACATCTGTGCCCTCAGGGCTGGTATAATCACCTGGATGTCTAAGAGCCTCCAAAGAGTTGTCATGGCTCAGGAATTTAGGAGAAAAAGGTTTAATAACACCACTTGCCTGTCCCAGATTTCTCCAAGAGAACACAGAGCAGTTTGGGTTCAGGCCATGAAGGGATGCTTTGCTTTCTACAGCACAAAGCTTTCCAAAGCTCTGCTCTGCCTTCAGTCCTTCTTCAGTGGTAACTGCCATGACAATTTCTTGTAATTATTACAGGAAAATGCTGGATACCTGTGGGGATGCAGAGAGTAAACTGGCAATGGAGCTCTCCCAGCATGAAGTACAGATTGAGAGAGAAGTTATAGACCCACTGTGCCAGCTGACAGAGGTGAGACAGCCTAGCTTGAGAGGAGGAACACATCTGGATTGATGCATAAACTGAGCAAAAGTGGTTTATCTCAGTGCTGGTATTAAAAAACTGCTTTAAGGAGCCCTGTGTTAGTGGTGGAAAGTGGGTATGAAGCCTACAACATGTAATGTGTTACAGTGCACAATTTCAAATTCAATGTAAGCCCCTAATTCTCATTTCAGACAGAGATCCCCAACATTCAGAAGCAGAGGAAGCAGCTTGCAAAGCTGGTGCTGGACTGGGATTCTGCAAGGGGAAGGTAGGAGAGCATTTTAGTTCCTGGGTGCTTTTCTGTCCATGTGAACTCCTTGGTGGCATCTCATGGCACCTGCTCTGCTCTGGTGCTTGCTCCTGAAATGCTGCTCTGAGCAGGCAATAGGTGAAAAAAGACAAACTTACATTTAAGTTACACCAGAAAAGGATCCATGACTGCTAGATCCAAACAGAATCAAGATTTCAGAGCTCTTACGTGCCGGTATGTAATTGGGAAAATGCTGGAAACTCATCCAGTTTCCAGTTCATGCAAGTGTTAAATAAGGACTCGCTGAAGTTTTCAGCTTACAGAGGGAACAGGAATCTCTCTGTGTAACCACAGCAAGTGCTTTTACAGCCCTGTATGGAACCATCTCACTGGGAGGCTCCTGGGTCGTTCATCTCACCCTTGAGTGCCTCTGAAGGGTTTTACACTGCCCTGAGAATTGGTGAAGCCATTTTCAGCATATTCTACACCCATGTTATAGGGCAGACACAGGATTCCTGGTGATTTTTATAGCTGCTGGTGGATTATGTCAGCATCTCATGAATGGTGTGTTTGGAACCTTTTGGTTCTGTTGGAAAACCTCTGGAACTGTGGGGTTTGTTTCCTGTTGAAGGAAACCAATTCCAAGGGAGCCATAAATGCAGATTCGTGTTGAATATTGACTCTCACAGAATGAAACTTTTCTTCCCCAGATACAACCAAGCCCACAAGACTTCAGGAACAAACTTCCAAGTGCATCCTTCAAAAATAGAATCTCTTAAGGAAGAGATGGATGAAGCTGGAAATAAAGTAGAGCAGTGCAAGGTAAGGACAGGATGAGTGTCCCTTCCACACCTCCCTTGGAATTGCCCAGTTGTGCAGCTGCAAATCATGTGGCTGTGACAGTGTCTGTCCTGGGGGTGTTTTCATGCCAGCTGATCTCTGGATTGCTTCAGTTCAATGAGGAACTCCATCCAGGGTGTTTCTAAGTTGGGTGCTTGACTTTCTTTTCAGTTTCAGTCTGAGCCAGCTGTGTCCTGGCCATGAATGAATGTTCAGGGTGTCTGGGTGCTCCAAGCCACGGAGCAGCTGTGCAGCAGGAGGCACCTGGAGGAAACTGGAGCTGGGCCTTCCCAGGACCTGCGACACCTCTGAGCAGCTCACATTCATTTTCACTTCTCAGCAGCAAATGCTCCACTGAGTACTGAGAACTGAAACCGTTTTTATGAGTGCTTGTCTTTGAGTGCTATAAATAACTGGACTGAATGGCAATATGTTATTGACTGAAGGGGGCAACTGCTTTGCTGAATAAAGCAGAGTTAAGATTTTGAAATCATTTTGCTTGAAGGACACTTGGAGCAGAGCAGGTGCATTACAGCTTCTTAGTTCAAACTTCCTGCAGGCAAAATAAACACAATAAATCTGTCTGTCTGTCCAGTCTGAGATGAGTAAATCTGCTGTCCTGGTTTGCATCTTTCCCAAAGGATCAGCTGGCTGCAGACATGTACAGCTTCGTGTCCAAGGAGGGGGAGTACGCCCGCTGCTTTGTCACGGTGAGTGCTGCCACTGGGGCTCTGTTCAGCACGGCTGGGCACACACACTCAGTTCTCAGAGATGACATTTTGTGTGCTAAACCTTTAGTTTTGTCTTCTGTGCTCATCAGAAGCTAATGCTCTTTTTGTTTTTAAAATGTGGCTTCTGTTCTCAGTTATTAGAAGCACAAGCAGATTACCATAGAAAAGCATTAGCAGTCATAGAAAAGGTCCTACCCGAAATTCAAGCCCATCAAGGTAAAGTAACCTGTGCTCTGGCTGATGCTTCTCCTTGCCTGTGCCACCTATGCACAATGTTCTCCTCCTCTATCTTGATTCTCTTGCATGCAGACTGATTTAATAAGGCCATTTTGATCTGCTTAACAGTTTTACATTCCCGAGCATAATTCCGTCTTCGTGTTCTCCGGAGTCCTCCAGCCATGTTTAACACACTAATAAAATATCAATTAAGGATCTCTCTGATGCCCAGGAGGATAAAGGAAGGATTTTTCTATTTGCTTACCTGTCTTCCTTGTGCCCTTTTGCTGAGTCACAGCTGGCTCTTCAGGCCAATGAGTGTCATTGTGATTTGGTTCTTGAGTGATTGCAGGTGATTATCAGGAAAACTCCATGGATTTTAAGGAGCTTGATTTTTTTTTCCCCTCATTTTGTGCAATCCTCTTTCCCAGAGTGCACTGCATGCAGGGAAATGGAGAGTTTGGGTTCCTGTGCTGATTATCAGTTGTTAAAAAATATTTTGGATAGTAGTTTCCAAACCACACAGAGCATCTTCATCCCAAATCATCAGTGATACACCTGAAAGTCTTCTCACAGTGGAAGCTTAGCAGCAGTTTCAGGTCTTCTTAGGGATGAAGATGCTCTGTGTGGTTTGGAAACTACTATCCAAAATATTGGCTGTGCTGTCCCTGAATCTTTAGAGAAATAGGTGAACAGAGTCTGAGGGAAAACACAGTCCGAGCTGAGGGGGGCTCAGGTATCTTCAGCTGATGAAGGTTGTTAAAGATGAACCAATTAAATGTAAAAATCATTGTGGGAAATGCTGTGGGATATCTGTGCTCTGTGGGAGAGAGGTGATGCTGGTACAGCAGCAGGGCTCAGCAGGGTTGTGCAGAAGGCTCTTTGTGGATGTGGCTGCTTGAGATTTGTTATTGCTGCATGGGAAGTTTGGACAGAGCAGCTGAGCAACAAATGCCTCAGAACAGACTGGCCTCCCTAGAAGGTGGCTTGGATGGTGGCCAAGTGGCTGAATGTAGGGAATTTCTCACCTTGTGTTTCTAGCTGCAGTGTGAATTAGAATCCCCTAAAGGTTTGGGTTTGCAGGGACCCTAAAGCCCATCGAGTGCCACCCCTGCCATGGGCAGGGACACCTGCCATGACCTCAGGGTGCTCCAAGCCCCATCCAGCCTGGCCTGGGACCCTGCCAGGGATGGGAGCTGGGACTTCGAACAAGCCCTGAGGTTTCTTTTGGTGACGTTTGCTGTAATTTGCAAAGGTTGGGAAATGCCATGTGCTTCTCATGGTGTGTTAACGAATGAGAGGGGCTAAAACCGGACAAGGGAGGTGATTGATGTGGTTTGGTAAAGAAAAGGGGTGAATGAAATCCTTTGCAGAAACACTTTGCCTTCAGAGCACTCTTTGAAGTCCTCTGAAGTTTTTGTCCTTCTTGGCCTCTTTTCCACATAAAAGAAATAACACATCTGTACTAACAATAACCTTTTACATCTGCATTTTTTCAGTTAAAATAGCAGAAATGGGTCAGAACATAAATCGTAGGAAAGAAGAAATTCACATTCAATTTGGAGAAATTTGTGCAAATTGGAGTTAAACAGGAGTTGAAGAATTAAATTGAAAATTTGAATGCTATGGTGCTGGGCTGTTACCATGGTAGTTCTGATGTGATACCCTGGGGCTGTTAACATCCATTGTAATTTGCTGATTTAAGGAATCAAATTTAAGGAATAAAACAGCTCCATTTTTATTCACTTTAAATACAGTTAAAACCAAAATCAGCCCCGGTCATGCAGTCTGGGCAAAATTTGCCTCACAGATTCTTGCAGACTGGAGCCAAATCAGTGTTACTGGAACGTGCAGCCTTGTGCTGGCACTTGTTGAGGTTTGTTATTTATAATTCCAGTTATACACAGAATTTGTGTGTGATATTCCACCCAGAAAGATGCAGAAGTATTTTTTTCTTGACCACCAGCAGCCTCATTTTCTCTTTGCTCATGATCCAAGGGACTTTACCAGTCAAGGGCTGTAAAACTCCTGCTGTAGTCTGAGCATTTCTGTGCTGTACTAGAGGCTTTCTTCTCTTCCTGCCTGGGCTGTAATTCAGGGGTTTGGTAGATATCCTGCTCAGTGTTTTGATACTCTCCAACTTAGACAAATGGACTGAAAAACCAGCTTTTGGAACTCCCCTGGAAGAGCATCTGAAGCGCAGCGGGCGGGAAATCGCAGTCCCTATCGAAGCCTGTGTCATGATGCTCCTGGAAACAGGGATGAGAGAGGAGGTGGGTAATTCCAGACCACATGAAGCATGGCCAGGAAGCTGGGGGAAGAGGGCCCAGCGAAGCTCATCAGCTGGTGTCTCTTTGCTAACGTGGTCCTTAACTAATTTCATCATTAAGTAGTTGGTAAATGTTTTGCAACAGAATGACCTCAGCATGTGTGAAGTATCTTGGAGGTGGATGCACATACAGTGAAATTAGGGGTGGGCCAGGGGTGGGAAAGAGCTGAACCACGGTCAGGTGGCAGTGACAGGGCACATGAAGGGCCAGCTGGGTCATAACTGCCAGGGGAAGGCACCGAAGCTGGAATGTTCTGAAAGAGGCTGTTGTAAATCTGGTGCTGTTCCAGGCTTGTGCCAATGTGTGGTTACCAATCAATACATTTCATTTCTCTGGTGCAGGGCTTGTTCAGAATTGCTGCTGGAGCCTCCAAGTTAAAAAAGCTGAAAGCTGCCCTGGACTGCTCCACTTCCCAGCTTGATGAGTTTTACTCAGACCCCCACGCTGTTGCAGGTATTGGGAGCGTTCTGAATCCAAACCAGGTGTAAATTGACACAACTTCGTGCTGTTCAGGTGTTGATGTCCACAGCTAGACTGGGAGAAGTGACAATCAGTGGAAAGTTCACTGCACAGTTTGACACAGATAAGTGTAGGGTGCCCGTGCTGATCACAGCTGAGGTATTTGTGACAATGGTGTGTAAAATTCAGGTGATCATAATGGCCCAGCTGTCACATCTCTCATGACAAGAGTGCTAACATGGTCAAGGTAGATTAGAGCTGTGTGTAGACCTTCAGTACATCTTTATAAGAAGTCCTTTGTCTTGAAGAGATGATTCAGAGTTTTACAGCATGCTTCTGCCAAATTGCACCAATTACTGCCAGACCCTTTGTGCTGAGATCTGAGCAGTTCCACTGTGCAGGTGTCAGGTCTTGCCACCTTCCCTGCTCCTTGGAATTCATTGCACAGATAAAACTGCAAATGTGAGGGCAGAATTTTCCCTGAAGTGTGAAAGCAGTGGCTGAGGAGCCAGCCTGTCCCTGTCTGCATTGCAGGTGCCCTGAAATCCTATCTGCGGGAGCTGCCAGAGCCTCTCATGACCTACAGCCTGTACGAGGAGTGGACACAAGCTGCAAAGTAAGCATGCTGGAAATAGCTGTAGAGGAAGTCATGCTGCATATTTCTGTTAAATTTGATTCTTCGTAGATGAATTCAAAAGAAACAGCCACACTCACACAGTTATTTATTATTTCACTTACGTGTATTTCGTGTAACAAACTATTTAAAATAATGAATAGCTTAATACAACTTGCACAAAATGTGGTGAAATATCTGCTTTGTTTAACTGTTAGGGCTGCTTCAGGCTGCTGGCTGTACAGTATTGATGCCCGAGCAGTTTTGTTGCAGGTAGAATCATTCAGGGACCTGACAAGCAGGTCAGAGGAGTACAAATCATTTATTTGGCGTAAATGGAAGTTGATACCATCATCTCTTTGTCACTGCAGAAACTAATTCCTGCCCTGAAAGTAAGATGTCATGGCATTTTTTTGTCCTTTCAGTATTCAGGACCAGGATAAGAAGCTCCAGGAGTTATGGAGGATTTGTAACAGATTACCTGAGCATTACCGTGTTAACTTCAGGTGGGTGTGAACACCTCTTAGCTCAGCTGCTTTGCACCTCAAAGCCAATTAAACTAAACTCAAATCCAGGTGTGCTGTTCTTGGCCAAATTCAGTGAGATTTATAAAAAGTCCTCTTATTTCATGCAATAGTGGCCCTGCATAGGAGGTGACCTCAGATTAATTCCCTATCGGCTGTCAGGAAATAGTGATGCACAAAACCTTTCTACTTATGGCTCATGCTCTGCTCTTTGCTTTAGTTTCCACTCTTAGAAATCACCTGGATCTATCTTAAACGTCTCATTTTTCCTTTTGGTTTTGCGTTTTGGAAATGAACCGGAACAAAACCAGCTCTGGTGATTCCTAGAAGCATGGAATTTCCATTACAGCACATAAAACTAGGTGAAATGAAGCATTTTTCTCTGGAAGTATAATATTTCTGTGGTTCTGTTTTGCTAAGATGGGAGCTGCTTTCTTTGCTACCCAGTTCAAGTTTTATGAGTCAGGAGCAGAAGCTTTGGGCAGCTGCCAAGCAAGAAGGCTGCTCATCTCATTTCCGTGTTGTTGGGAGCTCTCTGTACAAGTTCTTGATTTTTTATTTACTTGCTTTCAACAAGAAACGCTCATGGTTCCTGCTCTTTAATTATTTCTTTCCTTTTTGAAGGTATTTAATCAAATTTTTAGCCAAGCTTGCCCAGAACAGTGACGTTAACAAAATGACACCGAGCAACATCGCCATCGTCTTGGGCCCCAACTTGTTGTGGGCAAAAAATGAAGGGTGAGTTCTTTTAAGAAAGCTACACAGCAGAACTGGGTGAACTGATAGGTTTAAATCTACCCGGCAGAACTGGGTAGAACTGATAGGTTTAAATCCTTTAGCAAGGAATTTAGCAATTCACAGCAATGGACTGTTTACCTAAAAAACATTTGAAGTGTTCTTTCAGCCCATGCCTCCAGGTCCTTTGAGGCAGGAGGGTTTTTAGGGGTGTTTCCAAAAGCTGTGAATGTTACTGAATAGTCTGGAGTCCAGCACAGCTGCTCTTTCTCTGGTACTGAGGAGCTGATCCATCATGCTTAGCCTAAGTTGTTATTTAGGTAGTCTGAACTGATTTTATTTTCTTACTTTGACGGAACTCTGAATGGAGTGTTGTTCAAACCTCTCCTGCAGATCCCTTGCTGAAATGGCAGCAGCCACTTCGGTGCACGTGGTAGCAGTCATTGAGCCCATTATTCAGCACGCAGACTGGTTCTTCCCTGGAGGTGAGATCCTGCCACAGCTCAGCAGTTTTACACTACCCTCCAGGTCACCCTCAGTGCCTGCTGCAGTGAGGCACCCCTGGGGCTGTGTGTGTGTCTGAGGAGGCATTCTGTCTGTCCCTTTCCAGATGAAGATTTCAATGTGTCTGGGGCGTTTGTGGCAGTTCCTGCTGTAAATTCCAATCACTTGTCACACACTGGGAATGACTATGAATGTGGGACCCTGGAGAGGAAGAGGCCTCTGAGCATGACTGTGATGGAAGGGGATTTGCTGAAGAAGGAAAGGTAGGTGTAATTCTCACCTTAGGGGTCCATTATAGCCCTCTTCCAATGAGGCTTCAATCAGACACCTTCATTGGTGTCAGGAGAGGAATTTCATGGAAATGCTGTAGGTAACCATAGTGATTTATTTCCTGTTGTTGCAGCCTGAGGATGGCTCAAAGGTAATGTACTGTTACTTCCTTCCAGTTACACTCTGTGCATGATAAAGCCCAAGCAGATATTGCTGCTCCCAGTCTCCATTCTCCTGGTACACATTGGGGGTGGTCTGAGATTCACTGGAACAGAAGTGTCTGCAGTAGCCTCTCTCAGTCTCTAACTTCTGGTATTCCATGGCTTCTCTTTCAAAGCCCATAAGCTGAGGTGGTGTTACCTGGTGCCTTCATGATAAGACTTCTGAGTTGATGATGGTACAGTATTGCCACAGCAAGCAGTAGAATGCTAAAAGTTCCCAGTAAAACGTGCTGTTTCCCATATAACACGTAGTGTAACGTTCATTCTTATCACTCATCATGAGTATTCAAGTGATGTGCTTGTTTTTAGCTGTTGATGCAAATGTTGTCACCTGTTAGCTATGACCAGCCACATGCAAATTTGTCAGCACTCAGACAGGAAGAAGAAAATCAGTTCAAGATTCAGTGTTTAACACAAGAATAAAATAATTTCTAGAATGAATGTGCTGTATGCATTGTAAAATCTGTTAGAGTTGGGGTCTGTTTCTTCTCTGCTGTTCTCCTTGAAACGCAAATAGAAGGATTTGGGTTGGAAAGGACTGTAAGGATCTCTCATTCCAGCCCCCAAATCACAGCCTGTATCCAGTAGCCTTTTTTTAAATCTCTGCTGCAACTTAGTGTGTGATAGAAACAAAATTCATGTGGCAAAGTGCATTTGGTGAGGAGCTACTGTGGTATGTAAGGAAACGTCTGTGTTTACACGTGAGATCCTGAGTGCTCTGACCTCATTGTCATCAGTGTTTGTCTCCAAATGTAATTGAGTAGTTTGTTCACCGACGTTTAGCTTATCCCTCTGTGGGGATAAGCCAAATCCCGTTGCATGTCTTAACATTGCTGGTGTTCTGCAGCCAGTGGAGGCTTTAACATCGTGGTGTTGCGCAGCCAGCGGAGCTTTCCTCGTCGCTGCTTTGCATGTCGGGGTTTGTCCGGGGGTGGGACACCCAGAGTCCTGCTGCAGCAGCACCTGGGGGTGGCCGCCTGCTGTGTTCACTCTCTCTTCTCTCTGTAGCTTTGGTGTGAAGGTGCTGGAGCTGCCCGCGACCCCGCGGCGATGTGGCACTGTAAACAGAAAGCTCACATCGCCGGCCTTCCAGCCGCCGCTGCCGCCCTGCGAGCCCGCGGCGGCGGCCGAGCAGCACTGCCCGCCTGCCGGGGCTGAGCCCGGCCCCGGGGCCGGCCCCGCTCCCTCTGCTGCCCCGGCGGAGCAGCCCCAGGCTCCAGGCACTGAGGATGCCAGGTAAGAGGCACGGCTTGCGCTGGCAGCGGCTTGGCAGCGGCTCCGGCAGCAGACTGGTGTCACCTGTGGCCCTGGGGTGTGCCGCACCCTGGCAGGTGTGGGCAGCAGCGCCCTGCAGGAGCGCTCCTGCCGCGGGTGCGGCTCCACAATTGGCCTTCCGGAGCAGCTCACAGAATTGGTCTAGTAAAGTAGCATCCATGGTTCTGGGTGTTCTGGAATTCATCCGCTGATACAGCATACACAGTTCTGTCTGTTCTGGGGTTCATCTTCTACGACACCAGAATTCTGGGGAAAAAAATGATGATGAGAAATACACTCTGTTTCTACTGCCCACACTGACCTTCCCAGGTGATGTTCTGGAGATGTGCACACAGGTGATACCAGTTTGCTGCTGAAAGAGCAAAACCTACAGTGGCAATACCAGAATCGTGTTGGTCTTGTTTGTTGTTTCTTGTACTCGTTATCTGGAGATGTCTTGTTTTGTTTATTTGTCTGTAGCAGGTGTTAGTGATGAGCAGAGTTGCTTACTAGAAAACTGGCAGTCAGTTTATCATATTTCAGGGTTAGTTTCTTTAGGACAGGTAGGTACACAGGCTCTTTGCTGTTTAGTTTCTCTTGAAGCTCTGTGCTTGTGGCCCTGGACTCCAAGGCTAATTGCAGCAGCCTGACTTCCTCCTGCGAGGTGGAAGCAGCACTTTGCTGTCAGCTCTTCAGTGTTCTGAGAGCTGTGACAAGCCATGTGTGAAGCCTGCAGTGTTTCCAAATGTCAGCCTCAGGGTGAAACCCCACCGTGGGGTTTGATGCAGCACTGACTCCTGTGCACAAAGCTTGTTCTCAGGTGACATATTTACAAAACCATCTCGTTTGGAAATCCCCTGCACACCAGTATTTCCTCCACAGATGGCTTTTGTGGCAGAGGCAGCTGAAACGAAACCTCGGGGGTCATGTCTGAAAGTGGCACTTAAAATCTGCACAGTCTCTGTGCAAGTACTCACAATTTGTTAACAGCACCTGGAGAAATGGGCATTGCAAAGTGCCAGTGGAAGTGAGTAAAGTCAGTCCTTTTGAGGGCTAAATTGAAGTGAGAGAAGCCTGCAGGTGCATGGCCACAGGAGGGGACCCTGCCCAGAACCACCTCACCTGGCTCATCCTCCATCAGCCCAGCACTGCCACAGCCTTCACCACTGAACCATGTCCTCAAGTGCCACATCCAGGTGTTTTTTGAACACTTCAGGGACTGTGACTCCACCACTTCCCTGGGCACCTGTGCCAGGGCTTGACAATGCTTTCCGTGAAAATTGTTCCCTCGTGTGTGATCCACAGCACGGTTTGTAAGGGAGCAGCTGCAGCTGAGCCAGACGAGGCACGGCACAACCATCTCTAACGTGGGCTCTTTCATTTCCAGTACCTCAAAATCCAAGGACAGCTCGTCTGCAGCCACTCCTCCCCCGGTGAGGAACGGCGGCCAGGCAGGGCCTGCCCCGGGCCAGGCAGCCCCCAGCAGCTCCCAGCTCTCTGTCAGCCAGCCCCAGAACGCTGCTGGTCCCAGTCCCCACGCCCTGAGGAGAGGTGAGTGTCCGTTTGCCTTCCAAGCCTTTCCACTGTGTTCCAAGCCTTGATGTACTGCAGAAATGCTGCTGAAATAACTTCATCAGCATCTCTGCCCTTACACAGACAGCAGTTGAATCTGTTGGCTTGTCCCCAAGGCCTGGCTGTAAAGCAGCTGTGACTTTTGGACTCTCTGAGTGGTGACAGTGTCACCAGTGCTGTTTAACAAACTCTCTCAAAAGCTATTGATCAGTAAATGCTTATATTTGATAGTGCACCGTTTTATTTTGATAACATAGCTGGGGATGTTTTGTGCTGCTAATTGTTCTCTTCGGGAGCTTGGTTTGGAATTGTAGAATTCCAAAATGGTTTGGGTTGGAAGGGACCTTACAACTCATCTTGTTCCATCCTCTGCCACGGGCAGTGACAACTTCCATTGTCCCAGAGTGCTCCAAGCCCCGTCCAGCCTGGCCTGGGACACTTCCAGGGATCCAGGGGCAGCCACAGCTTCTCTGGGCACCCTGTGCCAGGGCCTGCCCTCCCTCACAAGGAACAATTCCTTCCCCTATCCCATCTAACTCCAGTCCCTGGCAGTGGGAAGCCATTCCCCGTGTCCTGTCGCTGCCTGTCCCAGTAAAGCCCCCAGTCCCTGATGCTGGAATCTCCCCTCTTCTCTCCACAGCTGTGAAGAAGCCGGCGCCAGCCCCCCCCAAACCAGCCAACCCCCCGCCGGGGCAGCCAGGAGGCCAAAGCTCTTCCCCAGCTGCTCAGCCGCCTTCTGTCTCTCCAAAACCACCGGCCAGAAGCTCTTCTCCTCCCGCCCAACACGCCAACCAAGGAGCACCCCAGACCTCCTCCCCGTGCCAGGTTTCTGCACCTCGGAGATATTCCAGCAGCCTGTCCCCACTCCAAGCTCCCAGCCACCCTCCCCCGCAGCCCCCAGCACAGGCAACTCCTCCCCTGCAGCCCAGGGGCAGCAGCCAAGCATCTCCAGGCGAGCAGGGCCCGGAGCAGCCCTGCTGCTCCTCCGTGCCCCTGCCGCAGACTCCGACTCCGCCCGACACGCCGCCGCTGGGCAAGCGCCCGGGCAGCGTGCCCCCCGAGCCCTGCCCGGCTCCCTGCGTGCCCCACGGGGGCACCTTGCCCCGGCCACGGCCCGTGCCCAAGCCCAGGAACAGACCCAGCGTGCCCCCTCCGCCTCACCCTCCCTCGCAGCTGCCTGCAGACGGGACGGCTGCGGCCCCCACGCAGACGGCCTCCAGAATAGTCACAGGTGAGTGCTTCCCCCCCGGCTGCTGCCTCCCTGGGGGCTGGCAGTGCAGGGAATGGTGCCTGGAGCTGGGGGTTCGTGGGGGGCAACCTGGAAAGCACCAACCACAGCTGGAATACTCCATAGCTCATTTCCAGTTAATGCCCACCCAGCTGCTCTGCGCACGAGGGTGTCATTCCTCAGGCAGAAGTGTTTGGGGGCAAGTGGAGATGAACTTTTGGTTTGGTTTTTGTTTTTTTTTTTCCTGTTTGGAAGCTTAACACTGTGACAGCAGCTCCAGCTCGGCATCTTGGCAGTCAATTCTGCTTGTACATCTGTTGCCAAAAAGCAAATATTTAGAGGAGGGAGAAGATGTAGCCAAGGATGGTGGATTTCAGCACATACTGAGATAAGAAGAGGGCACAAGTGGTCACTGACACGTGTTTTAGCAGGCAAAACATGCAGAGAATGTTTTACCTTATGAGAACAGAGCCTTCTGATGTGCATTTAAGTTGGACATGCAGAAGCTGAAGAATCACCTGTATTAAACTGTATTTCTTAGATCAATATTTACAGAGCCTCACATTTTAAGTGCAGCCCTTGTTTCAAGACAACCTTGAAGTAAAGAGAAACTTTTGTCTTCTCACAGAAGCTTCATGAAGCTTGTAGTTACCAGTTTGGTTGGGATAATGTTGCTTTAATAAAGTTTATTTTTTTTAAATGTAGTTGCTAAGGCCATTCAAAACCAGCAGATTTTGGAATGTTTTCCTGCTGAGTCACTGCTTATTCTGGGAAATTCTGAAGGAAGAGATACTGAATGTGGGAGACTAATGCTTTTAAATCTACTTATAATTAATAATGGTTGGAACTTTCCCATGACACTGCAGCTTCTCTAGAATTAGACTAATGTATTGGAATGCAGAGTATCAATTCTGTTGCCTAACAGCTCTACCCCAATGCCTTCACAGGTGGGGATGGTTACTGCGAATAAGGTTTGTACTCACAGAAACTGCAACTGCAGCTGAACCGCTCCTGTTTGTAGCTTTGAGTTCAGACGTGCGCTTGGAATTGTGCTCTGCCAGCCCTGTGTTCTCACCCCTCGTAGGAGATGTGCTCTGCCAGCTCTGTGTCCTCCCTCCATAGCATTCTGCCTGCAGGAGGGTTCAAGGCCTCTGCTGCTCAGCTGTAATAGGCCAGTGAACATTCCGTTATTCCTTAAGTCCCTGGAAAGAATTAACCCTTCACACCAGGCCCCCAGGGTTAGTCCCCAAGTCAGGTGTGGTGAGTGACCTGCTTCCAGCAGGCTTGTTCTCCTCAGTGCAGGCAAATATGATTTTTCCTACAATTTGGTGGTTTGTGGTTACGTTTTAATGTAGCTCTCACTTTAGCTTTGCGGTTATTTTTAACCACTTGGAGTTTTTTGGGCAAAATCCAGGCTGATGTGACTGAACCCATGGCAGAACAGCCCCTGCCCCATGGCACGTTGGCCTCCAGGCTCCCTGCTGGCTCTGCCTGCCCAGCCCCACTCGTGCACACCCCACTCACGTCCCTGCTGGGCTGGGAGGCCCTGGGGTGCTGCTGCTGCCTCCTGGGCGAGCAGCTGGGGAGTCAGGGCTGCCTGAGAGAAACCAGGGTTTGCCTCTTTGCAGCCAGGGCACTGAAATCAGGGTTGGACTGGGAAGTCAGGCTGGAAGTCTTTCAGGTTTGGGGTTTCTGTTAATTGGAGAAAGAGGGTGCCCAGAGCAGCTGTGGCTGCCCCTGGATGCCTGGAAGTGGCCAAGGCCAGGTTGGGTGGGGCTTGGAGGAACCTGGGACAGTCAGAGGTGTCCCTGCCCATTACAGGATTCCATGAAGAAACCTGCAGCAAATGAGCTGCTTAAGAAACTGAAAAGTAGCTTTGATTTTTAAAATAACTGACTTCTGATTGTACTGTTGTCAGTATATTTAAAATATGAGGAAAATTTATTCCCAAGCTGAAGTCAGAAGTGAGGCTGGGCTCTGAATCTTGACAGCCTTTACAATGAAGTTAACAGCAGCAGCTGTGCTATTGAGTCAAACTTCAAGGAAAGCCTTAATCTAAATTTCCAAGTGTTTCATAGTTTGACCATATTTATTTTCGTTTTAGGGTTTTCCTAGTTCTGAGGAAATTGCTTCAATGCTAGCAGACAGGGAGGGTTTGTTTTACCCCAGTGCAATGGGAGAAATCCTTATCTTGTAATTAACATCCAGCTGGGGCTGCTTCATTAGAATTGGGCACAGCAAGCACCTGCCAGAGGGGACTGCAAACCAGAGCAAATTGGCCCAGGTGTGTGCTGTACACTCAGGAGAACTGGGAAAGGAAAGCTGCTGAGGGAGGATTCTCTCCAAAACTGGTGAGGGGACCTAGGAGATCCAGCCTGTTTAGCTGAAATCCCCTTGGGGAGGGGTTGAAGTGACACTCCATGCTAAAGCATCCACCTTTTCCAGATCAATGTGTTTTTATAGGATTAATAATCTGAATTAACACCACCACCTGCCACATAAGAGTGTCTGCTCTAATATTCACACCTGCACATACCAGCACTTACAGACTCACTAATTCACAATGTGCAGCTGCTAGTTTTAATTTGAGCCTTAACGAGTGGAATGAGGGAACAAAATTAAGATGCCAGCAAACCTCATAATGATCCCTGGATTCTGAACTGTCCTCGGGATACTGTTGACTCCTTTGTCCCTGTACAGGGCTTTAGTAATGCCTCAATTTCTATTTATGGTGTTCAAGTAAGAAGCCCTAGAATATTCTAATCAAAGGTTTTATTAAATAATCCAGATGTTTGACCAGCATTCAGTAGGAACTGTATTGGCAAGTGCAATGGTAAGGAAAAGGCCCCTGATTGGCCGCCACTGTTGCTAATTGCTAATTGCTAATGATGTGTGTGCTAACTACTAACCCCCCCAGTGCCCTGCTGTGTGTGTCCCGGCATGGCCAGAGAGGGGCTGCTGCTGCTCCCATTAACCCACTAAAGCCTTGGAGAGCAGAATGTGAAGCTCTTGGTGTCTCCTGGCCACTCTCACCTTGTGCTGTCTCCGTGTACAGAAAACCCAGACCTGTTCCATGCAGAGGCTGCTGCTGTATCCGGTGTCACTGCCCTGTCCTGTGCCACAAGTGCTCCCTGCCCGTGTCACAGCCTCCCAGCGTGGCTGCTCCAGGGGCTCGGGCCGCTGGGAGTGTCCCAGCCCGTGCAGAGGGTGGGGTGGGATGGGATTTAAGGTCCCTTCCAGCCCAAACCATTCTGGGGTTCTGTGGCTGGAGCTCCTGCTCAGTGCCCGGCCAGACCAGGATGGGATTGCAGCTGCTCGGTGCAGGATGCCAGGACACAGATCCCTGCAGGCTGGGGGGGCTCAGGAGCAGGGCAGGCTGTGCCCAGGGGCTGCTCTCCCCTCTTCCAGGTCATTTAGCTCAGAAACCTTCAACTTGAGGCTTTTCTGCAGTAACTTCTGGGTTAACTTCAGGATTTCATGCTTGAGTTATGAGTCCCAGTCTCTCTAGGATGCCTGTCTGCACCTCCTGTGCTTGAAAACAAGGCATTTATTTTGATTTTTTGTTGATCTAAGTGATCTAAATTACTTCCTATGTGGAGCAGCTGCTGGACTGCAGTAAGGGATGTCATGGCATGTTGTAAATCAGCTTTCCAAAATCCTGACAAGATTTTCAGTTACCTTTTTTTTCTGAGCTGCTAGGGGTTTTTCTGGTCTGATAATTCTAGCTGCCAGGGCAGTCAGTCACCAGAGATACAGCATTTTGTGGTCCCTTTTGGACACCTGGGCTTGAACGAAATTCTCTCCTCAGAAGAGGCAAAGACCATGGCATGCCCTCTTTACACAAGAGAGAGGTTTAATCTGCACTTGGTGTAAATAGCTTCTGCCTCCTTTTGACACCATCCTTGTTCCTGTTGCTTCTCTAAGTCACAGGTGGTGTTCCCTGGTGGATGATTTAGGTGTCAAATTATTTCACTGAGTGTTTTGACACGAAAGTCCAGAGTAGCTCTCCAGGGGCATTGAGGGATCTGATCCTAAATCACACTCGCTGTCCTCCCTCCTTCAGGAAGAAGTGGGTTTGTTACTCTGCCCAGGACTGACCCAGGGTGTGTAGGAGGAGCAGTCTGAGCCGTTCAGTTGGGCTCAGCCCTGTGTGCCCACAGGGGCCAGCTCTGTTCCAGGAGCCTTCCTTGACCTTTGCTCTCCCTTCTCTGTCTAAGGAAATGCCCAGGAACTCCCGACTCAGTGAGCTGGCCCTGGCCCGGCTGCTAAACTTGCTGTTCCCTTTTTGTGCAGACTCTAATCCCAGTATTCCAGAACCACTTCCAAACCCTCCTCCAGAGCTTCCTGCAGAGCCGGCAGGCAGAGAGCTGCACAACCACCTGCTGCTGGACATTGACAACGACACGGAGAGCACCGCGCTGTGACCCGGCGCTCCGGCTTCCCCAGGCTCCTCTCCGGGGGGAAAACCCGCAGACCTACCAGGGAAAGGCTTCTTCTGGCAGCGTGGCACAGCTGTGCACAGCTGGGGCTGGAGCCTCGTGGGGACACTGGTCTCCAGGGTGGCCGAGGTTGGAGAAGACCTCTGAGAAAATGGAGCCCGACCTTTGGCCGCGCTCCGGTTTCGCCCTCAGAAGAAGTTTAATGATCTGGGTCTGGACAACGGTTTTCAAACTCTTGGATGGAAGGAATGAATTCCTGCAGGAACTCGCCTAGGAAGCGTGGTCAGTGCTGATACAGGTGGTATTAGCAGAAATTCCAAAAGAGTAAGGAGCAGAACAGTAGTTATTTAAAGTGCATGTCTGTATTACGGAAATAATCCTTCTCACGGCACGGTTAGAGGTTATTTGTAGTTCTTAGCCCGTACCAGGAGCTGCCTCCCAAGGGACATTCCCTCTCGGATTTGCTGCAGATTCCCCTCGAGCCATGAACCAAACCCCTGCCCCAGTGCTGGTGGTGACTGCTGGTTCTCAGTCACCCTGTGGAACTGTGGATGCATCCAGTGCCTTGAAGGACTGTCGTGCTGTAGGAGGAACTTCTGTCTCTTTAATCATTTCATTGCTACTTAGGATCAGTACTTACCCTGATTTCATAGTTATTTGTATTAACCTGCTTTGTTCATGTGCAACTGGCAACTGTTTCACGAGGAAACCGAGGAAATGGGGTTTGTGCTTTTGTTGAAAACGGTTGAATTTTGAAAGAACTTTGAAACAGCTGTTTGGATTCAGAAGTTGAGTGAACATTTATAAAATTAAAGATTGTTTTTTGTCAATTTAAGGCATCTTTATTCTAGTTTTGTTGCTTCCACTTGGTCCTGAAGGTCACGGCGATCCCCTGGACTGTGTAGCTTGGAGTCACTGGCTGCTCAGCTTGGTTTTCCCTTAAGGACTTCAGTGGGAGCACTTTGAGACCTTCCTCTTTCACCACACCAGCCCTGTAACAAATCCTTTGTAACTCTAAATGCAGTCTGAAGAGCCACAGACTCCAGTCCTGTGACTGCTGTTGGTGTTTATCCCCCAAACTGTGCAGTGCCTCTCTCCCCCAGGGTTTCCAGCAGTGTTTCACATGCTCAGGAATTCCCCTTACGTGGGATTTCCTTACAAGAGGATTTCCTGACTCTGTGGACTGCTGCAGGTTTCCAGGTGCTCCTGCCTGGTCCTGCCTGCTGTCACTGCCTGCACACGCAGCACTGGCAGCTCTGGGGGTGAGGTTTGCTCTGACCCTGCAGTATTTAGTGAATTCTGGCCACCCCCAGCAGCCTGGGCAGGGGAGCAGGCTCTGCAGGGAGCCAGGGCAGGTGAGGGGCTCCAGGAGGAGCCTCCTCCAGCCTGGGCGTGGGGCCCAGAGGTCTTGGCAGCCCCCCATCCCCACAGACTCCAGGCAGACAGGGAGCAGCTCTCACTCTTTAATGTTTCTCTGCAGCTGCACGAGGCCCAGGGCCAGTGGTGGTCCCAGCCCGGGGCCAGTGGTGGTCCCAGCCCGGGGCCAGTGGTGGTCCCAGCCCAGGGTTCTCTGCTGAGGCACTCCCAGAACAGCTGTGGGTGCCCAGGCCATGAGGGGCTGCCCCTGGGCACCTCTGCCCTGGCACACCTGGTGGTTTGGCTGGTTTAGGTCCTTCAGGTGCCCCCGGCAGCAGCTGTGGGGCAGTGTCCACGCTGGGTGCTGGTGTTGGTGTTGCCATTGGAGTGTCAGTGGTCCCGGACAGGCCCAGCAGCACTCACTGCACACAGGGAAGGAGCTGAACGGGCACAGAGGCACAACAGAGCCCAGACAACAGCCCTTGGCTCTGCTCTGGGCACTCGAGGTGTCACTCTTGTCCCTCAAGGCCAGAGGAGCTGAACCAGAGGGAACCCAAGTGGTCGTAGCTGGTTATGGAGGCATAAATAGAAAGAGAGTCCAGGCTTCCTGAATTCCAGGCAGTGCTCTAAGGCCAAAGAGCAAAATTAAATATTTAAAATAACCAAACCAACCTTCCTCAGCTGGTTGGTGCCAGGTGGGGTCTGATGGTGCCAGTGCCAAGTGCACAGCCAGGCCCCCATTAGAAATAAGGAAAATATTATGTCTTTAAAACATCTTAAATAAAGAAATAAATTTGAGAAAGCATTAGGAATTACATGAACCCTCTGCTAATGATTAATATTTACACCAATTAGGATTAGATGCTGCTGTGTGGCCTGGCAGCCCCCTGGCTATGCGAAGTATGCCCAGAGGAAGACCCCGGCGCACACACACAGGAGCAGGTTGACGTTCAGCACGTGTTTCACCAGGGGTTTCTCCTCCAGGGACACCGCGGGCAGGGGCTCGGCTTTGGGCACGTTCTCAGCCCCCTCCTGCCTGCTCTCCATCCCGCAGAGCCACAGCAAGGTGCTCAGCAGCTTCCAGCTCCCCTTGGCCTCGGCTGCACCTGGAAGCAGAGACGAGGGGTGAGCCTGGCCAGCACAGCCAGGAGTGCCTCGCGCTCCTGCGCAGGGGGTTTGGCGCAGAAACGCGCCCGTGGTCTCCAGCCTACGCTGGCACTCCTGCAGTCAGCACCTGCAGCACCAGTTCCATCCTCCCTGCGGCTCTGAGCTCAGGTTCTGCTCTTCCAGCAGCCACGGTAACGATAAACCAAACCTCAAAACTGAGCTGTGGCTGCCTGGTGCCCTTCGGCTGAGTGCTGCTCCAGTCCATCCTGCCACACCTCTAAGCTGGACTTCCCAGTGCCTTGGGACACACGTCATTGAACGCTGGGAAGGCAGCGCTCGTGTCCAACGAGTGTGAGACTCCCCAGCAGCGGGAGAGCTGCACCATCACTCATTAACCCACAGCAGCTTGTCACAGACCAAAGGGACACGCAGCAAAGGCCGACACGTTGCATAAACAGGGGCCTGAGCCTGGCAGAGACAAGGGATGCGAATCATGGCTGCAGAATGCACGGGCAGCTCTGCCCAGTACCAAGGAGCACAAGCTGTAAAAAATGCAAGTCCTCCTTCACTGATCTGCCAAGAGCTCGGCCCAGGGCTCTGGGTTCTCCCTGCTGCTAGAGCTGATCAGAGAACACCGCTGGGAAAAAAGGGAATTTCATCAACGTTACTGTGTTTTCCTCCACCCTCCCCTCTTCCAGCCAGTTCTGGCAGCAGGGGCCACGGCACCAGCCACGGGATAGTGGCCATGGCTCTGTATCCCCTCCAGCTCCTTTGTGTCAAGCTTTTGTAATGCCATCGAGAGCTGGAAAAGAAACTGAACTCCTGCTTAGGTAAAATGTCAGGTAAAGCCTTTTTGCCCCTGGACAAGAGGAGATGGAGGTCAGACCTCACTGAGCTCTGCAGCTCCTCCCGAGGGGCAGCTCCCATCCCTGCTTTGGGACAGGGACAGCACCCAGGGCACGGCTGGAGCTGGGCCAGGGAGGCTCAGGCTGGGTTTTGGGAAAGGCTCTTCCCCCAGAGGGTGCTGGCACTGCCCAGGCTCCCCAGGGAATGGGCACGGCCCGGGGCTGCCAGCGCTGCAGGGATGCTCAAGGTGGGGCTGTTGGGGGCTCTGTGCAGGGCCAGGGGCTGGGCTGGATGATCCCTGTGGGGCCCTCCCCGCTCAGCACTCTCTTTTCATTCATTCTGTGATTCTTTCCGCACACCCTGCAGCTCCAGAACGGCAGAGGAAGGGCTCTCAGGGTCGCTGTCTTGCAGGCCGTGGGGAAGGGGCTGTGGGGTGGGGTCGCCGCGCACTGACCTTTGCTCCCATCGCAGCTGCTCTCGGCAGCGGGGCTCAGCTCCAGCTGCAGCGGCTCCTTGGCAGCTCCGGGGCCGGCTGCCGGCTCCTGCCTGGGCCGAGCATCCCCACGGGTGAACCAGGTGAGCCGACTTATCTGATGGCAAGGAAGAGTGCTGGTCAGGAACCGCCGGCCCGGGCTGCCCGCGGAGAGCGGCCGCAATGCGCCCTCCTGCCCCGGGGAGCAGCCGGGGCGCGGTGGCCCCTGGAACACAGCAGCCGCTCGTCCTCCACCTCCGAAAAACGGGTCTGTGAGGTCTGCACTGAGGGGACAGCTCCGTCCCTGGGCACAGACTGCCAGCAGGTCAGGGAGGAGCAAGAAGAACGGAAACTGCGGCCAGGGAGGGCTGGCTTGAAATAGGGGTGCTGAGAGAAGGGGCAACAGGTGGGAAAGAGGGGTGTTTTTTCCTTCATATATCTAAAAGACTCATTATAGGGGGATGTTCTCAATGGCAGTGTGGATAGAGAGGGATGAGCACCACATAAAGCTGGAAAGATTCAGGCTGGAGGTGAGGAAAAGCTGTTACAGGGAGGGCAGGTGAGCTCTGGAGTGATCACACACCTCCGGGCATCTCCCTTGCTGGGCATTTCTGAGGTTAGGGTTAGCCCTGTCCTGAAGCAGGAGGATGTTTTAGGGTTTTTTAGGAGGATGTGCTGCTGTGTGAGCTCTGAAGCCCCCCTGCCCCTCCTTTCTGCTCTCAGTGCCTCAGCACCAGGACAAATACTGAAAACAGTCAAGCTGGCACAAACCTGCTCCAGAGGAGAGGTGCTCCCTGCACTGGGTTTCTCTTTTCTGTGAGGAAAAATATTTCCTCGCTGAGTTAGTAAGAGAGTTAGTAAAAGATGACCCAGAAGCTGGAATTTCTTGGAAAATAGAGGGGGAAAGGCTAATTTGTCATGGATGAAACACACGTGCTTGAACTTAACAGCAGCTCCTGGTAGAATCTACTGCTGACCAGTCTCCAGGGTGGGATTTATGGGCCCCAAATCAGAAACAGCAGCAAAGGGGCCGGAGCAGAGGAGGGGTCACTGCTCCAGGTGTGACCATAAATCAAGAACGAACAGAGGCTTGCATCTGCAGCTTGTTTCTCCCCAGGGATGCAGCGTGGGGCACCCTGGAAGGCGTTTGGGGCGAAGGGAGCACAGGGGGTGACGCACCATTTCGGGGGCCGGGGGCTCGCTGGCCACGCTGACCACGAGCACGGTGAGGGCGGTGATGGCTCCCAGCACCATGGAGAAGTAGAGGTAGTGCATGTACTTGACCACGCCGGGCCGGCCGTCGGGCTCGCCGCACCGCGGCTCGGGGTAGATGAAGTCCAGCACCAGGCGGACGCCACCCAGCAGCAGCCCCACCACCAGCCCCCAGAAGGCACCCTGGGAAGGGGAGGGAAGGGAATTCTGTGTTGGAGCAGCATCCAGCAGGGTGCAGGGCTGCTCCCGGGCCGGCAGAGCCGCTACCTTCTCGTTGGCTCTCTTCCAGAAGCAGCCCAGGATGAACACCACGGCCACGGGCGGCTGCAGGTAGGAGCTGATGGACTGGATGTAGATGAAGAGCTGCCCGCCCTGGCCAGCCTGCACCAGGGGGATCCACAGGATGGACACCACGGTCAGCAGCAGCACAAAGACCCTGGGGGAGACAAAGGGGCCCTTCCTGTGAGCTCGGGCCCTGCTTCTCCTGTTGCTCGGGGTGAGACTGTGACCAAGGTGTCCCACAGCCCAAAAGCCTCCGCTGCAGTCCTGCCCACGCTGGGCAGGGTGGTGTCACCTCAGCAGCTGTGCCCAGCTGCGTTTGGCACCCAGGCTCTGATCCAGCTCATCCCAGTTCTCCCCACCTGCCCACGACCATCAGCTCCCACTCGGAGCAGCGAGGACGGAAGTGTTTCCAGAGGTCCATGGTGAAAATGGTGCTGGAGCTGTTGAAGATGGAAGTCAGGGAGGACATGAGGGCTGCAATCATCACGGACATCATCAGGCCCCTGAGTCCTGGAACAAGGAGAGGCAGAGCCACCCTGAGGAACCCTCAGTGGCTCCACTGCAGGGTGGCCTCAAGGTCTTCTGTGGGCTAGAACAGACTTTTAAAACTGGTTTTAGCTCCAATTTAAAATGACAGTGATAGGTTCGTCCCACACAAACCCCACTAAATGACAATTCCAGGCTATTTGCCTCTCTGAACTTCCCTCCCAGACGCCTGTGGCTGCCACGTGCCAACCCCACCAGTGCCAGAACCATCACCAGGCTCTTACCTACAGGCAGGAGCTCCAGCACCAGCTTGGGGTAAGCAATATCAGAACAGCCAGAGGGGTTCCCACAGATTTTTTGGCAAATTTCTGGGTCTGCACAAGCCACCAGATCTGAAACAAGCAGTGGGGAGTGAGAGGCAGCATTTCCAGGCACAGCACACACCAGTGTCCCTGAACAGGTTCCTCTGCTGAACGGTGTAAACTGCTTTCTAAGGGAAATACTGGAGAGCTTGGGGGGCTTCCAGCCAGTGACACAGGGCTAGCTCAGCACAGGGGATGTCTAGGGCTGCTCTGGCAGGATCTGCATCCTCCAGCTCCTCACTGGAAGAAAATTTCTTCGTGTGTTGGGCATTTGATGTGTTGGGACCGCTCAGCTTATTGAGGAAAGGCTTCTCCAGCTCTGTGCAGTTGGCACAGCCAGAGGGAGGGAAGAGATCTCTCCCTCAGCACTTACCTGGGAAGAGAACCCGGCTGATCATGCCTGGCATTACCATCATAAAGAGGGGCAAAATCTTCAAGTAGGAGGTCATCAAGGAGCCTCCTTTGGCGTGGGAGAGGTTTTTGGCAGCGAGGGACCTCTGAACAATGACCTAGGAATGAAGGAATGGCTTGGGTTGGCCGCCAGCAGCAGGAGCTGGCTGGGATGGAGCGATCCTGACTTTGATCTCCACTGAACTCTGGAAGTCTCAGAGGGTGATCACAGAGCTTGGCTGTGCCTCTGGAGCCGTTGCTTTGCATCCTGGCTCCTTTCAGATGCACAGGCACTGCTTTGTGCCATTCCAGCCGAGCCTGGGAGGACACTGTGCTGCAGGGCCTGGCCCTCACCTACCCATGCCCAGGATTTTCCATTCCTCCTGCTCTGGGGACTTCCCTGACCCTGTGGAGGAGCCTGGCCAAGGAGCAGGACAGAGCTGAAAGGGGCAGAGTTAAATAAGAGAGCAAGAAAGCACAAGAGAGCAGGAGCAGCAGGAGGTGTTTTAGGGCTTCAGGACCCTGGCTCTGATGGTGTCACTGGGAGGGATGGGAGCCAGACCCTGGGAAAGCTGAGAGAAGAAATTCACAGGTGGTTCACAAGGAACGAAAGGATCAAGTTAAAAAGCAAACAAACAAACAAACAAAAAAAAGACTTATTTATAGACACAAACACATTCTTACCCCTTTTTCCATGGAGATGATTACTAATATTTACTTGTGCATATCAAGATTTCCTTCCTTAGGCCTTAACCATCTGATTTTGATGATGGTAAAATAAGATTTTACTGATGATACCCCTCAGAAAATCAGTCCAGGTGTGGTGGCAACCCCCAGGTTTGCAATGGGATTCACCCAGCCACAGGAACGAGCAGTGACCCACCTGATCTGTGCACCAGTACCACAGGGATGGGATGGTCATTCCCACCAAGACTCCTGGCCAGGGCAGGTCAGAGTCGACAGGGTCTCGGAAAATGTGGAAAGCATCTTTCCTGGGCAAGCCACAGCTGCTGTTCTCCTTGCGGATGCTGGGAATGGCATCAAAGTATTTTGCCTGTAAACCTTCAAGGCCACCAACTTCAATAAAACCTGAAATGGGTCATGAGAAGCTGTTACTGCATCCCCTTGGGTCAGGACTCTGATTCCAGTCTCTGGGTCACTGTGGGTGATGCTCCACAAGCATTCCTTAAAAATCAGAAGCTCTTGATTCTCACACTGGGCTGGGGAACATTCTCACTGCTGGCTGGAGCAGGTGCTGCCTCTCCTATGGAATCACAGAATCCTGGCATGCTTTGGGTTGGGAGGGCTCTTAAAGTCCCCCCAGTGTCAGCTTAAAGCCCAGCCAGTGCCACCCCTGCCACGGCAGGGACACCTTCCACCTTCCCAGGCTGCTCCAAGCCCCATCCAGCCTGGCCTTGGGCACTGCCAGGGACCCAGGGGCAGCCACAGCTGCTCTGGGCACCTGTGCCAGGGCCTGCCCGCCCTGCCAGGGAAGGATTTCTCCCTAATATTTAACTTGATGAGGCTTCTGTCACAGTGTAAGTGACAAACCCCCAGGCAAACACTCACTGAAGACCATGAGGGACACGGCCCCGATGAGCATGATGAGGGTCTGCAGGGCATCAGTGTAGATCACGGCTGCCAGGCCACCTGGAGAGCAGAGAGGCACAAACTGGGATGAGCTGGGCTTGCTCTGTCACAGCACTTCACACTTTGCACAAGCTCTTGCCCAGCAGCACAAGCCGAGCCCTGAGCCTGGCTGGGGGGTTCTGTCCATGCTGGGGGCAACTTTGACACTTCGGAATTTCTCAGGATTTGAGTCATCACGAGTCACCATTTTGTCACTGTAAGCCAAAAGCAGAAGTAGTTCTACGGGAACTACATGGGAAAGCTCTAAAACAAAGCCCAAGCTGAAAAAAAAGGAGGAAAAAATAAAGGGGTTGTGATTTTACATCACTGGGGGTGAGCAGTGGGAAAGGAATAACCTTTATTTGTCTGGGGTTTCTGTGTGGCAGTTTTCCATTTGGCCACTCCTAAGCCCTGAAAGGGCATCCAAGCCTGGAGTCTTTCCGCATTACACGGCTCATTGTGGTGCAAATCCCTCACACCTCCGCGGAGCCGGGAACCAGGGAAGTGCACCCTGAGAATGCCTTGGCAGAGCTTCTCCTTGAGGCAGAGCAGACCTGCTCCCACCTGGGGCGGCCTCTGAGGAGGCTCACTTACCCTCACCTGGCAATTTTTTCTAAAAATGTGAGCTTTCAATTGCCTTCCCACCCCAGTATCCATACTCATGGCACAACCAGGCTGCTGTGGGGCAGGACATAGTGCAAGGCATGAATCATGGAGGCCCAGGATGGTTTGGGTTGGAAGGGGCCTTAAAGCCCATCCATGCCATGGCAGGGACACCTCCCACTGCCCCAGGCTGCTCCAAGCCCTGTCCAGCCTGGCCTGGGACACTTGAATGTCTCAGCTGAGTGGGCTGGGCAGGGCAGGGGCTGGGGATGGGTCTGGGGAAGGTCAGGGGCAGGTCAGGGTCAGGTCAGTGCTGGTCAGGGGCAGGTCAGGGTCAGGTGTGTCCCCAGCACCCACCGGCCACGGTGTACACGGCAGTGATGGCCAGCAGCCCGGCCACGGCGATGTACAGGTCCCAGTGCAAGGCCTGCTGGATGAACAGGGCCCCGGCGTACATGTCCACCTGCAGGGACAGCAGGGACAGTCACACAATGCAGGGACAGGAGGGACAGTCACACACTGCAGGGACAGCAGGGACAGTCACACAGTGCAGGACAGCACAGTCACACACTGCAGGGACAGCAGTGTCACAGTCACACACTGCAGGGACAGCAGGGACAGCAGTGTCACAGTCACACACTGCAGGGACAGCAGGGACAGTCACACGCTGCAGGGACAGCAATGTCACAGTCACACTGCAGGACAGTAGGGACAGTCACACGCTGCAGGGACAGCAGGGACAGCAGTGTCACAGTCACACACTGCAGGGACAGCAGGGACAGCAGTGTCACAGTCACACACTGCAGGGACAGCAGGGACAGTCACACGCTGCAGGGACAGCAATGTCACAGTCACACTGCAGGACAGTAGGGACAGTCACACGCTGCAGGGACAGCAGGGACAGTCACACAATGCAGGGACAGCAGGGACAGTCACACACTGCAGGACAGCACAGTCACACACTGCAGGGACAGCAGGGACAGCAGGGACAGTCACACAATGCAGGGACAGCAGGGACAGTCACACACTGCAGGACAGCACAGTCACACACTGCAGGGACAGCAGGGACAGCAGGGACAGTCACACACTGCAGGACAGCACCACCCAGCCCCTCCCAGTGTGCACGTTCAGCCCCCAACCCCCCCTTTACCGGGCCCAGCCTGGTTTGGACGTGGCCCCCGCAGCAGGACCAGGACATTCCTCGGGCAGTTGGTCATTGCTGCTGGTCCCAGCGGTGACAGCGAGGGGGTGGCAGGGCTGTCACCAGAGGGGAGCGTGCCCAGCCCTGGGACAAGGGCTCTGGGGTGGGCTGAGCTTCTCTCTTTCCCCAAGCCCAGGGTGGAGCTGGGCTGGGACTGGGGAATCTGCCCTGCATCCCCCCCTCCCCGGCTCCCCCGGGAATTGTCCCAGCTGCCATGGGGACAGGGTGATCAGCAGAAGTGTCCCCGGGGCTGGGCCCAGCCCTGCCCAACCAGCTCCGCAGCTACGTGAAAATGCTGCGGGTTCGGAGAGCTCCAGGACAGGCAGAGGGAGGGCAGACAAGGGGAAAAGCACCCCGAGTACAGGAGCTGCACTGTCACACATCCCCGCAGATGGAAATGGACTCATTCCATTCCATCTAGAGCAGAAGCTGAGCCTTCCCCATCGGCGCCATCTGAACCCCGGGACTCACACATCCATTCCGTACGACCCTGCAGTGCTTTGGGTGGGAAGAGACCCTAAAGCCCATTCCATTCCCACCCCTGCCACGGCAGGGACACCTTCCCCTGCCCCAGGCTGCTCCGAGCCCTGTCCAGCCTGGCCTGGGGCGCTGCCAGGGATCCAGGGGCAGCCGCAGCTGCTCTGGGCACCTGTGCCTCACATCTCCCCCGGGAAGAATTCCTGCCCAATATCCCATCCATCCCTGCCCTCTGGGAAGCCATTCCCTGTCTCCTGGCATTCCAAGCCTCGGTCAGAAGTTTTGGGAGGTTCAGAGGCAGGGTCAGACACCGTGTCCCCCTCTGGGACAGGAAAAACCCCAGCAGGGATCCGCCTGTTCCACGGATCCATGCCCTGGCTGGCAGTTAATGAACAGCCACCGAGCTGTTGTGCAAGGTTTGATTCAGTTATTTATTCAAACAGGTGCAATAAAGGAATGAAGACTTCTCTTCTAACCCTGTCCCAGCTCCTCCATCCTGCCGTAACAGCACCTGGTGTCTGCACAGGCAATAAATGTGCAAAGGGGAGAAACTGGGAGCTGCCAGGGGTACAAAATCTAACAACCATCACATCCACCCTCACAGCCTCACCTTGCCATGGACTATTGCTCAGGACACTGACACAAGCTTTCCCTCCTCCTGTTAGCATTCAGGTGCTAACTGAGCAACAACAACAAAAAAGAAGCTACTCCTTTTTGTGTAGGTTTTTTTTAAAAACAGAGTCTCTCTTCCTTGGTGTTTTGATCACAAACCCTTCTCTGCTCATCCAGGCAGAGCCACTCCTTGCATTTCTCAGCCTCACTGCTCAGCACACATTTCCAAAGTGAACTGAAACCAATCTGTTTCCTTTTTTTTTCTTTTCCTACTTACAGATATTTTGGTGAAGATGTAGATGAACAAGTAGAGAATGGCCAGGAATATCTGAATTCTTTTGCCTCCAAAACGTCTCTGCAAATACTCCGGCATGGTTGTAACCTATGGAGGGACACGGGGTGAGGGAAGGTGGGACAGACCCTGGGGCATTCCCAGAGCTGCCAGGGGCTCCCCGTGGAGCTGTGGGGGTGTTTGCAGTGGGACAGGAGCAGGAGAGCCCCGGGGGCTGCCCTGGGCTGGTGTTTGGCTCTGCTGCGATGCTGGCACAGGGCTCTCCATCGACCATGAGTCTCCATCCCCGTGCTCGGGACAGGGAGGGACTCTGCTCACTGCCAGGGGCTGGGGGCAGCCTGAGCCCCCTGCCAGCAGCTCTGTCACCCCAGGCAGCCAGGGGAGCAGCGGCAGGCCCTGCAGGAGCGGCGGAGGGAGTCCATCCATCACCACCCCAGGGACAGCCAGCCCGCACCTACCCCCGAGGCGATGTAGATGGGCAGGAAGAGCCAGGCCAGCACCAGCACACAGAACATCCCCTGCGGAGGGAAGGGAGGGTCAGAGGGGGCTCCGGGCTGTGCTGGGCTGCGAAAGGCGTCCCCGCAGCTGGGGACGGCCAGCCCCGCAGCAGGAGCGGGGCTGAGCCCCGCTGTCCCCGCTGTCCCCGCAGGGCAGGGCGGGCTCCGGCTGCCGCTGCCGCACTCACGTTCCACTCGTAGGCTGTGGCCGCAATGCCCGAGGCAGCTCCCGAGCCTGCCAGGCCGATGAAGTGCCCGCTGCCCACGTTGCTGGCAAACAGGGATGCACCCACCTGGGGAAGGGGAGAAATCAGCTCTGGCACAGGGAAGCTGTTCCCACTCCTGGCTGCAGAGGACATGGAATCAGCCTCTGCCACCTTCTTCTTTTCCCTACAGGTTCAGTGGCCTTGGCACCTCTCTCCAGCTTCTTTCACCATTCACTGCCAATTTGTGGGCGTGTTTGGGACCATCCTGCTTCCAAAGCATCCAATCTCGTGTGGGTGAGCAGAGAAGGTGAGGGGAGCAGGTAGAAATGTCAAGTTGTGGCATCAGCACCTGCTGAGGGACCAGCCCAGCCCAGAGGAGACAGCCCAGCCAGCACAGGCTCAGCACAAAGCTGTGTCCGCGCTGGGGGCCCCAGGGAATTCTGGAAATCTCCAGAAGCAGCCAGGTTTTGTGAGGCATTGGGCTGGGCCTCGCCCGGCAGTCTGAAATCCGGGGGGAAAAGCCAACATGAAACTGGCAAAGCACAGGAGTAATTCCTGGTTGTTTATTCCTGTTTGGAGAAGCGGGCAGTGCCCCAGCAGAAGGGTTGGTGCAGCTCAGGGCCGTGGGCAGGGCGGGACAGGGGTACTCACAGGCCACCAGACCATCTGTCCCCCGGCGAGGAAATAGCCCTTGACGGTGCTGCGCTGCGTCTTCCACATGGACTGCGGGCACACAGAGGGGCACGGCTCAGGGCTGCACCCAGGGACTGCCCAGCAGAGCCCCTGAGCTGCCACCGGCTGCAACAGAAGGCTTTCCTGATGGACACTTGCTGCTGGAAATCCTGGGGCTGGGGGACGTGCCCCGAGCCACAGGCAGTGTTCCATCACCTCGGCGCCCTGCTGGAATGTTTTGTGTAACAAGCAAACTCGACCGCTCCAGGCCAGAAAGGAAGGCAAGCAGTTTTGGGCAAGAACTGCAGAATGCCTGGGCATCAGGAGCACTCAGGAGGAATGCTGGGCACTGCACGTGTGACTCGTGGGCTCCCCTTCCCCAGAGATGATCCACGCAATACTCTGAGAGCTGTGCACCACGGCCAAGGGGAGCAGCTATTCCTGTCTGCCTCCCGACAGCCAGGCTGTCACAAAAGCCATGCCAAAGGATGTCCTTCTGCCTTAATTATACATAGACAATGTTAATAATTTAAGGAATCTGCTGTCAGGACCCCTGTGGACAAGCACAGGTGATTTATAGGACAGCAATTCCTTCCTGGATGAACAAAACATCATTGTGAGCAATAGTTTGTACTCAGACAGCCTCTTCCTCACAAGGGTTCTCAAAACCTTGGCTAGCACAGGCCTGGGCACTCCCCAGGGACAGTGAGCACACTTCCCAGGCTGAGGAGAGGACAAGGACGGGTAAACTCCCCCCTCCAGCTGTTCAGTTGAGCGCAGTGAAAAGCAGCCCCATTCCAGCCCCGTTTCTCAGCACAACGGGGCGCACAGGACATGTTTGAAGTGTCTGCTCACCCAGAGCCCCACGGCGAGGACGAAGAGGAAATAGAGCACGAGCACAGCGATGTCCACGGGCTCCAGCGTCTGCTGGGGGAACACGTCCCACGAGGGGGTCACAGAGGCCGGGGGGACGCTGGTGGGGTCCATGGCTTCCTGAGCACTCCTCTGTCCTGCTGCATATACCTGTGGAAGGACGGGTGAATGGGCAGGGAAAGCCCCGGGCAGGCGGGGACTGGTCTTTGAGGAGCTCGGGGTGCTGAGGTGCTGCTGCTGCGGCCAGAGCTCTGGGGCAGGCTCCTGTCTCTGTCATTTGCCCCCATCCATGACGCCCTCGCTGTGATGGAGATGCTGCCAGCGGGCAGGCCAGCTGCGCTGGTGGGTTTCTTGTGTGGTTTTCTGACTGCTGAGAAACGGGGGCATTACAGAGAAGGTGAAAACAGCTGGAACAGGCAGAGGGAAGGAGCAGAGCTGGGGGTTACAGCCTGAGGCGCACAGGGTGGCAGCACTGCAGGACTGGCCCCAGTGAGGAGCTGCTGCCAGAAACGTGTCCCTCACAAGACAGCAGGATGTGGTGGCACCTGAAGAGCCCCAGCAGTGCTGGCATTCTCCTCCTTTGCCACAGCAAGAGCTCAAGCCCTGTGCAGAGCACGTGGGTCTCCTCCTGGGCCAGGGAACCATCCCCTGCTCCTTATCAGGAACAGACTGGCAACGTGTCACCAAGGAATACAAAAACCCATTTTCTTCTCCAGAAACACCTGGTGGTGAAGTGTGGCGTCACTGTGGGATCCCTGGAAGGGCTCCCTGGAGCATCCCGTGGTGCTGCCCCTTGGCAGAAGGGATGAAGCATGAAGTCTAGGCAGGGAGGTTGGTCGGGTGTTTGAATTAATGGGAAGTTCCTTCCCATTCCCTCCTTCCCTCAGCTCAGGCGCACTTTGGGAGCAGGACAGGAGGTGAGAGGCAGCCGAGGCCGCCTGGGCAGTCCCTGGCTCAGCGGTGGCCGCAGCCGGTCCCCAAGGAACCCTCAGGGCCGCACAGAGGAGGTTTGGGATCGTTCCTCTTACCCTGCTGAGCCGAGGAGAGGGTTCCCCCGGGGAGGAGCAGTCACCAGCCTCGCAGCCGGACCAGCCCCGGTGGCACCGCCAGGTGTCTGCTGGTCCCTTCCTGCACGTCTGGCCGGGTCCTTTGGCCTCTCTTGCACTTGTAAGGGGACACTTATAGGCTGCCCCCTGCCAAAAGGCTGCAGGAGGTGTGGCGAGGGTGCCGGGACGCCCGGCACGGACGCTCGGATCACAAGCGGTTGGACAAGTTCTTCCTCTGAGCCAAGGGCAGCAAAGCCCGGCCGGGGCAGCCGCCTGTCCCACGGGTTCCACAACACCCTCTGTCAGGTGTGGAGCTGAGCCGAACCTGCCCTCAGCTCACCGGTGGCCTGAGGACTTGCCCAGAGCATGACCAGCTGTGCTCCTGCCCCGGTGGGTGAACCACGAGAGCAGCAGAGTGGAGGAGCTGGAGGATGGAGGTGCTGCAGGCTGAGGAGGGCAAGGCCTGCCCTGTGCCCTGCAGCACCGCTGGGCTCATCCATTTGCCAAAGATGAGGCAACAAATAAATAAATAAATGAATAAATAAGGCGTTCCCAGCGGCAGGAACCGTCCCAGCACCTGTTTCCCACAGCTGGGAGCTGTATCCTGACTCTGCAGCCTCCAGCACAAGTGCCAGAGCTGGTAGAGAGCCATGATCCGGTTGAGGGCAGTGGTCCCAGCACCAGGCTGGGACTGGGGACACTCAGCACCTCGGCAGAGCCTTTTCCATGCTTTATGAGCCCCCTGGATCCCTCTGGATCCCTCGTGAGCTCCCGCCTGGCAGGGATGCAGGGCACTGATGACCAGACCGCTGCTGTCTTACCTCTTTAAGGGCCAATGTGTCTTGGCTGCTGCTGAGTTTTTACTGGCACGCTTAACCTCTAACTAGGAAAGGAAAAACAGGGTTTGGTATGTCAGCCTGGGGAAGCTGCTAACCCCACTCCCACACCTCCAGCTTCCCCCTGGCACCGCTGTTTCCTTCCAGCCCGGGACACCTTCCCCCGAGGACCCGTGGAGCAGGGCCGCAGAATCTCAGAATCAGGGAATCTGAGAATCAGGGAATCTCCCGAGCTGGGAGGGACCCACAGGGATCGCCCGAGTCCGCCTCGGGTCACAGCGCGGTTCGGCCGGAGCCGCGCCGCACACAGCGCGGGGGCAGCGGGGCTCGGCCCTGCGGGAGGGACAGGGCTGTGGCTGTCCCTCGAGAGGTGCCAGGCAGGGGGACAGGGCTGTGGCTGTCCCTCGAGAGGTGCCAGGCAGGGGGACAGGGCTGTGGCTGTCCCTCGAGAGGTGCCAGGCAGGGGGACAGGGCTGTGGCTGTCTGTCCCTCCCCGAGGTGTGCACACAGGGGACAGCTGTGTCTGTCTGTCCCTCCCCGAGGTGTGCACACAGGGGACAGTGTGTCTGTCTGTCCCTCCCCGAGGTGTGCACACAGGGGACAGCTGTGTCTGTCTGTCCCTCCCCGAGGTGTGCACACAGGGGACAGCTGTGTCTGTCTGTCCCTCCCCGAGGTGTGCACACAGGGGACAGTGTGTCTGTCTGTCCCTCCCCGAGGTGTGCACACAGGGGACAGCTCCGCAGCACCTGCCGTGCCCGCGGCACGGGGAGCGAGGGCGGATGCCCTGCAGGGACATCCCGGGACTGCCGCAGGTGCCGCTCCGGCTCCTCCCGGGGCAGGAAAGCGCCGCGGATTCCCAGATCCCGACTCTGCCCAGTGGAAATTTTGCCCGTTTTGTGAATTCAGCTCACAGCCCGCTGTCCCCCGGTGCCTGGCACAGGCGGCGGCGCTTTCCTCGCCAGAGATTGTGAGGAAGGAACATCCGTGGCATGGGAATGAAGCTGCTGCAGCCGGCCCTGTATCAGCAGCGCCGGGGGCGCAGCCCACGTGGCTCTCGAGTAACCCGGCGGCACCGCAGCGCTCTAAATGCCTCCTCAGGGGATTTTTTAAAGCATTCCCAGGTCCATCCACCTCCTCCGGCCACCACGGCTCGCCGGGGCCCGGAGCAGCCCAGCAGAGCCCCGAACCCGACGGAGCTCCCGACTCGAGGTAGAAGCTGAAAGGGAACTTACTGCGCTCAGCTGGGTCTTATTCTGCTCCCCGCGCCGGGCACCAGCAGGGCTCTGCCAACTGACAGGCAGCTTAAATATTGCCAGAGAATCGGGGTTTGCCAGCGGAGCTGTTAACAGGGTCACAAGGAATGAGAAGGAATATTTATAGTCAAAGTTAAACTAATTGACCGAAGTTACTCTTTTGGTCTCCCGTGGCTCTGGTGAGAAGTGCATTATTTTCACTATCAGGGCTCCCGGGTCAAACTCCACAGAGTGCCATTCTCTTAAGCAATCTGTGCGGCTACGCGAGGGACACAGAACAATAAAAAATCAGGGCTGGTGTCCTCTGGAGCTGACAGCCCGTGGCACAGGGAGGAGCTGACAGCCAGTCCTGTCTCTGTGCTTGTGCCTGAGCCTCGCAGAGCGCAGGATCCATCCGTGGGCTGGGATTTGTAACACGCTGCTGAGGCCGCAGGTTAATCCCAGAACCGAGTCCCTCTCTGGCAACAGGCTGGAGGTTTGTCTTGAGCATCATCTGTCTGAAATCCCTGACAAACCATTAGGGCCAAAGCACACAGAGAGTGATGCTGAAGAGGGACCTCACAGCACAGTGACAGTGGAAGGAGCAGCTCAGAAATCCCTGGAACTGGGGTGCCCAGATCCCCAGCAGCACTACTGAGGAACCCCTTGCTGGGCAGGTGACCCATGAGCCTGAAGGGCAGATGGAAGATGGGCACTGTGCCCTCACAAGCCTAATCCATGTCCCAGCCTTGAAGTTACCAGCAGGGATTTCACTCTAGGTGACCTGCTAAGGAGGTGTTTTACCCTGCCAGGGACAGGCTTAGCTGGGATCTTGGGAATAAATTCTTCCCTGTGAGGGTGGGGAGGCCCTGGTACAGGAGAAGCTGTGGCTGCTCCATCCCTGGAAATGTCCATTGCCAGGTTGGACAGGGCTTGGAGCAGCCTGGGATGGTGGAAGGTGTCCCTGCCCATGGCAGGGGTTAGGGGTGGATGATCTTCAAAGCCTCTTCCAGTGCAAACTTGATGATTCCATGAAAAAACCCAGTGTCTGTATTTTATCTCATTGTTTCCCAGTCACAGCTCTGATGAGCATAAACTGTAGCTCTTTGAATCTTGCAATTGGAGATGCGTTCATTTGATCTGCTATGATTTGGAAACCCCGAATTTTCCTAAAGGTGGATCCTAAAGGTGCTGCAGGTGTCTTGAGCTGCCTCTCTGTGTATGCCCCCTTTTCCCCCCTGACTTACAGCCCTTCCAGCCTGAAGCTGAGATCCTGCTTTGTCCCTTTGGCATCTTTCATGGCACCTGGAGAGCGACTACAGAGCCTGGCCCTTCAAGCCACCAATCAAGGTACTTAAAGGGAGGTTCCCAGGTGGTTCCACTTTGCCTTGGAGGTGCCTGGTGCAATTGTGTCCAGCTGTGATCCACCCTGACTGTGCTCAAGCTGCTGTTTCCTCTCGGAGGTCTTTTCCCCTCTGCTTCTTGCACAAAAGAGTGAAATGCCTAAATCACCTGAGGTCTGGCATGTAAGCTGGGATTTCCAGGGACACCGATTCCCGGTGTGTGTCAGAGGGTGGAAGTGGCACCCATGGAGCAGAAGCAGCCAGGGCTGCACTCCCTGCCCTGCCCTGGCTGCTGCCCGAGTTGTTATTTCCTTTCCAAGGCCAGGCTTTCCTGCGAGGATGATCCCGTGGTCACGGCTGACGCAGGAATTCTGTGTGAGGCTCAAAGGTGCCGGCTCTGGGCAGAAATTACCTCGTGCCTGCAAAAAAGTTACCAGAGCCCAGGAGAAGGGGAGCGTGCAGGGAACAGCGTGGGTGCTGTGTGGGACGTGAGGAATGGAGGCTCGGGGACACTGGGACATCATTCCTGCTGGTTTATGGGCTCAGCCTGGGCACTGCAGCCGTGAGAGCCTCGCTGGGCCGGTCCCTGGAGGGCAGGAGGAGTCTGAGCACTTCAAACGGAATTTCAGGATGGGTCAGGTTGCACGGGACCCTTGGAGGTCACCTGATCCACCCTCCCTGGAGCGCATCCCTCGGGATCCTGTGGTTTCAGTACCTCCAGGGAAGGAGATGCACGTGCCCAGCAAGGGACACTGAGGGTGACTCTGCACCGAGCTGTTCCAGCCTCCGGGGAGCTCCCAGGGCTCGAGCAGGCTGCTGTGAACCAGCTGAACCGCAGCACCTGATAGGGAGCTGCTCCTGTCTGTCTGCTGCAAGTATCACGGGAGATAAACCGCCCCAGGACATAAACTCAGCCTCAGCCAAGAATTCTTTTTCAGAGGGAAACAATTCACTGGCTCATACAGTTCACTAAATGTTTTCTTCTGAAGGCTGGAGTTAAAAATCCATAGTATTTTAAGAATTTGCTGCTCATTTTGATCCCTCCAGCCTGGATGCTGTGGTGCAGGAAGGTCCTTCTCCACACCAGCCCCAGCCCAGCCAGGTGTTGGAGCCAGTATGAGTCAAGTGCACAAGTGGCAGGCGCAGAATCCCTCACACCATCACCAGCAGCACTTCTGGACAGAAGACAGAGGTCTGTGCAGTCAGGAGGCAGAAGGCAGTAGCTTTATTTTAGGAATAGCACATAGGCATTGGGTAGAGACTGAACTGTGAATATACATCATCCCATTATCAAATCATATCACCAGAACTTCTGGCTCTTTGAAAATATTCACATAAAAATACCAAAGGGATTGGAGTTCTAACTATTTCAGAAAATTACAACATGTAGCAAAATCTATGTACAGCATCTTCTGTCAGGACAGTTTCAAAAGAACCTCTGGCGGTTTAAATATTGGATATGTTTTTTAAAAAAGAAAAAAAAAATCAACGGAATGCAGTGTGCAACATCCAAAAGGGAAAGAGGAGCAGAGGGAGCGTGGCCCTGTCCTGGACCTCTGGGAACACAAGGCTACCCACTACCTGGCACTTAAAGCTGTATAAACGGAGAACACTTGTGAAAATATACTTCACTTTCTACAGCAGGGTTTAAAAAAATACCAAAACCCGGAGATTTGAGGGTGCTAAGGTCTCCCGTTAATAATGCACCGGTCGGTGATTGTGTCCTGGGGCGGAGGCTGCAGGACGAGCCCTTGCTCTGGCGGGGGGTGGGGGGTGACCTACGCGGCGTTTGCTGCGGGGCTCCGCGGGCGGGATGCGGGAGCGGGGGGGTCGCAGGGACACGGGTGCGTTTTGCGCGGAGGAGATGCTCACAAAGCACCGAGAGCTCCAGAGCCCCCGCAGGCGCATGCACTGGCCGTGGAACGCTGTCCCTCCGTGCCGGGGGCGGAACAGGGGGATCCGGGCAGCTGAGACACAGGCAGGCCACGGGAGAGGGACGGGCACACCGGGAGGGGGTGTGCGCATCGGGAGGGGGGTGTGCACATCGGGAGGGGGTGTTCGCATCGAGAGGGGGGTGTGCACACCGGGAGATGGGTGTGCACATCGGGAGATGGGTGTGCATGGTGGGAGGGGGTGTTCGCATCGGGAGGGGGGTGTGCATGGTGGGAGGGGGGTGTGCACGGTGAGCGGGGAGTGTGCACACCGGGAGATGGGTGTGCACACCGAGAGGGAGTGTGCACACCGGGAGATGGGTGTGCACACCGAGAGGGAGTGTGCACACCGGGAGGGGGTGTGCACACCGAGAGGGAGTGTGCACACCGGGAGATGGGTGTGCACACCGAGAGGGAGTGTGCACACCGGGAGGGGGTGTGCACACCGGGAGGGAGTGTTCACATCGGGAGGGGGGTGTGCACACCAGGAGATGGGTGTTCACATCGGGAGGGGGGTGTGCACGGTGAGAGGGAGTGTTCACATCGGGAGATGGGTGTGCACATCGGGAGATGGGTGTGCACACCGGGAGGGAGTGTGCACACCGGGAGGGGGGTGTGCACGGTGAGCGGGGGGTATGAACATCGGGAGATGGGTGTGCACACCGGGAGGTGGCCGTGGACGCTTCTGGAGCTCCCTGGGGTATTCCCCATGAAAACTGGCCCTACAGTAACGGGGCTCCCAGAGCTCCAGGCTGCAGCAGGGCGGGGGATCGTTCCCCGCTGCCTCTGCCGTGCCTTGGAGCAGCACCTGGGGCTGCAGAGGACTCCTGCTCATTTTTAGGCTCTCGGGGATTCTGTGCTTTCCAAGGAGGCATCAAAATGCTCAGTGCTGTCTGCTGGCGAGTTCAAATAACCTCGTGCTGATGGTGTTACTCTCTTGGGAAGGTTTCAAGGTCCGTCAGCCTCTGGCACAGCTTTAAGCAGAGCTGACGGCCAGGAAGGACCCGTGAGCTGGAAGGATCAGACCGGATCCGTCCTCGGGACCACATGGATGTGCCAGAAGGGTTCTGCAAGCTCCTACTGCTTTCCATTGCCACTGGCTGGCAGGGGAAGGGAATTGAAGCTTCCGGGCCACCTCCAGTGATCTCTGCTCCACTGTTCCCGTCTGGGCAGGTGCAGCTCCAGCCCCCGTGCTCTGCCCCAGGGCAGAAGGGCTTGGAGAGGGACTGGACAGGACTCAGCAGCGTCCTCAGGGTCCCAGAGGAGCTGCAGGTGGCCGCTCTCCTGCTCATCCCCCCCATGCTCCCTCCCCTGCTGACCTGCTCTGGCTTCCCAGGGACTCTGTGGCCAGGCTCTCCCCGCCCCAGGGCTGCCTGGGCAGAGCCCCCACGCTCGGCAGTGGCCCTGGGGGTGTGGGGAAGGTCTCCAGCAGCTGCTGGGGCCAGTTACAGGTGTTTGGGAAACGTGGGACAGTGGGATTTACCAGATGGACGCGAAACCCCTGGACGTGGAGGGTGCTAAGGAAGCTCTGTCAGGACCAGTGCGGGGTTTATCTTCGTGTCACCCTCACGTCACCCTCTGTCCCCTGCGGTGCCTTCTCAGTGTCCACCTGCCCCGACCCCTCTGTCCGTGGCTCTGCTGGGTGGTAGCAGGTGGCAGCAGCGTATTTACAACCAGGCTGGACAGGAGCCAATTGCACTTTGTTGGCAATGAATTGTTGCACCTCAGGTGGCTGCATGCCGTCACCAGGCGAGGGGGGAGGTCATCCTGGGGCTGCGCTGGCTCTCGCCCACCTGCACGTCACTGAGAGCCCGCTGTGGGACAGAAAGGGCAGCGCTGAGTGGGGCTGCCGTGGCAGCAGGAAGTTCAGGGCACTGGCACAGGGTGCCCAGAGCAGCTGTGGCTGCCCCTGGATCCCTGGCAGTGCCCAAGGCCAGGCTGGACAGGGCTCAGAGCAGCCTGGGACAGTGGAAGGTGTTCCTGCCCAGGGCAGGGGGTGGAACACGGCGTGATCTTTAAGGTCCCTTCCAACCCAAACCATTCCAGGACTCTATGAACAACCACATCACTCTCCCCTGGGGCTTGTGCTTGAGGCCTCCCTCTGTGTCCCACCCTGGCCAGCTGATTTGCGTGTTAGAAAAATTGCACCTTATCAGCATTAGAAAAGTTGCCTCTAACTCGGGCACAGCTGCTCACAAAACCCCATCCCACTCACACACAAATAACACACCTCACTGGCACCCCGCAGGAGATACCTGGCTGCCTTGCAAAGCTTCAACTCACCTCAAACTTGCTCATGAATTCTGCAAAAATGCCAAAGAAGGCTTCAGAAGTTGTCATTTTTGAGTCTTCCCCAAAGAAGGACAGCACCTTGCTGAACTCCTCCATGGCCTTGTGCTGCAGGTCGTCCAGGGAGCGCATGGCAGGCTGGGCACTCTCCAGGAAGGACTGCGGGAATTGGCTTAAGGACAAAGAGCTGCTCCACGCCTCTGCTTGGGACCCCAATCCCTTATCAATCTCTTATCAAATGGCTGGCTCCCAGCCCAGCTGGCAGCAGGGAGCTGCTGCACAGGCACATGTGGAGGTGCTGGCAGGCTCAGCTGGCCCTGACAGCACAGGTCCCAAGGACAGATGTCCCAGCACGTTCCCTTGGGCTGTGCCACGCAGGGACACCGCCAAACCTGCTCCCCACCCTGGCTGAGAGCGGGGGCAGCTTCCCAGCAGTGCAGACACAGCCCTGGCCTTGCAGCGAGCCCCCAGGCAGCAGCAGGGTGTCACTGGAGGGCACTCAGTGCCGGGTCTCCCCTCTCACAGAAGGATACGGTCATGACAATGGCAAACCTGTCCTCGGCGGTGGCTGGCATGCTGTGACAGGCCTTCTGGATGTCACTCACCGTGCTGTGCAGGTCCTTCAGGTCAGCTGTCAGGGTCCTCTGGTTCACTGCAGGAGAAGAGCGGGGTCAGCAGGGCTGGGACACGGAGCTCTGGGTCTGCTCCCACGGCACGGTGAGGGTGAGCAGCGTGGCCGTGGGCCGGGGGTCAGTCTGTCTGTCCGCACTGCTCTGCACTGATGTCCTGCTGTCCAGGCAGGGTGGACAGCCAGCCCGTCCTGCTGGGACCAGCAGGTCACCAGGAGCTTTGGTGCCCACACCTAGAGGAGCCAGGAGTGTCAAAACTTGCCAAGGACAAGGAGCACACAGGGCTCCTGGTGATGGACACTCAGGTGCCTGGGAGGACACAGGAGGGACACGGGACCTGGGACAAGGGGGGACACAGTGGCAGGAGTTTGGGCAGCTGGGAGCCTCCAGTGATGGAAGGGTTATTTTAGACTTAGGCCAGATACAAATTCCGGCTGGGGAAGCTCCAGGAACAGACGTTCCTCCAGTGGAAACGCACAGCTCCAGGCCGGAGTTTGCTCCTTTATTTATCCACTGTAGCACTAATTCCCAAGGGAATTGCTCACAAACACCAGGGGATGGTGTGCAAGGGAATGCAGCTCGTGCTTTGTAGACATTCAATGCATCATTTAAAATCACAGAATCGTGGAACCATTTAGGCTGGGAAAGCCCTCTGAGGTCATCCAGTCCAACTGTTTCCCCAGCACTGCCAAAGCCACCCATAACTCCACCACTGTCCCCAGGTGCCACATCCACACATCTTTTAAATCCCTCCAGGGGTGGGGATTCCACCCCTGCCCTGGGCAGCTGTGCCAGGGCTGGGCAGTGTTTCCAGAAAGGAATTTTCCCTCAAATCCCGCCTAAAGTTCCCCTGGCCCAGCCCGAGGCCGTTCCCTCTCCTCCTGTCCCTGTTCCCTGGAGCAGAGCCTGACCCCCCCGGCTGTCCCCTCCATCAGGAGCTGTGCAGAGCCACAAGGTCCCCCCTGATCCCCCTTTTCTCCAGGCTGAGCCCCTTCCCAGCTCCCTCAGCCCCTCCTGGGGCTCCAGCCCCTTCCCCAGCCCATTCCCTTCCCTGCACAGGCTCCAGCCCCTCGGTGTCCCTATTGTGGGAGCCCAGAGCTGCCCCAGCACTGGAGGCTCCCCAGCAGTGCCAGCACAGGGACGGGCACTGCCCTGCTCCTGTGTCACACCTGACCAGCCTCTTGTGACACCCCCAGCTCCAGAGCATGGAGAACAGCTCCAGCACGTGTGCCACTGCTTTCATTGCAGAAAGCTGAGCTGGAGGGTCCTTATGCAAGGTGACCCAGCTGTGACTGAAGTGCCAGCCCTCCCCGAGGTTCTGCAGCACAGGAGACCGTGGCAGTGCAGTGCTGGCACCTGCAGCAGCACCTGCACACCCGGGTGGAGGCTGGGGCACACCATCTCCTGGCACTTCCATTTCCTCTGCCTCGTCTGCACTTCCGAGGTGCCTCTGGACTCGGGAATCACGGTTTCAAGGCAGAAGGGAGCACCAGGGCAGGGGACAGAGCCTCGTCCAGGCACTGCCACGTGCAGCAGTGTGGGATGGGTGGCACCTCACTGTCACTGAGCTCGTCCCTGCCTACGGCTCTCCTCCTGCTCAGGACCATTCCTCACCTGCTCTGGCTCCCATCCTGCTCCTGCCAAGGCTGTGCAGCTCCTGGCTGAGCCCAGGCTCAAAGCAAGCCCAGAGGCAGTGCAAGGCCACACGGGGCTCGCAGCTGCTTCTGATCCTTTACCTTTGGCAGCGAGCGGCACTGTCGGAAGGTCCTTGGCAAAGCCCAGGAGCTCTGGGAAGTGTTGGCTGAGGGATTTGGCAAGAATGTGCAGGAAGGTGGATTTCCCATCGACAGTCTTGGTCGTGTTCAGCTGCAGCAAAGCAGAACAAGTGAGGACCCCCCTGCAGAGGCAGCGGGGCTCAGCCCCGTGATTCATGGTTAAACTGCACATTGAATGTTTGCACAGCACCTGTGCCCAGATCAGTCCTGTGGCGATGCCCCTCCTGCAGGGGGACAGACTGTCCCCCTGTCCCACCCCTCAGGAGTCCCACGTTGCCCTGATTTTTAAAAGTGTTATGCTTTCTTTTATAGTTCTTTTAAAAGTTTTAAAGTTCTCGTAAAACTTCTTCAGCCTTCTGGTCTGTTTACCTATTTCTACTGGAGTTCTCACGCACTGTTCATGTAAACAATGATTGTTTTGCATTCTTCTTTGTAAGAAGAGAGAATTGATAGACTGTTGGTTTGACCAGTGTGGCTGGAGAGGTGATAATTCCATCCTCCAATCCACGGTCACCTCTGGAATTCTATAAATACCAGATGTTCGAATAAAACTCTCTCTTTTTCTCCTTTGAACTTACCAAGCTTCTGTGTACTCATTTCATGTCCAATAGCGACAGTCCCACTGCAGCCCCTGTGGGGTGAGGACCTTCTCCCACCCACACCCGGGCCCTGGCCAGCCTGAGGTGGGCAGGACTCCCACCAGAAGCACCAGAGCCACAGCAGAGCCTCGCTGAAGTCCCCCCTGTGGATGAATCCAGCCCCCTGCACCCCTCCCTGGCACCCTGGGCTCTCCCATGAGAGCAGCTTTGCTGGACACAAGGAGCTCCCAGGCTCGGTGTCCCCTGCACCAGGAGCAAGCCTGGCTCTGCTCACCTCGGTGAGGAAGTTGATTTTAAAGCCCGTTGTTTTGCTGGTCTTGGGCTGCCCGTTGTTCAGGTAGTTTCCCATGGCCAGCACGAACTGCAAAGAGGAGAGAATGAGGGGCTGGTGACCTCCTGCCCCTGTGTCCTCCCAGCTCCCAGCTCCTGGGACTCTGAATTCCTGTTCCCCACCCATTAATGTGCAGACAAGCATTGCCCCCATGGATTTAAGGAATTGGTGGGAGGTCACTGGCCAGGAGCTACTGAGGGGTTTCATCACCCATCTGCAAATGCCTCTGAGCACACAGCGACCTCATTTGTCCCACCTGATTTTTTTTTAAAGCAAAACCGAATGAATTAACAGCAATTTGGGACAGCTCATCTGAGGAGGGTCATGGAGGACCTGCAGTGGAATTTGTTCTCTCTCTGCCAGGCACAACCCATCCCAGGACCCCAAAAACGCCTCCTCAGGGGAACAGGCAGTGTGGGGGTGCACAGGGACCAGCCTGCAATGCTGCCCAAACGTGGGGCACAGCCATGGGCTGCAGCTGCCCGTGGGTGCTCCTGGGCAATGCTGAGGGCCAGCGGTGACTGCAACAAGGAGGAGGGACCGCTCTGACCTCCAGGATCTTTGCCAGCTTCTTGCTGCTTTTCAGCTCTAGGGAGGCCTTGCAGATGCACTCATAGCTGGCTTTGATCTCCTCGGTCTTCTCCTGCAGGGTGGTCTTGAAGTGCAGGCTGCGCAGGCGGATCTTGTACTCGGGCACTGACAGCATCTGGGCACGAGGAGGGCAGGGTCAGCATCCCCAGTGCCACAGCTCCTCCTGCACGGGGCTTCTCCTGCCCTGCTGCCCTGTGCATGGAGCAGGAGCTGCAGCGGGCACGGGGAGTGGCTGGGCTGCTGTGCTGCCACGGGATGGGCACTTCCACACCAACAGCCACGGGTGACTTTGTCAACAGAAAAGAAATCAGAGCTGGGCAAAGTCACTGTTGCCAGGGAGTGATGACAGCCACAACCTGGTGGTGGCTCTGCAGCTCTAAACCAGCTCCTGGAGCTGCCAGATCCCTCGGGCATCAACTGGGCACCAGTGCCACCACCCCAGGAGTGAGTGTCCTGCTGGCAGGACAGGGCACACACAGCTTCACCCAGGGCTGAGTGTCCTGCTGGCAGGACAGGGCACACACAGCTTCACCCAGGGCTGAGTGTCCTGCTGGCAGGACAGGGCACACACAGCCATCCCCAGGGCTGAGTGTCCTGCTGGCAGGACAGGGCACACACAGCTTCACCCGGGGGTGAGTGTCCTGCCGGCAGGACAGGGCACACACAGCCATCCCCAGGGGTGAGTGTCCTGCTGGCAGGACAGGGCACACACAGCTTCACCCAGGGCTGAGTGTCCTGCTGGCAGGACAGGGCACACACAGCTTCACCCGGGGGTGAGTGTCCTGCTGGCAGGACAGGGCACACACAGCTTCACCCAGGGCTGAGTGTCCTGCTGGCAGGACAGGGCACACACAGCCATCCCCAGGGCTGAGTGTCCTGCTGGCAGGACAGGGCACACACAGCTTCACCCGGGGGTGAGTGTCCTGCCGGCAGGACAGGGCACACACAGCTTCACCCGGGGGTGAGTGTCCTGCTGGCAGGACAGGGCACACACAGCCATCCCCAGGGGTGAGTGTCCTGCTGGCAGGACAGGGCACACACAGCTTCACCCAGGGCTGAGTGTCCTGCTGGCAGGACAGGGCACACACAGCCATCCCCAGGGCTGAGTGTCCTGCTGGCAGGACAGGGCACACACAGCTTCACCCGGGGGTGAGTGTCCTGCTGGCAGGACAGGGCACACACAGCTTCACCCAGGGCTGAGTGTCCTGCTGGCAGGACAGGGCACACACAGCTTCACCCAGGGCTGAGTGTCCTGCTGGCAGGACAGGGCACACACAGCTTCACCCGGGGGTGAGTGTCCTGCTGGCAGGACAGGGCACACACAGCCCCGCTCCCAGGGCACGGCCCTGCCCGGGCACCTGCAGCACGAACTGGTCGGGCTCGCTCAGCTTGCCGGGGTTCTCCTTGTAGCTCTGGAAGCGCTGCACCTCCTCCCCGTCCGGGGCGTAGAGCAGCAGCTGCTTGATGTGGGATGGCTCCAGGCGATCCGTCTCCATCGTCATCAGGATCTGCCGCAGCTCGATGTGCGACAGCTTCAGGTGGGCGATCAGGATGGCTGGGGGCAGAGAGGCACGTCACCGTGGCTCGGGGGGAAGGAGGGGACCCCGGGGGTGTGGCAGTGCTGGGGACACACTGCCGGGCAGGTCCGGGGCACACGGGGACATCATCCTCCCCACGGAGTGAGACTTGTGCAGGCGGCCAGGCAGGCACAGCCCTGGCACAGGGAGGCTTTCCCCTCCCTGGCACCCTGCAGGGGCTGCGTGGGCACCCCACGGGTGGCTCTGTCCTGCAGCCCCCCAGGCCACCGCGTGCCCCTCACCCACAGCCCCGGCTGGGCTGCCCTGGGACCGGCCCTGCTCCCACATCCCCCACAGCCAGGGGGGGGTCCCTGGCAGGGTCCCACCGAGCTCTCCCACCCTCCTCCCGACCAGAAACACAGCCTGGGGAGGCTGCACCGCCCCTCCACTGCCCGCTTCCCTGCGGGCTCTGCCCTCCCCGGGACCACGAGGCACATCCCATCTCCATCCTTCCCCAGAAAGTTCCCTCCTTCCCCCTGCCCGGGGCTGAACGCAGTCTGGGGCAGCTCCGGGCTGCAGGAAAACCCATCCCAGCTGAGCTGTGCTCATGGGATCGAGCTCCTGTTCCTTCCCTTTACCTTTCCAGTTCTCTACATCCCACATGTGGGCCCCTTTTGGGGGTGCCTTCACCGTGCACTTCACTTACATGTGTTGTAGGCCTTTTTGTGGGACAAAATTTCAACCACGTCTTTCTTTTTAAAGTTTTCAGGCATGAGAGTTGGCTCTGGAAGGGAAACTGAAAGATTTAATCATGGGTAAGGACAGGCTCAGGTGGCTCCAGCGGGAAGAAAACTGTCCTGCAAACAGTGAAACCATGAATGAAAGAGAGGAGGACGGATGCTTTGCACACAGCAATGGCTCCAGGAATCCTTGAATTCTGCGATTCAAAGATCTCCCCAATGGAGGACTCAGCTGGAGCTGAAAAAGGTAAAACGAGAGGTGAAACACACAGAAAACCCCGGACTGCTCAGAAACATCCTAAAAACAGTGTCCCCTGAGATGAGCCCCATTTCATCCCACTGCCAGCTGGGCACCGTGGCCCTGGCAGGGGAGCTCAGACATCCCTCTTGCTTTACTGGAATGCAGTACTCCCACAGGATCACCACCACTCCACACCCCCAGCCTGGACCCCGCTCTGGGCTTGTGGCACCCAGAAACTCCTCTGGGTGGAGACCCCAGTGGGTCTGTGGGAGAGCGCAGCTGGAGTGATGGGAGCTGCACAGGCACAGAGCTCCAGGCCCATCACAGCTCCTGGGGGGCATCCAGGATGATTTGCATAAAAAGTGAAGTGCTGCTGGTGAGGATTTCTTTGGACACAGGAATGTTTTCACGGCTTTTTCAGCATTTCCAGAGTTCTCGAGCACTGGAGCTGCAATTGCTGAAAGCCTCCAGCCGGGTTTCAGTGCCCAATGAAATGTGGAGAGGAAACGGATCATGGCAGCAGAGATAATTAATGGAGATAATTAAACCATCTCCACCTCAATGATCCACTGTGCCACCAGCCACAAAATCCTGAGGATGAACAAATTCATGCCACGGGTGATGTCACAGACAGGCATTGCCTTGCTGCCCATCGGGCCCCAGTTCCTCCCAGTCCCTCCCAGCTGGCACTGGTCTCTGCTGGTACCAGGACCTATTCTGGAGCCCAGTACTTACTCGTGGGCTTCTGAGTCCCAAAGTGCAGCTCCAGGTCGAGGTATTTGACCATATCACTCAGCTTGTCGTAATCCGAGTCTTCCCCGAGCTGTGGGGGAGGAGGAGTCAGCAGCTGTGCTGGCACAGGGACAGCCCCACACTGCCACCTGTGCTGGCACATTCCCTGTCCCCAGAAGAAACCAGGACAGGCTGGTGGCACCATCCTGTGACTGGAGGCTCGGCCAGTGCCCTGCAGATTCACTCAGCTCCTGACACAGCTGAAATCCTACAGAGCACCTCTGTCTTCACTTGCTCCTTGGACATGATCCCCTTACTGAAGGATGAAATGGGAATTCCAGGAGCTCCAGGAATTTTTCTGCACACAGAAAAATCACTGTGAAGAAGCGTCTTCCTTCCTGGAGTGCTGGGGAGAGGGACCTGCAGGGTTTCAGTGCCCGGAGGACTGGAAGATGATCCCACAGCTCCCCTCTGGCTGCTCAGGACACAGGGAATATGGCATGTCCTGAACGCCGGGAGAGGCTGGGAGTTAAACCCCGGGAAGGGACGGGATCCACCTCAGCGTTCTGCTCCACTTCATGGCCACGATGCCAAAGGATTGTCATGTCTTGTCTCACCCCTCACCTCTGCTGTCCCCTCCACTGTCCTGCCCTCCCCTCTCGGGGCTCTCCCATCACTCTGCTCCAACCATCCTCATCCTTTCCCACTGAAACCCCCCCCACAGCTGCAGAACACATCTGGAGGCAGCTCCTGGCTGTGGCAACCCCTGAGGGCAGGGACGTGCTCCCCAGGATGCTGCAGACCAGATCAGCAGCTCAGAGGCTTTCCGGGGCCTCTCCCCACCCCAGCAGTTTGGTCCAAACATCTGCAAGGACGAAGCGGAGCCCTGCACAGCCTCAGCACAGGTCACTGCTCGCCAGGGCAAGGCTGGGACCCCCGTGCCTCACCCCACGCCCCTCTCCCGGGCCATACCTGCCCCCAGATGGTCCCCTCCGAGTTCTCCACCTGCTCCCAGCGCAGCCTCTTGACGCTCATGTGGTTGGAGTCGCTGCGGCGGTGCAGCAGCCCCCGGTGCAGGGGGGGGGCGCAGGGCACGGGGGGCGGCGGGGGCGGCGGCGGCGGGGGTGGGACGGGGTGCAGGTGGCTGACCAGGGACTTGGGGGCGGCTGCCGCGCTGGCCTTGGTGGCCTCAGCCTTGGTGGGGCCGCTCTGGGGGTCGTGGAACTGCAGGGGGGGCGGCGGGGGCGGGGGGCTGAGCGGAGGAGGGGGGATGTGGTCCGAGAGCGTGGAGTAGGTCAGGGAGCTGCCCTCGTCGCTGCTGCTGATGTACTCGCTGCTGCTGACGTCGTTGGTGACGTAGCTGCCCTGGTCATCCTGGAAACTCATCTGCGTGGCCACAGAGCAGAGGCTGAAGGTGGCACCTCGTCCTCCACCCACCATCCTCCTCGTCCTCCACCCACCATCCTCCTTGTCCTCATCCACATCCTCCATCCTCCTCATCCTCCTCATCCTCCATCCTCCTTGTCCTCATCCACATCCTCCATATCCTCCATCCACATCCTCCATCCTCCTTGTCCTCATCCACATCCTCCATCCTCCTCATCCTCCTCATGCTCCATCCTCCTTGTCCTCATCCACATCCTCCATCTTCCTCATCCTCCTCGTCCTCCACCCACCATCCTCCAATCCTCCTCATCCTCCATCCTCCTTGTCCTCATCCACATCCTCCATATCCTCCATCCACATCCTCCATCCTCCTTGTCCTCATCCACATCCTCCATCCTCCTCGTCCTCCACCATCCATCCATCCATCCTGGTGTGTCCTGCCCTTCACTGCCACCTGCGGAGCCCAGGACGTGTCCCCTGAGCCCGCACGTGGGCAGCTCCAGGCCCAGGGCACCGAAGCCGGTGCTCTGAGCACCCCGTGCCACGCTCACCTCCTCGTAGTCATTCTCAGGGGTGAGGAAATCATCCACGATGGTGACGCGGTGCCCCAGCTGCTCGCTGAGGGCGTCCAGGAACCGGTCGGTGTCGCGGCTGCGCGGGGGCCTGGAGAAGGTGAAGAGCTTCTTGCGTCGCGCCAGCGGCGAGTACTCGCGGTGCTTGGGCGACGGGGCCGGGCTGCTGTCCAGGCTGACGTAGGGGTTGGACTCGGTGCTGCACGGGGAGGCCACGCTGCTGTGCAGGCGGTAGTAGCAGGGCTGAGTCGCCAGCTCGCTCGGCCACGCCAGCCCCGGCTTGCGGCCACCTGTGGGACAGAGCCGAGGGGGGCTGCACGGGTGTCCTGCAGCGGAGAGGAGAGGAGAGGAGAGGAGAGGAGAGGAGAGGAGAGGAGAGGAGAGGAGAGGAGAGGAGAGGAGAGGAGAGGAGAGGAGAGGAGAGGAGAGGAGAGGAGAGGAGAGGAGAGGAGAGGAGAGGAGAGGAGAGGAGAGGAGAGGAGAGGAGAGGAGAGGAGAGGAGAGGAGAGGAGAGGAGAGGAGAGGAGAGGAGAGGAGAGGAGAGGAGAGGAGAGCTTGCCAGGCTGTGCTGCCATGGCATGCACCATCCCACACGCAGCACTGCCCTCCGGCAGCCGGAGCGCTGCAGAGCCAGCCCTGCGCTCACACCATCGCTGCTGCCTTGTAAAACGGCACCAAGAGGACACTGCCTTCTCCCCCACCACCTGGCCAGCACCAGCCACCATCACCTGAGATCCCCCCGGAGGTACCTGCAGCGTGTGGCAGCTCCGGGCCGGGGGGCGATGTCCTGTGCAGGGCAGCGTTGCCCACCTTGCCAGCAAAGCCGCCGATCAGGCGGTTCTCCAGCTCTGCGTACACAGCCGACATCTGGGGAAGGACACACAGCTGCTGCCATGTCCAGGGCCTGTGGAGGCCCAGAAAACTGCCATGTCCTGGGGACAGGGCAGTCCCCACAGGCCAGGCTGCCCAGAGCAGCTGGGGCTGCCCCTGGATCCCTGGCAGTGCCCAGGCCAGGCTGGACAGGGCTTGGAGCACCCTGGGACAGTGGGAGGTGTCCCTGCCATGGCAGGGGTGGCACTGGGTGGGCTTTAAGGTCCTTTCCAACCCAAACCTTTCTGGGACTCTCTGGCCCACCAGTACCCATCTCTTGCTCTTTAAAGGGGGGCTTCACCCCAGCCCAGGCTGCTCTGCCCTGTCTGAGCCCCCCCAAGAGCCTCTCACTGAGGAGGCTGCAGGAAGACACTGGCAGACATCAGCCTCATTAAAGGTGACCAATTGCCCAGGGAGGTGACCTCAGAGAAGGGGAAGGACACCGCCAGCCCCCTGCAGGTGTTCACCCACAGACAAATCATTCCCTTTTTCCTGCTGCCCTGTGTTCACAGTCAGGGAACCAAACTGCCTTCCTGTGGACACACCGCCCCACACACGTGGGCAAAGCCCTGCCAGAGGCGTCCCCCGCCCCGTCACACCATTTTGGGGTTGGGTGTCTCCGGGAGGGACGTTCCATCACCAGCCTGTCTCTCTCCAGGGATCAGGCGAACAGGGACCTCCACGGTGTCACTGCCTGTGGGAGGAGAGACAAACCACTCACTGCTCTGTCCGTGCCCCCAGCTCCCCTCAGCCCTGACCCACAAAGGGCCCCTCTCTCTTGCTGGGATGCAGAGTGTCCTCCCTGCCCCAGCTCCCGGCTCTGGGGGTCCCGGGGGAGTAGTGCAGGGTGGGTTTAAGGTCAGCAGACAGTTCCAAGCTGCTCCGCTCTTCCCTCGGGGCAGCTGAGGACAGGGCTGCTCCTCACAGCTGGCCAACATCTGCCCAGACACAGCTCCCCTCCAGCACACACAGCTGTCGGCTGCTCTCAGTGCTCTAATCCCCACCAGAAAAGCTCCTTGGAGCCAGGTCAAAGGATCTTCCCTGGGGAAATGTCTCAGACCCCCCCCCGACAGCTGAGGGGGGCCACATGCCCAGGAGGTCCTTAGGGAGGTCATGGGGAGGTCATGGTCAGGAGCACAGGTCAAGGGCCCTTCAGCATCAGCCAGGAGCGATGGGAACAGGCAGGTCTGTGTCCCCTGAAGGGAGGCAGGGCTGGTGCCACGAATGGGGTTTGTCAGGAGTCACAAAGTGGCCCTGAACCATGATCTCCCTCCTCACATGGATTTCACAAATGGGGTTTTCCCTGCTAATTTCATGGACTCCGAGAATGTTCAGAGGGAAGCCATAAATTTTACCCCCAGAAAAGGGGGGCACAGACCAGCAGGACCAGTTCACATCTGAGTAATGGAAGGGGTTGGAAATAACATTCCTGGTCTCTTATTGAATTTGTTCTTTCATTATGGAATCGCTGTCCCTGGAGGTGTCCATGGCACCCCTGGATGTGGCACTCAGTGCTCTGGGCTGGGTGACAAGGTGGGGATCAGCCACAGGTTGGACTTGATGATCTTGGAGGGCTTTTCCAGCCTAAATGATTCTGTCATTCTATAATTCTGTGATTCTGTTTCTGAAAACATGGGTTCCCAGCCGATGCCTCAGTGCTGACCTCCACCTTTGCCTCCATCTTTTCCCATCGCTCACGCTTAGGAACAGGTCAGGGATTTGGCTCGGGGCAGAGCAGGACACAGCAGGCAGAACCCCCAGGTCCCAGCCCCCAGGCACCCACCTGCTGCCCCCTCCTCAGGGCGGGGGGTCCGCAGGCTGCCCCGGCACAGGGAGGCCCCTCGGACGGAGCCGCGGTACCGATCCTCGGCCTCCGCCTCGGCTGCAGCAGGAAACGCCTCTGTGAGGCACAGCCGGACCCCACAGCTCCCCACTGCTCCTCACCCCGCACAGGCACCCCCAGAGCTCCCCAGGGCCCCCCAGAGCCATGGCACTCAGAGCAGCTGCCATTCCCAGGAAGCTGCTCGCTCCATCCCCGGGGGCTGAGCAGGTTCCAGGTGCTCGTGCCAGCACAGGGCAGGGATGGATGCACAGGGATGGGACATCCAGTCCGCTTTTCCAGCAGGATTGGCATCCACCAGCTCGTGGCCCACATGAAACTCCAGCCTGAGCTGGGCTGGTCCCAGTAAACCCTTCCTGCCCCCAAGGGAAAAGAAGGAAGTGGGGCCAGCCCTGGAGTGCTGCCTGGAAGGAGCACGTGGCCCATGCATCGTCCATCCGTGTGCAGCTCAGTGTGGCAGCTCGGAGAGGCTCACAGCAGCATGGAGGGAACGGGGCATCCATCCCCGAGGTACCCAGCAGACCAGACTGGGACACGGGAGAGCACCGGAGTTCGGAAGCCCAGGGGAAGGACCAGCCCAAATCCAGAGATCTCTGGCCATGGTGCTGCCAGGCACAGACACACAGAATGGACCACAACCACCAGAACTGCTCATGCTCAGACACTGCCCCCGAGACACTGAGGAGCCAGGGACCAGCCTGGAGCTGGGAACAGCAGCCTGGGACAGGGAGATCTGCCCCTGTGCTTCCCTCCTCCCCTGGCTGGGGATTCCTGCCCTGCATTCCTGGAATGCAGCTGTGAGCTTCTGAGATTATACACTAATTACAGGGCATGGATTGCTGGGAATCCACAGCCCATGGCTGAGCTGGGATTCTGCACACACAAAGCAGAGGTGGCTGAGTGCCAATCCAGTGAGCAGATCCAGTGTGCATGGAGCACAGCATTCCATGCACAACAGGAAGGATTTGCACCAGGACTTGGAGCTGGTTCTGTTTTCTGCTAAAATCACTGTGTTCCTCCAAAAGCCTCTCTTCAAACAACACCTCTTTTACCTTTGCTGAGTCTAAAATTAACACATCTGCGTGAGCAGCTGAGAATAGGAAAATTGGAAGCAATTAAGAGTGCAAACGCACAGACTAGGACATTTCACTTCAAACCTGCTCTCCCCAGTCCACCGCTGGCTTTGTGCTGCCACAGAACCAGTGAGGGGGACCAGAGCCAAGGGGCATCACCAACTGCCTTTGTGTTTTTGGGAGAGCAGCACCATCTCTTCCAACCATGCATGTTTTTGTGACATCCCAAGGGACGCTGTGTCACCCTTATTTTACCTCTCTGATCTGAATGCTGCCCTTACACCAGCTGTTCCCTTGTGGGCTTCCTCACCCCTAACCGCCTGAGCAGCTTCCAAAAGCTCCCAGAGTCATCCTCTCAGGTACCACCTCTCCTGTCAACGCAGTTTCATTCCAAAACTGCACCAGCACAAGGGACTGAGCTCCCAGCACCCGGCAGGACACGATGTGTCCATCCTGGAGCACAGGGGCTTCCTCTCACCTGCCAAAGCCTTGTACCCCAGAAACCTGTCAATCTTTTGCTGGCAGTGCTCCTGCTCCTCGTAGCTCAGCAGCTGGTAGATAAACTGCCAGAGGACTTGCTTGGCTGGTGTGTCCAGCACCGGGTACACATCCACAATGAGAGTGTCAATGTTCCTGTAAAACAGGAGAGGGCTGGGCAGTGAGGGTGTCAGTGTTCCTGTAAAACAGGAGAGGGCTGGGCAGTGAGGGTGTCAGTGTTCCTGAAGAACAGGAGAGGGCTGGGCAGTGAGGGTGTCAGTGTTCCTGAAGAAGAGGAGAGGGCTGGGCAGTGACAGTGTCAGTGTTCCTGAAGAACAGGAGAGGGCTGGGCAGTGAGGGTGTCAGTGTTCCTGAAGAACAGGAGAGGGCTGGGCAGTGAGGGTGTCAGTGTTCCTGAAGAACAGGAGAGGGCTGGGCAGTGAGGGTGTCAGTGTTCCTGAAGAACAGGAGAGGGCTGGGCAGTGAGGGTGTCAGTGTTCCTGTAAAACAGAAGGAGAGGGCTGGGCAGTGACAGTGTCAGTGTTCCTGTAAAACAGGAGAGGGCTGGGCAGTGACAGTGTCAGTGTTCCTGAAAACAGGAGAGGGCTGGGCAGTGAGGGTGTCAGTGTTCCTGTAAAACAGAAGGAGAGGGCTGGGCAGTGAGGGTGTCCCTCTGGCACAGCCCCTTCTGCTTCCCAGCCTCATTTAGGCCAGGGACTGCTTCCTTCACTGCAGAGCTGCAGCGATTCAAAACCACATGGATGTGGCACCTGGGGACATGGTCAGTGGTGGCCTCAGCAGTGCTGGGGGAATGGTTGGACTCGGTGGTCTCAGAGGGCCTTTCCAGCCTAATGGATTTCATTATTTTATGAGTAAGAGGGGTGGGGGAGCACCGGAAAGCTGAGAGAAGCCCTGGAAAAGCTTGAATTTTAGCCAGCTGCAGGTAAACAGGCTGTGGGAGAGATGTGGCGGGGAGGGTGGCTGGGCTGGCAGCTGCTGGGGCCAAAAGCTCCATCTGATGTTGGTGTGTAGAGCAGGGAAAAGGAATAGCTGAGCACCCCATCGCACGAGGATAGAACAGCCTGCAAGAGGATGAAATTCTGCCCTGGCACAGGTGCCCAGAGCAGCTGTGGCTGCCCCTGGATCCCTGGCAGTGCCCGAGGCCAGGCTGGACGGGGCTCAGAGCAGCCTGGGACAGTGGAAGGTGTTCCTGCCCACGACAATGGGTGGAACAAGATATTCTTTAAGGTCCTTTCTAACCCAAATCAATCCATGATTCTGTGACAGCCTCTGATAAAACACTGCTGGAAGACCAAGCAAGGGCAGGAAACGAGGTCAGTGATGAAATCTGGAGTGTGCCAGGGGATGTGGTTGGATCCCTGCACAGGACAGGACGAGGGCTCTGCCAGCCACAGCCATTCCCGTGCAGCCACCAAGGAATGCTGCAGCCGGGATTCTGGGAAGATGAGGAGACAAGGATGGAACATGGAGAGATTTACTGAAAGAGGTGGAATAGGATCTGCAGCTGTCAGGGACAGCCAGGCTGCAAGACAGCCTGCACTGGGGGATGAGGGATAAGAGGTGACCAGCTTAACCTAAAGGAACCAAAACTGAAGGATCTGCCCTGTCTCCAGGCAGGACACCTGGCCTGAGGTGAGCTCGTGCACAGGGAACACCTGCCTGGGGAACCTGGAGAGCACAGGGACAGCAGAGCTCGTGTGGCAGCCTCCCAGCCCAGGTGTGCCCTGCCTGACAGCGACCCTGGCACGGGCACTGCTCCAGGCCAGCTCCCAGTGGGAGAGGGCCCAGCTGGCACGGAGTTACCGGTGTTGGAAGAAGCCCTCCAGCGCCTTGCAGACGGAGAAACGCTCGGGCGGGGTCAGCAGGTGCTCCAGCTGCTGCGTGAACGTCCTTCCTTGGATCTTGATGCTAGAGGGGAGAATCTCTGCAACCCACTGCAGGGAGGTGAGGGCCGAGGAGCTGCTCGGGGACTCAGCAGAGTCAGAGTCTGCAAAATAAATATTCCATCTTTCCTTGGCTTCTTTTGAGGGCAGTGGAGCAGTTTGAGTGCCGCTGGCTGTGTGCTTTGAAGTAGGTCAGGTTGGATGGGGTTCGGGACAACCTGGTCTGGTGGAAGGCATCCCAGCCCAAGGCAGAGGGGTGAGATAAGATCATCTTTAAGGTCCCTTGCAACCCAAACCGTTCCAGGCTGCTGTGGCTCTGTGCAGCAGGGAGCTGCTGGGGTTGGTCTGAGTGCACCTGCAAACGAGTTGGGGCGTCCCAGGGCTCCTAACGTGGGGCTGAGGGAGTCCAGTGCTGCTCCAGAGGGAAGAGCCAGGCCCTGACTCCCAGCTCTGTGCATTAGGGAGCAGCACCCCAACAGCACAGGGACCCTCCAGCCTGCACGGGGCTTGGGGACCGCGCTGTGCCCGGGGGATCCTGCCTCCACGGGCACCCTCCGCTGCCCAGACACGCCGAGCTCTGGGCAGTCACGGATCCCTGCGGCAGGGTAACAATCCTGCGCGGCACAGCCCCGAGCCGCGGGCTCTGCGCAGCCACGGCGTTGGATTACTGCAGCCAAGGACACACCGCACGGGAAGGACGCTGCAAGCGACACCCAGGACAGCCACACAGCAGGATGAGCCCTCCTGGAGAGCAGCCAAGCCTGAGATCCAGCCTGATCCCACAAAGCAAGGGGCCGCGTGCCCTGGGCAGAGCAGCATCCCCCCAGGCAGCGCGTTAAACCTGCTCAGCCTATGGAGGCGCTGGCAATTCCCTCCTGCACCAGGAATTCGGGAGCTGGCCTGGGCTTTCTGCTCTCCAGACCCTCCTCCCTGCACTCTTACCGTTGGAGAAGTTGACGATGCCCTCTTCCACCACCAAGGTGGGCATGGCCCCGCTGCCCTGCAGCATCGACACCACCTTGTCGTGGGAGCAGTTCCTGCGGGCACAGCAGAGCCCGGTCAGAGCTGCTCCATCTCCAGGGCAGCAGTGAGGACACGCAGCTGCCAGCTGCCTTCCTTCATCTTGGAAAAGCCTCCTCGTGCTGCTCAGAGCCAGAGGGGTTTGGCCCCGCTGTGATTCCCTGGATTCTCTCCCCCTTTGCTTGGCTTTCCCTGCACTGCACAGGGAGGAGCCTCCCGAGGGAGAGCCTGGACCCTGCCCCATGAGCGGGCACCAAGGAATAACCATGGGAATGCCTGTGACCACCCTGAGGAGTCTCATGGCACAGGAAGGCAGAGTTAAGCTACACCCAGACCCAGAAAAGGATTTTTCCTTTAAATAACACAGCGCTGCAGGTCTGTCCTCGCCTGTCCTAATTCTGCACAAAAAGAAAATGCAAGGTGAATATAAAGTGTAATTTTGTAGGTGAAAAAATCTTGGGATGCCCTTGGAGAAGGGCATGGGCCAGGCTGGGACAATGCCTGCCAAAAACAGGGCTCAGAGGACAATCCTCAGCCTGGTCTCTTTTTTCTGGCAGTGCTGCATCAGCCAACAGTTCGCTGGATCAGCTGAAACGTGAGAACCTGATCCCTGACAGGAGCAGCATCAGTTTAACCTTTAAATATTCATCACTCTCTCTTGTCCTGTAGCCTCCTCTAACCCTTTGCTCCTGGTTTTTATGCAGAAAGACACGCCCGAGGACACAGCACTGGTGAGGGGCACAAGTCCCTCTGGTCCCATTGCTTTGGTGCACAAACAATACACAGAATTAACTTCTGGGTGATTCCTGGGCTGGATGGGGCTCTGCTGCTCCCCAAAGCAGAACCTCAGGTGTTTAACACATACAGATTAACTCAGAGTGCCTGAAACTGGGCTGGGCTGCAGTCAGAACCCAGCCTGTATAAACTGTCCTGCACAGAGAACTCAGAGGAGGAGCTGGGGTGGAGGAAATGCTCCTCTTAGAGCCAGGTTTTGTACAGCAGCACTAAAGGAGCTGTCCCCACAGGGCAAACCCCTGTGCACGGCAGCACATGGGGACCGGGGCCAGCAGCTCCCGTTCCCCTTGCCCAAGAGTGACCACAGCGTGTGCTCAGCCCCTGCCCCTGGCCCTGGGTGCCCTGCACAGCTCCTACCTCATGTCCAGGCCGTTGAGGAACAGGATCCTGTCTCCAGCTTTGAGGGCAGCCTTCTCCGCCGGGCTCCCTAAAGGCACACGGACAAAGGGGCTTCAGCTGCAGCACCTCTGCCTGGGATGGGGGTCCAGGGACACCCCCAGGCAGGGCACCCCTGCACCTGGCTTATCTGGGTGGGCTGGGACCGTTCAGCCAGCGGGGTGCAGCAGCCAGCCCGCACTGGGAGTACTGGTGTCCTTTCAGGATGGCCACTGAACACATTTCCCACTCCTCACAACAGGGAGTGGATAAAGCCAAACCCAACTGTACCAAGGATGCTCATTATTCTGGAAAAACTCCACCACTGAGCCTTGGGAAAGTCCCTTTTGCTCTCTTCTAGCAAACAGCACTTAACATTTCAAGTTCAGAGCAGAGATCAGTAAGTGATGCCCCGAATCTCGTGTTCTTACCTGGCAGGACAGACTCGATCCACACCGGGGCATGGCCACGGAGCGTGAAGCCAAAGCTCCTGTTGCCTTTATAAACTCGCACGGTTCTGTGGGTGAAAAAGGCAAACAGGATGTCAGAGTAGAAGATCCAGCCCTTGTTTCCTCCCCCAGCCCCTCCACAGCCCTGTTAGCCCAGGTTCTCCTGAGTGCTCGAGTCCCCAACGCTCCCAATGTCCCCACAGGTTCCTCTTTGATACCAAAGTGTCTTTCAAATGCGGTTTCAAAGTGGAATATGGGATAAATATATAGATTTAAAGAATAAATATATGTATAAAAGCTAAAAATCATCTGGTTCCACCCCCTCCTCCATGGCAGAGAGTTGGAATTGGATGATCTTTAAGGCCTCTTCCAACCCAAACCAGTCTGTGTTTCTTTATTACAGAGAATTAGACAGACAATGTGGTTCAGGGAGCAAAGGTCTCGTAGGCTGATGAGAGAGGAATTAAGTTCCTCCAGGAAATTTTGGAAGGAGCATTAGGAAATCTCCCTGCTGGGAGGCTGATTGGAGCTGGGAGCTGTTCCTGCAGGGAGCTGGGGGAAGGCAGCATTACTGAGATCATTTCCAACCAGCGCGATCCTGTGCTGGCAGGGAGGGAGACTGGGCTGGGAGTGCATTTTGGACAAGTCACAGGGAAGATCAGCCTGGCAGGAAGGTGGGCTGGAGCCTGGATCCCCCTGCTCTCCTGCTGCCTGGGTCGGGGCAGGGTCTGCCGGCAGCACGGGAGCTCCCCGCCCTCCGGGGCGCTGCAGTCTGGCCATCTGGGCACGGGAGGGAAGTGGGTTAATCCCTGTGCTCCAGGGATTGTCCCGCCTTCCTCCCACAGCCTGGCACCCAGACACCTGCTGGGGCAGGGCAGGGCCAGACACTGACTCGAATCAGGGAATCTTAGGGTCGGAAGAGACCTTTCAGATCACGAAACCCACCTGTCGAGCCAGCACCACCCCCGTGTTCACCACTGACCCATGTCCTCGAGTGCCGTATTCACCATTTCCTCACCACTTCCAGGAGTGGGGACGCCACCACTGCCCTGTGACAATGCTTGACAACCCTTGCTGTGAAGGACTTTTCCCTGATATCCAAACTAAACCTCCCCTGCTGCAACTCGAGGCCATTTCCTCTCATCCTGACACTTGTTACCTGGGAAAAGAGACCAACCCCAGCCTGGCTCCAACCTCCTTTCAGCCTCCTCTGTGCCCTGAATCCTGCTGGCACAAGCAGGCATCCTGGATCCTGCTGGCACAGCTGGGTACCTGGAATCCTGCTGGCACAGCCTGCATCCCACCCAGCGAGGAGCAGACATCCCCTCTCGGCCTGCCAGTGCCACCCCAGCTCCTCACACAGCTCGTCCAGGCAGCCCTGCAGAGCCGAGGGGACACCGAGGGTGCCCCGGCGCTGGGACAAGGGCCGCAGAGCTGCCCAGCCTTCCAGAGGGAGAGCTCTCTGTCCATCCTGATCCCAGGAGAGCTGCCCAGAGAATGCCCCTCCCTTTCCCTGGCACCCCTCCCGCATTCCATCCAGCAAAGCCGGGCCCCACAGAGGCGCTACCTGCGGGCAGCCCCCGAGGCCACATTGCTGGTGATGAGCGAGGTGGTTTTGCGCAGGCTCTTGCTGAGCTCCTCGTGGCTGCGGGGCACGGAGCTGGCGCGGGTGGACACGAGCAGCCGCTCCTGGTGGTCCTCGCTGCGGCTGCGGCGCAGGCGGTTGCTGTGCTCGCTCTTGGAGCGGCACAGCTTGCTGATGAGGCTCTGCGACACCACCTCGTCAAAGCGCTGCCGGTGCTTCTTGGGGATGAAAATCCTGGCGAAACCGGGCAAGGGAGGAGAGTGAGGAGCGGGGCCCAGGCAGCTGTGGCACAGAGCTGCGGATCCGGGCATCCCTGGGAGGGAAAGATCTCAGCTCCTCGTGTCAGCTTGGCCTCAGTCCTCCCAGAGCTGCCAGTGCTGGGGCTGGGGGAACCGAGGGTGCTGGGGACACCGTGGGGACACCAGGGGGACACCAGCTTCATCTCTTCCCCCATCCCATGCAGAGCTCCGTCGGAGCAATGATGTTGGAACCTTCCCCAGACCCGCTTCTTCTGGGACCCCCAAAATGCTGCCCCGCACCTCCTACCCCAGACTCTGCTCTGCTGGGCCCCAGCCTTGAACAGTCCCACATTCCAGCTCCTTCCACAGCCAGGCAGGAGCCTCGTGCCCCTTGGGAGATGACGGTGCTGCGGGGACGGGCACGACGATGCCGCAGGCAAGGGGACACCCCAGGAACTTGCTCTGTTTTGGGTCACCTCCCCTCTGCCTGGTAGGAGGAGCCAAGTGGCCTTTGTGCCCCTGCAAGGACCCCCAGGACACTCAGGGCACGCACGGGGAGTGCACAGCAGGATCCCAGGAGGGAGGGAGGGAGGAGGCACCACTCCCACCTGGGCCGGGGTGAGCTCCATAACCCCGGGAGACACTTTTCCTTTTCCTTCTGCCTCACAGCAGCCAGACCCCAACACCTGCTCACCTTCCCCTGGCCTCCACTCGCACATTTAGGGGCTTCTGGAGGAGCTGTCATCTCCAAGTGTTTCTATAGCAACTCCTGCAGCTGCAGCTCGTTTAGACAAAACCAGCTCGGGAGGTTCGGCAGCGCAGCTTCGTTAGCGCCCGGCACCTCGTGGGGTGTGAGAACAGCACCGGTGTTATCACAGCCTCGAGGGGTGTGAGCACACCCCCGGCTGCCTGGGGACCACGTGTCCCACCAGAGCGGGAACTGGGCCAAACTGGTGCCACAGGACCCAGAGGGAGCTGCTCTGAGGGGTGGCACCAGCGGGACACAGCTGGGGCTGGCAGGGGATCCCACAGGGCTCCCTCGGGCAGCTTCACCAAGGGAACGCAAAAACCTGGGTGGAGACAGAGGAGGAGAGGCTTCAAATCCCAAATCCACCGGGACCAGGACATCTCTATTTCCCCCAGCCAAAGGCAGAACTCAAAACAAGGGCTGGTGCAGGAGAAGGCAGCCCACAAGCCACCCGAGGCTGGCAGATGCTCACGCAGAGCATCTGGTGACAATTTAAAACAAGTAACACACTGGTGCAATTCACAGGTGATTTGTGATTAAGCAGCAACTAAAAAAGAGGGAAATTTTGCTAATCAAGTTCACCCTGTGGGACAGGGGAGGATGTGAGTCCCGCAAGCCTCTGCCCCAGGCTGGGCACCCACCAGGGAGAAGTCCGGGTTCCTCACAGGCAAAATGAGCACAATCCCATTTAATTGGCCAAATTACATCGGCCCTGCTCGTTCCAGCAGAGCTGTCCCACTTTGCACGAGCCTCTGCTTCAGCACTAGGCTGAGGAGCTCAGCTCCAGACCCGGCCCAGGACCGGCACTGGCTCTGCCCCAGGACTGGCTCGGCGCTGGGGCACAGCAGGGCCCAGACAGGAGAGATCTGACTGACTGCTGCAAACAAGCCCACCAAAGCAGGCAAAACACTTTCCGTGGCTGTTCCTGCAGTGTCCTGCCATCCCACAGGATAAACCTGGCTTTGTCCATTGGCATGGCACCAAGGAGCAGCACCCAGCTGGGGTTTCCCTCTCCCAGTAAATCCCACTGGGATTCACGGAGCATGGAGGTGCCCACCCTGGCTGTGGAGGTCAAGCAGGACCAGGGTCATACAGTGCTGGCCTTGTGCCTTCTGCTTCCTCTTCCTCCTCCTCAGGTGCTCCAGGTCAGCCCTAGCTCTGTTTCCTGTTGGAGAAGGGATGGGAAAGGCACCCCCATCCCTGAGCCCTGTGCCTGCTCCCATGTCCAGTGCCACTGAGCCCCAGGGCACCAGCCCTTCTCTGCAGCAGCTTCTGCACTCATTCAGGAGAACTCAGTCTGCTCGAAGACATGGATGTGAATTCAGGGCATTTTCCAGGCCAGGAAAGGTCCCAGCTGCTCCAGGCTGCTTTACCTTCACCCCATCCCCAAAGCAGCCCAGCCAGGATGGTGGCAGCGTGCCACTGTGCCTGTGCCCTGCCCTCGGCTCCTGCTCGGGCTCCCTTTGGCACCTCTCAACCTGTGCCACACTCCCGTTCCACAGCTGCCAGGTGGGTCACTGGCCACCCACCCCTGCACAGACAGTCCCGCTCTGCAGCCCACCCTCGCAGGGAGCTGCCTCCCCCATGCCCAGCCAGCGCTCTGGCCAGCCCCTGTGCCACATGCACATGTCCTGCGAGGGGCACCGAGCTCCCCCGGACAGTCCGGCCCGGGTGCCGATGCTGGGGCTCAGCGGGACAGGACCCGTCCCTGGGGAGGGCAGCAGGGGCGGCTCCAGCCTGGCCGGGACGCGTGAAGCTGCCGCAAGTTTGCTGAGCCAGGGGAGCGAGGGGACAGCGAGCCTCGCTCCATCACACCCCCAGCGCCACGTCCTCATCCCCCCGGGCTGGCCTACAGTCCTGGAGACAAAGCAGCCCCAGACGGGCTCTTCCCACCCCAACTCCCCGTCCGAGCTTCGCCCGACTCCCCGTCGGTGAGCGGCCGGTGCCGCGGCGGGCGCGGGGCAGTGGCAGGGCTGTCCCGGGGACACAGCGGGGTCCCCACAGCCCCCAGAGGCAGCCGAGCCATCCCAGGAATGCCCGCGAGGCACGAGGCTCTGCCGGCACCCCACGGAGCAGCGGAGCAGGGACACGTACCGAAAATGCCGGGAGAAACTCCGGTCCTTTCCCATTTGTCAGGGTGCGGCGGGAACAAAGGGGAGATGCTTCAGATCCTCATGCAGCTGAGCCTCAGGCTCGGCTCACGCCCACGACGCGGCCGCTCCGACAGCCCGAGCGCCAGCCGGTGCCACCCCGCGGGTGGCACCCCCGCCGTGCCCGGGGAGCGCGGCCAGACGGGCCCGGGCGCCGGCACCCGCACCTGGCTCGGCCCCTCGGCCCCGCTCCGCCACGCTGCCAGCCCCAGGAGCAGCTCCACCATCGGCCGAGAGCCTCCGGCGGAGCTCTGCCCCCGCTGCCCAGCTCAGCCCCGGCTCGCAGCCGCCAGCCCTCCCTCTTCCCCTAAAAACTGCAGGCGCTGTAATTTCCAGCTGGAACGATCTCGTCGTTCCTCAGAAAGGAGGGCACGGCTCGGCGCCGAACTCCGGGGGGATGCCTGCCTGGTGCTAATTAGTTGACTTCTAAAGTGCTTGTGTTTAAATTACGTGCTGCAGAAAGGGGTGAGAAACCTTAAAGGCAAACGGCACCAGGGGTGCGGGTTTTGGGCGGGGAGGTGGGGCTGCCAGGCTGGACCGGGAGCAGGAGCAGGACCAGAGTCATGGGCCCAAACCCCTGCGTGGAACAATCCTTTACCCCCCGGGCAACACAGCAGTGCCTTTCAGTAAGAAAGAATAAAAGAGAAAACCATTCTTTAATTTAAATAACACCGTCTCTAAGCACATCACTGGTGTTTGATGAAGAGCATGTGAGGCTTCCCAGAGCTGCCAACATCACACAAAATCCCCAGGTAGTAGCAAAGGAAGGAGAAATGAAAAACGGACGGTTTAGCCCCAAAACAACCAGCAAAGACCCGACCTTGAGTTTGTCAGTTGTGCAGAAAAACACGTCCCGGAGTGGATTAAAACACTGAGCTACACTTGGATTATGTCTAAACTGTGCTGTGGAAACCACTGCCAGTCCTGAAAAGCTCTGCCGGTCCAGCCAAATGCTAAAATCCGGGAGAGAAAACTCTTGCAGGCTTTACCCCCAGAACAGGAATTCTGCTTATGAGCCCCAAACGCTCGAACCTCATCTACCTGTGTGTGTGGGACGGGGTCACAGCCCCGGGGGATGCGGAGCCTCCGGACCCTCGTGCAGGAGCAGAACTCGCTCCAGCCCGGCAGCAGCACGGAGCTGTGATCCCCTTCCCGTTCTCCCCGTGCTGGGAGGCTCCACAATCACTCATCTGGCTGCAGGTGCTTTGCAGATGGGACCACTGCCACCAGTCACCAGGAGTGAAGGCGCTTTTCCGCCCGGGAGTGCGGGCAGGCTGGGAGGCAGTGGCTGAGCACGGCGCGGGGAGCCCCTCACAGCCCTTCCCCGGCCACCCCGCTCATCCCCGGGGACAGCCCAAACCCCCGGCAGCTTCTGGAGAGGGCCACCCTCTCCTGACACATCCCTGCTCCAGCTCCGGCAACCATTCATCAAAGAGTCCCCCCGGAGCAGAGGCACACCCCGTGCCTGGCTGGGGGTCCCCTTCCCCATCAGCACCCCAGGGTGCCCTCGGCTGTCCCAAATCCAGGGTCCCTGTGCCCAAACCACGCTGTGCACCACGACCTGGTGGCTTTGTCCTTGCCCTGGCAGGGACAGGCGGTCCCACAGCTCCGGGGACACGGAGACCTTCAAAGAGACCCCCAGAAAGGCTTTTCCTGCAGCTCCAGGCTGCTTTCCCTGTTTTCTTTAAGACACTGGAAAACTCATCCTAAGTAACCAATTCCCAAAATAAAAGTTGCAACTCCGGCAGGGAGCAGGCGGGCCAGGCTGATCCCATCTGCATCCCAGCCGGAGCTTGATTTGCCAAAGGAATTTAATCTCCTATCAGGAGATTTCCCACCGAGGCATTTTGGTCATGACCTATTTGAACTCCACCAATAAAAAAAGAACTTGCTCCCAATTGTCTCACTGCTGACACGTTTTGTTCCCTGCCGCCCTAATTCCCCCTTTTTTTTGGGCAGTTGAGCATATGCTGGGCCATCAGATTAGGGATTTTTTTTTTTTTTTTTAATGGAAGCAAACAAGAGCTGCTTTTCCTCCATTACCATCCTGTGATCCAGGTGGTTTTCCAGTGGGGATGCCGGGGCCGTGGACAGGAGGACAGTGTCAGTGACAGCATCAGGGACTCAGGGGGTCTCTCATGCTCCATCCACATCCGAAAGAGCTGGGAAGCTCCCCCCAGCCCTGGAGAAGTGGGTATGTGGAGGGGGGTGAGAAGCAGGGAAGCAGCACAATCCATAATATATAAATCCTAATGGCTGGAATGAAATTTCTGATCCAGGGCCGGTCACAGATGGCTGGAGCAGTTTAATACGGGAACACGCCAAGCAGTTTTATTGCCGTGAAAAACAAGCTGAGACAAATAGATTGTGTTGGGAGCGTCATTAACACGGACTCGGTGGAATTTCTCCCGTAATAAGGGAGCCCCCGATGGGCAGCGATCTCAGCTGTGCCGGCGATCAGAGCTGGCTGCGGTGGGAGCGGGCTCAGCCCAGCCCAGCCCAGCCCAGCACGGCTCCCTTGGCTTTTCCCCGGGAGCAAACGGAGCAAAACCAAAGCAGTGAAGATCAAACTGCCCCACACTGTCCTACCCGCAGCCCTGAAGCACAGCACGACTTACAGGAGACCCAAGACAGCACCTCACAGTCCAAACAGAGCCAGAGCTTCCCCTAAGGATGCAGCCGGGGCGAGGGGCTGGATCACACACATCCCCCACGCCAGCCCGGGCTAACAGGGCAGTGGCTGTGTGACCACCAGGGCATTTGTTGTTCCCAGCAGTGCGGCTCGGAGGATGGGATCTGAATTTCCCCCCAGTTGCACTGCAAACTGATGTTTTTAACCCAAACGGCGCTGCCGGGGGCTGCTGCATCCCTGGCACGGCACCGCCGGGAGCACCCACGCTGCAGAGGGACACAGTGCCCGGGACGTGGGGGTGGGCGAGTGCACAGCCCTGCGTGACACCGACGAGGATCCCCCGTGTCCCGCTCGGCTCCGAGGGTCGCTCCTGCCCCCAGAGCCCAGGGGTGGGCTGGGGGTGCTGGCGGCAGCTCTGCAGAGCACCGGCTGCGGAGCCGGCACCGCCGGAACCGCAGCTCTGCCCTGGTTTGAAACCAGCTCAGAAATCAGAGCAGCACCGAGGGACGTGACCCCCTGAGACCGCGCCGGCCCAAAATAACCCATCCCCGCCCCAGCCCGAGCGGGGCGCGGGCAGCCCCGGCACGGGGAGCGGAGGGGACAAACCCCTCGCTCTGCTGTCGCAGGTGATGGAATAACCCAAATTAGAGCCTCCCCTCCTGGCGGAGTCCGCGAGCGGAGCGGCTCCGAGGCAATACACATGCTAAGAGTTAATTAACTTCCAGCGCACCTTGTTTTCGCAGTGCCAGGGGCTGCACATTCCAGAATGAGCCTGATTTAAACCCACTTCCCTCACTCCCAGGAAAGGTGCGTTCGTTACTCACCCGAGACAGCTCATCTTCCCCCCTGGCAGCGGGATTTCAGCATCCTTGGGCAGAACTACAGCTGTGCACTTCGCCTGCACACATCAGCCATATGGGCAGGGGATGGGAGCGGGGAGGACCCGGCACAGCACGTGCATTATCCCGCTATCCACAACCGAGCAGATGAAAAAAATGTCAGCAAATTAAAATCTGCAGGAGCTTAATTCTGGGCAAATGGGATGAAATCCATTTGAGATAAAAAACAAAGGGGGGGGAAAAAAACCCGGTAGTGGAAAAGCCCGGCTCGAGGACAGAGGGGACGCGGCTGCAGCCCCGGGAGGATCCGCGTGCTGAGTCGGGGTCTGGGGTTACGCTGAGCCGCAGCACTTTGCAGGGAGCGCGGTAAAGCCCGGGGGGAGCCCAGGGAGGGGACAGCAGGGGAGGGGACAGCAGGGGACAGCCGGCAGAAGCGACAGCACAGAAATAAATACAGCTGGTGCAGAGGGAAGATCCAATCAGGCCAGCGCGAGGGTCAGTGGGAGACGGGGACGTACCAGCGCCTGGCCCTGCGTGACAGGGGACACACGGGCACACACAGCCCGCCACCACCGTGTGCCCATGCCAGGGCTCAGCCGCCTGCCCTGGGCACGGAACAGCGGCGGGGACCCATCACCCCGGCATCCATCCCAGTCCCTGGCCGATGGCACGGCCGTGCTGGGGAGAAGAGGCTCATCCCAGCCTCCAAGGGCTCCTCAGGGCGAGCACATGGATGAGATCACGCGGGTGTGCAGGACTGTCCCTGTCTCAGGTGGAAAGAGTCCCTGGAGAACTGGGCACAGCCTCACAGGGATGCCCGATGGCACTCCCGAGGTCCCAAGTTCCCCCTGAGGTGATCCCATGGGACAAGCCCCAGGACACTCGCTGGGTCAGGTCTGATGGGCTCTTCTGCCCAGACTGCACCCACATCAGTGCTCGGGGGGGCTGCCCTGTGTCCCAGGACAGCACGATGGCCACGGCAGCACCCCCACACTGCTCCCACCCCAGAGCCAGTGCTGGAACTGGGACACCCCCTGCATGAACCCCCCATGGCCCTTCCCAGCCCTGTGTGCTGCTTCAGGTCCCCTCCTCAGTCACAGATAGACTGAACGGGCTGGAATCACCCAAGGAATTCACAGCACCCTGAATCCAGAGCTCCTGGGAGCTGCTCACTGCCTTCAGTGAGAGTAAAAGCAGGGACAGCTCTTGCTTGTCAGCAAAGCCATCGGAGAGACCCCGGGATCAGCAGCTGGGATCAGGACAGCAGCATGCCTGGCACTGCCCCCAGCACCCACAGCTGGGAAACCTGGTCTCCAAGGCACCTCTTTTATTTATTTTCTTGACTTCATTAAGATTAGACAGTAAATCTTTTCACTGAGCTAAATATTTCATTTCCATTAAACCCAGATTAGCTGCCAGACCCACGGCACCCGTTGCCCCAGCCCTGGCGTTAACCTTTCACACGGGGGCAGGGGGCAATCAGGGGGTTTGACCCTGTTTTGGGGAGCCATAACGTGGTGCTGCTCCTGGCATCACAGGCTGGGCATGGGGCAAGCTCGGGATGGCAGCACCGGGTCCGGCCACGCTCCCCTCACTGACACAGGGATTGCTGGGACAGGGACATCCTGGGGGGAACCTGCTGTGCCCCCCACAGAGGGACTTGGGTCCGGAAGAAGATTTGGACACTTATTCAAATCCCCTCTGTGAGGGGAAGTAATCCTGTATAATTCCCCAGGGATGATGACAAAGGGGATATCCGAGGCATTTGAGGCATTTTCACGGAAAGAATTTTCCTGTATTGTGAGTGGTGGGGGCTTATTTTGTGATTTAGTTTGGGGTGATGATTCAGGCGTGGCTCGGTGCCATCCATCCCTGCCCCCAGCCCCAGCTGTTGGCAGCTTGGCTCCCTCCAGAATGCTCAGTGGGGACAGGACTGGCTGGACAAGGCACCTGGACAAGGTGACTGCGGGCAGCTGACTGTCCCCTCTGCACCCCGGCCCTGCAGGGCTCTGTGCCTGCTGTCCCCAGGTGTGTGGGCTCTGGGGGACCCCCACGCAGTCACAGCACAGCTGGGGGACACTGCATGGCCAGGGCCCCGAGCCACCCCCCACCCTGCCCATCGCAGCAGAGACCCCGCACAGGGACGTTGTTATGGAAACTGTAATATCTTGCAATTCCTCTGATTAGAGCAGCAATTGGAAAGCTGGGCCCAGAGCGAGGCCAGATGGAGACCTGATTCCCTAATGGCCATCGTCTCAGCCTGGCTGTAATCCCACCACGTGTCCCTGGGCCAGCCCCAGCCCCGGCCTCGCTGCCAGATTGGCTGCAGGGGACCCCGAGCCCCAGCAGAGCATTGCCAGGGCATCCCGGGGTGAGTGACCACTCCCTGGCACCCCGGGCAGCCCATGGCCCCAGCAGAGACCCCCCAGCCCCCCCACTGCCAGCAGCGCTGGCCAAGCCCTCACCCACACCAGCTCTCACCCTGCAGAACTCAGATTATTTTCTGGCCAAGCTTCTGGAGACTCTCCAGTGGCTCTGCAGCTAATCCCATCTCCCCTCCAAATCACAGTCAAGAATGGGAGCCACATCCCCTGCTGCAGGCAGAGGCAGTGGGTGCAGGCTCCCCACACTCCTCCCCTGGGCAGGAGGGCACAGGGGTGCTGGGCTGACCTCTGCCACCAAGCTTGGCTCAGCCATCCCTTGGAAACTGGTTGGCACCTTCCCTGCAGGACCCGCCCAGCCTGCCCTGCTCAGCCCTGCTCCCCGCGGCAGCAGGCACTGGAAGCTGGGTTTGGTGGCCCCAGGGCAGCGTGGAGGTGCCCCTCGTACCTGATGCTGTCGATGAGGGGCTGGTGGCACTCCTGGGTGAGCACCATGCACAGGGCGTGGGCCAGGCACTCCACCCTCCTCTCGGCCGCGTACTGCTTCAGCACGGTGAACACCTTCTCCTTCAGCTCCGGCTGCCCCCCGAGGATGGCATCCACCTGCAGCGCGGGACAGGGCACCAGAGGAGAGGGGCACTGAGCAGGAGGGCGTGGGACCGTGGGCAAGGGCACTGCCACACAGAAAATGTGTCCCACTCCCCGCTCAGCCAAGGTGGAGGGAACCACGCAGGGAGCAGAGGGACACTTGAGAGGTCAGCCCATCACTGAGCCCTGCTCTGCTCTGCTCCCACACGTGGCCCTGGAACTGCAGGTCCAAACAGGCCACCAGAGCAGCGGTGTGACCCCAGACTCCCAAACTCTGCTGGGTCACTGGCCCTGCAGGAGTGGCTGTGGCACAGCTGGGATGGGATCAGGCTGGAGTCTGCCTGGCAGAGGATGCTGCAATGGGCTTTTGGAGCTCTTTAAGCTTCGTGCATCGCTCCCTGATCGCTCTGGCCAGCTCCGTCCTGCCCTTACCACTGCCCCATCCTCTCCAGCTGGGACAGGCAGAGTAATTAGTTAATCACCACTGAGCCAATTACCCTACATGGGACCCTCCTTATTCACCTCCTCCCACACTGGGGGGTTGCCCCTTGTCCTTGGGCAGTGGGAGCTGGCTCCTCACCGGGACCTCTCGTGTGGGATGAAGGAGCTCCCTGGGACCGCCCCTCGGTACCTGTGCGTGCTGGGTTTTCCTGAAAGGTGATGTTTTTGTGCTGCCAGCAGGTTTGACTGCAGGGTTTACCTGCAGGAAGGGGAGAGGAGCCCCTCACCCTTCCCCGGGGCACTGGGGGTATGTGCAGGGCTTTGTGTGGCCCTGTGGTGGCACTGCCGGGGAGCCACAGGCATCACCTGCCTGGGGAAGGGGAAGAGCCATTTCTTGCAGGTGTTGTCCCACTTGGCAGCTCCCTGGGGAGGCTGACACCGGCCCCAGGACGCCGGCAGAGCCCCCCGGTGCTGCTGGCCCTGCCCAGGCACTGCGGGGGCTCCCAGCAGTGGTGGAACTTCAAGGTTACCAAATCTGGGGCAGCCACAGCAGCAGTGTCCCCTGGGCTGGCTCGTGAGCACAGTGCCCAGGTCCAGCACAGGACTGACAGACTGTGGTGCTCCTGGTGGGATGGATCCCAGAGCACTGCTGTGAAATTTCTACCTGGGCTGGGATTGCAGGGCTTAGTGGGTGGGAACCACAGAATCACAAAATCGTTTCAGCTGGAAGAGACCTCCCAAGTCCTCGGGTCCCAGCTGTGCCCGATCGCCACCTTCTCACCCAGCCCAGAGCCCTGAGTGCCATGTCCAGCCACTCCTTGGACACCTCTAGGGATGGGGACTGCACCAGCACCGGGGTTCTGATGCAGTCCCCAGTGCGTCCCTGAGCACACGGGGGACAAGAGAAGACACTGCCCTGGAACTGAGACCTCCCTGGCTTCCCAGTGATGCCCCCAGGATGCCAGGACACTGGCACAGCTCTGCTCCAGTGCCACTGACACGGACACCACTGTCTGCCAGGCAGGCGATTCAACCCGGGGCTCTTCCGAACGAAGGAGGCTGGGAAAAGGTGACCCGTGGGCGGTGCAGTGTGAAACACAAACCACCAGCACCCTCCGACCTTCCAGCCTCACACTGGGCACCAGCAGCACCGAGCAGAGCCGGGCTCCCAGGAAAAGGAGGGGGTAAAACACCCCCTGTGCCTGATCCCCACCTTTAGGATTTTCTACATCATATAGAAACTGCAGCCACTTCAAACATCTGCGCTGTGAATTCCCTCTGGAGAGGCATCTGCCAGCCGAGCTGTGCTCCAGCAGCCAGGAGCCAGCAGCTCTGCGTTCCTGCTTCTGCCCACGCTGGTCGGGGCTGTCCCGGGTGGCTTTGTTGGGCTGGGGAGGGAGGGGACAGAGGTGCTGACGGGGGTGCTCACAGCGCCATAACAAACTTGCTGTCCTGTGATCATCCAGGAATCTTTTACTCGGTTTAATGTGACTTCAGAGACGGAGGCGGCGCGGAACAACCGCCCCTCCTCGTTAATCTCCTGTAATCAGCAGGTATCTGTTTCCCACGCCCATGAATCCAAACCTCAGTAGATACTCGTGAATCTTTAATGAAGATGTTGACTGAGGGGATTCGCCTGATACCCACAAATCTCTTTATGGATGCCTCGTTCCTTTATTAACTCGGGATCAAAAAAAAGCCCTACCAGCCTGGTTATTTTCATAACAGCATTTTAAAAGGCTACTTTGAAATGGAAATTAGAAAGATTGAAAAAAAACAACTGTGATCAAATTTATAATTAGCACAAGGCGAGGTGTTTGGTAAAATACCCACTAGGAAGCTTACAGGAGCACAATGAAGATGTAATCACATTGATGTTTTCCCTTTTGCAGCAAAATGAGAACTAAAATGTCTGCGGGGTGACAGGCTCAGACTTTGAAGGGACATCCAGGCACGCAGCAGAGCAGGGTCTGCCCTGTGGGTCTGTCCCCGCTCTTGTAGTGCAAGGGAACAAGAATTTAGGGTCATCCCCAGGGAATCTCCAAGGGTTAGGGTTAACCCTTTGCAACACCATCTGTTCTCCCAGGTAATTACCAGACCCTTCTCTCGGGTGTTCATGCCCCAAATCTGCACCCCAGCCCCGTGACCAAGCCGGGAGCATTCCCCACCCGCGTGCCAAGGCGGGAGGTGGGAATCTCCAACCCGCTCGGCGCAGGGCGTGCCCAGCGCCCCGGCCCCTTACCCCACACCCCGGCCTCACCTTCCTGCTGAACTCCTGCGCCTTCTGCCTCCTGTCCCGGCGCGCGGGGCCGGCGCCGGGCCCGGGGTCCCCGGCGGTGTCCCCGCGCTGCGGCCGCAGCAGCGCCAGGCGCAGGGAGCGCCCGCGGCACGACCCCAGCAGCGCGGCCGCCGCCTCGGGCAGCGCCACCGGCGTCCCGTCCACCTCCAGCACGTAATCCCCCGGCTCCAGCCCGCAGGCCGCGGCGGGCGACTCGGGGCTCACGCTGGCCACGCGCGGGGGGCTCTCGCTCGCCAGCTCGAAGCCGAAGCATCCCCGGGGCCCGGGGGGGATGCTGGCGTGCTGCAGCCGGGACACCACGCCGATGCTGGGGGGGACGTTGCCGCAGCGCCGGGCCAGCCCCAGGAGCGCCTCGCAGCCCAGGGAGGACACGGGCTGTCCCTCGATCTCCAGCACTTCGTCCCCCGGGCGCAGCCCCGCCAGCGCCGCGCTGCTGCCCTCCTGCACCCACAGGATGTAGCACGGCCCGGAGCCGCTTATCCGGAACCCGAAGGACTCGGGCCAGCCCTGGTTGGTTGCCGGCATGGCTGCGACTGGAAAAGAAGGAGGGAAAGAGAGGAGTTGTGATGGCTTTTCCATCGTCTGGGGTCGTTCCTGTAGATGCCGCGTGGAGCCCATTGGGCGGGGGGCTACAGTGTGTGCCGTGTCCCCCTCACTGTGGGAAGAAACGCGCCCAAGAGCCTGTATTTCCTCTAAATTTCCTTAAAAATAACAGCTTTTACTCTATCTTTGGCTGCTGGCGGTGCCACTGAGGAGGCCACATTGGCTGGGGAGGTTGGGCTACACGTGGCACTCAGATGTGACCTGGCATAGCCCTGGTCTCACCTGGGGCACCCACCTAGCCCCTCTCCCCAGAAGCCTCATTTAGGCACCTTCTTGTATTTATTTGTCTATCAAAATGATTAGTTCATTTCTCTGACACTTTACATTAATGAATAGATGATCCAAGGACTTAAACCAGCTTAATTTTAACCAGCTCTTCTCAACACTCAATGTTTTAGCTGTTTGCAACTACAAAATTACTGTAAATTCATTAGAATTTGCCAGATCCTCTCAGCTCTCCCGGGATCATTTCTTTGTGCCCTCTCCTTCCCATGTATGAGTTGTCCTGATGGCAGCATCCCAAAATGGCAGGATGATGGTTTTCAGCAGGACTTGTTTGTGGTTCAAGTGGAGGGTTTGGACTGGCTCCATGGATGCTCAAGGAGACATCGGGCACATCAGCCCTGGACATCTGCAGGAGTCGTCTTTGCCCGAGGTGACCCGGCCAGCTGATGGGCACAGTGCACTCGGATGCCCTTTCCATGCCGTGCTGTCCAGATGACCTCGCTGTGGTCCCTTCCAACCCTCCCGTTCTGTGGTTCTGTGATGTGTAAGTGCCTGCACTGTCCGCTGACCCTCACTAAAATCATTCACACGTGGTTTTCCTCTGTGTTTGATCCCAGCTGTCTGCAAAGATGCTTTTTACCCTCGTGTTTATTCCATCTGTGTCACTGAGCACACATTAAGCACTTACAAAAATGAAACCCAGACAATTTTACCTGGGCAAATTGTATTACAGAGGCTGAGACTCCCTGGGCAAATTATCTTACAGAGACTGAGACTCGCAGGGGAAGAGCTGAGGGCGAAGCTCGGGGCAGGCCTGGCAGCAGCGGGATGAAACCCATCTGCGACCAAACCCCATCCCTGGGGCTGCTGGGCACTGCTTCAGGAGGAGCCCAGTAAGCACTGGGACGGTCCCAGTGCTGCTGCTCCGGGCCGTGCTCCAGGGAAAGCCCGGCAGATCAGCGGGGACCTGCACCCCTTCCACCTCGCCGCCCCTCGGCTCGAGCACTTACAGAAGTCCGCGGCCATCCAGGCACGCCGGGGGCTCTCACCGCCGGCAGCTTTGTCCCACCAAGGGCTCGAAGCTTTCTTGACTCTCGTCCATCACCTGCGGAAGCGCTTCCCATGTACCCGCAGGGCTCCTGGGAGCATCTTCCCGGCTCCCCCGTCCTCGCTGCAGCCCCCGGGGTTGGGGCCGGTGCGGGGTGGGTGAAACGGCAGCCGTGGCACCGGGACAGAGCGGGCGGGGGGTGGCTGCCCCTTCCCGGCCTTCTTACGGGAGCCCTGCGCCCTTCCAGCTGCTCCAGCTCAGCGCCAGACACGCACTAAGGTCTTTCTGGCCTTTTCTTTTCCTAATTAGCTTTATTTCCATCTCACAGAGGAGCGCGGGCAGACTAATTGCCGTGCTCGTCCTGGCTGAGCCTGGTGCTGACCTGAGCCTGCAGATCTGGGGGGAATTAGGAGCTGGAAGGAGGGAAAACAGATTAGTGCCCGTGGAGGGAAATCCTTTACCCACAGGGCAAATCCGAAGCGACAGCAGCGGGGACAGCGCCGGGGGGACCTGGGCGTGCCGGCACCTCGCTGGCCCCGCCGGCACAGGTGAGCGACACACCGAGGGTTTGGGACTACAGCCTACACGTGCTTTGCTGCAGGGATTTGGGGGTCGAGGACTTTGGGGCTCACCAGGAGAGCTGTCCCCAGCCAGGCTGCTCCGTGCGGGGCTGCGTGGGGCCCTCGCAGGGAGGAGCAGCCAAGCGTTTGGCCACAGAGCCCCCGCGCTGGCATCGACTGTCCCTGAAGCTGCTATTTCTGATTTTCTCCTCGGCTCCCTCGGCACTGAGGGATCCCAGGGCTTAGCACGCTAAGAGGTTTTAGGGAATTACGGGTCCTGCTGCGGCACCAGCGGGAGGGACGTCTGCATCTCTCCATGGACCACGCAGTGATCCGGCCTCCCCTCGGCTCCGGCACGGGCCGTGCTGCCGGCGGCGATGGACGGGGTGGGGAAACCTCCCCGGGACAGCTGGCACAGCTGGCACAGCTGGCACGGGGCTGGGCACGGCCTGAGCAAGCAGAGCTGCAGGGTCTTCCTCCTGCTCGGGACCTCTGTGGTCATGTCGCAGCTTCAGGCGGTTGAAACCCACTTCTTCCTCCTCTTCCTGCTCCTCCTGTCCTCCACAGCTCCTTTCTGGTAGGTTCTCCTGCACAAATCTCCTTCTGAGCAGCACTCCTGGGGCTTTGGGGCATCTGTCCTCCCGTGCTGACACCAACACACACAGCCCCTACAAACTCATGCATCTCTGTTACTATTCCCTGCCCAAACAGTCAAAACTGCATTTAATTCCCCTTTTTTGTTGTTGTTCAGCCAGTGAGGTAATTGCTTCTTTTCCCTCCATTTTTAACTGACTTGAGCACTTTGAACACTGACAGTGAATTTTAATCCTTGAAAGAGCTGAGTCCTGGGATCCCATGTGAGTGGATGTGGCTTCCATTAAGACCTTCTGCCAGACTTTGACCAGATGAGACTTTCTAAGTGATTTCACAGTGCTTGGATTGAATGAGCCTCATCCCTCTGAGTCTCAGCCTCTGTCCAGGTATTTGCTGGCTGGTTGTCCTTGAGCACAGCCTGTAAGGGCAGTGAGAGTGGGCCAGCTCCCCTGCAATGCTGGTGCCACTCCCAGTGTGGTGGCCCTCCCTGCAGCTCCTGGCCTGGCTGTGCCCAGGGACCGTGGCACACACAGACCCTGCCTGTCCCCCCACAAACCAACCCCCTTGTGCCCACCCCAGCCCCTTCTGTGCCACCAGGCTCACCAGGTGACATCCAGTGACCCAAGCCAAGCTATTTCTGTACCTGCAGAAATTCTGCTGTCTCAGTAGGATGGGAGGAAATGGCTTTTTCCCTCCATCCTCCATCAGGACCCAAGTGTCTTGGGCTGCACTCCAAGACAGCTGTGCCCCGGGAATATTTTGGCCGCATTTCTCCCTCTCATGTCCTGTTTGGTGCACTGGGTTTACCAAGGTAAAAACGAGTCTCCTCCTGAAACTGAAGCTCCTCTCCTGCTTCCCACCAAGACGATTCATCTCCTCTTTGGCCGAAACCCCTGGAGCATCCCTGGAAGGCTTACCTGTGCTGTCCGAGCTCCAGCCAGCGGCACAGCGGGACCCGGAGCTGGGAAAACCATCCCAGCAGTTTGGGAGCCTTTGGATCGGCGGCCGCGACCGGACGAGTTTCTCTGGCAAGTTCCAGGCAGGCACCGTAACCCAATCGGCCCCGGCGGTTTCAGTTGTCAGACCGCACGGAGGGACGGGCTCAGCGCCGCTCCCTGCGCGCTCCCGGCCCAGGTGCGAGCCGCGGGTGCGGGAGCGAACCCCCCGCGCCTGGGACAGGAGGATGCGCGTCCCCAGGGAATGTCGTGCTCACAGCTCTGGGAAGGCACAGGCGTTTTGCTTTAGAGACTTCAGCAAAGGCCACAAGACTGCAGGAATTTCTGGCGATTGCTACGGAACGGCCCAGGACGGGCAAGGGCAGTGGTGGCCCCGCTGTGGGAGGACGGCGGCAGCCCGTCAGCCGCGCCGGGCTCGCACGGTAACGAGCTGCCCGCCGCTGCGGGGACGCGGCAGCGCCGGGCTTCATCGGCTGCTTTCACGGAGGTTCGCAGGGCTTTACCGCTGCTCAGCCGCGGCGCGGGGCCGTGCTGTGCCCCCGTTCCCCGCCGCGGCGCCGGAGGGCGCTGGAAGCGCCGGGAGCCGCGAGCGGCGCCGCTTCCGCAGGAGCTCCGGAGCGGCCCCGGTGACCCCCGCGCCCCCCGGGCTGGAGCGCGGCCAGGGAAGGGAACGGGCTGGGGAAGGGAATGGAGCCCCAGGAGGGGCTGAGGGAGCTGGGAAGGGGCTCCGCCTGGAGAAAAGGGGGATCGGGGGGACCTTGTGGCTCTGCACAGCTCCTGATGGAGGGGACAGCCCGGGGGGGTCGGGCTCTGCTCCAGGGAACAGGGACAGGAGGAGAGGGAACGGCCCAAAACTGCACCAGGGGAAGCTCAGGTTGGACATCAGGAGGAATTTCTCCATGTAAAGGGTGGTCAGGCATTGGAACTGCCCAGGGGCGTTTGGAGTGCCCATCCCTGGAAGTGTCCAGGGAATTCCTGGAGGTGGCACTCAGAGCTCTGGGCTGGGGACAGGGTGGGCATGGGGCACAGCTGGGACTCGATGGACTGGGAGGTTTTTTCCAGCCTAAAGGATTTTGGGATTGTGTGTTCCTGCCCCCACGGAGATACATAAAGCACTGCCCTCGGTGCTGGCTGGGCTGCTCCATCCCTGGGCTCAGGGAATGCTGCAGGACCTGGCACCCAGGGGTCCAACAGCTGCTCCTCTTCCATTCCAGGGCTCGGGATGGACTTCCTGACGCTCTTCCTGATTTACCTGTGCTCTGTGCTCGCCCTCACTGCCCTGCTGTGCCTCTGCTCGGGAAGGAAGGAGAGTTTCCTCGCAAGGAGTGTCCACAGGGCAAGCCAGGTAAAGCTTCAGGGCTGGGCTTCCAGGCAGAGAATGAACTTCCAGGGGAATGATCAGCTCCCGTTCTGGTGATCTGCCCTGCTTTGTTGTGCTAAAATTAGTGCAACTGCTATATTTGTTCTCAAAGAAAAAAAAAAAAAAAAAAAGTCGGTGTGTGTGGTCAGAGTGACAATGTATTTCATCCTGTTTTAATGTCTGCTCTCAAGGAAGTGAGACAGGAAGCAGAAATACACTTCCTTTGAGATGGTTAAATCCTGCCCAAGCAAGTAGTAAAAATCATTTGGGTCTCCCAGCTCCCGTCCCTGCCTGTGCCTGTCTGGGGTGAGGCTGGAGCTCCTCACCATGCCAGAAGTGCCTTCTTCACTAACACCACAACACAACTTTGGAAAAGTAAAGAAGAATCAGGCCCCAGGAATTTGCAGTTTTGTGGTATTGCTGCTGTCATCAAGAGGAAAAAGGTGGGGGAGGTTTGAGGATTAATATAGGGAGGGAATCATAAGTGGCGGCAGATATTTGAGGGAAAGCTCTTTAATGTGTGTACTAATGCTGCAGGCCCTTGTTCACTAAGAAAGAAGCAGGAATGAAGAAGAGCTTTAAAAGAGGATTAAGAATTGGCATTTTATTGTAAAAACAGGGAACTGGGAAAGTACCAGTTAATTTTTCTGTCTGTTGGGCTGTGTCTGAATGAAAAGGAAAAAAAAATATGCTGTAATAATCCTGGAAGGTAAAGAATGAGAGAATTATCACTTAAATTGTAAATTATGTTTAATGCTGTTCACAGGAGTTCAGACAGACATTTTTTATTACTGGTATTATACTTCTTTTTGGTTTACAGACACACTGTGCAGAGAAATTGATTTTTTTCCCCATATCTTAATAGCTGCTGCTTTGAAGTGTTTAAACAGCAGCAATTAAATTACTGCTGTGGTATGAAGCCACTGTCTGGTGGAATCTAATCAATACTTGTGCCTGGGAAATAAATAATTTTTGGAGGAATCTAATCAATACTAGTGCCTGGGAAATAATCAACATTTTACCTGGGATATAAATACAGGCAATGCTAAATGTAAGGTCACAATATAAGATAGATTATGATCAGGACCAATGCACTGCAGACCCCAGAACATCAGAAGGGTCTGAAGCTCTTGGAGAGCGTCCAGAGGATGGACACGAGGGCGGTGGAGGGCCTGGGGGGGCCGTGGAGGAGCAGCTGGGGGCACTTGGCATTTCCCTGCAGAGTGCTGAGGTTTCCTGCAGGTTCTTTTCTGCTGGGCTGTGTTTCCTCTTAGAGCACACTTGGGAAAAAAACCCTTCTTTTTGCAAACGCTCGTCCCTCGAACTGCCGAGCTGAGACGCACCCGTTCACACCAAAATATTTAGCGTCTTCTCAGCTCCACATATGCTTTTTGCCTGCTGGTCTTTCACATCTGAGGCAAGAAGCTCTCACTGCATATTTTCCCTCCGTGTCAGCTAGAAATAGGCTCAGCCGCTCCAGTCCCTGTGTTGCTATAGGGATGTGTCAGCTCGGAGCAGACAATTCCACAGGCACACCCTGGCTGAGGGATTCACTCCAGCAGCCGGGCAGGCTCCTCCAGCATGGCCAGCTGCGCTTGCGAGGGCAGGTGGACATGGAGCCATCGGGCTGGCTCACGGCTGCAGCTGCAGAAACTGCATTCTGGGGGTTTGGCTGGCTCCTGGGTTTTTCCCCCTCTCTTTTCTGGAGGCCACAAGCTTTATCCCTTTGCTTATCCCCCCTCGGTCTGTCAGATGGGCTGATGGAGCATATTGTAGCTGGGGAATTGCTCAGTTCTATCCCCTGCTTAAGCCAGCCCCACCCTACAGCCACCCTAAGCTCCTTAGAACTTTCACACATTAACCCAGATATGTTTGTTTGGGCCTGGGGGGCTCCCAGCACTATGGAACCTCAGTCCCATGTGGAAAACCCCAGCAGCATTCCTGCCTCTCTTCCTTCTTCATGGAAGGGGGGTCAGGTATGGGAGCTGCCCAGGGAGGTTTGGAGTCCCCATCCCTGGAGGTGTCCAAGGAAGGACTGGGTGTGGCACTCAGTGCTCTGGGCTGGGGCCAGGGTGGGGACTGGGCACAGCTGGGACTCGAGGAAGTTGAAGGGCTTGTCCAGCTTTCTGTGATTATGTGTGTTGTGGCTGGACTTCGTGATCCTGAAGGGTCTCTTCCACCTTTGGTTCTGTGGTGAGAAGCTCCTGAAAAGGAGCCTCCTCCCCAGTGCTGTGGCTGTGCAGGTCCAGAGCTGAGGGATGAGGGACTTGTACTTAAATCTGAGCTTGCCCCAGAGCAGCAGTGGTGGCCAGGTAACACAGAGCTGCATTTCCTCAGGTCTTGTCACTGGTGATCCCCACCCAGCTCCAGAGGGTGACACGCCGGGCACTGCACAGGCTCTTCCACACAAGGTATTGCACTTTTATGCCTTTGGCATTCGTTTTTCCTCCTATTTCTGGTTACTGCTGGCATCTCCTGCCACCAGCAGAGCTCTCAGTATTATCCTTAGATATTCTGTCTCCATTTGGGATGCCTGTCAGGGATTAGAGGTTCCCTCTGAGGCTTGCCACGCTGTTGTCTCTTCCTTGCTCGTTGTTCAGAGGGTGGTACCCTGAAATGTTTGAACATATTGACAAATGAAGATAATGTGGCTCAGTAACAGATGCTGGTCACACTGGTGGGCTCCTGCATCCCCACAGGAATTACCACAGCCTCTCTGGCAGCTGCAGATGGAGTCAGACAGACTCTCAGTCTCCATCCTCTCCCTCAAATCCCATTAGTCCCAGTCCAGCAGCCTGGGTGGCCAGGTGGCTGAGGGGGAAGCAGCACAGCAGCCAGCGTGCAGCCTGCTGGATTCAGGTGGATTCTGTGTGTCTCTAAACTCTGGTGCCTCAGGAATGATTTAAATACCTTTTCTCTGGGGACAGCAGCTCACTGTGACAGTGACTTCAGGGCTGTAAATCTGCAGCTGTGTTGTGAGTGCTGGGCTGGTTTTGTGCCTGTTCTGCTGCTCCTCTGCTCCACCACAGAGAGGTGACACTGTCAGAGGTGCTGGGGGCACTGGGATTCTCCACATACTCTGGAACTGGTGCTCATTGCCCACCTCCTGCCACCCTTATTTCCTAACAGCTGGTTATATTATATTACTGCAGAGTTTTAAAGATTATACTGGGGGCTTTTTCTTTGCTTTCAGAGTAGCAAATGTCTTCTGGCAGAATGCTTTGTGGCCTATTGCTGTGGCGTATTTTGTCAGCAGCAAGAGATTATAGGACTTTGTACTGACAGGGAAAAAATCCAAAGTACATGTGAATAAAGCAGGGAATTTAGCTGACATATTTAAAGGAGTATATGTGGGAAGAAGAGAAGGAGAAGCCAGTGGATGGAGAAAACATTATTAATATGCAATCCATGCTGGCCTGAAAACCTAAAAGAGGTGTCTCCTTGCATTTGGAAAGTCTTTGATCACCTCTGAGTGTACTTGACCTGTTAATCAGGATGCTGAGTATTATATAGACCGTCCCCCTTCCTTTCCAGGAGCTGTTTGTTTGTGGTCCTGCACGTAGCCCTGCAGGCAGCAGTGTTTGGGGAATACACCTGGGAAGTGTTTGTGTACTGCTGGGAGCTGCAGTTCCACCTCCTCCTCCTGCTCCTGCCCTACCTGCTGCTGGCTGGGAACCTGGGCTGCTTCCTGCTCTGCTCCCGGGCCAACCCTGGTAAGATCACGCCCGTGCTCCTTGAAAACAGAAAAAAATGCTACAAATCCCATTTTTTAGTCCTTTTCCTTGTCTCTTTGGCAGGCACAGTAACACAATCCAACGCTGCATCCCTGGTGAAGGTTTATGCCTATGATGGGGTGTTGTTTCAGAGAGGCCTCGTGTGTCCCACGTGCACCGTGGAGAAACCAGCCAGGTCCAAGCACTGCAGTAAGGATCTGAAATTCCTTGATAACCGTGGCAGTAAGACCTTCCCAAAGGAATTCTGCAGTTCCCACTACAGCTGCTCTGTTACCAGCTCAGTGCTCACAGGGCTGTGTTTGTTCTCCTGGGGTCCCAGGTCACAGCTGCATGTGCCCGTCCGTGGAGCTGGTTGGGTGCTGTTTCTTCTCGCAGAAATTACCAGTTCTGAGGGATAATTCAGGGTCAGGAACAGCTGGTAACAGAAATTATCACCTGTCAGGACCTCAGATCAGGATTTCCTCTTTCATAGTCACAGAATCCTGTAATGCTTTGGGCTGGGAGGGATCTTTAAAGCCCATCTCAAGTCACCCCCTGCCAGGGGCAGGGACACCCTCCACTAGCCCAGGGTACTCCAAGCCTGACCTGGAACACTGCCAGGGATGAGAAGTCCACCACCTCTTTTTATCATCTAAAATAAAGGTGGGAGCTACAATCTCTGCCTTTCAGGTGCTTTGCCAGGCAGTACTGTCAGAGAAACCAAAGTCTTGGAGCTGCAGTCTTGGTGAATAAACGAGGAAGTGGAATATGTTGTTTTTCTTAAGATACACAATTGAATTTATTCACTTCAAAAGCTGCCAGCTAAACCCTGACTGCAACTCCCACATACTTTCAGCTTTAAAAAAAAACACCTAAAGATCAAACTGCTTACTTAAAAACGAAGTGCCAAGACCCTTGTTTTGCCCCTGCCTCCTTGAGGTGTCTGCAGGACGTGCGTGCATCGCTTTGACCACCACTGTGTGTGGGTCAACAACTGCATCGGGGCCTCCAACGCCGGCGTGTTCCTGCTCTACCTGCTGTCCCTGACGGCCACCGCCGGGGCTGTGGCCGCTGTCACAGCTGCATTCCTCGTCCAGGTGCTGCTGCTCTCCAACATCATGCACGGCACCTACCTGGATGCCCAGGGCCAGGAGCAGCCCGTGGAGATTGCCTTCCTCGTTCAGGTCGGTCCGCACTATAAAACGTTCTGTGTCGCGCTTTGCTGTCAGCAACCTGAACTGTCCCCCTGTCCTGTTCCCCCAGCACGGGGACAGACTGCAGGGTTTTGGGACAGACTGCAGGGTTTTAGCTGTTTTATACAATAACTAGATTTAGAAAACTGGCACTGCTGAATACTTTGAAATGGGGGGATTTTCTCACAGCACTTCCCATCCTACAGATTCCTGTCTCCAGCATCTGTCACTCGGCAGATCTGGTTCACAGAGAAGGAATTTCCATTCCAGTGACTAGCTGATGTAGTAAAGTTTAGGAAACAGCTGAGAGTCCCTGAGGTACCTTGGTGGAGGTGTTAAAGCAGGACACACCACCCTGGATTGCAGATACAGTTCCACGTGCACATGGATGTGCATTCCAGCTGGGGCTGTGCGGTGCCCATGGGATTCAACCCTCCCGCATTTTAATTTACTTTTCTCTTTCTCTGCAGCACCTTTTCTTGACTTTCCCTAGGATTGTCTTCATGCTGGGGTTTGTCATCCTGCTCACACTCGTCCTGGGGGGATATTGCTCCTTCAGCCTGTATTTGGCCCTCACCAACCAAACCACCCATGAATGGTGCAAATCCCGAAGATTTGGGGGTTCCCCCCATCTCCCCTCACAGCCTCATGACAGACCCCTCGTCTACAAAAACATTTATTCTAAAGGGATCTGGAGGAATTTAAAGGAAATCTTTAACCCTCCTACCGTGTTGGAAAGGAAGAAGAAAACATGAAGATATTACTGTTTCTCTGGGCATTTCTAAATGTTTTCTAAGACTTTAGTTCAGCAGTGGGCTTGGCTGCCACAGAGAGATTTTGGAACAAGATTACTGCAGAATTCACATATTGGTGCCTCAGCATCATCTGAGCTCCCTCCCTCAGTGAAACTCGGGGCCAGCTCTGTCCTGGCCCCTGAACACAGGGATTTGGTCCATCTTCCCAAAGTGAATCTTTCTCTCTGGGAAGGGCTAAGACAGAGCTCCTGTGACTTTTGAGGAAGCAGCATCTTTTTGTATCTTTCTTTGGGAAACAATTAACCCATGACTGTTAACGAGGACTACAACAGGTTGTGTGTATTTAGCTGAAAAAAAATTATTTCTGGCAGGATCTTACCTGCAGAAACCATGTCCTACTGCAGCTTTGAAGCACTAACTTCAGGAAGGAAATTAAAGTGTCCCTGTTCTCCTCTCCTTCCAGAAATTCTTCTGTTTGAGTATAATAGAAGAGAAAAATGTAGTAAGAACTTTAAATAATTTTATTTTTAAAAATGTATTTATTTACATGCCAACTCTGTACAATATGTAATTAAAAATCCATATATGGTTTAAAAAAACCAAATTCCTATACAATATGGCTTTCCAGCCCCCAGGCTGGCTCTCAGAGCAGCCTGGCTGGCATTGCAGGGTACAATGATGCATTCATAGACCAGTACATAAGGCTACTTGTCCAGGATACCAAAGAAAAGAGAAATACTGTAGTACCATGCCTTGGGAGGCCTGAAGGAGTGAGGTTAAAGGCAGGAGAGTGTTTCAGTGGTGCTCAACACGCACCACAACTCCTTAGGTTTGGTTTTCTCAATTTGTTTTAAATGCATATATTTAAATAATCCCTTGTGAGACCCCACATATTTGCTATACTTTCTGCATCCTTTTAAAAACCAGACCACTGCTGTCCCAGTGGTGGGCAGAGCGGGCTGATTCCCAAAGGATCTTCCTTAATTCGAGGCTGCTGTACAGAAGACCGAGTGCCACTTGTGACCCGTCAAGTCTCCTCAGTGTGACCAGGCCAAGGGTTTAAGTCCTGGCAGTGGTTTTGGACTGAGAACACCTCGGGCCTGCCCTGTCCTATCCTGTTTTAGTCCTGCATTATCCCGTTTTAGGCCTGCACTGTCCCACGAAGCCACTTCCCTCCAGAAGGTTCCCCTGGCTCTCTGAGCAGTGCCCAGGTCTGCAGCTGCCCCTCGCTCACACGATCACCGTCTGCACCTCCACCTCTCCCTCCTGCGAGGCGGCGATCACGAACTCCCCCGCGTGCTCCATGATCTCGATGTCCTCGGACGCCACCATGGTGACGGTGGCCTCCTGCGCGGCCAGGCCGCCGTCAGCGGCCAGCACGGCGCCGTCGCCGATGGCCGAGGCCAGGGTCATGGCCACCTGCTCGGTGAGGCTCTCGGGCGTGGCGATGGTGATGGTGTCGGCGGCGTCGGCGGCCGCGGCGCCCTCGGCCACGGTGACGTTCTGCACGATGATCTGGTGGCCCGAGTTGGCCTGGTTGACGATCTGCTGCACCACCTTCATGATGTGGCTGTCGACCTGCGAGGGGACAGGGGGCTGCACTGATTTACTGTGCACTGATTTTACAGTGCATTTACTGGGAGAGCTGAGAACAGTTATCGCTGCAGAGGGGCCTGCCAGCCACGGGGCGGTGACAGGAGCGGCTCTGCCTTCCAGGCTGCTCCAGCTGCTCACCCCAGGAACAAACTGCAGCGTGTCACCCCTCCTGACACCGAAGGACTGCTTTACCTCATGTCTTGTTCCCTCTATTATTTCAGTGGCTTCGCTGGTCTCCATGTCTTCAGTAGAAGTCTGGAAGACAAAGTAAGACAATTCCCTTTTTAGGTTTTTATAAAAAGGATTTTATCACCATGATATAATTCACTAAGGTCTTTTACATGAGTCTTTCTGTTCCCCTCACATGCAGTTTGAGTCTTTCTGTTCCCCTCCAAAAACAACTCCTTGACATTCCCTCCCAACCCCATTATCAGGAACTACTTAAAATGAATGCACAGTGTTCATAAGTAACTGAAAGGGAATGTCCTCCCTCAGCAGGATTTGGCCACGCAGCAGATTTTTCTCCTACAGCAGCACTCAATAACTGAGCTGTGTTAGCCTGCTGGGATGAGAACTGGCTCTGTGTGACGGAGAGGAGAAAGTGAAATACAGAATTCATTGCTTTTGGCAGCTTCTGTTAGAAACAACAGAGATTATCTGGGACAAAGTAAGATAAATAGAAATGGGAGAAAACAGGAGGGAGAGCTGAAGCAAGCTTGTGAGGACCTAAAATCTGGTGTGGTCAGAAGTTGTCAGGCCCAGCCTCCTGCTGAACCACTGTTAGTCTCCCCTTCTCCTTTTCCTGGCACACACAGCACTTGGGGAGGGTGGGGGAGCTCCAAGTGCTTTCCTTCCAAACGAGGCCAATCCCACTGACTCCTGGGGCCATGCAGGCAGGGCAGAGCCTGTTTTACCTTCTCCCAAAAGCCTGGAGCAGGAACATGAACAACTGCAGAGTTTTTCCTGACCAAATCCCGTGCTAAGTTCCCAATGAGCAGGCTGGCTGCCCCTTCTCACCTCGATGATGTATTCCTGGGTGTCTGCCACCACCGAGGAAAACTCCACCAGAACTGTGTGCGGATCTTCCGACAGGACCGTGGCTGCCAAGTTGTCAGCAGACTGGCTCTCCTCTGACACTATCACTTCTTCCACCTCTTTCATAGCAAGGAGGCAGCCACCTGCATGGAATTCCAGAGAAACACCATTTTTTGTGACCATCTCCAGCAGCAGATGGAAGATGCTACACAGCACCAGCAAGGGGATGCCATGGACGAGTGACCAGTGCCACTTGAGGGGCTCTTGGCCCACCAGGACAAGCCAAGGAACAGCCCAGAAGAGTCCACGTGACACCAGGAGCAGAGGAGCTCTTCAGTGCAATTCCAAACACCACATGGGTAAATCCAGTTGGTAAAACCACTCGGGGTTTCCAAGACATGTGTGAAGAACATACAGGAAAAATTTGGGTATATTTTAAATCATTGATCTCTTCTGCTGATACATGTCAGTATCTCCTACAAAAGTCCATTTTCTCCTCCAGTAAACTTGTATTATTCCTTTGGAATAACTCTGTCAGCACTACCTGAAAAAGTCTGGAAATCCCTGCTTAGGAGCTAAAGGAGCAGCAAGTCCGGTGCAATTAATCACACCAAACCAGATTATTGGTGAGAACTCTTTTACCCAGACATTTCCTTCCCAGAACACGCCCACTTCCATGTGGATCATTAGATCCACAGAATTCACAGAATCACTGGGTTGGAAGAAACCTTAAAGATCATCGAGTCCAGCCCATGCCCAAACACTTCAACTAAAAATGGCACCGAATGCCACATCCAGGCTTTTTTTAAACACATCCAGGGATGGTGACTCCACCACCTCCCCAGGCAGCCATTCCAGAACTTTATCACCCTTTCTGTGAAAAACTTCTTCCTAATATCCAACCTATATTTCCCTTGATGCAGCTTGAGACTGTGTGCTCTGCTTCTGTCAGCTGCTGATACCCACCCTCACCACCATTCCCAGCCAGCCCAGGGCCAGCCTGCCCTGGAAATGACGAGAATCAAAACAACCATATTGAAACCAGCACTGTGTGGATCAGCTCTGTGTGACAGGCTGAAGAACACGTTCAGCTTGCTACAGCACACGGCCGTTCCTATCCCAGAACCTCCCACTGCCTCCCAGCACCCCAAATGCTGGGGAGCTCAATGGTCTCAGCTCAGCAGAACATGGGAAGCAGCAAGGAACTCCACTGGAAGGCAAATGGATAAGCACAGAGAGCTGCAGTAACAAATGCAAGGCCAGAGCAGGCTCCCCCCAGGGCAGCCCCCCTCACCTTTGGTTTTGAGGTGCCTGTTGAGCGTGCCGTGCTCGGCGAAGCCGCGCCCGCACTTGTAGCACTTGAAGGGCTTCTCGCCGGTGTGGTGGCGGATGTGGCGCACCAGGGAGCCCTTCTCCCGGAACCCCCGGCTGCAGAAGTGGCACACGTAGGGCTTGTCCTCCAGGTGGGTACGGAAATGCACCTGCTGGGCGTTCTGCACGCACAGGGAGGCAAGGGAAGGGCTCAGAAAGGACACGGCCAACTCACGGACGCAGGGCTTTAGCTCCCAGGGTGCAACTCAACGTCTTTTATAGGACACGAGGGTGGTTTTCTTGGGTGGTGCTTTAGGAGTGGTACTTCCCTAGTCAGTGCTCACACCATGACTCTCCAAGCCATGAGGCACTCACTTGTTCCCCCTCTCCCTGTCCCCGTCCCCTTGCAGTGGGTGGAGAGACTTGGAGGCACAAAAGGTGAAGATCATGGACTGAGATAAGAACAATTTACCAGAAACAGAAATAAGAAAACACTAGTGATGACAGAGGATTCAAGAAAGGTGAGCAACTCCCCTGCCCTGAAAACAGACAGAAGGAACCCCTTTCCCCCACACCAGAATGTTCTAGCCATGCACCCTCTTGGCTACTGCAAAAATTAACCCTGTCCTGACCAGAACCAGGACGCTGTTATTACATACTTGTTCTGCACATGAAGGAACGGTTTCTTCAGAAATGTGATAGTTTTACAAAGACTGTCCTTCTTTTGCCCACTAAACTAAAACATCTTTCTGGAGTTTCAGAACACAGAATCACTGAATGGTTTAAGTTGGAAAGAACCTTAAGGAACACCTTGTTCCACTCCCCTGCCACAGGCAGGTACACCTTTCACTATCCCAGGTTGCCCCAAGCCCTATCCAACCTGGCCTTGCACACTTACAGGGATGGAGCAGCCACAGCTTCTCTGGGCATCCTCTAAGAGGCAGACGAGCTCTTTGAGGAGCAAAGCCTCCTACCCTCTGCCAAAGCCTGGCTCTGGGGAGGCCAGCGTGGAGGTTAGGTGAGGGGGGCCCACCTTTGTCTTGTAGCGCTTGCCGCACTTGGGGCAGGCGTAGGGCCGCTCGTCCGAGTGCACGCGCCGGTGCCCCTTCACGTGGGCAATGGTCTTGTAGAGCTTCCCACACTCCCCGCAGCGGAACCGCCGCTCGTTCACGTGCACCTCCTGGTGCTTCTTCAGCAGGTAGCCCTTGGTGAACTCCTTGCCACACTCCTCACACTTGAAAGGTTTGTACTCTAGAGGGACAGAGAGAAAAATGTGTGGTTGATCCAGGGCAAGGTGCAGCACAAGGGTCTGGTACGGGTGTAACTGAATTGCAACAAAAAGCAACCTGGAGAAGGGGAGGAATTGTATTGTCAACCGTGTGTGTGGGCTTTCACTGAACCCCAAAACAGCTGGGGTGGGAAGGGACCTCTGGTGATCATCCAGTCCAGCTCCCTGCCCAGGCAGGGCCACCTGCAGCAGGTGACACAGGAACACAGGTGTCCAGGGCTCTGCCACCCTCACTGCAAAGAGGTTCTTCCTCATGTCAGCATGGAATTTATTGTGTTTTAGTGTCTGGGCACTGGTCCTCATCCTGTCACTGAACAGAGTGTGGCACCATCCTCTGACACCCCTGGGAGGGATTTGTATGGATTGATGGGATCCCCCCTCAGCCTCCCTTCTCCACACTGACCAGGCCCAACTCCTGCAGTCTCTCCTCATCAGAGGAGCTGTACACAGTGCCCTCAGTGGCTGAGGTCACTGAGCCACAGCTCGTGTCACACAGCAGCCCCAGCAGCACTTTACCTGTGTGACTCTTGCTGTGAGTTTCCAGGGCAGCAGCTTCGTTGAAGGCTTCATTACAGTGAGAGCAAATGTAACGTTTGTACCCGTTGGTTCTTTCTGCAGGCGTCTGCTGGAGAGAAAATGGGAGAACTGCTTTGCTTTCTTTCGTACTGGTGTGTCCAGTTAGGATTGCTACCCGAATTCCCAATTACACACTCCAGCTTTGACAGGAAAGAGATCTCTGTTGTGAAAAGAAACAGCATGTGTGTGAAGGAACATTTCCCTTAAATCACACCTGCACAATGTAACTCTAACACCTGACACAAAGCCACAGGCACAGGCAGACACATGAGGACAACAGTGCTGCCCACAACCAAATCCAGACAAGGAAGGTTAAAAAATTAATCTGTTGATGGAATACAAACATACAGACTCTGCTCCTTCCAGTTTAGCACACTGCTCCCCACACGGCTCCTCTTCCGCTTCCACGCCTTTGTTTTCCAGCTCTTCTGGAGCAGCTGCCGCAGGTTCATCTGCCTTCTGCACCTCCTCCACAGCCACTCTCTCGATGACAATCCCCGAATTCCGCATGGCCTGCCTCAGCAGGTTCTCACTGTTCACTTCCCCCTCGCACGGCAGCTCCTCGGGATGCGACTGCTGAAGGAACAAAGAGGAAGTCTGGCACAGCAAACCCACGAGTTTTTATAGGAACCCTGCTCTGAGGGCCACTCTCTCTGGGGTGTCCAGGGCTGTGCTATGGGCTTGAAAGACCCACCTGGGAATACCTTGGGCTGAGGAGGAAGATGAGGTGGATCTGTACTCTGACAACCCACAAGGGATGACGAGCCCACCGAAGGAACCCCTTCATTCCACACTCACATTTACTGTCAGTACCCAAGACACTCCTGCCCACGAGGTGAAACGCACATAAACACACGGAGGGTGTTTGACACAAACAACAACACTCACATCTGGCTCCAGGCGTTTTGCGTCCACCACGGGAAGTTCCTGCATCTGCACATGGACCTCATGGAGCACGTTGCCTTTTGCATCTGTCACGAGGTGGATGACAGGGGAGGCCTCGATGGATTCGCTCGCTATGGAGGACACCGTGTCTGTGCTGGAGCTGCAGGGTCCTGCAAGGGATGAACCACGTGGGGAAATGCACCCCTCAGCAACTCCCTGTGCCCTAAAAAAATCTGCCTTAGAGCACAAGGTGCCTGTTAACACCACCTTTGTACCAGATTCTCAAACATTCTTGAGTTCACGACCAGCTTCTAGATAATAATTTTGCTCTATAAATTACTTTTTTCTGGTATAAAAAATGTAATTTCAAAACCATTAAATTACTTTTTATCATAAATAAGAATCATGGAATGGTTTGGGTTGGAAGGGATCTTACAGGTCATTCAGTTCCACCCCCTGCCATGGGCAGGGACAGCTTCCACCATCTCAGGCTGCTCCAAGCCCTGTCCTTGGACACTTCCAGGGATGGGGCAGCCACAGATTCTCTGGGCACCCTGTGCCAGAAGGAATTTCTATTCCAAGTGCTCTGAGGGTTTGGCTTTCTCAGACAGGAGGCAGGTCCTGGCAGCATCACTGACCTGATGGCAGATCATCTTTGTTGACAACTATTTCTTTGGTCATGTTGAAGCGGATTTTTTCAGTGCAAGGTGTCAGAGATTTAAGGTGCCGAGTCAAAGCTCCCGATTCCCGGAAGCTCTTCCCACATTTCTTGCATTTGTAAGGTCTTTCATCTGGAAATGACGGGAATCAAAACAACCATATTGAAACCAGCACTGTGTGGATCAGCTCTGTGTGACAGGCTGAAGAACACGTTCAGCTTGCTACAGCACACGGCCGTTCCTATCCCAGAACCTCCCACTGCCTCCCAGCACTCCAAATGCTGGGGAGCTCAATGGTCTCAGCTCAGCAGAACATGGGAAGCAGCAAGGAACTCCACTGGAAGGCAAATGGATAAGCACAGAGAGCTGCAGTAACAAGGCACTCTTATTTGGGAGAACTCTTACCCGTGTGCCGCCGATGGTGTCGGATCAGAGATCCCTTTGTCCTAAAGGAAGTCCCACAGAGTTTACACTCATAGTCCTTCCTGCTGCTGTGAGTGATCATGTGAGCTTTGAGGATGCTGGCCTAGGGAAAGAATTTCCCTTAAGAGACATTCCAAATAGTTTAAAGATTTTACATTTTAGCTGTAAAGAACAACAAGGCTCCTTGCGAAAGCAGAACTTCCCTTTGGGAAGTGTGGCAGGCACTAAAGCACTCTGTTACTGGGTCTTGGGATCTCTTAGTTTACAGCCAGCCTAAGAGGCTCCCTAACCCACAGCAGCAGAGGGGATACTCACAGTTTTAAATGTCTTCTGGCACAGCTCACACACGTATCGCCCCTCCTTGTTCACCTGCAGCTTGACCTTGATCAGCTCGGTGGCAATGTCCTGCTCCTCGGGGCTGCCCTGCTCCTCGCTGACCTCCCCATCCACGTGGCCGTTCGGGTTCTCAAACACATGGTCTCCTGCTACAATGACCTCTTTGATGTGCCCACTGCCTGGGAAGAGGTGGGGAGACAGTTGGGTTCTTTACAGGCAACAGACCATCTACTGTCTCGGCATGTCATGCAGGAAGGAGGAGAACAGATATTTTAAGCCTGCAACTGGAGTCTTTGCGACCTTCTCATTACGGCAGCATAGAACGGGCACTTCTGGAACAGAGTTTAACATCTAATTTGTATTAATTAGTTGTGTTAATTAATCTGAAGGAGAGTAGATTTAGAATAGAGATTGCAAAGGAATTGTTCCCTGGCAGGGCGGGCAGGCCCTGGCACAGGTGCCCAGAGCAGCTGTGGCTGCCCCTGGATCCCTGGCAGTGCCCAAGGCCAGGCTGGAGCAGCCTGGGACGGTGGAAGGTGTCCCTGCCATGGCAGGGGTGGCACTGGGTGGGCTTTGAGGTCCCTCCCAACCCATCCCATGACCCTGATGGGGGAGGATTAGCAGAGCTGGCCCAGGGCTGCCTCCCAGAGCTCTGCGGGAACAGCCCCAAATCCCAGTGACACAGAGGTGTCACCCACCCAACCACGACCCGAAGCCATCAGAAGAGGTCGCAGACGAGGGAACAGAGCCCCCCGGGGTGCCAAGGCGCCCCAGAGCTCACCTACGATGGCCGAGGCGCTGCTGATCTCCTCCGCTATGGAAGATGCTTCAACAACAATGTGAGCAACAGTGATGGACTCCTCGACAGCAGGAACCACCTGCCGGCACAGAGCACCTTTCAGCAGGCACGTTCTGCTTGTCTGAACACGCTGCTCCCTCCCCTCCAACCCAACAGACCGGTGCATCCTAATCATTTCCAGCCCCGGCTCGGAGAAGCCGCCGTCACCTTTTGTCCTTCCTGGCCGAGGAGCCCGGCGAGCGCGTCGGGAGGGCGCTGGCAGCCCTTCTGCAGCTTGTGCTGCACGAACTCCTCCAGGGAGCTGAACTCCGACTGGCAGCGCCCGCACTTGTGCACGTCATCCTCGTCTGCGGGGGAGAGCGCCGTCAGCGGGGCCGGGGCACCGGCAGCGGGGCCGGGGCACGGCCCCCGGCATGCCGGGCCGGGCTCGGGGTGCAGGCGCCGCCGTGGTCCGTGAATTCCCCGCTCCCCGCCCCGGCAGGGCAGCCGGCCCGGGATCCCGTCCGGACGGGCCCGAGCGGCTCCCCAGCCTCTCCCGGCACCGGGACACACCCGGCACCGCCGCCTCCCGCCCCGCTGGCGGCGCCGGCCGGCCCCCTCACCCAGCGGGCCGCGCCGCCCCCGGGCCTGGCGGTGCCGGCCGGGGCCCCGTGAGGGCGGTACCTTGCTCGCCGAAGGGCGGCGGGAGGCCGATGAGGGCGGCGGGGGGCGCGGGGGGCCCGGAGCCCGCGGCCGCCGCGCCCCGGCCCGGCCCGGCCGCTTCTGCCGTAAGCGCCGCCGGCCCGGCGCCCGTTGCCATCGCGGCCCCCGTGTCGCAACGCGCCGCAAGATGGCGGCTTTACGGCCGTGTCGTCATAACAACGGGACGGGGCTCGGCGGGGAACGCGCCCGCCGTGCGGGGGTTCCGGGCGCCGGCGGGCGGCCTCCGAGCACCGTCCCTCCGCTGTCCCCGGTGACCGCCGGGCCCCGAGCCCCGGCGGAGCGGAGCCCGGGCAGTTACCGACGAGTTACCGCGGAGTTGCCCAACGCGTTAGCGAGCGAGCCCCGGGGCGCCCTGGCCAATAGCAGCGCGCGGGGGGCGGGCCCTCGGGCAGGGCGGCCAATGAGAGCGCAGCGCGCCGGGCGCCATCGGCGGCGACGCGCGGGAGGCCGGGGGGGGGGGGGGAACACCGGGCGCCGGCTCCCGGCGGGGAGGGCGTGGCCGCCGGGCCCGCCGCCCAATGGGAGCGCGGTCCGCGCGGAGCGCGGCCAATGGGGAGGCGCGGGCGGCGGGCGCGGGGGGCGGCGCGGCCACCGGGGCCGGCGGGGCGGCCATGGCGGACGCGATGGCGGCGGGCGGCCCGCGGCGCTGCCGGCGGCTGGAGGGCGAGGCGGCGCGCACCGTGCTCGCCAACGCCGACACGCTGCTCTTCGACTGCGACGGCGTCCTGTGGCGGGGCGAGGCGGCCGTGAGCGGCGCGGCGGCGGTGCTGGGCCGGCTGGCGGCGTCGGGCAAGCGGCTGTGCTACGTGACCAACAACAGCGGGCGGACGCGCGCGGCCTACACCGAGAAGCTGCGGCGCCTGGGGTTCCCGCCCGCCGAGCCCCGGCACATCTTCAGCTCGGCCTTCTGCGCCGCCCGCTACCTGCGGCAGGCGCTGCCGCCCGGCGCCGCCGCCTACGTGCTGGGCAGCGCCGCGCTCGCCGCCGAGCTGGAGGCCGTGGGCATCCCGCACCTCGGGCCCGGGCCCGCCGCCCTGCCCGGCCCCGCGCCCGCCGACTGGGTGCAGGCGCCGCTGGACCCCGCCGTGCGCGCCGTGCTCGTGGGCTTCGACGAGCACTTCAGCTACGCCAAGCTGTGCCAGGCGCTGCGGTACCTCCTGCGCGGCGGCCCCGAGTGCCTCCTGGTCGGCACCAACCGCGACCACCGGCTGCCGCTCGAGGGCGGCGCGGGCATCCCCGGTGCGCGGGGCCGGGGGGTGCAGCGGGTGGTGCCGGGGCTGGGCGGTCTCCGTGCCCTGCGGCTCGTCTCGCCTCGGTGTTGTGTTGGTAAAACACGAGAAGTTCCACCTCAGCCTCGGGGAGAGCCTTTTCCCCCGGGGAGTGGCAGAGCCCCGGAGCAGCTGCCCAGGGCAGGGAGGTCACGGAGTCTCGGTCTCTGGAGACGTTCCAAGCTCGCCTTGGCTCGTTCCTGTGTCACCTAATCCAGGTGGCCCTGCCTTGTTGGGGGTGGGACTGGATCATCTCCAGAGGTCCTCTCCAGCTATCCTGGGACTCTTTGAGGCAGCCTGGGCGTCCCGGAGCCTTTCCTCCACCGCACTCCTGAAAGAGAGGGAATCCTTATTGATCCTTTACTTGCAAATAGGAGTTCCCTTTCGACGCTGCGGGACGGAATTCCCACCTCCTGGCAGGCTTTAAGCACCACCTCTCCTGGGACCCAGCCGTCCCTCTGTCTGTAAAGCTGAGGCATCCATTCCCTGTGTCCTGAGCGGGTTTGTCCTGGCTCGTGTGGATGCTGAGAGCCTTCTGCCCCTAATCCCTGCTGCCTGTTCTCGCAGGGACGGGGTGCCTGGGAAGGGCAATGGAGACTCCTTGCCCTAATCCCTGCTGCCTGTTCCCGCAGGGACAGGGTGCCTGGGAAGGGCATTGGAGACTCCTTGCCCTAATCCCTGCTGCCTGTTCTCACAGGGACGGGGTGCCTGGGAAGGGCATTGGAGACTCCTTGCCCTAATCCCTGCTGCCTGTTCTCACAGGGACGGGGTGCCTGGTGAAGGCCGTGGAGACGGCGGCGCAGCGCGAGGCGTTCATCGTGGGCAAGCCCAACCGCTTCATGTTCGACTGCGTGGCCGCGGAGTTCCAGGTGGACCCCGCGCGCACCATCATGGTGGGGGACCGGCTGGACACGGACATCCTGATGGGCAACAGCTGCGGCCTCACCACGCTGCTCACCCTCACCGGGGTCACGGCGCTGGACGAGGTGCGGGGCTGCCAGGACAGCGGCTGTGCTGCCAGGCACAGCCTGGTCCCTGACTACTACGTCGACAGCATCGCCGACCTGCTCCCGGCTCTGGGGGAGTAACGGGGCCCGGGAGCGGCCCCGGGCAGCAGCCCGCGACAGTAACGTACGCACTAGATACTCCCCGGAGTTAGAACCCTTAGCTTGTCTCCTCTCTGTCCTCTCGGTATGATTCTGTTTACATCTCAGTCTGAAATGCACTTTGAGCAAAGGGGGCATTACAGGGGCTGGGGCTGGGGCTTGGGGCTGGGTTTGGTTGTGAATGCATCGATCCAATGCTGGTGGTGCCCCACGGCACAGCTCCTCTGGGCTGAGCTGGGGAGGTGGAGCCGGTTGATCTGAGGGGAAGGATCATGTCCTGGCCAGGCTGGGCCATGGCTCAGCCCGGTTTGTTCAGGGAAACGACTCTTGGGATGTGCGGTAACTCTGGTTGTGGTTGGAAACACTTGTGGAGCTGGTGTTTGCCCTTGGGGTGACTCCTTTTCCCAGCTGGGGCCCTGTTGAGGGGCACAGCCCCACGTCGGGTCACACAAATTTGTCTACTCTGTTTGACCACTGCACGTTGCACTTGTGATGCAGATTGGGATGATCCCACACAATTCCAGACCTTGGCTGCTGCACACAGTGTCTGTCCAAGGTCGAGTGTGTGTAAAGCACATGTACACACAGGCACTCCCTGAGCATAAAGTTAGAGCAGAATATATTTAAATTATAAATAGAGTCTATGATAATATATCTTATTTCCCAGGAGGGAGGATGAGAGGAATGCACTTCACTGATTTAATTCTCCTAAACGGTTGCATTTGGTAATGCAGTCTGCAGCCATGCAGGACTGTCCCTCACTCCTGCTGCTTCCCAGAAACCCCTGGATCGATGTCTACCAAGCTCCTGCACTTCCCTCGGCATCAACGAGCCACTTGCCCTGGCTTTAGCTGCACAATCCCAGTTCTGCTCAGTCCACGGATGGAGGTAGTGCCCAGGACAGCTGTCCCCAGGGAGCCCTGTGGGTGCTGGCTGTGTGTGACAATAGCCCGTGCTTCCTTCCCATCCCTGAGGTTCAGATCTTCCACGTGTGCCGGCAGGGGCCGGGCACCCAGGGTGGCGAGGAGTGCTGGCTTGCTCAGGGATGATTCCATTTGATCTCCAGGTGGGATTGGGCAGTGAGGGGCTCACCACAGGGTGGTTTTTGTGCTGCCGGAATCCCACAGTGAAAGCTTTTGCGTTACAGAATTAATTGAAAATTATATATGCAAATAACATGCTTTTATTGCATAGATTCCAGTACCTACAGTTCAGTTTAAGCACTGGTTTTCCTTCCTGTCCAGCTGAGGAGCTCGGGCAGTGCTGATGCCATTTCCTGCCTGGTAACTTGTCACCTTCTTTGTACAGCAATAACCCCGCAGTCCAGAGGGTCTCGGTGTTCCTAGAGCATTGGCTGAACCTCTGAAAGGCTGTTTGTAATTTGGAGTTGTGGAAGGAAGTGTGGATAATCTCTTCTGCAAAGTCCCAGAGGCAGAACTTGCCCTTGATCTGGGTAACATGGAGATGGGCGTTACGGACTCACTGCAGGTCGTGTCTGATGTAACAGTGTGGGTTTGGATTCAGTCTCTGTTTCTGGTGCTTTTTGTGTCAGGATGTGTCAGGAAAAGGCCAGGAGAGAGTCCAGCGTCCCTCAGGCAGCTCTGTGCCTGCTGAAGGCTCTCGCTGGCAAGGGAGCCATTGCCTGGGCTCAGGGATGCTGGAACGTGCTGGTGGTGTGCTTCAGTCGTGCTTCAAATCTCTGTTCTGACTTCCAAACAGTTCTTAATCCTCTACTTGAATTCCCATTAAACTCTCAAACCTGCTCTCCCCAGCGTTGTCTCACTGTGTGGTCTTGTCTGCGTGAGCTGTGGTGCAGCTGTGCCTTGGGAATCCTGGGAGTCAGGGATGGTTTGGGAAAGGACCTCAAAGCCCCTCCAGTGCCACCCCTGCCATGGCAGGGACACCTTCCACCTTCCCAGGCTGCTCCAAGCCCCATCCAGCCTGGCCTTGGGCACTGCCAGGGACCCAGGGGCAGCCACAGCTGCTCTGGGCACCTGTGCCAGGGCCTGCCCACCTCCCAGGGAAGAGTTTCTTTCCAACACCTAATCTAACCCTCTGGCATTCCCCTTTGCCCTGCCCATGCCCTTGGCCAAAGTCCCTCTCCTTTCTTGTGGGCTCCCTTCAGCCAGTTTGTTCAGCCCTGGGTTGTCCTTGATAGGAAAATGTCCAAAACCTGCATTTTCCCTGGATAGACATCACATGAAGGAATTCTTGGCTTTTCCTTGCCTCCACACCTTAGTTGTGTCTGGCTGGCAGGTCTGGAACATTTTGGGGGCTCCTGGACTGCTCGGGATCTGGGTGCTCAGGGAACATAGCTCGCACAGGGACAGGACACGGGTGACAGTGTGAGAGCAGTGCAGGCTGTGGCGGTGACTTTGTGGCACAGCCCTTATCCCTTTTCCTCCGAGGGTGGCACGGGTGTGTGTGCAGCCCAGGGAGAGCAGGATCAACACCAGGGACAGCAGGATCAGCACCTGGCTCCGGCCCACGGAGCTCCGGCAGCACCGAGTTCCCGTTGAAATGTGGGAATTGCCGCTGCCACAAGGGCAGGCTGCCACTGTCCTCTGGTCATTTGATCTCTCAAAGAGCCTCACCTGGGCCCGTGTTGGGCCGTGCCAGCCCCGGGGGCACACAAAGGCCCCGATTGTGGCTCCTGCCCGTCCCGGCGCTGAGCAGGAAGAGCCGCGCCGGGCACTGACAGCAGCGCTCAGCTCCCGCTCCGCCTCAGGTTTCCCCTCCCGCGGAGCCCTTTGGCTGCGAGGGACAGGAATTTATGGCCCACGGACACACCTTCAGGTTTCCCAGGTGTGCCTGGAGCCGGGATCATGCCCAGCCTGTGCGCGGGCAGGAGGCAGAGCGGCAGCAGCCAGGTCCTCGCCTGAGGTGGAGGATGGAAGGAGGGGACGGTGCCGGCCGTGCTGCCCCTGCAGTGAGTATTCCCTGTCCTGCAGTGAGCATTCCCTGTCCTGCAGTGAGCATTCCCTGTCCTGCAGTGAGTATTCCCTGTTCCATCAGTGAGCATTCCCTGTCCTGCAGTGAGCATTCCCTGTTCCATCAGTGAGCATTCCCTGTTCCATCAGTGAGTATTCCCTGTTCCATCAGTGAGCATTCCCTGTCCTGCAGTGAGCATTCCCTGTCCTGCAGTGAGTATTCCCTGTTCCATCAGTGAGCATTCCCTGTTCCATCAGTGAGCATTCCCTGTTTGATCAGTGAGTATTCCCTGTCCTGCAGTGAGCATTCCCTGTCCTGCAGTGAGCATTCCCTGTTCCATCAGTGAGCACTCTCTGTTCCATCAGTGAGCATTCCCTGTCCTGCAGTGAGCATTCTCTGTCCTGCAGTGAGCATTCCCTGTCCTGCAGTGAGTATTCCCTGTCCTGCAGTGAGTATTCCCTGTCCTGCAGTGAGCATTCCCTGTTCCATCAGTGAGCATTCCCTGTCCTGCAGTGGGTATTCCCTGTTCCATCAGTGAGTATTCCCTGTCCTGCAGTGAGCATTCCCTGTTCCATCAGTGAGCATTCCCTGTCCTGCAGTGAGCATTCCCTGTTCCATCAGTGAGCATTCCCTGTCCTGCAGTGAGCATTCCCTGTCCTGCAGTGAGCATTCCATGTTCCATCAGTGAGTATTCCCTGTTCCATCAGTGAGTATTCCCTGTCCTGCAGTGAGCATTCCCTGTTCCATCAGTGAGTATTCCCTGTTCCATCAGTGAGCATTCCCTGTCCTGCAGTGAGCATTCCCTGTCCTGCAGTGAGTATTCCCTGTCCTGCAGTGAGTATTCCCTGTTCCATCAGTGAGTATTCCCTGTTCCATCAGTGAGTATTCCCTGTCCTGCAGTGAGCATTCCCTGTTCCATCAGTGAGCATTCCCTGTCCTGCAGTGAGCACTCCCTGTTCCATCAGTGAGTATTCCCTGTCCTGCAGTGAGCACTCCCTGTTCCATCAGTGAGCATTCCCTGTTCCATCAGTGAGCATTCCCTGTCCTGCAGTGAGCATTCCCTGTCCTGCAGTGAGTATTCCCTGTTCCATCAGTGAGTATTCCCTGTTCCATCAGTGAGTATTCCCTGTCCTGCAGTGAGTATTCCCTGTTCCATCAGTGAGCATTCCCTGTCCTGCAGTGAGTATCCCCTGTTCTATGAGTATTCCCTGTTCCATCAGTGAGCATTCCCTGGTCCTGCAGTATTCCCTGTTCTATGAGCATTCCCTGTTCCATCAGCGAGTATTCCCTGTCTCAGCAGTGAATATTCCCTGCCAGTGAGCGTTCCCTGTTCCTCCAGTGAATATTCCCTGTTCTAGCAGCTCCTGGGCAAAGGCTGTCTGTGTCCTTCCTCTGGACAAGGGTGTGACAGGACACAGGGAATGCCCAGGTTGGACAGGGCTTGGAGCACCCTGGGACAGTGGAAGGTGTCCCTGTCCAGGGCAGGGGTGGCACTTTAGGGTCCCTTCCAACCCAGCCCATTCCAGGAATGCATGATTCTGTCACAGAGCCTGCTCTGTGCTTGCCTGATCCCCCTCTGAGGGGGCAGAGCTCCTGCCATTCCCACGGATCCTGGTGGGGTTCTGTTGATCCCCAGCACCCCCAGCTCAGCTCCTGCCAGGAGCTGCTGTCAGCTGGGCTGAGGCCCCTTGGAGGTGCCGGGGCTCACCCGGGATGAACTGGTCAGGAACCAGGGCAGAGGAGCCGAGGAGCCACGGCCAGGCTGCTCGGGATGGGCTGGGAGCTGCTGGAGTTCTGTACCTGCACATTTCCCATCAGAGGGAATTCCACTGCTTATTGAAAATCTGCCCGTTACTGCAGGGCTGGGCTCTGCTCTGCTGGAATTGATAGGATTTCAGATATGTGCAGCTTTTACTCACTGCTTTTCTGAGGGAATAATCTGGAAGTTCCCTGTTTCCAGGGAAACTTTCCCATAACTGTCCCAAGGCTGGATGAGCCCATCCTCGTGCAGCTGGAGCACATGTAATCCTGGGCATGGATTGAATTTCTCTGTCCTTCAGAGGATTGAGAAACAGGTTCTTTTTAAATGTGGGCTGTGTTTGAGATTATTGAAAGCACATTTTCTGCTTTGTAAAAATCCCGTTATGTGCCATGAAGTTAAATTTAATTGCTTCAATATAAGAATTAAAGTAAATTAATAGAGCCAATAGAAATGTCACAGCGCTGCCAAGCTTGGTCTTATGGAGAGCAATTTAGGAAGAAAATCCAGCACAGAGCAGCACAGGGAGACAGAAGCAGGGTCACTCCACACGGGGTCTGATTCCAATGCTGACTGTCCCGCTGGGGATTTCTGCTGTAAACCACATTAATTTAATTTGTTGTTCCCTGTGTCCGGAAAGCGGCTGCTCCAGCCCTGCCCTGGGGGCTTTGCAGCTTTCCTGGCTGTGGCAGTGCTGGTTACCAGGATGCTGGATCTGGAATTCCAGCACTGTGGGATAAAGGCTCCGTTATTCCTGGTGCTGCAATGGTTTGGCAGCTCTGCACTCCAACCAGTCTGCACAAGGCTTTGTGTCATGAGCTGGAAACTTGTTTGATGAGGAAGAATTGGCAGAAGGGTCAATTTTAACTCCTGTTCCTCCTTCTTTTGCCCTGGCTCGCAGGACAGGAGGGCCACAGCACACTTCCCAGCTCCCTCCAGGACCTTCTGGATCATCTTGTCCGTTGCCTTGTTGTTTTTTGCAGTTGTTGGTGTCAGTGTCGTGGGGGTTCTCAGCTTCTCCCCCAGCTCTGCCCAGGTAAGGGATCCTGATCTGGGCAGGAAGCCTCCTCCTGCCTGCAGCCCTGGGCTGTAAGGGAAGCAGTTCCCAGGAGGGATGGGTGGGCTGAGCTCTGGGCCGAGTCTGGCTGGATCACTCCCTGGACAATGCAGGGAGGTGCTGGCAGGCTGCAGGCAGGGCTGGGAGTCCCCATGCCCTTTCCTCCAGCACCTTGGGCACCAGGGGCACTGGGGGTGAGGATGGAGTTGTGGATCATCCTTCCCGTGGGTCAGAGCCTCCTCCTCTCCACCGCTGAACCAGGCAGGAACAGGGGCCAGCCCAGGGCCAGCTGGGGATGTTGGTGGGAGGTGCTGCACACAAGCACGGAGCAGCTGATGGTGGACGCTGCCCTCCCACTCCTCGTGCCCAGGCTGGCTCCCAGCTCGTCCGAGTGACGCTCCAGGGCCAGCAGGACCCGCTGAGGAATCAGACAGCTGTGGTGGACAAGGCCAGGAGCACCGTCACCTACTACATCACCTCGCAAAGCAACCTGAGCGCCGTGGTGCTGTACGACAGCAGGAACGTGAGTGCTGGGGCACCTCTGCCTCCTCAGCTCCTGTTTGCTGCCTTCCTCTGCACCTTTAGTCATGAACACAGAGCAGGGGAAAGGAGAATGTCCACTTCAGGGGGTTCCTGGGACAGGGGTGGGCATGTGCTGCCTGCTCCAAGGGGCACATCTGTCCACAGGGCTACGTGTGCTACAAGCCGCTGGAGCAGCGAGCCTGCTACCTGAGGAGGATGGACCCCTGGGACCTGCAGACCCTGCAGATGGCTCTCAACACCTCTGAGCACAGCGTGAGCAGCTGCTGCAGCACTCCCGGGATAGCTGGGGCATGGACTGAGCTTTGCACAGGGTCACTGAGCGTTCTCCCCTGTGGATTTGCAGGAGCGACTCTCCACCCACAAGGAGCCAGGGCAGGGCTCTCCCAGTTGGGGGGAGCAATGGCAGCCCCTGTTCTGAGGGATTCATTGCTCACAGGAGCAGAGCTGTACCCCCAGGCTGGGCTCTCAGCCAGCTGTGAGCAGCAGCTCCTGGGTTTACCCATACCCCGACTCCTGTGGGAAGCAGCCTGGGGCAGGGGGATGTGTCCCATGGAGGTGAATAGCAGGGCTCCTGCAGGACCTGCTCCCACTGGATTCTGTTACCTGCTCAAAAATCTGGGGGAGGAAAAACAAAGGGGGTTTGTTACCAACTCCCAGGGAATAAAGTTGGAGGCAGTCATGTGTATGGACCCTCAGAACAAAGTGTCAGTGGATGCCTGGGGCAGGGGCAGATTCCATTTCCAGAAGACAGAAAGCCACATTTTTTTGTGCCCCTGCCATCTGCTATCCATTTCCTCAGCAGCTCCTGGGGGCTCCTTGGTCCTCACCTTACTCCCAGAGAAGTATAGGAACACAGGCTCCCAAAAGGCATGCAGGGAGAGGAAAGCACCTGCCCAGCCCTGAGGCTCCTAAATGGAAGTAAAACTGGGTAGTGCTGGGGTTGCCAGCAGCCCACAGACAGAAAATGAGAGCTCAGACAGGGCAGCTGGCTCTGCTGGCCTACAGAGCACTCCTGGGCTGCCCTGGGAGCCAGAGCAGGGCCTGAGGGACAAAGTGCCTTGGGAGGAACCAACGGGGATGTTTCTTTCAGGCTGAGCAGCTGCTACACCCCAACAACCAGACCAAGTTCTACCAGGAGTTCCTGGGCATTGTGGCAGGGGAGCAGCTGGAGCCCAGGGGCCTGGGGGAGGCTGTGCAGACCCTGTGTGAGCACACCTCCATCTTCTGGGTGCGCAGAGGGCACGGTAAGTGGGGCACTTCCCTTGGCAGGGGACGCAGGAGCTTTTCTAGCACCTCTAAGAGGATCAGGCTCTGCTGCACAGCGGCTGATGCACCCCAGGACAGGCTGCCAAGGCCCAGGACAGGGACAGGTGACCTCCAGTGCAAAACCAGACCATTGTTCACCACCCCTGAGTGCTGGCTTGTACCCACCCCCTGTCCTGAGCCGTGGCACTGGGATGGGCTCTGATGCCCCAGCAGCACAGCACAGTCTGCACACAGAGCTGTCCTGAGACATCGCTGGTTAATCCCTGTCACCTTCATCCTCAGGCAAAGCAGCCTGCTGAGCTGCCAGCCTGCTCCATCTGACTCCTGCTTGAATAAGAAAGGTCATTCCCTGAGGCTTTCCCCTTGCTCATCTCCCCAGGGACTCTGCAGCTGCAGGACCAAAGCATCCCTGGGAATTCTGCAGCTGCAGGACCAAAGCATTGCTCTCACTGCTGTCCTTGCTCCTTGGCAGGGCCGGGGAGGCAGCGCCTCATCTACCTGTGCATTGACATCTGCTTCCCCAGCAACATCTGTGTCTCCATCTGCTTCTATTACCTGCCCGAGTAAGTGCTGCAGCCACGGCCGCCCTCTCTGCCCTCACACTTGAACTGGATTCCTGAAAAGCCTCTGACTTCCACGAGGAAGGGAACACCTGCAACATCCCCAGAGCTTCCTGCTGATTCCGTGCTGCAGGTCAGGAGAGTTTAGAGAAACAGGAGGCCTCTGCTCAGCACTGTCAGCACAGACACTGCAGCTCTGCTCCAGGGCTGTGCCTCGTCCGTAGGAATTAGGAGACCCAGGCCCAGAGGAATCCCGGGAAGCAGCTGCAGTTTTGGGGCTCCAGGCTCTGTTCAAAATAAGGTGGTTGTTGTTACATCTGGGGGGTGGTTGGCTTTAGGAGAGCAGCTCTCCAAGTCACTCTGTGAAACACTTTGAATAAAGGGATTGCAAACCAAGGCAAGAGCTGCTTCTCCTCTTTGCTCAGCCTCTCCCATCACTGGCAAATGCTGACTTTTATTTTTTTTCTCACTCTGGGGTACAAGAACATCCAGAGCTGTCAGCAGCCAATGCCCCAGGGATTCCTGCAGCTGAACTGTACCCGTGTCCCTGCAGTGGGACCGTGCCTCCCTCTCCCATTCCCTCCCTCAGGGCCACACACGTTTCAGCAGTGTCCTGCCTGGAGCTGAAGCCTGGTCTCACCCCAGGCAGCTGCAGCTGCCCCTGTCAGAGCCCCAGCCCTCTCCATGCGGGAGGGGATGGGTACAGAGCGTGTCCCAGGCTCTGCAGAGGGTCTGGCAAGGCAAGGGGAAACAAGCAGAGGTGCTGTCCTTGCCACACGTGCCCGTTATCCCAAGACGCTGTCATTGAAGGCCAGGCACACCACGGCTTTCTGGTGACCACTGTATTCCCTCTTGATCTCTCCTGTCTCCACACACCACAGTCTGGCCAGGTTATCAGAGGAGGCTGGAACACAGAGTGAAAAGAAGAGTGGGATATATATTGCCTTTTCTTTTTTACTATTATTCTAAGAAATACTTTGTTCTTGCTTCCTTCAGCCATCCCTAGGGCTGGTGATGACCAGCAAGGCAGAGCAGCTCAGTGCATTTCTCTGTACGTGGGGTTTCATTCTTTTGGGGAGCAGTGAGCGTGGAAATTACCACAGGTGTGTTCAAGGGACTAACAGGCTGTGGGCTGTGACATGAACAGCAGAGCTGGAGCTCTCCTCTCCAGTTCCAACACTGCCCCACTGCAGCAGCACAAAATGCTCCAGTCAGCAGAACTGGCTGCTCCCACCTCACACCCACTGTGCCCCAGGCTCTGGCCATGTCCCAGCCAGGGTAACCGGTCAGGCCTGGCTGCTGCAGGGCCCTGGCACAGCCCAGGCGGTGCCTCACCTGTGACGATGTACTGGGAGTCCCCGGAGAAGGCGCAGTCCCACATCCAGCCCCGGGACGTCTCCCCAGGGTTGTTGCTCTTAATGCTCAGCTCTGTCATCAGAGAGAAGTTTGAAGTCCTCCAGATCTTGCATGTCTGATCTGCAGAACAGGTGGCCAAGAGCCTGCAAGAAGGAGACATCTGAGGCCAACCTCATCAGTCACTGTCCCCCTGTGGCCTCTGGTTACCACAGACCCGGGCCAGGGCCAATGACAGCCTGGAGACCTGCCCCCATTGCAATCAGATCTCCTTACACCTGCACTGTCTGATTTAGCAGATTCCAGCTGAACAGACTGCGTGAAGGAGCTCACACTGCAGCAGCTGTAGAACAGCTCATGGCTGCAAACTTTGCTGAGCTCAGGGAGCACGAGTGGGACACCCCTGACAGCAACCCCCTGGTGCCACATCCCCTGCCTCCTGTCCTGCTCCTCCCTGGGGACCTGCAGCGTGGAGCCAGCAGCAGGAGGGAGGTGAGGGGCTCCACACTCACGTGGAGTCGGGGCTGAACTTGCACTGCAGGGCGTAGCGGATGTGTGCCGGGATCTTGGTCTTGGGGATCAGCTGCGTCACCTCCTCGCCGATGCCGCCCGTCAGGTTCCACACGTAGCAGTTTCCCTGCAGAGACACAGCGGGCCCTGTGCCCAGGCTGCTGCATGCCCACCCAAACCCAGCTCCCCGTGGCGGCAGCGCCCGGCGGAGCTCACCGAGCTGTTCACGGCCGCCATGTAACTGGCATCGGGGTCGATGTGCACCGAGTTCACCGACACCTCGGGCTCGGGGATGAGCTGCTCGTTGTGGTCAGTCTTCAGGTCCCAGATGTGGATGGCCCCGCTCTGGTCGCCCACGATCAGCTCTGCCTGCAGGGCACACGGCCGTGTCTCTGTGGGCACCGTGAGCAGCAGCCCGGAGCTGGCGCCCACGTCGTGCCCCTGCAGCAGCACTGCAGCAGCACTGCAGCCCTGCTCTGGGGTTAAGCAGCACGGCCCTGTCCTGCCTCCTCCCTCCCCAGCTCAGGGCTGTTTCACACCCTGGCTGTCCCAGCCGACTCCCGTGACACTCTACAAAAGGCTGTTTCCCTCCCCAGGAGGGTTTGCTGATTTTCTAAACCCCAGAGCAAAGAGAGCTGTCCCAGTTCCAGGGCTGTGGGACATCCACAGCAGCCAAGTGGCTTTCAGCACGTCTGAGAGGCAGCATTAAGGGGCAGGTTGGCCACTGAACAGCTGAAGCACTCAAGGGTGCAGATGACAGAAAAACACAACCTGAAGTGGGTTTTTGCTCTCTCTCCCCCCTTCTCAGGGGAAGGACAAGAGCCAAGGGCAGGAGTCCTGGCTCTGATCCCGTACTCAGAGCAGAAGACAATGCTGGCATGTCTCCACTCAAACCAGGCCTTTATCGACAGCCCTGCGCTGTCCATAATTTTAGCAGAATCCCTAGAGGAGATCAGGTCATCAGGCACAGCTAATCCTGTCCCTGGGAGCAGAGGCTGCTTCCGAGGAGACAGACACCACTCAATGCATTTATCTGACTGCACAGAAGTCTCTTCTGGGCTCCCCAGCCCCCTCTCAGCAGGTGTAAATGACGAGTCCAAAGTTTTCATGGTTTTACTCAGACCGTGAGGAATCTCTGGATAACTGGATCAGCATCTCTGCAGAGGGAACTGCAGAGCATGGAACTGCCCGAACAAATGCTGCCATCTTTGGTCTAATTAACCACCTTCTGCTCACAAACCAACACTCTGCACCTCAGCAGCACCGTGGTCAGGGATTATTTCACACCCAAGACCTATGTTCAACAACATTCATTTAACACAACACACTCCCACAGCACTGACACTACAAGACAGTGGATTGTCTACACGATTTGGACGGTCTGGTCCAAGTAACCCATCTCAAATTTCGCCTGAAATTCCTGATTTGCAAAATTAAACCTTTGCTAAATGAAACGCAAGGGAACATTTCCATTACTCAGGACTTTACAGAGGTTTGCAGGGCCCTGTCTGCAGGTAAAACCACAGTCCTGCAAGCCCAGCCCAGCCATTAGCACTGACTGATCCCTATCGATTTCCCTGCTCCTGCTCCCTTCAGCCTCTTCAAGTGCCCCCACTCTCCCTCTACTCAGCAACAGCTGCTGAACCCACTGGGGAACTTCAACCAAGCCCCACCTGAAGGGAATCACAGCCAAGGGCCCCAGGATGCTTTTCCTTGGCAGAGTTGTCACCCTCAAGCTTCCCAGCTGCCCTCACTCTTCCAGCCTTGCTCCCATCACATCCCCAGGGATGCTCGGGGGCAGAGCCGGCTCCAAGGGCGTGTTTCCTCCCATGGGATGAGCTCAGTGCAGCCCCTGTGCTGTCCCTTTGCAACAGCCACCAGGTCATCAGCACAAACACATCGTGTGAAGCCCCCAACCCATGTTGTGCTGCACCACATCTTCTGCTGGGATACATCTCTGCAGCCCCTCAGCTTTACCCAGAGGAGCCACAGGAACAGCGTGCCCAGAGCAGCTGTGGCTGCCCCTGGGTCCCTGGCAGTGCCCAAGGCCAGGCTGGACGGGGCTTGGAGCAGCCTGGGAGGGTGGAAGGTGTCCCTGCCGTGGCAGGGGGTGGAGTGGGATGAGCTTTAGGCTCTGTTCCTCAGGATTCTCTGAGCTGGGAAGCCCAGAGGAGGCAGCTTCCTCACCTGGTTGGGGTGCAGGCAGACGCAGTTGATGGGAGCGTTCACCTGGAAAATGCGCTGGCACTGGAGGTTCCGGGACCTGTGACAGTGAGGGAGGGGTGCTCAGGGGTTGTGGGACCTGTGACAGTGAGGAAGGGGTGCTCAGGGGTTGTGGGACCTGTGACAGTGAGGGAGGGGTGCTCAGGGGTTGTGGGACCTGTGACAGAGCCAGGGAGGGGTGCTCAGGGGTTGTGGGACCTGTGACAGTGAGGGAGGGGTGCTCAGGGGTTGTGGGACCTGTGACAGTGAGGGAGGGGTGCTCAGGGGTTCCGGGACCTGTGACAGTGAGGGAGGGGTGCTCAGGGGTTGTGGGACCTGTGACAGTGAGGGAGGGGTGCTCAGGGCTGTGGGCTCGGCCCTGCAGCCCGGGGGTGCTGCTGGGCGGACGGGGGAAGCGCGGGTGCCCACCGAAGGTCCCAGATGCGGGCCATGCAGTCCTCCCCGCCCGTGTACATCCAGCGGCCGTCCTCGTGGAACCCCACCGAGGTGATGTTCTTGCTCACGCCGTCGTAGTTGATGACGGGGTTGGGGTTGTTGGAGTTGAGGTCGTACATGCGGATGTGCTGGTACCCTGCGAGCACCGGGCAGCGGCTGAGCACCGGCCGGGCAGCGGCTGAGCACCGGGCAGCGGCTGAGCACCGGGCAGCGGCTGAGCACCGGGCCGCGGCTCAGCACCGGGCCGCAGCTCAGCACCGAGCAGCGGCTGAGCACCGGGCAGCGGCTCAGCACCGGGCAGCGGCTGAGCACCGGGCAGCGGCTGAGCACCGGGCAGCGGCTGAGCACCGGGCCGCGGCTCAGCACCGGGCCGCAGCTCAGCACCGGCCGGGCCGCGGCTCAGCACCGGGCCGCGGCTCAGCACCGGGCCGCGGCTCAGCACCGGCCGGGCCGCGGCTCAGCACCGAGCAGCGGCTGAGCACCGGGCAGAGGCTCAGCACCGGCCGGGCAGCGGCTCAGCACCGGGCAGCGGCTGAGCACCGGGCCGCGGCTGAGCACCGGCGGGGCAGGAGCGCTCACCTGCGGCTGCGATCATGCTCCGGTCCGGCGTGATCTCCAGGGCGTTCACCTGCTGCGGGCGCCGTTAAGGTCGGTACGGAGCATCAGCCGGGCCCGAGCCCGGGCCCAAACGCGGGGCCGGCCCCGAGCCGCCGCGGTGGCGGCGAAGGAAGGAAGGATACGGAGTCCTGGTGCTGCACCGTGCGGGTGCAGATGCCGCTGTGCGCCTGCCAGAACCGCACCGTGTGGTCGTAGCCGGCCGTGGCCAGGATGACCGGGTCGCTGCCCACCGTGCCCTGCGCCGCGTTCATGGTGCCGCCGCGCCTCGCCCGCGCTCGGGGAACTCCCTAAAGCCTGCGGGGCCTCTCTCAGGCCGCGGGGTGCGGGCCCGGCCCGCGGGTCGCCCTCAGCCCGCGTCCCCCCAGCCCCGCTCCCGCTCCCGCTCCCGGGCCCGGGCCCGCTCCCCTCGCGGCTCCCGGCTCTGCGCGTGCGCGCGGCGCCTCCCGAGCGCGCAGCCGGCCCGGGCCGCGCCCGGCGGCAGCGCGCATGCGCGGGAGCGGGGCGCAGGGACGGACCATGGCCGGGGCGCGGGGGGAGCGACGGGCGAGACCACGGAGCGCGGCGGGGGGAGAGCGCGTGCGCAGCACTGCCGCCAGGGGGCGCAGTGCCGGGAACGGGGCGGGGGGCGGGGGGCGTGGGGCGGGGGGTATCGGGTGTGGGGTGTGGGGTGTGGGGTGTGGGGTATCGGGTGGGGGGTGTGGGGCGTGGGGCGGGGGGTATCGGGTGGGGGGTGTGGGGTGTGGGGTATCGGGTGGGGGGTGTGGGGTGTGGGGTATCGGGTGTGGGGTATCGGGTGTGGGGTGGGGGGCGAGGGGTGTGGGGTGTGGGGTGTGGGGTATCGGGTGTGGGGTATGGGGTATGGGATATGGGGTATCGGGTATGGGATATGGGGTATGGGATATGGGGTATGGGATATGGGGTATGGGGTATGGGATATGGGATATGGGATATGGGGTATGGGATATGGGGTATGGGGTGTGGGATATGGGGTATGGGGTATGGGATATGGGATATGGGATATGGGGTATGGGATATGGGGTATGGGATATGGGGTATGGGATATGGGATATGGGGTATGGGATATGGGGTATGGGGTATGGGATATGGGATATGGGGTATGGGATATGGGGTATGGGATATGGGGTATGGGATATGGGATATGGGGTATGGGATATGGGGTATGGGATATGGGATATGGGATATGGGATATGGGGTATGGGATATGGGGTATGGGATATGGGGTATGGGATATGGGGTATGGGATATGGGGTATGGGGTATGGGGTATGGGGTATGGGGTGTGGGATATGGGACACAGAACATAGGATATGAGGCATGGAACAAAGGACATGGGACGTGGGATATGGGATATAGGGCATGGAGTAGGAGACATGGGATATGGGGCATGAGATATGGGACATGGGACGTGGGACACACACTGGGCACAGGGCACACACTGGGCGCCAAGTATGGGACACGGACATGGGACACAGTACATGTGACACACACCGGACACACACCAGGCACGGGACACGGGACACGGGACACGGGACATGGGACACACACCGGACACACACCAGGCACGGGACACGGGACATGGGACACAGGACATGGGACATGTGACACACACCGGACACACACCAGGCACGGGACACGGGACACGGGACACGGGACACGGGACATGTGACACACACCGGACACACACCAGGCACGGGACACGGGACACGGGACATGGGACACGGGACATGGGACACACACCGGACACACACCAGGCACGGGACACGGGACATGGGACACGGGACACGGGACACGGGACATGTGACACACACCGGACACACACCAGGCACAGGACACGGGACACGGGACACGCACTGGGCACACACCAGGCACGGGACACGGGACACGGGACACGGGACACGCACTGGGCACACACTGGGCACAGGACCTGGGACACGGGACGCACACCGGGCTCCCGGCACAGAGCACACACCAGGCATCGCTGGGTGGGGGCGGGCACTGAGCACGCACCGTGCCCGAACGGGCACTGGGAACCGACACCGAGCACGCACCGGGCACCGCGGAGCCGCCCCAGGGCCGCCCCTTGTGCCGGTGCCTCCCGGTGCCTCCCCGCCGCGCGCGCGTGGCACCGGGGCGCTGGGCACGGTGCCCGCTGAGCGCGGCGGGTGGCGGAGCCCGGTGCATCCCTCCTCACTTGCCGCACCGGCGGGCACCGGGCCCTTTAAGAGCGGCGGCGGCGGCCGTGCCCGTGCCCGCGCCCGCTCCCGGCGGTGCCCGCGGCCACCCCGCACCTGCCGGTAAGGGCCGCGGGAGCGGGGGATGCTCGGGGCCGGGAGATGGCGGCGCCGCGGTGGGGACCGGTACCGGGAGGATGCGGGGACGCTCGGGGGGAGGCAGAGCCCCGGTGCCGCAGGGAAGGCCGGGGAAGATGCAGGGATGCTTGGGAGGATGCAGGGATGCCCGCGGAGGACGCAGGCGTGCCCGGGGCCGCAGGGCTGCCGAGCAGAGCCCAGAGGGTGCCGTGGAGAGCGGCAGTGCCCAAGGTGTCCCTGCTGTGGGGCGTTGCGGGGTGTGCCGGGTTTGCGGGGTGCGGGGGGTGCCCCGCAGCACACAGGGATGGGAGGGGTGTGGAAAGGGTCCCTTGTGCCCAGGGGCTGCTCCGTGTGTGCTCCAGTACCCCGGGAGGGACCGGGATGGGACAGGGACCAGTTGTGCCCAGGGATGAGGGAACAGCCCCCTCCTGCTGCCTCGGGGCTGTAGCCCCACAGGGACCCGCAGCCTCCCCACGCAGGAGTCCCCGGCGGTGGGGCTGCAGCCCCGTGACCCCTGGCGAGGGGCTGGGGGGTGGCACAGGCCGGCAGCACGGGCCGGTGACGGCCGGGCTGGCCATGGAATGCTCTGGAAGCACGTGAGCGTGTGCACGTGTGTGTGAGCGTGCCCCCCGAGTGTGCACGGAGCCGCACGGCTCCCCCACGGCTGCACTGCCGGGCCACGGGGCTTCGGCATGGAAACACCGGGGAGCACCGCGGCGGGGCCGTGGGCAGCCGGCTGGCACCCGAAACCCTCGCTGGCAGCCCTCGGAACGCAGTGGCACCTGCCACCCCCGGGACACTCGGCTCCCTCCCCCGCACGGCCCCTGCCATCTCCTCAGGGCTCACGCTTGGGTTTGTTCGCTTCCATCCTCCCCTCCTCGGGGCTCTGGAAGGTAAGCGGGGAGCCGGGCTGGATGCAGGGGGCTGGCAGCAAAGCCCACGTGGGGGCATGGAGGGGGCCGGGGGTGCAGGGAGGGGGCCGGGGCTGCGGCCCCTCCTCGCCCCGCTGCCGGTGGAGCGTTGAGTCAGCCTGGCTGGTTGTGCGGAGCCGCGGGCTCCTCCGAGCCTCCCGGGGCCCGCGGCAGCGCCGTCCCCCGGCGCTGGCAGAAGCAGATGTGACGTTCATAAATACAGCGGGTGCTCGCGGCGAGGTGCCGGGTTAGAGGGGCGGCATCCATCGGCTGAGCCCTCGCTGCCCAGGGATGTCCCCGCGGCGCAGGAACGCGGCCCCTGGCTGGCCCCGGCACCGCCTGGGACTCCCCGCTCCGGCCAGCGCCCATCCCTCGCCCTGGCTGTGCCAGGGAGCTCCCGCCCTGAGAACCTGCCCTATTTAAATAAGATAACGTGCATTAAAAACACCGAATCCTGGCGAGCTGACAGCGTCTGTCTAAATGTTTATCCCTGTTCCGATCAGGCGCTGTGTTCCCATGACAGCGCCATTAGCACTCGGCATATTTATGGCCTTCCTGGGTGCTGGGCTCCCCATGCTGCGTGCCCAGGGGCCACTGACCCCCCTGCTGTGTGCCCTCTGTGCCTTTCCGTGCCCCCATTGGTGACCCCTGGGCTGGCAGCCATCTCCAGCCCGGCACATCCCTGCTGGGCTGTGCTGGAGCTGCCAGGAATATCGCGGCAGGGAGCGGGACCCACATGTGTCCCCCGCAGCACAGGAGCTGCAGTGCCACGAGGGAAGGAGTGCAGTGAACAGACTGCTCCCCAAAAACCGGCTCCTGCTCCTCCTCCTGCCCACGGGCACCGGGCCATGGGGATGGAGCAGGGATGCTCCAGCTCCTGCACGTCGCTGTCCTGCCCTGTGACCTGGCCTTGCTGGGGCCTCGTGCTCTGGGGACAGCACGTCCTGCTGCCCGGGGGGTCCCGGGCGCTCAGCCCCTGCCCCCCGTGGCAGCAGGGGTGTCGGGAGGGATTAGGGCTGTGTCTGGGAAAGGGCTCACTCGGAGGCGCGGGGCGGCTCAGCGCGGCTCTCCCCGGTGCCGCCGCTCTGGCAACACAAACAAAACCCTCGCGATCAGCTGAGCCGCTTGGGCACCCGCAGCTGCCAAAATCTGCTTTTCACTTCCCCAATCTGCCGGAGCTGAATTTAACCCTGAGCTCGGGTGTGTTTGGGTGGCAGCTCACCAGGAGCGCTGGCGGCGGTTCCGCGGGGCTGGGGGGGCTGCGCTGCCCTGTCCGGGCCTCACCGAACACTCCAGAACCAGAGAAACAGGAGAAAGAAGGGGCAGAAGTGCCTGAATGTGGCTCCCAAGAGGATCCGTGCTGCCTCTCGCACGGCCCCTGCGGGTGCCAAGGCGGTCCGGGCTGCCACCCTCACCCTGCCGGTGCCGGTGCCATCCCCGGTGCAGCCCGGTGCTGGCATGTGCCCGGGTGGCTCCCAATCACCTCTTCCCTACCCGCAGGGATGCACCGTGCCCACCCCGTGATGCCGCTCCATCCAGCTGCCCCGTGACACGGCCCCTGGCTCGGGGGTGACCCGGCAGCCGGACGGGATCCCCGCTGGGGACCTGCCCTGCAGCCACCGCCCTGTTTGCTCGGGCTCCGGCCTCTCCCGTGCGGGCAGAGGGAGAGGCGGAGCCGGCCGCTGGCCCCACGCTGGGGCACACGAGGTAGGAGGGACACGGGGCACTGCCGCACGTCCCCAGTGGGCACCAGGCTGGCCAGAGGGGTTGCCCCCATGTTGCCTTTCTCTGGGTCTCGTGCTGCCCCGGGCAGGGGAGCAGGGCACGGTACGTGGGGCTGGGCGGGCTCACCTGTGCTTGGGGTCCCTCCGGCCACTGCTGGCCATGGAGTACCAGACCCCGTGTGTGTCCCCAGAGATCCCAGAGATGGCCTTCCAGCGGAGCCACCGGCTGAACCTGCTGCGCCTCGTTGTGCTGTTCCTCGTTGCCTTGGCTGGCATCAAGTTCTTCTTCCGCGACAGGTGAGGTGACAGCAGGACCCGGGGGGCCGGGGTTTGTGGCACCCCCTGGGTTGAGCTTGTGTGGTGCCTGGTGCTGGGGGCAGCTGGTGCCCCCGTAACCCCACAGACACCCCCTTCCCTGCTCCACTCCCTGCAGCTTTACCCTGGAGCTGCACAAGCACGTCAGCAAGGACAGCGGGTTCTGGGGGGACACAGGTGACGTCGTCCAGGACATCATCCCCCAGAGCCAGGTTCTGGAGGTCCCTGTGGCAAAGATAATGACCCTGAAGCAAAAGCAGCAGGTCCCCAGGGATGTCAGTGCCACCGAGATGAGGCTGGTCCACCTGGACCTCAAGGGAGCTGCGCCCAGAGTCTCCTACCTGGAACAGGTGAGGATGCCCAGGGACAGGGAGGAGGGGCTAAGGAGGGGAGGCACTGATGGGGTTCAGCCCCTGCTGACACCTGGACTGTGCCATCCCCGCTGCTGAGCCCACCCTGCCCACCCTGCAGGTGTTCCCCCTCCTGTCCCAGCTGGGAGCCAACGGCGTCCTCATCGAGTACGAGGATATGTTCCCCTTCAAGGGGGAGCTGGAAATCCTCAGGTCCCCGTACGCTTACAGGTGAGCAGGGCTGTGTGCCGAGCTGGCTGTGGGGCTGGCGGCCCCCACGGGTCCCGGTGTGCCAGGGGCTGGGTGTGACCTACCTGGCGCCGTGCCCGCGGTATCCACGGTCAGAGTGCCAGGCTGTGCTGCTGGGCACACCAGCAGGTCTTCCTGCCCTGGCAGGTCAATGTTTGTGCCCCTCAGTAAAGTGCACACATATGTGGGGCAACCGGGGCCATGTGGGCAGGGAGCCAGAGGAGGGGGAGGAGGAGGAAGTGCCCCCACGCTCTGCCCTCTGCCCTGGCATCCCCCGCTGAGCCTGTCCCTGCCCTCCCAGCGAGGAGGACATCGAGCGGATCCAGCAGCTGGCGGAGCAACACAAGCTGGAGGTGGTTCCCCTGGTGCAGACCTTTGGCCATGTGGAGGTAGAGGGTCCCAGTCCTGCTCCCCATCCCAGATCACAGGGGTTCCCCTGGACACCCCCCTGATGGCTCCTCCCCACAGTTCATCCTCAAGCACGAGAAGTACCAGCACCTGCGGGAGGTCGAGCGCTTCCCCAACAGCTTCAACCCCCACGTCCCCGACACCCTGGCCCTGCTCAAGAGCATCCTGTCACAGGTGATCGAGAAGCACCGGCGCTCCACCTGGATCCACATCGGTGCAGACGAGGTGGGCAGGGGCTGTGCAGGGACCCCAGCCCTCGCCCCAGGCTCTGGGGGTGCTCCCAGGGGCTGCTGAGCATCTCCCTTCCCCCAAGTCCAGGTTTTCCACCTCGGGGAGGGGATGGACTCCAAGAACTGGATGAGCCATAACAAGGGCGACGTGGGGACCATGTACCTGCAGCACATCAAGGAGGTTCTGGGCTTCCTCACGGCGCAGTACTGGGGGCTGCGGGTGCTCATGTGGGACGACATGCTGAGGAAGATCAGCGTGGGAGCCCTGCGGGGTGAGGGGACAGGGACGGCAGTGGTGGCACCTGTGCCAGGCTCCTCGCTCTGTGCCCACCCTGGCTGGCATCGTGCCCAGTGCCAGCAGGAGCCCGTGCCTTGACCTGGGGGAACGTGGGTCCCGGGGAAGCGTGAGGAGCCCGAGGCTCCCTCCTGCTGCCAGCAGCAACGTCCCCTCGCTGCTGTCCCTGCAGAGTCCGGGATAGCGAAGCACGTCTCACCCGTGGTGTGGTTCTACGCTCCCGACTTCGAGGCCGAGCAGATCGGTAAGGTGACGTGCCAGGCTCCTGGGGTTGGTGGGGGGATGCCCCCCGAGCCCCCCGCAGCCTCCTGGGGACAGTGGCACTGGTGGCTGGCGCCTGTCCCGCTGCAGTGCAGTTCCTCACCAAGTACGTGGAGAGCGGCTTCGAGGCCGTTTGGTTCGCCAGCGCCTTCAAGGGCACCACGGGGCCGGCGCAGGCCTGGACCCCGCTGAGCTACCACCTGAAAAACCACCTGAGCTGGCTGAAGGTGATGCAGGCCGTGCCACGGCTGGCCCCGCTGCGCTTGCAGGGCATCGTGCTCACTGGCTGGCAGAGGTAAGGGGTGGTGGGATCCCCCGTGCCCTCCCGGTGCCCACAGAGCCGTGCTGGCACGGTGGTGGCTGTCCCTGTCCCACAGGTACGATCACTACTCGGTGCTCTGCGAGCTGCTGCCCGTCAGCATCCCCTCGCTGGCCATCTGCCTGCAGACCCTGGTGAACGGTGAGCCCCCAGCCCTGCCGGCATGGCCGGGCTCACCCCCACCTCCCACTGCCTGCCAGACCCCGTCCTGCTGGGCAGGGCACTGGGGGAGCTGGGAGGCAGAGGAGGAAGAGCTTCAGCTCATTCAGTCTTGGGGGTGTGGTAAAGCCAGGGTGAGGCTGAGCTTGTGTCCCAAGCTCTTCTGTCCCTTTCCTCGCCCTCCCAGGGGGCTTCACAGAAGAGGCAAAAAGGAAGGTCCTGGATGTGCTGGGCTTGGAGAGCGTGCAGCTGGAGCAGAGCACCTGGTGCGTGCCATGTTGTTGGGGCAGTTGCATCAGAAGGGATGCACTGGAGGGAAGCAGAGGCTTGGTCACCCAAATGCCCTGGTCCCAGACCTGCCAGGGTGCTGGGGTTCACCACATCAGTGCACCCCACGTGCTAAGCCCTCACCTTCTCCTCCCTTTCCCCAGCGAGGGCAGGGGAACGTTCCCTGGTGTGGAGATCTACCACATGGTGGAGCAGGTTAATGGGCACCTGAAGGAGAGCATCCTTAAGGCCCTGGAGGAAGAGAGGTAACAGGCGGGGGAGCGGTGGCATTGGTGCCTCTGGCCGTGTATTTCCATGGGAGGGAGCCTGCCTGATGTGCAGCTCCCCATCCCCGGTGGCCCCCGTGCCCCCATGTCCCTCGTGCCTCTCCAGTGCCATCAAGGGCTGGTTCAGCCCCTACCACCGGAAGCGCCAGTTTGGGAACCCCCGCAACATGGAGAGCTTTGGCAGCAAGGTGCTGAAGTACGTGGTGCTGGGGGCTGGGAGGAGGCTGCATGGGGCTGGGAGGGGTCCCTCGCAGGAGGGAGCTGCACCCCTGCTCTCCCCCCTCCAGGCTCCATGAGGACTGGGAGAGCTTTGTCCGTGACCTGCGTGCCCAGCTGGAGAGGATCTACTTCCCTGACACAGTGGAGGAGTGGATGGAGGAGAATATCAACCCCTACCTGGACCAGCTGCGGGACCTGGTGCGGGACTACCGGGCCATCATTCGCCTCAACGGCCGGCCCAAGGCCACGTAGGGGCTGCAGCCCCCGGCTCCTGCTGCCCCCCGGCTTTGGGGGCCACCATCGTGTGTCTGTCTGCTGGTGACGCCGTCTGCACTGTACAGAGCCCCTGCACTCCCCCTCCACAATAAAGTATTTTTGTAGATACTGCTGCTTGCTGGGGGGGCCACGGCTCTGCCCCCCAGTGCAGGGAGAGGGAGCTCGGCTGGTGTGGAGGGCTGGGCTCTATCCTGTGACAGCTCCTGGGCCCCTGCTCAGGCTCTGATGGAGCTGGAGGGGCTGGGAGCCACAGGGCAGAGTGTGACAGAGCTCGTGGGGACACCCGTGTGCCTCGTGCTGGCCTCGAGGGTGGCCGTGCCCTCCCTGCACGGGATCCAGCGTGTGGCTGCTGCGTGCGGCATGTCCCGGGCAAGGGCTGGCACCTGGGACGGAGCAGGGACAGAGGGACGTGCAGGGGCCCTGCCAGGCTCCCCAGTGCTGTGTGTGCTTTCAGTCTCTGTGAATCCCTGATCGCTGGGAGCGGTGTGAGCACAGCCGTGGCTTCTTCAGCCTCCGAACTCTGCCTTCATCTCTTCCTTCTCTGTTATTCCAGCACGCGGGCCCCGTGTGCTCCCTGACGCCCCCGCCCCCCGAGCCCGGGCAGAGGCCCTGCTGTGCTGCTTTCCCATCGGAAAGGCAGCTGTGCTGGGGGGATGCGTGGGGATCTCTGCGTGGGATGAGCCCTCCTGCTGCTGGTGCTGTCTCCAGCTCCCACAGTCAGGTTTCCACGTGCCTGTTGCCCACAGTGCCCATCCTGAACCCCCTGTGCCCCAGGCTCTGCCCGTTCCGGGCGCTGGTTTCTCTCGGCGTGTGCAGGGCAGGAACGGGGACATTTCACTGCACATTCTTCTGCTCTGCAAAGACCAACCCGACTTGGCAAGAGCCCGAGGGAGCCGCAGGAACGCCAGGCTGGAGCTCCTCCCGCAAAGCCCGGCTCAGGCGGGGAGGAGGGACAGCGCTGGTGCACCCCACCGGCCCCACTCGTGCTGCCCCGTGTCGTGCCCCGGTCACAGAGGTCCCGGTGCCCGGCGAGGCCGTGGGGGCAGGAGCTGCCCCCTGTGCTGGGTGTCTGGGTGTGGGGGCCCAGCAGGAGGGAGCCGTGGGGCACAAAGGGACCTTTGTTGAGGCGCTCCGGTTGTTATCAGGTGGTGGCAGATGTGAAGGAAGCCCCCGACCCGTGCGGAGCCCCAGCCCCAGCCCCCAGCCCCGGGAGCCCGGCCGCGGCTCAGGGCCCCGTGCAGCGCCCGGCTGCGGGATTAGAGGGCAGATTAGACGGCGTTCAGTGCTGGCAACCCAAATGTCCTGGATTGGAAAGTGGGGGTGGGGAGAGGAGACCGACCCCGCCGTCGCCGAGGGGGGGTCAGCCCGGACATGGGGACTGGGCGGGAGCTGGGGGCTGTGCAGGGCACCCTTGGGCTCCAACTCGGGGGGCACGGACCAGCACGGGGCGGGCAGGGGGCATCGGGGGACAGCTGGGTTCCCTCCTCCATCTTCCCGTCTGCCACGGCGGCTCACACGGGGCTGCAGCTCCCGGTCCCCGGACACTGCACCCACCTGGGACCGCACCCCTCAGTGCCCAGCGCTGTGGTGGCCAGGTGGCTAGCAGCCTTCTGGTCCCGTGTGCCCCAACGCCGGTTTGCTGGAGCTGGGACTGCACGAGGCTTTTAGCTAGGAACTTGTCCGGGAGGGCAGAAATTTGGGCGGATTTCGGGCGAATGATGTCCGTGCTCTGCCCTGATGGCACCGCGGGGACATTAGCGCCTTGTCCATCACTGGCCCATTTCCTATCGGGTTCCTCAGCTTCCTCAGCCCTCGGCACAGCCGGGAACCCTCCGCAACTGTAATGTCTCGGTCATTTCAGCCTTAAAAGTGAAAGAGACGAGTGCCACCGGCCATTGTGTCAACAAAAGTGGAAAATGACGCGGTAATGAGCGCTTTATTTACAGAAATAATGAAGGCTGCTCTTGCCCGGTTTCCGTTATCGGCAGCGCAGGCTGCTGCGATGGCCAGGCGGGACGGGGAGCGGCGAAGGGCACCCTGGAGCCGGGCTGGGGAGCACGCGGTGCCCCGGGAGGGGGTCTGCTGGACCCCCCCGGGATCCTCCCCGAGGAGGTAGAGGTCCCGAGCAGTCGTGTTGCCCCCCGTTCCCCCCGGCCGCTGAGACCCGCCAACTCGTTACACGCCACGGCTGCGCGGCGGCTCCCACCGGGGCGTCCCCCGGGCCCGGCACCGGGGAGGGGGATCCCCGCGCTCCGCCCGCAGCACCGGGCGGCCCCCGCCCTCTCCTCCTCCTCCTCCTCCTCTTGCTCGTCCTCCTCCTCCTCTTCCTCCTCTCCCGCGCTGCCCCCCGCGCTCCCGGTGCGGCCCCCCCGCCCCGCCGCGCCCCGCCCCGGGCGCCCGCCGCCGCCGCCGCCCCCGCCCCCGCCTCCGGAGCGGGCGGGCTGGGCGGGGGGGCTGCACCGTGCCGAGCCGAGCCGCGCCGAGCCGCGCCGAGCCGCCCCCCGCCGCCCCCCGCCCCTCGCCGCGCCGCACCGCGGAGGATGCTCGGGCCGTGAGCCCGCAGCCGGCAGCCCCGGCGCGGCGCAGCCATGGGCAAGGACCAGGAGCTGGTGCAGGCGGTGAAGGCGGAGGACATCGCGGCCGTGCAGAAGCTGCTGCAGAGGCCCAAGCCCGGCAAAGCCAGTGAGTGCGGCGGCGGCGGGGCCGGGCGGGGGGCGGCGGTGTGGGGGGACACACGGAGGGGGGGCACGCATGGGCACCGGCGTCGCAGCAGCGGGCGCGGCGGCTCGGGGCCGCATCCTAGCGCTGCTCCCGGGGCCCGGCCGCGATGCCGCCCTGCCCGCCCCGGAGCATCCCCGGCCCTTCCCCGGCTGCGGCTCGTCGCAGGCGGGCGGGGACCGTAGACGTGCTGAGGACCCCCGGCGGCGCCCCGGGAGGGGCGGGGGGCGCTGCCCGGCGTGGGTCTGAGCATGCCGGCGGGGCTCGGAGCATCCCCGGGCGCTACGCGGGTGCGGAGCTGCGAAGGGTCTCCTCGCCGGTCCCGGGGCACCCCCGGCGCGGGCGGGCTCCGGCCGGGCTGCACTTGCCCCGTACCCGGGAGCAACTCCTGACTCCCCGGGAGCCGGGCCCGGTGCTCCCGGGGGTTTGGGCAGGGTTTGCGGCCGGGCGCATCTGCGTGTGCGTGCAGCGAGTGTGCCCGGCCCGCGCGGGAGAGCGCCGGGGCTCGCTGCCCGCGCACCTCTGCGTGTGTCCGCGCTGCCGCGGGTGCGTGTGCGGCTGTGTTTGGGTGCGTGGGGTGTTTGCGTGGCGGTGTGTACCCTGGCATCTGTGTGTTTGGCTGGGCTGTTGGTGTTTCTCGGTGAGGGGGTGTTTGGATGTCGCTCCGCGGGTATCTCCCGGTGCATCCCTGCGGCTGGCTGTGCACGGCTCCGCGGGTGCGCCGCGGGTGCGTGGCCAGGTGTGAGGCTGCGGGGGCGTGCGTGTGGCTGTGCGTGTGCGTCTCCGGGTGTACGTGTGTATAGCTCCATGAGTATCTACTCGCTGTAGGATGTAACTGCTCCGTCGAGGCGTTCCGCCCGGGACTGAATAATTCATGGTGCTGATGCAGCCGCAGGTTCCAGGCCTGGTGCCGGGACGAGCTGGGCGGCCGGGGACGGTTCCTGGGTACGGACAGGGCCCACGGGGAGCCCCCGTGTGGCTCTGGGTCACTGGACACACAGTCCCTCCATTGCTGTGCCCACTGCCCCTCTCTGCAGGGCCGGCACTCCCCAAATGTGGGCACCCCTGGAGCTGTGCAGGACTGGTGAGATGTCTCCTGTCCCTGGTCATGCAGGGCTGTTTCTGGCTAAGCACGGCCAGTGTGGTGTCCCGTGTCCTGGGGCTGAGCAGGGCTGGCATGGCATTCCCCATGTCCCTGCTCTGGTGTTGCATCCACCGTGTTCACAGTACCCACATGAGGCCAGCATGTGTTTCTTCGTGCCATGCAGGGCGGGCGTGCTGTCCCCCATGTCCCCAGTGCCATCGTTGCTGTCACTACTGAGGGACTGTGCAGGGCAAGAAGAACCTCCAGCTCAGAGCCCACTTCATTCCAACCCACTCCAGACATTGCTGCTGCCGTGGCCTCCTGGGGCAGTATGTGGGTATGGGGACAATGCCTGGCCTGTGCCCAACAGGGTCCCCACACACCCTTCTCCAGTCCCTGCTGGCCTGGGCACACAGCTGGCGTTGCTGTGGCAACAACCAGAGGTGCTTGAGTGCCACCACCTTCTCCTGCATCCCTGTCCTTCCCAGCGCTCTGCTCCATGTCCCACGGCCGAGCCCTCTGGACACCAGGCAGGGTGGCCACAGGGGCCAGCAGTGCTCCCTGTGCCAGGATCACAGGTTAGGGACAAGGGACACCCAGTGGGGCTAAACCTGGTCTTGGGGTGGATGCTCACCCCATTCCCTTGCTGGGCTGCCCATCTCCAGCTCTGCTGGACCAGTTGGTGCCAGTGCTGGGCTCATCTGGGGCCATTTCCCCACCGGACCCCGCTCTCCCCTGTGGCCGCGGGTGCCACGTGTGCGGTGGGTGCTGTGCTCCCAGCCAGGGGTGCTCAAGTACCTCTGGCCATGGCAATGGGGCTGGAGTGGTGCATGGAGTGGGAGAGCACCGAGCAGGGCTGTCCCCACCCGTGGTGTCCCCACGTCCCCTCCAAGTTCCGGTCCCACGCATGCTTACGGCGCTCCCCGCGCTGCGCGGCACCAGCAAGATTTGTAACTTAGCTTGTTATCTGGATAATATCCTATTCATGTGGGGTTTAATAAATGAGATTTTAAAAATCCTTGCGTGAATTAGCGCGGGTTGCTATGGTGACATGGGGCCCCGTTTGGTGTGAGTGTGGGTTCGGGGCCCGGGCCGGCCGCAGCGCACACCGCGCCTGCTTCCCGGGCATCCATAATTGATGAGGTTGTCTGAAAGTTGCGCAAATCAGATGCAGGGATTTGGCAGCAAACTGTTTCCCTCCCTGTCCCCTCCTTCTCAGTGCTACCTCGAAGAAATGTGGTGACTTGGCGTTTTCCCCTCAGCTCCAGCACCGTGGGATGGGATGGGACTGTGGGGTGTCTCCAAGAGCACCCGTGCCCACTGTGCCATCCCTGTCCTGGGCACACGGGGCTTTGGGCGGTGGGAGATGAGCCGTGCCGTGCCGTGCCGTGCCGAGGATCCACAGTTCCGTGGCTGTGGAGGGTTGGAGCGAGCTGGCTCCTTCCCTGCGGGGCCGGCGCTGCCAGCAGCTCATCCACATTGGGAATGGCTCCTGTGTGGTGCTGCCGGTGCCGAGTGTGGCACCTCCAGCCAAGGGTTGGATCCTCTGCTCCAGTCTCTCTTCCAGCCAGGCTGGGGGCTCTGTAAAGCACTTCCACACACTTCCACTTCGTGTGGCCAAGGAGATGTTCCAGCACGTGGCCCTGCAGGACTTGTGTCCTGGTGTGCTGTTGGAGCCCTGGAGCCACCCGAGGCTGGGTTAGCCACGCTGCCTGGCAGGGATCAGGGCTGGGCACAGAGCTCTGCATCCCCTGTGTCCTGCCACGTCAGGGTAACCCTGGGTAACCCAGCCCAGCCTGGGCCCACAGGCTGAGGCCTGGGCAGCTCTCAGTGTGCCCCCACTCCGGGCAGGAGAGCCCTGTTCCTGCAGTGCCACCTGTGCAGGGCTCTGCATCCTGCCCTGCCTGTCACTGGCAGCAGCTCTGGCATCTCAGGGCTTGTCCCATCAGTCCAGGCCCTGCTGCCATGTGCTGGTCCTGCCCTGCCAAGGAAGTGTCCTGCTGTCCCTGGGGAGCCATCCTGGGATGTGAGTGGAGCTGCACTGGCTGGGTGGGGATGTTCCTTCACCAGTGCTCCAGGATTCAGGGACAGTGGGAAGCAGAGCCAGAGCGCCTGGGGACATGGGCTCTGGCAGGGCCTCACCAGCTGCCTCCTGCCCTCCGGTGTGTCCTCCTGCCCAGTGGCCAGTTAATTCTGGGTTTTCTTGCCTGCAGTTGATTGCATTCATAATCTGCTCTGATAACAGTATTTAATAAAACCGGGCTAATATGGCGCAGTTAGGAAATGTCTTTGACATTTTACAATTCAATTTCCATGCAGTAAAAGGCAGGGCAGATGCAAATCCAATTGTGGTGCAGTGCCCAGGGCACACGTGGCTGGCAGCCACCGGAGCTGCCCGGTTCCCCTGGCCCTGTGGGAAAGCAGGAGCCTTCCCTGGGAGGCAGCCACCCCTGATGGCTCCTGCTGCTGCTCCCTGGACACAGGCACTGGGCAGAACCTCCCTGCTGACAGAGAAACCCAGGCAGAGATGAGCAGATGATGCTCACTGGAATGCTGGAGCCCCTGGATGCTGCTGCCTCTGGGGCCATCCAGAGGTGCTGGGCATTAAGAAGGGGCTGGGGGGCCAGATCCTGTGGCAGCTTGGCCAAAGAGGTGCTGGGCCCGTGCATCCCCCGTGGTGTGGCCAGGCACTGCTCCCACGCCTCCCCCCATGCCCTTGGCAGGGATGAAGGGGCGGAATGCCAAGGGGATGGGCTGGGACAGCGGGTGATGCCAGCAAGGGGAGATGCCGGTGCATCCCAGGCGTGTCCCAGGCACGGGCTGTGCTCTGAGCTCTGCTGACAGGCAGGTTCCTGTCAGGGCCCAGCAGCTCCGGCTGCTGCCCGACTCATCCACGTGTCAGCGGGTTCCTCATAAACTTCTTGGGGTTTCCAGCCCGCGTGCGAAGCCTCGCTCCCAGCAGGACTTGGCAGGCGGGTGTGAGCTGGTGTGTGCCAAGTTTCCTTCCAGAGGGGCACGATTGCTCAGCCTGGGGTGACTTCTCATTATTTTACATTTCTTGCCTCTGTGGCTGGGCCGAGCTGTGCGTGCAAAGCCTCCCGTGCCCCCCTGCCCCCAGCACAGCCCCCGTGTCCAGACTGGCCGCAGGGCCCCTGCCCAGCAGGAGTGCTCTGGGGACCTGGGACAGTTGGCCACTGCCATCGAGGAGCAGCGGGCCGTGGGCCGGCGGCTCCGTTCCCAGCTCCCTCACTGGCCTGGATTTTCTCTCAGCAGTCCCAAATTCACCTGGCTGGACACCAAGCAGCCCTTTGGCAGCCCCTCGTGCGGGGCTCTCCCACGGCTGCCGGCTCCGGCTGTTTGCTGCACGAGGACCTTGCTGCCCCTGTGCTGGGGGGTGACACTGTGGGGACGTGGCAGGGCCAGCCTGCACCCAAGGGTGACAGTGCTGGCAGTGAGCAGGCAGGCCTGAGTGCTGAGGGTGCCCTGAGCTTCTCTCCACAGCCGTCCCAGTCGCTGCCAGCCCATCGTGGTTTCCAGTAGCCAGGCTGGCGTCTGGCTCCTCTCCTCCTCTCTGCACTCCCTTTAACCCTTCCCTCCCCTTCCCAGCTGCTGGGAATGGCTGTGATCAGTCCCCTGCCCATCTCGGTGTGCCCAGGTGCCCCCAGCCCCTTCTCCTTCTCCACGTGTCCGCAGCAGCCACAGCAGCAGTGCCTGGGGATGGCAGCTCCATGGTGCTGTGCCAGGGCCCGGGTGGGTCCCAAAGCAGTGCTGGGTGCTCAGTGAACACATTCCTGGGCTCGTGGCAGGTGGGAGCTGTGGCAGGGCTGGTGGGCTGTGCTGGAGGGGAGGGCCCAGCTCTTGGGTGATACCTGAGGTTGTTCCCCACATCAATGTCTGTCCTGGTGCTGGTGCTGGCTGCTGTGTGCTGGGAACGGTGCTCAGCACTGTTGGGAGAATGTTGGAGAATAAATTTGCTGATATTTAATGACTGATGCTGGTCCTGCTGGGCCAGGTTTCTGTTCCAGTGAGGGAGAGGCATTGGGAAGCAAAACTCAGGAGTGCCTGCATGGACACTGTTGTTCTGTCACTGTTTTGTGTCCTGTTCCTGGCCAAGCGTGCTGCAAGGGTGGGCCATGCCCAGCAGGTCACCGAGCCAGTGTGCAGTGCTGTTGTGACCTCTGCCCTGGCTCACCATCCTGCCCCACATCTGGGGCACGTGGGACTTGCCCTCCTGGTTCACGGGGCCAGTGCAGCCCACCTGGCACAGGAGTGATGCCACCCGTGGGCTGGCTCATTGCGCCAGGCTGAGAGGGATCTTTAAGCTCTAATGAAATGTTAATAGTATTTTCCAACTCAATACGGGACTAGAAAATGAGGTGTTTAATGCTGGGCTCTGCAGCGACAGGAGCAATCAGCCTGAGAAATGGGAAGCTGGGGTGCAGAGCTGGCCTCGCCTCGGCCTGACAGCCCCGTGCTGCCAGGACCGCTCCGGCGATGGATGGGTACCGGTGCTGGCACGAGCCATCCGGTGGGGCAGCACCGTGCTGGGAGGGCGTGGGAGAGCCGCTGGCCGGGAGTGCCAGCTCTGCCCGCATCTCCTTGGGTGTCCCCACCAAGGTCACTGCCGGCCGCCAGGAGAGCGCCCAGCAGATGGAGGTGGCTGTGGGGCTGGGGTGCCCTGGGGCACGGCAGGACGAGGGGACCGCAGCGCTGTGCCCTGCCATGGTCCGTGTCAGCTGGAGATGGTGCCCGAGCAGCCACCACGGGCTCTGCGTCTCGGCGCTCGGGTGGCTGGGCGCTCCTCCCGTGTGCCCCTCCGCATCCCTGTGCACCCATCGCTGTGCACGCGTGTGCCCGCGGGCACGCGTGCAGCCAGTGCGTGGCCCAGCCCCTGTGCATCCATGGGAACGCGTGTGCAGCGTGTGCCCGAGCGCCTCTGCCCCGTGCCCCCGTGCCCGTGGCCGCTCCGCTGCCCACGCCGCCGCTGCCTCCCGCCCGGCCGCCGTGGGGCCGGGCCCTGGGCACGGCCGGCTCGTGGCGGCAGCAGCCGCTGATCCCTTCCAGATGGGGCTGCCGGAGCCCCGCGCCGCCTCCTCGAGAGGCCCCGCGGGGTCCCGGCCCGCGGCCGCGGGAGCCGCTGGAGCGGAGACAAAGCGGCGGCTGCCCGGCTCCTGCATTGCAGCTGGGCTGTTTACGGCAGGCGCGCTCCTCGCAGCCCTGCAGCTCCGCAGCAGCCCGCTCCCTGGGCGCTCCGCGTCTGCCTGAGGCTCGGTCCTGCTCGGCCCTGCACCGCCCCTGCCAGCCCCCTTCCTGTGCCCGCCGTGCTGGGGACACTGGGGACACTGGGGACGCTGGGGACCCTGGGACGCGTCCTGCAAGCCCAGCGCCTCCCCTGCAGCGCTGCCAGCCTGCCGGGAGCAGTGTGAGGCCTCCGGCCGCGCTCCTGGATGATGCACGGCATGGCCTGGCTGCACATCCCCGCTGTCCACCCACCCCGGCGGCCACTGGCACACCGCTGAGCTGCCAGGCCCTGTGCCCGCAGAGCTGCCCACGCCTGTGCCCGTGCTGCCCCTCCACTCCCGCCGGGAATGCAGCCCTGATGCAGAAGGTGGGCACGGTGCACCGACCGTGGATGAGGACAACTGACAGCTCTGAGGGCATCACGTTTGAAATAGAACCTGCGGCCTGTTTTGCCGTGCATGGCTGGGAGCTCAGAGCCGGCGCTGCAGCAGCGCCTGGAGACTCTGATGGATCTGGGCCGCCTGCACACAGATGTGCACACGCTCAGGGCACATCGGGAGCTGATCTGGGCTGCCTGCACACAGGTGTGCACACGCTTAGGGCACACCGGGAGCTGATCTGGGCTGCCTGCACACAGGTGTGCACACGCTCAGGGCACACCGGGAGCTGATCTGGGCTGCCTGCACACAGGTGTGCACACGTGTGCACACGCTGGGAGCTCCCGCCACTTCCCAGTGCTGCTGCACCGTGCCGGGTTCATGGGAGGCCAGGGATCACTGCCGTGTCTTGGTTAATGATGCTTTAAGATGCACAAAGCCCCAGGTCCCGCCCTCCAGCCAGCGTGGACAGGGCCCCTCCTGCCAGGGATCCGTGGCTGCGCAGAGGGGGTGAGGAGGGGGAGGACCCGGGGAGGATGAGGAATAGGATGGGGATGGGGTAGGATGGTCTCTGCCCCAGGGTGGAGGTGAGTAGAGTGCATCCACCTCTGTCTGCTCCCGTGTCCCGAGGAGGTGCAGTGCCAGCCGTGCTGGGATGGATGGACGGGCAGACACAGGTGACAGTGGCCCTGAGCAGCCACGTCCCCATCCCTGCCATGCCAGCCTCGCTGTGCCAGCAGTGGCTCCTTCCAGCCAGGGTGATTACTGAAAATTACCTGTTTGCCACAGGCTGGCAATTAGGGCTCCCTGTAAGCGACACCAACATTCATTTCCGCGGAGACGAGTGTGGGCGTGCGGCTGGCACCGGGCACGGCGGGCGGCTGCGACGCCCGGTGCTGGTCCCTCGTGTCCCACCCGTGGGGGACAGGCAGCACATCCCTGCGCTGTGCAAGCTCCTGCCCGTCCCTGCTGCCGTTCCCCGCATTCCTGGGTGCCCTGGGCAGAGCCACCAGGGAGCCCCTGCTCAGCAGAGCCCCGTGTGGTACTCGGGGCGCTGGGGGGCTGGCACTGCCCCAAAGGGGTCCAGCTGATGCAGCGTGGCTTGGCCTGGCTGCATGGTACCACACGGCAAAGGTCAGGTGAGGATATGACTTGGGAATACAGGGAGAGAGCGGGGATCTCCACAGGAGCTGCTGGTGGGTGCTGGGTCCCCTGGACAGCTCCAGCCCTGGTGGGTCGGCTCTGCCCTGGGAACATCTGTGTCCCCTGTCCCCGCCTGCTCTGGTAGCCCACGGAGTCAGCCCTGCGCCATCCCATGGGACTGAAAAGTTTCCTTTTTGTAAAAATAAAAGCATCATAGTGGAGTCCCTGCTGCCTTTTGAAAGCTGCATTTAAGCTGCTTCCTGCAGCCCCAGGGGACAGCGCTGCGCCGGTGACTCAGGCTGCCAGAGCCCAGCCAGCCTCCAGTGCAGATTTCGCCACTCCCTGAGGAAGGCTCTGCCAAGGATGGGCATCCAGAGCACCTGTACCTGTGCTGGGCACATGGGCAGCATCCCCTAAAAGTGCCTTGGGATTTGGGGAATGGCTGGTGGTGGGCAGTGGGGCACACAGCTGTGGGTGTGCAGCCGTGGTGGGCAGCTGTCATCCAGCTCTGGTGGACACTGGGAGGTCCAGCTGCAGTGAGAGGTGTACGTCCAGCTGTGATGGACACCGGGCTGTCCAGCTGTGGTGGGCAGCAGTTACCCAGCTGTGCTGAGTACTGCTCTGCAATGGCTCCATCCCATCCCAGCCACCTCTTAGCCCCAGGCAATCCCTTTCCCTGTACAACGAGCTTCCCGGTGCATTATTTATACAGTCCAGATCGATCGGAAGATGATAACGGCTTCATTAGCATCTGAGCATCGCCGGCCTCAGCGCCTGACACGACCTTGGCTGCAGGAGTACAAGCTTTTCCCTGTCAGAACCAGCTCCCCGATGTCACCATCATCACCAGACCCAGCCAGGGCTGCTGTGGCTGCTTCAGTGGGGTCCCCACCATGGCCCCTGCCGCCGTGGGGACCCCATCCTTGCAGTAAGGAATAAGACACCCCCATGCCAGGGCTCCTCGTGCAGTGCCCGTTGTTTGCGTGGTGCTCGTTAGCAGGGATATAATTAAGAACAGCTATTTTGGATGCTTCCTTTATCCGGCAGCTCCCAACGATGCCGCTGCAGGATCCTCCCCCCTGTCTCTGAAATAGGCGCTTGCCTTGAATGTCTTCCCTGTGGATATTCACTGCTTGTGGGGTCCTGTTGTGTTTGTGGGGGGCACACGCAGGGGTCTGGCTGCCCAAGTGAGCTGGGGAGTGGGGAAGCAGCAGGGACGGGGCTGGAGGGGAGTGGGGTCACTGCAGAGGGGTGAGGGAAAGGATGGAGAGGAGGATTTGGGGGGGTTCTCCTGGCTGATCCTCTGCCGCCATGCTGGGGAGGGGGCAGCAATGCTTTTCCCTCATTAAGTAGATGTTGATTTAGTGGAGGCTGGAGCCATCTGCTTGGAGCAGCCGCCTGCTGCCTGCGGGGGGGAGCTGGGTGAGGATGTGCTTCGTCAGCGGGGGCTTGGCCGGGAGCCCCCATGCTCCGACCGGGCATCGATCGCTGCTGGCGCTGCGCTGGCTGCAGACGCAGGGGCTGGCGCATGAGCACGTGAGGGGGTGCTGGGAAGGGAGAGGAGCCCCCTGAGGGGTCCCACCATGTGGGGCCGTGGCCTTGGACACGTGTGCAGGGAGGCGATGGGGCAGCTGGGCACGGAGATTTCACTGCAACATGCACTGGGGTGCCCAGAGCTGCGCTTGGCCACTGGGGTCCCACCATGGCATACACCGGCCACCTGGGCAGAGGTGTGTCCATACAGCCTGTTCTGGGATACCTGGAGCAGTGGCTGGGCACAGTGGTCTCCCCGTGGCATGTACTGGGATTCCTGCTTGGGCATGGGGGCCTCCATGTGGCCATGCATCACAGTGCCCAGAGCTGTGGTTGGGCATGGGGGTCTCTCCTGGACATGCCCCAGGACACCCAAAGCAGCTGCCAGGCACAGTGCCAGGAGCCAAGGTGACGCGCGGCTGGACCCTGGGGTCGGGCAGATTGGGTTGCCCCTGCACAGGCCCTGCACGTGCCAGTGGCTCGTGCGTCGCCCGCGCCGCGGTGCCCGCCGGGGCCGTGGCTGCCGCAGGGCCGGCGCGTGGCGGGGGAGCCGGGGCCAGCGAGGAGCTCGCTGCACACGGAGCGCCAGGCTCAATCCAAGCGTGATTTAGCTCCTGCAGTCCCTGTGCTTAAGTGGAGGCATTTCTGGGAGTAGTGACAGGGCCGCTCCCGCGGCGGTGTTTACTCTGGCAGGCGCTGTTTATAGCTGGTGTCGATGGCAGACGCTGCGGCTCCCGGTGCACACCGCAGCCACGGGTCATAGCCACACCCGGTGGTGCCAGGTCCTGTGTGTGCCCCCCTTTCCTGGGGCCGGCATCATGGTCCTTCCCCAGGGTGTTTGTGGGGTGCAAACTGCTCTGAGAATGGTGGAGAGCTGGGCCACGAGGTATCAGGGGAGCCCTGTGATACCACATGGCACAAGCATCACCTGAGCAGCCCATGGGGAGCCAAGAGGGGACACTGGGGTGTCCCAAGGATGGTGGCGGGGCTCAGGCTGTCTGAGCAAAGATGTGCCACCCCTGTGAGAGCACCTTCCTGCTGGCATCTGATTCTGCATGGAGAGGGCAGGATGGTGACTGCAGGTGCTCGGTGGTCCCTGCCACCCCTCCAGTGATCCCAGCAGAGAGGACAGCCAGGAACACACTGGGTGCTCACTGGCAGTGTGGCCATGAAGGAACTCTGCTCTCGTCCCCACTGTGCCCATCTCCTTTTGCTGCCGATATTTTTAATTGGAAGCACTCAGCTCCCTTCTCTCTCTCTTGTTAGTGGAAGAATTTTCCTTGTCATTAATTCCCAGCCATTAATGAGCTCTCCTGGCTCTTGTTGCCCCCAGACAGGCTGCAAGTCTCACTGAGGACCTGGTGACCAGGGCACCCATCCTTCTCTCCTGCTCTGGGACCTGGGGTTTTTCTGAGACCCCAGTTGGGCTCCATGCTCCAGCTGCCTTCGGCGTGCTGACGGCCACTTCCAGAGCTTTAAAAAAGTCAAACCACTGCATGGCTGGAAGTCACTGACTAAGCACTTGGCACGGGCAGTGATGGAAATGCTAAACATATTTTGGCAGCTGCAGCCTCTCCTGCAGGTGCAGGGAGGAAAAATTTGCCGCTATGGTGCGTTGGGGTGATTTGGTGATGGTGGCTTGGTGATGCCGAGGGTGACACGTGCCTGGGGATCGCCAACGGCATCACCGCTGCACCCTGATGGCCGGACATTGCCCCATCCCAGCCCCTCGCTGGGATGAACCCGTGGGAAAGGCCAGGCACTGCAGACCTGCCGACAGCGTCCGTCCGTCCATCTGCAAGGACCCATTAGCCGGAGCGAGGCCCGTCTCGGGGCCCGAGGTTGGAGCCAGTGCCGGGCACGGTGCCGCTCCTGCGCCCACGGCTCCTTTTGTCCGCTGGCCCTTTGCATCCCTGGGGGGCAGCTCGGCCCCTTCTCCTGGGAGCTGGTTCTTGGCACGGGGCGGCAGCGGAAGCGGCGCTGGGCTCCTCTCCACCGGAGCTGAATGGCACCTTTGTTGGGGACGCTGGCGGCAGCACGGGGCTGGCGGGGACTGGGTCATTCCTGGTGTCACAGGGGCTCTGCCCACCAGTAATGTCCAGTTCTTCCCAGGGGAGCATGGGGATGCTATGGCAGGGATGGCATTTGGGGGCTTCTGTGGCATTCCTGTCCCCCCCTACACCCTGGGGACCCCATGGTGCCCCCATCCCTCTCCAGGCACCCTGCAGTGCTCCTTCTCATCCCACATGAATCACCTCATCTGGGAGGAGAGCCTGGGGACCTGGTGGCTGGAGGGTGGTTGCCGTGGCTGATAGAACCCGTCCTCTGCAGTTGTCACCTGTCACACTGGGCTGTGTCAGCATTAGCAAATGTCCTGCAGCTCGGACAGCTGGGCAGCCCTGGAGTGCAGGAGGGGGCCACCTCTGGGTGTCAGAGCCTCTGTCCTGGGCCCATCTGCGCTGCGTGGCCTGGGCAGGGCTGGCTCAGCCTGGCACCACTCCCCAGGCTTGAGGGTCAGGGCTGGACACAGCCACCCCTCCTGCTGCTGGTGCCCTCTGAGCCCCATTTGTCCATGCAGAGGCTCCTGGGCTGTGGTGCAGCCCTTGTGTCCAATAATTCAATAAACACGAGGACACTGACGAGGGGACATGGTGGAGGGGGAGAGAGAGAGAGAGCAGGGCCATGGCCAAGGTGCACAGGGAGTGTCTCTGGCCCCACATTCCCCTTCCCTGCCTGAAGTAGCCCCTTCCAGCCAGCTTCTTCCAACAAGAGCTTAGCTTGCTCCTGCCTTTGAGTGCCTTTGCCCATTCTCCCTGCCAGGCCATGCAGCCTTTGGGTCCTCTCCCATGGACTCAGGGCTGTGCTGGAGCTGTGCTCGCTGTGTTGGGCTCAGGGGCTGCTGTGTGGGTCCCCCACCCGGGGCTCTGCCATGCTGCTCCCACCCTCCTCTTCCTTCTCCTCCCGCTCTCGCTCCCGCCGTGGGAAGAACAGCTCACTGGAAAGCCTGAGTGGCATTTTTCGGGTAAATCTTATGTAAATCTGGCTCCATCCCTCCTTGTGCTGCTAATTGGATTGCCCCGGCGCGGTTTAATTTCCCAGAAGCGTGGGGAGGGCAGTGCCAGGGGGGCTGGGGGTACAGGGGAAGGTGCTGAGCTCTGCCCGGCAGGGGCTCCACGGGGCCATTCCAGAGCCTCAGCCAGGTGGAGGAGCCAGGGGGGAACCCCAGGGAAACCAGGGGAGAATGGGCAGAACCTGGTGCCAGGAGGAGCCCCCCGGGCTCTGCCACCTTCAGCAGGGACCCCCACCCCGAGCCTCCTGAGCTGCAGGGAGCCCCAGCCTTGGTAGGTAGGGAAACCTGGAGCTGCCCCCACGTCACCTCCCTGGTGTGCCCCCTGTCCCTGCACCAGCCACCTCCTCTAACATCCTGCCCCCTTCCCTCCCTTCCAGAGCTCCTCGGATCAGCAAAGAAAGTCAATGTCAACTTCCAAGACACGGACGGGTGAGTGGGAGCCCAAGCCCGGGCGTGGGTCCCGTGGGGTGCATGCCAAGGGTGCTGTGAGCAGCGGGTGCACCTGCGTGTCTGTGTGGGAATGCCAGGCTCTCCGAGCTGCCAGCTCCAGTGCCGGGACCCTGGCCCCCATTAGCCCGCGTGGCCGAGCCCTGCCTGCACCCAGAGCCCGTGCTGGCCTGGAGCAGCCACGGGCACCAGAGGAGGCAGAGGCAGGGCTGTGCCCCACATCTCACCACGCTTTTCCCAGCCCTGTGGGGCTCCTCGGGAGCTGTGCAGGGATCAGCCCTGTGGGGTGCCGGGTGGGAGAGCCGTGACCCCGCCAGGCGGGAGCGGCGCAGAGGGGCCGCGGATCACCCCCGCTAATTACACTAATGAGGCTGCAGGGAGGCAGCCGGGGCCCCGCGCAGGAGGGGGCTGCCGTGGGAGTGCTGCTTGTGGGGCTGGGCAGCAGCGGCCCCCGGCTGCCCCCGCCCCGAGATCCCGCTTGAGCGGGGCAGCAGCACGATGCCACTTGTTCCCTTGCGTGGCTCCGCTGTGGCCAGGGAAATGCCAGGGAGCGCAGCAGCTGCTCAGCAGCGGGAGGCCATGCCCTGGGGACGCACGGCCACGGCAGCCCGGCTGCCTCCTCATCCTCCTCACCAGGGTGGTGGCCTGGTGGGCATCCCCTGGTACTTGCCAGCTCTTCGCTGTGCCGGGGGCGATGGGGCATCACCCCAGGGGCCACCTCTTGCTCCGCGGAGCCAGCTGAGCTGAGCTCAGGAGGGCTGAGCATCGCGGCAGGGCTGGGGAGCTGCAGGCAGGGCCCGGCTCGTATCCCGCTCCTGGAAGGTTCAGGGGGTGCTGAAGCAAAAGGGGAGCAGCCTCCCGCCTCTGGCGCTGCTCCTGGAAAGGATCCCCCGGGATCCAGGCTGCAGCCTGGCTGTGCTCTGCTCTGTGTGAGCTCAGCCAGCCCCGTGCCTCAGTTTCCCCATCCCAGCAGTGCTGGCTCGTTCCGGCCGGGAGTGCCGTGGGTGAGCGCCCTGCTGGTGTCCCCGCGCTGGCCCCGGGGCCAGTGCCCTGCTCGGCTGGGCCATGAGGTGCCCGAGGGACGCCCCGAGGCAGCCCCGGGGAAGGCTGCGATTTGCACCATCTTGAGCGGATTTGAGCAGGGCGCTGGAGCGGAAAATGTTGACATTTCTCCGGCAGACGCTGGGATCGGCCTCCTGTGCAGGCTGTCTGCTCACATCGCCGCTCCCCGCCGGGGATCGCAGCCGGCGGCTCCGCGGGCATCGCGGCGCCTGGAGCCTGCTCCCCACGGGGCCGCGTCCCCTCGGCCGGGGGCCAGGGGAACAGGGCCAGGGGGATTGGCACCCACACCTGCCCCTTGGGCAGCGGGCAGCCAGAGAGGCCGGCGTGTCCTGGGGGCTCCGCGGCCCATCCCCATGCTCCGGTGACACCGGGGTGGCCCCGGACAGGGGATGGGGACGCCGTGCGCGGCCAGGGCCGGAGCAGCGGCGCGGTGGGTGCCAGCGCAGCCGCACGGAGGATGCCGCTGCCGGGAGCACAAGTAGGTCAGCTCCTGGCCCGCTTCCCAGGCGGGAGCCTCCGGCTCCGGGAGCTGCGAGAGCAGAGCGGGTGCGGGGCCGGGGGGCTTTCCCCACCCCACAGCCCGGCCCGACACCGGGCAAGGCAGCGCTGCCATCTGTGCTCATGGCCGCGCCGCTGGGGCCAGGCTGGGGGAAGTGGGTCAGTGGGGAGGGGGCTCCCCGGCACCCCCACCCTCACTGGGACGCCCCCGTGCCTGCCCTGCCCCCCAGCTCCAGCCCGGCGGGGTCTCAGCATTCCCAGGCCTGCCGCAGCTCTCACCCCAAAACCTCACAGAGGCTCGTGGGGGTGGCTTTCCCAGGGACGTGTGCACATGGCGGGCAGAGCAGCCCCGGGGTGCTGCAGGGCTGCAGGTTTGAGGCCCTGGTGCTGGGCAGGGGGTGGCAGGGCTGTGGAGGGGACAGGCCTGTGGCCCCTGACACCCCCTCGGTCCCCAGGTTCTCGGCTCTGCACCATGCGGCGCTTAACGGCAACACAGAGCTCATCTCGCTGCTGCTGGAGGCACAGGCTGCCGTGGACATCAAGGACAACAAAGGCGAGTCCCCGGCTCCTGGCCGTGGCCCCCTGCCCTGTGCCCCCCCAGGCTCTGCGTGCTGTGATGGCACATGGAAGGCTCATGGCTTCTTGCCCCTGCAGGCATGCGGCCCCTGCACTACGCGGCCTGGCAGGGCAAGAAGGAGCCCATGAAAATGGTGCTGAAGGCAGGTTCCTCTGTGAACATCCCGTCGGATGAGGGCCAGATCCCCCTGCACCTGGCAGCGCAGCACGGGCACTACGACGTGGTATGGAGGGTACGGGGTTGGCGAGGGGCTGGTGCCACCCCTCCACCCCTGCCCTCACCGGGTCGGGGTCTTGCTTGTCCCCAGTCGGAGATGCTCCTGCAGCACCAGTCCAACCCCTGCATCATGGACAACTCGGGGAAGACGCCCCTGGACCTGGCATGCGAGTTTGGCCGGGTCGGGGTAAGTTCTCGCAGGGCTGGGCCCTCCTCTGGGGACTGGGAGGGGACAGGGACACTGTGAGTTCCCTGGGGAGGGGACAGGGGCACTGTGACCCAGAGCGGGACAGGGACACTGTGAGGTCCCTGAGAAGGGGACAGGGGCACTGTGAGTTCCCTGGGGAGGGTACAGGGGCACTGTGAGGTCCCTGGGGGGGACAGGGGCACTGTGAGGTCCCTGAGAAGGGGACAGGGGCACTGTGAGGTCCCTGGGAAGGGGACAGGGGCACTGTGAGGTCCCTGGGAAGGGGACAGGGGCACTGTGAGGTCCCTGGGGGGGACAGGGGCACTGTGAGGTCCCTGAGAAGGGGACAGGGGCACTGTGAGGTCCCCAGGGGTGCTGGAGCAGCTGGAGGGGCACGGGGATGGCCGGCGCTGGGGGTGTGCGGTGCCACCGCTGCAGGGGAGCTCTGGCCGCTGGCAGGGGGCAGGTGGGGGCCGGGGGCCGCAGCCCCGGGGGGCGGCCGAGCCGCCCTTGCAGCCCTGCTCCGTCTGTGTTTGCTGAGCCAGGTGGTCCAACTGCTCCTGAACAGCAACATGTGCGCGGCACTGCTGGAGCCCAAACCGGGGGACACCACCGACCCCAACGGCACCAGCCCCCTGCACCTCGCCGCCAAGAACGGCCACATCGACATCATCCGGTGGGTGCCGTGGGCAGGGGTGGCAGTGCCAGTGCCCCCCCGTGCCCCGCTGACCCCACTGTCCCCCACAGGCTCCTGCTGCAGGCTGGCATCGACATCAACCGGCAGACCAAGGCGGGCACGGCGCTGCACGAGGCCGCTCTCTGCGGCAAGACCGATGTGGTGCGGCTGCTGCTGGATGTAAGGGCCCCCCTCGGCACCCCCAGACGCCCCCAGGCACCCCCAACCCAGCCAGGGGCTGTGGGAAGGGGGTGACCCCACAGCTGGAGACTCAGAGCAGCTTGTGCAGCTCTCCCAGGGAGCAGAGCTGAGGGTTCTGGAGGGGACACACCAAGGCACTGAGGGTCCTGGGGGGTGCACACCGAGGGGCGAGGGTCACAAGGGGGGTACACACGAAGGTCTGAGAGCTGTGCCCGCCAGCTGCTGGTCTCCTGGTGGCCTAGGGAGTCCCAGGGGTGGCAGGATGGGGACCAGCCTCCTCCCAATCCCTCTCGGTGCCATTGCAGAGCGGGATCAACGCCCACGTCAGGAACACCTACAACCAGACGGCTCTGGACATCGTCAACCAGTTCACCACCAGCCAGGCCAGCAAGGAGATCAAGCAGATGCTGCGGGGTAGGGGGTTGGAGGGCACAGAGTGGCCGTGCTGGCACGAGGGGCGCCGGGCCGGGGGTGCCAAGCCCCGTGGGGTGAGCGGCTGGTGACGCTCCCCTTCTGTCCCGCAGACGCCTCTGCAGCTCTGCAGGTCCGGGCCGTCAAGGACTATTGCAACAACTACGACCTGACCAGCCTCAACGTGAAAGCCGGGGACGTCATCACCGTGAGTGCGGCCGGGGGGGCCGGGGACACCCCGGTGGCAGTGCCAGCCCCTGGCCCGGCCCCTGACCCGGCCCCTCCCGCAGGTGCTGGAGCAGCACGCCGACGGGCGCTGGAAGGGCTGCATCCACGACAACCGCACCGGCAACGACCGCGTGGGCTACTTCCCCTCCAGCCTCGTCGAGGCCATAAGCAAACGAACAGGCAAATAACCCCCGCCACAGCCCCGGGGAGCCCTGTCTTGGTTTGGTGGGGACCGGGGTGTCGGGCACTGCAGCGGTGAAGACAAAGCGGGGCGATGCCCCCCATGCATGTGGGGTCGGTGTCCCCACCGTGTGCATGGGGACGGCGCCCAAAAGTGTGTGGGGTCAGCGTCCTCGTGGTGCCTGTGGGGCCGGCGCTCCCATCGAGTGTGCAGGGTCCGTGTTCCCGTCGTGTTTGTGGGGTTGGTGTCCTGGGGGTTGGTGCTGGCAGCCCTGGGGTGCTCGAGGGTCAGCCCTGGCTGCCCTCGGGCTGGGGGAGGCGTTCGAGGTGCCGGGAGGTTGGGGCATGAGGGGTGTCACTGCGGTTTGGGGGGACGGGCACAGCAGTGGGGTCGCAGGAGCTGGTGCTCAGGGTCTGTGCAGGGGCTGGGCACCACTGCCAGGGAGCTGATGCTGCCACACAGAGACCGTCTTTCCAGCCAGGGGCCATCTCAGGGATCGGCCCCTCTCCCCTGCCCTGTGGCTGCCTGTCCCTGTCCCCACTCCCACTGTCATCCCTTTAGGCTCCTGGTGGGGTGTGCAGCCCCTTGGGATGTCCCTGGGCTGTGCCCTCTGCCAGGAGTGTCCCACTGGGGCTGGTGCCTCTGCAGGCAGCGTTGAAAGGCGCCGCATCAACCATCTCACCCCAGCCCCGGGAGTGGATCCTGGGGGCAGCCACACCATGGGGACATGGGCAGGGAATGGTGGCACGGGAACAATGTCTCAGGGGAGTGGGAGCACAAGTGGCTGCCGGGCAACCCACAGCATCCCTGGAAGCACCTGGTGTTGGACAGGCAGGGGCAGAGCCACCCTCCAGGTATGGGTTGTGCGCCAGTACCAGAGATGCCATCCATGTCTCCTGGGCTGTGCTCTGTGGCTCCAGGGCTGCAGCTGGCCCACAGCAGCGTTAGCCAGGCTGTGGGGTTCTGTAGCCACCCCGCTGGCTGCGGTGGGGCAGCAGTGTGGGGTGCAGGCGCTGTGTCATGGCTCACCCCCTGGCCACGGGGGTGCCGGTGCTGCGGCCCCGGCCCGGCCCTGCCTGCAGCCCCGCTGCCCTGGGATGGCCCTGCAGGGAGCCTGGCTGTGAGACACCATGAGCTGACCCGTGGGGCTGTCCCAGTGTCCGTGTCGGATCTGCAGGGTGTGTGCGTCCCCTGCGCGGGGCTGTGCGTGTGCTGAGCTCCCGCTGCTGCTCCTCGGCTCGGCTCCGCATCCGTTGGGTCTCGGTTCTGGCTTCTCCACATCCCTTTGGTCGCTTTTTTTTGATTTGCTGCCTTTTCCCCCCTTTCTTTTATTTTCATTTCTTTATTTCTTTCCTCTTTTTTTTTTTTTTTTTTTTGGTGGCACTGAGCGTGTCTCTATTATTTTGATTCTTTTCATTTTGTCTCTTGTTATGTTTTATTATCAGGTTCATGGGAGACTGTAACAATCCCCCAACACTTCCAAAAGATCCCGCTCCCGGCTTACGGGGCTGCTGTGCTAAACGGTGACGCCTCGTCCCATCTGTTCCATTCCCTGCCTCCACCTCCACCTCCACCACCACATTCCCATCAGACTCTTTTCAGTTCCTTTGGCTATCACAGGCTCTCCCCTAGCAGTGCCGACGAGCCGCGTTACGGACAAGGTAGTTCACCGCTCGCTTCGTGCTCTCCATGGATTTTCCTTTCTTTTCCTTTAAAGCGTGTGTCGAGTCTTTTCTCTCTGCTCGGCCTCTCCCCCTCACCGGGGGGCTGCAGGGCGTGTGTGTGTGTGCATGCAGCGTGTGCATGGGCGTGCATGCGTGCGGTGGGGGCAGCGGGGGCACTCGGGTGGCACGCGCGTGCCATCGCTCCCCCCACACCCGCTCCAGCGCCGCTGGCACACCGTGTGCCCGAGGCACAGCGCACCCTCCCCACCCCGGCGTCCCCGTGGCCCCTGCGCTCCTGTCCGGGTGCGCGGGCACCCCCAAAGCACTCACGGCCCTGTGCCGGGCAGGGCTGGCAGCGCAGTGCCACAGCTCTGTGCCACGGGCTCAGGGACCCTCCGCCGGCCACAGCCTCCTGCAGGGCCCAGCTCTGACCAGGTCGTGCTGCACACGTGGAGCTGGAAGGGGCTGCAGCTCTGGGGGCTTTCCCAGGGGATGCTCTCGGGGCTGGCTCAGCGCAGGCAGAGCCCAGCTGAACCCTGGGGACCATCCCCGGGACACAGGCAGGTGACGGATGCTGCAAGGCTGTGCGTCAGGAGTGCCCGGGGCAGGGGGCTTGCAGGGGTGCAGTCCTCGATGGCTGGGGCCAGGGGTCTTCGCACATGCCCTGGTGGCAGCGGCTAAGGAGGCTGTGTTGGGGGGCACTGGGTGGCCGTGCTGGCACTGGGGACAAGGGAGCACTTCTTTTCCCTGGGGCTTTCTCTCCTGGGGGGTCGCATGGAGCTGCACAAGCCCAGGCTCCTCTTGGTGTGACCGTGGCATATGCAGCTCAGGCATGTCCCAGTCTGATTCAGTGGGGCTGTTTTGTCCCCTGCTGTGCTCCTTCAGTGACTTTATCACCTTGTACCACCTGTCCCCTGCTGCGGTTGGTGCTGTTGGAGTGAGCAGCTCCATGAACAGAACTGGCCTGCTTGGCAGTGGGGTGACAATGTCCCACAGCTGGTGGCAGGGTGGCAGTACCCCATGGCTGGCAGTGAGGTGGTAACACCCCATGGCTGGTGGCAGGGTGGCAGTGCCTCATGGCTGGTAGGACAGTGGCGGAGCCGTGGCAGCACTGGCTTTGTAGGGCTGTAGTCCATCTCACCTGATGCTGTGTTCCCCCCTGCACTCGGAGCTGGGTGTCCCTGGTGCAAGTGGGACCTGGCAGAGGTGGCCAGCACATTGAGCTGGTGAGGAGCCGTGCCCTGGGGTGACCCTCAAGCTGTGCCCCAGAGGAGGGCCAGGTCCTCTCATCCACTGCTGCTGGGCAACCTGTGTGTCCCCTGTGTGTCACCAGGCTTTCAGCACCCAGTGCCTGGTCCTGCATGGCCCCCGTGTCCCTGCAGATGGGTGCAGGCAGCTGCAGGGACATGGCCAGCACTGCCTGGGACAGGGGACAGTGGGGTGGGGACCCTGGTCCCCACTCCTTGAGTTTGCCCAGCTCCCTATGCTCTGTGCACTGGGTCATGTCCCCATCCTGTCCTGTAAAGGGATGACACGGTCCCTGTCCCTTGTCCAGGCTCAGCCAGGGCACTGGAACACCCCACTGTGGGTCTGTCCCTGGCTGGCAGTGAGGAGAGGATGCTCTGCACGACAGGGCCCAGGGCTGGTCGCTGTCATCTCTGCCAGCTTGGGGTGGGACAGGGCCCTAGGATGGCTCTGGCATCTCTGGGCACGGACACAACCAGGGTCCCCACACCTTCCCTGTGGGGCTGTTCCCACGTGCAGCAGCGCCAGACCTGGGCCATGGTCACCTCGTGCGAGCCCGAGCGCAGAGCCACGCGCCTGACGGCCGCTCTCTCTGCTCTGCCACCAAGGGTCCCGCGGGGCCGACATGAGCCCGTCCCACGTGTCGCCGTCGCAGGGCGGATCGGCCGCGCCAGCCCCCGCCGAGGAGATCTGGGTGCTGCGGAAACCCTTCGCAGGTACGGCGAGCCGGGAGCGGCTGGGACGCGGAGCACGTGCCAGGACGTGGCGGTGGCTCCAGTGGGGCACGGCCACACCGTGGCGTCCCCTAACAGCAGGGCTCAGAGCCCTGACAGCCTCTCCTCTGTGTGCAGGTGGTGACCGCAGCAGCCTGGGCAGCACGGGCAGCGTGGCCTCTGCGCGCAGCTCGGGGAGCGGGCAGAGCGCGGGCAGCGGGGCGCACGCCCTGCACGCCGGCTCCGAAGGCGTCAAGGTAAGGCGAGCCCCGAGGTGGCCGTGCCAGCTGCTGTTGGCTGCAGTCCTGCAGCGTTTGCTGCCTGCCCTGACCTGAGCTGGCGCTTGACCGGGTGCTGTGCGGTCTCATCGATATCCTGTGTGCCACCAGCTACACTGTCACGGACAGTGGCCACCAGCATGTCCCCTCCACCTGGCCCCTGACTGCTGCCTGGGTCTGGGCTCAGCCCCTACAAAACATTCCACAGGTCCATCCAGAGCTGCTGTGCCATGTCTCTGCTGCCACTCGCAGGGGCCTCTGCACTGCGCTCGGCACTGCCCTGCCCTGCACACACTGCTGCCACTGGCCCGGCACACTGCCACCAGTGCACTGCTGCCACCGGCCCGGCACACTGACACCAGCACCATGCACTGCTGCCACTGGCATGGCACACTGCCACCAGCACCATGCATTGCTGCCACTGGCATGGCACACTGCCACCAGTGCACTGCTGCCACTGGCAGGGCACACTGCAACCAGCACCATGCACTGCTGCCACTGGCAGGGCACACTGCCACCAGTGCATTGCTGCCACCGGCCCGGCACACTGCCACCAGTGCACTGCTGCCACTGGCATGGCACACTGCAACCAGCACCATGCACTGCTGCCACTGGCATGGCACACTGCCACCAGCACCATGCATTGCTGCCACTGGCCTGGCACACTGCCACCAGTGCACTGCTGCCACCAGCACCACACACCGCACTGCACGCTGCCCAGACACCGCTGCCACAACAGCCCTGCACTGCCCCTGGGCTGTCCCATTCCTTGGCAATGGCACCTGCCACCCCACTGACCCCAGCACCCACCAGCCCGGGTCCCCTGGCACCCTGCCTGCCATGCCCACGTACTGCCCCTGAGCCACACCATGCCGCCAGCCAGGGGGGCTCCGTCTTGTGGGCACAGGGGACCCCACAGCCCGTGCCGGCAGCCTGGGCTGGGCATGTGCCAGGCTGGCTTTGGGGTGCGGCGGTGCCGTGGGCTCCTGCTGCCGGCAAAGCACCATCTGCTGCTCCCGCGGCTCCCGCTCTCCCCGCTGCCGCCGAAATCTGCTGCAACCCTCCCTGCCCACCCTCGCCCGAGCTGGCAGCACCCGCAGCATCCACGGTACCCGCGGCACCCGCGGCACCCGCGACACGCACCCCCCGGCCCGCCGGCCCCTCCGCCCGCCTCACTCCTGCCTGCTCTCCCCCCTTCCCGGGGTGTTTTTCAGCTGCTGGCAACGGTCCTTTCCCAGAAGGCTTCTGCGCAAGAGTCTGCCGTGGGCGATGGGCCGGCCAAGGCGCAGGACATCCCCGCAGGTGCGTGCTGCGGCCGCCCGGCTGCCGGAGCAGGAGGAGCCCTGGCCGTGCCGTGGATCCAGGGATTTGTCTTTTTTTTTATTGCCACGGCACCCGTCGCCAGAAGAAAAACGTGTGGGTAAAAAATGACTCTCTCGCCTTTCGGCTGCTGCCAGGCCTTCTCCTGCCTCGGTTAGTGGGGGCCCGTGGGGGGCGGGGGGCGGCGTGGGGCGGGCAGGGGGGGCACCGCTGCTCCCCGGCCCCTTCCCTTCCCTGGCCCCCCGCCAGCCCTGCTGGAGCCCGAGCGGGGTCCCCCCCCCGCCACCGCCGTCTGGGGGGCTGCGGGGAGCATGGCCACGCCACGGGGGTGCCCACGCCACGCGAGTGGCATGTGCCTGGGAATCGGGGGGACAGACGGGAGATGCACACGTGGGGGTGGGCGAGGGGGGATGCCCAGAGCTGCCCGGGCTGCGGGGAGGGAGGAGGCAGCGGGCAGAGAGACCTGGGGAGGGGGGATGCGCTCAGGGGAGGGGGCGCGCACAAGGAGGGGGGCGGACACGCGGGGAGGGGGGCGCAGACGTTGCTAGGGAGAGGGGGAAACATGCTGGAGCGATGCAGACGCAAGTGGGATGCAGACGTGAGGGAGATGCACACGGCAGAGGGATGCACATGTGAGGAGGATGCCCACGCGAGAGGGATGCAGATGCCCGAGGGATGCACACACAGGGAGGATGCACACACGCACACATGCACACACACACATATGGAAGATGCAGTTGCTGGGGGGGGAGGGGGAAGGGGCTTCTCTTGTCCATCCTGATCAGAAACATGAGGGAAAAATTTCAGGGCAGCCTTCCTTACCCTGGAGGGAGGGCACCAAGGGATGCCCAAGGGATGAACAGCTCGTGCGAGCCTGCCTGGCGGGTGGCAACGCCAGAGGAGTGGGGCCAGAGGGTTTTGGGCAGAGGGACCCCTCTGGCTGCTGCCTGGGCACCAGGGACACTCGCTCTGGAGGACAGGTCTGGCTGAGTTGCCCTGCTCGGGGCCGCGCTGGGTGCAGCAGCTCGCCTGCCCCTCCCCGAGGAGCAGCACCCTGTCCAGGGCACCGCGGGTGCTCCGGGCTGCTGTGCTGGGGTGGGTGTCGCGCTCCTGCGCCGCCCTTGGCCCTGCCAACCTGGCGGCGTGGCTGTGGCATCCCGCCCAGGGCAGGGCTCGGCTCTCCCTTCCACTTGGCCAGAGCCCGGGGCTGGGCAGCCCGGGCCGCGCTGACCGCTGCCCCTCCGGCAGGTTCGTCGCGGTCGCAGAGCGTGGCCAGCTCCCCCTACGCCCCCCAGCCCCCCGCCGAGCCCCAGCTGAAGAAAATGGAGCTGCCATCAGAAGGGAAGGTGAGCGGGGAGCGCTGCGTGCCCTGGGGAGCGGGTGGTGGGGACAGCCTGGGGGACATGCTCAGGAGCGGCGGGTCCCCATCCCCAGAGCTGCTCCCATCCCTCTGTCCCCTCTCACCCCAGAGCTCGGAGGCCGTGTACCAGTGGCTCTGCAAGTTCCAGCTGCAGCTCTACGCGCCCAACTTCATCAACGCCGGCTACGACATCACCACCATCAGCCGGATGACGCCGGAGGTGGGGCCGGGGGCGGTGGGAGGGAGGCACAGCCGGAGCAGGGTGGCACTGACCCCCCTCTCTGCCCCAGGACCTCACGGCCATCGGGGTCACCAAGCCGGGGCACAGGAAGAAGATCGCCTCCGAGATCAACAACCTCAACATCCCCGAGTGGCTGCCCGAGTACAAACCGGTGAGGGCTGTGCAGGGCCAGGGGGACAGAAGCCACATCCACGGTGGCAACGAGTCCCCTCCTCTCTTCCAGGAAGGGGTGGCACTGGACAAGGGTGGGAGCTGGCTCCATGGTCCCAGAGCTGCCCATGTTCCCTCCTGGCAGCTCCCCAGGGACCATTAGGCGGGTGCCAGCAATCATCCATGTGCATGTGGCACTGTGACACGCCTCCCGTCCCAATGTCTGGGCACAGTGAGAGGTTCCCATGGGAATAGGGCTGGCAATAGCCCAGGATGCTTGTGGGGCACAGGGACAGCACAGGGACAAGGAGAGTCCCCTGGGGCTGTGACTCCCCAGCAAGATGGGATCTCCGTGGCTGCTGGGGTGCCTGGGGTGGCGGGGCCAGACCCTGCTGGCAGCTGGTGCTGAGCCGTGCCGTGCACCCCACCCCAGGCCAACCTGGCACTGTGGCTCTCCATGATCGGCCTGTCCCAGTACTACAAGGTTCTGGTGGAGAACGGCTACGAGAACATCGACTTCATCACTGACATCACCTGGGAGGACCTGCAGGAGATCGGCATCACCAAGCTGGGTAAGGCCCCGCGCGCGGCGCTGGCTGCGGTGGCCTTGGCCGTGACACTGATGGGATGTGCCGCCCACAGGCCACCAGAAGAAGCTGATGCTGGCGGTGAAGAAGCTGGCGGAGCTGCAGCGCGCCGAGCTGGGCAAGTATGAGCCGGGCACGCTGAAGAGGAAGGCGTCGGGGCCGAGCCCAGAGGTGCTGGCCATCGAGTCGCCCCCGTCAGAGCCGCCTGAGTGCCAGTCGCCCAAGATGACCACCTTCCAGGACACCGAGCTCAGCAGCGAGCTGCAGGTGGCCATGACGGGCGAAGGCCCCGAGGAGCCCCCCGAGAAGGCGACGAACCCCGCGGCCCCCGGTTACCGCTCGCCGCCGGGGTTGGGCGGCCGCGCCCGCCTGATGAGCAGCTCGCAGGAGCTGCTGGGGGACGGCCCGCGGGGCCCCCCCGCCGCCGCCATCTCCAAGAGCCAGGAGTACCTGGCAGAGGGGGCCGGGGAGAGCCCCCCTGCGCCGCCCAAGGAGAGCCGCCCGCCCCGGCACGGCCACCCCGTGAAGCGCGCCAGCGTGCCCCCGGTGCCCGGCAAGCCCCGGCAGCCCTTCCCGGCCTCCGCCGGGCAGCTGACGCCGCCGCAGACCCCCGGCAAGGCACGACCCTCGTCCCCACAAGGCCCGGCGGCCTCTCACGCCACCGCCAAGGTGAAGCCCACCCCGCAGCTGCTGCCGCCCGGCGAGCGCCCGGCATCGCCCCGCTCCCTGCCCCAGTCGCCCACGCATCGCGGCTTCGCCTACGTCCTGCCGCAGCCCGCCGAGGGCGAGGCGGCGCCGCCGGGGGTGCCCGTCCTGCCCGTCTCGGTGCCCGTGCTGTGCCTGCCGCCGGCGGGCGAGGGCGAGGAGGAGCCGGGCAGGCCGAAGAAGCGGGCGCACAGCCTGAACCGCTACGCCGCCTCCGACAGCGAGCAGGAGCGGGACGAGCTGCTGGTGCCGGACGCGGGGCCCTACGCCACCGTCCAGCGCCGCGTGGGCCGCAGCCACTCGGTGCGGGCACCCGCCGGCGGCGACAAGAACGTCAACCGCAGCCAGTCCTTCGCCGTCCGCCCCAAGAAGAAGGGACCCCCGCCGCCCCCTCCCAAGCGCTCCAGCTCTGCCATCTCCAGCGCCGGCATGGCCGAGGACTTCCCCAAGGAGGGTGAGAGCGAGGCGGCCGTCGGAGCCCCGAGCGCCGAGGGCGAGGGCCGGCGGGAGCAGCGGCGGGCGAGCGACCTGGGCGGCAGCGTGGACACGGGCAGCGCCGGCAGCGTGCGCAGCATCGCGGCCATGCTGGAGATGTCCTCCATCGGCGGCGGGGCCCGCGCGCTGGCGCTGCAGAAGCCACACGTGGCAGCCGGGCCGGGGCCGGCGCCGGCCAAGGCGACCGAGGGCTACTACCTACAGCCCGGCCCGCCCCCGGGCAGCCCCGACCGCGCCCGCGTGGCCACCGTCCTGGCTACCGTCAAGCATAAGGAGGCCATCGGGCTGGACGGGGAGGTGGTGAACCGGCGCCGGACCATCAGCGGCCCCGTCACCGGGCTGGTGGCAGCCGCCCGCCGCGAGCGCGCCGACAGCGTGCGGTCGGAGGCGGCCGCCGACGGCCCCGGCGAGCGGCTGCGGGTGGACCGCGGCGGCTCCCCCGACGGCATCCCCTTCGCCGAGGACGGCACCCTCACCATCAAGCAGCGGCCGCGGCCCCTGGGGCCGGCCCGCGGGGAGACGGGCGAGGGGCTGTCCCCGGCTCACCGTCACGGGGATCTGGCCAAGGTGGAGGCCAGCGCCACGCTCAAGCGGCGGATCCGGGCCAGGCAGAGCCAGCAGGACGGCGTCCGCTTCGTCCTCACCGAGTCCGACACCGTCAAGCGCCGGCCCAAAGCCAAGGACAAGGAGCCGGCGCTGGAGCCGGCCACGCTCGCCGTGTACCAGAACGGCACCGGCACCGTGAAGCGGCGGCCGGCCTCGGAGCTGAGCGGGGCTGAGCCGCCGCCCACCCCGCCGCCCGCCGCCCGCCCCGACGGCCCCGAGTTCGTCCCGCCGCTCGCCGAGCCCAAGAAGCCCTTCAAGCCGCCGGTGTCCCCCAAGCCTGTGCTGACGCAGCCGCCTCAGAAGATGCCTGGGCCGCCGGTGCCCGCCCCCAAAAAGGTGCCCATCCCAAGCCCCGGCAGCCCAGGTAGGTGCCCCGCCAGCCCCCTGGGACGGGCGCTCCGCGGGGCGGACGCCGGGGGTCCCAGCCGGCCCCGCCGCCCTCCTGCCCCTCTCTCTTCTCTCCGCAGAGGTGAAGCGGGTCCATGGCACGCCGCCCCCGGTGTCCCCCAAGCCCACGCCGCCCCCCACGGCGCCCAAGCCCCCCAAGCCCCACGCCGCCATCCAGTCGGTGAGCGCCAGCTCCACGCCGGCCCCGTCGCCAGCCCGGCAGCTGAGCCCCGCGGCCAAGCCCTCCAGCACCCCGCCCTCGCTCTGCTCCAGCCCCGCCAAGCCCCTGTCGCCCGGCGCGCAGCCCCCGCAGGTGCCGGTGAAGCCGCCGCGCTCCACCATCGCCAGCCCGTCCGTCGACAGTGCCGGCCCCGAGCTGGCGCAGCAGAAGCTGGAGGAGACGAGCGCGTCCCTGGCCGCCGCGCTGCAGGCGGTGGAGGAGAAGATCAAGCAGGAGGACAGTCAGGCGGCAGAGTAAGGGGGTGCAGGGGTGGGTGGTGGGCCCCGGGGAGGCTGTGAGGCCACTCGGTGCCACCGAGCACAGGAGGCCTTAGGACCGTACACAGGGGTCAGGCGGTGACACCACGGTGGGAGCGGGATGGTGCTGGGGGACACTGGTGGAGCATCAGGCGACCCTGGCTGGAAGCGCCTTGGGGAGGTGACACTGAAGGGCATCTTGCTGGAGCAGCATGGGCAGGGGGACCTAGGCACGTGGGTGCCCTGGGGCTTGTCTTGGAGAGGGGACACTGGGGACACGGAGCCAGGACACTGTGCCATGGCACTGGGGACACAGTGCTGGGCACCGCAGAGGGGCAGGAAGGCCGTGCCATGGGGCAGAGGGCTGTGCCGTGTCCCTGCCCCTGCCTGCCCTCACCCGTCTCTGTCACTCCCCAGCTCGGCCGTGGAGTCGAAGAGCACCGTGAGCATCCTGGACGACATCGGCAGCATGTTCGACGACCTGGCGGACCAGCTGGATGCCATGCTGGAGTGAGGGGCGCCAGGGCCCCGAGAACCTCAGGGCTTACGTGGGCACAAGGGCACAACGATCCACGACCTCCCGGCCCCGCCGCCCTCCCCCCGTCCCCTTTGTACAGCCGTCCCCTCCCGGACATCCCGTCCCTCGGGGTTTGCACAAAGAAGAAGATACCTCAGGATTGTGCTCACGGACTCGGCGCCGGCTCCGGCAGGACTCCCTTTTGCAGAAGCAAAAAAAAAAAAAAAACAAAAAACAAAACAAAAACCACAGAAATAAAACCCAACAGAAGAAACAAAGCAACACGCTCCGGACCGAACCGCGGCCGGGGCTCCGGGGGGCTCCCGACTGACCCGTCCGGCGGCCGCCCGCGCCCTGCCAGCCCCGGCGCCGCGGGTCACCGCCACCGAATGTAGCACAAGCCCTGCCCGGCGCGGTGGCTCCGCCAGCCGCGTGTCACCGATGGCGTTTGCTGGTGGCGGGCCTGGGCGGGCAAATGCACTTGGGTTTCTTTGCTCCGTTTTTAATTTTGATTTTTAAACTTTGTTTTCTTTCTCGGTCGGCGTTGGCGGGGGCGGGCAAGGCTGGCGGTGGCCCTGGGGGCAGCGGGACGTGCCCCTGCCCGGCCCCTCCCCGCCCGGGGACAGGACGGTGATAAGCTATAAAAGTATTAATTTATTGGAGGGGGAAAAAAAATAAAAAAAGATATAAAGCAGATTTCCCCCAACCCCAAAATAATTAAAAAGAAATAAACTTTAACAAATATATATTTAAAAGATTTAAAAAATATTAGCAATTATATATAAAGCAGTTTAAAAGAAATCAAGAGAAAACTGGATTTTAGCTTGAGAAAAAACTATTAGATTATACTAAGCTGTGTGTCTTGTGGCAAACTCATTCTAAGAGTAGCACAATATTTACCTTTTCTCTGGGTGGAAGGTACGTGCGAGCGGTTCTGGTCGGGTTTTCCGTTGGGATTCAGTGTCGCGTCTTTCTTTTTCCACCGTTACGAACTCAAAGGATGTGCCTTGTTTTATGGAGGTTTTTGTTAATTCTTACACTGGAGGTGTTTCGTTTCTTTTGGAGTGTCTTCAGCGTTTGGTTTAGTTCCTTTTTATGGCTTTTGTTGTCGGTCTCTGTCTGGGTGTGTGTGGGTGTGCGTGGGTGTGCACGCGGGGTGCGTGTGCCCGGTGTGTCCCGCGGGACGCACCGCTGTATATTCCTGTACAAACTGGAGTTGGAGTCTGGTTCAGTCGCTTGAGTCCTGATGAATGCATTTTTTGCTCGTGGTTTCCAAACAAAAGTGTTGCTGTTCCTTTCTTCCTCTCGAGACGTGGAGTGGTCTCCTGCCTCCTTCCCTCTCCCTCCCTGCCCAGTCTCCCCTGTCTCTCCCGTTGTGGTCGCTGATCCAGATGTGTTTGGCACAACTTTGAAATTTCTTTTGAAAAAAAAAAAAAAAAAAACCAACAAAACACAAAAAAAAGACTTTAAAATAATTTAAAAAAATAAATAAATCACCCGCCTGAAAATATCTGTTGAAAAGAAAAAAAAAATATGTATCTAAAAAAAAAAAATCCATAAAGTTCTACATGATGGATATATACATATATATATTTTTTATGATTAAGTTATGGACTCTGTATCGTATCCCATCTGTCCAGCTCTGCATCTTGGTGCTGCTCCCTGCTCTTCTGTGCTTAGATTTCACCTCTACTCGTCTTTATTCTTCCTATTCTGAATTGTAGATGGCTCGTGGTGCTGTGAAGACGTTTGCTCCTATACCAAGTCTGGCAACAAATATTTAAACAAAAATAAAAAAAATAAAACCCCTGCCGGGCTGCCACCACTGTTTGTGTCCCCAAGCCCTCCCGAGTCCTCGTGGCGTGCCGGGTGTTTGTGCTGCACGGTCTGAGGGCACCCCTGGGTGCCTCTGTGGGGTGCTGGGGCCTGGCTGGGACCTGTCCCCCGTGGAGTGTAGGGCCCAGGCACTTCAATTTTCACCCCACGGGGCCAGTGCTGGCTGCTGGCTCCCTGCAATAACTCACACCGGGCAGGAACAACTCTTTCTGCTTTTATTGTCAATGAAGAAATAATCAAATCTATATTACAATCTTAAAAACAGTAGAAAATGTGAGTAAAAATGCAACGGAGGCTTTTTGTCTTTAATGTGGAGACCATTATTACAGGATGGTGAACAATGGGCTTGTGGAACTTTGAGGAATTTGAGAACTAGCTGTGGCATAAAAATCGTACCTGGCTACTCAAGGAAACACCTCTTCCCAGATGGATCGGCCCGGCGCCTTGGCAGTAAAATTAAATACTAGAGACAGAAAGGGGTCGGGTGCCCACCCAGGGTACGGCCTAAAGCTCAGTCCTGCCACGGACAGGGGCCCAGCCTGTCCCCACCAGGACACACGGATCTGTCCAGTCCTGGCACTGGCCAAGGGCTGCGCTCGCCTGGCCCGAGCCCCGAGCCCCAGTGTCCCCCCAGCCCCAGCCTGGGGGTGTCCCCAGCTGGGGGGGCACAGGCAGAGGAGGGCACTGGCACAGATTCCTCTTTTCCAATCATCTGGGGCAGATCTGAGGGAACACCTGGAGCGTCTGTGGGGCAGAGCCGTCCGGAGAGCCGCCGGCCGAGGGGCAGCAGCAGCAGGCAGTGGTCGGTGCAGGAGGAGCTGCAGCAGTCATTTCAGTGGTGTGGTCGCCCACAGGCCGATGGAAGGGAGAGTTTTTGGTCTTTCAGTGTGCAGGACTCGTGTGACGCTCTCGTTAGCACGTCCAGACCTGCGGACAGACAACGGCACCGCAGGCAGTGACTCCTGAGCAGCCCTGTGGGCTTCTCCTCATCCCCCACAGAGCTTCCCTCTGCACTGCCAGCATCCACAACACTGTCAGGAGGGAAACCTCCTGCCCATGGGGAGCCATCCCCTTGTTTCAAAGAATCCCAGAATTATTAAGGTCGGAAATTACCTCCAAGATCATTGAATCCAACCTGTGACTGATCCCTACATTGTCACCCGGCCCAGAGCACCGAGTGCCACATCCAGACATTTCCTGGACACCTCCAGGGATGAGGACTCCACCACCTCCCTGGACAGTCCCTTCCTTAGCAACCCGTTCCATGAAGAAATTCTTCCTGATGTCCAACCTGAACCTCCCCTGGCCCAGTTTGAGGTTATGTCCTCTTGTCTGGTCACTTGTTCCCTGGGAGCAGAGCTCAACCCTCACCTGGCTCCACCCTCCTGTCACTTTGACTCCTAACACATTTAACGCCCTAATTCCAGCACTGGACGAGCCCAAACCACGCAGGACAAGCCTGAGCAAACCCACCTTTACAGTGCTGTCCACGGCGCCGGAGAAGAGGCGGCCACGGGACACGGCCAGGGCGGTGACACTGCCCTGGTGGCGCAGCAGGGTCTGGGTGCAGATCATGTTGTCCATGCTCCACACCTGCGGGGACACGGGGAGCGTGAGCCGAGCACGGCCTGGAGCACCGGGAGGGACGGGGATGCTGCGTGTCACGGGTGACACGGGTGACACACGGAGGCCCCGTGGCACGCAGGGCTGGGGATCCCCCCCGCCCTTCCCTCGGGGCTCCTGGGCTGTCCCAGACTCCGCGTCCCGCACACGCACCCTGAGCGAGCGGTCGTAGGACGCGCTGAAGACTTTGGTTTGATCGGGCGTGGAGATGACGGCGAGGGCGTAGACTGTCCCCACGTGCCCGGTCAGCGTGCGGACCTGCTCCTTGGTCTCGATATCCCAGACCTGCGGGGCACAGCCGGGCTTGAGCACTGCGCTGAGGCCACCCAGCTCCCCTCTGAGAGCTGCTCCCGCCTCCACGCACAGCGCCAGGTGGGTGCTGTGCCCGAGGGACAGCCAGAGGCAGGTGCTGTGTCCAAGGGACAGCCAGAGGCAAGTGCTGTGCCCGAGGGACAGCCAGAGCCAGGTGCTGTGCCTGAGGGACAGCCAGAGGCAGGTGCTGAGCCCAAGGGACAGCCAGAGCCAGGTGCTGCGCCCGAGGGACAGCCAGAGGCAGGTGCTGAGCCCAAGGGGACAGCCAGAGCCAAGTGCTGAGCCCAAGGGACAGCCAGAGGCAGGTGCTGTGCCCAAGGGACAGCCAGAGCCAAGCGCTGTGTCCAAGGGACAGCCAGAGGCAGGTGCTGTGCCTGAGGGACAGCCAGAGCCAAGTGCTGAGCCCAAGGGACAGCCAGAGTCAGGTGCTGTGCCCGAGGACAGCCAGAGGCAGGTGCTGTGTCCAAGGGGACAGCCAGAGGCAGGTGCTGTGTCCAAGGGGACAGCCAGAGCCAAGTGCTGTGCCCGAGGGACAGCCAGAGGCAGGTGCAGGTGCCCCCCTCATGCCCGTCCCCATTCCCAAGCCCAGCTGCCCATCCCAGCTGATCCATACGTGGATGAGGTTCTCGTAGGTGCCGCACACGATGTGGTGGTTGGTCACGGCGATGGAGTACACGCTGCCTCCCGACGTCTGCAGCACGTGCACACACTCCAGGTTTCGGATGTCCCAGATCTGAGAGAGATCGAGCAGAGGCAGGATGAGACCCTTCTCCACAGGGGAGAGCCCTTGCAGCCATTCTGCCACGCACAGAGTCAGCCTGGCTCCCCGTGTGCCCAGATCACACCTTTAGGGACAAACCTATCCAGCTGGGAATGTTCAGCACTGAAGAGCAAACCCCTGTTATCTTATTTAGCAGCCCAACTTTAAATATTCAGGTTAGAAACGTTGTGTGGAGACTTCACACCCTTTGTGTGTGACTGCACTAAAGTCTGTCACACCCTGACAGTACTAGAAACCAACACAGACAAATTAACAGATATTCGTTAACACTGAGAAGCGCAACTTCCAATTTTCCTGTGTCCCCTAGACGGTTCACCCCTGAGAGGTGACCTATTCATCAAAACCTGAGCCAGCACAGAGGAGGGAGGGCACTGGGATCCCTCACACGGATTTATGGTAACTCTGCAGCCAGCCAGTGACCTTCCCCCGTTATCAGCAGGAGCGTCAGTGCAGATAAGGCTGCGGCAGCCGTGGGGCGCCGTGGCTGAGGCCCAGTTTGTCCCAGTGAGCCTCCCCGGCAGCTCCCGAGGCCCAGCCCGCAGAGATGGAATCAGCATAGGAAAACCCCACGTGTCAGCAGTGCTCTCACATCCCAGCAGCTGCCTCTGGTGCTGCTGCCCCAGTGCAGAGCACAGAGAGGAGCAGGCAGAGGGGGCTCAGGGTGTCACCAGTGCCAGCGCCCCACCTTGATGGTCTGGTAAGATCCACTGTAGAGATAGTTCTGGGAAGCCACCAGTGCTCGAACCCAGTGGTTGAGACCTGTCAGCTCCTTCTTCAGCTTGAGCTCAGTACCCACAATATCCCACACCTGTGGAAAGCAAGGACACACACACACACACACACACACACACACACAGGGAGGAATCTCAGTGGGGCTGGGCAGGACACAGACAGCAGTGCCCACCCTCCCTGCCCACCCTGCCCGAGGCCCTCACAGCTCTTGTGGGGATCCTTGTGCCAGCTCTCCTGCCTGATGGGAATTGCCTGATCCCACTGACTTGCTGATAAAACCCAGCAACTGCTGAGGAAGCACATTCCCTGAGGGAGCCAGCCTGGAGCCTCCATTACTGCTGGCAGAGACCCTTCCCTAGCAGAGCCACAGGCTGCAAAATCTAAACCACAGCTGCAGCAAGGAGCTGCCCTGCACTTCCACTCCCAAAAAGCTCCTCTCCCACCCCTGGCACACAGGACTGGCAGATCTCAGTCCCCCCACTCTGAGGCTGCCTGGCTCATTGGCAGGAAGTGGCCAGGGATGACAAACCCAAAAGGCCCCAGATTCTCCTTGTGCTGTGTGGCTGCTCCAGCCTTGAGCTGCCTCCAGAGCTGAACCACTCCAGGCCCCAGATAAAGAAAAGAGCAGAGTCCTCTTACAGATGGACGGGCCCATAAGCTGTCTCACCAGGAGCTGGAAGCAGAACCACAGGAATCTAGCCAAGGCTTTAAAGGGCAGCCTGAAAAGCTGTTCCTGATTTCTGCATGTTTTAGGTAGGGAATGCAGACTCAAAATCCTTTGGAGGTGGTTTCAAAACAGACAGCCTGAATCTCCAGCCAGTTCTGGAGCCCAGACAAAATTCCCAATGGTTTGGGCAGGTCTGCTGGGGGCCTGAGGACACACATGCTCAGGAACTACTGGGATACTCCAGCTGCAGCCTCAGGTTTACAGAGCTGGAAGAAATACAGTGCTTTTGCAGCCAGAGAACAGCTTTCCCTTGAGCACAGAGCATGGGCTGAACCTCTGCAGGGCTGGCTGCTCTGTGGCTCAGGAGACCTTAGCAACAGGGTCACCTACAGGTCAAAATGCCACTTCCTTCCTCTCTGGACACTTCTGCCTGAGAGTTTGTACTCCTGGTCCCCAAGCAGCCCCAGAGGAGCCCTGGAGCTGCACCTTGATGGCTTTGAGGGAGCCACTGAAGAGCATGTTGTGTGAGGAGACCAAAGTGCAAACAGGATTGTCGTGTGCTCGGATCGTGTTCACCTTCTGCAGGTTTTGAATATCCCAGACCTGCAAACAAGAGTCATGGAATGGTTTAGGTGGGAACAGCCCTCTAAGATCAAGTCCAGCACTGTCAAGCCCACCAAAGCAGAGCACCCGTGAGGGGCTGGGCTGGCCACCCTGCCCCAGCCCAGAGCACCAGCCTCCTGCTCCCAGGCAGGAGCTGGGAGGGGGAAATGCAGCCTGCAGAAAGCCCCAAGCCCACCCCAGGAGTGGATCCAGCACAGGAGGGTTATCAGCCCCCCACCCTGGCACAGGAGGGGCAGTCCCCGCTGCTGTGGGTGCCCCCATGGGTACTCACGATGATGGTGCAGTCAGCAGAGCCACTGTACAGCTTGTTCCTGCAATGACACCGGGACACAAAGCGGGGTCACCGAGGGACAGCGCCATGGCAGGGGCCCCGCCAGCTCCTCCCCAGGCACTGGGGGGACAGGAGCTGCACCCCCACGGCCTCGCTGGGCCAAGGCTTGCACGCCCACCCAGAGCAGGCCCAGTTCCTGTGGGAGGCCAGGCTGGACTGGCCCTTGGAGCAGGGAGCCAAGCACCCTGCTGGTGACCAGGGGAGGAAAGCAGGATGCAGGGGAGAGCGGAGAGACACACTCTTTGTCCATTTCTCCACAGCCAAGAGGCAAGGTACGCCTCTCACGCCTAATCTGGCACACGCAGGGCAGAGGATGGGAATTGTGAGGGCATGCTCAGGGGCCCCAGGGCTGTCCCCACTCTCCCCAGGGACAGGCGTCCCTCCTCACTCACCCCTGGATGCAGAGAGCCAGCACAATTCCATCATGACCCTCCAGGGTCTTTTGGCACTTGTATGTGGTACAGGTATCCCACACCTAAGAGAAAACACGAGGCAGAGGCCGGAGCCTGGGCAGGATGTCAGCAGCCAGAGGAGGAAACAGGCTGGCTGTCACCTGGGCACTGCCTGCCAGCCCCCGGACCCGGAGATCGGCTAGCAAAGGGAATGGACTGCAGAGGGTCAGGCTGAAGCTAACGAGACACAGGCCAGCAGCTGCTCCAGCTCTGCTCCCTCAGCCCAGGCCAACACAACGCTCTGAGACAAAGGAGCAGCTCTCAGGCTCCTGCTTTAGCATTTCCCCCCCATCCCAGGGCTCCAGTGGCACAGCACAGCTTCCTCTGCCACTGCAAAGGCTTCTTCCCTGAGCACACAGGGCTCTCTCAAGAGGAATGTGATGCTCAGAGCAGCCAGGACCGGGGAGAAATCTGCTTTCCTTCACTAACGTACAGCAATCGCCACTTCTTTCCAAGGAAACTAAACCAAAGCTCTGCTCCTGGCAGGGTTAGTTGTGGCAGCCCATGGGGGTCCCCAGCCTGGCCAGCAGCCACCACAGTGACACTGGGAAGGGCTGCTGAGGCTGCACCGGGGCAGCGCTGTCAGTTTGAGTTACTGAAAACAGGACAAAGAAAAACAAACATGCCATAAAACAGGGGAAGGACACATTGGATCAGGGACAAATGTTTTGTTCTACGATGACTTTTTGTAACAAATGAACATAAAATCAGAAGCTGAAATAGTCGTGAATACCCTAAATGCCACATAAAGCAAAACCAGCAGCTGCAGGAAAGAGATTCTCATCAGGGCCTTGCAAAGATCTCTGTCTCTCAATTTCACTAGCACATAATGATTCCTTGCAGAGAATTCTGTCCAACTATAATCACAAAGAATCATTTCATTCTTTGGAGAAAACTTTAGGAAGTGACATCAGCCCACCCCACAAATGAACTCAGCTTCTGTTCCACGTGCAAATGCAGAAGGTGCATGGAAGAGGGAAGCTCTTACCTTAATGGTTTTGTCTGAGGAGCCACTGAAGAGCAAGTCTCCTATGGAGTACACACACAAACACCACACGGGGCCCTGGTGGCCCACAAAGGTGCCCTTGCACTTGAAGATCTGCTGAGGATCATAGGCTGCAGAAAGGAGAGGCAGGTGAGGGAGGGAGAGCAGTGCTGCTGCTCTGCACAGCTGGGACAGCAGCCAGGAGGGCTCCCTGGGCATCCCCCACACCCAGCCCCAGGCAATGGGGATACTCACATCCAAGGATGCCCATGTTGAGCCGAGCATTGATGTGGGAGAGCTCATCCTGAAAAACACAACAAGCTGTGTGAGCTGTGCAGCCATCCAGGCCAGCCTGCCCTGGACATGGCTTTAGGACTGTCCCCTCCACTGCTACAACCTCTCTTGTCTTCTTGACTCCCACAGGGCCCTTCCTCAGCAGCCAACTCATCCTCTGACCAGAGGTCTCTGCTCCACTCTGTGACTGCCACATCCCTCTGTCACCTCCCTCCAGAGACCACAGGGCTCTGACAGCACCTCACACCTGCATTAAACTCTTCAGTATTCAGAGAGGCCCAGAAATACCTCTCAGAATATACTGTCCTCACTGTGCAATTCACCAGCCTGCTTGGATCTGCTCATCTCCCTGCTTTCTGCAGGCAGGGAGGAGGGGACAATGCCCCTGTAAAAGGGCCAGGCTTTGGAGCAGAAGGCTGTCCCCAAAGCAGGAGAAGCCCAGCCAGGAGCAGAGCCAGGTAACTCCAGCCCAGGGCCCATCCTCACGTTCAGCATGGAGGCGTCCCTGCGGAATTCCATCAGGTCCTCGCTCAGCTTGCTCTGGTTCTCGTCCAGCACATCTGCGAGAGAGGGACAGGCCCACAGTCACTGCAGAGCCACTGGTGGCATCCCAGGGAACAGGCAGAGGGCGGCCACTGCCACCCAACCTCGCCACACACCGCTGCCATCAGCAGGGAGAGCAACCCTGTAATGCACCACCCGAAGAGCTGCCCCGTCCCTACAGCTCTGACCACAGAGCTCGTCTGGTGCACACTCACCAAACTTCAGCTCCAGGTTCTTCTCCAGCTGGTCGATTTTCTCGGAGAGTTTCCCCAGCATGGAGCGCAGGAAGGCGATCTCCTGGTCCTTCTGGGCCATTGCCACCTGCATCTCGTGGAAGCGATCGTCCGTCTGCTGCAGGAACTCCTTCAGCCCCTCGAACTTGCAGCTCTCCAGGTGGGTCTCATAGGTGTCCTGGTTTCCTATGAACGCACACCTGAAGGGAAGGCAGATGCTGGCTGGAGCAGGGCTCACCTGGAGACTCCTTGCTCAGCTGTCTCCTCAAGGGAGCTGTGTGGGTCCCCAGCTGTCCTGCTCCTCCTGCCAGCAGCAGGGATGATGTGGTTCATGATCCTTCAAAGGGTGGACTTGGAGCATCTTGGAGGTCTTTTCCAATTTTAATGGTTCTATGATCCTGCTGGCAGAGGCAACTGGAGGACAAGAGAAGCCAAGCAGCTCCCATTCTTCCAGCCAGGGCTCTGGCCCCAGACTAGACTGTTTGTCTGGGAAGTTGCAAGGAAAATCAGATGTTGGGCAGGAGACAGAGTGTGGCATCAGTTTGTTGTGTTCACCAGGAGCCATCAAAACCAGTGGAACAAACTGCAGCTGACCTTAGCAGATGCTGACCTGGGCCTGCAGCACGGCACAGAGTCAGGGCTGCTCTGCCAGGATTTGCCTTGCTCTGCCTCTGCCAAGACATGGCTTAGGATCATGGAATCACAGAACTGTTGAGGTTGGAAAAGGCCTCTAAGACCATCGAGTCCACTCGTTCCCCCAAGGCCACCACTAACCCATGTCCCCAAGTGCCACATCTACATGGCATTTAAATCCCTTGGGGTGGGGACTCCACCACTGCCCTGTGCCAGTGCTGCAAGAACTTTCTGTGAACCCTCTTCCTGCAACAGTAAACCCAAGCAGGGGCTGCCCTGGAGCTTGGGTGACAGGGAACCCTCTGAGGTGGATCAGCACTTCCCTTGCCTGGGACAAGGCCTGGTTGGCAAGACACAGCCATGGTGCTCAAATTACTCTTGTCCTCACCCCCCTCTCTTCATGCTCTGACTCTCCTGCGGCTGTTCTGCCTGCGCACTCACCCTCCTCCTCACCGTGACCTGCCTGTTCCCACCCAGCGGCTCCGGGGCTGCCTCCTGCAATCCCTGCAACCCCCAGCTCAGCCTCAGGCCAATGCACAGCACTGGGGAGAGCTGCTCAGAGGCCTCAAGGCCACCCCAAGGCTGCAGCAGCCAAAAAGCAGCTCAGTAGTGAGCTCAGGGCAGCTTCCCCACCCAAAAACATCAGCTCCTTACCCGTATTTGGAGTGGGGACACTTGATGTGCTCGCACTCCTTCAGGTGAGCCTCCAGGTTCATTTTGAGGAGGGGAGGGCAGCTGGGGTTGTTGGGGCAGCGCACGGGTCTGTAATCACAGCTGCTCTCATGATCCCTGTCCACGGAGAGAAGCAAAGGCAGGGAAAATCAGCAACAAGCAAAAATACTGGGAACAACACAGACCATCAGGAGAGGAGCAAACCAGCCCTGTGAGGCTGTCAGATGATCCAAAGCCTCCTGCTCTGAGACTGCAATTCCAGCTTTAAATTCTCATTTGGCCAGAAAATTGAGAGTAACAATAGGCCACATTTTCACAGGGCACATCTACTTCTGCAGCTGATGGTCTGAGCCTTCAGGCAGCCATCAACAACAGGCAACGGACAGCGAAAACAGGGAATGCATTTAGGATGGGGAGGGAGGTAGATTTCAAATTCACAGGATATAACCAAGATAATTCCTCTTACAAAAACAATGCCAAGTTCTCTACTTGACCTCGGCCATGGAGTTTCATCCCCGATGTGAGGTGGCCGCTCTCACAATGCGCCCCCTGTCCCAGTGCTGGCGCTCAGGGAGCAGAAAACAGCATCCTCCCCCTGACAGCAGCCCCTCTGCCTCCACCTGAGCCGTCGCCTGCCCATCCCCTTGGCACAGCCAAGGAGAGCAGCGCCGGCAGGAGCCGCACGGCCCCAGAGCCGCAGGGCAGCTGGGGCAGGCAGGCTGGCACAGCCCTTTCCCTGGAGAGGCTGCAGGCTGGCACGAGCACTCACTTCCTGGCACTCAGCTTGATGGTGAAGGGGCAGCCGCGGGGGTCCACCTCGAAGGCGGTGGGCTTGCTGCTGGCCGCGGGCCGGCAGCCGTACTTGCAGTGGATGAACAGCTCCCCGATCTGCTCGGCCACCGCGATGTTGTTCACCACCACCGTCAGCTTGGCGTTGTCCACGGGGCACTTCTCTGCCAGGGAGGGAAGGGCGACACGGTCAGTGAGGGCTGAGACAGGGCACCGGCATTTCCCAGAGCCCCTGCGTGGGAACTGTGGATTTCTGCCTTCCCTGGGCAGGTCAGCCAACTGCCAGGTGAGTGGCCATGGAAAGAGCCAGGAATATTCAGCCGAGGTCTGCAAGCCTTTGGTTTGTCTTGGGGCGTGGAAAAGTTACAGTTTATGTTAATCCACAGTGATTTGAGGGAGCTGCCAATGAAAGAAGCCCACACTGGTTCAGACTGCCCTGTGCTGGCAGAGGGTGGGTGTTCACAGGCAGTGAGCACAAATCACCAGATGCCCCAGCCATAACCTGCTCCTCACCCAGGCCTGGGCTCAGCTCCTGCTGCCAGCAACCACTGAAACCCAGAATCCTTTAGGTTGGAAAACACCTCCAAGATCACCAAATCCAAGCCTTGGACTGATCACCGCCTCATCAACTGAGCTCTGCCACATCCAGCTGTTTATGGAACCCTCCAGGCATGGGGATTGCACTTGCAAAGCCTTTTGCTACAGATCTGTGGGTCGGGGTTGATGTAGCAGAGCACGGTGAGGGGATTAACATGCAAAGCAGAGGAACCTCTTGCACGTGGAACACAAAAATCTTAAGGCAGAAAGAGCTGCTGCTTTGCAGGACTCCCCAGGGAGCCTCCTCAGGGCTCGCTGTTCTGGTGATGCCAATGGCTTGGCTCTGTGCTGAACAACAGCTTGCCAAGAGGGGCACAGGCTTGTGCCAGGAAAAGTCTTTTTTTTTGCAGCCAAAGTCCAACCCACATGGAAGCTGGTTAGCCCAGGCCAGCAGCCAGGGGCTTGGGCTCTCCCAGGGCTCTGGAAAAGCTGGGTGAGCTAAAGCAGCTCAGTGGGGCTCAGTCAGGGGTCAGAGCCCTGGCACTGAGGGGATGGGGGAGAAGGGGCTGATGCCAAATGAGGCCCCTGGTTCTTTATCCAGGCAGCCACAGAAAGCTTTCAGTTTGAAATCAGTGGGTCAACTCTGGGCGAGACAGGTATTATCCTGGGATTATCCACTGCATTTTCCAGGGTCTGAGAACATCCTGTGCCCAGCCGTCTCTGCGGTGCCCATGCTCCAGAGTGTACCACTGGCCCCCAGCCCCTCACTGCTGCAGTGGCACATCTGACTGACAGCTTGTTTTAAGCCCTTTGGACATTTTTCTGCAGGTTTCTCTTTAGGTGAAAGCGAATCAACCAGGAAATAACAGTGTTTTGGCTGCATCACACAAGAACAGCTCTGTACTCACCAGATGTTAAGGCACATCTCCTGCAAAACGTGTGCTGTGGAGACAGAGAGGAACAGCAGCGTCAGCGTAAAACGAGAGCAGGCAAATTATTCCCTGTGGCTACCGATGGGAAAGGTGGGAGATAGCAAAGCCTGAGGCTCAGGAGCCTCAGCAGCTGTTCTGCCTGTTTTGCTCAGCACCACAGGGCAAACCCCAGCTGCTTGCTCAGGCAGCTCAGGGTGAAGCACAGGTCCTGAACACACAGTTTGGAGCTTTGATGTTCTCCCTGTTCAGGATCAGGCCATGACTGTGGTGCAAGACAAAGTCGGGGGTATGTTCTGCCACGCTCTGATATTCATGGGATCACAGAATCCTGGAATGGTTTGGGTTGGAAGGGATCCTAGAGATCATCAAGTTCCAATTCCCTTCCAATGGGCAGGGACACCTTCCACCAGACCAGGGCTCAGAGCTCCATCCAGCCTGCTCTTGAACACATCCAAGTCTTTCCTTCCCTCCACATCTGCATAGGGTTTCTCTACTTCACCCTCCAGTGTAGCCCATGTCATCCCTCCCATTCCCCTGAGAAGCCCTCGGTGGAAGGGGAAGCCTGGCCTCTCTCTGTCCTTGCCCAGTCAGCCCATCACATCCCTCCCTCTGGAGCCCTCTCAAGGCAGCAGAAGCTGCCCTGTGCTGCTGCCAGGCAGATGGAACAGCTGGTTTGTAAGCCCATTAAATGCTCTGTAAATTTGAGCACTTTAAATAGCTCCCCTCTCCGTTCAGACAGTTTAACTTGACAAAGTAGCAAACACAGTCTAACACACTAATGAACACACAGGCTGCAGCATTCCACTGGTCCTGATCCTGCCCCGTGCATTCCCTGGAGCCTCCTCAGCCACGTTCCCTGGCCACAGAGCCAGCTCTTGGCAGGGCTGTGAGTCCCCCTCTGGAGCTGTTATCTGCTGCCCTGCTCCCATGGCCTTTTCCTGCCCGGCACAGCTGCACTGAGCTCCCTCCAGAGCTGCCAGAGCAGGACTGCAGATGAAGCCAGGCTGCTTCCTGCAGTGGGCTTTTTTCCACATTAACCAGTAAATCTCAGTGTCTCTGGGCAGAGCTGCTTACTGGAATGGTGCAGCCAAACTGCAGCAGCTTCCAGCACTTTTGGGGAATAGCACCCTCACTGCAATAAACAATCCTGAGCTCTGCTGTTGCTGCTACAGCCCCATCCTGGTAATCAGATCACATCAGAAGCATTAGAGCCATCTCAAAGCCATCTTTCTTCACAAGTAGCACAGGAATAATATACAGCTTCTATTAAATCCCAGTAAAATGGAATCCAGAAGAATATTCATAATACCTCGTGCCTTTCATTTAAGGATCTAAAATCCCTTTGCAAGCATTAACTAAATGAAGCTTCAAGCCATTCTTGCTTTATAAGCAACACTTCCTTCACAACAAAAGCACAGCCATTCCTGGGGTGCCCAGGAGCTCCTGCAGAGCCCTTCAGAAGGAGTTTTCAACCTCATGGAAGCCACAGCAAGGAGACTAAACATGGCTGGGATGGGGTGGCTGACAGTACAGCTCTCCTGGGAAAAGCCTTCCCACTTTAAGCAAGCCCTAGTTTTGCTTGACAGTCCCCAGGGAGAGACAGAGGGGACAGCCCAGGCTTGACTGTGGCTCACACAGGGTATTTGGGAGAGCCATGCCTTACCCCACAGGTTGTGATGACGGGATCCTTAAACACACTGCAGCACAGCTGGCAGCACAGCTTCACGGACGGCTGCTCTGCAAACACCAGGGGCTCCTGCAGGGCACACAGAGGGACACAGACAGCGTGCATTAGTCCAAACCAAGAGCCTGCAGCTCTGCAGAAAGAATAACACAATCCCTCAGTGGTGAGCCTCGGGGAGCCTGGGGCACACCGAGGGTTTTACTACATCAACATAAAATTCTGTCTGGATCTGCTGAGTTCCAGTAGGGGAAGAATGAACTTGGGAATGGCTGGAGACCCTCAGCTCATCACAAACTGGGGGCCACCAGCATCTGGCAGGATCAGCACCTGACAGCAAACTGCACAGACCAGCTTCTTTGCCCGTGATTCAGTCACCAGAACTGCATGAGCTGCACTGGCTGGGACTTTGTCCTTGGTTGGCCTGAGCATAGAGTTGTCAAAATTGTGCTAAGCCTGAGCTTAAGAGCAATTTCAAAGCAGCCTGCACTCTTGTGTTTCTGAAGCATTCTGAAGGAAGGGCTCCTTTACTCCTCAGGAAGCAGAAACAACATTGTTTCTGCTGCAATGGGCCCATCTCTCCAGTTTTGTTAACCAACTAGGACGGCCAGCACAGGGCCCCAAACACATCCTCCCAGAGCACCATGGCTCTCCATGCTCACATTTCAGAGCATTTCCAATCAATCTCTGCAGTTCGCTCTGTCTCTTCATCCTGTGCTGCTCTCAGAAATGCTAACATGCCCCCCTGGGCTCCCAAATATGAAATAAACTCTTATCCCAGATCAGCGGCAGAACGCCGCCTGACCTATTATTCAACCAGTTTGGGGTTGGTTACTGGGTCACAAGCTAAGCTCAGTTTAAAAGTATCCTCCCCCATCATGCAGACAATTCCTTGCACCCTCCTGGGGCTTCCATTCAAGTCTGTGGGGTGCCATGCAGCCCTGAATGGGGACGGGGCTCCAAATCCATGGGGAATTGTATTTTTTTGCTGCCTGGGGCCAGACCACCAGCCTGAGCCTTGCAACCCGCCCTGCTCTGCTGCAGGACTCACGCAGGACTTTGCACAGACTTACAGTTTTTCTGGGAAGCAGAAAAGCCTCACCATTGTCCTTGCATTCCAGGCAGGGAAATGGCACACGAGGATGCAAAGTCAGTGGTGGAATCAAAGTTAAAAGCAGGAGACTGAGCCAGGCACTGCACAGAATCTGCCCCTGAGAGCTCCGTGTACTCACGACAGTCCACTAAGTTACTCTTTTGACACTGAGCTTCCTAATCCTGCTCCTTCAGACAATCCCAAATACCTACTGGCTCCTCCTCTTCCTCATGGAGTGAGAACGTGGAGCGCAAGGACATGTTGGACTCGGAGTGCAAGGAGCGGACGGAGATAGCGGAGTCGGAGCGGCGCGGGGTGCTGATCGGAGGCTGCGGACACAGAGCAGCTCTGGTCAGTGCAAATCATTCCCAAACTCCAGGCACAGAGCCTTCAAGTTCAGTTTTCCCCCTCCACAACACTCAGCTGCTCCACTCCCAGCTGCACTGAGTGGCCCTGCTGCCGTGTGCCCTTCCCTGCACCGTGCCCAGAGACAGGAATCACTCGGGTTTAACTCCCTAAGCCAGGCTGACATGGAAATTCCAAGCACATCACTTTCTCCAAGGTGCATTCCCTGCACACTTACCGTGCACACCCGCAAAGCAACGGTCTGGAAGAATTAATCCTTCGTGGAAAGCTCCGTAAATCTCCCCCAGAGACTGCTCCAGCTCCTGCAATGTCTCTAATCTCTGCAGCAGCACTTGTTGTTGCACTCGCTATCTAACTTCTGCCAAATTTCTTTGCGTAAGTGCGGAGACTTCCTTCTATTGAATTCTCTGTGAGCCCGGCTCTGCCGCTTCCTGCTCAGGAGGGGAGAGCGGAGCGGACACGGCGTGCGCCAATCCAGAGAGATCCTCTGCCCACGGCGGCCTTGGGATTGGCTTTGAGGGAACGCTGCTGCTGGAACATTAACCAGCAGCACGTCTCCGAGGGTGGAATATCAACCACCAGCACGTAGCCAAGGTGCCATTCCGTGTCAAAGCACCGCTGGAGACTGCAGACCATGGGGAGACTGGATTGGAGGGTCCAGTGCAGTAATGTGGGGTTACTGTGGAAGAGATGCTGCTGGTGGAGTGCAAAAGGTGCAGAGAGCAGGAATAAAGGTCTTCTATGAGCAGAATGGATGCTTGGACAAAGAAATGGAAGAATGAAGCCAGAAGCTTCAGACACTCCAGGCAAGGCATGATGGATGAGCATCTGCACGTGTCACACTCTGCAAGGCCTCTGTCAGTCTCCAGCCCTGAGGAGTGTTGGCTGGAAGGAGCTCTGGAGATCCCTGGCTGCCCACTGGAAAAGGGACTTTCCCTGGCCCAGGCCAGGCCTGGCACTGCTCAGGGAACAGGGAAAGCTGCACGGACCAGACTCTGCTGAGTTCCTGTCCTGCACCTCGTGGGAAAAACACCTTTCCTCATGTTCCATCTGAGCCTCGGGAGCTGCATTCTGTGTGCCTGCCCGGGGTGAAAGTGGGTGACATCAGAGCCAAGGCCAGAGAAAGGCAATGCCGGAGGGCAGTGGGGCCAGCAGGAAATGCAGAAATGAAAGCTGCAGATGAGGTTCAGAGGCTGCTGCCCCTCCCCAGAGACAAAGCACGCTGCAGTCCCAGTGCAGCCTGGCTGGGCTGCAGGAGAGCAGCAGACCAGGATCCTGCTGGCTCCTCACACTGCTCTGCTGCTTCATTTTTATGATCCCGGGCTCCAAGGAACTCAGAAATGCTGCATCTGCTTAGAAGCCAAAGCATAAATGTCTTTCCTTTAAAGACAGCATATTTATTGACTAAATACATAAACCTTAAGGAGGAATGGTTATAATGAGGTAAATCCAATTTATGTGTATCCATTCATTTTATTATTTTCCTCCACTAGTAGCAGAAATTATTAAAATAACCAGAATGACTGTGCACAGTTCCCACTCTGCAGGTGACAGGGGGATGAGGGCAGCAAAGGCAGGCTCAGCAGGGAGGCAGGTTTGTCACCAGCAGCATCCAGTGAGGATCACCAACCGGGAAGGGGACTGCAGCATTGCCAGGAGGCAGGGGTGTGAGACACAGAAGGTTTGTGTAAGGCTCTGGGCTCAGCTCCCTGCGTCCTGGTTTGGATAAAGCTGGTGTTAACTGCACAGCAGAGAAGGGGATGGGCTGAGAAGGATTCCTCACTCCCCCCAGGCTCTGGGGACAACACGGAATGGCAGAGGGTGTGCTGGCAGCTCCAGACCCTCTGGGTATCTGCAGCCTTAGTTTTGCCAAGCAAACAAGGATAAAACTCAAGAGACCTCATTTCTGCACTAAACATCAGGCACACCTTCAGCCCAAGGATGGAGCACTCAAACATCTGATGGAAGATGGAGAGTTTTCTGCTGGCAATTCAACCCAGCCTGTGGCTCAGAGGTGAAGCTCCCTGTGAACAACAGACTTTGGACAGGCAGGCAGCCTCCATCCATGGTACCCAATTGTTCCAATATTCAGCTGCAATCTTTAGCTGCAGTTCCCACCACCCCAGCGACTGGAGCAGCCTCCAGCTGGAGGCTGCAGCCCAGCCCTGGTTCCAGCTCCATGCAGGCACAGCAAGGTGGGAACCTGTGGCACTGTGTCCAGGCAGGACAACACCAGCCACTCGGCAATCCCTGCCCCGCACACAGAGCCCACTGCTCTGCTTTTGTTTCATTAGCAGCAGCTTTACAAGGAAAGAAAAGGGGGCGGTGAAGGTCACAGGAGGGCTCTGACTGGTCTCCAGCTGTCGCTCTGATGGCTGAGAAGCCCTTGACAGCTTCTGGAGGAGGGAAAACTCAGTGATGAGGAAGGGAAATCCCAGATTATTTCTTGACAAAGCAAATGAAGCCTCCTAAGAGGGTTAGGGAGTCTGCCTGGAGCAGCAGGCAGAGCAGGACCAAGGCGGTTCCGGTTTGTCAGCACCTCACACTGCTTCCTGAACCACTCATTAATCCTCTCACTATTTTTGCTAAAGAATATTTATCACTCCAGGGGAAGTGGGCTGAGACTGCCCAAGAGGATTGAAGCTGGCTCCCAGCAGAGATCTCCCCCATTCTTGGCTGCACGCCCCAGTTCGTGCCAGTGGAGTTTCCAAAGGAGTCAGGGAGTTTCTTTATCAGACCTGGCTAAATGAAATATTCACAGCATCCCCTCCTCTGGAAAAATCCTCCCCTCTGCCCTGTGAGAACTGCCCAGCTTGTGAAAAGGACACTGTGAGCCCAGCATTCAGCCCAGAGGGTCTGTGCTGACAGCCAGGGGTGGCCTGAACACCGGCCCAGCTCATGGGGTCAGTGGTGGGCTGGAGAGCTGCACTTGCCAAGGACACCAGGCAAATTTTCAAAGGACTTGTTAGAAAAAAGACCAACAACAAACAAAACCCCCACGGGCTCACATAAAACACAGCAAGACCTCTGAGCAACAGAAGGAACTTTATAGGATGCTGACAATAAAATTCTTTGCAATCTGGTGTCAAATTTATTTTAAGAAGTGCTGCAGCTCCACACTGTTGCTGACCCCAGTCTAACTCCAGCAGCAATGATCCATTTATGCCTGGCTTGGAAATTGGGTCTTTTAACCTGACTGTGTCTACAAATACTTAATTTGAAGTTTGTTACTAACATGCTTAGATCTGAACAGAGCTTGTGGCTGTGAGATGTGGCTGGAGCACCAGGGACAAGAGAAGGTCCAGCCTCAGAGCTGTCCATCCTTTCATCAACGTTTGCTTTGCTGTTGCTGTTCTTGATTTAACTGATGTAGCTAATTTAATTTCTCTCCAAGCAGCTAACCCTGAAGACTGTTGAATCACTAAATTACCCAAAAAGAACTTAGAATTGAGTGAGAAAGCTGGATACAAAACTGGGAACTGCTTTACCACCAAGACACTGGGAGACCCGGGAATGGTTTGTGTGGGAAGCCCAGCACAGCCTGTAGTGTCCAACATCCCAGTCTGCAGGTTTCAAACCCGCTCCCTGTGGTCAGAGGCCCCATCTGGAGGTGGGAATAGGAATGGATTCTACGGCCAGCAGAGCCAGCTGGGATCCATCCAACACGGAGAGTGCCTGGCCCGTCTCAGCCCAGACATCCCTGGCAGGGGCTGTTTCCTCCCGAGCTCCCTGCTGTCCCAGGAGCCAGGTACTCCCTCCCAAGGAGTCTCTGGCATTTGTACTTCCCAGGCTTTGGACCCACATAACAGTCTCAAGCAGGGTGAAAAGCAGCAGCAGCAGCTCCAGCCTGAAGGCCCAGGTGAGCATGAGCTGCTTCCCCACGGCACCAGCAATGCTGAGGCTGGTCCTGCCTCTGGGGCACACGTTACACAGAGAATGCTGAGGGAGGCAGAGGAGTCCAGAGGAGCTCCAGACACCTCTCATTTCACTTCTGATCTGCTAAGGCAGTCAGGAGGGTCCTGACAACACCTACCATGCCATCATCCTCATCCCGTGGGGAGTAGGTGAGGGTGCTGGAGGAGGACGGGGTCCGACGGTGCTGCTTGAAAGTATTGGTCCCGTCAGCTTTACAGGGGATTCAAAAAGAAAAACAAGCATTTAGGCTGCTCACAAACATTGCCAAGCTATGGGACAGCCTCTCTAGCTGTAAGTGTTCCTTAGAAAAGACCAGGGATTCTCCAGTGCTGGTTCATGACTGGACTTAGCAGCACCCGTAGAACAACCCTGATCTCTGAGAGCTTGCCCAGAAAAGAGCACAGGTAATATCCTGTCAGATCCACAGCTTAAAAATATTATTAAAAGGAAACTTTATACTCCCACGTATCTCAGTCACTGGTAAAAATTGCCTGGATCCAGGGAGGTCTGGATATCCCTGAGGAACAGGGGAGCCATGCTAAATTAAATATTAAATATTTGTATAGAGATCATGTAGCTGACTCTTATACGTATAAAACTCTGAATGTAAATATTTGGGAGTCCAAAACCATCCAGAGTCCAGGACAAATGTAATCCAAACGTTTTTCTCAGGCAGATGTTCATATCCTTACCAAAACCAGTGTCAAGTCTTTTTGTTTCTATTAAAGGAAGGACATTTGTATCCCAAAATCAAACCAGGCCTCTTCCTACATTCACCCCACGTGCCAGGGCTCAGGCTCCCCTCACCTGCTGAGCTTTGAGGAACAAGGCACAGGAATTGTAAATGAGCAGGGACATTTGCATCCCCTCCTGTCTGAGCTAAAAATGGCCACGGGGTTTTACCAAAGCTCCAGAGTGACTCACAGTCAGGCACAGAAGGAAGATGGAAATTTTCAGCATTGGTGATGATTGTCACAGGGATCAATAAGATTTGGTGCTGAGCTCAGCATCAAACCCTGTTGTACTACTCTGTTTTCAGCAAGGGCTTCCCAGTGGTACTGCTCAGTCTGCCTGAGGAGAGAAAATTCCTGTGCCTGCTCATTTCCATCCTGTCAGGACACTTGGGCTGCAGAACACCAAACCAGCCCCTCAACACCTGGTTAATGACCAGAGAGATTCTCCCAACAGCTTTTTGATCTGTAAAGGGACAACGACCACGCTGGGATCACACACAGTACACATGACATACCCACCCTTTGTGATGGTGGTCACAGCAGAGAAGGCTGGTCCAAAAGTTGTTTCCATTCTTGTCTGAAATATCGAAAAAATTAATGTCAGGGCATTTAAAGCTTTAAGACTTTGCCAGAGCTGGCGAAATACTGCATACACATTCCCAGCTTCCATCTGTGAATAGTGAGATTTTAAGTGGCAAGAAAATGGCCTGTTTCAAAAGAAAGGATGAGACCCCAGGAAGCAGCCCTGCCCCCTGCCTGTGCCAGCAGCAGTGGCCTTACCCCGTTAGTGTTCTCAGAAGTAGTGATGTTTGTTGTGCCACTGGGGAAACGATTGTAGCGACCGTTCTTGTTTGAGCTCATAATCTAGGCCAGCATCTGTTAGTCATGGGAAGCTTGCTCTGTGGGAGAAGAAGGACACAAAGGGAGTTAGGCTCCTTGTGGCTATTTCCCTGGGCTCAGAGAACACTCTCCTGCAGCACAAAGCCCAAATGTTTACCTGAACTCAAATAAACCTGGATTTTCAGAAGCAAGAGGCGAGGACAAAGTCAGATTCCTTCAAATCGTTCCTGGGCGAGTGTTCAGCATTTTTTAAGTATATGATTATCTTTTAATAAGAGTCTCATTTATCTCCCTCCACCGGTTCACTAAGTTTGCAAAGTCAAGAATTCCACAACAATAATCTGCAGCAACACATGGAATTTGCTTTCTTTAACCTCTGCTGAAACCTGATACTGCTTCAGGGCACAATTATGCTGCTGTCCCAGCAAATCTGCCAAGATGCTCTCAGTCTCCTTCAGAGCCAGGACACGCTCAGGAAGGAGCTGCAGTTCCTCTGCCATCACACAGAGGTGCTCCTGGCTCAGGCAGGAGTTTCCCTCAGAGAGGACAAAGCTCAGCCTGGCACTGGGGAGGTGAAGTGTCTCAGGTGTTTCTAGCAATTGGTTTTCTCTTACCTGGGAGTGACAAGTCCTGAATCTCCAAGCTCTTTATAAAAACACCACTGTGATTTCTCCACTTTACAGAACGGGAAACTGAGGCTCACAGAGAGACGGGATCCCAGCACACAGCTGTGACCTGGGATTTGTGCAGGGATTCCCACCTCCCTGGAGAGCCCTGGCACACAGGGCTGGGCACACCCTGCACACGCATTTTGAACAATGCTGCAAAGGTGACACTGGGGCTGTCCTCGGCCAAGGCTCTGCCCAGGGCCTGACACAGCACTTCCAGTGCTCCCTGCAGCTCTGGATCCAACGGCTGGCAGGCAGCCAGGAGCAGCAGAATCCTGAGCAGGGGATCGCTGCTCAGGTCTAAACTCTCAGAAACAACTATGCTCAAAAATTATAAAAAAACCAAAATTCCAAAGAAAAACCAAACAAACGGAAACCCCGAAACCAAACCCAAAACCATCTGAAAACCAGGGATCTGGAAAATGCTTTCCACACACGTGACAGCACTGTCCTGGCTCCTTGCAAATGCCAGATCCCCGAGGAGATGCTGAGCACAGAGTCTGGAGCTGTCTCAAAAGCAGCAGGAATGAAGCAGAGTTGTGCTGCAGCATCAGGGAGACCTGCACAGTTTACAGCTGGGCTCCAGCAAGCCACAGGTTTGGCTTTGGCCACTGGATCCTTTTATTCCTGCCTGTGCTCCTGAGGGCACAGAGAGCAGAGGGAGGGTGGGAGGTGGCAGAGGGCAGACAAAGGGTTTGGGCCACTTTCCCCAGGAGATCTGAGCCCCACTGACTCAGCCTCTCTCCCTCTGGCAGCCTTGGATGAGCCACTGGAGCTCTCGGCTTCCTCCCAGCAAAAATTCCCCCCTTGTGCACAAGCCTGATGATTCCCCTCTTCAACTACAAAGGCTGAACATGAGATGTCTCCAGCTGGGGTCTCCAGATGATGCAGTGCTCATAAATTAAGCAAAGAAAGTACTTCCACGAACTGCCGCATTTCCTGGGATTTCCCGTCTCAAGGCTGCATTATCTCATGTCCAGTAACATGTATATCCCTAAAATTCCCCTCTCCACAGGTTCCCTACATCTAGCAGTACACCCAGGCTCACCACTCTCCTCTGGAAAAGGGATTCAGCACTCTGCTCCTCCCATAACTGGCTGGAAAAAGAGAAATATTCAAATTTCCAGGGATACGAATCCATGCAACACCTACCCACACGCCCTTTATCCTGCACTGCTCCAAGGCAGGAGCAGGCATTTGCTCCCACTTCATCAGCCATGTCAGCTGAAGTTAAGGGAACCTTGCATATCAAATATTCCTCTTGGGGTTTGGGGCAAACAGTCATTGCCAGATGGGAAGAGAGGAAACCCACCCTGATGGAGGATCGTGGGCTGTCTGGAGACTCAGGCAGAGCTTTGTTCCCTCTCATTTTCAGGGTATGCATCACCTTCAGATGGAACAGATGGAGACTCAAGCAATGGGAAACACTCAGAGACAGGGAAAACAAAAATGGGGGTAAACTGACAGCCCGAGGAGTTCTGTGATATCATTAAAGGCTGGAGCAGGTGTGCCACAAACAGTGACTGCAGCCACTCGAGCCACTGCAATGACCCTTCAATCCCTGCCTGGAAACTCCAATAAACCCAAAGTGGGGAAGGGAATGTGGAATACAGGGATTTGCCACCCACTGCTTGTAAGCTTGACTGTGCCTGCAGCTTGGCTGAGCAAGGTACCTGCAGCAGCAGGGAGCCTGCTGGTGCCTGCTGCAAGCAGAGACCAGAGGAATGTGAGCAATGGAAAAAAGTGGCCAGCAGAATATCAGCCAGGCTGCCACAGCAATATCTGACTGCAGCCCAAACCTCTGCACCCACCACAGACAGGAGCATTTCTGCAGAGCAGATGCCTCCTCAGAGCACTGTCTGACAAGCTCCTCACACCTTCCGTTCCATCCGAGAACCTTTTCCAACTGATATCAAAGAATTTAAAGGGAGGCAGAAAAGAGCTGATGGTGCCAGCATTAATACCAACTTCCTACAGCACTTGCAAAAATCTCTGCCAGATCTCTGCACCTTTGCTTGGCATCTGAACCCTGCCAGCCACACTGTCCTGAGCTCCCAGGCCTGGAGGATGAGTGTCTCTCTTGGGTGGCTGGTGCTGGGAACCCAGCCTGTGATCCACATTCTCCTTGCCTGGACTTAATTTTTTTAACACGCAACATCAGTGTTTTTTACAGTAAACAAAGGGGGGGGGAGAATCGCCCCTGGAAAAAGGAAGCTGTGGGGACCCAAAATTCAGTAAATCCCACAGCTGATCATAACCAGATGTGAGGGAGGGGGCAGGGATAGGTTTCAGCATTTGCACATCACAGGGATCAGCTCGAGGCTTTTGAGACTCAATGAGAAGAAAAGCCTTAAAATCCTACTTTAGTAATTCAGGCAAGAAAAAACCCAACCAGCAGCAGCTGCAGAGGGAAGCAGCGCTCCCTCTCCCCACTGCTGAGGGGAGATCCAACAGGATCAGGCACAGATCACCTCAGAGCTGGGAGGAGAACCAGGACCAGTGGCCTGGCTAATTCCCCCTCTCTGCCCACTGAAGCTCTCGTGGAGGTTACTCACCCCCAAGGAAACTGCTGGGCTGGCAAATTGTCCCACAGCAGGAGTGGCTGCCAGTGGGAGAGGCAGGCAGGGCTATCCTGCTCGGGCTGACATGAACTTCCTTATCTCACTGCTTGGGTATTTATGGCGTAAGACACGAGCTTCTGTTCCTCTTACAACAAGAAGGGTCACACATCCTGGAGAGTACTGGCACACCCCCAGGGAAATACTCCCACAAAAGCACCGACAGCTGCCTGGGACAAGGGCAGCACACACAGGTGCCAAGGGCACAGGGTGTTTGTGGGGTAATTAACTACTCTGGGACCAGCAGCACCTCAGGTGTACCTCGTCAGGGTGAGAGGACTGGCAGCATCTGGTCTGACCTGTGCAGCACGGGGTGTGGAATGCAGAGCTGCAGCAGATCCCCGAGACAGACTCCTCTTGATGGACACCTCGCAGCGGACACCGGACGAGAGGCAGACAGTGGAGCCCACTGGTCACTCCTCAGCCCAGGGAACACCAGGCCAGGGCTCCCAGCACCACTGCCGAGTCAGCCTGGTGCAGCCCCCAGCCGAAGATGGGCAATAAAAGCCAGCAGAGAAATCACCACCTCTGCAGGTGGCACGCAGCTCTTCCCAGCCCTCAATACCAGCCGGTGGTGGAGAGCTTGTGAGAAACCCCACAAAACCAAGGAGACAAAGAGGTTGCAGACGAGCTAGAATCTAAAACACCTGACCCAGCAGGACATTTCTTACACTCTTTAGGTGTCAGTCAGAGCAGGAAGGACATAAAACACAAACAGAAGCTCAGCCTTACTGACAGGACGTGGCACCTCCACCTGATGAATCTCTGGAACAGTCTATTTACTGTTTATAAGTTTTTCTTATAAGTCACACCAGCTTTCCTGAGTGCCTTACAGTGAGACCATAATTGTACTGAGCCGTCATCAATAAAAATAAAAGGGATATTTTTAATTGCTGCTACTTTTACCGGGGCTTGCACTGACTGCAGGACTGAGAGAGCACATTCAACAGCTGTTTGAACACTGCCATGCCTTTGAACAAATGGAGTTCAGAAAGGAAAAGCATTTCATATGGTGCTTTTCCTAAAGGACAATGAAGCCTTGGGACAGAAGAATATTTGCAATACTTCATGTTAAAACCTGAAGCTGTACCTTTCAAATGTTCCCATAGCTGGATCAAAAGGGGTTGCTCTGGTGAAATGAAGCACCTTAATTTTCCCAGAAAAATAAAATTAAATTAGAAGTCAGAACAGATGCCAATATTCAGTGCTGTTCCATGCACAAAGCTACATTTGAAGTTTTATTTCCATTTCAGGTAACCTGGGAGGATCCACATACAAAACCATTTTTGTTATGCAGCCCAGTTCTGACCCTGCAACCGAAATTGTCCTGTGTGGGCTCAGCAGCTCCTCAGTCACAGCTGGGCAGGAACAGGCACATCCACAGCTCTGCCACACAAGGACCTTAATCAAAAGGTGCTTTAAAAGTTGGCCCTGCCACTGCACAGCTGTGTGCTGTGCCTCTCACAGCTTGTGCTCTTCCACATGCTCCCTCAAAGAACAGACCCCTCCCGAGAACATCACATTGCTAAATTGTGGATTTGGTGAAGCAAAAAGAACAAAACGCCAGCCAAGCCCTGAAACCAACAACGTCCTCCCCCTCCAAGGCACAAATCTCAGTGCTGCTGCAGTTCCTCGGGAGGGAACTCTGCAAGGCAGACCCTGATGGAGGATACCAGGCTTCAGAAGCTGAGAACAGTCACCCTCACCACTCACACCACAACTGGTGCTCACTGGTGCTCCTCAGACCTGTCTGGCAGAACAAAAGGCTGCCAAGACCCCACAGGGTCCTGTGGGCTGGCTCAGCTCTGCTCTTGGTCTCCCTGCTGCAAATCTGACACAGAGAGGGGCTTGCAGCTCAACTGAAAACCCCTGAAGACATGGCAGGGCAGCAGCAAAGACTGGGGGATGGAGGAATTTGGCTTCTGTTCTTCCAAGGAAGCCAGAGCAATGTCTGTCTCACCTGGATTCTGCTCTCCTGGAGTCCTGCTAGAGCCAAAGCAATCAAAGCTCCTCTCTCCTTCATTCCCCAATTCCTGTGCCATGGCTGAGGCCTTTTCCAGCTGCTTTGCCTTATGGCTGGCTGCACTGCATCCTCTGGAAAGCTGTAACCACCCCACCACACGATGGGATTCTTCCAGATTAAAGTCATAGCAAACCTGAGCCCATAACCATGACTCAAAAAGCACAAAGTAGCACTTCCACCCCCTGTTCCCCCCAACATCCTCCAAAGCTTTGACACCTCCTGACACACGTGCTTCTCTGCCCTCTGGATGCAACTAGAACACTCCAAAGATCCAGCTGAAATGCATCATCTCCTTCAGAGAAAAAAAAATCCAGCAAATTCCAGTCACCTGCTCTTTTTTTGTACAGTTCCCTCGGGCTTTGCCCCTGAGAACAAGCAGGAGGCACCTGTAGACACCAACACTCATCAGTCAAATTAGTGATCCTGGGAGAAACAACACCAAATCCTTGATTCCAAAAGAAATCAGGAGATGTGGACACTTCCACCATGGCAAATCTACTGACAGCTTTGAGAGAGAAGCACCACTGAGTGTGCCACAACCCCAAGCACCACAGATGAAACTCTCCCCCAGGGTGACTCAGAATTCCAGGGGACATGGCCCCTCCTTACAAACTTGGCTTCTGTGCTCACAGCTCTGCCTAAGGAATATCGAGGATTTCCCACTTCTGAAGCACCAGACCAACCTCAGGACACACTTGCTGGGTTGCTGCAATCAAGCACTCCATGCCCTTGCAAAGGTCACTCGGAAGGACCAGAAAGTCAGCGTAACACAGCTGCAGCTGCTGGAGGGGCCACAGGTAGCCCCTTCCAAACCGCTGCAGGACTCCGGGTACCTCCTGCTCCCCAGGGAGGGATGAGAACAGTTCCTCCCTCACTGCTGAAGGGGAGCAGCTTCCCCGGGACTGCTGCCGACAGCCTGACACCCAGCACCCGGAGCAAACACTTCTCCTTGGAGCAAACTCACCCCGGGCCATCCTGGAGCGGCGGAGCCCGGCAAGATGCCACCACCATGCCCAGCTCCTGAGCTGGGGACAGGCTTCTCCTCGGCCAAAGTGCCTCCTCCGCTCCGTGCGTGCGTGTGTGGATCGCTCCCCAGTGATGTAAACACAAAGGCATGCGGAGCAGTGGGCGATATGTAAATCCAGCTGGAAAATCCCACAGCTCAGCCAATCTCCACGCTGCCGCCCAGCTTTGCCCCGGCTGCTCCGGGTTCAGTTCAGTGCAGGAAAAACAACCCTCTCCCAGCACACAAGGATTTATTCCCCCGATCAGAGACAGCTCCGGAGACAGAAAAGTCCTTCGCTTGCTTTAAGGGGAGCGTGAGTTTCTCACCCTCTTTTATAGTTCCCAAACTATTCAGAATTCTGCATAACAAACAGCAAGGCGCTCTTTGCCTGGAGAGACAATCCAGGGAAATCCAGTCACCCAAAAAGGCAGAGCTGGGGAGCAGGACTCGGCCGAAACACAGACACTGGTGGTGGTGGGGCACTTCCACTGCCAGGACACCCCTCCCGGTGGTGGAGCCGGGGCTGTCCCAGGAGCAGGCACTGCCCCGCTCCAGCCCCCAGGACACCTCGTTCAAAGGCGGCTCTGAAGCTCCAAGGCTGTGCTCAAGGCAGAGCAGGAGCAGCCTGAATGGGTAATTTGGGGTGCTGCTGCCTTTAGGCTCCTGGGGGACTTGCTGAGCTCAAGGAGGGGTGCCACGTACCCGTGTGAGCAACCAGCTGCCTCGCTCCTTGTCCCAGCTGTCCCTACACCCCCTGAGCCAACCCACGGGCACAGGGACGTGCTGGTGTGTGCCTCACCATGCCCATGGCAAAGGCAATAAAAACCGGGAGGGAAGAGCTCCAACCGACTGAACACGGCCCCGTGATCCGAGTACTGGAACCCAGGAAGGATTTTCTCTCCAGTGCCCTCCTCCTGCCACACCTGGGCTTGGCTGGGATAACCCGTGAGAAAGGCACAGTCACGCTCCAGGAAATCCCACACACAGGGCCAGCAGGGCTTGGAAGGTCCCTGGGAGCAGGGGAAGGCTCAGCCCTCGGGGTGACCGATGGCTGAACCCCACTGAGGCTGCAAAGTGCCCAGGAGCAGCCCCAGGTGCAGGGCAGAGCTGGCACCAGCACACGCTGCTCTGCAACCATCCAGAGCCTGCAGGGCTCCCTGAGGCTCCGGCAGCTCCTCGGGCTTGTGGAGCCCAGGGAAGGGAAGGGAAGGGCTGACTTCAGGCAGGGGACACAAACTTCCATGTGGTGTTCACACACGGCTCTAGGCCACCAGGGGCTGTGCTGCCACAGGAGGGCTCACCCTGGGATCCCCCGGGTCAGGGAACCAAACCACCCCACAACCATGGATTGGGGTTTTTTTTTCCTTCCTTGAGCCCGATCAATATGAAAACCCCTGTGTGAGTGTTAGCAGTGAAGGTACCACATCCCCTGCCTGGAAACACCACTGTGGCTCGGGTTTTCCCATTTCCAGGGGGTAAAACTTTCCCTGCCTCAGGTGGAGGTGCCACGTCCTGTCAGTAAGGCTGAGCTTCTGTTCGTGTTTTATGTCCTTCCTGCACTGACTGACACCTAAAGAGTGTAAGAAATGTCCTGCTGGGTCAGGTGTTTTAGGTTTTAGCTCATCTGCAACCTCTCTGTCCCCTGAGTTTTGTGGGGTTTCTCACAAGCTCTCCACCACCAGCTGGTGTTGACTGCAGGCAGTGTCACCTGCACACAAACCAAGCCCAGTGCTGGAGCTTCAGCCTGTCCCTCCCCTGCTCCAGACAGGGGACCCCAGGGCCTGGAGGGAATCCAGCAGACAGGACCCGCTCCTGCAGCTTCCTGCATGATTTTAGGAATTTCCCTTGCCAGGAGAGGTGCAGGTTGCACATCAGGAGGGATTTCTTCATGGAAGGGGTTGCCAGGAATTGGAAGGGGCTGCCCAAAGAGGTTTGGAGTCTCCATCCCTGGAGATGTCCAAGGAATGCCTGGACATGGCACTCAGAGCTCTGGGCTGGGATCAGGCACAGGGAGGACTCCGTGGTTTTGGAGGTCTTTTCCAACCTAGACAATTCTGGGATTCTGTGATCTCACGCTACTTTCACTCATCAAGGGCTTTCTGGAACCATCCTTCACCCCCAAACCCTCTCCTGCAAGCCCCACCACCCTCGCTGTGGCTGGAAGGAGCAGCCAAACGCTCGAGGCCAAAATGCTGCAGCTGTCTTAAGAGGAACCCGAGTGCTCAGTGCAGCCTGGAAACACATCGCTGGGGGGAAAACGCACAGGGAGGCAGAATTACACTGCTGGGATTGAAACAAAGGCAGAGCAACGCTGCCAAAGTGGGAAAGACAACTGCTGGGTCACAGTTCTTAACACAGCTACACCCTGGCAGCGACCGCAGCCCGGACCTGGCGCGGTGTGGACTCGCCAAACCCACTCCTGCACACCCACCGGCCCTGCCGCTGTCCCTGACCCCAGCAGAGCCCCAAAGGGAGCGGACCCCACGGGAAATCCTCGCCGGACCCCACGGGAAATCCTCGCTGGACCCCACGGGAAATCCCCCCCGGACCCCAGGGGAAATCCCCCCCGGACCCCAAAGGGAAATCCTCGCCGGACCCCAAAGGGAAATCCTCGCCGGACCCCAGGGGAAATCCTCGCTGGACCCCAAAGGGAAATCCCCCCCGGACCCCAGGGGAAATCCTCGCCGGACCCCAGGGGAAATCCCCCCCGGACCCCAGGGGAAATCCTCCCCGGACCCCACGGGAAATCCTCCCCGGACCCCAGGGGAAATCCTCCCCGGACCCCAGGGGAAATCCCCCCCGGACCCCACGGGAAATCCTCCCCGGACCCCAGGGGAAATCCTCCCCGGACCCCAGGGGAAATCCCCCCCGGACCCCAGGGGAAATCCTCCCCGGACCCCACGGGAAATCCTCCCCGGACCCCAGGGGAAATCCTCCCCGGACCCCAGGGGAAATCCCCCCCGGACCCCAGGGGAAATCCCCCCCGGACCCCAAAGGGAAATCCTCGCCGGACCCCAAAGGGAAATCCTCGCCGGACCCCAGGGGAAATCCTCGCTGGACCCCAAAGGGAAATCCCCCCCGGACCCCAGGGGAAATCCTCGCCGGACCCCAGGGGAAATCCCCCCCGGACCCCAGGGGAAATCCTCCCCGGACCCCAAAGGGAAATCCTCCCCGGACCCCAGGGGAAATCCTCCCCGGACCCCAGGGGAAATCCCCCCCGGACCCCAGAGGAAATCCTCCCCGGACCCCAGGGAAATCCTCGCCGCTGCCCTTCCCAGCGCACCCCCCAGGGACCCCACCGTTTGGCAGCGTCTGTCACCGGGACAGCGGTGCAGCGGCAGGGGACAGAGCCCCTGGGCTGGTGTGAGGCGAGAAGAGGACGGCACAATCCACAACCCACATTCACAGCCCCGATCCAGACCTGCGCTTCTGCGGCAGCTACGGCACGTTTTGTCCGGACATCTGTGCCCGGACAGCCCCCGTTTTGTACACTGTGAACCCGAGGCCCAGGGAAATGAGGTTCCTGGGAGGGCAGGAAAGAACCAGCAGCAACACGTGCTGCGGTCGGACAAGGAACGGCGCAGAAAACGACAAAACTGAGCAGAAAAAGCCAAAGCTAAGCGGAGTCCGCGACGAGACCCAGCGAACACACCGGGGGCGGTGAGCGAGGCCTGGGCGGCATTCACGGGGGACGGAACAGCGCAGATGATGCTCGGGCTGCTCTGAGCGCCCCAGCGGAGCCGCTGGCAGCCCCGGACACAGCGGGCGGCGGGCACGGGGAGCCTCCGCCGGCACCTCCCCGGCCCGCGGCCCAGCGCCCCCGGCCCGGCCGGCCCCTCCCCTCACGGAGCCGCCCGGCGCGGCCCGCCCGGCTCCCCCCGGCCCGCCCGTACCTCCCAGCGGCGGCGGCGGCCGCAGCGCCGGTGCCCGGTCCCGGCACATCGCGCCCGGGCCTGCTCCCCTCCGCCGCCCGGCCCGGAAGTGCCGCGCCCAGCGCTCCTCGGGACTTGTAGTCCCGTGCGCCGCTTCCTGCCCGCGCCGCCCAGCCGCCTGGACTACAACTCCCACCAGCGCCCGCTGACAGTCACTCCAAGCTACAAGCACTGTAGCTACTGGTTCTGGCCGGCCTCCTGCAGTGACCAATCAGAAGGCGGTAACTGCCGCCTCGGGCCACGCTGCGCTGCGCGTCGCCATTGGCGGGGAGCAGAACGGCGACCAATCAGCGCTGGGAGAGATGGGGCGGTGGTCACGCCAACCGCTGGCGATTGGCTGTGCCCACTGCAGCCTGACCAATAGTGGCGTCGCAGTGGCCATAAAAGACGTAGCGTGGAAGGCGCGCGTCCTTTCCCGCCTGAGGTGAGGTGGGGTGCGGCACGGGACTGGCGGGAGCGGGGCCGGTACCGGGGATATTACCGAGGGCGGGCCGGTGATGATCCACATTTACCTTTCTGACACCTCGTCTGAGGGCGGCGGGCGGCCGCAGCCCCTGCTGAGCAGCCACGGCTGAGGCCCGCGGTTCCCGCGGCCCGGCTGGGCGGGCGGGCGGACTCCTCCCCTCAGGCGCTGCCTTCTCCCCTCAGGGCTCAGCGGGAGCCGGCGGTGGCGGCGTCCCGGAGGCGCCGTGCCCGATCCGCGGCAGTCGGCGGCGTTGTGGGCCGGTAGAAGGCGGTGTCCCCTGCTCTGGTGTTTGCGGTAAGTGGGGCTGAGCCCCGTGGGGAAATGCTCCTGCTCTACAACGAGGCGGTTCTTGAAGCACAAAGAAGCAGCTGCGGAATGGGCTGGAGGAAAGGATTCACCGACTTGTAGTCTCCCTCATGGGTTAGTTCAAGGGGAATATCCTGGCAAGGTGGTGGGTGCAGTACTGTGAGTAAGTGAAGGGATTTACACTCCTAACTCGAGTGCTGCAGTGCGTAGATGCAGAATTTAAATTTTTTTTTCTGTTTAGCTCTGTGGAAGACAAGTTACCCCTGTAGTGCTTTCCAAGACTCAAGACCAGCCTTATTCGTAAATGCTTTGCTATCGTATTTCTACTTTGGCTTCTGTATAAAGCAAATTTTGTAGCTTGCAGGTGAATAAAGTTTTGAAAAATGTGTGTTTTCCTTCTGTTTATCGGCATTTCTATGGGTGATATATATGTCCACTGACTGACTGGAAATGTTGTGTGGGTACCCAGTGGAACTGGAGTGCATTAAATTCGCTGCACTTTGCTCAGCCCCACTCCCTTTGTTGGAATACTGGGAGTCACTTCGGTTGGATGGCGACTACAGCACTGTCCCTGGCAGCTGTGCCAGGGCTGGACAGCCCTTTTTGGGGAGAAATTCTCCCAGTGTCCCGTTCAAACTGTGTCATACCCTGGTTCTGCTGCGTAGATCCAGACGGTTTCCAGGCTGAGCTAAAATATTTGAACGACTGACAGTGCTGTGTGTTTAGACAATCAAAACGCTGCTGGTAGCCATGGAGAGTATTAAAAAAATTTATTAACAGGAATGAACCAAAAGCTGTAAACAAGAGCCAGCAAAAATGGAATGTTGCAGGTGAGGCCGAGTCCTCGCACATGGCTGGGCGCACCGAGCAGTTAACTCGAATGAGGAGCGCTGAGCTGAGCAGCGTAATAACGAATAACTCGAATGATGAACGCTGAGCAGCGTAATAACGGATAACTCGAATGATGAATGCTGAGCAGCGTAATAATGAATAACTCGAATGATGAGCGCTGAGCTGAGCAGCGTAATAATGAATAACTCGAATGAGGAGCGCTGAGCTGAGCAGCGTAATAATGAATAACTTGAATGATGAATGCTGAGCAGCGTAATAACGAATAACTCGAATGATGAACGCTGAGCTGAGCAGCGTAATAACGAATAACTCGAATGATGAACGCTGAGCTGAGCAGCGTAATAACGAATAACTCGAATGATGAGCGCTGAGCTGAGCAGCGTAATAATGAATAACTCGAATGATGAACGCTGAGCTGAGCAGCGTAATAACGAATAACTCGAATGATGAGCGCTGAGCTGAGCAGCGTAATAACGAGTAACTTGAATGATGAATGCTGAGCAGTGTAATAATGGATAACTCGAATGATGAGCGCTGAGCTGAGCAGCGTAATAATGAATAACTCGAATGATGAACGCTGAGCTGAGCAGCGTAATAATGAATAACTCGAATGATGAATGCTGAGCAGCGTAATAACGAATAACTCGAATGATGAGCGCTGAGCTGAGCAGCGTAATAACGAGTAACTTGAATGATGAATGCTGAGCAGTGTAATAATGGATAACTCGAATGATGAGCGCTGAGCTGAGCAGTTCCTCGCGGTGGCAGCAGAAGCCCGCGGACAATCCCAAGTGGCCGTGAGGAGGAGCTTTGGGGCCAGGCCAGTGTGCGGGCACTGGGAAGCCAGTCCCACACTGGGAGCTGGTGACAGGGAGGGAGGGACTGACCACGAACAGGGCTGGGAGGCCTCTGCTGTCCCAGTGTTCCCCACAGGCAGCTGCGAGTGCTCCAAAGGGAAACATTTACATCTTCCTCGTTTGCAGGAGTTTCTATTGGGTTTAGACCCACACTGAGAGAGAAGTGAGCAGTTGTCAGCTTTGTAACCCAGACAGATGCCAGTCTGAGGCAGAGGGAAGGTAGCAACCTGACATTAGGAATCCTAATCCATTAGGAATCCTAAATTTTGCCTTTAGGGAGACTCCTTGTCACCTCAGGACTGGGCTGCTGCTGCTCCAAGGGCAGGATGAGGAAACACTTGTGGAGTTGCTTGGCTGTTCTCTGCCTCTGCCAGGCTGGTCCTGGCCCACACAAAACCAAATTACTGGGGTGAGGGGGCCCTGACAGCCCCCCATCGCAGAGCTCACCTGGCTGCTCCTGCAGGACTGGCAGCAGAGTTTGCCAGGAATGCAAACGTTCCTGCACAAATGGGTTTTCCACAGGTGTTTTTAAAATTTAAATCAGACAGTTTTAAGACTTGTCTCTCCCTTAAAATACTATTTAGGGGAAAGAGCTGGTTCATTTTAGGATCCTTTTTCACCCTGTGAAGCTGTAGCTGCTCGTGTTGCTGTAGCTCCTTGAGGAGTGAAGCTCAGAGCACGGGGGAGCTGCAGAGGCTCCTTGTGCCCATCGGGAAGGTGGTGCTGGAGCCAAAATCCCAGGGAAAATGAGGGGCAGGGGCATCTGAGTCAGCAGCTGTGGGGGCTGGTGCTGGCTGGAGGGCAAAGGATGGGTTATTCTATTTCATTTGGAGGAGCCACTGAGGCTTGGCGCAGCGGGCACCTGCTTGATGTGCGCGTGGAGTTTTCAAAGAGAAAAATTGCCAAAGGCCAAACACTTCATCCAGATTCAAATTTGTACTGAGAAGTGCAGCTTGACAAAAAAACAGCCAAAAGCCTGACACAGACCAAAGGGGTGAGGAGGCCCTTGAAGAGAGCTGGCAAGAGTCTGCAGCCTGTAAAATCACTGCCTGCAGCTTCCCCCCAGCTCTCTGCGGTGAAAAGAGAGAGCTGCCCAAGAGAACTTTGAAGATATCAAAGCGTTGTTGCAGTCTGAAAACACCATCACACTTACAGGAAGGTATTTAGAATAAGCTGCAATACATTAGGTTTCTTCTCAAAGTACTAGAAAGGGCGGAAGGAGGAGAAGCAGAGCATTTCCCAAAGGGATGAACATTCAGAAATCTCTGTACACAGCCAGGTGTGCAGGAGCTCACTCGGACAGCCAAGCTCTGCCTTTGCAGGGAACAGGAGAATCCCTCACTGTGGAAGCTCGTCCCACCTCACAGGGATGGACAGACAGGAGAAAGCAACTACAAGAATGACTGCCAACACATCCTTCCTGCACGCCCCAGGCCAGGGCTCTCAGCTGAATTCCAGGTACACAGGGAAAGAAAAGGGAATTTAGGACCTTCTCCTACCCAGAAAAAAAATCAGGACTTTTTTCCTCCTAGGTGGGGAGAAGCTGTTGGTTCCCCTGCGTCACACCCTGGCTCTCAAAGGTTACAGCAGCCTCACAGAGCAGGCACAGAAGGAGACCCCAGCCCCTTCCCAAACACCCACCTCCCACCTGTGAGCAGGGCAGGAATGCTGGCGAGGGGAGCTGGAGCTGATGGATGCGACGGGGCTGCAGAATCCGAGAGCTTTCCCTGCTGCGCCCGTGCCCTGGTCTCAGCTGGCCTTCGGGGCAGACACAGACACGACAGACAGACATGCACACACTGCCCACGGGCCTGAGTCTCTGTACAAGCGCACGTTAGGACCTGCAGCAGCCCGAGCCTCGCACTTCCTTCTTCACGTAGTCGTGGAGCTTGAATTTGGGCTCGTTGGGCAGCTTCATGGACCTGTGCTTCAGCTCCCTGGGAAAGGGGAAGGATGTTACTCTTATGCTGCTGCTTCTGGCAGGGAGAGGATTTTGTCTGGAAGGAGCCAGAGAGGGAGTTTGGACAAGGGCATGGAGTGAGAGGACACAGGGAATGGCTTTCCCCTGGCAGGGCAGGGATAGATGGGATCTTCAGAAGGTGTGAGGGTGATGAGGCTCTGGCACAGGGTGCCCAGAGAAGTTGTGGCTGCCCCTGGATCCCTGGAAGTGTCCAGACTTGACAGGGCTTGGAGCAATCTGGGATGGTGGAAGATGTCCCTGCCATGGCAGGGGATGGAAGTAAATGGACTTTAAGGTCCCTTCCAATCCAAGCCATCCCAAGATTCTATGATTCCAAGCTGCCTTGCCCAGCTCAGTTGATCTCAGCGTGGCTTGGACACTGCTAAAGCTGTTTTGGATGACAAGGCCACTGCTCTGGTCACTTACTTGGCGATGGCTGTGAATGCTAACTCCACGTTGAGGCCGCTCTTGGCACTGGTCTCCATGAAGGGCACTCCGTACTCCTGTGGGTGAGACACAGCCCTGTCAGGAGTGCCACCAAGGGTGTTCCCAGGGGCTCTCAGGGAGTAATTTTTGAGGACAAAGAATCACGGGGTGTTAGCAGAAACTTGAAGGAAGAACAGATGAGGAGAAAGGGGAGAGCATGACAAGGGAAAAAAAGCCAAGTGTTCCCAGGAGTATTTTGGGTCAGACTGGTCTCCAGGTGACCATTTCCTGTGCACATCCTCAGGGACATCCTCAGGTACCTCACCTACCTTGGCAAGCTTCTCTCCATCTTCCCTTTTCACCACTCTGTCCTGGGCTGAATCCACCTGCAACAGGAATGGCAAAGAGCGATCTGTGGTGACTTGGAAGGCCACCAGCATGTACCTCCCTGTCCCCTCATGCCCGGCCAGGCTCCCCTGCCTGTGCCTCCAGCGTGGGAGGAAGAGGTGGCCCTGGCAAAGCTCACCTTGTTTCCCAGTAACATGAGGACCACATCCTGCTGTGCGTATTCATGGATCTCTGTCAGCCAAGCCTGGAGGGACACAGCCAAAGAGAGGGGCTGGCAATGGCTCCAGGAGAAGGAGGGCAATGGGAATGATGGGGAGCTGCCCCAGTCCTGCCATGGGCACTCTCAGTAAGCAATGCTGCCATCCCAAGCAATGCCAAGGATGTTCCCAGATGATCCTGTCAGCAAGGGAGTACCCTGGGGTTCCCCTGAGCCCTGGGGGACTCACGTTGCTAAGCAAGTCCAGCACCCCACTTTGGCTGCTACCAGATCCCCATTTCCCAGGTAACAGCAGCTTTCTGACCTCCCCTGCCCATTCCATCTGGTGCTTGTAGGGCTTTGACCCCAATTCCCCCTCAGCTGGGATGTTCAGACTGAACCTCCTTTCAGAGGACAAGGCCGAGGGTTGGCTCTGGGATGTGCCCTGTGCCCATATCCTGCACGTGCTGCCCCCGTGCCGAGCACACTGCTCCCAGCAGGCACCTGAACCTGCCTCCCTGAGCCGTGGGGTGGCTTCCCTGCCCTTTAATCCAGCCTAATCCAATCAAACCTGCTCTAATTCCCTGTAATCCCTGACCCCATGGTGTGAGCAGCCGCCTGCTGTCTCCAGTGCTGTTGCAGGGCTCATGGCGATTCCTGGTGATCCCTGGTGGTCCTGGTGGTCCCTGCTCCAAACCCAGCAGGAGCCCAGCACATGAGGCTGCAACCTCAGGACAGCACTGTACCCCGGCTGGGCTCAGGGTGCTCAGTTCCATCATGGGTTGGAGTCACTCCTGACTCCCTTTGGCTGCCCTCTGACTCCACTCTGGCTCCATCCCTCTTTCCAAAGCCTGGCAATTCCTGCGGGTGCTCATTCCTTCCCCCTGGGGCTGTGTGTCCTGCAGGGACATCCCTCCTGTGTCCTCAGAATTGCTGATGCTGCAGGCAGCGCCGTGTTACCCAGCAACGTGAAACCTCCAAAGGATTTTCTTTCACGGTCACCAGCCCCGAGCAGACCCAGAGCCTGGGTAACACGCAGCACTCACCCTCCTTGAGCCATCCAGCTCCTCAGGCTGGAAAACGCCCCCGCTGGCCAGTCCCAGCTGGTGGGAAGCATTCCCAGCGCCGTGACACAGGAGCAGGGTGGCAGGACCTGCCCTGTCCCTGCCCTGGGACTGCAGGCACACAGGGGTGGCAGGTGTGGTGCTGCCGAGAGAAGGATGCTCCAGAGCAGGGAGAGCTCCAGGCCCGCGGGGCAGCTGTGGGACCCCAGGAGCCCGTGTGACACATCCCAGCCCCAGGGTGTTGATGTCACCACGGCACGGGGTGTTTGTGCAGGCACAGCTGCTCCCCGTGGATGCACACAGCGTTCTCATGCCCAGGACACGAGCAATTACATCCAGTTCAGTCAGGGATAATTGCTCCCCGGCTCAGGACATGCTCTGGCAGCGCTGGCACAGGTGGCCTCCAGCAGCCACATGGGGCCAGTGGGGCGAAGAGAGGGGACACGGAGTGCCCAGGTGTCCCTGACCCCCCTGCTGCGATGTGGGCAGCATCTGCTCTAACCCTCTGCCAGGTTTGAGAGCCCCAGCACCACTGCCCAGCTGCCCTGAAGGACGCAGGGGAGGGGGCAAGCTCGGGCAGCACCAGGAAGCCCCCAAAGCCGGCAGGAAGAGCAGGTGGGCTGGGACCCTCTCCCTGCCAGGTCTGGACTAAGCTGGGGGGGCAATGAGCCCAACCCCAACCCACTGTGACCTGAAGGAGCAGAGGGGGATGAGGGAGCAGCTCGCTGGGGAAAGCTCCCATACTCAGCTACTGCAGCAAGTTCTCTGCCAGTGCTGAAATTACACAGTGTGAATTGGCCGGAGCAGTGGATCCATCCCCCTTTATGTCCTGTGAAAGGGAAAACCTCTGCCTGGCCCTTGCCTGTCCTTGCAGGTGCTCAGCAGTAACCACAGCCCTTCTGCAAGTGCCCACAGCTCCCACCAGCAGCACACACATCCTGAACGAACCCACAACCACAGCCCAGCCAGTCACACGTGAGGGACAGCAGGAGGGGCCGGGGCTGCTGCTGTACCTGGATGTTGTCAAAGGATGCTTTGTTGGTGACATCGTAGAGCAGGAGCAGGGCTGTGGAGAGAGGGACAGGCCGTTAGCGCCTGTGCCAAACCGAGCCCATGGCTCAGAGCACACAGCCCCTGTGGCAGGTCCCAGCTGGGTCCCTGTGAGATACAGAACACACTGAAATCCAGCACAGCAGCACCTCACACTGCTCCTGTTTGCAGAGCCTGCTCCACGGAAAACCACTCCAGTGATTCCTGGCTCACCTGGCCGGCAGTGGCAGCTCAGGGCCCCCGAGAGCTGGAGGGAGGGGCTCCCCAGGAGCAGAGGTGGCTGTGCTTACCGTGGGCATCCCGGTAGTAGGCGTGGGTGACGCTGCGGAAGCGCTCCTGCCCGGCCGTGTCCCAGATCTGGAAGGCAGACAGGAACAGAGGGATCAGACCTGAGCAGAACCCACCCAAACCAGCCCAAACAGAACGGTGCAACCCCAGGAAGCTTCTCCAGCTTTTGCTCCCAGGGACACCAATAGGAAAAATAACCAGAGCAATATACGGAAGCAGCCTCTTCCCGCTCCTCGGTGTGGGGACACGACGTGGCCAAGGGCTCCCAACACAGCCATTAATTGGAAAATCCATGGAGCAGATGGATGCATGGGGACCTGCTAATGTGATTTATCAGTCCTTAATGCAGCAGGAGGTTTGCAGAGTGCACACTGCTGCCTGGGGGATCTGTGTTACCAAGCTCTGGGCAAAGGGCTCGGAGAAACTGTCAGGTCTAAGGGGGCTGGAGCAGCTCTGGCTGCAGGGGCACACGGGCTGGGATGGGGATCACTGTGGCCAGAAGAGCACCCAGCCCTGTGCAGGCTCCTGCCAAGGGGACAGGGCAGCCAGAAGGGTCTGTAAGGCTGTCCCAGGGCAGGAGACACCACCACAAAGGATAGAGGTGGGGCCCCATTTTTGGGGGTGCTCCTCTGCTTTGTCATCTGAGGGGCTTTGGCCATCTCTGAACAACCAGGGCAGCAAGGGAGATGCTTCCAGGGACATGGGGACATACCTGCAGCTTCACCTTCACCCCATCCACCGTCAGCACCTTGTTCTGAAAGAGAATGGAAGGGGTGGTGAGGGATGAGCGCAGTTGCAGGACGCCGAGGGAGACACAGGCAGCCCCCATCCCAGTCCGTGTTTCCCCCAAACCCTCGGGCTGGTCCCCTCTCCTGCTTCTTAAACTCCCATCCATTGGTCCCAGCACCTGCAGAGCCATTTTCACCACAGCCCAGCCAGACGATCTCTCCCTGTCCCAGCAAAAGTTGCATCTATTTGGGCACCTAAACCCTGGCAATGCCACACCCAGCTCAGGCTGGAGACCTCTGGCTGTAAATTAATGAGCATCAGAATCCCACCTTAACAGCCTTCAAAAGACAGTCAACCACTCCACATGCAGCCTGCAAATTAAAAATAATACCTGCTCCTGCCTCTTGGACCTGTTTTTCTCCTGGTTTCTCTCTTAGTATGTTTCCCCCCCTGTTTTGCTTGGTTTTAGGAAAGGTGTAACTGAGGAGGAGAGCGGGAAGTGTCCCTCCACAATGGGTTTTGCCCAAAGCCAACAGGATATTTTGTGTGGAAGGATGCCCTGGCAGAGCAGGGAGCTGTGTGGGTGCTCCTCAGTGCCCCTCAGGGTGGCTGTGCCAGACAGGGAGGGCAGGAGATGGATCCTGACCGTGTCCCAGAGCAACCACCATCCCAGCAATCTGCACCAGCCTCTCCAAACATTAAAGGAATGCAAGCCTACAGACCAGGGGTCCCAGGGGAAGGAGCAGAGAAGAGATTAATTTGCTCACCAGATCCATAGAAATTAGCACAGTAATCAGTGGGACGTGCTGGAAGCACGGCCAGGGAACAGCACACCAGTGGGACGAGGCAGCTGGTGGCTGCTCTGGTGATAATTTAAATCCCATTTCCTCCAATTGCTCTGGAGCTGGTTTGGGATGCTCCCATCTGTGTCACATGGCCATGGGATGGCCAAAGCTGCCATGACCCCAGCTGGGCTCTGCTGGCTCAGCCCTGGCTCATCCACCCCCGGCACTGGACACGCCACCAGCCACTCCAGTGCCACCAAACCCCCACGGATCCATGCCAAGATCTATCCTGCACATCCCGCACCCCTTCAGGTGCTGGCGAGGCTCTTCATTCATAGTTTTAATGAGGGCACAGGGATCATCTCATCTCCTGCACATCTACACAAGGATCTGGCGAGAAGGAGAGGGCAGGAGAGAGCCGGAGCGCCGAATCCTCCGTCTGCTCAGGCAGGCGCAGGGAGACGGCCGAGGTTTATAAATACCTTCAAAGGCAGCGACTGAGACGGGGGAGAGAAGTGATTCACAGCCCGGGAGCTGTAAAAATAGGCAGCCAGGGACTGGGGTGGGGGAGCAGGGAAGTACTCAGGGAAAAGCCGGGGCTCGGGGAGCCAGCCAGGGGGTTAGGGCTCCCCACATGTGGAGCTGAGCCTTTCCCAGGATGTGACACCACGGCTCCTGAAGGCTTGAAGTGCCTAAAACCCAGGGTTCCCACTGCCACAAAGTGCTCCCCGGACCTTGGTGCCTCTGCCTGGGGCTCCCAGATGAGCAGGGACAGAGCCATCCCCAGGGCAGAACCACAGCCTCAGCAAACGGTGCTGAGCTGCACCTCCACCTCGTCCCAGAGGCTGGGGAACAGCCCTGTCCTAACCTGAGCCACAGGTGAGACAGGGCAGGTTTATGCTCTGCAGGAGATCCACTCTCCCAGCTCACCTCGCTCTCCAAAGCCCTGGCTCCTACGTGCAGGTGCCGGACCCGCAGGCTCATCCCGCGGGCTCTGCCCCGGCACAGTGCCATTCCAAACACCATTCCCAGGGGCTGGCAGCCAGCTGCCAATACCCCCTGCCAGGGATCATGCCAGGGACCGTGCCAGGGACTGCAGAGGAAGGCAAGGGTGCTATGCTTCACCATCGGCCCCAGCTCTTGGCACGAGGGGTTGAGGACACTCGGTGTGATGGATGGGGACAAGGGACAAGGACACAGCGAGCGTCACGTTAAAACCAGCACCGAACATGTGCCCTGCCCCATGGCCACACGAGCACCTCCCGCTCAGAGCAGAGTGCGTGGCTGTGCCCAGGGACCTGGCCATGTCCCCAGTGTGGCCGTGCCCCAAGGCTGACAGAACACCACGGGTGGCAAGGACAGAGAACGTGGCCCTAGCCCTGAGCATGGACCATCCAGGCCAAAGCCACCTTGAAGCATCTGGTGAGCAGCCGAAAAAGCTGAAGTTCCAAAGGTGCCCCACATGCGCTGACCTCCACTTCAGGAGTTAATTAACACGGAGCCAGCAGCAACAGGAGTCACGCTAATTACGACTGACCTATATTTTAGGGAGGTAGATGCTTAGACCTAATTAAAGTCTGCACAGGGATCCAGGTGCTGCCGGACCAGCCTGGGGAAAAAAAATGATTTTCTGAGGATTGGGTGTGGAAGAGAGCAGAGTTCCAGGGTGAGAAGCTGTAGAAGTGCTCCTGCAGGCAGGAGACACAGCCAGAGTGAGCCAGAGCATCGCTCATGCTGGCATCCCTGCCTGCATCCCAAAGAAGTTTACCCAGAGCAGCTATGGCTGCCCCATCCCTGGAAGTGTCCAAGATGTTCAGATGAACCAGATGCCCAAGTCTCCCCCACACCACAGCTAAGTGACTTTCCAGCTTCTAATTTTTTTTTTCTTTGTTTTAAGGAGATGCCTCAATTCCCTCCTGTCAGCCCTTCCAAGGCACAGCTGGGGGCTGAGATCCTAATAAGCATCCAAAGACAAAAGATGTCGTGTGTCAAGGCACTGAGACGTGTAATGTGCTGCCAGCCCTGCCGGCGAGGGAGGGGCTGTGCTGCTCGGGGCTCCTTGCTCATCTCACCATGTCTTAGAACAGAGGTAACGCTCCCAGCAGCCTCCTGCCACAATTCGGGCAGAAAACCATCCCTGCACCTCAGCTCTGCTGTCGCCCTTCCCAGTTTCAGTTTTTGTGTCCTTTTTCCTGGGGCAGTGCAAACGTTATTGAAGTCTCGTCTAGCAGGGGCCGCAGTGGAATGCCTGCAGTGCCTGGGCTGGACAAACACGATGCTCCGAAGTGAAATAATCTTCAGGACATCAGATAAACAAAGCTGGAACCTTGCAGATGCAGGAAAAATTAAATTACCAAGTGCAGATGGTCCTCAATTAAGAGCAGCATTATCACACGCCGAGGCCCCGCTGGCTGCAGCCCTGGCACGATCCCACAGCCACGACTGCCCGGGAGCGGCAGGAGGGAGGGAGGGGAAGGCGATGGGGCGAAACCGCGCCGCTGCCGAACCGCGCACAGACGATGCTCCCACACAGACCCAGCGCCGCCGCCCCGCTCTGCCCCCACAGCAGCTGCAGGATGGGCTAATGCCACAGCCCGGATCACAGGGTCCCCACAGTGCCCGCCAACCCCACCAGGAGCAACTGGCACGGCCCCAGGTGCCTGAGCCCACGGCTCCGAAGCTGCAGCACGACCCAGGATCAGCATCGTCCACAGCCCGGCTTCTCCCAGCTCTTACACGCATGAACTCTTTAATTAAAGCCTTTAAATTGGACACATGGATCAATTTGCTTCGCAATTAACTGGACAAATGGGAAGCTGCTCACTGGCACCCTTCGGGCTCCAACCAGGGGACCCCTACCCTGGCTCCCTGGGGCCTGTGACTGGTGCTGGCTTCAGTGGTGCTGCCCAGGAGTGCCCACTCAAGCACCCCCTGCACAGGGGGCTCCGCTTTTACCATGGAGAAGAAGCCCCTCAAATGTCATCATTGGGCCTTGGAGGCACCTCCTGCATCTGAGGGGGGGCAAATTCCTGTCAAAATGAGGATAAATGGCGTTAGTGACTGGAGATCAAAGCGGGCACAGGCGCTGGGGCAGCACAGAGTTAATTAGTGCCAGTAATGAGCTGTGGGACTGACAGCGCAGCCACCCAGAAATGTCATTAGGTTGTGGTGTCACCAGGCCAGGCCACCCGGGAGCGAGGGATAGATTGGGTTATCCTTTATTTCAGGAAGCCAGGAGACACCTGAAGCGGAGGACTGGCTGAAGGGATGCTGGAGCACCCCAGCCCCACGCCAAGGCCAGACCAGGAGCCAAATTCCCACCTGGCAAAGCCCAGGGAGCCCCTGTGAGCACAAACACGCCTGTGCCAGGAGGAAATGGGATGAGTTGTGATATAGCAGACACACAAATAACCACCACCTCCAACAGCGGCTGCAAAAATAGATCAAGGATCGATATGGAAATCTGCCCAAAACAGCAGGACACTGCATTAATTTGCTTGTTAAAACCCTGAGGTTTTCCCAGACATGCGCAGCCAGGGAGCTGCTCCTGGTGGCTCAGCATCTCTCCAGGCACAGCACCCGGCTCAGGGACATCCTGGCCCATTGCCAGGAGGATCCAGGAGCAGCCCCACTTTGCTCCCTCAGAGCTCCAAAAACCTGCTCCCTCTAAATCCCAGCAGTGCCCGATCCTGCACACACGCGCAGCCATCAGCACCTCCATGGAGAACACGGCCAGCCCACCACTCCAGCCTGGGAAAGCCCTTCCAGGAGCACAGTGCCTGCAGGAGAGGGGAGGGTGCAGCCTGACGCTGTGCTGGAACCTGCAGAAAGCCTCTGGGAATGAGGAGAGCAGGGCAGGGATGTGGCTGGAGGCAGGGCTGGACATGGTTCTGCTCCAGCCATGCTGTGTGGGGCTGGAGGATGTCCCAGGCACTGGGGATCGCATGCAATGATCCTCTTCCTCCTCCTCAGCTGTGCCACCACCAGACACACTCAGCAGCAGCCTGGGGAGTCTGCTGGTGGCCAAAACACCCCAGCACGATTCCATCTGCCTCTCCCATAAATCTTTCCTTCAGAGAAAAATCCCAGCCATCCATCTCCCGGGGCAGGTGATGAATTCCTCAGCAGCTCTGTGCATTTGCACTGTGCAGCTAAAAATAGAAACTTCTGCCTTGGGATGTTTTCCTCCCCAGGCCTTGCACACTCCTGCCTGCAGCCGCTGCAGCGCCGGTGCCAAGATCCTTTCAGAGCCCACAACGTGCTCTGGCTGCTCAGCTCCTGCTCAGCTCCTCGGCAGAGCCCAGGAAATGCAGATTAACACCACAACCCCTCACAGCACACAGCGCTTCCAACCTGCTCTGGTGCCAGAGCCACCCCACAGCCCCCTGGAGGGGTCACCCTGTCCTGTCCCCTCTGCCGCGTCCAGCCTGGAGGAGCCACAAGCCTGGCCCTACACAAATGCCCCCCAGCCCCGCTGTGCAGCTGGGCACAGCCCCTTCCCCACAGCACCCAGCAAGGGATGTCAGCAGCACCAGCCTTTGCCCAGAGCCTGTTCACGACATTAAATCCCAATTAACTTCTCCCTGGCTGCCAGCCCTGCCCAGATAAGAGTCCAGGCCCTTGTTTGAGCAGACACACTGAAGATTTACTGACTTATCATCTTCTAGTCACATCAGTCTGCAAATAAAAGGGTTTTCTGGCAAGAAGAGAATCCTGTCTTAGGGACAGATTAGAGGTAAGAGGATCTGCTTAGGATCATACATTTTAAATTCAGCCCTGCTCTGCTTCTCGGCATCGCCTGCAGCATTCGCAGTCCCAGGTGGGGCTCGTGTTCCCTCCCAGCCTGGCTGCTCCGTGAAAGCAGCAGAGTCCTGGGATGATCCACGGAGGTTCCTTGAGGAAGGCACAGGCAGATGAGACTTGGTGCTCCCAAGCCCTACGGGGCTGCTCAGGCTCATCCCAGCAGGAGAGAGACAGGGCCGTGTGAGGCTTTGAGAGCAGGAGTGAGCCTGAGCCCCAGTCCCACAGGCAGCCAGAGAAACCCACCCCCAGAATTCCTCAGGGTAGGATCCGCTACAGCCGTCCTGGAGACCAGAGCCAGCAGAAAGCACCAGCCAGCAGGAAGGCTGCAGCCCATCCCTGCAGCTCCAACACATGGGATGGGATCCTCCCCACCCTGGGGTGGTCTGCACAGCTCCCCCACCACCCTGGCCTGCATTACGCACCCCTTCCATCTCTTTCCCCCCTACTTTATAAAAGAAGGGACATTTTTAAAAATATCTCTGCTTACTTCTAAACCAGGAAGCCTTGGAAACAAAGGGGGCAGAGATGGCTCACGCAGATCTGTGCCAATACTGGGAATAAGTACCGTGGCGCTCGACATATTTATCTTCATTTTCCTCATCAAGGCCACGCCAGGCTGCATAGCTGAGCAAGGATCTCCACGGAGCATTTATTGCTCTATCATTTCTCATCTGTAGCAAACACGGCCCCTTCAGTGCCACAGGGATGAAAAATGGCTCATCAGGTCCTATTAGACAGGGAATCATTTATCTGGGGAGAAATAAAGCCTAGCAGACCCTTAAAGGTCTTTTCCAACCTAAACGAATCTAGGATTCGCCTCAGTGACTGCAGCCAGCCCTGGGCTGAAAACTTGCCTGAAGTTTCTGAGAAGACTTTACAATCCAATTAAAGAGAAATCAGGGCTGAACATCCAGCAGCAAACATTCTGTCAGCACCCAGCAGCAGCACAGCAGCGTCTGCAGACAGCACTGCAAACAGCATTATTAAAGAGCACTTCTCATCCCTAAAGAAAATGAAATCCCCAAAGACCTGACAAAGGAATCTGTAGCTTTTTATCCCAAACACTCCCATCCTTCACGCGTGGCCAAGGCAGACAGCTCCCAAAAACTGCTGTGCAGCAAACCTGAGCCCAGATTCTTCGAAGGATTCAAGAAGAGAGTGACTGAACAGCTCTGATGCGATTTTCTCATGGCTGTACGAGTCCAGTCAGCCTCCAGGTCTGGCACCCATCAGGTCCCGGTGCTCCCTGGTACCACAGCCCCTCTCTGCATGGTGCAGTGGCCACAGGGACAGCCAGGGCTGAGATGCAGCAGGTCCCAGCCCCCTCTGCAGGGCAGGACCCTCCTCACCCTGTGGCTGCTCCCCAAAGTCCAGAGGAGCTTTCTCAGGTTTAGCCTCTTCCTCACTAACCACAGCGGTCTCACTTTGCCACGCGTGGCAACGCCACCACGGTCCTGCCTGGCCACGTGCCCCTTGTGCAGGAACAATCCTGAAATCCCCCTTGGACAGAGCTGGGGACACAGGGGCTGAGCGGGCAGAGCCCTGCCCATCACTGCTGTGCCAGAGCCGGGGCGGCCACTCGGGTGCCCCACAGGTGGCACAAGGCAGAAGCCACAGCACCGGAGCAGGCACCGTGCACTCAAAGCTTTGATCTTTGCAAAGCTTTTCCTTCTCCCTGGCAGCAGTCCCAGCTCTCCCATTTTCTGCTCTACTGGAGCAGGCTCTTCCCCAGGTTTGGGCACCACTCTGAGAGCCCCCGGAGATGCAGAGGTGCTGAGGAATTGCAGCACAGTCAGCACATCACCGCCACTTCCACACCAAAACCATCCCAGTCAGTCAAACCAGTTTGGCCAATCCAACTCCACCATTTGCTCTCCCCATGTGGGGCTCTGAAGCCGAGCTGCAGACCAGGACCGTGCAGGGGAATCACCCCAGGGAGGCAAAACACCCCAAATCCTTCACTGTGGGTGCTGGAGTGCAGACCAGGCTCCTGGGAAGCTGTTCCAAGACACTGCAAGCCCTTTTACAAACAAAACTGAACCAAACCCCACACACAATCACATTGATTTGTTTTGTTGCACGTTTGGGAAGCCCAGCCTCAGCCAAGATCTCCAACTGGAGCAGCCAGGTCCTCAGGAGAGGATTTCCACCTCTGCACTGGGCTGTGGGGCTGATCCCCTGAGAATCAGCCCTCCCAGAGCTGCTGTGCCCCCACTGCTCCCCCCCAGCACACCCGGCTGTCAGGAAAAATCTGACCTCACGTGTGTGTTATTCAGGAGGGAAAAACACATCACATCTGCCAGGCATTAGCGCTTGCTTGGGAACAAAGTTATTTTGGGCATTGTTGAGTGCTTCTCCCATTAATTCATGCACACTGATAAGTGCAGCTCGTGAAAGGCTTGGAGGAAGTTCGGGCTGAGCCCCAGAGGCACTCACTGAGCCCCAGCCTTGCCAGGGGCCACCTGGACGTGCCACCCTGATGCAAAGGGCTCTGGGGAGCAGCTCCACAGAGCAGGACCCCCTCTCCAAGCCCAGCTCCTCGGCGCTGACTGAGCAGTGCTCTGGGCAGGGAGGGCACCCCCCTGCCACGCTGCTGCCATGGGCAGGTGCAGGGACACGGGGCACAGGGGGCTCACATCCCCACCAGCCCGAAACAGCCCTTCACCGGGGCTGGGGCTGTGGGGGCTGCCCAGCACTGCTGCCAAATCCAGGCTCAGCTCTAAAAATTGGCACCAGGAGCAGCTACAGTCCCCCAGCTCTTCCTCTGAGGAAAACGGGGTGATGCAGAGCCCAGGGGTCGCAGCTCAGCTGCTTCCCCACAGTCCCAGAGCCGAGCGTGCTCAGCACCAGGGAACAAAGATGAACGGATGGAAGCCTGGCCGGCGGGCTGCACGAGCTGCAGGAAGGGCTCCCCGTGCTCCCAAGAAGGGCTCTGGACTGACCCTGCACTGCCCAGGGCACTGTGGATGGATGCTCACCCAGGGACCATTCCCCCCCAAGGGACATCCCTGGAGGGGATGACTTTGACCCCCCCAGCACTGAGGCTGGGCTGAATTATTCATCCACACATGAAGCTGTGTTTTTCTTAATCATCAGCTCCAAGGAAGCAGCAAGGCACGGAGGCACCGGTGGGACTGGCTGCTGGTGAACGGCACAAGAAGCAAATCCAGCAATTTCCACCAAATTCAGCATCCAACACAGGGCAAAGCCCTCACCGATGGGTCTAAACTCCCCAGACAGGCTGGAGCTGCCCAGGTACCTTCAGCAGCCTCCTGCACTTGGTTTTTTGGGGAAAAAAGATCATTACCAGGGAGTTGCTCCAAGGCTGGGAACACAGGACCCACAGCCAGCTCTCCCTGGGGGGATGTGCCAGGCACTGGGGCCAGTCCAGGCTCGGTCCTGGCGAGGAGGAGCAGCAGCCCTGGCGTGGGGCAGCACCCCCAGCTCCTCCTCAGCCTGGCACACACCACCCACGGGTTGACGGCCGCGGAGCAGCGGCCCTTCCCTGCTAACAGCGTTAATGCCACAGAGCCTTCGCTGGGATCGTTGCCGTGGTGATGCTGCGCAGGCAAAGCTGGAGAAGCCAAAGCCTCCATTTCCCCAGTGTGTCACTGAGCCTGGGAACAGCGAGGCTTGGCAGGCGGGAGGAAAACGTCCCGAGACACAGGCAGATGGCACAAGGGCTGGCGAGGTGGGTGCGATGGCTTCGTGGCACCTGACCCAAGCAGCTGGGCACGGCTCCCACCACTCCCCCTCCTCTCCATAAATTAAATAGAAAAACCCCACACGAAACGGAACAAAACCTGTCCGGGTGTTCACACCTGGACCAGTCACATCCTCAGAGACGTGCTAATGGTTTTGTGGCCCCTAGAAGATTACTCTTTCTGCCTACTGACCTCCTGCGGGAAGAACTGACTCAGCCCCGCCACACCAACTCCTTCCTGGGGCTCACTGAGGCATCACTGAGACCCCCAAAGCACCCATGAAACTCCTCCTCACCCTGGGACAACCACAGCCCAGGGCAATGGACATCGTCCTTTAAAGCTGAAGCACCACGAGCTCCCAACTCATGTTAGTTATGATCAGGGAGAAACACTTTTTCCCAGTGGAGAAATAAAGATGAATTATTTGCTGTTGCTTCCGAGAGATTCACCAATGCCTCAGGGCAATGACTCGATGCTGAGCCACGATTAAAAATGCCGTATGTCCCTGGTAGACAAACAAAGCTGTGTGAGCTCCAGGGCTCCTCTGGGATCCTGAGCCAGGGCAGCTCCAGCGCCCTGGGATGGGGCCAGGAGCTGCACGGGCAGTGCCCAGCAACAACAGAATATTTTGCTTCCAAAGGCTCTGCAGGTAAATCCCTCAATCCCTCATTGCCATAGGAACTGTGTGTGCCCCATCACCATCCAAGGACAGGGACACACCACACCGTGGCTCCCTGCACTCCAACCACAGCTCTGACCTGCCTGGATGGGGGTGGTTTTTCCCATTTTTTTCCCAGTTTTCCCCCAGTTTTTTCCATTTTCCCCCCAGTTTTTTCCCGTTTTTCCCCAAGGAGGATGACCTGCTGGTGCTCACTGTTCCAGGCTTTGGCACTTTTGATTGCTGCCCTGCCTTTGGCCATGGTGATGCTCAGTGCCACCATCACAGGGTCCAGCAGAGCCCCATGGATGGGACCGAGCCCGTGGCTCAGGTCTCAGGGACATGGCTCTCTGGGGAAAGGGGAACAGGGACAGGTGTTTTTCAGGGAAGAACAACACACAGCAAGCAGCCGGTGAGCTCAGCCAGAGTCAGCTCCTGCCACTGCAGCAGTGCCAAACCTGGGATTGGCACCTCACCCTTCCCCACAGAGATCATCAACATCCACCCCAGGAATAACCCAAAGCCTGCTGGGAGCAGTAATTAATTAACAAAATGAGGCAGCAGCTCAGCACAGAGGCAGCAAGGGCTCAGGGGACCACGGGACCTGAGCAAGGCAGAGCCACAGGGCAGGGATGTCCCAAATGCCCATCCCAGGGGCAGTGGGGGGAGTCAGAGACACCCCAAAACCCACCTGCCCCACCTTTCCTGGGCGCCTTCCCTCTGCTTTCAAAGAACAACCCAGTTCTGCACGGCTGAGTTCAATATTTTATCACAAATAAAAGATGAAAGTGAAATTAAGCCAAATGTATTCCATTAAATATTGAAAGCATTTAGACTTACTCTGGCCCCATTTAAATGTTTTACTGACTATAAAGCGCTCCCTCACAGGTCCTGGCACCGGGAGCGGATCCAGCCCGGCTCGGATCCATGGCAGTGGATGCTCCAGTGCCCAAATTGGCCTCTCCAGAGCCAATTTCCCACCTGGCAGCAGCCAGACAGGAGCCAACACAGCACAGCCGTGTGCCCACAGCCTTCCCCAGCCCAAGCCGAGCTCACCCTGCTCCTCCACAGGAATCCTACCAGGCTGGAGCAGGGATCTGACCCACCCCCCCAAACACACTGTGGATGGGTGGGAACTGCATTTCCCAGCGGAGTTTCCCATGGTTCCCATCCTCTGTAGGGGTTTTGGGCTCCCACACAGCTCTATTGAGGAGGATACAGAGGCTGGTTATGCTGAGCACCTTTACAACCTCCCTCCCTCCACCAGCAGCTCCCAAGTTGGTGTTTTCCTTGCTGTGTCCTGGCACTGCAGCTCCTGAGCAGCCCAGGCCTTCTGCTCTCCCCCTGAGCTAATTAAATCCATTATTCCAACCAGCCCAGGCCAGGACAGACCCACAGGGACACCAGCTATCAACAGGCACCAGGAAGCCACCAAGCACCAGCAGGGCTGCAGGAGCCTGGAGACACTGGTGCTCTTCTAGAAGCATCTTGCAAACCCCCCATCCCCAGTGCTGTCATGTCAGCTGGAATGGATAAAAAATTCCACATCCAAACTATTCTGGGTGGTATTTCTGACACCAAGGAGGTGGAGAAGGCACCTTCCCACCATCCTGCAAAGAGGATTAAGCTGGTTAAGAGTTTTCTTAACCAGGCTCTGGGGCTGGCTGCCACTCCAGCTGCTCAAGCACTTCTTTCCTTTGAAGACATTCATCTTCTTTCTGTGCCTTCCCCAAGGCAGGAATGGAGCCCCTTGTCTGCTGGGATCACCGCCTGCACACGGGGGTTTGCATCTTCCTGCTGTGCTGCAGAACTGGGCGGGGGGGGGGTTCTTTTCCAAAAGCAAGAGGCAAAGGAGGATGGATAAAAGCCCGGGAGCTGCGAGGAGCGGGCGCAGCCGCCACGGGCACCGCTCGCAGCATCTCTTGGCAACTGAGCCCCTGCATGCAAATGACAGGCACCAACTGCAAAGCTGTGAGTGTCCCTCTGCCAGGCAGGAGCAGCCACGGCAAGAAAAGCAGGGCTTGGCTTCCCACGGAAAATGGATGTTTACTGCCCCGAGAGCCCATCCTGGGAGCGGGGGACAGGCACCAGCAGCAGCTGTGGAGGAGCGGCGCCCTCAGAGCGGGCACAAGGGGGACAATCCCAGCTGACCAGTGCTGCCCTCCCTGGCAAGACTGCCAGGATCCGCCTCCCCGGGCTGGATTTGCGCACAGCTGGCCCCTAGAGCACCGGTGACAGCATCGTGTCCATACCCTGGAACCAGGCAGAGCGGGGGGAGCATCCCAGGAACCCTCAGAGACTCCTGGAATGGTTTGGGTTGGAAGGGATCTCAAAGACCAGCCAGGTCCAACCCCCTGCCGAGAGCAGGGACACCTTCCACTAGACCAGGTTGATCCAAACCCCATCCAACTTGTCCTTGAACACTTGCAGGGATGGAAATCTCCTCTGGGCAAATCGAGCCCAGCTCTCCATACAGTGAGAAATGCAAAAATATGAAATCAGCTACTGGCTGCTATTAAAATTCATCCAGCAATGGGAGCTGCAGAGCAAACTGATTTTCAGACAAAGAGCTGCTGGAAACACACAGAAACATGGAATGGTTTGGGTTGGAAGGGACCTTAAAGGTCATCCAGTTCCAAGCATTTGCCATGGGCATACTCAAGGTGGGAGCACAGGCATCCCCTGCCCGCTCCCGCCCCACCTTCCCCATCCTGGTTGCACCTCTGTTGCCACTGGCATGGCCCCGTGAAGGGGAATTTGGTCCAAGCAACTTGGCAGCACCAAGATGTTTCTCCCAGGAAAAGGCCACTTCCCTCCAGAGCTCTGGCCCTGGAGACCAACCTAGACCCACCCCCCTGCAGCAAACCCCCATCCTGACCCCACACAGCAAAGGAGAGACTAAACACTCTGCCCAGTTCCTTCCCTCTAACATCCAGGCCTAATTTTGCACAGAAAGACGCCGAAATTAATTTATTTCCATTTCTTTCTTCTGGCCTAAGCAGCTCCCCTCCCACTTTTTCCAGATTGATCCATCAGAAAATGAGCCCTGCTAATGCTCTGTGCCAACCGCTGAGATAAAAGCCAGCCCTGGCTTTCAGGAGGCTCCAGGTTGCTCCAGTCCTTCAAAGGGAGGCACCAGGCAAAGGTTGTGAGGGCAGGGGTGTGGGCTGGGATGTGGGCTGGGATGTGGGCACCTGCTGGGGACAGGGGACCGCCCCAGGGGCAGGGATGTGGGTGCCCACTGGGGACCAGCAGATGCTCAGGGCATCCGCAGCCCTCTCCCAGCACATGTGCACCCGGGACCAGTCTGGGTGAACCCAAACCACGGTCCCTGCCCCTCTGCACACCCCGCAGGGCTGGAGCAAAGGTTCCCATCCTCCTGCAGAGCTCAGCTCGCTGCAGGAGCCGGGGGCAGCCCGTGGAAGGGGCACACACAAACACAACAAACAATAAGCAGAGATGCAACGAATCTCCCACGTAAAAAAAAGAAAAAAAAAACAAACCAAAAACCACATTACACACTGCTGATTCCAGCCCTGCGCCGCACAGGGCTGAGTGTAATCAGGAGTCCTTAGAGCTCAGGGCCAGCGGGGACAGGTTTTATTTACAGCACGTCCCAGATTAACCAGGGCCCAGCCAGGGCTGGGGCAGAGCACGGAGCGTCCCGCGGGGGCTGTGCTGGGGGCAGCTGAACCCCCGGCGCTGCCAGGCTGTGCACATCCCAGCCGAGCCTTCAAAGGAAACGTCCCCGGCGGCCGGCGCCTGCCCCGGCCCCGGCTGCGCCGAGCCCCGGGGCTCCCCCCGCTCCTCCGGAGCTCGGAGCCAGCACCATGCCGCTCTGCTCCCCGTCCTCGGGGCAGCAGCACAGGGGCGACACCGCTGCACACCTGGGACGACACCAAGAGAAGCCACCCTGCTCTGAACGCCAGCGAAAAGCTCCCCAGTGGCTTCATCCCCCGTCGCCACAGGAGCCGTCACCCCTGCTCGTGCAAAGAAGCTCATTAGCACCTCTTCCCAGGGACAAAAGGCTCATCCGTCATTTTTTTCTTTTATGTTCTTCCCCTTTCAGGTCCAATTAGCACAAAAATCTTGCCTTGCCCAACCCTGCAGCGCTCGGGGCTGTGAGGACCGGGCTGGGCAGCCCCACAGAGCCCAGGTGCCACTGGGGACAGGGACACCGGGGGTTCACGTGGCCCTTTGGCTCCTCACTTCGGTGAGACTCCCATCACTCAGCTGTCACCACAGGACGCAAGTCCCCCTGGCTGCACAGCTTGAATTTCTGTTGAGGTTTCTGAAGCGTTGCCAAAATCACAAGAAGAGGCAGCTCCTGCCGTGCCACTGAGGAAATCGGGGTTCATGCCCCCGAGCACCAAACCTGCTCTGTTCCAGGAGCCCCTTCTCCCTGGAACCCGAATGTATGAAGCCAGGAAAGCACACACAGCCTGCCCAGAGCTGCTCTGGCCTCAGCAGTGGGATCTGTGGGGGGAGACCCCCCAAGCACAGGCAGCCAGACAAGACCTCGTGCCATGCTCGGCACAGCTCACGGAGGGCAGTAATTAAGCCCCTCATTATCTAGCAATGCAGCCTTGAAGGTGACACCTGTGATCCAGACGCTGAAGGCAGAGAGGGGTTTGTCCCCCAGCCTGGGGGACAGCTCAGGAGCTCAGACAGGTTTCTGCTCAAAGGTTTCTGCTCAGCCAAAGCTCTGCCGGGAGCAGGACCCTCGCCCAGCGCTCTGCCTCCCTGGCACCCGCAGTGGGGGCTCACCCAGCACTGCACCCCCAGCCAAACCCTCAGCCTGGGGACACCTGGCCCTGTCCCAGCTGAACTGGAAAGGCTGGAATCATCCCCAGGAGCTACAGATGCTCCCCCAGCAAACCAAATTTTCCCGGGACGGAACGCTGAGGACTCAGTGCCTCCAAAGCTCAAAGCGAACAGGTGCCATTTTGATGCCTTTTCTAATATTACAATCATCTTTATTTCCCCAGCAGAGTGGTTTGTTTTCCAAACACATTCAGATCAACATCCTTCTTTGTTTAAGAGATGATAATAAACAAACACATCGAGGGAGGTTCTCCCTCACATAAAACAGTAGGAGGGAACAAACCTCAGGGGCCATTAGGAATAGTAATGCCAGATTAATTTTAAATGGATTTCTATTCATTTACATTCGCTCTGGCCTGGGTAACCCATTAGCCATAGCTTTGGGTGCCTCTGATGGTTTGACATCCTTGAAAATGAGCAATGGATCCTGGAGCCCACTGGGGCCAGCGGATGGACTGGGAGAGGAGGAAGCTGGGCTGGCCTGGGGGCTGCCCCCAGCGCGGCTCCAGCCCATTGCAGAGCGCTTGCAGGGACCAGATGGCACCAGGAAGAGTGGAGGTGGTCCCCAGGACAGTGTCTGGAGCTGGGCAGCTCCGTCCCCGAGGTTTCCTGAGCCAGGATGGGCCCCAGGGACCCGGCAGGTCCCGAACAAGGCCGTGCGTGCACAGGAGCGCAGCTGCCACACGCGCTGGCCTTGGGGAGGTCCCTGCAGTCTCTGGTGCCAGCCAGGCTCAGAGTCTGGCACAAACCCTGCCAAACCCCCAAAATAAACCCCCTGTGCTCGCTCAGCACCCTTCACAGAGGGCCAAGAGAACACAGCAAACCCCCGTGACACCTTCCCTCGCCTGCTTCAGCCAGCAAACCCCCTGCCAAGCTCCGGGGCTGCAGAGACGAGGAGCTGTGATCAGTTCCATGATTCAAAAGACACAAATTAAAACCAGCAGAAGCCTCCAGTGTTGCCACCCCAGAGCATCATCTGCATAGCAGTGCCCATGGCAAGAGGGACAATTACCAAACAGGATTATCCTGGTGGGAATGCAGAGGCACATCAAAAAACTATTTCCATGTCCCCCCAAAATTATGAATGCCTTACAAGGATGATAATAATGAGTTTTAGGGCATACACATGATCTCCCCCACTGTATAATCTGCCCATTTCAGAGACATGTAGCTCTAGCAGCTCTATTAGAGAAGTAAATTAACTCTAATTTGATTGCTTCTCAGTAACAGTCATTTCAGCACTCTAATCAATAAGTCGCAGGGCTTTATGGCTGCCCTCTGTATCAATCACAGCAATCAGTAAGAAAACGCTTTTATTTGAAGAACACCTGAAACACTGTGTAATTACCTTTGTATAAAATTACAGACCCCAATTATCCATTTCACCTGCAGCAGCCCCCAGCCTCGCTAGGCACGGAACATCCCTTCCTTCCTCAGGGCTTCCTGAGCTGTCCTTCACCCCTTCCCAATGTCACTGCACCAGAGTTATTGCTCACACCCCAGCCAAGCAGCAGGTTACAAGAGACACTCATCTCCCAGAAATCCTCCAAGAAAAGTCAAGATCCGAGATCCTGCCGGTAAGACACAGGTGTGTGGCATCACCAGCAGCTCCTCACAGCACCCACCAGAGCCCCCAGACGGAGCCAAATCCATCGCACAGAGAGACAGCACAGCCGGTGCCCCGGGAGCAGGGCAGGGAGAGCGGCACTGCCCAGACACCCGGGCAGGTGACAAGCTCTGCTTTGGAGGGAGCAGATGGTTGGGGGACTGGTGAGGGACAGGGAGCAGCTGATCCTGGAAGCCAGGCGTGCTGCTGGCTGCTGCTTTGGTGCCAAAACTGCCTCGTGCCCTGCACAGCTGATGGAAAGGCTCTCTGGTGCCACCTCGGTAAAGTCACCATTCCTGTGGCTCTGCTGTCCCACCCCACGGGTGGGGATCCCCTTGGCCAGGGCCTGAGGGAACCACAGAGACCCCAGGCAGCTCCCCCAGCACAGGACTGACGGAAACACGGCCAAGAAAAGGTTACAAGGGCCCCAGCCCGTTCTCAGATGTTCCTGCCTGGCAAAGGATGCCCTGGGCACACTGGGGCATTGCAGGACGCGATGTGATCCCCTTTCTTCCCCCCAGCCCACCTGTTACTGCCTGTGTGGAGCAGGTTCCCACTGTCCCCACTGGAGCTGCACAGCTCCGACCACTGCACCCACGACTCTCCCAGCATCAGGATGCTCCGGCTCCTCCCAGCCAAACAGAGACCTGAGGGATCCCTCAGCACAACACATCCCCACATCAGCACCCCAAAGCTGTGCTCAGGAGATTCTTCCGGGGCATTCTGGTTTTTATCAGTTGCGGTTTTGCTGTTTCAAGAAAAAAACTAACAACTCTTAAAAACCACTGAAACTGCCTTAGGGGAATATTTTCATGGGCAGATGTCAGGCCTGAGTTGTTACAGGAATTATCCCCAGGATCCTGAGCAGAGGACAGGCTCCCCCATCCCTGTGCAAAGCCGTAACAAGGATGCTGCTGCTGCTGCTGCTGCTGTCACACCCCGAGCGCCCCAGCTGGAGCTGGCACGGCTGGAGAGGTTCAAGTCCTTGGAGCAACGTTTCGTTACTTCTCTGCAAACCCCGTCACTCACCTGGCAGAGCCCCGGAAGGGCCGAGGCCCGGGCACTCACCCTGAAGTCGATTCCCACCGTGGAGATGAAGCTGCCGGCCAGGAAGGCGCCGTCCTTGAAGCGCACCAGCAGGCAGGTCTTGCCGACGCCCGAGTCGCCCACCAGCATCACCTGCAGGGAGGGACGGAGCGAGGGGTGTCAGGCTCCAGGTTTTGGGAAGGCAGCCCCCCTGCAGCCAGCACCCTGCTCCATCACAGCAGCGGGAAGCAGGTGCTTGAGGGCAAGGAGCACGTCCAAGAGCGATGTCCTCGGACCCAGGGGAGACACACGATGGGATTATTCCCCACCCTGCACCGTGTCACCAAACTGGAGACACTTTCCCCTATCAGGCACTTAACAGATCCTTCATGGGGGCACAAAGCCCCTGAAAACCAAGAGTGACACGAGCTGCCCGTGCTGTCCCCACAAAACTCCCCATCACGTGTGGGGCTTTCTGGGAGGGTGACACTGCCCGTGGGGAGACTTCAGGGACTCCCCAGCCATGAGTGCCACCTTCACCTTCAGTGGGACCCACACATGCCCGCAGCCACCCTCCCAGTCCTCCATGGATAGCAAGGGAGCAGCTCCCGGTGCCACCTGCCTCAGTTTCCCCACGCAGCAGCCACCCTGGGCACAGACAGGGCAGGCAGCTCCTTGCCATGAAGCAACCACAGCAGAGCTGGGGCTGCTTCCAAATGCAGCTCCCCAAAACCTCTGCCCACCCCCACAGCCCTGCTGCCCCCCAGCGCACTGAGCCTGCTCCCCTCGGCAGGATGACACCGAGAAATCCGGGACCAGGCAGCCAGGCTGTGCCAGCTCCTTCCACACCTGCCGTGCCAGGTTCCTTCTCTCCCAAGGCTCTGCCATCAGCCTTCCACGAGCCATTAACCCGTGACAGGATTGGAATGGCTTTACGGCAGGGACTGCCCTGGGTCACACCGAACCCTCCCAGGAGCTGCCAGAAGTGGCAAATGCCACCACCCCTCTGCAGCCCAGCCCTGAGAGGCAGCAGCAGCCCCAGCTGCAGGTGCAACTCGTTTTGGCACTGCCAAGGAGGGCAGGGTCTGCCCACGGTGCCCCACACCCCCAGCAGAGCCTTACACTGGTGTCCCACAGGAGCACCAGGCACCGAGCCCTGGCACAGTGGGGTGAGGGCAGCCAGAGCCCACGGGAGTATCCGTGTGAAGCCAAGGGAAGAGGGGAAAAAGGTCATTTTAGTACAAAATATTGATTTTTAAAATATTTTCCAGACATATTTCTGGAATAGGTGACCCTCAACAGCAGCTTCTCCCCACTCAGCAGCACTAAACCCGGGCACACAGTGTGCCCAGGGCCAGGAGCCAGCCCAGGACCTGGCCACTGCACCAGGCAGAGATCAGGAGCCTCAGGAGAGGGGAAGGGAAGGAGAAAGTTTAATAAACCAGGCTGGATTTACTGGATACAAAGCAATTTCTGTCTGCCACTGGGTCAAAATCAGCCAGACCATTGGGAGATGTTTTGTCTACCCAGCGCATTTGGGCTTATCTGAGATACATTTGGCTCAGCCTCGTGCCATAGGGACGATCCCTAGGGAAAGCCCCAGCCTGGGCAGGCAGAGGTGAGCTCCAGGAGCCAAGGACCAGCACAAACACAGAGGTGGCTCCATTTTAGGGAAGCTGTTGAACCATTAATGCAGCTGTATCAGGATCAACCACCTACAGAAGCAACCAAGCACATTTCTGGAGCATCCCTGTCCAACCCCACAACCCAATCCTTAACACCTCCTAGCCCACATCCCAAACCTCAGCACCACGAGGGCCGCACCGACTGCCACAGGCACCAAGCTCTCACCACCTCACACCGAGGAGGGACTTGCCACAGCAAACCCGCGCTGGCCAGGCTCGATCCCCCGGGCTCGGCACAGCGATCCGTGTTACAAACACCCCGGGGATTCACTGAGTCGTGCCTCCTGCCGAAATCACTAAATGAGCCCCAAAACCGCTATGCGAGCCCTAAAATCATCAAACGAGCTCCAAGCCGGCTGGCAGGATGAAGTGGGGAGGAAGCAGATACATTTGCTCTGTGAGTTGCTCGCCAGGCTCCGAAGCAGCGAGGAGAAGCCGTCGGAGCCCGAAAGGCTGGGGACATCTCAGCAGCAGCCGGAGCACATTCGGGGCCCCTCGAGGGGTGCCATCACCCTGCTCGCAGCCCCGGGTTTCTGCAGGTTAACGAGGATGCGGGGGCTTACAGCAGCTCCCCGGAGCAGCCTCTGGCCGTCACTTGCACAAGTCCCGCAGCACCGGCCCCGCTGCCGGGGGCTCTGCGGGCGCAGCCCCCGCCGAGCGAGACCCCGACCGGGCGGCTGCGGAGGGGCGGGATGCTGGGCTGGGAGAGAGGGAAGCAGGGATCCAGGCAAGTAGGGAGAAGGGATGCAGGGACGAAGGGAGGCAGGGACGAAGGGATGCAGGGACGAAGGGAAGCGAGGATGCCCGCCCGGTCCTGGCCCCCGGGAACTTCGGCGACGCTACCCCCGGCCGCGCACCCGCCTGACCCCGCACTCCCGCAGCCCTCCCCGCTGCCCCCTCCGGTCCCGCACCTTGAAGGCGAGGTCGTAGAACTCTCCGCTGCTGCTCAGCGAGGGCCGCCCGACCGCCGCCGCACCGCCGTTGCGGGGCACCTCGGGGGCGGCGGCGGCGGCGGCGGCGGAGCTGCCCCGGGGGGCGGCAGCCGGGCGGCCGGTGCCCTGCGCGGCGGGAGGCAGCGCGGCGGAGGGCGCGGCACCGCCGCCCTTGCTGCGAGCCGCCTTCTTGCGCGACATCCCGGGGCCGGCGCCGCGGCCGCGCTGGGGGCGCGGGAGCCGCCGCCGCCGCCCCGCGCCGGCCCCGCCCCGCGCCGCCCCTCCGCCAATGGGGGCGCGCGGAGGGCGGGAGGGGGCGTGGCCCCGCCCGTGGCCCCGCCCTCCGCGCTCCGCAGCGCCGGCACCGGGAGGAGCGGGGGGCACCGGGGGCACCGCGGGGAGCGGGCACGGCGACAACGGCGGTGCGGGGGCGCCTGTACCCGCGTGAAGGGAGGCGAGGACGGGGACACCGCTCCCCGCGCCGCCCCTGCACGCCCCGGCCCCGAGGCGCGTTACCGTGGGGGCACCGGGAGGCGCCTCTGGTGGGTCTGCAGGAGCGAAGGGAACCGCGAATGGGGGCTGGCACCCGCACCCCGGGGAGCAGCGAGGGGTGCCCCACGCCGCACACACCAGCCCCGCGGGCGGGGTGCGCAGCGGGGCGGGGGTGCAGCTCCACAGCCCGGTTTGGGGTCCGTCCCGCAGCCCGGTTTGGGGTCGGTTCCACGGCCCGGTTTGGGGTCAGTTCCACAGCCCGGTTTGGGGTCAGTTCCACAGCCCGGTTTGGGGTCCGTCCCGCAGCCCGGTTTGGGGTCAGTTCCACAGCCCGGTTTGGGGTCAGTTCCACAGCCCGGTTTGGGGTCAGTTCCACAGCCCGGTTTGGGGTCAGTCCCGCAGCCCGGTTTGGGGTCGGTTCCACGGCCCGGTTTGGGGTCCGTCCCGCAGCCCGGTTTGGGGTCAGTTCCACAGCCCGGTTTGGGGTCAGTTCCACAGCCTGGTTTGGGGTCCCTCCCGCAGCCCGGTTTGGGGTCCCTCCCGCAGCCCGGTTTGGAGTCCCTCCCGCAGCCCGGTTTGGGGTCAGTTCCACGGCCCGGTTTGGGGTCAGTTCCACGGCCCGGTTTGGGGTCCGTTCCACAGCCCGGTTTGGGGTCAGTTCCACGGCCCGGTTTGGGGTCAGTTCCACGGCCCGGTTTGGGGTCCGTCCCGCAGCCCGGTTTGGGGTCAGTTCCACAGCCTGGTTTGGGGTCAGTTCCACGGCCCAGTTTGGGGTCCCTCCCGCAGCCCGGTTTGGGGTCAGTTCCACAGCCCGGTTTGGGGTCCGTCCCACAGCCGCGTCCATCCCTCTCGGGTTTGCCGGCACGGTGTGGGGGTGCCACTCGAGGCAGTCACAGACCCTCAGCCGCCGGCAGCATCCCTCGAGGGGGCAAGGATGGAACTGGGTCCAGGCCACGGGGCGACGGAGCGTGGGCTGCGGGACCGGGAGCCCGGGTTCCCCCAGTGTCTCAGCAACAGAGAGCAACATTTGGCGTCTCTCTCTGCTCCCGAATGTCATCCGCGGCACTGGCGGTCCCTCGGCTGGAATAAATGTCGTCAGCTGCAGTACATGTTCGGGCAGCACGGCCCAGCCTGGCCGGGAATGGAGGTCTGGACAGGCACAAGCGGGAGCGAGGAGTAAATCGGTGTCAGGAGAAGCCAGGCAGGCACATGGTGAAGATGAAGTGACAGCACTGGCACAGGGAGTGACAGCTGACGGGGCAGGGATCAGAGTCCCAGAGAGCCCGAGGCCAGCGCCAGGGCTCAGGTGACAGCCGTGGGGATGCTGAGGGGTCATTCTCACTGTGGGCATGGATGAGATTTTCCCTTTGGGAGCACTTAAATCTATGGTTAATCCCTGTTTAAGGGCCCTGAAGCACCCTGTGGGGAAGAGTGGGAGCAGGCAGCAGGGCTCCGATGGATTTGACTGTGGTAAGCACATTTGGCCATGGAAAAGGAGATGGGCCAGATTAGGAGCTCCTGTGCACGGTTCCTGGGTGAGATCCCCCTGCTGTCACCCTGAGTCTTGGGCACGGGGGTCACAGGCTCCAGGGAATGCTGAGGAGCCCTGGGTCTGCAGCGCTCCTCCGACACAGCTGAGGCTGAAGGAAAAGCTGTCACGGTGGAGGCTCATCATCCCACTCCCCTGGATCCCAGCGATCCAGCCGGGAGATGGAAGAGCTGCCTCGGCAGAGCAGACTGGATGCCACGGTTTTGCACTATAATCTGATTTTCCAGGGCAGCTGCAGTCAATAGAGGCTGAGGCCGCGGAACAAAGTGCAGTGCTGGAACCATCTGCGGGCTGCAGGTTTCCAAGCAGTCCCCGGGCCGCGGCCGTGGTGCAGCTTTTCCTGGCGGTACCCGCCGGGAGGAAGGGGGTACACCCTGCCCTGGCACCCCGCACCTTCGGGGCGCACCCGCCCCGCTGCGCCAGGACTTTGCCCCGCTCCCATCCCCAGGCGAAGAGGATGGAAATCTCCGCCGGCGGCCCCGTGCTCCCGAGCAAACAAAGCCAGCTGTTTATCGCCGCCGCTTCGGGGCAACGCCGGAGATCGCGGCTCCTCACCGGCGGCGGCAGCCGGGGAGCGCCCGGATAACTCCGCCTGTGCCAAGGGTCGTGTGCCCCCGGGGCTGCCGCAGGGCTGATCCCGCTGCCCCCGGCCCCCAAAGCCAGCCTCGGCAGAGCCCGGAGCTCCGCGGCGAGGAGCACCTCCGGCAAGTTTCTCTCCTGGAGGAAAGGCGTGTGCAGAGACACAGCCTGCTCAGAATCGCAGTCACGCCTGGAGATGTTGCTCCTCAGATAGTTACAGGAGCTAATCAGATAACGGCAGCTGAACTAAGGGGGATACATTTGCTAAAAATAGCCTAATGGAACAACAGACGCCTGGAGATAACGGCGTGCCTCGGGGAAGCAGGGCTCGGAGCGGGGCTAGCCGCTACTCTGAGCCATCTACATATGTGTAAATTTGTCCTTAAAGGCAGAAAAACAGCTTGTCCCCATCAGGGTGGTCAGCCCAAGAGGGCCGTTGTGCTGCTGTATAAATGCGAGCACGGAGAGGCAGATGGTGCCACCGGTGCCACCTGTGCCAGCAGCCATGGGGATGGCACCTGCCTTTTGCTCAGCCACCCCCACCAGGGAACAGAGCTCTGCACAGGGCTGGAGCCACCAGGAGCCCACCCGGGGCCTAGCGCCGTGCTCTGCCCAGCTGCTCTGCACAAACACTGCGCCTCAGGGCTTTAAATCTGGCTGTTTTCTTTGGCACGGAACTTGGCAGGGTTCTGCGTGCCAGAAGTTCCATGCCGTGCTCAGAGCCAAGCAGGATATTTCGGTGTGAGGCCTTCCCTCCCTCCTCCGGTTGCTCCAGGTTGTTCCAAAGCTGGCTCATGTCACATCTGCTCCCCGGCCTCGGCTGCTCCGTGTCCCAGGCCTGGCCGGGCTCTGTCCATCCCTGCCTGTCCCAGCAGCCTGCCCAGCCTGCTCCCCTCCTGGTCCCAGCTCCTGCTGCCAGCTCGGAGGGAGCAGAGCCGTCTCTCCAGCAGGCAGCCTGCAAGGACGAGCTATTCCCATCAGGCACGATGTCAGCTGTGCCAGCTTGGAAGATATTCATCTTCCTTGCATGGTGACTGCAGGAAGGATGCTGCAGGCTCTCTCCATGTGCTGCTCGTGGTGCCTCTGCTGTCACCTGCTGCAGTGCCACCAGCCAAGGGTTGGGGGCTTCTCTGTCTCTGCTGGGCGCTGGTGAAGCTTTGTCTCAAATCCTGGGGTCAGTTTTGGGCCCTTCATGACATGGAAGGGCTGGAGCTTATCCAGGGAAGGGAATGGGCTGGGGAAGGGTCTGGAGCCCCAGGAGGGGCTGAGGGAGCTGGAGAGGGGCTCAGCCTGGAGAAAAGGGAGATCGGGGGGACCTTGTGGCTCTGCACAGCTCCTGATGGAGGGGACAGCCGGGGGGTCGGGCTCTGCTCCAGGGAACAGGGACAGGAGGAGAGGGAACGGCCTCGGGCTGGGCCAGGGGGGCTCAGGGTGGCTATTTGGGAGAATTTCCTCCTGGAGCCCTGGCACGGCTGCCCAGGGCAGGGGTGGAGTCCCCATCCCCGAGGGGATTCAAAGCCCTGTGGATGTGGCACTTGGGGACATAGGACAGTGGTGGCTTTGGCAGTGCTGAGGAATATTTGAGCTGGATGGACTTCAGAGGCCTTTTCCAACCTAAACCATTCTGTGACTCTCCCAGTCCCGTGTGACTGTGCCAGCCCTGCTCCAGGTCCTTTGCCAAGGGCCCACAGAGCTCTGGCTCCAGAGCGGCTGTAGAGGAAGAGGCTGAAGGCAGTGGCATCACCTGGATGGCAGGTGTGGCAGGGCAGCTGGGGCTGACAGGCAAACCCAGAGGGCTCAGTTTCATGCTACAGAGGAGCAGATATTCCCCGGAGAGGTCAGACAGAGGGGACAGCCCTGCTGCAGCCAGCACGTTCCCATGGAGGGCACAGGGAAGGAGAGGGAGGTGCACAAGGCACGGGACACAGCTGGAGTTGGATCCCAGCTCCCTGCCAGGGTGGGCAAGGACTCTGCTGCCTTGGGAAGGGCCCAGCCCACGCAGCACCGAGCAGGCACCGTTCCCTCCCTTGCCAGTTATTGTTCTTCCCTCCCATCGCTCACTTACCTCTGAACACTTCAATCTCATCGCCTTTGTCAGTGTCGCTGGCTTTTAATTGAAATTCCTCAGACATCTCCTCATCAGCGCAGCCCATCAGTGAGTTTTGTGTGGGAAGGCATTGTTTTCCTTCTGCAGCTGTGAAAGTTAAATTCCAGCGTTTTTCTCGAAGAGTGCTTTTGTCTCTTCCCTTTCTTACACTGCCAAGTCCAATCTTACAAGCAACCTCTTCCCTTTGTCTGGATGTTTCATCTTCCATCTCTCCTCCGCAGAGTCCCTCTGGTTCCATCTCAGGCTCCTCCACTTCTCTGGCCCATCCTGAGGGGCAGCTCCCACCTGTGGCTCCCTCCAGCCTCTGCCAATGTTTTCCTTGGGAAGGTTTGGAGAGCCCAGCCTGTTTCTGACTCTTTATTTCTTGGTGTTCAAATCTGTAAGAGCAGCATCCGGCTCCTCAGGAGGGTTTGGACACCGTGGAGGTGGGCAGACATGGAGCTTTCAGCAGCCCAGGGGCAGAGCCTGAGCCCTCCTTCCCCCACCAAACTGCCCCATCAGCCCCTCCTGCCTCTCCAAAAGGCAAAGGCAGGCGATGAAAACGCCAACCCCAACAGTGTCCACACTGGCAGCAAAACCATGGGCAGCAGGAGGATGGGATGGGGGCTCTGCCCCAGTGCCAAGCCAAGGGTGCTCAGTCCCCTCCACCTGAGCAGAGCTTTTCTCTAATGCCTGGCATGCCCCCATGGGCATCCCCAGGGAACCTCAGTGCTGCCCTGGGCCCCCACTGCCCCCTCCCAGGCATAAAAGGGCGATTGTGCCAGGTCCTAATGAGCCTGCACTGGGCTGAGGCCAGGAAATTAATTTTCCTTGTGCCAAGACTGACACGAGCCAAGGTTTCAGGAGCAGAGGGCTGAGTGCAGGGCAGTGCCCAGCTCAGCAGTCACCCACGAGACTTTGAGACAGGAAGAAGAGTTGGATGTTCAAAAGGCCTTTGAAACAGAGGGAGTAAAGAACAAATGCCCAGCCTCCCTAATATGAGATATTTTCAGGCTATTTTTTATATTTTAGATGCTTTTCAGACATGCCTCAGCAGCATCAAATATTTTAGGAATATGTCAGCTTGGAAATACCTGAGGTATTTTGTAGCTGTACACAAACACATCCTGAGCCAGGGAAGGGTTAGACTGTGGTTGTGGTTTCAAAAGCAAGGGTGTAAATGTCACAGGTGCCTCTGTCATCCGTGCACACTTGGCCATTTCCATCCCAGAACGATTCCCACCAGCCGGACCGTGGCTGGAGCATGAGCCCAGCCAGCGGCCCTGAGCCTGGCACTGCCTGGAGCCACCACAGCAGAGCCCAAGGAGCTGGAACAAATAAATCCCTGAAAACCCTCATCTTTGGAAATTAGTTTGGCACTGCAGAGCTCAAGAGCTCCCGCGGGCCAGCCCTGGGATGCGAGCAGTGCTCTGGGCCCTTGTAAAACAATAAACAGTGGTAATGAGCAGCGCGGAAATGTGCAGAGGCCCGTCAAGCTGCTGCTCTGGAGAACAAGTCACCCGCTAAGGGCCAGCTGGGAAGAAGCTCCCGATGGGTGGAGGGGATGGATGAGTGGCTGCCGGGGCTGTGGCAGCACTGGCCCGGGGGCTGTCCGCGGGCACATCCCGCGGGAGCAAAAGCAATCCCGGCTCCGGAGGCAGCCGGGAGCAGCAGGAGCCGCTGACGGGGAGCCGGGCTCCCACCCGCCAGGGGACACGCAAGTGAGCGCCCGCCGCGTGCCCTGACGTTCATCAGCGCTAATTGGCGGCAGATGGCTGATGAGACACGGGTGGGATCCATCAGCCTCAGGAGCAGCAGCTTTTGTCTTTCTGCTCTGACACACCTGAGGTGACATTCCCAACCTGAGTGTGAGCCAGGGCGCTGCTCCAGGTAATTAACAACCTGGGTGATGACCATGACGATGTAGCTCCGAGTTTCAAGGCTGTTTGCTACTGTTTTCCAAGGAAGGCTGGACATACCCTCTTAGCAAATATCTAGTGAGCTTTGGCAATTCGTTTTTAATTCAAAAGGACAGTGTGTGCGCAGCACGGCCAGCCCGGAGCCAGGCACTTCCATCTGAAGAGCTCTGTAGAGCAATCGGTTTCCTAATTGCTAACGCGTCCCCGCTCTCCGTCGGCGGGAAGCCGTTCCCCCTTGTCCTTTACAAGACGGGTGGATGTGGCCCTCGGGGACACGGGTTAGAGGTGGCATTGGCTCTGCTGGGGGAGCAGTCGGACGGGGTGGTCTGAGAGGGCTTTTCCGACCTCCCGCATTCTGTGATTCCGTGATTCCGTGACTCCCGGGCTCGTTCCGGGCCTGTTCCCGGTCTCTATCCCGGAGGCGGTGCTAGAGGGCGCCCGGGGCCCGCGAACCGGCACCGGGAGCGGGCCGAGCCCGCCGGGGCCGGGGCGATGGGAGCTCCCGGGTCTGCCTGCTGCCATCGGGGCGATGGCTGGAGCAGAGGGACGGCAAAACGGGGGAAGAATATGAAGGAGCCAGGACTGGGTGCCGGAGATGGTCCCTGTGGGGGTCACCGTGACATTCACATTCTCTGGACAGAGAGACGTAATTCTGTCTCTCAGGAGAAGCACGAAGAGAAAAAGAGAAAACAATCTTTATCCTACTCCTCTGCTTTCACCATGTAGAATTTAGTATAGAGATTATTTACCTGAAGTGATTGTTTCATTAGATTCTAGTAAAAGTTGTTTAAGTTCAATAACCAATGGGATCCAGCTGCGTCTCAGACACTCAGCAGAGAGTCACGAGTTTTGCAAGTTTTTTTAGTGAGAGTTAGGTAAGTAAGAGGCATATGTTAGACTAAGATAGTATCTCTTTAAATAGTATATTAATGTAATATAGTATAGTTTTAATAAAGCAGATCCTTCAGCCTTCTAATCTAGAACCAAACATTGTCATTTCTTCCCACATCCGGGGTCTCCTGTTTTACTACAGGTCACTCCTCAGGGAGTGTCATTGCCCCATCCCTGGGGGGATTGAACACACCCGTGGAGGTGGCACTTGGGGACATGGGCAAGCGGTGGGCTCGGCAGTGCTGGGGGAATGGTTGGACTCGGTGGTCTTGGAGCTCTTTTCCAACCTGAATAATTCCACGATTCTACGATCACACAAGAAAAGGGGGCACAAACTGCAGCCACGTTTTGTGCAACAACCTGCGGGGAGGGATACAGCCACTTCCTCCCCGGAGGAACAGGGATCCCCAGCTCCTCTGGGATCCCTGTATCCCACTCCCACTGGAGAGCTCTTTCCCCCAGACACTCGCTGAGCACCAGCTGCGCTACTTCCACCAGGTGAGAGTTACATCTAAGTGGGGAAATAACAGCAAGTGGAGCTGTTACTACGACCATGCATAAATACAGCTCCTCTCCAGGGGCCCACAGCTCTTGGCAAGGGACCAGAGAGGTCAAGAGGGGCATTTCCCTGCCTTTTGCAAGCCCCGCACGAGGTACAGTGGATGGGTGCCGCTGGAGGCAGAAGGCTCCCTGTCCTGGCTCAGCCATCCTGGCTCCAATCCAATTTCCAGCTGCACAGAGTCTCCCTTCCACAAACACACCTGGACAAGAAGGTGCCTGCACTGGCTGCTCACGGACCTGCACCTGGTGCTGTAGGAGCCAAACTGTGTTTCATGTGCAGAAATGGGTGCTGGAGAGAGGCTGCCGCAGGGTTCCAGGGCTGTCCAAAGCCATCTGCAGTGTTTTTGGGATCTGGCTGCGGGATCTGGAGGCAGCAGGGACATTCCTGGTCAGCCACGGCTCTGTCACGTTTTGCTGAGCATGGTGTGTCTGGGATGTGCTGGGTGCCTGCATGCAGGACTGGGAGGATGAGGAGAATTAACAGCCTCTTCACTGGGGTTTTAATTCTGCTTCAAGTAAACAGTGTTGAGAAACTCTCCTGTTCCCGCCAGTGGGAGGAACCAGCAGAATCCCTTCCCCACAACAAGCCATTCCCAGCCTCGCAGTGAGCAGCAGCCTCCCAACCCCAGAGTACATTTTCCGCTTCCATCGTTTTCCCCAGCTGCTGTTTTAAAACCCAGCTCAGCGGCAAGGCTTTCCTCCAAGATGAAAAATCGGGATTTGATGTGAACAAATTCTTTTCTCACCGCTCTGTCAAGGTTTGCTCTCTCCTTGCACACTCACTCAAGTATTTCCTTGCTCACTGCCCTCGTTACAGCTTGGCAGCCCTGTCTTTTGGGGGAGAGCCCTAAACTTCATTCCATCAGCTGGATTCCATTAGCCAGCTAATCTACTGATTACAATCCACACACAGGATATTTTCTCCTTGCTGCTATCTGAAAGAATATGGGCATCAATACAAAAGAAAGGGAAAAGAACCCTACAAAAAGCAATTTACAGTTGAGGGAGAGGAAATAAATACATCGTAGTCACATGAGGAAATAGTAACCATGGAGCTATTTTAGGCACAATACATCATGCAAAGGATGATGTGTCTTTCAAGCACATTTCAAGCTCAACATTCAAGGCACAAAATGTTTTTGGAAAGTAAATTCTCACATACATTAAGCACCATGCCAAGGAGTGGGGTTGGATGCTGTCAGGCTTTGCATTTCAGGTTTGTTCAGAGTTTGCATACAGGAAGCCAGAGCCTCAGCAGGACGATCCCAAAGCTAAAACCACCCAGGTGCTGATGGATTCTGTTGGATCAGGACCTTCCTGGGTCAATCCCACTGGGTAGAGCCAGAGCTGGGGTCTTTTCCAACTGAAATGGTTCTGGGTGGGATTCATAGCCCACAGTGGATGCACACGCAGTGCTGAAGGGTCCCTAGAGGATCCCACATACCCGAAATCACGAGTGCCTTCAAAAATCCTACGTGATTCAAACCCAAACCATCACCTTGGCTAACCCTTCTCTGTCCTGAGTAAACACAGCACATGTGAAACACCAACAAATTAGGGTGCAATAATCAGCTGTCACAGCTGTTCCACCTTTCCAGGTGGGGCTGCGGCTGCTTTTGGGGAGATGCCCTCTGTAATGATGCTTTGGTTGTACGGAGATTTTTAGTTATATTTTTAAATCACTTAAAATCAGAAATAATTCAGCTTCCCAAGGAGATGCTGTGGGATGATGGACTGATCTCACCAGGTGTGAGCCACAGCCAGTGCCCGGGGCCAGTGCAGGGTGAAAGTGATATTGAAACCTGATGGATTTGCTGTGTTTGAGGGTAAAAAAAAAATGCACTGGAAAGTACCTGCCTTGTTCTTCCTCTGTCTCCAAGGTACCCGAGTTACCTGCTGTGCTGGGGTGTGACACACACACGCCGCAGCTCTGGCTGCATCCCACATCCCTGGCTGCATCCCACAGCCCTTGGGAACGGGCACCAGCCTCGGGGAGGGCTCAGGTGAGCACACCGCCCCGTGTGCCCAGGCAGTGGGGGACAATTCCCTGCCGCGTTCTGTGCCCTGCCCGGTGCCTGAGCTGCCCCCCACGGGGATAAATAACCCTTGTTTTCCCGGGATTCTCCTGGCCGGGGATGCTCATGTTCCTCGGGATGCCGCTGCTGCCCGGCATGCTTCTGTCCTCAGGATGCCCGTAGTCCCTGGGATGGCTCCTGTGTCCCGGAACCCCCTGTCCCCCGGGACCTTCGTGTCCCACGGGATCCCCGTTCTTCTGGGACACCTTTGTCCTGCGCGATCCCCCTGCCCCTGGGACACCTTTCCCACGGGATCGCCCTGTTCCCAGGACATCCGCACGGGATCCCCCTGTTCCTAGGACACCCCTTCCCCACGGGATCCCCCTGCCCCTGGGACACCTTTCCCACGGGATCGCCCTGTTCCCAGGACATCCGCACGGGATCCCCCTGTTCCTAGGACATCCCCACGGGATCCCCTTGTTCCTAGGACACCTCGTCCCCGTGGGATCCCCCTGTTCCCAGGACATCCCCACGGGATCCCCCTGTTCCTAGGACATCCCCACGGGATCCCCCTGTTCCTAGGACACCCCTTCGTCACGGGATCCCCCTGCCCCTGGGACACCTTTCCCACGGGATCCCCCTGTTCCCAGAACACCCCGTCCCCACGGGATCCCCCTGTTCCCAGAACACCCCGTCCCCACGGGATCCCCCTGTTCCCAGGACATCCCCACGGGATCCCCCTGTTCCTAGGACATCCCCGTGGGATCCCCCTGTTCCTAGGACATCCCCACGGGATCCCCCTGTTCCTAGGACATCCCCACGGGATCCCCCTGCCCCTGGGACACCTTTCCCACGGGATCCCCCTGTTCCCAGGACACCTTTCCCACGGGATCCCCCTGTTCCCAGGACATCCCCGTGGGATCCCCCTGTTCCTAGGACATCCCCGTGGGATCCCCCTGTTCCTAGGACATCCCCGTGGGATCCCCCTGTTCCTAGGACACCCCTTCCCCACCGGATCCCGCTGCTCCCGGGACACCCCCGTCCCCCGAGATGCCGCCTGCCCGCCGGGACACCCCTTTCCCACGGGACCCTCCCTCTCTCCGGAGCCGTGTGCTGTCCCGATGCCCCAGGACACGCCGTGCCCTCCGCGCCGGGAGCCGTGCGCCGCCGGGCCGGAGCGGGGGCGGCCCGGGCTGGAGCGGCGCCGCGTTTCCGCCGGGCGGGAGGCGGAGCGGGGGCGGCCGCGGCCGGGCGGAGCAGCAGAGCCGAGCGGCGCCGGGCCGGGCCGGGGCTGTCAGCGCGGCGAGCGGGGCCCCAGCGGGCCGGGCCATGGCGGGCGGGCGCTGAGGCGGCGGCGGAGCGCGGCGGGGCGGGCGGCCGGGGCGGCGGCGGCGGCGGCGGCGGCGCGCCGGGGCCATGCCATGCCCGTAGGGAGAGATGCCTTTGGGAAATGGAGACACTGGAGCACAGCGCAAACATGGCGCCCCGCGGCTGCCGCTGCCGGGCTGGTGCCTGCTCTGCTCGCTGCTGTGCGGGGGGCTCGCCGCGACCCCGGCCCCCGCCTGCCGGCCCTGCGCCCCGGGCTGTGCCTGCGCCGCGCCCGCCTGCGCCGTCAACTGCTCGGCCCGCGGCGTGCAGCGCCCGGGGGCCGCCGTGCCCCCCGCCGCCACCGCGCTGTGAGTACCGGGCACGGGCGGGGGGCGCGGGGATCGGCCCGCAGCGGCGGCTGGATGACCGCGGTGTGCCGCCCCGCGGCGTGCAGGGAGCGGCGGGTGCCGAGCCGGGAGTTTGGTCCGGGGGGTTCTGTGCCGGGAGTTTGGTTCGGGGGTTCCGTGCGGGGAGTTTGGTTCGGGCAGTTTGGTTCGGGGGGTTCCGAGCCGGGAATTTGGTTCGGGGAGTTTGGTTTGGGGGGTTCCGAGCCGGGAGTTTGGTCCGGGAAGTTCCGAGCCGGGAGTTTGGTTCGGGGGTTCCGTGCCGGGAGTTTGGTTCGGGGGTTCTGTGCCGGGAATTTGGTTCGGGGAGTTTGGTTCGGGTGGTTCCGAGCCGGGAGTTTGGTTCTGGGGTTCTGTGCCGGGAATTTGGTTCGGGGAGTTTGGTCCGGAGGGTTCCGAGCCGGGACTTTGGTTCGGGAAGTTCTGTGCTGGGAGTTTGGTTCGGGAGGTTCCGAGCCGGGAATTTGGTTCGGGAAGTTCCGAGCCGGGAGTTTGGTTCGGGGGTTCTGTGCGAGGAGTTTGGTTGGGGGTGGTTCCGTGCCGGGAATTTGGTTCAGGAGGTTCTGTGCCGGGAATTTGGTTCAGGAGGTTCTGTGCCGGGAGTTTGGTTTGGGGGTTCTGTGCCGGGAGTTTGGTTCGGGAGGTTCTGTGCCGGGAATTTGGTTCAGGAGGTTCTGTGCCGGGAATTTGGTCCGGGAGGTTCCGAGCCAGGAGTTTGGTTCGGGAAGTTCCGTGCGGGGAATTTGGTTCGGGAAGTTCTGTGCCGGGAGTTTGGTTCGGGGGGTTCCGTGCGGGGAATTTGGTTCAGGGAGTTCTGTGCCGGGAGTTTGGTTCGGGAAGTTCTGTGCCGGGAGTTTGGTTTGGGGGGTTCCGTGTTCGGGAGGTTCTTGGGGAGTAACGGGAGGAGGGTGTGCGGGAAGGAGTGTTTGAATGGGGGTCAAACACACTCTAAAGCAAGCCCGAAGGACGCAGCTAGCAAGAAGCAAACGTTTCTCGGAGGCAGCGCTGGGGTGGGATGACAGATGAGTTTGTGTCTGGCTGTTCTGGGTAGGTTGGTCAGGCGCGTTCGTGGAGGGGCACTGGGACGGTCCATGTGCTCTGTCACTGAAATCAGCTCACTGCATGACGCAAAAGACAGACCTAGGGGAAAAGTTTGGTTTTCCGTAGGGAGCAACTTTTCAGTTCTTGACGAGACAAAAGCATCGAGTGATTCATATAAGAAAGATGACGTGGGGCCCGGCGCGGTGGATAGATCTCACATGAACTAATTGCTGCTGGTATTTCACTGCTTTAAGGGTCTGCTTTTCTATCTGGATATTCTTAAGTAAGCTTCCACTTTTTGTGTCAATACAGAGATACTGCAGAAGTTGTGGAGTACCACAGTAAGCATACACTGTAAGTTTTGCAGGCTGTGCCTGGACTAACTTCAGGAAAATGCGCACATCTCTGGATCCAGCAGCCAAGGTGTTTTCCAGCTCTTTTTTTGTTAGATATATTTAGACTTCTGCAAACAAACCAGCCATTGTTTGTTGCAGAAAGTCCCTAACTGGAAAAGACTGGCTTTTATTAAGGAGGTTCTGGATTTCTGTTATCTGTTGTTGGTTTGAGATGGGGATCTGCAGCTCCCCGGGCTGCTCAGTGGTCACTGTGGAGCAGCCTCCTGAAGGCTGTGATGATCAGTCCTTCATTTAGCTTTTTCAGGATTTGGGGCTATTACAATGTGTTTCTGTGGTTATTAATTTTGGTAGTAAGTGTTTGAGACTGTGTTATTGTTGTTCAGAGGCGCTGAGTTGTAAAAGCTCCCAGAATGTTTTGGGTATTGTGCAGTGACAGATGGAAGTGGGACATAAAGCTCCTGCAGGTGAACAAAACCATGGGAAGGGGAAATGCTCCAGAGCAATGGGTGGCGTTAGTGGCACCGTGTTCTGATTGCAGCAGTGTTTGTGTGGGGCACAGAGGCTGTGTTTGGAATTCAGGCTGTGGAGTATCCCTGTCAGGCAGCTCATCGCTGTATGTGTGCTGGTCCTGTTCTGGGGGCTGGGCTAAGATGTGCTGAAGTGGGTTTCTTTCAGGTTTACTGCCCTGTTTGGCCTCCTGGTGATGGCAGAGAATGCAGGTGCACCCACTGTCCTTATAACCGTGGAGAGTTTACAGATCCGTTTCTGTTGGGATGGAAGGGACTCTGGCTCATGGCTCAGTGAGGTTATGCGAGTGATTTTGCCTATTAATTTCACATTCCCTTTGTTGAACACGGACAGATAAGTAACGTTTATATATTCTCTCATTAGAGGAAAAATTATTTTTAAATATCTCAACGATCCCTTTTTAAAAAATTAACTATTCTGAAATGAAAGCAGCCTTTAAGGAAGGCCGAATTCTGAAAATTCCCAACGCCAGAATTCCCGGGCGTTTGCTTGCAGCAGCACTCAGCAACTGCAATTCCGAATTTGTGGCTGTAGAAGCAAGGCCTAGGGAATGAATTCCTCTTGTATCCGACGTTTTAGACAGAGCAGCTTTGAGGAAACAAATGCCAACTGCGGCCGCGCTGTTCCCAGGAGCACGGGGAAGTGTCCCATCCAAAGAATCACTAAGGAAATGGGCTCTGCTGCTCGCAGACACCACATACCTCGCTGGAAGCAGTCTCCAGGCAGACCGAATGGGAATATTGGCCCCTTCCCATGGCCAGAGTCAGGTTCTTGAAGTGTAACGCAGAGTCTGGCTGGAACCAGGAGCGGAGTCTGTTTTTCCAAATAATCCGCAGCGCGCAACACGCGAAACTGGACTGGGGAGGAACTGAACTGGGGGGCGGCAGCATTTGCACTTCTGAGCTCCTCCATCCCAGGAATGCTCTGATCCGTCTCTTTTCAAGTGCTTTGCTCTCAGCACCACCGGATTTTGTTCGCATTTATTTGAGCCTGAGCTGTTTCTTGAGCTTTCATCGCTTATTTCTCTCCTCAAGTGGAAATAAATCTCATCAAGGCTTTCCGACTTTCCCTTGCAAATACCGATTCTTTCTGACACATCTTTGGTGTCGTGGCAGGTTTGAAGTGGAAATTAGAATCTCAGTGTAAAGGGATGAGAGTGGAAACTTCCTTTATTTTCCCCTCATTAGGATGGAATAGTATTTGTGGATGGGTGAGAAGGAGAAGCTGTGATCAGAGGAGCTCTGCTGCGGCCAGGCTCCTGCAGAAGCAGATTTGGGGGTCAGAACTTTCATCCAAAACCCATTGGGTTTTTTTGTGGATTTGGCAGTGAGCCCTGGGGTTGCACTGCCCAGCCGGTGACTTCACCTAAATAAACCTTAAAATAAACAGATCCTATGATTCAGGAACCTGCAGTCTGGTATTTTAAATTTCAAGGGTCAGCAATGATTGGTAGATTTAGATATTATTACATGATGCAGGAAAAGCCTTTTCAAGGCTTGAAGTGTCTTCAAAAGCTATCAGGGGAAAAAAAAAAATTCCAGTTTAAATTAAAATCTAATTCAGGTAAACCCACAGGCAGTGGAGTGTCTGTACAGTAGTGTCCAGGCCACAAAAGCAAAATAGCTCTATTGCTGTTCCTAGAAAAAACTGAGACAGCCTGGAATGTCATTCTTGTAGGAAGCCATATCCCAGCAAAAACAAGGCTGCGTTTCTCTTTTGTACGAGATTTTGTAGAGGGAAAAAGGCCCAAATGAGGTGCTAGATAAATATTTTGCCAGCGAGATTCTTTCAGCCTGTGGAGGGGACCAGTCCCATAAGCAACTCGTAGCTATAGTTCGAGTGTGAACAAGGAGGCGATTCTGTGGTGTTGTGTCAGAGCAGAACGGGCTCCGCTGCTAGGGAGGGCTGGGTTGTTTATTGTGCTCCTTCCTAAAGCTTCAGAGAACTCTCAGTGCTGTTCCCATGACTGAGAAACTTTCTAAAAATTAAAACTTCTCTTCGTGGTGTTTCAAAGTGTATTAAGAAAAATGTCCAGCTTGGGAAGAACAGGCCTCCACCAGAGAGGCGGGTTTGAAGGTGCTCCTGCTCTGTGGCAAAAGTTGCAATTGAATAATCCTGAACAGCATTAACATGTCTCACTTCTGTGATCTGTAGTTTGCTGCAGCCAAACCTACAACCCCTGGTAGTGACAGAACCCCACATGTTAAAGAACTGTAGTTAGACATCTTGGACATCCCCACAGGGCAGGACGAGCTGCTGGTGGAACCCTCTGGGTTTCCTCTGACACCTGGTGGGATTTTTCCTGTGCACTGCTTGCACTGATTTTTTCCTGTGTTTCCTGATATTTTCAAGTTTCCTGGTGGTCTCTTTCTGTGTGTTGCTTTTTCCTTGTTGGAGCGAAAGTGAGGGCTGATCCTGCTCTTCTCCTGCTGGCAAGCCCCCGGCAGGTCTCTGCGTTTCACTCAGCTGCTTTCATTCTGCTCTCACAAAGAGTGGCTTTAAAAGAAAACCACTCACTCAGAAGGTAGAACTCATATGGTTTGTTAATGCTCCTCTGCCTTTTATCCCATTTAATGGGATTCCTTGTTTTATCTCTAGTCATGCCTCGTTTTCCACGCTGTGGTTTCCATAACGCGTCTCGGCGTCATCCTTTCTCCGTTCCTCCAAGCTTTGTTGTCCTTTGATTGATTGTTGCAGTTCAGCTTGATTTTGTGTTTTATTTACTCCACATGTGTCCAAACACTTATCTGAGTTGTAGTAAGTGAGTAGCTAAGTGAGCAGGGGAAGAAGGACAGCTGAGGAGCAAAGCCGTGCGTTGCAGTGCCGGGGTGGAGCGGGCTGGGAGCTGCCTGGATCTTGCTCTTAATGTGAGGAGAGTGCATGGAGCAGTGGGGGGAATAGGGTGGGTTTTGGGGGACACAGCACTTGTGAGTTAGTCCCTCCACGGCCAACAGCACGATTTTAGGCAGTCGTCAGGCTCAAGGGGAAAATTTCCCGTCTCTTCCCCAGTGGAAAGTTGGCAGCTCTGCTCCCAGGCTATGCTTATGGTGCTGTTCCTGTTCAGAGGAATGGCTGCTGCTGCTCACCAACCCACCCTTTTCTCCCCCCACATCAAACCACCCTTGTCTCCCTCCCCACCATCCCTCCCTTCTCTCCAGCCCTTGCTGAAATGTGGCTCCAAGGCTGGAAAGCCGCAGTGGCTGCGGAGCTGCCGACCACGCTCCCCTTCAGCTGCATGGACAAGCTGTGCTGAAGGTCACTAGCCTGTCCCAAAGGAGGGTGGTGGTGTCCCACCAGACCTCTCCAGCCCTTATTTCTCAGCCTTCCTTTGCAGTAAAGAACGAGCCTGTTTTTCGTATCGAATCACTGTTCTTTACGTAGACGCTGAAGCGAAGTTGGCATCTCTGTTTGCCAAAACTAAAAATGTCAATTGAAACGTAATGTTAGTTTTCTGCTTTGCAAAAGGGCACAAAAAGCAAAACTCGTGATTGCTGCCATTCACGTTTATTTAAAGGACAGCTGTCATCAGGAAGAGCATCAACAACGTGCAAGCTGTAGCATTTGCAGTGTATTTCTAGGGACCGTGACCAGGAAAGAGATTCTGTCATAAATGACAGAATCCTGGAATAGTTGGGGTGGGAAAGGACCTTAAAGAGCATCTCATTTCACTCCTCTGCTATTGGCAGGGACATCTTCCTTTAGACCAGGCTGCTCCAAACCCTGTCCAACCTGGCCTTGGACACTTCCAGGGATCCAGGGGCAGCCACAGCTGCTTTGGACACCCTGTGCCAGAGCCTGCCCACCCTCACAGGGAGGAATTTTTTCCATACATCAAATGGAAATCATTCAGTTTTCCCTCTTTCAGTGTGAACCCATTCCCACCTGTCCTGTCACTACAGGTGCTGATGAACAGTCCCTCTCTGGCTTCCCTGTGGCCCTTTCAGATAATGGAAGGTGCTGTGAGCTCTCCGTGCAACCTTCTCCTCTGCAGGCTGAACTTCCTCAGCTTTCCAGCTCTTCCCTTTCCCTTGAAAAATCACATCCTTTTTGATAATGTGCAGATAAGCAAAACACATAATTAAAACAATTCCTCAGCCAGCTGTTTCTGCTGCATCAACAGCAAAATAGTTGCCCTCAGGTTAGGAACAGGTAAATCTCTTCTGCTTCCTGGCATCAGGCCTTGGAAAAGCCTCGCTGAGCTGAGCTCGGCAGTGAAGTTTCAGACGTGGCATATGGTCCTGTGTGATTCTGTTTAACCTGCTGTCATGTTGAATTCAATTAGCAGCCCGTGCTAAGGCAGTGTGGTAGGCTGGGTTGGTGACAGGACTGGGTGTTCATTCCCTCCGCGGTAACAGATCTCCCACCTACGGCATTTCTGGGCGTTGGAGCGTGGCCCTGCTGTACCTGCAGGCTGGGGCTGTGGGTGCCCGCCGGCAGTGCAGGTTTGGGAGCTGGTGGGATCCTCATTTCTCACTGCAGTTGTGCTGGCAGATGCTCTGGAGGTCCATGGGGACAGGGCTGTGCTCGCTGTCCCAGCAGCCACAGCCTGCAGCAGCTCGTTCCTGCGGGGCAGTCTGGAGTGACACGGAGTCTGGATCCGAGCCACGACTCCACCAGCCTGTTCCTGTTCATCCAAAATTGTCCCTGGCCACCACACCATGGCTTTGTTTCTCCTGGTGACAGCTGGGCAGCTCATTTTCTGCCAGCCTGTGCAGGCAGCTCCTTGTGTGAAGCACTCTGGGCTCTGTGCGGCGCAGTTTGTGTGTCTGTGATGGAGTCACAGGGGCTCATCCCTGGTTTGGAAGGGACATTTCCAGGGTGGGGTTTGTAGCCCTCCCAGAGCCTGTGCCCACCTCCTTGGACAGACCCCCTGGTCCTTCAGAGAGCTCCAGGAGAGCTGGAGAGGGACTTGTGACAAGGGCATGGAGTGCCGGGACAAGGGGGAATGGCTTCCCACTGCCAGAGGGCAGGGCTAGATGGGATACGGGGGAAATTGTTCCCTGTGAGGTTGCCCAGAAGAAGATGGAAGTGTCCCAGGCAGGTTGGACAGGGCTTGGAGCAGCCTGGGGTAGTGGAAGGTGTCCCTGCCATGGCAGGGGTGGCACTGGGTGGGCTTTAAGGTCCCTCCCAACCCAGAGCGTGGGGCGATCCCCTGCTTCTGTGGTACTTGCAGATCCCCAGCAATGGCCCCTTCCCAGCTCCATTGCAACATCCCCTGGCAGCCCCTCAGCCCTGGCTCCCGCAGGATCCCTGCGGCTGCTCCGGGCTCCTCTGGCAGGGACAGCACTAGGATCCAGAGGCCAAGGAGGATTTTCCCTGCAGGGACAGGCAGCGGCTCCTCTCCGTGCTGCCCCTGACCTGGGGGCTCGCCCGGGATGCTGTGGAGCCCTGTGCCAGGGCTCGGGGGCTCTGCTCCTGCTGGGAATGGGTTAACTGGGCTGGCCGGGGCTCTGCTCCTGCTGGGAATGGGTTAACTGGGCTGGCCGGGGCTCTGCTCCTGCTGGGAATGGGTTAACTGGGCTGCTCGGGGGCTCTGCTCCTGCTGGGAATGGGTTAACTGGGCTGGCCGGGGCTCTGCTCCTGCTGGGAATGGGTTAACTGGGCTGCTCGGGGGCTCTGCTCCTGCTGGGAATGGGTTAACCGGGCTCTGGGAATGGGTTAAGCGGGCTCTGGGAATGGGTTAAGCTGGCTTGGGAATGGGTTAAGCCGGCTTGGGAATGGGTTAAGCGGGCTCTGGGAATGGGGAATGGGTTAAGCGGGCTCTGGGAATGGGTTAAATGGGCTCTGGGAATGGGTTAAGCCGTCTTGGGAATGGGTTTAGCCGGTTTGGGAATAGGTTAAGCCGGCTCTGGGAATGGGTTAAGCCGGCTCTGGGAACGGGTTAAGCCGGCTTGGGAATGGGTTAAGCCGGCTCTGGGAATGGGTTAAGCCGGCTTGGGAATGGGTTAAGCTGGCTTGGGAATGGGTTAAGCGGGCTCTGGGAATGGGTTTAGCCGGTTTGGGAATGGGTTTAGCCAGCTTGGGAATGGGTTAAGCGGGCTCTGGGAATGGGTTAAGCCGGCTCTGGGAATGGGTTAAGCCGGCTCTGGGAATGGCTTAAGCGGGCTCTGGGAATGGGTTAAACGGGCTCTGGGAATGGGTTAAGCAGGGCTCTGGGAATGGGTTAAGCGGGCTCTGGGAATGGGTTAAGCCGGCTTGGGAATGGGTTAAGCGGGCTCTGGGAATGGGTTAAGCAGGGCTCTGGGAATGGGTTAAGCAGGGCTCTGGGAATGGGTTAAGCAGGGCTCTGGGAATGGGTTAAGCGGGCTCTGGGAATGGGTTAAGCCGACTTGGGAATGGCTTAAGCGGGCTCTGGGAATGGGTTAAGCCGGTTTGGGAATGGGTTAAGCCGGCTTGGGAATGGGTTAAGCCGGCTTGGGAATGGGTTAAGCCGGTTTGGGAATGGGTTAAGCAGGCTCTGGGAATGGGTTAAGCCGGCTCTGGGAATGGGTTAAGCGGGCTCTGGGAATGGGTTAAGCCGGCTCTGGGAATGGGTTAAGCTGGCTTGGGAATGGGTTAAGCGGGCTCTGGGAATGGGTTTAGCCGGTTTGGGAATGGGTTTAGCCAGCTTGGGAATGGGTTAAGCGGGCTCTGGGAATGGGTTAAGCGGGCTCTGGGAATGGGTTAAGCCGGCTCTGGGAATGGGTTAAGCCGGCTCTGGGAATGGGTTAAGCCGGCTTGGGAATGGGTTAAGCTGGTTTGGGAATGGGTTAAGCCGGCTCTGGGAATGGGTTAAGCGGGCTCTGGGAATGGGTTAAGCGGGCTCTGGGAATGGGTTAAGCCGGCTTGGGAATGGGTTAAGCGGGCTCTGGGAATGGGTTAAGCCGGTTTGGGAATGGGTTAAGCCGGCTTGGGAATGGGTTAAGCCGGCTCTGGGAATGGGTTAAGCCGTTTTGGGAATGGGTTAAGCCGGTTTGGGAATGGGTTAAGCGGGCTCTGGGAATGGGTTAAGCCAGCTTGGGAATGGGTTAAGCCGGTTTGGGAATGGGTTAAGCCGGCTCTGGGAATGGGTTAAGCCGGCTCTGGGAATGGGTTAAGCTGGCTTGGGAATGGGTTAAGCCGGCTCTGGGAATGGGTTAAGCGGGCTCTGGGAATGGGTTAAGCCGGTTTGGGAATGGGTTTAGCCGGTTTGGGAATGGGTTAAGCGGGCTCTGGGAATGGGTTTAGCCAGCTTGGGAATGGGTTAAGCGGGCTCTGGGAATGGGTTAAGCTGTTTTGGGAATGGGTTAAGCTGGTTTGGGAATGGGTTAAGCCGGTCCCCGGGCCGGGGCCGTGGGAGTGGCGCTCCAAAGAGAGGACCCAGGGTGTGGGCTGAGTCCTCGGGAGGGAGGAACCCGAGGAACAGCTAAGCATGGGAAAGCAGAGCCCAGCCGGATTGTGTTGGCCAAAGCTGAGCGTTTCTCTCTCAAACCACGCCTCGGGAAGGGGCTGGAGCGAGGCCGCGCTGGAGCTGCGGATTTTGGTTTGGGGCAGGTTGGTGAAAGCATCTCCCGGGAGATTCTGGCACTGACCCAGCCCCGGGGTGGTGGGCTGGGGGGATGATCCCTTGATCCCTAAAACTGGTGGGAGCACGTGGATCCTTTTGAGAGCTGCGGGGGGGGGAAAAATCCTGTGATTTTTTTTTTTTTTTTGTGTATTTTTGTAGTGCAAAAATGCTGCTTGAAGAAGCACTACAGAAGTGCCTATTTTTGTACCTCTCCATTCACCCGCTTGCCTCACAGCTGGCTGGGTGTGTGTTAGGGCTTGAATGCAGCCTTTCCACGTGTGGCTTGGAAAATCCAGCTGTTCCATTCCTGCCTCTGCTGCCGGTGCTCCCAAATGCCACATTTCCAGGAGCAGGATGCCCGTCCTGGCACAGGAAGGGGACCCTGCGGGGCGCTGTGGCTCTGGGGTGTTTGATGGGGCTGTCAGGAGAGGTGCCCAACAAGCCTTCCCTTGCAGGGGATGCTCATGCCCCAGTGTGCAGCCCAGGGCTGGCACCCAGCTGGCATTCCTCGGGGAACGTTCACGGGTTTTCCCTCCCAGGTTGCTCCAGTGCTGGCCCTCCCACGAGCAGGGAGCAGAGGGAACCATCCAGCCACGCTCTGCAGGCAGTGCCAGGCCCTCTGTGGGGTGACAAGAACAAGAATCACGGCCTGGTTCCGTGGCACGTGCTGCCAGCACAGTGCATGTGCCACAGTTCCTCTCCTGGGGCTTGGAGAGCCGAGGGAACAGCTGGAGACCACAAGGGGATGCAGAGTGGAGCCTCTAAGAAAAGCTTTGCAGCTGCACTCCCTCCTCGTTGCTGTGCTCCGTACTCCCTCAGACGCCTCTGCTGAAGCTGGGTTGTTTCACCAGAAGAGGAGAGGGACAGGGTTTTTAGGTGGTGACTGCCTTGTCACCCCCAGACAGGTCCCAGGGGCACGGGGGGCCTGGGGAAAGGCTCTGAGCTCTGGCAGAGCCCTGTGCGGGCAGTGTGGTGCCGCTGGCCCTCGGCAGAGTTGGGTTTCACCCCTCCCCAGATGAAAAGAAGGGTTGGAAGGCTTTGTGGAAAGAGTGAGCTTGCAAAGGAGGAGTTTGGATACGGAAAGAGCAATCAACTGGCACCTTCCGTGTTTCCTATTGCTGTACCAGCTCTGGGATCTCATGGATTGGTGCAGGCACAGCAGAAGGGCAGCTCTTACCCGAGACCAGCGTGTGATCCAGGCAATCCTGAGAAAGCATCAGCCTGCAGTATGGGCACTTGGCTTTGAGCTTGGCAGAGCTGCTGCCACTCCAGCCCCCTCAATGATTCCAGCAGGATGTGTACTGACTCCTCAGTGATTTGTGTCCCAGACCTGCCCTCGCACCTAAGCATAGCACAGTTAAAAAGAAATCTCCTATTCCCTAAAGCCAAACACAGCCCTCAGCTGAAATATGATGCAGAGTGATTCCCTGGGAGAAGAGTTTCCATTGGAAAATGTCTTGGCTCCCACCCAATGCTCTGTGAAGCAGTTGTAGAGGACAGCTCACCTGGGTGATTTTCTGGAAGAGAACTGTTAGCATAAGCAGGAGTTGGTGGAGCCATTAGTCAGGATCCCTTCTCAGCTCCTTCACTACACAGCAAAAAGAAGATTCCTTGTCGTCCCAGACTCTGGAGACAACTGCAAATAGAGAGCCACTGCCATGAGAAGAGTGGCGTTGGCCAGAGATTCATGAGTAATGAATTAAATCTGTGCGGAGCAAAGGTTTCTATCAGAGTGTGGGAACATTATTTTACTCCTACGGAGGGAAAACATGAAGTCAGTGGCTTTATAGACTGAGCCCTGCGACCTCTGATTGCATGGATCGGTGCAAAGTTTGGATCAGAAGTCTTAAAATAATTAGTGTAGACAAAACTGAGGTGGGAAAACAAAAGCTAGAAGAGGCCAAGGGTTAGGCTTTGTTAGTCTCTGAGTTGTGTTAAGAAAATTCACTGTAGTGGTATCTGTGGTGGATTGTGTTCCTACAGCAGTAAGGAAGGGCTTTATTTAAGGAAAATTAAAAGGAAAGGTGCTTCTCCTGTGTGCAGGAAAGCTGTGTAGGGCACGGCACAGATCAAGCAGCACTGTGGAGACAAAGCTGGAGCTCTCTGGGTGGCACTCGAGGTTCTGCTGGGCTGACACAAGACAATTCCCAAGGTTTAATTGAGAGGGAGGACACACCCTGCTGTCTGCAGGGAGTGCCAGGAGCATCGCTGGTTCCTGAGTCTGTGTTTCATACAACACAATAACTTCAGTAGCCCAACAGCCAGACCCCGAGCTCCAAAGCCCGCACTGTGCTCCCTCTTGTCGCTCCCTGCATCCAGTAATTAAACATTACTTGGAAGCTCTGTGCCTTTCCAATGCTTGCAGACAGTGAACTGTCAAGGCAGCAATGCCACTGGCCTTGGGTCGTTGAATTGCTGATTACATGCACAGATTGCATCTGGTGCAGCCACAAATTTAAGTGGCATTAACTTGGGTTTGCTTTGCTTTGCTTTGTGTGTAGTGCCCCGTGCTGTGCAGCCACTCAGGTGGGACTATTTCCCTCTGGCATAAGTTGGTCTTTGCAGCAGTTAAAGGGTTAATTACAGCTGGCCATCAGATCTCTCAGACAAGCCAGCAGAGCCCACTGTTGTGCTCTGTCTTCCTGAGGATTAACCAGACACATCCAAGTCTGCAGCTTGATGCCGTAACTTCAGAGAGAGCTGGGAGAGTTTGGAAATTCCTCTCCCAACACCCCTGCTCCCACAGGACCCACAGCTTCCCTGAGACAGGTCCACTCTGGCTGCTTGGGAAGGACATTCCATCAGTCATCAGAGGATCTTTTCACTGAATCCCAGGATCGTTTAGGTTGGAAAACACCTCCAGGCTCATTGAGTCCATCCTGTGGCTGATCTCCCTTTGGAGGATGGCAGCCCAGCTCTGGATCCTCCTCTCCCAGGTGGGTGCTCTCATCAGCACCTTTAGCTCCCCGTGCAGACTGCCCACAGTTGCTCTGTCCCCACAGAGCAGGGGAAGCTCCTGGAGCTGCCGTTCCCTCTCCTGGCTTGCTCTGCAGCTCCTGGAAGCTGCTGGATCCTGCAGCAGCCATGGAGGCTGTGAGCAAGGCCAGGAGGAGCTTCCCCTGGGCGGCCAGGGAAGCACAGTGCATACCTTGGCTTGGGAGGAAAGCCGAGCTACTGGGGGCAGTGTTGTCTAAGAGCTGGGACGCGCAGGGGGAAGCAGGGCTCCTGCTTTTGTCTTCAGTTTGACCCTGGTGGGCTGGGCTGTCAGGGATTCTCTGCATCCCTCTCCCTGGCTGAGCCGTGGGGCTGAGGCTTCACTGAGTATTGTCCCGGTTGTTGATGGGCATTAGGTGCTCGTGGAGTGCTTCAGTGCTTGGCTGCCCCGGATTTGTAATTCCTGCTTGCCTGGTGCTCTGCCATCCTCGTGAGGAGGCAGTAAAGCATCCCCTAGCTGCTCTTGGGAAGGTGACCCTTCAGGCTGAGCAAGGTGAGCATCAGGGCAGCAATGTGGACTCACTCTGAGTGAGATGTGGACTCACTCTGACAGGTTCATTGGTACCCTTGGTCCTGCCTTCCCACCCCTGCTTGGCCTTCAGCCTCTTCTTCCTCATCCTCCGAACCAAACACAACCTTGTGCTTGGGGGAACATCCCGAGTGGCAGGTACTGGAGCCAGCAGGGTCCCACTGTGCTCCCACAGCTGGACAACCATTAATTTTGCTTTTGAAGGATCTGAAAAAGAAGCAAAGTTTTGTTTTCTACCCAACTTGTATTTTTTGTTCAGGGCAGAGCCATCAGTTCCCCGAGCAGAGACATCCCAGCCCCAGCTGGGAAGTCAGAGTTGTGTCCAGTGCAGGGGAGCAGCTCCTGAGAGGAGTGTGGCTGCATTTCAGTATTCCCACTGGAGTGTGAGATGGCAGGGATGGCTCCAGTCCTCCTCCTTGCTGCAAATCCACTCGTGCACTTGTTTCTTTTGACTTCTTGGAGTCCTAATTCTGGCTGGCTCAGAGGCTGTGTGACAGGAGAATCATGGAATAACAGAATTGTTAAGGCTGGGAAAGCTCTCCAAGATCATTGGGTCCAGCCATTCCCCCAGCCCTGCCAAGGCCACCACAAGTCATGTCCTCAGCCATTTCTTGGACACCTCTGGGGATGGTGACTCCACCACCTCCCTGGGCAGCCCCTTCCACTGCCTGAGAACCTTTTCATGAAGAAATTCTTGCTGCTGTCCACCCTGAGCCTCCCCTTCCTGTTCTGCGGCTGGGTGAGGCTGTAGGAGCTCCATGCACAGAGCAAGGGAGGTGCCTGAGGTCACACAGGGAGTTTGTGTCCCAACCCCTCCCCGCGTCCTGAGGTGCAGCAGAGTGTGACAAACACGTGGGGCCGGTGTGAGGTGATGGGCTGGGGCTGCTCATGGATCCAGCTGTCCCTGGAGCATCTTCAGGGTGGCGGAGCTGCATCCCCGCTCCCGTCCTGGTCCCAAGGGCGGCACAGCACGGCTGAGATGTGGCTTGCTGTGGAGTGGGAGTAGCAGCAGCTGGTCACTGCACCCCTGTGCCTGCCTGTGAAGAGCTGGCCCTGCTCCTGGTGTCCCTGGAGCTGCCTCCGTGGTGACCTCCAGGCAGCAGGACTCATTCGGTGGGACGAGGGGAGCCACATTTCATCCTGGACCTGTGCCGGGGTTCTGGATTAATCCTTGCTGCACTTCATGGGTTGTAGCTCAGAGGCAGAAGCATCCACATCACCTGAGCACTCTGCACAGCAGTCGCTGGGGATCGGGTGCTGGCACAGCTCTGCTGCCCTGAACTGGGGCTCCCAGGAGGCGGCAGGGAGTGGAGGCAGTGGTTAATAGGTAGGATGGAGTTAATCATCCACTGAATTCCTCAGCTACAAACTCTCTCCTCAGTATTTTTTCTGGTGCTGTTGCTGGAAAGGAAGTGAGGGTATGTGAAGCAAAACCACACTTAACAACTCACAGTAGCCCTGGTGTGTGCAGGATTTCTTGCCTTGTGCTGAGGGTGGAGCTCCCCTCTGAGAGGAGACGCTTGGATGATCTGGTAGAGCTGAGCAGTGCTGGGATATTTGATATACCTGCACCTTTCCCTTCGTGTGCCTGGGCCAGGCCCTGGAGGAGGAAGTGTCTGCACTTTCACCTGCCTGACACCCAGGAAAGATCTATATTTTTCTCACAGCAGTCAATCCCCAACAACTCAGGCAAAAGTGAGAGAACTTATCTTAATTAATAAAATAGCAAGGATGCAATTACTTACAAAAGTCCAGCTCTGCCAGCCCAAACATGAGTCAACTACCTCTCATAAATCTTGAGATTAAAAAGAAACAAAAGAAGGCCAAATGCTGGTGCCTTTTGTGTTTTGAGCCTGAACTCCCATGTAGGAGACATCTGGAAGCATCCTTGTCTCTCACTGAGGAGATACAGAGGAATAATAGATTTCAACAAAATAGAAGGGAAGGAAAAAGTAGAGATTGTAATTTAATGTCATGATTCCAGGAGACAAGGGAACCCACCACTTCTTTTAGGACAAAGACTGAGAGCATTTCTAATTCTTTTTGGGGTAAAGATGAGTGAGGTAGAGCCACGTACCAGAGGACCAGGTAGAGGAATTTTTCACATGTGAGGGAAAAATAACCCAGTTGGTGTTAGTCATGCTGCAGAATGTGTTTGCAGTTCAACAATGGCCTTAAACACTGAGTGGGATCCAATTTAAACCCATAAAAGTGAGGAAGTCTGGACTTGGAGCCTGTTCTTCTACCTGTGTACTCAGCTGTGCATGGAGTAGCTGTGGCATAAACAGCCCAGGATGGTGTTGGGATTTCTTTTTACTCCATTAAACAGTTGTCATTTGTTTCCAAGGGTTTGATTTTATTGCTCCTCCTGTTTCACACAGCAGGAAATTAAAAAAAAAAAGCAGCCCAACACACAAGAAACAGATGCAAATTCTTATTTGCTCAAATTCAGCTGAATGTAGGAGCTAGGGCTCCAGGTTGCTTCACAAAAAAATGTCTTAATGTCTGATGATTCTGAATGTAATAAAAATACGTGAAATCCATGCTCAGACCTCCGAGGTGGCGGTCTTCAAGGTTTTTTCTAACCATGGTGATTTTATTATTTGCCTCTTTGTCTTCCATGGGAACACCAGTCAGGAGTGCAAAACCCACTCTGCAGTTCCAGCCCAGGCTGAGCATGGACAAAGATGGTTATCTTCCTTCTGGTGCCTTCCCTTCCCTCTTCCCATCCCTGGAAGTGTCCGAGGCCAGGTGGAATGAAGCTCTGAGCAACCTGGTCTGGTGGAAGGTGTCCCTGCCCATGGCAGGGGGTGGATCTGGTTGATTTTTAAGGTCCCTTCCAACCCAATGGTTCTGTGGTTCTACAATTCCCATTCCCTTCCTTTGCTGATAGCCTCAGCATCATCCCTCTGTGCTGCGGGAGCTGGGGAGCTGCCCTCCCTGTGGAGCACCCAAAATGCCAGATGTGCTCCAGAGCCACCCCTTGCCCTCCCGAGCCCCTGCCAGGCTGTGGGAAGGGTCTCAGCCCCGCGGTCACCCCGTGTGTGCAGGCTGTGCTCCCTGGGCTCCTCTGCTTGGGAAGCGCTCTCCAGACAGGCCAGGAGGCAGCTCTCAGAGCTTTCTTGGCAGGAGGGTGTGGAAAGCGTTGGAAAGGAAGAGCGGCGCTCAGGCAGCGTGCAGCCGCGTGTGCCTCGGGAGCAGCGCGAGGCCGGGCGCTCTGCTCCGCGCTCCTCCATCCCTGCACCTTCCCCTCTGCTGCCCACGCCTGCCTGCCCCCAGCTGGATCCTGCTGTGAGGAAACAGGAGTATTGTGAAATGCAGGTGAACCTAATGGGAAGAAATGCTGATGTCTAACTCTAGAAGGCTGAATGATTTCTTTGTTGTAACTATGCTATAATACATTAATATATGATGTAAGGGAAGATACTAAAACTACAAACCTGCTTTTTTAACTCCCATATTTAACTGACTCACAACTCGTGCCCCTCTCTGAGAGTGCAGCCACAGGTGGGTTGGACTGGCCATCAGCTCAAACAATCCTCACCAGAACCCAATCAAGCAATCACCCCAGGTGAACAATTCTCCAAACACATTCCACATGGGAGAACAAGGAGCAGAAATAGAAATTGTTTTCTCTTTCTTTCTCTCTGTGCTCCTCCATGGAAAATCCTGAGATAGAAAGAAATGCACTTAGCACACGGGAGCTCTTTTACAGCCTTTCATGGGCTGAGAGGGGACAGACAGACTGCTGGTTGGGACGAGCCTTGGGCTCTCTGTGTTCCTGAGCCGCAGTGGCACCGAGCAGCGACAGAGCCGTGCCCAGCGTGGGCAGCTGCTGGCACAGGCACGGCTGGGCAGCGATCCCAGCGACACCGAGCCGAAAAGGGACCTGCTTTGTCTTTTGGTGCATGGCCCAGGAGCTTCTCTGACCACAGGTGCCCAGGCAGTGGTTTTCCCACCTGTTTTTGCCACTTGGTGCTCTGGGCTGGGTGACAAGCTGGGGACACAGGTTGGACTCGTTGGTGTTGGAGGGCTTTTCCAGCCAGAGCAGACTGTGGATCAGCAGCGTTGAGTTCTTGCCCTGTGCCATGCCTTCTCCTCGTGCACTGGTGATCCTTCTCTCCACGTGAAGCTGAGCTGTGATGCTGGATCCTCAGAGCAGTGGCTGTGTGGTTTACATAACCCCCATGCATGGAGCCTGCTGCAGTGAGGCAAGTCAGTCATGTCCTCTTGGATCTGAGGGGAAGAGGGGTGCTATGGAAACCTAACTTGTTATTATTGTATGGGAACAAAATTTATTATTTCGCTCTTGTGCCTCAGTTTGTGATTACGCCATGGAGCAATTTTTAGCCTTGGCAAGAAGGTGGTTTAGCGTAAGACCAAAGATGCAGCTTAACTCAGTGTCTGCTGCAAATCCTGAGAGCGATGCTGTGTCTGAGAGAGCTGGGCAAATTCCCCTTCTGCCAGCAGGGCTGATTTATGGGTGTCATCCTCCTTGACGTTGCTGTGGTGTCCAAAGTTTAGCAGGGATGTTTGCCCAGACCTTGCAGAGTGTCTGTGTGGAGCCTGAGGAGGGATCAGGCTGCACTTAGGTGTCCTGCTGATCCGAGCCTGCTTTGGGAGCCTTCCAGTCCCCGCAGGGCTGGGAGCGGAGCCATGGTGGTGCTGGGCACAGAGCACGCTGCCTGCCCTGGCTCCTTGGGGCACTCTGTCTGTACCATTTTATTTGTCTTGGCCTTGCCTTGGTGTTTCCTTGCTCTTCTTTCCCTTTTAAACAAAGCAAATTTGCTGGTGGTTTGTGTGCGCCGCGAACACCCTCTTACACAATCACCCTCGTGGCTTTCTGGAGAGCAGGGAAGAGTAATTTTGGATTTAATCATTAAACTGAGGCACAGTCCACGACAGTTACCTGAACCTGGAGTGAAGCGTCAGCCTCCCCAGGGGCTCCTCAGCCAGCACTGTCCGTGTTTGAGTCGCCCTGTGCCAGGGACGGGGCTCAGCTTTGGGTTTCTGTTTTAACCAGCATGGATTGAAACAACAACAACAACAACAACAACATCAGTCTGTTTTACTGTAGGGAAAACATCCATGAACTGTAAGGGGTGTGGCTTTCTCTTTTTTAAGATGTCTGTGTCAGCTCCAGGGGTCTCTCATGGTTCATTTGCCCTTTCTTGGTGAGTTTTTCACTCTGACGTGTGGGGACTTTGGGTGTTTGACTTAAACCTGGAGTTCAGGTGAATCAACACAGGGCCTGTGCTGGGGGACTTTGGAAAAACCCTGAGCTGAGGAAGGTTTAAACTGAAAATTAATTAAATTATGAAAATTAAATTTTCATAATTAAGAAAGTAGTTCTGAGAGGAAGAATCAGTACCAGTGTCAGTCCCAGCATGTGCTTGTGTGGGGAGTAGGCAACAATTTAATACATTTTATATATTATTATTGCACATATTTACATATATTTACAAATATGTACATATTGTCCTGGAAAGGAAACGTCTCTTGGCTGTGCACATGCAAAGAAAAAGAGAAGAACCAGCACAAACAAGGCCCATGAAGCCACCGCAGCCTTACTCTGAGTTCTCCAGAGGAATGGGGTGTTCCAACCTTGTTCTGGTCCCATACATGAGGGAATGGCCAGCCCTGGCTGGCTGAACCCAGCCTGGGATGTCTTACCAGCCCGTGACAGATGGGGAAATCAAACAGGGGACTTCGGGATGTGCCCTGTCCTTGTCAAGGTGATGAAGAAGTCAGGGGGAAAAGCGTCACAAAAGCTGCAGGGAAGAGCTGCTTGCCAGAGAGATGGAATAATTAAAGAAAAGGGGTGGCTGCAGTAGAAGGGAAAATGCTGATCGTGAATCATCAGCTGTCCGTGACTTTCCTGCTGTAAAAGGTTGAGTGGCCCAGGCTGTGTATTTGTGCTGGCAGTGAGAGATCTCTGCAATCACAGCCGTACCCTGTTTAGCTTTGCTACTATTTGGAGGATCTGTGCCAGGGCTTATTGGAATCCCCCAGGCAGACGTTTAGAAGATCCTTTAAAACTGGTGGGGCTGTGGGATCAGAAACCCTCGCTTGGTCTCCAGAGAACTTGGCTTTGTTTAAAAACAAGGTCCACAGTAGGATGCTGAAGTGTGTGAGATGTTTTGTACAGCAGCGTTTAATGGGATCAGGAAAGGGATACCTCCCAGTAGTACTTGCAGGTATTAAATCATTAAGAAGATTAGCAGAGTTGCAAGACCTTTTTGGTTTTTTTTTTTTTCCTCTAGACAGTTTATTCCACCTAATGATGTTCTTATAAAAGGATTAGAGGCATTGGTCCTGTGAGAGAAGGGAACAGCACTGTGGTGATCCTCCCTTTAACAGACCCCTGTCAGGACCTGTAGTCTGAAGTGAATGGAATTATCCTTCCTCTGATTCCTCACAGAAAAATCACAGAATCATGGAGTGGTTTGGGCTGGAGGGGACCTTAAAGACCATCTCATTCCAGCCTCTGCCATGGGCAGGAACGCTAGACCAGGTTGCTCCAGGCCCTGTCCAGCCTGGCCTGGGACCCTCCAGTTGAGTCTGGATTGTGTTTTATTTGAGAGAGCGACCTCTCCTTCCCCAAGCTGACCAGGGAAGGCAGCCTGCAGGAGCAGCAGCTCCCTGTGGGAGAGGGACGTGGGTCCAGCCCATGGCACCAGCTCTGTGCCTGCTCTGGTTCCACCGGGAAGCAGACTGGGGCTCCTTCCCTAGGCTGTGGAATGGCTGCTGTGCTCTCCTCCTGTTTCTCCTGAGTCTGGGTTGACAAAGATGCTCTGGAGATAACCTGTCCTTGTCCTGGAACACGTGTGACTTACCCACAGCTGTGGATAACTGGTGTGCCAGGACAGGGGACGAGGCCTGGCTCTGGGCTGTGGAGGGTGGCGGCTCAGAGCCTTCCGTGTCCTTCCCCAAGGCAGCATGGAGGTTCTCGTGTCCCTAAGGAGAAGCACACCCTTGTTCTCAGCTCTTTCTAGCGCCCCACGTCTCCCCTGAGCTGCAGCACGAGCCCTTTGGGGCACAGGAGGCTCTGCAGTTGCTGAAGGGCGGCAGAGGAGCTGCACAGGAGCTCTTTTACAGCCAGCACAGACAAGCCCAGGAGGGTCTGACCGAGCCAGAAGTCAGAGGTAAATTGTTCTTGTCGCTCTGGACAGGTGGAGATCAGTCCAGGCCAAGGGGAAGAGTTGAGCTGAGGGGAGCAGTGCAAGCAGGTTATCTCGAGGTCAGCTGCATCTTTCCAGGAGAAGCTGATGACTTGGTTGAAGTGTTCTTCCAGAGCTCTTTCCAGGGATCTGTCCTTTGGGCTCCACCCCATACCTCCAGATATGTTGCAGAGTAGATTTCTCAGCCCCTGATACTTGGCAGAAGTGTGGACAATAACTCGTCTCAGGCAGATCATGTTATAGTTTTGGCTCTCTCCTACCTGGAGTTCAGGTTTTCCAAGGACTGGGCAGAACTGGATGTACAAGTCCTGCTGAACCCAGGAGATCCAGACCCTTCCTGGCTGTGGTGTCAGGCTCGTGTCGTTCCAGCTGTGTCACTGCTGAGGAGTCACTTGTGCCACTTGAATCCTTGGAATTTTAAGGGTCTGTTGGATATTTTAATGTACAACATGTGGGAGTGGATGGATCCTTGGATGGGTCTGTTTGTCAGGGTGGGTCCAGAGGAGGACACTGAGCAGGCTCCTGTGCACCGTGGTCCAGAGAGAACCAGAAATGTGCATCACCTGCACGTGATCTGACTTGAGAGCTCTCTAAGGAGCAGATTTAGATGGGATATTGGGAAGAAATTCCTCCCTGTGAAGGTGTGGAGGCCCTGGAAGTGCCCAAGGCCAGGCTGGATGGGGCTTGGAGCAGCCTGGGTTAGTGGAAGGGGTCCCTGCCCATGGCAGGGAGTGGAACTGGATGGGCTTTAAGTTCCTTTCCCACCCAAGCCATTCCAGGATTCTGTGAACTTTGGCAGGGATCAAACGGTTTTCTGTCTCCCAAGCTGTTCAGAAAGTCTGCTAGAGGGGCAGCTGAGGCCCAGGCAAGCTGCTCCTTTTCCTCTGTACCTACTCTGGGGCCTCTGAGCATCAGCGTTTTTGAAGCAGAAATATTCTGACTGCATCACAGAAGACTTTCTAATGCTAAAAGGAAGCAGCCCAACCACACACATTATTAATGCCAGAAACATGCAAATGGCTTTTGTACGGGAACCAGCAGCTCTATATTGGGTTCTAATTGGGTTTTGTTTTCAGAAGGAAGATATTTAAGGTTCTATACTGAACATGCTGCAAAAACATTGAGAGCAGAGCCCTCCAACCCAAACAACCACATTTGAAAAAAAGCTGGGGGAGCTCGAATTGGTGTCAGCACCGGCAAGGGGGGATTAGGGGAAGCCTGTCCTTTGGCCTCTTCAGGCCAGGTCCCTGTGCTCTGTCTGTCCCTGGCTCTGGGGTCTGCCCTGCCCTCAGATTTGCAGCCCTGAGCATCAACCAGAGCTGCTGCTTAGAGGAATTCCTTGAGTCTTTTTGTTCCAGTAGGGATTTGTGGGCCTGACTTTGAGTTATGGAGCCTTTGTGCTAGAGAGATGTTTACGACTCAACGGTGACTTGGAAGCCCTTTCTCCCACGGAATCCTGGAAATGCTGTTATCTCGAGCTTCAGGAGGAACTTCTGCACAGAGACCACCCAGGACTCAGAGCTACCTGTCACCAGAGCACCTCTGCTCCCCCGTGTTCCTGCGGGGAGACCGAAATCTGGCACGGGTTGGGCTGAGCCCTCAGCACCTGGAAAGGCTGGATCAGCTGTGGAACAGCAGAGATGGAGACATCCTCATCAGCATCTGCCTACATGCGTGTATCTTCAGCCTGGTGGGCAGCAGAGCTCTGCCCTTGTTTCTGCTGGGGGAACATCCCTCCTGAGGGCCTGCAGAATTCTCCCTGTTCTGCTGGATTTGTTTTACTCCTTCTCTTCCTGCTGCTGGTTCAGGCTGCCAAGCATTTCCTTCCTTCCTCCCCTGAAGGTGGGTCTGCATCCACTGCTGTTGGTGCTCCTGCTTTCCTTCAGAGGCTTTTTAAAATTTTATTTTGAACATCAGTTGCATTGTTATCATATTTGCATCCTGCCAGTTAGTGATCACTGCACGAGGAGAGGACAATGTCCCTGTTCTGTTACCTGCCCCATGGCCACCAGCAGGGCCACCAGCAAACCAGTTTAACCAGCAGACCTGTAGGACCACAGTGGCAAGCAGATCCTTTTGCTGCTGTGATGGATGCTGCTTTTCAGAGGGGATGGAGAAACACCCCTTGTCCTTGTCTCTCCTGGGATTTCCTTTAGTGCAAGAAAACGTTGGACACCTGGAAGAGATGTGGTCCACACGCCTGCCTGGAAGAGACCTCAGAGAAGGAGATGTCAGTCCCCATGGCAGCAGTGGGAGCCTGGCTCTGGGGGAGGGGAGCTGGACACCGGGATGGGACTGGAGCAGAGCTGGGCAGAGGGATGGGACTGGAGCAGAGCTGGACAGCGGGATGGGACTGGAGCAGAGCTGGACAGCGGGATGGGACTGGAGCAGAGCTGGGCAGTGGGATGGGACTGGAGCAGAGCTGGGCAGTGGGATGGGACTGGAGCAGAGCTGGGCAGTGGGATGGGACTGGAGCAGAGCTGGGCAGTGGGATGAGGCCAGAGCAGAGCTGGGCAGAGGGATGGGACTGGAGCAGAGCTGGACAGCGGGATGGGACTGGAGCAGAGCTGGGCAGTGGGATGGGACTGGAGCAGAGCTGGGCAGTGGGATGGGACTGGAGCAGAGCTGGGCAGTGGGATGAGGCCAGAGCAGAGCTGTGCCCCGGGCAGGAGCTGGCCCAGCATTACATAACGCACCAGAGACACGTTCAAGTGATTAATTTGAGGCTCTGGCAGCCGCTTCCCTGTAATAATATTTTAAACATTACTTTTCCACTGGCCCTTGCCAGCGATCATTATTTTGCGCTGTGGAGGCTGTAAAATTTCACTTCAAGGATGGGTTTCACTCCCGTTACAGAATGTGTCTGGAATGTGCAGATGTTTCCTTCGGGGAATAGGGAGCCAATGGGCTCTAACACATCAGCCCTGCGGGGAGGACTCAACGTGCTAAGCAGCCCTATTCACAAAATCCCAAACAAACACACACACAGAGCCCTGGAGCTGCACCCACACCGGGCATGTGGCTCCCAGCCCTGGGCATGGAATCCCAGTGTCTGCTGGAGCTCAGGAAGGTTCCGGGCTGGGGTGGTCACGGAGGGGTCCCTCAACAGGCTCTTGCACAGTCCCACATATTCCTGTTTTCTGGAGGAGTTGTGCAAGCTTTGGCTGACTGGGTGCAGATAAGGTGGCTTGGAATGATGTAGTCTCTGAGGTGCCTTCCAACCCAAACCATTCCAGGGTTCTGCTGGTTTTGAACTGGAAGAGTACAGGGTTAGATGGGATATTGGGAAGAAATCCTTGACTCAGAGGGTGGGCAGGCCCTGGCACAGGTGCCCAGAGCAGGTGTGGCTGCCCCTGGATCCCTGGCAGTGCCAAAGGCCAGGCTGGAGCAGCCTGGGGCAGTGGAAGGTGTTGGGATTGGAACTGGATGAGCTTTAAGGCCCCTTCCAACCCAAACCATTCTGGGGTTCCGTCGTTAACCTCCCACAGGTATCCAAGGGTTGTGCGTATCAAGGACAAAGCAGCTGCTGTGGATGTGCCAGAATTAGAGAAACTTGGAAGATGGGATTTAATTGCACAAAAAAATAGTTTGCATGGAGAGTGAAGACTGAAAATTGCTTTTTAAGGAACAGCTTCAAATTAAGGAGCTTCATATTAAGGCTGTAACCATCCCTGAGGGATATGTGGTAGGGCTGGTCCTCTTTTAATAGGATTATACAGCAGAGCATTAATTTTTTTACTTCTCTAATTTTCTCTTTCCTTATCATCTTCACTGCAAAGAAGGGGAGAACAAAGCATTGGGGAATCGGGTCCTTAAAGAGGAGCCCTTAAAGGGTCAGTCATGGACACAGGGAAAGCTGCAGAGGGACATGGAGGGACAGGACAAGGGGGAATGGCTTCACACCAGCACAGGCAGGGTTAGATGGGATTCTAGGGAGAAATGCTTCCTGTGAGGGTGCTGGAACACTTCCAGGGCACATGTTGCCCAGAGAAGCTGTGGAGGCTCAAAACTCTGCCTCTGGCATTGTGAGAGCCTGAATGAGAAGTGGAAGCTCTTACAGAAAACAGATATACAAGACAGGAAAGAGAAATGTTGCTTGTGATGAGCGTGGGCTCAGATCAGGCCCGTTGAACACTGATAAGCAAAAGAATCTTAAGGAAAAGTCTGTGTCCAGCAAGGTTGAGAAGAGTAAAGAGTTTTTCAAGTACACTGGGAATTAAAGGAGTTAGATGATACTGGTCCGTTAATAGACGAACATGGTCAAATTATCAATGAAAATACAGAAAAGGCAGCACTGCTCAGTAAATATTTCTGTTTTCTACTTGGAAGAAAGCCGGGTTATGTATTTGTATCATATGAGGATGATGAAACACTTTCCACTCCAACAGTAACTGAGGAGGATGTTAAACAGCTGCTATTAATGTTAGACCTTCTTAAACCAGCAAGTTCAGATATTTTGCATCCAAGAATTTTAAAAGATCTGGCTGAAGAGTCCTCTGGGCTATTAATGTTCGCTTTTAATGGATTTTTGGGCCTCAGGGAGATTCCCAGGGACTGGATCAAAACAAACATGGTGCCAGTGTTAACAGAAGGTAAACGGGGAGGTACAAACATTTATCAGCCCAATGTCCTGATTTTCTGTCCCAGGGAGAAACAATGCTGTGCCTTGCATGGCATTAGCTAAAAATTAAAGGGGATGGTGTAATTAGTGGCAGTCAACATGGAAAATCCACTTGTGGAAAATAGATCTCCCAAACCTCTGCCTTTTAAGTAACTTTGCAGATGGAGGAGCAGAAGATGCTGACGTTGATGTAATACACATCTGATTTCTGCAAGAAGTCAGAATTTGAATTCTGAGTCAAATTTTTGAGTTTGACTCAATGTCACATGTATTTGTTAGGAGTTGGAATGAAAGAAACCAACACTACAGATGTTAAAGGGATTAAACATTGGCTTCAGAATGTTTCATAGAACGACAGACTTGACCCAAACGATTGTTTGTGTTGGAAATCACCTCAAGGCCATCAAGTTCCATGGGAACTTGTCCCTGCCGTGGGAAGGGACACTTCCCACTAGATCAGTTTGCTGCAACCCAAACCTTTCAGTGATTCTCAGTCTTCATGTGAGGTGGGAACATCCTCTGGAAGGCTGGCAGCTGCCTGCTTGGGCTTGACGCAGGAATAGGTGTGTGGAACCTGATGGTTTGCAGTGTTTGAGCTGTTGGGATGGACCATCAGGAATAAACATCAGGACTGCAGGGAAAACACCACAGGATTGTGCTGCAGCTGTGGTTTGGCCAGGGCTGGGGGTCTGAACGTGCTGCACTTTGCTTTTTGCTCCCAGCCCTGCTGCTCTGGGGATTTTGTGTCGCAGGCAGTGGCTGTGAGCTCAGGGCTGTGCTCAGCATCACAGAGCAGCACCAAAGTTTACTTTGGGCTATTTTTAAACATGTCAAGTACTAATCTGACAACCCCAAATCCATGAGTTTTCTCTCTGGGAGGAAGAAAGTAAGTCAAAAGGCTCATCAGTTCTCCAGCACAGGCTGTGCTGCAAAATCCTGCTCAAAGGTGGTCTCCATCACTGACAACGCCCTGCCAGGCCTGGACCTGAGTGGCTCTTCCTTTCTTCTTGTCCTTTTCCCCATCAGCGTTTTCAGGGAACATCCCATGCTGGAGCTGAAGGATGTTGGTGAGAGCCTGAAGCGGGGAGCCTCTTCAATGAAATGTTGGGGATGAAAATCAAGAGACAGACGGGGCTAAAATAGACACAAAACTGTTTTCCTTCAGCAACCACCCAGGAATCTGGAAAACCTGCAGGTGTTGGAGGGGGCTGTTAGCTGAAGGTTGAACAGATTGGGACTGTCAGCTATGAGAGGGAAAGGTTTGAGGAGCGTTGCCTGCCCTGGGAGGGGACAGTCCAGGTCTGGGGACAGGGGCAATGGGAGGCTGTGTCCATGTCAGCACTGAGGCAGGTCTTGGCAGGTCTGTGTGGAGCCAGGCTGGTGCTGGGGAATTTGGGAACAGGATGTGGAGCTCAGACTTTGCAAAGGGCTCAGGAGGAAATGCCAAAACCCTTTCATTTGGTCTGCTCAGCTTTGTGCTGCTCCAGCAGCAGGAGGGATGTGGTGGCGCTGTCCTTCAGCCACCTCCTGGCTTTGGCCATGAGACTCTCCTGTGTCCCCTGGATCCAGTGTGCCCTCTGTGTGTCTGCTTTACCTGCCATGAGAGGCTTTGCCTGGTTGCTGCTGTTTCTCCTAAGTCCTCAAGCCTTTGTGAACTCCAGGGCTTGGAGCAGCCCGGGCTAGTGGAAGGTGTCCCTGCCTGTGGCAGGAGGTGGAACTGGGTAATCTTGAAGGTCCCTTCCCACCTAAACCATTCCAGGATTCCCTGATCCCCTGCGAGGGCTGTGTTTTGTGGCTTTGTTTTCCCTTTGTTTGTGCTGCCGGTGCCTGAGAACGCACTGACTGTTCCTGTGTGAGAAATGGGGGAGTTGTTTTCCAACTGTCTGAAGAAGTGACTTTTGATCTGGTACTGCCTTATCAGTCTCACATTCTCTCAGCTGGGTTGTGCTCTGAATTCAGCTCGGAAGTGGAGTGAAGGTTTTGACAGATCTCCCTGTGTTTTGGAGGGTCAGGCTCCTGGTTTGTGGCTCTCATTCTGCATCAGTGGCACCCAAATTGTTCCCCTGTTCCTTTTGGGGTACAGAACAGATGCCCCAGAAGGTTTCCAAGGAACAGCCCATTCAGGCTCTACCAGTGTTTGCAGATGGGACGTGTGCTTTGGAGAAGACTTCCTGGAGTTCTCCATGTCCCTTGGCTCCAGCTCCCCTGTCAGCTCAGTGTCACATCCCTGTGATCAGTCCAGCATTATCCCCAGCCTCCTGCATTCTGTGAACCCTGCCTGTGGCTCGTTTCTTGTGGACTGCAGAATTTACAGTGCTAGGACTAAATAGCATTGGGGTTTTTACTGTTTCTCACATCCCTAGAGGACAGCTGTCCAAGGAAAAGCTTCACTTACTAAATAAATACAAATTGAGTAATAAAAAACCAGGAGGCAAAGATTATCTATGCCATTCCCTGTCCCAGTGGTGAGTTAATATCAGTAATACCTAAACATTTATTGAAAACTCTTCACTTTGTGTAAGGAAGATTAAGCACTGAGTAGCTCAGCTGTGTAATCCCTAAATTACAGCTTCCAGAGGGCTCCCTTTTTGTGGTGAAACCAAATGTTCCTGGGCTCCCAAGATGCTGACTTGGAGAGGTGCTGGGTTTTCAGGAGAGCGGAGCTGGGCACTGGAATTGCCGTGTGTTGGCACACAGTGGCACGGGACGTGGGAGCAGAAGTGTTTTGGGGGAAGAAGTGGGGATCTGCATGGAAAGGCTCTGGGCTGCAATAGGATCTGCTTGAGCTGTGCCACGTGTGCTGGGAAGATACTTGGACTTATCACATCTTCGGTTGCTTTGCAGACTTTCCATGAAACACATGAGTGTTCGCAGGGCTGACATTTCCCTGGCTGGAGCTGCAGACAGCTCGTTTACGTGCGGCGCTAATTATGGGCATCAGCTCGGTTTCAGTGCTTGGGTTGCTGCTCTCCCGAGCTGGAGGTCTCTGCTGTTCCCGTCCTTTGCCGTGGTGTCACAGGGCTGGGTGCTGCCTGGGGTTTCTTCCTTGTTTTGTGCCACGTGAAGTCACCCCTTGGCAGTGAGGGAAGGACTGTGGCCGGCGCCAGCCCTGCGCAGTGCCAGATCCTGGTCAGTGCCAGATCCTGCGCAGTGCCAGATCCTGGTCAGTGCCAGCTCCTGGTGAGAGCCAGCTCCTGGTCAGTGCCAGCTCCTGGTCAGTGCCGGCCCTGGTCACTGCCAGCTCCTGGTCAGTGCCAGCTCCTGGTCAGTGCCAGCTCCTGGTCAGTGCCGGCCCTGGTCACTGCCAGCTCCTGGTGAGAGCCAGCTCCTGGTGAGAGCCAGCTCCTGGTCAGTGCCGGCTCCTGGTCAGTGCCGGCTCCTGGTCAGTGCCAGCCCTGCGCAGTGCCGGCTCCTGGTCAGAGCCAGCTCCTGGTCAGTGCTGGCTCCTGGTCAGTGCCAACTCCTGGTGAGAGCCAGCTCCTGGTCAGTGCCAGTTCCTGGTCAGTGCCGGCTCCTGGTCAGTGCCAGCTCCTGGTCAGTGCCAGCTCCTGGTCAGAGCCAGCTCCTGGTCAGAGCCAGCTCCTGGTCAGAGCCAACTCCTGGTCAGAGCCAGCTCCTGGTCACTCGGGTGGCTCAGAAGGTGGGAGGGACCTCTCAGAACGGTGGCCATCCCTGTATCCACCTCCCTGTCCCCCTGCAGCCCCTTCCTGGCCTCCCCAAGTGCCCCTGGTGACGCCCCAGTGGTGTTGGGAATGCGGAGATGGAATCAGCTCAGGGTAATGGTAACGTGTAAGAGGAGCCGAGCTGTGGGCCTGGATTTTGGGAGCCCCCTCGCAGCCCCCTGGGCAGGGGAGCAGGATGGAGCACACGATGCCACAGCTCCAGGACAGCCCTGCCAGAGCATGACGTCCTGCATGAGGTCACACGTCCCCTTTGTTCCAGGGCCTCCATCCCTGCTCGGCTCCACAGCCATATTTGGGAAAGTCTGCGGGAAGCTGCTGGCTGCAGGGCTGTGAGGAGCTGCTCCTGCAGCACAGCTGCTCTGCAGACAGCTCCCACCTGGAGGGAGGGCTTCTCCTGGCCTTGCTGGGGCTGCCCTGGCCGTGCTTTGGATGTCCCATCCATGGCCGGGATGCCCTGGCCATGACAGGGGTGCCCTGGCTGTGGCTGGGATGCCCTGGCTGTGGCTGGGACACTCTGATCATGGCTGGGACGCCCTGGCTGTGGCAGGGATGCCATAGCTATGCCCTGGCTGTGGCTGGGACACCCTGGCCAAGGCTGGGACACCCTGGCTGTGGCAGGGGTGCCATAGCTATGCCCTGGCTGTGGTTGGGATGCCCTGGCTGTGGTAGGGGTGCCATAGCTATGCCCTGGGTTTGGTTGGGATGCCCTGGCTGTGGTAGGGGTGCCATAGCTATGCCCTGGCTGTGGTTGGGATGCCCTGGCTGTGGCTGGGACACTCTGATCATGGCTGGGATGCCCTGGCTGTGGTAGGGGTGCCATAGCTATGCCCTGGGTTTGGTTGGGATGCCCTGGCTGTGGCTGGGACACCCTGGCCAAGGCTGGGACACCCTGGCTGTGGCAGGGGTGCCATAGCTGTGATTGCAGTGTTCTGATCATGGCTGGGACACCCTGGCTGTGGCAGGGGTGCCATAGCTGTGCCCTGTGCCCTGCACACAGGAAAATCCGTGGTTTTTCAGATTTCCAGAACCATTTGTGGAAATAATCTCTATCCTCACCTCTGCACACAAGTGCTGCTGCTTCTGCTGTGCTTCCTTGGAGAGGTGCAAGCCAAAAGACGAAGGAAAAAAGGAATCTGATCAGCAAAAACCTGTAATTTTTCCTGGCTCGGGCAGGCAAAAGCACAGAGAGTTTTTTCTGCTCTTTTCTGGAAAGTCTGTTCTGTGTGTCAGGCAGGATCAGCTCCACGCTGCCTTTTCTTCCTGGAGACAGGCAAGTGTTTGCCATGGCAACGTGGGAGGCAGCCTTGGGGCTGTGCAGGGCATCTCTCGGGCAGTCTGTGGATGTGGCAGGCGATGGCAGGCTCTGGAAGCTCTGGGCTTCGCTGTGTCCCTCCAGCCATCTCACGTGTCCCTGTGCCCCTTGTTCTCACCGGTCACAGGGTGTGCAACGGTGCAGCCTGGCTTTTCACAGAATCCTGGAATGGTTTGGGTTCGAGGGGACCTGAAAGCCCATCCACTGCCACCCTGCCATGGCAGGGACACCTTCCACTGTCCCAGGCTGCTCCAAGCCCCATCCAGCCTGGCCTGGGACACTGCTGGGGATCCAGGGGCAGCCAGACCCTGTGTGATGGGGTAAGAAATGGGAGCACTGCTGGGCTTCGCTGAGGGCTGTGTTTCCCTGGCCCCTCTGGAGCTTTGCTGCCCCACAGGAGCCTCAGCCTTGATGGTGGCCTTGGCCTGGAGCTCCTCTCCTGGGCCGAGCTCTGCCCCAGCCGCGCGGGCTCCTCTCGCCCCGACGCTTCTCCGTCTCTGGATGCTTTTCCCATTACTGTTCTGGCAGGGCTCCCTGCACCAAAGGGGCTGGGGAAGTTCTGCCCTCCCTCTGCCTCCCTCCCTTTTTGTGAACTGGAGGCAGAGCGGGCCCACAAATGACATAATGAGAGCATGACATCAGGCTTGGCAGCGGGGCCGCCCGTGCTCTGCCGAACATGAGGTGTTCCGTGGAACGAGGGAGCAGACAGCAGTGCCCAAAGCCAGCCTGGCCACAGCAGGAATAACCCCCGGGCTGGCACTCGGGGGGCTCCTGGGCATCGGCGAGGCATGGAGAGGGTGGCACTGAGCCCTCCTGCTCCCTCCTGTTGCCCTCAATCCTCTCGTTCCCTCCCTGCTCTCGGTGCCTTTTCCCCCGGAACTCCCCGAGTCCATCGGCAGCAGGTCGGGCTGGAGGTGTGTGTGCTGGAGCCAGCCTCACCCTCTCTGTGAGCTGGGCTGTGGGTGTGCCAGCTCCAGGACGCTCCCAGCATCACACGGGGAGTCCTGGCAGGGCTGGGATGGAGCTGAAGGCTCCCAAGGCTCAGGCTGACGCCCTCATTACTGAATATTCCCTTGTTCCCCAGAGCTTCACCTTCCTCACTGAACCACCTCCCTTTTCCAGAAGTATTTGAGTCTCTCCCTTTGCTGGGCTGGGAGGTGGAACGTGGCAGTGTGGGGAGCTCCCAGTGACACAGTTTGTGTCCCGTACCCTAGCTGTTGGTGAGTCCTGGTGCCCCATGTCCCACAGAATGACATTGCATGGCTCCATTTTGCAGCTGTGGAAACTGAGGCAGGACTGAGCAGTTGTGGCTCGTGGCTGCCCTTCTCCAGGAGGCACAGCCTGTTCCTAAAGACCCCCGAGCCACAGGAAATGACATTTTTCTTTCTCCTCGTGAGGAGGGCGTCAGGCTGTGTGTGCAGAGAATGTCAATGGAGAGCCTTGTTTGCTGCTGGCTTCAGCTCTGCTTTGAACCTGCTCCGAATTTCCTCCGGCCTGGCAGCGGGCTGGGAAAATACAGTCGTGGCAGTTTGTGGTACCGCCAGGCTGAGCTCTGTCCCACAGCCTTTGCCTTGGCTTTTATTGCTCAGTATTTCCTGGTTTGTTTTCTTCTCTGCAGCCCAGCTTGGTTCCCAGCCACCTCTCCCATGCCAGGAAGGCATAAGATGATTTTCCATGCACGTTGGAGAGGGAGCAGTGGGAGAGGGCAGCTCCCTGGCTCCTAGCTGGAGGTGGCAGGCGCTGGATCCACCACCATTCCTCACTTCTCCCAGCTGTCCTGCCAGCAGGAGCTCTGCTTCCCTTGCAGGAGGTCAGGGAGGGTGAAAACTGAGGGGTTTTATACCAGATCCTCGTGGGATCATGAGGGCAAGGAACCAGCAAGGGAATTGCCCTGGTTTGTAGGTGCCAGTAGGGAATTGCAGGAACCAGCAAGGGAATTGCCCTGGTTTGTAGGTGCCAGTAGGGAATTGCAGGAACCAGCAAGAGAATTGCCCTGGTTTGTAGGTGCCAGTAGGGAATTGCAGGAACCAGCAAGAGAATTGCCCTGGTTTGTAGGTGCCAGTAGGGAATTGCAGGAACCAGCAAGGGAATTGCCCTGGTTTGTAGGTGCCAGCTGGTGCCTGTCCTGGATGGAGCTCAGCGGTGTCTGTGGGTGTGGGAGACAGCTGGGAGCCAAGGGCTGGGGATCTTTGGGCAGCATCTGAGCTGCAGTGAAGTGACAGTGTCAGGGTTAATTGCAGCCTCCAGGGGCTCAGCCTCTGGAGCTGAGCCCCAGCTCTCCCCTGGGATGAGCATCTCTGCACGCTGGGCTGCGGGTCAGGGTGCTCAGGTGGATGAGCTCAGCCCAGCACGCCTGATGTCAGCTGGGCCCTGGAGGGTGCAGGATGCCAGCCAAGGTCCTTTGTCAGCAAATAAAGGACAGCAAGGCACAGGAGCCCTCTCCAGCCATGAGACACGACGCCCCAAAGACAGGATCCTGGTGTCTGACACCTTCCCAAGCTCCCCTTGCCCCACGCTGCCCCTGCAGCCAAGGAGCACCTTGGAACAGGCTCTTGGAAACGGCAGAGTGCTGTTTTTGTAGCAGCTGAATGGTTTGTTTTGGAGGTTTTGCTTGTCTGGGCGAGGAGCAGGAAGGCATCTGAGCTGAAACTCCCATTTCCTTTCCTTGGACTTGAGGTGCTGCCTGAAAACCAAATGGGCGACTTCCAGGTATCTCAGAGCAGAAGGGAAATATTTGTCCTGGTCTCCCTGGAGGGTGGCTGGCTGGAGCTCTGGTGCTTCCCCACACGGGTGCAGTAGGGACAGAGGGGTTCAGTGTGCAGAAGATGCTCAGGAGAGGTGGAGCTGGCTGTCCCCAGGGAAGGGTCTGTCCTGGCTGGAGCTCCTGGGTTCCAGTCCGAGCTGTCTCCGTGCTCGTCTCCCAGTGGGAGCTGGAAGCAGGTTTGGGGGTGACTTTGCTGTCCCCTGTGCGGAGTGTGGCTCAGCCAGGGATGCTCTGTGCTCCTCCAGCGCTGTCCCAGCTGCTCCGAGACAGAGATCGCTGGTGTGATCGGGTATTTTTGTTAACGTGTTTACCGAGCTGTTATTTTGCACATTTCTTGGACTTCTGTATTGGTGTTGCTGGTGGACTCTTCTGAATCCACTCTCAGCCTGGCAAATAACTCCCAGACAGCAAAATCAGGGAAAATAAACCTTTTAAAGAGGCATCCATCCCTGTCACTTATCCCCAGTTTCCTGGAATCGTACGTCATTTTCCTGCCAGTTTGGCAGAATTATTTTCATTTGGATAAATGAAGTTTAAATGTCAGATCAAACCAAGAAATAATTGATTAAGGGGTAGAAATAACAGCTGAGACAGCCAGGAGAAGTGAGAGGAGGTGTTTGTAGGAAAAAAAGGTGAGAAAGGAGCATGGCAAAGTGTGTCCAGCCCTGTCCTCTCCTGGGAGCTCAGCCAGGAATCCATGAAGGGGAAGAACCATCACAAGGGCTTGGAGGAAGTGTTTTGATGCTGCTAAAAGGAAGTTTAGGCCAAAGGAGATTTTTCTGAAAACGAATAGTGAAGTTTATTGGGAACAAGTGGAGACTGATGAACGAAACTTTCGCTTCTTCTCTGAGTGGTATTTAAATCTGGGGAGGAAGGTGGTGGGTGAGGAGAGAGCTGGGCTGGACGGGAGAGTTTGGTTTGGATGAGCTGAAGGCTGTTGGTGTTACTGGGAGCAACTGGAGACTTTTTATAGCAGCCTTCCTTTTAGAATGATAATCTGTCCTGATTTCAAATGGAAAATATTCTTTATTGCTTCTTCTTCCATTTTAAGCTTTTCCAAAGAGAGACAAAAAGGATGTTTGAAACGTAGAGTTGACGCATCAATTTTGTAATTACTGAGCAGGGCTTTGGCACGAGAAACACACTTGGAAGTTCATAATAAATTTTCCTCTGAGTTAATTACTACTTGCGTCTAAAGCACTTCTTAATGACTTCTTTGAACATAGATTAGACTTGAATATCTTTTAAGAGGATGCATCACATTTAATACCACGTGTGGCATGGTGTAATTGCTCCAGGTGTGCTGCAGAGCGGAGGCACATCCTGAGGCTCCTGATCTCTTTTTACAGGTTATATGAGCAGCAAATGCTTTATGGTTTTGGGAAAGGTGTTTTCTTTGGCTGGGAAAAATGCTCTGCCTTCAACACATCACGTTTCCAGTCAGGATTCTGGCTGGGGTTTGGAGAGAGGCTCTTCTGAGGTCTGCTAGTGGAGGTGTGACAAAACGGGGTTGAACGAAGGCTGAAAATGTTTTTTTTTTTTTCCTTTCCCTAGGGATCTTTCCAATAACAGGATCAGTGGTTTAGATGTTGAGCTATTCAGAAGCCTGACTTCGCTGGCAAAGCTGTAAGTACTTGCTGTGCCCCCCAGTCCTCCCAGTGCCCCCAAGCACGGCCGAGCTGGGCCCTGGCTCGTGTTGCACTGCTTTGCTTTGCTCTTGCTCCACCTCATCTCCCCAGCCCCGCGTGGTCCTGTCCAGGGGCTCCTGCCCTGAGCCTTTAGCTGCTCACTCCAGTGATTTGGGAATTGTTGGCATTTGGAGTCGGGCGGGGTTTGACCCTCTGTACTGCTGGGTGGAGAGGATCTCAAGGCCAGAGAAAGAATTATCACAAGATGTCTGTTGGTACTGGAAGGGACCTTAAAGCCCTTGAAGTGCCCCTTCCACCATCCCGGGCTGCTCCAAGCCCTGCCCAGCCTGGCCTTGGGCACTGCCAGGGATCCAGGGGCAGCCACAGCTGCTCTGGGCACCTGTGCCAGGGCCTGCCCGCCCTGCCAGGGAAAAGCTGCAGTGGTGAGGAAGCTGCTTCTAACATGATGAACTTTTCTCTCTTTTACAGAGATATAAGCCACAACCAGATTTCTACATTAGAAGATGGAATATTTGATAATTTATTTAATTTAAGTGAAATGTAAGTTCACCTTCTTTGCGTCCCAGTTCTTTATTTAGACCTTTCCTTGAAACATCCCTTCCTTTCCCTCTGCTGAGGGAGGCTGTGCTGGCTTGGGGAGATATTGGGCAGGTGCCCACTCAAGCAGCTGCTTTTTGGGGTGTCTCCAGTTCCTTCCTCAGTCTGTGTCCTGCTCCTGGGTCCTGTTGTCCTTCAGTCCTGACCTCTTCCTGGTCTCTGCCTCTGTCTCCTGGCTATCTCCAACCTCTGCCACTGCCTCCTTGTCTTCCTGGCTTCTCTCCCACACCAGCTCTGCTGAGCTTCTTGTCTCTGACCGTGGTCACGCTGTCCTGTCTGCGTGGTCACCCCCTGGCCCTGGAGCATCCAGTGGTTCCTGCAGCATGGTAGGTCCTGACTGAGGTGTCCAAGTCACTTGAAGAGGTTGTCCTTAAGTGATTCAAGTTTTCAGGTTTTGTTTTTTAATTGAAGTCTAAGTGAAGGGAGATGAGGAGGAGCCACACATTTCTGGGAGGGATCCCTGAAGTCACAGCACAAATGGCAGTTCTGCCTCTGGATGAGCCAAAGGATTAACCCCGTGCAAGCCCTCTTGGCAAGCAGGAGAAAAGCTCAGCCCCACCTTGTCCCTGAGGACAGGACACAAAGAGCATCCTCAGCTTTGCAGTTTGGCTCACAAGTGGCTCTGGAAGGACACAGGGGCCCAGGGTTGGGTCCCAGGGAGCTGTCCCTGCTCAGCCTGGTGGCAAAGTGGTGATTTCAGGGTCAGGGTTGAGCCCTGCAAGCGCCCAGCCCCGCTGGCATCAGCTCCGCACACAGCTCCAGCTCTGTCCTGCTCACAGCTGAGTGCCAAAGGCTGTAATTTGGATCAAGCTTAGCTGCAATTAAAGTTTCCCTCTTCTCACTGAACTGCCACATGGAAAGATTATCATTGACTTTGCATTTCTTTTTTTGACAGATCAATTTTATCCCCTTAGCTGTTTTTTAATGGGGCTGCAAATAGTCTCCCCGAGCAGGAGAGGCTGCCCTCATACCCTGGGGCTGTGCATGGCAGATTTTTTTAGATATATATGATTGTGTCTGTCATTTGCTTCTAATTGCAACAATTATTTGTAGAGTTAAAAAAGTACTTGGAGTACTTGCCTAATTCTAGCCTCTAGAAAAATCACGTTAATTATTGCTTGATTCCCTATTCATTAACTCCTCTCCCAGTTATTCCAAAGCCTTTCAGTGGAGTGGCACAGATGGAACAGGGAGGGCTTGGCACACTGCTGTAATTAAGGCTTAGCACATGTCACATTAATCCCTAACTTGTTCTGATCTCCCTCTGACAGAAACTTAAGTTGGAATCCATTTGTTTGTGACTGCAAACTGTCCTGGTTGCCCCGTTGGGTGGAAGACAGAAAAGTGAGAGTCCTTGAGGCGTCAGACACCAGATGTGCCCACCCCCCTGAGGTGGCCAACCTGTCCCTCTTCGATGTCGTGTTCCTCAATGCCACCTGTGGTAAGGAGAGGCTGTGGGGTGCAGCTGCCTGAGTGGCAGTGATGGGCCCAGGGGCAGCTGGGGCCTCTTCAGACCTTGAGTGACCAGTTCTAATCTAATTAATCAGGTGCTGGTCACACACACTGTGCCCTGGTGCCCTAAGGACCAAGGCAGTCACAGCAGGGCTGAGATCAGCTCTGACCACAGAGCAGACACCACAGCACTGTGGCTCTGTGACCTGCAGCCCCAGGCTGTCATTCTCCCCGGGTTTGAACAGGCTGACCTCAAGCACTGAAACCTCATGGGAGGTGATGGCACCTGGGGACATGCTGAGTTGGCTCTTTGCAGGTGGCAGGGCTCCACTTAGGGAGAGAATGAACTGCCCTGATCTACAGCCACCTGCTCCAGGGGCATTTTACTGACTGCCTGGCCAGGAGAAATGTCATTCGCTGGAAAAGGGAGAGCCCTAAGGAAGCTAATCCTGCCTGGATGCTTGGTTATTCTGGAATAAGACAGAGGGAGGGAGAGGAAGGGCTCCCTATGGCAGGCAGCAGGCATGTCCTTTAATTTGGGGGCTGTGTGACAGGAGGATGCAGGGATGAGGACCCAGAGCTGAGTGACAGGAGGATGCTGAGGACCCAGAGCTGAGTGACAGGAGGATGCTGAAGGACCCAGCTGAGGCTGGTGGGAGCCAGCTGAGCTGCCTGGTGAGGAGCAGTGTTCCCCAGGACCAAAATCCAGGTGGTGGTTGTTCCTGTGCCCCCAGCAAAGCTACCCCAGCTTGCAGCATCTTGCAGGAATTATCAAAGGGAAAAACACTTGGCGCTGTTACTGCTCTTGATAATTAGTTGTTCCCTCTTGAACTACTTTAAGCCAGTGTGGAAACAACAATGTGAGGCTGCCTTCTGGGTAATTCAGTGCAATGGGAGTAGGCTGGGACAGCCTGCCAGCTCCTGACAGTTCTCAGGGACCGACAGGGGATGAAGAATGACCAGGCTGGTGGTGGAAAACAGAGCGGTTCCCGTGCCGTGCTCCTCTCTGGGGACTGTTCTTAGGAGAAGCGGCTCAGCATTTGCAGGAAGACCGTGGAGGAAGCTGGACAGCTGGATGGGTTAGATCTGGGAAGATCACACGAGGCTGGAGCTGTTGAGATGTTTGGGGGAGATGTTGTAGCAACCAGCGGCGGCGGCGGCGGCGCAAACGTGGCCGGGCCACGTGGGCAGAGGCCGAGGGAGAGGCCCTGCCTGGGTGTTTGTGGCAGGGAAATGTCCCACCCCTGCAAGCCAGAGAGGGGGGATGACACTCAAGGGAATGAGCTGTTCCTCTGGCCTGGGGCTGGCGTGGCTCTGTGTCCCTGTCCCTGTTCCCTGTCCCAGTGCTGTTCCCGTGCATCCTTCCCGTGGGCATCCCTGCACCTGGGCCTGGCATTGCCCTCCTCTCCAGCACCACATTTTCCTGCAAGGAGGGGCACTCTTGGCTCTCCCCATGCAGAAAAGTGCCTCAGGGAGGGGGCCTGGTGGAGGGTCCATCGGTGTCTCCCCAGTGTCCCCAGTGTGCCACTGCCCAAGGGCGTTTGGTTTTGGATTTGCTGCTGGAGGTCTCAGGCAGCACATGGTGAAACATTCTGCACTGACCAAGCCAGGGCACCACCAAAGGACAGCCTTTTGTCATGGTCTCACTTGGTAGCAAGTCCTGTGGGCTCCTCTGAGTGTCAGACTCGGCGGCTCCATGTCCCATGGGAGTGTCAGGCTCTCCAAAGCCCTGTTTCATTTACTGAGTGCTGCTGCTCCATAAATCTGTGTGACTGGCTTGTTATTTCTGTCATCACTAATTAGCATAAAGAGTTTGGAAACTGTTGCTGGGGGATTAAAGACTTCCCAGGCAAGTCTCAAAAAGGAAACGCTCAGAGTAGGAGCTGAGCAGGAGAATTCCATTCCCAGGAGCGTGGGGTGGTTCTCTTGGAGGGTCTCACCAATCCATGGCATCCCAGAGTCTGTTTTGCAAGAGGATCTTCTGTTCTGTCCCGCAGGAGCTCAATACATCACGTGTCTGGCAGGAAACTACACCGAAGAAGCTGAGCTTATCATCCTCTTCCACCCTGTCCACCCTGGGAACCTCAGCGAGGAGACCTGCAGTGCCCTCTGTTACTCCCAAGACCAGGAATATGGGGGTTTCAGCCCCCAGGGGCAGTGTTTGTGTGGAACTGCCCACGAAACAAACTCTTCCTCCGGCTGTTTGCCATTTTGCACTGAGCATTTCTCTGGGCAGGGCTGCGGTGGCCCCTCACTCGTCCCCTTGCCCTTCCAGGCACAGCTGCCTGTGTCTTTCACGGGGCTCCAGCCCCGGTACAGCCTGCAGCAGCCCGTGCTCTTCAATGTCAGTATTCCCATTGCTGCCAGCACTTTACTGTGGGAATTTGGGGACCAGAGCGAGGTCCTCAACACCACTGGACACACAGCCGTGCACAGCTACGCCTTACCCGGCCACTACAACGTCACTGCCACCCTGCTCGTGGGCTCCAGGCTCCTGCAGGAGCAGGCAGAGATTGAGGTGGTGGCTTCGCCCCAGCAGCTGGAGCTGCAGTGTCCTTCCCTGGTCGTGGCGAACGAGAGCCTGGACGTCCGGATCCGCAACAGAGGCGGCACGGGGCTGGCGGTGCTCTACGGGATCACCGCCCAGCCTGGGGAGCTGGGCAGGGGTGAGCGGGGCTCCTGGGGGGCTGGAACGGGTGGCACTGCCTCCTGGGGTCCCCTCTGCCTCCCCTCCCAGTGAGGGGTGGCTCCTCTGGGCACTCCTGGCTCCCTAAAGTTCTGCACTTTAACAGCGATGGGGCTTGTTGGCTTCAGGGCTGGGACATTCCTGGAGCCTCCCTGCCAGACTGGGGTGTGTGGGCCGCAGAGAGGACATCACCCTTGTGTTCCTTCTGCAGCAGTTCACCCCATGTGCCCCCCTGAGGGCTTGGTTTTCCCGGGAAATAACCACTGCTACCAGCTGGTGGTGGAGAAGGCGGAGTGGCTGGAGGCGCAGCGGCGCTGCCAGGAGCTTGGGAATGGAGACCTGGCTTTTGTCAGCAGCCCCGACATCCAGAGCTTCCTGGTGGCTCATGTCATCAGGTGAGTGAGGAGGGGAAGGCTTGGCATCCCCTAGGCACAGGTTTTGGCTTCCTGAGGGCAGAGGGATCTGAGAATGAGGAGGTGGTGGGGGTGAGGCTGCTGAGCAGAGAGGAGGAACGAGCAGAGCTCGAGCCCTTGCTGGACTTGGCTTCTTTCCTTGAAGGAGGGAGGAAGAGGAATGGGGCAGAATGGCTGGAAATCACACTGGGAATTGAGAGATTGGTGGGCTTCGTGTACCTCGTGTTTGTGCCTGTGGATGCCTCTGAAACGGGGAAAGGGATCCTCTGCCCTTAGAGATGGCTGCAGCTCAAAGCCCAGACCTTTCCCCTCCTGTCTCTCATCCTGGGAAGCAGCAGTGCTCCTCTCCAGCAGCATCTGTTCCACCTCAGGACTGGGCTTTATTAGCAGAGAGTGCCGCAAGTGTCAGCCTTTGGTTAAATCCGCCCCTCTGAGTGCCCTTTCTCCAGCCAGCCATTCCGGGGCAGGGAGGACAACCCGGAGAGCTCCCAGGGCCTGGCAGCCCTTGTCAGCACTCCCAGCTGCAGCCGTGGGACATGGGCTCCTCACAAGCACACCCCAGAAGGCACGTGGAAGGGAGCAGCCGCGTGTGACGCGCGCTTCGAGCGCTCCCGCTCCGGGGCTGGCAGCCTCTTCTTCCCAGGCTCGTCCCGTGCCCTGTCCCCGTCACGGGGCTGCACCCTGGGATTGCAAACACGAGTTCCCTGCTCCGGGGGAGGGAGGCTGTCCCCCACAGGGGCTCGGGGCTGCTCGTGGGTGCTGGGCTGGGGCAGGAATTGCGTGTGGAGCTGCAGGGCTGCGGCGCACCGAAATGGCGAGAGCTCGGAGGGAACGAGGCTGTTCCCCAGCTGCTGCCCCACAGCCTCTGCTCCCCAGCCCCCTCCAGCCCCTGTGTTTGTTTTATTAATCCACGCAGATAAACACGAAGGAGGCAGCTGCAGGACGCGATTTCCCTGGTGGTAAAAGGCGAATGGGCCGAGCTGCAGGGTTTAGGAACGTGCAGCTTCCATGGTTTCTTATGGGAAGATGGCAGAAGCAGGGAGCTGCTTCCCGTTAGGGCACTGGGCAGGTCTCCTCTCCTTTGCTCCTGGTGCGGGATGGCCTCCCCAGGAGCAGCATGTGCTGAGCTGGTCCCTCCCTCCTGCAGAGGATGGAACCACCCCGGGGACCCCACTTCTGGGCAGCCCAGAGAGCCCCTCTGTCCTTCCAAGGGCTTGCTCTGCTCCTCCTGCCCCAGCGGGGCAGCTCAGTGCTTCCTCAGAGGCAGAGGAGAGCTCACACCTTGCTTTAAAAAAGGGTTGTTCAGAGTCCTCCTGTTCCCCCTGCAGTGGAATGGGCTGGGCAGTGGGGCAGGGTGGGAGCCAGCCAGCAGCTTGTCTTTCAGTTACTCCTTTCTTTCTTTCTTTTTGATTTTTTTTTCCCTAATGACTTGCAGTTAGATCATAGCTGGAATTAGAAAAGGAAAATCTCCACTGAGTTTTCCTGATGGCAGCAGGCAGGCGGTTTCCTACCCTGCTCTCCCTAATTCCCTGCCAGTGGTTCAGGAGCAGAACACAGCCCTTATTTATTTTTTAATCTCATTTGCCGTGAAAACTACTGATTCATGGAACAAGTTATTTTTGTCATCGTTTTTCAGCATGACCTCATGAATCATTTCATCTGGCGTGAGCCTGGGGCTGGAGAGGCACCAGTTACCACCAGTTATCTCCCCAGTCTGCTTTGCAGAGCTGTGGTACCACCCTGGGAGCACGCTGGGGCAGGCAAGGGCATGGTAGGATTGGTTTCCACCTGCAGGAGGGAGCGTGGAGAAGGAGCTGGGAGCTTGGAAATGTGCAGGATGTTAATATGGAGAAGTTAATAGAAGTTAACATGGAACAAATGCCTCCCTTTCCGCTGGGTGAGATTAGAAACAGCTCTCCAGGGTCTTTGTGGCCGTGAGACCTCTCAGCGCTTTCCACCAGGATCTCTGCTGGGATTGAGGCAGTTTCCAAATGAGGCAGGGACATTTCATCTCCTAAAGGAGCCTGGCAGTGTCCTGTGTGTGTGGGGTTCAGCTGCCTGCAGTGCTCCAGCCTCTGCTCGTCCCCTCTGCCTGCTGCCTTTCCGTGGTGGCTGAGGAGCTCATCATCTCCAGGAGCTGCATCCAGGAGACCTGGCACTGCTGAGCTTTAATCCTGCACCGGTGCCACTCCCATCTGCAGTGGAGAAAGGACTGGTGGTAAATCCCCCAGGTCTGCACAGGAGAAGCACATGTTTTCTGAGGGGTTCAGCTTTCCCAGACAGTTCTGCATGACCAGATCATTCCTCTTGGGCTGTGACTCAAGACAGGCTTGGCAGAGTCTGGGAAGGTCATTTGGTGGCCGAGTGGAAGTCAACCTGAACTGTGGAATCATGGAATGGTTTGGGTTGGGAGGGATCTTAGAACTCATCCAGTTCCACCCCTGCCATGGGCAGGGACACCTTCCACTGTCCCAGGTTGCTCCAAGCCCTGTCCAACCTGGCCTTGGACGCTGCCACGGATGGGGCATCCACAGCTTTTCTGGGCACCCTGTGCCAGGGCCTCCTCACCCTCCCGGGCTCTTGGGACAGAGGTGGGAAGGCTGGAGGAGAGCAGTGCTGTGCTGTGGAGGGGCAGTTCCTGAGGTTCTGCTGGTAGAGTGGATACTGAAACCCTTTAGTAATTACAGGCTCCATGGAATGCAGCCCATGACACCCCAATGGAGCTGTTGTTATTATTTTTAGAGAGAGCCATAGATGGCAGCTGTCCCAGCTCTTTCTATGACTTCCTGAAACCCCCCTTCCCCTTCCTTTTTTTCTTTTTTTATTTTTTTTTATTTTTTATTTTGCAGGAGCCTCGACGTCTGGATTGGATTCAATGATTTTGCAAGCTCTGGAGCGCAGCAGAGAGGGGAAGGATTTAATCTGGAGAGCTGTCAGAACTGGCTGCCAGGAGAGCCCCATCCCTCCAACGCCGACCACTGCGTGCGCATGGGCCCCACAGGCCAGTGCAACACGGACCTGTGCATGGCCAAGCACAGCTACGTCTGCGAGTACAAGCCACCAGGTGGGCTCTGCTGGCCCTGCTGCCACCCAGGGTGGGCAGGTGTCCCCTCCCTTGCACTGGCGTGGGAAAAGAGAGGGATGCGTGGAGAGCTTCCTCCAGGGCATCACCACAAAACGAGTGTGACTTGCAGCAGCATTCCCAAAACCAACTCCTGGAAACCCAGCTTCAGCCCAAAAGGAAGAGTTTGGCTTACTCCAGTCTTTGCCATGAGCAGAGGGAGACAGAGGAGCGAAGTTCTGAGGCAAAGCACTGGAAATAGCTTCTCCCTCTTGTTTGAGCAATCTCTGCTGCTGCCTTGGTGGCTTGGTGGCCTTCATTGTGTATTTTGGGAGGTGCTGGGGTGGCTCAAAAAGGGGATTAGGTGAGGTGTGATGTGCTGTGCAGGTTTGTGGTTATTCAGCTCTCCAAATCTTCCGCACGGGTGTAGGAAGTAAGAAAGAGAAGTGGAATGGCCATGAAGCAGAGGAGAAGATTTATGTAGGAAGGAAAAGCCATGGCCAGAGAGGGCACTGGCCTGGTCAGAGGGGCAGCAGCAGCTGCACAGTCCCCGGAGAGCCACCAGTGTTTGCCACTGGTGGAAATCTGCTGGTCGTGGCCACATTTCCCAAAACGTCCAGGGGCACAGGGAGGATGAGAAGGTGCACCTGGCGCTCAGAAATTCCAAGCAAATCATTAGTTGTTGAAGGGAGAATTACTTGCACAGTTCCTAGAAGTCTGAACATTGCAAATGAAAACGTTATTTGTGCTGGACGAGAAGGAAATCAAGATGCCTGTAAGGAGAAGGAAGATACAGGATTATGGAGCTGCTGCTCTCCTGAGTGGTCCAAGCCCTGCTGCAGCCTCACAGGGTGGAGGGGATGGCCTCAGGCCCTGCTGAGTCTCACGGGCTTTGTTCCAATATTTCCTTTGTAAACAGGAGTTCTCCTTAACGCCGAAAACTTCTTTGAGGGGGACGCTGAGCTGGCCACTCAGGAGGCCGTGAGGGACGTGAGCGAGGCCGTGCTGGCAGCTCCGTGGCAGGCTGAGGAGGTGAGGGGGGTTTGCTCCTCCTGTGCTGCCCAGGGATCCCTGGGGACACGGGCAGGTGAGAGCTGTGCGTGTTCTGCAGGTGCTGGAGTTCCCGGAGCTGGCCTTCAGGCACCAGGGCTTTCTCACTGCCCTGGAGTTTGTGACACAGGAGCTGCACCAGCCCGTCCAAGTGAGGTTCCAGGTGTACAGACTGATGGATGGAGAAGGTGAGGCTGCTCCTCAGCGCCTGTGGGATTGTTGGAGGTGACACCATCAGACTGGGGCTGGCCTCGTGGCCCCTCTGTTCCTCTGGCCCTTAAAGGCTCAGGGATTTGGTTCTGTTTTTTTTTTTTTTCTGAGGAGATCAAAGTGCGGGATCCACAGCCTTGGAGCAGTGGTTATCCTGGAGAAAATAACAGAGGGAGAAACCTCTCTCAATGCATGAGGAGAGTGTGAGTGTAAGGACCATGTGGAGAAGCTCATTAATCTTCTGAGCTGTACTTTTTACTTGGTGAAGACACATGTCAAATGGGAATGTGTTCTGGTCCATCTGGCCCCACGGGTTAACAAGGAAGAACATTTTCCTGAGCCCATTTCTTCCTGATGGATGAGATAATCTAAAAAGCCTTTTATTCCTTGTACAACAGCTCAACAGTCACAGATTTGGCAACAATTAATTCTGCAGCAGAATGTTTGTTGTAGCCGTGGGGTTGGCTGGTTACAAAAGGATCTTTTTTGACACTGACAGGCTTATACTTTGACATGGAAACATTAACTTCAGAAAAGTTGCTTAATGTGTTTTCAATGTCAAGGCCAGCTCTTGCTTTCACTTGGACTCGCTTCTGCTGTAGCACAGATCCTTTCAGAATGCAAATTGGTACGTTCTCACTGGAAAAGAGACAACTTTGGGTTTAATGATCTTGGTGGATTTTTCCAGTAAAACAGGACATTTATGGAGCAGCAGGATGTGCTGCAGTTGCAGCTTTTGCTAAGAGTGGAGCCATCATCAAAATGGAAAAAACGGTGAATGTGGAGCAGAGGAGAGCATTAGTAGCGTTACTCGCCAGAGTGGCTATCACTGATTTCTCTTTCACTTCTTCCAGACTACCAGGAGGAAAACAATGCTACAGAGCCATTCCCCAGCGCTCAGGATGACGGGAACTGGACGCTGCTGGAGTGCCCTCCTGGTTTCCAGTGGTGTCCTTTGACGAATCTGTGCTCATCCCACAACAACTGCTGCAATGGGACCGAGTGTGCCAACGGCTCCTCTGGCAGCAGCCCTGTCCCCGGCTCCCTGCAGCCCAACGACAGCCAGCCCAGCTATCAGCTCCTCAAGGAGTTCCTCTTCGTGGTGCCAGCTGGCCCCTCTTCCCAGTTCCAGGTCAGTGTTCACTGCTGGGTGGATGGGGCAGTTTCCTCCTGAGGGCTTTGGGTAAGTGTCGCTATCGGACACGAACCGAGTACACAGAAGCTTGGTAAGTTCGAAAGAGAAAAAGAGTAAATTTTATTTCCTACTTTGCAAATATATAGAATTTTAAAAGTGACAGTGGATTGGAGGATGAAAGTGCTACTTCTTCAACCCCATTGGTCAAACCAACAGTCTATTAATTCTCTCTTTCCACAAAGAAGAATGCAAAGTAATCATTATTTACATGAGCAGTGCATGAGAACTTCAGTAGAAATATGTCAACATTATCACAAGGTTAAAGAAGTTCTTTGAGAACTTTAAAACTTTCAAAAGAACTATGAAAGAAAACTTAACACTTTTAAAAATTAGGGCAACAGGTAAGTTTGGGTTGTTCCCATGTGGCAGATGGAGCCACTCAAGTCCGTTGGAATGAAAGGACGTGCCCAGTGGCACACGGGCCGTGGGCTCCCTGCAGTGCCTGGGATGCTGGAAGGTGTCCCTGCCCATGGCAGGGGGTGGAACAGGATGGGTTTGAGGTCCCTTCCCACCCAAACCATTCCGTGTTTCCATGAACGGGCTGTGCAGATTCCTTGGGCTATTCCGGTGGCATTAACGCAGTGGAGATGGAGTATAAAGCTGATTTCTCTGTTGGCACATTTGATTCAGAGAGGCCAAGGAGGGTGGGGTGGGTACAGGTCTCCCTGCGCTGTGTTGGGATCTGCTCCTTTTCTGCTGGTTCCCACCTGGCAGGAAACCCAGCATTGTGCCCGGGCGGGAGTCGGGTGCTGCCTGCTCTTAACGTCAGGCATTAATCCAAACCCCTCTCCCCTCTCTGCAGCTCACGTTCAGAAAAGAAAACATCTTTGTCAGGGCTGGGGATGTTTTCAGCATCCAGCACAACGCAGCCTCGGGCTCCTTCCTCCAGTGCCACCGCAGAGCCACCTCCCTGGACAGAAGGAACTCCTCTGAGTGGCCACCGGCTTTGTCCCCCGGCCCCGTGGTCCCCCCCTGGGCGAACAGCACCGCGTGCTCCGTGCGGGTGCGCTACGCCGAGGAGCAGCTGGTGCCGGTGCTGGGCCCCCACAACGCGGGGCTGGAGCAGCCCGGTGGCTACGTGCTGCGGGCCAGCGTGGGCAACGGGCTCTTCAGCGCCAACCTGTCCTGCAGCTTCCGCGTGGCCTCCCGCGTGTCCGGCCTGCGGGTCATCCACCCCGCCCCCCAGGGCTCCAGGGTCTACCTGCCCACCAACCACACCACGCTGCTGCTCAAGCTGTCCTCGGGGGTCAACGCCACGGCCAGCTGCCTGGGGGACAACCGCACCGTGCCCTTCGTGGCCACCTGCCCGGCGGCCGTGGCCCCGCTGTGTGCCAGGGAGACCAACGACACCTGGTTTGCTGTGGTGCAGCTGGGCGGCCTCGGGGAGGGCGTCAGCACCCACGTGCTGGTGGCAGAGAACTCGGTGAGCTCCCAGAACATCACGGTCACCGTGAAGGTGGAGGAGCCCATCCGCGGGCTGAGGGCCACCCCCGACCCCGAGAGCAGAGTGCTGCTGAACACACGGGTGGTGAGTCTTTGCTGCTGCTCTGAACCCATCCCTCGTGGGGGTAGCCCTCCCCTGCAGCTGTCAGGGTGTGTTTGCCTCGGGGCAGCGGGGCAGGGGGGCACTGCTTGCTGCTAAGCTGCCAGGCCGTGCTCTGCTGCAGGCACAGCATGTGGCACCAGCACTGGTGCTCTCCAGCAGGAAGGCAGCTCAGCTGCACGTCCCCCTGGACCCCCCGAGGTAAGGCGGTGCCTCCTGAGAGGGATCCCTGCCTGTCCAGTTCCCCAGGACACCGGAGGCGTTAGGAAAGGCCAGTGTTTACCTTGTTTTGCCTTGTCCAGGTGGTCGTTCCTTGAGGCGTTTAGATTTGCTCTGCTAAATCCTTACATCAGCTGGCTGAAGCTGTAGAGATGTTTCACCCCTCCAAGTCTTGGAGTTCCTCTGGTGTTTGCAGTCTTGTTTTTTCCAGTCCCCCATCCCCAGAGCTACAGCCCTGGGAAGCTGCTCAGTAACTGCCCCAAGTGCTCTGTACAAGCTCTGGCTGCTTCTGGCAGATCCTTCTGCACCTCTCGGTCTCACCCTTCCTGCTGCCACAGGCTGCTCAGGAGGCACTGTTGGACTGAGGAGGGACCTGCCCTGTCCAACCCCTTCAGTCTTTGGGTCAGCCACCATCCCTGGAGGAGGGTCGGAGGCTCAGCTTACAGGTGTAGCTAAAGCCAGGCTGTTTCTGCAAAGATTTCAGAAGGTTTTTTAGTCAGCAAGAGGGACCTGATCACAAGAGCAGAGTGCTGGGCTGTGGGAGCAGGGAGTGTGGGGTCTGCTCCCAGCTCTGCTGGGATTTATGGAGTCAGGGTCTGCATTTCTGCATGAGCAGCAGAGCCACAGATGATCTGTCACCTCTGTGCCACGCTCTGAGGGCACTGCAGGTGTGGGAGCCTCCCAGTCTGCCTCTGTTCCCTCTCCAGTTCAGCTGGAGATCTCCTGGGAAGTGCTGGGCATGCTTTTCTCTTGCACTAGTGTGAAATGTTCTCGTGCCTTTCAGAGCTACATCCCTGTGATGGAGGCTGGGTCAGATGTGACTTTCCGATGGACAGTAGATGATAAGCCATCTTTCACTTTTTACAATGTTGTCTTCAACGTTATCTACCAAAGCCCAGCTGTGTACAAGCTTTCGGTAAGCCAAGGCCTTTCCTGTGACACCATTTCACCCCTGGGTTTCCATCTCATCCCACAAACTCCTCAGGAAAAGCAGCAGGGAGAGAAGGCAGAGTTGAGTTGAGGTTTTCACTGTGCTTGTCTGCTCTTTCTCGCAGAGCTGCTCTTGCAAATGCAAATAGTTTCTTCTACTCTTACATTGCTGTGCTGTGCTCCTCCTCTGTGCTTTCTCCTCTTTCCTCCAAGCTCTCCTTTCTGTTCATGGAGTGTCTGTGTTTCCCCCTCCTCCCCAGCAGGAATTAGCAGGGAGCCCCTGCTCTGGCTGGCAGGACATCTGGATTCAGAACCTGGCAGAGGCAGGATGCATCATAAGACTTCCATAGGCAGGCCAAGGCTCCTTCCACGAGCTCCTGTGTTCTCTGTCCTGTTCTCCTTCTCCTGGTGCAGACTGGAGCGCTGGGTTTTGCCATGGCCCCTGAAGGCTGGAGCAGAGTCTGGGCCAGGGGAGCTGTCTGTTGTGGAACAGGAGTTGATCTCTGGCCAGCACATCTTTGTGTGTTGTGCCTTGCAGAGTCTGCTCTGGTCCAAGGTGCTGGATCTGCTCTCAGGGTGACTCTTGGCCTCCTGAGCAGACACCAGCCCTGCCCCGAGGCCACGCTCGCACTAATTTGCTGGGTGCAGCACTAATTTGCTGGGTGCAGCACTAATTTGCTGGGTGAAGCACTGTGCTGAGGGCCTGGGCTGCTTTCACTTGCAGAGCTGCCAAGGTGCCGTTAGCCTGGGGGGCTCTGGGTTCAGTGCAGCACATCGACAGAAGCCCAGACACGAGCTGCTCTTCCCTGCTGGGGTAGGAGGTCTCTTCCAGTGGGTTTGAAGGACCCCTCTGCCAGCAGCTCTGCTCTCCTGCAGGTGAGAAGGTGAAGATGCTCTGTCAGTGTTACATGCCTAGAAAATCGTGAGGGTTCTGCTCTACTTCTGTCATGTCTCTTCTTGTGTCCCTTTCTTTCCCTCCTCTGCCCAGCCTTGCTCTCCCTCTCTGTGCCCACCACACCAGGATCCTGGAGCTGCACTTGGTGTGCTTGGTTTTATGAGCCTCTCCCATCCCTGCTCTGTGCTTGCAGCCACTTTTCTGCCACTCTCCCGAGGAAACTGGATGCCTCTTGTCCCCTTGGTGCCTGTGCTCAGCAGCTGGAGCTGCAGGGCACATCGGGGCAGGCAAAGGGGCAGCTGGCAAGTTCAGAGCCAGAGGAGGCTCAGGATGAGAAGCTCCTCTCCTTGTCCTCTTGCTGTAGCACCAGCCCTTCCTTGCACTGGCTGTAGTGGTGAACATGTGGCCACTCTCTCTGCCCTGACCTGCTCACTTGCCTGGTGGTGCTCCTTCAGTCCAGCAAAGCCCCGCTCCGAGGGCAGCAAGGAGACCCCGAGCCCATTCTTTGTCCCACTGTCCTTCCCAGCTCACCGCCTCCAACCACGTCAGCAACTTCACAGTCAACTACAACGTGACAGTGGAGATGATGAACAGGATGAGGAACCTGAGCGTGGCGGGTGCCCTGCCAGTGGTGCCCCAGAACAGCAGCGTGGAGTTCAGCGCCAGCGTTCACGTGGACTCGGCTGTGGAGGCTCTGTTCCTGTGAGTCCTTTGCTGCTTGCCCAAACTTAGGATCTTGCTGTGCACGTCATACCTTGCCTGCACAGTTTCTCTTCCCAGGGCCAACTGGTCCATCTCAGCTGCTGTTAAGTTAATGTGAAATCTCTGTGAGTGGGGGTCAGTCACACACCTGTAATTCAGGCTGAAATCCTTTCCATTTATGCAAGCATGACACTGCTTTAATTTGGGTTCTTCCTCCTCTCAGCACAGCTGCTGCTTTGATACTTGGCATTCTGCTTCCTATGTTTTTTTTGGGAACCCAGCCCTGACCTGAAAGACAAGCCAGGATTCCTCTGGGATTTCTGTGATTCTCCTGTTGTTCTGTGTAACATGGTTTGCCTGTTTCTCCAGGTGGGATTTTGGAGATGGTGTCCAGGAGACATATCTGTTCAAGCCTCCCTACAACAAGTCTTTCCTTGTTCCTGATCCCAATGTCCATGAGGTTGTCATTGAGCACAACGTTTCACACATCTACCAAGACCCAGGTATGCTCAACAAGGTTCTTTGGGGAAGAAGGGGCTCAGGCATTTTTGGTATGAGGGGTGTACAAGGCACCTTCCAAAACAACCAGGGCTTGGAAATCATTGCCTGATTCCTGAGCAAGCAGCCTGAGTGACTGGAAGTCTCCAGCAGTTGCCATCCTCTCTCTGTGTTTCCCAGGGAAGTTTGGCCACGCTGTAAGAAGCAGACCCACCACACTCAGCCCCTTTTTGGGCAGTCTCAGCAGAAGGACAAGGGGCAGGCGAGCACCGGGCTGGTGGGAGGGCTGGGCAACAGGAAGGGTCTGCTCTGTGGGTGTGCAGGAAGAAAATCTTTTATCTCTACCTGTTGGACTGGCTCCTTTCTTGGTGTTTGGTCCCCATATACACGACCTGGTGTAATTCCTGGGCTGGAGCAGGGCAGCCCAGAGTGTGCACAGCACAGGAGCAGAGTGTCCCCTGCAGCCCCTGTCACACCCCCCACCCCACCACAGCACTGAGAAGCTGTTGGCAGGCATGTCCTCACCCTGCCCTTGTTCTGCTCTTTCCCAATGCAGGAGAATATGCCCTGATGGTTGTTGTGTCCAACCAGTATGAGAACCTCACCCACCTGAGCCCAGTCCAGGTTCACAGTTACCTGATTGACGTGAAGGTGGAGGCAGAGGAGGATGTTCTGGTCGTGGGCCGGCCGGTCACCTTCCGAGCCACTCCCCTGCCGTCCCCGTACGGCGTCGTGTACACCTGGGACTTTGGGGACCGCTCCTCCCTGCTCACAGGGACCCAGCCCTCCGTGATCTACAGCTACCCCCACAGAGGGGTGTACAACGTCACCGTGACAGCCAACAACACCGTGAGCAGCGTGGAGACCGTGGAGTGCTACCAGGTGTTCGAGGAGATAACGGGGCTCTGCGTTTCCGCGGACGAGGCCGCGGAGCAGGGAGCAGCTGTCACCATCAACGCTTCCGTGGAGACTGGGGACAGCATCACCTGGATATTCGACATGGGGGACGGGACAGTGCTGAGGAGTCAGGTGCCGGTGGTAGAACACGTGTACATAAAGGACATCAACTGCACCGTGAACGTGACAGCTGTGAATCCTGTGAACTCTGTCTCCCAGGCGGTTCCTGTCCGCATATTTGTCCTGGAGATACTCAAAATAGAGCCTGCTTCTTGCATCCTGGAGCACCCGGACGTGCAGCTCACCGCCTACGTGACGGGGAATCCTGAGGAGTACATCTTTGACTGGACTTTTGGAGACGGTTCCTCCAATGTCACAGTCAGCGGGGACCCCGTGGTGATGCACAACTTCACCCGCAGCGGGACATTCCCGCTCACCCTGACCCTGTCCAGCAGCTTCAACAAGGCTAACTATTTCACCAGTGTCTGTGTGGAGCCGGAGATCCTCAACGTCACCCTCCTCCCTTCCAAACGCTTTGTGAGGCTCGGGGAAGAGACCTCCTTCCAGGTCAGTGCCGTGCCTCCCTACCAGTACCGCTACCGCTGGGATTTCGGCAACAACGAGTCCACCAGGTCGAGTGGGACTGAAGTGACCTACACCTACAAAAACACAGGAGTCTTCCTGGTCACAGTGACCGTCTCCAACAATGTCTCTTTCAACAACGACACGGCGTTTGTGGAGGTCCAGGAGCCAGTTGGGGTAGCAAAGATTGAGTATAACGGGACAGATGTTCTGGAGCTGAACCAGATCTACCTGTTCTCTGCCAGCATGAATGGAACCAAAGTGAGTTACTGCTGGGACTTTGGGGATGGCACTGTCCAGCCTGGCCAAGTGGCCACCCACTCCTACAACAGCACAGGCCACTACAGCATTACAGTGATGGGGCAGAACGATGTGAGTTCCAACGAGACCACCATCGACGTCACTGTGAAACGGCGGCTCTTTGGCCTGACCGTCAACGCCAGCAGGACAGTGGTGCCACTGAATGGGTCGGTGAGCTTTGTAGCCACCCTGGTGGCTGGCACTGCCATCCGCTACTCGTGGATCCTCTGCGATCGCTGCACTCCCATCCAAGGCTCCTCCACCATTTCTTACACCTTCCGCTCTGTGGGCACATTCAACGTCATCGTCACGGCCGAGAACAAGATCAGCTCGCTGCAGGACAGCATCTACGTCTATGTCCTGGAGCAGATTGAGGGCCTGCAGGTGGCCAGCACTGACCTGGTGGAGGACATGTATTTCCCAACTAACAAAACACTCAATTTGCAGGCCGTGGTGAGAGAGGGCACAAACATCTCCTACAACTGGGTGGTCCAGCGGGACGGCAATGCTGTGCAGACCTTCACTGGGAAAACCTTCCCCTTGAGCATCCTGGAAGCTGGGAACTACACTGTCTACCTGAAGGCCACCAACATGCTGGGCTGTGACACTGCTAACAGGACACTGGAGTTCATTGAAAGCCTTGGTGTCCTAAAGCCCTATGCCTTCCCCAACCCAGCTGCTATTAATGCCTCTGTGAACATAAGTGCCACCATAACCAGCGGCACTGGCGTCACGTACGTGTGGTACCTGGAGGATGGCTCCTCTCCTGTCACCTCTGAACCCTTTATTATACACTCCTTCCAAAGCTCTGGGATGATTGAGGTCATCGTTGGAGCAGAAAACAAGCTGAATTCAACCAATGCCACTGTTTCTGTCTGTGTGGAGGAGGTCATCGAGGGGCTGAGTATAGGGACAGCAGAGCTGGACTGTAGGTACGTCTCCTCAGGCTCCACGGTGGTCTTTGAGGGGGAGCTGCAGAGGGGGACTGAAGTGACCTGGCTGTGGCAGGTGCCAAATGGCACAGTGAGTGGCCAGTCCGTGGCAGTCACGTTCCCCACGGCAGGGTTGTACACGGTCCATCTGAACGCGTCCAACGACGTCAGCTGGGCTCTGGCCAGCAGGAACATCTCGGTGCTGGACAGGATTCAAGGTCTGGAAGTTGTCGCCAGCAAGAAGGTGGTGGAGCCGGGGGAACAGGTCACCTTTGAGATCAGGATGCTGTCAGGTACCTCTGTGAGTTACCTGGTGAGCATTAGTGGGGACTACTCCGTGGTGCTCAACGCCTCCAGGTACAGCCATGAGTTCACCAAGAGCGGCGATTATCTGGTGACCGTGACCGTGCAGAACCAGATCAGCATCGCCCACGCCCAGGTGCTCATCTCTGTCCTGGAGCCCATCCAGGACGTCAGGCTCCTGAACTGCTGCGAGGAGGGCATTCCCACGGGCACGGAGAAGAGCTTCAGTGCCCACGTGGGCAGTGGCTCCCGCGTGTCCTTCTCCTGGCAGTTCTGCCTGTGGAAGGAGCGAGGCCGGTCTGTGGTTGCTGCGTCAGGAGAAAGAGTTTCCTATGCTCCAGAAGCTGCAGGGCTGCTGGAGATCCACCTCACTGCCTTCAATGACTTGGGAAGTGTCAACATCACCAGAACCATCCAGGTGCAGGACCCCATAGTCCAGGTGTCCCTCAGTGCCACCAATGCCTTTGTCAACAGGACGGCACTGTTTGAAGCCGTGGTGGTGCCCAGCAGCAGGAGCGTTGAGTTCTTGTGGAGCTTTGGGGATGGCTCTTCCACTCAAACCACCAGGGCCGCAGTGGCCAACTATTCTTACCTGAGCCCGGGGGATTACCTGGTGGAGGTGAATGCCACCAATCTCATCAGCTTCTTCATAGCCCAGCTCACTGTCACCGTCAAAGTCCTGGAGTGCGAGGAGCCCGAGGTGGAGTTGGCCCTGCCGCCGCAGGTGGTTATGAAGAGATCCCAGAGAAACTACCTGGAGGCGCAGATTGACCTCCGAGGGTGCATCAAGTACCAGACTGAGCACCTGTGGGAGATCTACCGAGCACCCAGCTGCATGAACTTGGACGACTCCAGCAGGATCCGGCTGCCGAACGTCGACGTGAACAGGCCCCAGCTGGTTATCCCAAAGCTCGGCCTGGAAGTTGGGAACTACTGCTTCATGTTTATTGTCTCCTTTGGAGACACCCCGCTGTCCAAGAGCATCTTTGCCAATGTGACTGTGATCCCGAGCAAGCTGGTCCCAATCATCGATGGGGGGTCATACCGTGTATGGTCCAACACTCAGGACTTAATCCTGGATGGGGAGAAATCCTACGACCCCAACTTGGATGACGGGGAACAGACCCCGTTGTTGTACGAGTGGTCCTGCACATCATCCTCCAAGGTAAGAGCAGCCTTGCCCAGCTAGAGTGACCATTTGGGAGCTCCAACTCCACCACAAACATGTCCGGGGTGAAACGGTGTCGGGGGAAGCTTTTGTGAGCACCTGTAACAGAGCTGCTCTGGGAGGAGGGTTGCAAAGGTTCGGTTCCCAGCTCAGGATGATGATACAGAAATTGGTGTGAGGTGTGGCGCAGTGCAGTGCCCGTGGGCAGGGCAGAAGGGCTGGCTCTGGGAGGGAGGCATGGGCATTGCTGCTTCCCCGGCACTTGGCCTCTGGTCCCCGGTGTCAGTGCTGCTGCTTCCAGGCACTGAGGGTCTTATGGAGCTGCTGATGCAGTCTGGGAGCTCAGGGCTCTGGTCCATCTCCCATTAACAGTTAAATGTCTCTAATGCCATCAGGGGACAAAGGTAGACTTTGGAGAGGTCAAGTGACCACAGCTTGTGGTCGCTAGCAGGTCACTGTGCTCACGTGCTGAAGTGATCTGACCCTGCACCGATGGAAGGGCAAGGGAGAACTGCCTGGCAGATCCCGATGGGAATCCACCTCAGCAGGATTTCTGATTGAATGTGGAACTCTTTTGCTTGCACAATGTCATGTTTTCCAGCTTTGTCTCAAAATAGCAAATTTGAAGAGTGTGGGGATTGGACTTCTTGGTTTAATGTGAGCTTTTTGTGTTGCTTGGCAATGTTTGTAAGGTATTTAATGAAGAATTAATTGCTATAAACTACAAATACGAAACTCAGATGAAATACAGGAGTATTCCAACTACTGTTTACTAACCTGAAGAGCAGGATAATGTGTTTTATTGTCCACACACGCCCTGTTTCTCCCACCCCAGTGGTGGCACTGCACAGCAAGGTCTGTGACAGAGGCTCAGTGTGGACCTGAATGTTTTGGCTGTGGACTAACCCGATGTGCACCCTTACCAAGGAGGGTTTGAAAGTTCTTTTCTCCTTGCAAGCAGAGCTCGGCTGCAGGGTGCTCTCTGAATTTCAGTGCCAAGGAAGGAATTGTCACAATTTCCAAAGCTCTATTAGAGGCAGATGTGGAGTACACGTTCGACCTCACCGTCAGGAAGGAAGGGATGAGTCCCGAGGCCACCAACCAAACCGTACGTACCACACACGGCTGTCACCTTCTCTGCTTGGCACAGCCACCTCTGAGGCAGAGTCATGGGATGGTTGGGCTGGAAGGACCTTAAAAATCACCCAGTGCCACCCTGTGCTGTGGGCAGGGACACTTTCCACCATCCCAGGCTGCTCCAAGCCCTGTCCAGCCTGGCCTTGGACACTGCCAGGGATCCAGCGGCAGCCACAGCTGCTCTGGGCACCCTGTGCCAGGGCCTGCCCGCCCTCACAGGGAAGAATTAGCTCCTTTAGTCCCTTTCCCAAGGAAATTTCTACAGGAGAAAGGAAATTTCCTTTCCTGCTCTTTAGCAGTCCCAGCTCTTCACCTGCCACAGGCTCTGCCCTCATTTTACCCAGAGAGCTTCCTAAGAGCCAGGGCTCAGTTTTGCTGTCAACAATTCCTCTCTTCTCACCTTCCAAGTTCTTTTAGGGGAGGATTTTTTCAGTGCACATTGTTTATGCCCTACGAATCCCAACGCCGAGCGCACCCGCACGGTTCCCGGCAGGAACATCCATCGTGGTGCAGTTGGCAATTGGAGATGGACTCAGGCTGGGAGTGGAAACTCTTACAGCCTGGGTTTGAAACCAGAGCTGCGGGATGAAAAGAAAAAAATTGAAATTGATAGTCTTTCAAGGACATTCCGTACTATCTGGTTTCCATGCAGGAGCACAAAACAATGCTTCCAGTGTCGCAGGAAATCTGCAGATACTGGCGGGATGAGTGGGGCTCCAGCGCAGTGCTGGGGAATATTTATCCCCTTTTAAGAATCTGCCATGTTAAACAATGTCTTCATTACTGTCTTTGAATTCATAACACTCATTATGCCAGGGCAGAGGGCTCAGTCCAGTGCTGGACAAGCCCATTTCCTCGGGGATTAAAGGAATTTAGCCAGAGCGCGGGAGTCAGAGTTCAACTGCTGTTGTGTCTGAGCCACCAGTGCCTCTAGAGCTCTGCGAGTGCTCGGCCAGGAAGGTGTGGTGGATGTCTGGAGATGTACAGTTGGATTCCAGCTGAAAGCCTGGAACAATGTGCTGCTCCCTGGAAAAGGTGGTTCTTCCATCCCCACCTGGCAGTGCAAGCAGGGTTTGCTGGGAGTTCAGCACCAGGGACCAGAAGGACATTTCAGAAGTCATTTATGTTATTAAAAAGTTTAAATAAATAAATCCAGAACGACCTAGATCAGTCCAGCTTGGCATTGGGTGGCTCTTGCAAACCAGTGATGGAACTGGGCAGTGTAAGAGCAGAGATGCAGCTTAAATCTGACCCCAAATCCTTTGGGAATCCCTTCCTGCTGTTTCCTAGCACAGACTGGGCTGGTGCAGGGCAATTCCTCCCTGCAGCACCAGGTGCTGGGGTGTGTCCTTACTTGTTAGGTGTCTGTGTTTTGGTGTCAGACCTTCTGATGGAGCCTCTACCCTTCCCAGGTGTTCATCAAGAGGGGAGGAGTCCCTATTGTGTCCCTGGAGTGTGTTTCCTGCAAGGCTCAGTCTGTCTACGAGGTCAGCAAGAGCTCCTACGTGTACCTGGAGGGCACCTGCCAGAACTGTCACAACGACTCCAAGCTTGGGGTAAAGTCACAAGGCTTTGCTTCACCTCTGGGGGGCTCTGGGAGAAGGGGCAGGCAGAGGGGTCAGGGTGGAAAGGGAAAGAGAAGTGAAGTCCTGGACCTAGATTGTCTTAGAGACCAGGAGGGGAAGCAGTCCCTGGCCACAGGCAGCAGCAGGTGGGTCTGGCTGAGTCCTTGTGGGGTCATTTATATGCCAAAGCCATGAGTGACCAGGTCTTTCCACACAAAAGACACGTTGGTTTTTGGTTTTTTTTTTCCCTATAATAGATCTGTAAAGTGTTTTTTCTCCCTGCTGGTTGGCATTTTGCCCATTATTCTGGTGGTTCAAGCAGAGGTGGTTCAGTCTCTCCTCTTGTGCCCACCTCTAATTCCAGCTTCCACTGCAGCCTGTGGAGTGAAGCAGCTCTCAGGACTGGAAGTCCTGTTGCTCCCAGCATGTCCTTGCCTGGCATTTTCTGCCTGCTTATCTCACTGTTTCTCCTGTTATCACAACTGTAGGTTTGTGCTATTAACAGTAACCACCCAGGCCATGTTCAGCTCGCAGCACATAAAACACGGTATCCCATGGAGACTCCACCAGTCCTTCATTTATTTCCTGTGTTTTGTACTCTGTATTATGAAATATTCTTTTGGAAGGTGATGTAACTCCAGAAACTAAAGTAGATCTCACAGTGGAAATATTCCCACCAGACATTTTGGAAAGGCTCCAGTTCTTGTTGCTGTAGCGCACAAGACGAAAGCCGAATTATCAACTGCAAATTTGGCAGACGCTCCCACTAGAAATCTGTTACTTTTTATAAAAGACTCAATCTGAAAACATTTTAAGGACATAACTTCAGCTTCAAACCGAACCTCTCGTGTCTCTCCCCCATCCATCCCTGCAGAGGTGGGCAGCTCACAGCTTTAAGAACAAGTCCCTCGTCCTGGACAAAACAACCACGTCCACCGGCGACACGGGGATGAACCTGGTGCTGAGGCCAGGAGCCCTGAGGGATGGCGAGGGCTACACCTTCACCCTGCACATCACAGACCTCACCACGGGGGAGGAGGGCTTCGCCTCCATCGACCTGCTGCCCAACCAGCCCCCCGTGGGGGGGTCCTGCCGCCTGTCCCCCGAGGGACCCCTCAGGGCTCTGGTGACCAAGGTGCACTTCGAGTGTGCAGGTGAGAGCACCTGCCAGCCCCCCTGCTCCTCATTACCAGCTGCTCTTCCCACAGGTGTTCCCTTCACCCCAAACTCCTGCCCCGGGGCGCTGCTGGCCAGGGCTGGGCTCGGCAGTGGTTTGGACCACGAGCAGCTTTGTGTGCCCGAGTTGTGGAGCCCCCAAACTCCCCACAGCGGGCAGGCAGTTTAAAAATTCCTAACTCACGTAGGTGAGTGGTGATATCCAGGCCAGGCCAGTTCTTGTGGAAGGGACCGGTCATTTCAGTGCAGGAAAAAGAAGATGGTGCCCAAAACTGAGTCACAGTATGTGGGAAGAATCAAAAGACAAAGCAGTGGGGCCGTCTCTGCTGTGTGGGCTGGATGTTCCCACCAGAGCCACCTTCCCAACCAGCTGCAGAGACAGCAACAGTGAGCCCAGCTTTGGAAAAGTGGCCTGGCCGATGTCCCGTAGCCTTGTGCCAAGGACTAAGTGCCTCTGGAAACCAGATTTCCCCAAATGATCGGTGTTGGAGATTAGAGCTGTTTGTGCACAGTGCCGGGAAGCCACGCTGGGAGGGGATGAGCCCTGCTGCTTCCAGGGGGCTGGGCACCAAACTGGGGGAGCAGCAGAAACGTGTTCAGGGTCATGGGGTTCTAACTTTGGTATGTTTTGAGCTATCCAGAATAATGCTGGAATCAATTCCTCTTTGGAATGGTGAGAATTTCAGCTCTTAGTGGTTGTTTTTAAGCTGAAGTGACAGACACGGGACACAGCAGCAATGCCAGCACCTTCACTGGGGCTCACTGGCAAACACACAGTGAATTTCCCAGGTGCCCAGCTCCCATCAAACTCCCCATAATTCCTGGGAGCTCCAGGGAAACCTTTGTGCAGGTTTTATCCTGGACCCAGTTGTTCCTGAGGTGCTGAGCTGCCGGAGGGCTGAGCCTCTGTCTAAAGTCAGGCCTTGCAGGGCTTGTAGAGAAGCTGTGGCTTTTGTCAGTGCTGTTCCCAGTCCCAGCAGAGTTATTCCCCTTTTTTATTTTGATCATGAATTTTTCATGATCCCTTTAAATGTTACAGAACCCAAACACCCAAGGAGAAACCCCTAAACATCACAAAAATTCAGAGAGAACGAAGACACCCATCCAGCCTGATGGAGTCCTTGAGCTGTCCTCATTCTGGGGACAATCTGCCAGAGCAGGGCACCCTTGCTGGGACAGCAGCAAGGGCAGGTCCGTAGAACCATCAGGGAATCCTGGAATGGTTTGGAGTGGTCTTTAAAGACCATCTTGTCCCATGCTGGGGACACCTCCCACTAGTCCAGGTCGCTCCAAACCCCATGCGTGCCGCAGGGCTGAGCAGGACGGGACTCCCAGGGAGGGCAGGGGCAGGGGCAGGGGCAGCTCCTTTGGGGCGCTGTCTGCAGCTCCCCACGGCCCTCTCAGAGCCCGCTGGGCTTTCCTTGCAGGCTGGCGGGACACGGAGGACGCGGAGGGGCCGCTGGTGTTCATCCTGCTGGCCTCGCGCCACCGGCCCGGCCACTTCCACGAGTTCTGCGTGTACAAGGGCAGCCGGGCCGAGCACGGCGCCTTCCTGCCCCCCGGCTTCCACGAGAGCGGCTTCCAGGTGTCCGTGGCCGTGCTGGTGCAGGACCAGCTGGGCGCCACCGTGGTGGCCGTGAACCGGTAAGAGGCCGCCGGGCTGGCCCTCAGCCCCGTGCCCAGCCCCAGCTCCCCAGTGCCAGGCTCGTGGCGGGTCCCTGTCCTGATCCTGGCTGAAGGGATTGCCTCCTGGAAGAGGCTGTTGGCAGGAAAGGGAGGGGAGGCTCGGCAGAAGTGCACACAGGGAATTCTGGGCTCCGTGGAGCGTTGCTTGAGGGGGAGGCTCTCCTGGGAGCTCACTGCTTTCGTAGAATCGTGGATTTGTTAAGTAGGAAAAGACTCCTGGGATCGTGGGCTGGGCCAGAGAGGAGCCAGGCTGCAGGGCCGTGGTGTTTCTCCTGCAAATGGGGCTCCAGGGCAGCAGCAGCAGTGCTGCCTTTGTGGGTCACCCACCTGCCTCCCCTCCTGTCCCTTCCCAGCCCAGCCTGCACTTCACCCAAATCCCTCTCTCCTTGCAGTTCCATGGAAATCGGCCTCCCCGAGGGCTTCCCCAGCCTCTCCCACTGGCTCTACAATCAGACTGACACCGTGCTCCAGGGCTTGGTGAAACAAGGGGACCCTCAGCAGGTCATTGAGTACTCCCTGGCCCTCATCACCATCTTAAATGAGGTAACACAGCTTGTTCTGCCCAAGAGGGGCCTCCAGAAGTCCTTGCATTCACCGGGAGAATTTTTGGGCCGGATTTTGTGCAATGATCTCTATAGGCAGGGCAGGAATTTGGGGCTATATTCCTATTTCCCTGCCCAGGAAGAGGCTGCTGTACACCTGGAAGCCAGGCAGGGATGATCCCCCTGGGCACAGGCACCCTGCTTAGGTGGATAAGGACTGCACTCCAGGTACTAGTTAGCTGAGTGCCAGGCTGTTTGGATAATTGCTTGGAGAGCAGAAGTGACATTGAGGGAGTTCTGCTGGAAAACCAGCTCATTAGATCCCTCTGGGGAGAAGCAGAGGCAGGAGATGTGGAGTGCAGGGAGCAGGTGACTCCAGCTCAGCTCAGCAGCCTCTGAAACCGCTCTTCACTCTGTTATTCTCACTCCACCTTCCTCAACTCCTCCTGTTTTGTTTTCCACCCCCAGTACGAGCGATCCGTGCTGCTGGAGCCTGAGGCTGGGCAGGAATTCGAGCTCCGGACCTGGACTCGCAACAACATCACGGAGACGCTGAACTCGCTGAAGGTGAACACGGTGGATGACATCCAGCAGATCTCAGCTGCCCTGGCACAGTGCACGGTACGGCCCCTCCCCACCTCTGAGCCTGCAGGTGCAGCCCCTCGGTCCTGCCTGTGCTGGCCTGGCTCTCTGCACACACACAGCGGGCAGGTGGCACTGTCCACCCCATCAGGGTCTCTGTGGTGACGTCCTGGGCGCTGCCAGCTCTGCCCCTGGCAGCTCTGTGCTGCTCCTCTGGTGCCTGCCCTGGCTGGCAGCTGCAGGAGAGGCCTCCACAGGCTGGAGAATTGGAGAGCCATGGAATGGTTTGGGGTGGAAGGGACCCTAAACCCCACCCAGTGCCAGCCCTGCCATGGCAGGGACACCTTCCACTGTCCCAGGCTGCTCCAAGCCCTGTCCAGCCTGGCCTTGGGCACTGCCAGGGATCCAGGGACAGCCACAGCTGCTCTGGGCACCTGTGCCAGGGCCTGCCCACCCTGCCAGGGAACAATTCCTTCCCAATATCCAGTCTGATCTACCCTCTTTCATAAAGCCATTTCCCATTGTCCTGTCCCTCCATCCCTTGTCCCAAGCCCTTCTCCAGCTCTCCTGGAGCCTTGAGGCACTGGAAGGGGCTCTGAGGTCTCCTCAGAGCCTTCTCTTTTCCAGGCTGGACACCCCCAGCTCTCCCAGAGCCGAGGGGCTCCAGAAACCCTGAAATAAATTGCTGGGGGAGTCACAGAATCTGTGAGGACAGGCTGGGCTCCCATCAGGAGTAAAACAAGTAGAGCTGCTTTGGGCCAGGGGCCAGGGCCCGGATCTGATGCTCCTCCCAGCCCTGTTTCTGCCCTACAAGATGAGGAACCCCTCTCTGCTCTGCTCTGCTGCTCACTGGGAGCACCGAGATCCTGGCAGTGTGCAGCACCAGTTCCAGTGCTGGGGCTGGTGCCTGGTGGATTTAGGAGAGAAGAGAGCCCAGCTGGGTAATGCACTTGTGCCTTGGTGCTCAGCCAGGCTGCTCTGGCTCCCCCTCCTTCCCTGCCTAGTCTTTGCTTTGGGGACTGGTCAGGTTCCTTGGCCCTGGCTGTGCTTTCCCTGCAGCCAGGTCAGTGGTGGGCAGCACTGCATCCCACCCACAGGCTCCTGAGCTGCTCCCTTCCCTGCTTCTGAGCCTGCAAACCTCAAAACCCCCTTCTTTCTGTTCCCCTCTGCCTGGGGGTTTGGGGTTGAGCACATCCCATTCCATGCTGGAGCAGTTTGTTTCTGTCTCTCCCACCTCCTCCTGCCTCGTGACTTGATTTTGCTGTGGGAGCTCAGGTCTAGAAATAGAATTTTTATTCCATGGGGAAAGCTGAAATTCCAGGATTACTTTGTGCTCTGGGCTGGAATGAAAAGCTTAGGAAAACAGTACTCCAGAAATTCCCAAGTGTCTGAGACAAGTGGAGTTCACACATTCCTTTCCTGCACAAGTGTCCATCAGGGCTGATGCATTTTTGATTTTGCCTACAAGGGAGAGGAAAAATCAGAATTAGTTTCTCCTGGAGGGATAAAAAAAGAATCTTGAACTTCTTGGTCGATTCTCCTCCCTAAGTAGGAGCTGCCCTTGGGTGGTTCCTCCCCATAACCCAGTCTTCCCCACCTCCCTGATTCCTGACTCCGATTCACACAGTCTGTCCTGGCTTCTCAGAGCTTGCAAATAAAGCAGAAAAGGGGGAATTCAAGACCTGCAGATGCTGTTTTGATTCTTCACCAAAACATATGGTGAATCACGGCTGAATCCTATGATGATTAAAAGAAAAAAAGATGAATAAGAGCGAGGAACGGGGTTGTAACAGCTTCCATGTGTTCCTCAGTCCCTCCCATCCAGCCCTGGAGAGTGCAGGAAGCTCCAGGCCATGGCTGGAACATTCTGTTTCTTGGACACATCTGGGAGCAGAGGGAGGGACATCCATCATGCCTGAGTGGCAGGATTCCTCCCACAGCCTTCAGGAGGATTTGGACGCCGAAATGGATTCAGATGGGGCTAAATCCTGCTTCCACTGGAGGTCGTGGAGTGGATGGAGGAATCCCATCCAGCTCGTCCTGGTTGGTTGCTGTGTGTGGTCCCAGAGGGGAGGTGTGCCTGGTCTTTACGAGTGCACACCAGGGAACATGAATTTAGAATCACAGAATCCTGGAATGGCTTGGGTTGGAAGGACCAGGTTGCTCCAAGCCATGTCCAACCTGGCCTTGAACATTTCCAGGGACGCAGCAGCCACAGCTTCTCTGGGCGACAATTTCCTCCCTTTATTCCTCTTCCCAACCCAAAAGCATCCTCTGCCAGGCATCCTCTGCCTGCCTGTACACTGGCACTTTGGGAATGTCATGGGAGGGAGATGGAAGAGCCTTGGAGCCACCGACAAGGTGCTGGCCACCGTCAGTGTGAGCAGGGCAGCCTCTGCTGGCCCCTCCCCAGGGCACTTCCAGAGGGAAAGGTCTCCTGAGGACAGAGCCAGCTGGGCTTTCCCTGGGCTGTTCCTGCTCTGTCAGACCCTGGTCCCTTTGCAGGTGGTGAGCAAGGAGCTGGTGTGCAAGTCATGCCTGACAAGGACCCTGAGCAAGCTGGAGACCATGATGACCATTCTGCAAGGGGAGACCACCCAGGGCACGGTGACACCGACCGGCATCGCCGACAACATCCTCAACATCACAGGTGACCCTTGTCCTGTGGGTGGGGACAGGGGACAGGGGACAGGGGACAGGCTCAGGGGCAGGAGCAGGCTGAGGGGAGCTTTCAGGCTCCTTCCTCTGCCATCTGGGCTTCGGCCCAAATTTTCTGGAAGTTGCATCTGCCATTTGGAGTGTGGCATCCCAGCCCTCTCTGCTCCCTGTGCTTTTCCCAGGGTTGTCCTGGCTTTGGCAGCTGCTCTGTGGACATTTACATCTGACAGTTGTTAGTATAACTCACTAATACTCCTAATAAGCTCACTAATACTCCAGGGGATTCTCTTTTTAGTAAACAATGAGTAACAGCTATGGCTTCCAGATGCTTGTCTTCCTGGTTGGAGTCCAAGGAGGCTGTCAAACCTCACTGGGGCATCTGGGAGCACTGTGTGGAAATTCCCACCTGGGTGACCTGGGGGGAAGCAGAGACACCTTCTCTGCACCCCTTGTTACCTCTGCACTCCTTTCTGAGTGTTGTGCACTTTATAGTGCAAAAGCTTAGGAACATGTTTTTGTTTTATCTGTTCCCTCCCCGTTTCCTGAGCTGTGGTTCTCTTCACTACACGGGAGGGAAATCAAATGTGCTGTGATTAAGTATTCCTCACCAAAGCTGGTAGATTAGAGAGGCTGCAGGAACTGCTGACAGCTTTGCTTTTAGCTCTGGGCTATGAACACTCCAGTGGGGAAGGTCATGTGCAGAGGAACAGTGAGAAGACAGCAAGGAAAACCTTGTCTGATTGCGTTGGGAAGGTGTCAGGTGTTCACCTGACTCTAGCAGTTATCCAGGCCCTTTACCACTTCCTCTTCATTTCTCTCCTGGCAGGTGACCTAATCCACCTTGTCAATACAGTTTCACAAGAATCCAAGCCCCAGGAGCTGCTTGCTGATTCCCACAATTTGCTGCTGGCTCCCAAAGCCTACAACCTGTCTTCCAGCCTGATGCGAATCCTCATGAAATCCCGGGTGCTGAACGAAGAGCCCCTCGAGCTGGTGGGAGGAGAAATTAAGGCCACAGGCAAGAGGTCTGACCCCTTTAACCTGCTTTGCTACGAAAACACACCAAACTGCCAGTTCTCCATCCCCCAGGCCTTCAACTCCACCCTTTCCAACCTGACGGATGTCATCCAAGTCATGTTCCAAGTGGACTCCAACCCTTTCCCTTTTGGCTACATCAGCAACTACACCGTGTCCACCAAGGTGGCCTCCATGGAGTTCCAGACACACAACGGGGTGCAGATCCCCATCGGGAGCCTGGACTCTGAAAAAGCCATCACTGTGATGGTCTCAAACAGCACAGAGCCCGAAAATCTCGTGGCTGGCACTGAAGTCATCGAGGCAAGAACGTCTGTGAACCTGATTGTGATCATGGAGAGCAACAACAGGGAAGCAGGACTGCACTTTCAGCTCACCTACAGAGTCCTCAATGGTAGGGCTGACAAATCCATCTCTTTGTTAGTCCTTCCTGTGGGAGAGGAGGGCTGGGTGTGAGGGATAACCAGTGTGGGAAGGGATGCTGGGTGGCAGCAGCGGGTTCCACACTGCATGGTCGAGGTTCTGGCTGTGCTGGACAATCTCCATGCCCAGTGTCATCCTTGCTTGTGGGTTCTGGCCCTGAGAAGCCTTTTGCTTTTCCTAGCCCTTCTGTTGAGCCACATTAGCCCTGGAAGGCATTGTCCAGTCCCTCTCCCTGGCGGGCCCATTGGTACCCAGTGCTCAGGCATCCTCTGAGGAGCACAGTCTGGAGAAGCATCTCCCACAGCTCTCTGCATTCCTTCTTCCCTGAGCCCCAGTGCTGACAGCAGACCTGTGGTTGAGCCTGCCAGGGGTTTTTAAAGCCCTTTCTGTTCCTTCCCCTCCCCACAGAGCATTACCTGGCCAGCGAGCCCGAGCCCTTCATCATGGCCTATCTCCATCATGAGCCCGAGCCCAACGAGCACAACTGCTCTGCCTCCAAGAGAATCAGCCTGGACGCCCTGGCTGGAAGTGACCACAAGCTCTACACCTTCTTCACCTCACCCAGGTAAGAGAAGCCTCCCTGGTAGTCCCTGTCAGCCTCAGGCTGTGCTGTGGATGCGTGTGGGGGGTGCTCAGGTGGTCTGTGGAGCCCCTGAGTACCTGCACAGCCGAAGGGTGTAAATTACACCACGTTCACTGGGCTTTTCCTCCTTTTTGAGTGCATCCCTGCCCTTGTGGCTGGAAGCTTTCCATGGGCACACTCCACCGGAACGGGGCTGGAGTCCCTTGAGGAGGCAGGGGAGTCATCTCCTTGCTCTTTCCCTTCTCCAGAACGGACGACCCCATCCAGAAATACTACCTGAACATCACCAACCACTTCAGCTGGTCGGCAGTGGAGGTGACCCTGGGGCTGTACACGTCCCTGTGCCAGTACTTCAGCGAGCAGGAGAAGCGCTGGAAGACAGAAGGAATTGTCCCCCTGGAGGAGACCAGGCCAGACCAGGCCGTGTGCTTGACCCAGCACCTCACAGCCTTTGGGGCCAGCCTGTTTGTGCCCCCAAACTCTGTCCAGTTCATCTTTCCCGTGAGTACAACAAAGCAGAGGCTGTGCAGTGCTGTCACACATAGAACGGGTTGTTGTCACCTGGAGCAAAGCCATAGGCTCCTGTTGGTCTCATGTCCAAGCTGGCACCAGCACAGGCATCTGGGAGCCTTTGGGAGGTGCAGATGGGCACAGCTCAGGGGAAGCTGTGTCCCCTGGTTGGGAATCCTGGCTGGAAACAGACCTTTGCAGATGGCTTTAGTCCGTAGGCTGGACACCTTGCACTGTGTCTACATCTGAGGGAGATGCCAAAGGTTCCTCCCAGCTGTCACCCAGCACTGTTTGATCCCAGGGAGTCGCACCTGCCAGCTGCTCCCTGCTTCCCAGGGGCCTCCAGCTCTTCCTGGCTGTGTCGCTGTGACGTGAGCAGGAGCAGGGAGCTCCTGGCAGCTGCTGCTGCCGGCTCTGCGGGGCCACGGCTGTGAGCGGGGCCACGGCTGGGAGGGAGGCAGGGAATGGGAACGGGATCCTCCTGGGGTTGCCTTTCAGCACTTTTCTCTTCTCCAGGCTCCAGGCCCAGGGCTGAACTACATCGTGCTGCTGACGTGTGCTGTGTGCTTTGTCACCTACTCGGTGGCCGCGCTGATCGTGCACAAGCTGGACATGATCGACATGAACCGCGTGGGGGTGATCCCCTTCTGCGGCAAGAACGGGATGTACAAATACGAGATCCTGGTGAAAACGGGCTGGGGCAGAGGATCAGGTGAGCCCACAGCCTGCTCCCGTGCCTGGTTCCCGGGGGGACACCTGTAGCTCACCTGAGGTCCCGCGTGCTGAGGGCTCGTCACGCTCTGAATGCTCCCTGCAGGGCCCAGAGCTGAGCTGCAGCTTCAGTCCAGGGCTTCCCACAGCTTTCCCAGGTTTTATCGTGCGATGATGGGGCAGGTCAAGGGAATGGTTTGGGTTGGAAGGTTCCTCAAAAACCGTCTGGTTCCAAACTCCTGACATGGGCAGGGACACCTTCCACTAAGCCAGGCTGCTCCCCCACTCGCTGTTGTGGTGGGACAAACAATTGCTGCTGGAAGGAACCACCCAGGAGAGAAATTCCCCCATCCTGCCTTCCTTGACTGGGCTGTGGTTGCAGAGGGAGAGGTGTTCCTCACTTCTGACCCTCTCCTGCCCAGCTGGCCCTTTGGCTCCTTATGCTGTCCTCCAGGATCCATCACTTCGTTCCGAATCCTTCCCAACAGCAGGCAGGCACAAAGTTGGGCTTCTCCTCACGGGCTGGGTTTGTGGATAGAGCTGTCACAGGCAGGGCTGGGGAACAGCTGCACCTCGGGTGGCCTTCCCTGAGAGAGCCCCTTCCTTCCCTGCAGGCACCACGGCCCACGTGGGCATCGCCCTGTACGGGGTGGACAACAAAAGTGGCCACAGACACCTGGATGGGGACAACGCCTTCCACCGCAACAGCCTGGACGTGTTCCAGATCGCCACCGAGCGCAGCCTGGGCAGCGTCTGGCGCATCCGCATCTGGCACGACAACAAAGGTGGGACACGGAGGGGCCACGTGCTGGCCCTGCACAGGGCGAGCTGGCCCGTGGTGACCGCTGGATCGGGGGGACATTGCAGGGGGACATGGAGTCTCCCTCAGAGACTGGCCAGGTGCCACCCCAGACACAGAGAATGCAATGTGCCATGCACCGTGGCCAAAAATGTCACCCCAGACACTGAGGATGCAATGTGCTGTTCACTGTGACCATAAATGTCACCCCAGACACTGAGGATGCAATGTGCCATGCACCGTGACCATAAATGTCACCCCAGACACTGAGGATGCAATGTGCCATGCACCGTGGCCAAAAAGGTCACACCAGACACTGAGGATGCAATGTGCCATGCACTGTGACCATAAATGTCACCCCAGACACTGAGGATGCAATGTCCCATGCACCGTGGCCAAAAAGGTCACACCAGACACTGAGGATGCAATGTGCCATGCACTGTGACCATAAATGCCACCCCAGACACTGAGGATGCAATGTGCTGTGCACTGTGACCATAAATGTCACCCCAGACACTGAGGATGCAATGTCCCATGCACTGTGACCATAAATGTCACCCCAGACACTGAGGATGCAATGTGCCATGCACCGTGACCATAAATGTCACCCCAGACACTGAGGATGCAATGTGCCATGCACCGTGGCCAAAAATGTCACCCCAGACACTGAGGATGCAATGTGCCATGCACTGTGACCATAAATGTCACCCCAGACACTGAGGATGCAATGTGCCATGCACCGTGACCATAAATGTCACCCCAGACACTGAGGATGCAATGTGCTGTGCACTGTGACCATAAATGTCACCCCAGACACTGAGGATGCAATGTGCTGTGCACTGTGACCAAAAATGTCACCCCAGACACTGAGGATGCAATGTGCTGTGCACCGTGACCATAAATGTCACCCCAGACACTGAGGATGCAATGTCCCATGCACTGTGACCATAAATGTCACCCCAGACACTGAGGATGCAATGTGCCATGCACCGTGACCATAAATGTCACCCCAGACACTGAGGATGCAATGTGCTGTGCACTGTGACCATAAATGTCACCTCAGGGTGAGGTGGCTGTGCCACACTTCCCTGGTGGGTCCTGTGCAGTGCCCCCCGATGACAGTCGTGTCGCTGTCCCACTGACGGTGCTCATGTGGCCCCTCAGCGTCGCGGGCTCACGCAGGGAATGTGTGCCATGAAATCACTGCTTTGTCTCCCCCCGTTCAGGCCTGAGCCCCTCGTGGTACCTGCAGCACGTCATCGTGCGGGACCTGCAGAGCAGCAAGAGCTATTTCTTCCTGGTGAACGACTGGCTGTCGGTGGAGAGCGAGGACAACGATGGCCTGGTGGAGAGGGAGGTGTTTGCTGCCAGTGAGTGCCCCACATCCCCTGGCTCCTTCTCACCCCTGGTGCCTGGGCCCCTCCTTTTCTCCAGGCTGAGCCCCCCCAGCTCCCTCAGCCACTCCTGGTGCTCCAGACCCTTCCCCATCTCTGTTCCCCTCTCTGGACACGCCGCAGCCCCTCCAGATCTTTATTCTTGTGAGCTTCCCAGAACTGAGCCCAGGATTGGAGGTTCCTGCACAAGGAACAGACTCTGCCCTGGGGCACGAGCCAAGTGCCATTGGCCTCTTGCCCAGCTGGGCACAGCTGGGCTCACGTTCAGCCCCTGTTCCTGCCAGACCCTTTTCTGCTGGGCAGCTTTTCCAGCCACTCATCCTCAGAGCTGGAGCACTGCACGGGGAGGGCCCCTGTGGATGGAGTGTGGTTACTCTGGAGCTTCAGCCGGGTCCCCACGGTGGTGCAGCCACCCTGAGTGTGTCACTTTGTCCCCAGGTGAGAGCGAGCTGAGGAGCTTCTGGCGGATCTTCGTGGCGGAGCTGCAGCGCGGGTTCTTCGAGAAGCACGTGTGGCTGTCGCTGTGGGACCGCCCGCCCCGCTCCCGCTTCACCCGCGTCCAGAGGGCCACCTGCTGCTGCCTCCTCATCTTCCTCTTCCTCTGCGCCAACGCCGTGTGGTACGGCGTGGTGGGCAACGTCCACCTCAGGTGTGTCCATGGTGTGGTGGGCAGTGTCCACCTCAGGTGTGTTTGGTGTGGTGGGCAGTGTCCATCTCAGGTGTGTCCATGGTGTGGTGGGCCGTGTCCATCTCAGGTGTGTCCATGGTGTGGTGGGCAGTGTCCATCTCAGGTGTGTTTGGTGTGGTGGGCAGTGTCCATCTCAAGTGTGTTTGGTGTGGTGGGCAGTGTCCACCTCAGCTGTGTCCATGGTGTGGTGGGCAGTGTCCATCTCAGGTGTGTTTGGTGTGGTGGGCAGTGTCCAACTCAGGTGTGTTTGGTGTGGTGGGCAGTGTCCACCTCAGCTGTGTCCATGCTGTGGTGGGCAGTGTCCATCTCAGGTGTGTCCATGCTGTGGTGGGCAGTGTCCACCTCAGCTGTGTCCATGCTGTGGTGGGCAGTGTCCATCTCAGGTGTGTCCATGGTGTGGTGGGCAGTGTCCATCTCAGGTGTGTCCATGGTGTGGTGGGCAGTGTCCATCTCAGGTGTGTTTGGTGTGGTGGGCAGTGTCCATCTCAGGTGTGTCCATGCTGTGGTGGGCAGTGTCCATCTCAGGTGTGTCCATGGTGTGGTGGGCAGTGTCCATCTCAGGTGTGTCCATGGTGTGGTGGGCAGTGTCCACCTCAGGTGTGTTTGGTGTGGTGGGCAGTGTCCACCTCAGGTGTGTCCATGGTGTGGTGGACAGTGTCCATCTCAGGTGTGTCCATGGTGTGGTGGGCAGTGTCCATCTCAGGTGTGTCCATGGTGTGGTGGGCAGTGTCCACCTCAGGTGTGTCCATGGTGTGGTGGGCAGTGTCCACCTCAGGTGTGTCCATGGTGTGGTGGGCAGTGTCCACCTCAGGTGTGTCCATGCTGTGGTGGGCAGTGTCCATCTCAGGTGTGTTTGGTGTGGTGGACAGTGTCCATCTCAGGTGTGTAAAGGGCAGTGTCCATCTCAGGTGTGTCCATGCTGTGGTGGGCCGTGTCCATCTCAGGTGTGTCCATGGTGTGGTGGGCAGTGTCCATCTCAGGTGTTTCCATGCTGTGGTGGGCAGTGTCCACCTCAGGTGTGTCCATGGTGTGGTGGGCAGTGTCCACCTCAGGTGTGTCCCCTACCAGTCCCACCCTGCTCGGGGCCCTCCTGCCTGTCCTGTTGGGTCAGGACACATCTTCCATCTGCTGGGAAGAGCCTCCTTGCTTGTGCCTTGGGTGTGCCCTCCCCATTCTGAGAGTCTGGGACCAGCACATGGATGATGGATGACCAACACCAGCCTGATTTTGGTTTTCAGACCCATTTCCTTCTCTGCACATCTGGAGTTCCTGGTTGTGCACTTCAGTCTGCTGCTTGCTTACCTGGCAACCCCGAATGCTGCTGCTGCCACTTTCTCTGATCCCTCTTGCTTCCCTGCAGCAACGTGGCCGTTTCCAGCCTGATCCCTGTCAGCGTGGACACGGTGGCTGTTGGCCTGGTGTCCAGCGTGGTGGTTTACCCTCTCTACCTGCTCATTTTATTTCTCTTCCGGATGGCTCGTGGCAAGGTAAGGAGCGGGGGGATGGTTGCAGGCTGCTCGGGTGGGTGGGAGGCCACCAGGTTTGCTTTTAGGAGGCAGAATTCTGCCTTTCCTGGGACCTCACTCCTCCAGCTGAGCTCTGCACTTGCCTGGTTGTGCTGCACCAGGGCCAGACCCTTCCCTGGCCTCTGCCCCTCCCTGAGCTCAGATCACTGCTGGCTTCTGCCTAGGCACCAAAAGGCAGATTTTAGAAGCTGTTTAGGCACTTCCTCCCTCAGGATGTCAGCGTGTGTGACAGGCACCCAAATGCCCAAGGCAGGAGCCCAGGAGCTGCTCAGTGGAGCCTCTCTGATGTCTGCCCGGGGCAGAGCTCAGCAGGCTGAGCAGAGCTGTGCTGAGGCAGCTGGGCAGGGATTAGCTGGGGATTTACCGACTAGTTAAGCACAATTAGCAGCCCCAATAAGTATTGCAGCCAGCTGCTTGGGGACTGATGAGCAGCAAATGTGGCTGATGCTGCTGAGAGCACACAGGAAAAGCTTTCAGACTCCTAGCTGAGACAGCCTGGGTGGCCCTGGTTGTGGCAAGTGTGGCTACAGGTGTCTGGGAGGCAGAGGAGGATGGGCATGTGGCTGCTCTCAGTGGCAGTGTCACCTCTGTCCCTCCTGTGTGCCCTGCAGGTCTCCATCAGCCACACAGTGACTCACTCAGACCAGCAGTCCCTGGAGATCGACAACTACCTGGACTCCTCAATCCTTGACAGCTCCTTCCCCACCTTCCCCGGGCTGCAGGCAGAGGTAACTGCTTCCCTCCCCGCAGCTGGGCAGGCTCCTGGAGGTGTGAGCCCCGGGCCAGGAGCAGCTCAGTGACTCCTGATGCTCCCAGCCCGCTGCCCTGACCAGGCACAAGCCTGTGTCATGATCCTGAAACTTTCCTGTTCCCCGCAGGCCTTCTCTGAGCAAACCAAAACAGATCTGTTCCTGGAGGACTCCAAGAGGTGAGTGGCTTTCTGGAGGTGGAGCAAGCAGGACTTCAGTCTGTGCTTTGCTGGGCTTGGCTCCCACAGTTGTTTCCCTCTTCAGTTCTGAGAGGAATAGCAGATTTGTCTTTCCAAACAAGCTGTGGGTCTGCTGGTAGATAAAACTAGCACTGAGAGATAAAAGAAACAATGGGAAGGATTCCACTGATGGATGAATGATAAAAGATATTTGCTTTTACAAATAAACTTTAGGGCTGCTGATAAATTAAATTGGACATTGAAAGATGAAAGAAGCAATGGGGGAAAACCCTAAATTCCATAGGAATTAAAAATTACAAGGGAGGGTTATACATTAGAGGGAAATTTCTGGTATCAGGCATTTTGGGAAGTCTGAACCTCTCAAGTAGCTCAGCCAGAGGGGAAAGAGAGAAGGGAAATGTGGCCGGGAAATTGGGATAAAAAGGAGGCTGTGTCCTCCAAAACTTTGAGAGACCCCAGGGGAATGCCTCATGGCCTCCCCCTTTATTCGAATAAAGTAAAAGAACTCCTCTGTCTCATTTTTGGACATAAACCTCTGATGCTTGTGGGTTAATTTTCCTGACAGTTCCTTTTCTCGTGCTCCCCTGGTTCCTGACCGCCCCCGTTGCCGTTTTCCCACAGCCTGGTGCCGTGGCCCTCCAGCGAGGCCCTGCTCAGCTGGCCAGACCTGCTGAGTGACCCCTCCATCATGGACAACACCATCCAGAAGCTGAAGAGAGGCCGGGCCAGCCGCCACCTGGGGCTCGAGGCCCCGCTGGCCACCGAGGAGGACACCTTGTCCCTTGGGGTTCACCAGGGACAGCCCCGCTACTTCTCGGCCTCAGGTGAGCGGAGGTGGAACAGCAGAGCTGCTGCCATCACCACTGGCTGCACTCTGGAGGGCAGGGGAGGAGGGTTGTGTCTGCTCCGTGGGGATTTTAGTCTGGAAAACCAGAAATCCTGGTGGGCACCAGACGGAGATGGGTGGTCGCACGGTGCCAGCAGAGTGGAGCCAGGACAGGTGTGTTCCCGTGGGAATGCTGCAATCAACCAGCGCTTCCTCACTGGTTGCAAAGCCACAGTGTCTCCCTGAGGCTCTGGAAGTGGCTGGAGAAGGAGAACTTGGCCTTCTGAACCAGCAGTTCTCTGCCCAGCTCTGTGGCCAAGCTGGGATAGACAGGAGCTGGAGGACAGGGAGCAGGGGAGGGCTGTCCCCGGGAGAAGGACGTCTCTGTGACCCCTCTCCTCCTCCTCCTCCTCCTCCTCCTCCCCTGTTCCACCAGGTGGCTGAGCCATGCCCTGGGGTGGTGCTGGGAGCTGGGCTCCTGCCAACGCTGTCTGTGCTCTCTCTTTCCCAGATGAGGATCTGATCCGGCAGATCCTGGCAGATGGAGCCAGCGGCATCTCCCAGGACCTGGGGCCGTACATGAGGGCAGAAACAGATCTGATCTCTGGCCTGTGAGTGTCTGGGGAGCAGAGCCCCACGGGGCCAGAGCCTCCCACCCCCTGCCCTCACCCCCAGCTGAGCTGAGCTGGCTTTGGGATGCTTTCCAGGGTCACTCTGTCCCTGCTGGCCATGACTCCTGCAGCCCCCACAGCCACAGCTCCAGGAGGGCACTGCCACCCTTCCAGGAGCCACCTGGAACCTGCCCTAAAGCCACAGCTGTCTCCAGCAGTTTTGGACTGTGGGCAGAGTGCTGGGATGAGGGCTCCCTTCATGGCACTGATGGGAGGGAGAAGGGGATTCTGCCCAAATCTCTGCAGTGTTACCAAGGCCAGGACACCCTGATGGGCACCCTGACCACCACCCCCAGGGCTGGCAGCCCACCAGCCACTGCAGAGTGGCAGGCCAAGGGAAGGGAGGGACTCTCAGGCCCTGTCCATGAGACACAGAGCAGTGTCTGTGCCTTGGGGACGTGTGTGATGTCCCAGCACTGGTGCTGGCACTGGAATTCAGCCCCCTTGGTGCCAGCCTGCTCAGCACAGAGCCAGCAGTGGCCCAGCTCTCAGCAGGCTCCCCCTGTGCCCGGCAGGTCCAGCGTGTTCGGGGAGAAGGTGGAGACTGTCATGATGCAGAGGCTGAACGACAAAGGGCAGAGCGTGGCACCTCCTCCCAGGGAAGTGAGCAGATCGGCCAAGTCCACCTGGACAGGTACCAGGGCTGTGCCCCCGGGGTGTGTGGGGACAGGGCCCGTCCCACACTACAGCACCTGGAGGCACAGTGGGGTAAATTGGAAATAAAACAGAAAAGGAGCCTTAGGAAGGGCGGCTCCCTGCCTGGGATATCGCTGCTCCTGCCAGCTTCTCTTGGAGCCTGGATCTCAGTAAGCCCTGGGCCAGCACCGGTGCTGTGACAGTCCCTGCAGTGTCCCCTGGCGAGGCGAGGCTCCCTCCTCCCCCAGTTGCTCTGCTCCCCGCACCCTCTGCAGCCACCAGTGGTAGAAATGTGTGGGGTGATCCCTCCAAACTCTCCCAGGGCTGGTGGCGGGCTCTCTGCTGGGCTGAGTGCTGAGCCCAGCCCTTCCTGTGCTCACGGGGACCTGTGCAGTGGTGTTCACACTGCTCTCCCTCCTCCTCCTCCTGCTCCCAGTTGCAGACCAGACGTTCAGGAAGCGCCTGCTCCCGCCCTGGTGCTCCCTCCTGGCTCATGGCATCAGCCTCCTGCTCTTCGCCACCGCCGCGGGCGTCTCCGTGTGGATCGGGGTGGGCTTCTCCTCCAGCGTGGCCCTCATGTGGCTCATCTCAGGGATATTCAGCTTTCTGGCCTCGTTCCTGGTCTGGGAGCCCCTGAAGGTGAGCGTGGCACGAGTGCAGTAGCGCAGACCTGTATGTGGAATTAACTTGTCCAGCTGCTAATCACAGTCATGGAGTTGTTAAGGCTGGAAAAGCCCTTTAAAATTACCAAGTCCATCAGGCACCACCACCATGTTCACCACTAAGCCATGTCCCCAAGTGCCACATCCACGTGGGTTTTGAACACTTGCAGGCATGGCGAATCCACCACTGCCCTGGGCAGCCCCTTCCAGTGCTTGACAACACCTTCCACAAAGAAATCAGGTCAGAGTGGACACTGTGTGCACTGAATGGTCTCTCCCATCCCCTCAGGAAGGGCAGGATGTGCACACCAGAGGCAGGGCTGGTGGCAGGGCTGGTGGCACTGGGTTTTGAAGGTCCAGGTAGGGGCTGTGCTGTGCTGGCTGTGCCCAGGGGCCCACGGGAGCTGCTGCTGCAATGCTGAGGTGGCACAGCTCCCTGCAGGCTCAGCACTCTCCCTGTGCCCCAGGTGCTGCTGGAAGCCCTCTATTTCTCCCTGGTTGCCAAGAGGCTGCACCCAGAGGAGGATGACACCTTGGTGGAGCAGCCCTGCGTGGAACACGTGTCCGAGAGGATCAGCAAGGTCCGGCCCCCGCAGGGATTTGCCCTCTTCCAGGCCAAGGAGGAGGCCAGGAAGGTCAAACTGCTGCACAGGATGCTCAAGGTGGGACATCTGCTGCTGCCTGGTGCCCAGGGCTCAGACACATCTGAGTGTTGACCTTCCCTGTCTGGCTGGGATGCCCCGAGTGCTTGGCTCTAGCTCCTGCCTCAGTTTCTCAATCTCTGGGTCTGATCCTGGTGCATGGCCATGGAAAGCACTGCTCTGCTGCAGGACTGGGATCCAGCCCTTCCATGCAATCCCATTTTTACTCTTTGCTTCCCAGAATTTCCTCATCTACATGATGTTCTTGCTGGTGGTCCTGCTCACCAACTACGGCGACGCCTCCCGCACCAGCCGGGCCTTCCTCCTGCAGAGCTCCATCAAACAGCAGCTGGGCAGCAACGACTTCCTGCTCATCAAGAGGTACCTGCCAGCCCCTGGGGGGGTCAGGGGGGTCGTCTCTTGGGCTTGTGCTCCACAGTCTGTCCCGTTAGAGGTTCCTTGGTGCCCATGTGGAACTGGGCACTGCACAGCAGTGAGCAGGTCCTGTTTGTCTCCGTGGTTCTGCTGCTCCCCCGGAGAGCAGAGGGGCCTCTGGGATTGAGAGGTTTCATTTCTCTGAGGTTTAGTGATTTTCCCGGTGGGAAGGGGCTGTGGGAGCTGATGTTGATCCTTCTGGAGCTGCTCTAAAGCACAAGAGTTTCTCTGTCTCCAGAATTTACAGCCACAAGTTGTAGCCATGAACAGGGTCACTCATGAGAGCCCCCAGAAATGACATCTTGGCCAGAGCCTGCCTTTCCTCGCTCTTCACATGGGTTTAACTGGATTCAATTTTCCCAGCTGATTTTCCACACCCCTGGGAGCTCCCAGCAGCCCAGTCTGGCACTGGGGATCGCTGGGCTGAGGTTGTGTCCCTGCAAAGCCCTGGGCTCTCTGTGCACATCAGTGTGGCTTGCTCGTGCCCCAAAGTCCCTGGAACTTTGACTCGGCAATCTCACCCCTTCCCCCCTGCAGGTCGGATCAGTTCTGGGTGTGGATGTCTCAGGTGTTCCTCCCTTACCTGTACAACAACGGCTCTGGCCAGGAGAGCCACAGCACCACGCTGGGGACAGCCCGGCTGCGGCAGCTCCGCCTGCGGGGAGGTAGGAGGGAGGGCAGGGACGGTGGCGCCGCTGTCACAGTGCGAGGTGCCAGTCCTGGAGGGCTGAAATGGGCAGCTCTGCGTGCAGCTGGGGCTCAGGGGAGGCAGCACGCCTTGGGGAGGCAGTGGTTCTGCTCTGCAGAGATCAGTGGGGCAGTGGATCCTGGAATCCTGGAATGGTTTGGGCTGGGAGGGACCTTAAAGTCCATCCAGGGACACCTTCCACTTCCTGGCCTTGGACACTTCCAGACATCTAGGGGCAGCCACAGCTTCTCTGAGTGCCAGGGCCTCCCCACCCTCCCAGGGAAGATTCCTTCCCAATATCCCATCTGGCCCTGCCCTCTGGCAGGTTGAAGCCAATGATGCATCCAGGGACCAGAGTGCAGGTTCCCAGTTTCCCAGGGCCAGTTGGGATGTCTCTGTTCTCCTCCACTTGTACCCACCTAATCCACTCTGACCTGGAGGCATGGCTGTATAGCGAGTCCTAAATTAGACAGCTGTTTTTATTATTAATATCCATCCTTTTCTGAATCCCTGACTTGTGCCCATTCCTTCACCCTGGTGCACTGGAGGGGATGGGTTTGGAGGGGCTGGGAGGGAAGGTGAGCTCCGTGCTGGCTGTGCTGGGCTCACAGCCTGGTCTCATTGCAGCTGAGTGCCAGCAGAGTGCCCAGGACATCCTGCAGGGCATGGGCAGTGCCCAGAGGAGCTGCACTGACCAGCACAGCTTTGCCACTGCTGACTATGGAGTGGGCTGGGAGAGCACAGCCGGGAATGGAACGGCGGCGTGGGCACACTCAGCACCCGACCTGGCAGGGTAAGGGCTGCCCTGCCTGCTCCCACCCCTGCTCCCACCCCTGCTCCTCCTCCAGGGACCCTTACAGACCTCTCCAAGGTCTTTACAGGTGCCCTGGGTTGTTCCCAGCCCTCACCTCAGCCCCTGAGCCTGGCAAAGGGGGGATCGACACAGAAATTCCGAATGGCCTGAACAGCAGCATCGTGCTGTTCTGGGGGCCCAGGGGGAAGGGGGTTCAACTCTGCTCCTTCCAGGGCACAGACAGCGCAGGGGAACCCAGCACCCCAGATTTCTGCTCAAGGGGGTGACAGGAGGTTGTCCTGCACCCTGGGCAGGACATGAATCACCCTTGGTTTCTTCTCTGGTTTGTCCCCAGAAGCATCATCTCCATGCAGGTGTGGGCCACCACAGGGCTTGGGGCTGTTCTGAGGTTGGGAGCACTGAGGTGGATCGATGCACTCCTGTAATCTGTCTTGTGAAATAAACCCTGAGGGGCAGGATCTGCATCTGCACACTGGATCCTGGCCTGCCACGTGGGAGGGCAGCCAGTGTCCTTCAGCCTCACCCATGGCTCCTCTTCCTCTGCAGGATCTGGTACTGGGGCTACATCTCCTTCTACGACAGCAGCGGCTACGTGCAGGAGCTGGGCCCTTCCCTGGAGGAGAGCCGGGCTCAGCTGGAGTTCCTGCAGCAGCACACGTGGATCGACAACATGTGAGTGTGGCAGGGCCAGAGGGAGTGTCCTGCTGTCACCTGGGCTCCTCAGGGGTGCTGCTGGAGTGTCACAGGGGCACAGCATCCATGTCCCACCCGAGAGTGGCCCCAGAGCCGGTGCTGTCCCGGCCCCTGAGCTGCTGCTGTCCCTCTGCAGGAGCCGGGCAGTGTTTGTGGAGCTGCTGCAGTACAACCCCAGCGTGGACCTGCACGTGGCCCTCACCCTGCGCCTGGAGTTCCCTGGGGCCGGCCAGGCCATCGCCGCTGTCGCCGTCAGCCCCTTCCCCCTGCTGCGGCTCAGCGGGGGGGTCACCCTGCAGCTCCTCATGATGGTCAGTGTGGGGCCTCCCCTGCACCCCGTGCACTCTGCGCGGGGGGCTCTGGGGACCCTCACCCACGCTGGTCACTGTGGACTCCCTGAGGCCACTTGTCCCCACATCTGTCGCCCTGCCTGGGTGTGGTGTCAGCAGAGCCCTCATCCCCTGGGCGCTGCCACCCTGCCACAGGGGCACTGGGTGTGGGCCCTGGGGGCCTTCAGGAGGGCCTGGGGTGCTGCATGAGCGAGGAGGGCAGGGCAGCATGCAGGGGCTGCTCCAGGTGTGCAGTGGCGGAACTTGGCCTGGTTTGGGGGGATTTTGCTGTCCTGGGGTGCTGCAGGGTCCCCCAGTGCAGCACAGCAGTCAGGGCTTGTCCTCTCATCTCCTGGTGACTTCTCCATTCCTCCTCTGCTGGTAATGTCTCCATAACCTCTCCTGTGACCTCTCTGTTCCTACCCCAGGTGTTCCTCATGCTGTTTGTGGTTTACTTCGTGGTGTCGGAGTCTCTGGCCATCAAGAAGGAAGGCAGAGCCTACTTCACCCTGTGGGGCAACTACAGCCAGTGGGTTTTCATCCTGCTCACCACGTGCACCGTGCTGGTGCACCTCAGCCAGGCCACTCTGGCCGACCAGCAGTGGCTCAGGTACCTCAGCAACCGCAGGGGCTTCACCAACTTCTACCAGGTGGCCTTCCTGAGCTCCGTCTTCAGCAGCCTGGCCGCGTCCCTCCTCTTCCTCCTGACCGTGCAGGTACGGGGGGGCTGGGGGAGCAGCACGTGGGTGCTGGGTGCTTTGGCCCCGCTGTGCTTGTCACCCCTGCACAGCCCTGCCAGGGGAGGGGGTGGCAGGGAGGCCACGTGTGTCTCTGCTGGGCACTTTGGGTCTCTGAGGCCTCCGGGCCCTCGATTCTCTTGGGGAGTTCAGCCAAGTGTGGCCGATGGGATGGCTCTCTCTGCAAGCGACCTGCAGGCTGGGGTGTGTGTGCTCTGCTGGGGTTTGGGTTTCTCTTGTGTTTGAGAGACCCTTCCTGGGCTGAGGGCGTGTCTGTAACTCTCTCCTCTCCCCTCCCAGGCTGCCCAGCAGCTGCGCTTTGTCCGGCAGTGGTCAGTGTTTGGAAAGACCTTCCAGAAATCCATGAAGGAGCTGATGGCTGCAGGGGTGGCCTTCGCCCTCCTCCTCCTGGCCTATGCCCAGCTCGGCTTCCTGGTAACCACCCCGTCCCCCTCCCTCACAGAGGGGCTGCTGGTGGTCCTGCTGCCCCTTTTCCCTCACCCTGGCATGACATGAGCAAAGCCCCTGGGTCCCCTGGGCACTCTGTGCCCATCCTGCCACCGGCACCTTTGGCCAGGGTGTGTCCCTGTCCCAGCCCGTTTGCTGGCCACCCCTCAGGGCCCACGTGGGAGGGGATGTTGAAGGTCAGGGGAACGCTTTGCTGCTGCTCCCTTCTCACACATCTCCTCTGTCCCTCCGCAGCTCTTCTCCTCCTCCTCCGAGTCCTTCCGCAGCGTGGGCAGCAGCCTCCTGCTGCTGCTGGCCCTTCTGCGGGGCAGCGCCAGCCTCCGGCCCTGCCTGCCCGAGGCCTCGGGGCTCTACTGCCTCTTCTGCACCTCCTACGTGGTGCTGGAGGTGTGGGTCGTGCTGCGGCTGCTGGCGGCGGTGCTGATCCACAGCTACCGCGAGATGCACTTCGAGCTCTACCGGCCCGCCTTCGAGCCCCAGGACTACGAGATGGTCGAGCTGTTCGTGCGCAGGCTCAAGATGTGGATGGGCTTCAGCAAAGCCAAGGAGGTGAGGCCAGCCTGGGTGAGGCCGGCCTGGGGGCTCTGTGGAGAAGGGGCTCGGTGGCACAGAGCAGCATCCAGCATCCTTAGCCTTTCCCTGCCTCTGGCTGCTTCCTGCAGCCGGGTTCCTCTGGCAGGCGAGGGCTGGAGCAGTGGCCACCCCTGGGGGCCCAAGAGATGAGGCCCAGCTGACGTACAGGCATCAGCTGCCCATTCTCAGCCCCAGAGTTCCCACGTGGCTTTATCTGGGATCCAGCCCATGCCTGTCACACCAGGAATGGCTGGGAGCAGCCCTGGAGCTGTAGGGAGTGTTCCCCGTTCCCAGCTCCTGCCCTAACCCTGCCCCTTTCTCCTCTTCCCTCCCAGTTCCGGCACAAGGTGAGGTTCGAGGGGATGGAGCCGCTGCCCTCCCGAGACTCCAGCGACTCCAAGTCCTTCCGTGGCCCCACTCCCAGCGCCGCCTCCGACAGCTCCAGGACCTCCACGTCCTCCAGCCAGCTGGACGGGCTGAGCCTGGTGCTGAGCGCCCGCGACAGCCTGGAGGTGGACGCTGACATCCAGCGCCTCCTCTCGCTCTTCGAGATGCTGCTGGCGCAGTTCGACCGCGTCAACCAGGTGACGGAGGACGTGTCCCGCATCGAGCACCTGCTCGAGTTCTCCCGCAGCCGCCGCGCCCGCAGGAGGCACCGCGGGCCCGAGGGGGGCCCGGGCCGGGGCTGCCCGGGCAGCTCGGAGCAGGGCCCGTCCCCGGAGGTGCCGGACACGGAGCCGCTGTCCCCGCGCTGTGCCGGGGCCGTGCCCGGCGGCCGGAGTGCGGTGCCCGGCCGGCTGCTGCGGGCCAGCCGCGGGGTCAGCGCGGCCGCGGGCACACCGGGCAAGCCCTGTGCGGCCAGGAGGAAACGGCCCCTGCGGGCCAAGAACCGGGTGCACCCCACGGTCAAGTAACGGGGGTGCGGGAGCGATGCCCTGGCAGGGCTTTGTTGGGCGGGCTGTGCCCGCCCGGAGCTGCCGCGGCGGCTGGGCCGGCCGGGCACGGGGGCTCTCCGGCCACGCTGCTGGCACGGCCACCGGCCCTCCAGAAGTGGCCCCATGGGAGCGTTCCAGTGGTAAAGATGGAAGGGGAGAAGGCCGAGCCTTTCCCCGGGGCATGAGCAGGTGCAGGAGATCCCTGCTGGCTCACAGGGAGCAGCTGGGGGTGTTCAACGCCCCGGCTGCAACCGGCCACAGGTGGGACTGGGCTGGGCACAGGGGGACGGGACAAAGCTCCCCCCCTTCCCTGCTGGCTGTGCCGGATGGAAAAGGGAGAGGAGAGCCCCAGGCCTTGAAGGTTTGGACCAAGTCTTGGATTTTTGTCGACCAGACGCACTGTGGAGGAAAGCGACAGCTTTCGAGAAGGTATTTAACCCACCTTGTTTTTTAAGCATAAATAGATATATAGAGAAATGCTATCTACACCCAGAGCAGTTAATTTCCAGTATTGGCTACTTTTATCCTCCAGAAATTGGTACTATTATTTGTATTTAAAGAAACCCAGTATTTAAAACAAAGGACATTGCAGCGAGCTGGGGACGAGAGACCCCTGGGCTGCCTCAGCCACCTCCCAGCGTGGGGTTCCCGAACTCCCAGCGTGGGATTCCCAACTCCCAGTGTGGGGTTCCCAACGTGCTGGTGTCACGGCGGTCCCCACCCGTCCTGTCCCCCCGCCGTGGCCCCGGGGTGCAGGCGCCGCTGGCTGCTTGGCTTCTCTAACCCAAGGAATGTATTGCCCTAAGTATATGTATGTTTTTTTTGGTTTACTTGTTCCTATGTACTGCCCAGCACTTTAAACAAGGCTTTCCTCGGCTACCAGTGACACGTGCGAGCTAAGAATGGGATAATATATCACAAAAGCAGTATTTTGTTTGTTTAAATCATAAGCTGAAATGGGCAGGGAGGAGGGGAGCGCAGCCCCAGCTCAGGCAGCAGTGCCAGCACCTTCCCTGAGCACAAAGGAGGCAGGTGAAGCCCTGAGGGAGATTTTTTGGGGGTCCCTCCAGCCCTGCCAGCTGGGATTCACCATGTGCTGGGCTACAGCTGCTGGGCTACAGCTGGCCTGTGCCATGGGGCCCCCCAGATCACAGCCTGGGGGTGCCTGAAGCCCCCCCCGGGGGCTGCCTTCCCCTCCTCAGCCCCATTTCACCTTATGGCTATTGTAAGTAATTTATATGGGGTTTGTTTGGTTTTTAAATGTATATATTTTTGTATGTTTGCTATATTTTCATAGCATCGGTACCGTGTTTGAAACGTGTAGATAGGAGACAGAACACTATTGTCAGAGTTATTTAAAGGATGTATTAAGTGCTTCTTCCTGGGAATGTCCCGTGTATATAAGGATTGGGTGTCTGTGTGTGTGTGGTGCGTGTGCTCTCCTGGGCTGGCTCGGGGCAGTGGCCACAGGTGGATGGGGAAAAGCCCTCAGTGGGCTTCTCCGTGTGTTCCAGAAGCTGCTCTGTGCTTTGGACAGGTGAGAGGGTGGAAGGGAAGGCTGAGGGGGGCAGAGCTGCAGGGCAGGGGCCTTGGGTTCAGCAGCCTCTGGTGCTGGTGGGCCTGGAAGCGCCTTCCCAGGGCAGGGAGACTTTTCCAGGTGGAGAGAGGGGGCTCCTAAAGCACTTCCATTGCTCCATCCCCTCCTGAGCCTCCCCTCCAGCCCCCAGCTGTGATGGATCTTGTGAAGGTTTCATGCCAGCATCCATGTGCTCCCTTGGCCATGTGAGTCAGGGTGGCCGCAGGGGGACACTGGCTGCTCTGGGATGCCCTTGGGACAGGTCTAAATTACCTTTGGAAAACTCAGGTGCTGTGCAGGACAGATGTTGTGGAAAGGCTGCAGAGGGATGAGGGCAGGAGAAGACAAGTGAGGTGGTGCTTGGTCAGCATGGAGGTGTTGGAAGAGCAGAGGGCACAGAAAAGTGGAGTGCAGAGGGGAGAAATGCAATCCTGGTAACCAGGATGGGGGGGAAGAGGGCAGAGAGGGGCCCAGAGGGCAGGAGTGGGACAGGGAGGTGCCTGCAGCAGGAGAACCAACAGCTGGAGTCTGAGCCCAGGGCTGGGACCAGGTGCTGGTCAGCTCTGTGCTCAGAAAAAAAACCCTGGTTTGCAAGCCAGAGATAGAAAACTATTTGCCTTGGAATTTTTGTTCCTTTAACTTCCCAGGCAGCACAGCACCAGGCTCAGCTCTGGCACATGTCCATGACTCCTTTTTGGTGACAGGGACAGTGCCAGTGCCATGTTCCCAAAGCAAGGCGGTAAGAGGAACAGTGGTGAGATGTCCCAGAGAGCTGGGATGTCCCCAGGGCTGGAGTCCCTCCAGCTCCAAAGCTCCTTTCCCCACACACCTGCCCTGGCACAAGCCATCTCACCTGTGTGGAGCACCAAGGGTGTAGATCCAGCCACCCCAAGGGCTCTGTGGGAATGTTCAGTGATTGAAATGTCCCAAATGAACCAAGCAGGTCTTGGAAGTCTCTTGAAGAGCCAAAAAGTGCAGTTCCTGATGGTCAGTTCTCAGCTCGAGTATCCTCATTAGAAGAGGTTGGGAGTAGGAGGGAAAGAGCGGCCAGCAGGGCCCCAAATGTTTTTGAGCAGCCATTCCTAAGCTAAGGGGCAGCTGGAACAAAGATGCTCCCCAAATCCATCTGGATTTTTGTTCCCCAGTGCCTGTGCCTTGCCCTGCGTGTGTGTGTGAGTGTGACTCGGTGCGTGTGACTTTACCAAGTGCTCCTCCTGATCCCAGAGGAGCAGAAACAGCATCAGACAACTGCCCTACTTCCCTGAAGTAAGGAGAGCAGCTCTGCCACCCAGAGTTCCTTGAAAAGCCCAGCCCTGCGTGGTGGGCAGCACCCACAGCTTCCAGCACTCACAGTTCTCAGTGCAGCAGCCCCTGTGCCAGCTCCAGCAGTGTCCCAGGGTCCCCTCCATGTCCCAGCTAAAGGCTCCTCTGCAGCCAGAGGGATTCAGTCATGGAGTTACACCCTCACAGCAATAAACTTGACTCAAAGCCCAAAAATCCCCCTGAATGTATATTTTTGTGTCTGTAGTCACTGAGAGATGGTGTCTTATTTATTGCCTTGAATCTCACAGTGATGCATCAGGATCAAGCTGCTTAAATGAAAAATGAGACCCCCATCCATTTGTTCCAAGGGAGAGGGAGGGACTTCTGTAAGTGCCTTATTTTTTCTAATTTTTGTTTTTTTTTTAAGAACAATGATTGTGACCAAAATGCCAACAGTTCCTGTCTGGTCAACATTTCACTGCAAACAAAAAAGATGTATTTTGTAACTGTGGGGATGTTTCTTACAAAGTGACAAAGTCAAATAAACACTTGACTGCTAAAACCTGGCTCAGGTGGTTCTGTCCTGCTCCAGATGCTCCTCTCCACCCCATCCTCATTCTCTCTGCATCCATAATTTGAATTAAGGTTTCCTGCACAGCACAAGACACTTAAATCCTCCAGCCTAGCACAGCTGGTGCTAATGAATGAGCTCACCTGTGGTCAGTGGGGGTGTCACAAGAACAAATTGTCAAAGTCCCCTCCCCAGCACAGAGGGAATATCCCAGTCCAGGGACTGGAACACAGCCAGGAATCCGTGTGTCCAGCCCTGGGAGGGGTGGTTCCCTGAGCAACACGGGCTGGGAAACTAAACCAGGACAGGAGGAAGGATTTACACTGAACTCTCCCAGGCCATCAGGACCGCACTGATCAGACAAATATTTTATTTCCTTTACGACTCATGAACACTCGAACACAACGGACACTTGGTGCTCCCACACACCTGCACAGGTGAGGGCTGTCCCTCTGTCCCCTCGCCTGTCCCTTCACAGTCCCACATGGTGCACATTGCACTTGTCTTCATCTCCCTGCTGGCAGCCATTCCCAAAGCCACGCTTCCCACTCACAGACCAAGCAGGAGATGAAGTTCTCACAGTATAGTCCAGCTTATGAGGTGCCTCCCAGTTGGGTGGTGTAGTGTCTGGTGCCCTCCTTGCCTCAGGATGGGCTGAAAGTCCCATTCCAGCTGTGCCCACCTGCCCTGGAAGCTCCAACTGAGCTGCTTCAGTCTCCCCTGCGAGCCTCCCTGTCAGGGAATAAGCAGAACTCGTGGGGAGATGATGCCCCAAGGCTTGTCAGCAGACGAACAGGGATTGATCAGGTGCATGGGGAAGGGTGAAACACCCCAGCATTCCTGCAACCAGGGAAGTTCTGCAGATGGCCAAAACGAAGACAAACCTTGGGAACTTAGGCAGCATTTTGGGCAGGAGAGAATCCAAATTAACTCTTTCCAGAGCTGGCAGCAGAATGAGTCAGAGCCTAAAGAGTCCAAGTGCTGACAGCCCCAAGGTTCAGGGAGAAGCTGGGATTCTGGGGTGCTCAGAAATAGCAACTGGATTTTCAATACTTCATATTTCATTCCCAATAAAGTCCTCAAAAATCCCACAATTCCTGTACCTTCACACGAGGCTTTGCAGAGTATCATCCTTTGTCTGCTTCCACCAGGAACTGGTGTGGAAGGAGTCCAAAGAAAGGTTCTGCAGGGAATTTCCCAACACAGAAGCTTTGAAACAGCTCAAATCAAACCAAACACAGTGGGTTGGTCCTCTGGGAGCTTCTGCTGGGAATCCAGTGTCGTCCTCAGGGGCACCCAAAGCTCCTGGCAGGTTCAGTGCCAAGTCCACATGCAAGGAGCAGCCAGGCTGCGCCACCCAATCCCTGTGTCCATGCAGCTGCAGGGATCAGCAGGCAGGGAACACAATTCCACGGCCTCAGTGTCCCAGCAGGGACACCCCGAGCCTGGCCCTACACGAACTCAGTGAAGTCGTCCACGGAGGAGATCAGCCTCTTCCTCTGCCCCGTCTCGTAGGTGGGAGGGGGGTCCTGGGGGATCTGGGGAGGGGGTTTTGTGGGGGCAGAGGGGTGCAGCTGCAGGGGAAGGCCAGGGCTCTGGTACTGCGTCTCTTCACGGAGCTGAAAGGCAATGGAGAGCAGGTGAGCTCCATTCTCTCCAAAATTCTTCCAAATCTCTATCTGGGCAGGGCAGGTTACCAGGACACTGGCAGTGCCCCTCTCTCTGTGTCCAGGTATGGGACATCAGGAGGAATTTTCCCATGGAAAGGATGGTCAGGCACTGGAAAGGGCTGCCCAGGGAGTTTTGGAGTCCCCATCCCTGGAGGTGGCAATCTCTGGGCTGGGGACAAGGTGGGCATCGGACACAGGTTGGACTCGATGGGCTTGGAGGGCTTTTCCAATATCAGTGATTCTGGGATTCCAGGCTTAAGCTCCCCAAAGCCCTTACTGCCAGTCAAATTGTTTGACATTGCCACACTTGAACTGGATGATCCTTAAGGTCCCTTCCAAACCAAACTCTGTGATTCCATGACCAGCTGGGTCATGTACACACAGCCATCCTCCCACTCAGCCAGTTCTGACAGCCGGTTTCACCTGCCTCAGCTGCAGCAAGCCTCAGTCAAGCCCAGTTCCACCCCTCAGAGCAGCTGCACTCACCCGGTGCCGCAGCCGCTTGATGTGGCGCAGCCTCGCGATCCATTTGGAGGGGTAGGTGTCCGTGGGGTTGGATCTGCTGTGGTGCACCTGGGAAGCCATCTGGGTTGGGAAGGGTGGGGAGAAGCAGGGAAAGAGAGAAGCCACATTAACACAACAACAAAATAATCCAAATTTTCAGTGCAGTTTGACAGCAACTGCAATCCAGCTCTGAGGTAGGACTGTTCAGGTGCCAACTCCAGCCTCAAGGTCAAGTAGCAAAGTTGTTTCTTTGCTTTAGCAGGCCCTGTTTCCTTGGAAGCTGGTGACAGGCCAAGGCAGCAGCGGGAGGCTCAGGGAGCTGGGGGTACTCACATTGGCATGCAGAGCCATCTGACGGGCCACGAAGGGCAGGTTCTTGTCAGAGATGATCTTGGCAACACTCGTGTCCACCAGACCCTCCATGTCTTTAATTTAAAGGAATAAGAAAAAATTCTGGTAAGACAGTTAAGAAGAAGGGAAAGGTTGCCAGTAACTAAATATCTAAGTCAAATAAACCTGAGGAATTGTATCAACCAAGTCCCCACAAGCTCCACAGCTCCCGCTCTAACAGAACCTGCTCTGCAGTTCTGGCTCCCAAATTCTGGCTGCTTCATGAAGGTTTAGGGAGCGCATCTGGGCTCTCACATGAGCCAAGTGTGAGCCAGAAACATCCAGAAGCACCCCTTTGGGCTCCTGCACCAGCACTGCTGAACCCTCCATGTCCTCCAGCATTCCCAAGCAGCTGTCGGAGGGAGGTATCTGCTCTGCTGCTGGCACTGGGTCCTGGGCTTGAACACAGCACGAGCAATCCAAAGAAGGCTCATGAGCAGAGCAAACCCAGATGTAACTGGGCAAACTGGTTCCAGAGAGTTTCTCCTGAAGTCTTAAGTTTTAAAACACAAACTCCCAGCACATTCCCCGAGGAATTCCCACCTTTCCGACACTGCAGCGTCACCAGGTTACAATCATAGTCCAGGGGGGTGATGATCACATGGACAAAATTGAACTGCCCCTAAGGAGAAGCCAATGAAAGAGTCAGAAAGATTTCCCTGGCAGCATCGTGGTTGGAGAATGCCATAAACACACACCAGTGAACCCACCACAGCCAACAGCTCCCCCCATAATCCCCACACAGCTTTTAGGGTAACACCCACACACATGAAGGTTACAACCCCATGCTCCTGCTGTAACACACCCAAGAGGAAAATCCCCTACCTTTATCGTGCCCAGTTTAAAATCCTCTCCAGAATCATTGTAAACAATGGAAACAAAATCATTGCCCAGGTGCCTCTTCTTGTCACAGCGGTATTTATCCAAATCCTTTGTGGGCATCAGAGTAGCAATGTGGAAAATGGCTGGAGAGGGAACACAGAGATCCTTAGGCTGGGCTGGGAAAGCAGCAACGGTCACATGCCAGTAATAAAAATACAAACTGTGCTCCCTCGATAGGTTTGTCCCCATTTGTGACAGCTGAATCCAGCCCCACTGGATGCTCCAGGACTCCCTGGAGCATGGAGTGAAGCAGCCAGTGGGAAGGACACAGCAGCATGGAGAGGAGACCCTGGGTTAGGGAGGAAAGAGGCAAAAGAGCTTAAAGCAGGACTCGCCCTAACTGAGCTCTGCAGAGCCCCAGATGAAACTGGACTCCATGTGATGAACACAGAGCTGTGCAGAAAAATTTGGGAAGTTCACCATATCCTGCTGGATCCTGGATGATTTCTGCACTGCTTGGTGACACTGCAGTGACACGAGCCATGTCCACAGCAGTGACAACCCCCTGCTCTGAACTGCTCTTCAGAGAAACACAGCAATATTGACACCACCCTCAGTGAGCAGCTTTTACAGCAGCTGGGGACAGCAGCTACATGTCCAAACCAAAGCCTGCCAGCCTTTAAAGAGCTGATAATTTCACAGATTTACAGAGCAGATCTTTTCACAGAGCAGACCATTATAAAACTGATGTGATGCTTTCTTGTTTAGTAAGGCAGGTGTGTTTTGGCCTGAACTCTACCACACGGCTTGCAGAGCTACCAGAGAGAACAGGAGGGGATCAGAGCCCAGGACATCCTCACCACTGTTCCATGGGAAGGAACAGTGTGGAAGGCAGGTCAGTTAAGGTGAGGAGACACAAGCCATCCTTCCAGCTCACCTTGCATGATGTCATCGTGCCAGCAGTAGGTGAACTGTCCATCCTCCCCACACACGTCCAGGCCACCCAGGTAGATCTTATCTGGCTGGCAGTCCTTGAGCTCGATGAGCTTGCCCAGGCCCGTGAGGAACTCGGTGTAGCGGTAGGAGCCGTGCTCGTTGGACAGGATGGCGATCTCGTTGTTGCTCTGGGACACAGGGACATGCCACACGTCACACTCAGTGCCAGCAGCACTGCACCAGCAGCAGAGACCCCTTGCTGGGATCAGGTGATTGCCCTCACAGAAGGGTTTCATGCAGGCGCTGATTTTTAGCACAGGAAATTAAGGAAAAGGAAGGCTGCTGCAGGAACAGGGCAAATCCCACAGCTGGAGCAGGGAAACCCCACAGCTGGAGAGGTGCCCAACATTCCACAAGGATTCAGGGCCCTGCACACACTCACCTGGCCCTCCCCAACGTAGAGCACTGCAATCTTGTGCGTGTCATAGGATGGGATCTGATCCAGGAGCTGCACCGACCTCTCAAACGTCTGCAACCAAAGCAGGGACCCCACCTGAGCAGCCTGGGAGGCCCCTCCCAACCCAAACCATCCCAGCATTCTGCCAGCTTTAAATAATCCCCTCCACAACCCCAACACAGAGACCTCCCACCTGTGGCACTGCTGGTAGGAAGCACCTTTAAACTGCAGCACCTGAGCAGGATATTTGTAATTATCATCTGCATTTCAAGAAAGTCATGAGGTTAAAATAATTAAGGATTTATACAACTCCTTGCCTACCTCATTTGGCAACAGGAGGGGTTTGTTGTTTTCATCACCAAAGAAGGGGGAGTGGTACAACTGTAAAAACACAAAGCTGAAGGAGAGAAGGAGGGAAAAGTCTGTTACCATAAAAATTAAGTCAGTTTTGATCTGCTGGAGGTAAGAACGTTATGTACAGCAGAAAAAAATGGGAGGAATTAAAATGCTAACAGGGTATTATTCATCTTTTAGAGACTGGACTACCTGCAGTTTGCAACAGACCCCTGTCAGAAAAACAGTGATGCGTCAAACAGCAGCAGCCACACAAATTCCCTGTTCAAAGGCACAGAATGGAGGAGCAGGAATGCCCTCCACAGCTCTGGGGATATTGCTAGGCTCTCAGACACATGATTGTATAGACATTTGCATTTTTCCTGCCCTCAATCAGATGAAAATTGTCTCGTCATGCAATTTTGGATAGCTAACAATATCCCAGGTTTTAAAAGCAACTATTACAATCCTTCTTTTCCTTCTTCTTAGGATTTTGCACATAATATTTCTTGAATTGCAGAACTAGCAATCCACCCCGCTCACAACACAACTAACTCTGGGTAACCTGTGGTCAAACCACAGCCCCTAAATTAAAAGTACAGGAGGAAACCACCCATCTACCTCTCACCATTTGGGAGCTCTGTTTCCTAGCCCCAAAGTCCACTCGGTGGTAGCGAGCTCAACAGGCCTGTATCAGCTCCTGACTCGAGCAGTCATTAATTTTTTAATCAGATGCTGTGCAGACCCCCCCTGAAGGAGCCGTGATGGAGCAGCTCCAGGGCTCTGCACCCACCTGGGGTTTATCCCAGGCACCTTCTCCGCGTTGGACGCTGCTGCCCTGCCCTTGAACGCGTCTCTGTCGATCCTCTTGCCCCTCCTGGACGGCGCGGAGTCGGAGATGGTGTAGCCGCGGGGCCGGTGGCCCGAGGGCGAGCGGGGCGAGGTGACAGCCGCGCTGCCGCCGCCCGGCCCGCCGGCCCTGCCGTCCTCCCCCCTGCCCAGCCAGCTGCCCAGCCCTTCCCCTTCCAGGTTCCCCGACTGGGATTTGGATTTCACTTCCGTGCTCAGCCGCCGGGGCACCTCCCGCCCGTTGGCGTCCTTGAGCACCTCCTGCAGCGTCTGCAGCTCCGGGGAGGAGCTGGACTTGCTGAGGGGCTGTGAGGGCTGGAAGGAGAGCTCCTCCAGCGCCCGGCCCTCCTCCCGCCCGATGGGGATCCCGCCCTCCGCCAGCTCCTCCGACTTCAGCGACTTGTCCTCCTGGCTGGACGTGGAGGAGGACTGCGGGGGGAAGAAAAAAAAAAAAAAAAAATTGGAAAGATTAACAGTTTTCACGGAATCGGAGAGTCCCGGAATGGTTTGGGTTGGGATGGAGCTGAATGCTCATCTCATGGTCGCTCCAAGCCCTGTCCGACTGCCAGGGATCCAGGGGAAGCCACAGCTTCTCCGGGCACCCTGTGCCAGGGCCTCCCCACCCTCACAGGGAACGATTCCTTCCTTTTCCTGACAGCCAGAATGAAAGCTGACAACAGCAAGGCCCAAGGCACCCCAACACTTCCAAGGAAAGGTGGGCAGGAAGGAGCACAAAGCAATGTGGATCGAGGTCCCTGATAAAGCAGGATTTTCTGGGCACCCTGTGCCAGGGCCTCCCCACCCTCACAGGGAACGATTCCTTCCTCTTCCTGAAAGCCAGAATGAAAGCTGACAACAGCAAGGCTCAAGGCACCCCAACACTTCCAAGGAAAGGTGGGCAGGAAGGAGCACAAAGCAATGTGGATCGAGGTCCCTGATAAAGCAGGATTTTCCCCTGAATGCCCCCGGTGCCATCGGCGAGCAGTTTCTGAGGGTGCCATGAGGCAGTTCATGGCTGGTTGTCCCCGCTGCTCGCCCTGGGCCTGTCCTTACCCTGCTGTACGAGTCCTGGGCGTTCCCAAACCTCTCCTCGCTCAGGACGTGCTCGGAACACGAGGTCTCCACGTCCTCGCTCTCGGGGGACTCGGCGGGGGACTCGGCCTCCCTGAGCTCCATGTCCCCTGGGCTGCCCTCCTCCAGCACCACGGCGGATTCTACGGAGACACGGGCACGGGAGCTGTGGAGAGCGGACGCGGGGACCGGCCCCCTCCTCTCCTCTCCTCTCAAGTACCAGCCTTTTCCCTACGGGATCTCAACGGAAGGCCATGCCGAGTGAGTGCCCTGGCATCTCCTGTCACGTCAGACTCGCTCCTGGCTCCCCTTTTTCCAGGGAATAAATCACCTCTCCCTCACAGCCTGCCTTGGGCCAAGGAAGTGCAGCTGTTTTTTCCAATTGTTGCTGATGGACAACAGGGCGCGGGATGAGGAAACGGGACCTTGGACGTGGGTTACCAGGACAGACAGGAACTACAGAGATGTAGGAAAGTACGGGATAAAAGCTCACTGGAGACATCAGCTCTCAAAGGGAGCTTTTCTTGTACTGAAATGCAACGCTCCCGTGCCTTGAGGCCTACAAGGAGATAAGAAATTTTCCTAGGAGCCATTTCCTTGCAGTTTGGCAGCTTTCCTAGAACGTCTCGGGAGAAGCAGAACAATTCAGCCCTGAACACGTGGAAGGACAAGAGCAGGGATGACAGGAGCACTGGTGGCATCTGCTCAGACACACAGGGAGTGGAACCACACTGACAAAAAAGCTCCGTGGAAGCCCTGCCTACGTGTAGGATTTAACCTTGGATCTGCTCCAAGCACTGACCACAGGGATGAGTCTGACCAAAGGCTCCTCCTGGCCTTGCTTTTTGTCCTGAGGAAAAGGCTGGAGAACAGGAGGCTTCCCATTATGCACACAAGGGACTGGAAGACCAATCTGAAAGGCCAAGATTTGTTTTCCAACATAATAACAATAAAAGTAATAAAACCAAAAATTAGCACACACAAAAAATATAAAGAAAATCAGCAAAATTTAAAAAAAATATACAAAGGAAAAAAAATCACTAAAGCAGCTTTTCCTGGATTGATTTCAGCTCGCAGGACCAAAGTTATTTCAAAGAAGCAATTAAGAGTTAGCATTGCACACACAAACCTTCTAAAAATACAAAACAAACCAAAAGGAACCAAAACAACGTGCTGATCTGGTTAGCTGTCCAAGCCAGAACACACCTGCAGATACCCAGTGCTGCCAAGCTCCCCTCCTACACCACTGCCAAGATTGCTGGTGCTTTGAAACAACCGAAGCACTAATTATTCCTTAGGTGGGAAGAGAATAACAGGAGCAGAGGGAAGTACAGAAAAATATTGAGCTGCAGCAGCCCTGTGCTGCTTTGAGAGGCCTCTGACAGCAAGCAGCAGCAGCTCAGAGCACCCCACTGCTCTGCTGGGAGTTTTCCAGTGAAGGAAAGAGGCAGAAAGACATTTGAACCCTCTAATTAAAATCACAAAGCATTGCAGGTTATCAAAGCAATGCAGGTGTTGTGCTCATAAGGTGTGTAATTTGATCTCCACTTCATTTAATTATGAAATCAATTTTACTGAAGTGGAGAAAGATTTTACATTATTATAGGGCTTCTAAAAGGTAGAATTTAGCAGGTTTTCTGCTGTAATATATTTCTTTTTTATTTAAAAAGCTCTTAACCAGGCTCCATGCTGGTTGAACGTTACCCATATCTGAAATATATACATATTATCAGCTCTTTTTATCTTTCTGTGCCCAATTCTGGCAGATCCCTGTGGGCTGAGCAGCTCCAAGGGGAGCCTGTCCTGCAGCACACACTGCTCTCCTCACAGCTGGGAGCTTTTCCACTGGGCAGAACACAAAGCCAATTGGAAAATGAAGCTGCAAATGAAGAATTAATTAATCCAGCCACGTTTTGACAGGTCATTTAACGCTGGCCTCATGACTCACAAGCCACCCCAGCTAAAAGCAAAGTTGCTTTGAGGAACTGTCTGCACTTGCAAATGTTGGATCTGGCTTGGACTTCTTCATGCTAGTCAAGATCCCATTTGTTGAGAGTGATGAGACTGGGGACAGACAGGAGACATGGAAGGGGAAAATGAGGGATGAAGGATACATTTTCTATGAATCAGAGGTGTTCTTCTATGGCAATACTGTTTGGTTGGTTTTTTCCTTAAAGATATATAAATATACCTGCCCAGGATATGCTCCTGTGCAACTTCCCTTGACAACTGGACTGGTACATGGAAGAGAAAGAGGCCACTGCAAAGGGAAATCAAGTGAGCAGCTACATCAAAAGGAAGGAGAGACTATATGAAAAAAATATAAAAAAATTAAAAAGCACAGAGTTTAAAATGTAACCAAGAGCCTAGTTTAAAACAAACAAATAAATAAATGAAACAAAGGAAAGAACAAGCTGGGATAAGCTCACCAGATGCCAAAGGGATACTTTAAGGGCACAAGGTCTCAACAGGAATAAGGAGGAATAAACAAATCCAACAGTGCAGGCTCCAACTCCTCCCTTTACAGAATGCATTTTGTGAGGCTTAGGAACAGAAAATCCCTTCCTGACATCCCAACACACACAGGAAACCAGGCTGAGCCTTTCCTGACCTGCACACGGTCACTTTTAAACCCACAGAAGAGTCGAAAAGATCTGGGCAAAGACTCACAGAGGTTTAACCTCTGAAGGGGCAGAACAGGCACGTGACAGTCTGACAGCAAAACTTCTTCCAGTCACTGCCCAGCCAGCTCCAGCAAGTATGGTTAACAAAGATGTGGCCAAAATGACTCCCAGACTGGCACAAGAGTGGCATTCAGGTGGCATGGGTTCAGCTCTCCACTTAGCTCCATATACCACACATTTTTAGAGTCCCAAAAGTGTTTATGGAGAATAATTTTTTTGTTTGTTTGTAAGAGGTGATAATTTGATTTTGACTCCAATTTTGTGTTTACACGTTCTGAAATACTAAAACACACCCTGCCCTGCTTAAAACAAAGCTGAAAACTGGCATTTTTACCAGATTTCCAGACAATCCATCCCATTTTCCCCAGCAAAGCCTGGTCTGCTGGTACCACTGCTCAATTCTGATGGTGCCTGCAGTGCTCAGAGCCTCAGTGTTGGATATCACTGATAAGAGCTCGAGCAGGGACTGCAAAAAGCTTTAAAAACTGCAGCTGTTGGTCAACACCACTCTCCCAACATTAACAGCTTTTTAAAAGGAACTAGCACCACATTAAATAGAGTGAAAATCCTTGGCCACTGTGTTAAAATCAAGCCAGCAAATGAAACTCGAGTGGTTCAACTGCAGGCTGAACAGTCCTTTTCAGAGGTGAGTAAATCCAAGAGGACTTGCATTCTGCTGTAAAAGCCAGAGGCAACCAAATCCTCCTGGCTGGCAAGGGTTGGAACAGGCCGTGCCCCAGGAACCTGCAGCTCCGAGCACCCGACAGAGACTCCCAAACTGAAGACAAATGGAAATGGAAACACTGCATGGAAAGATCCATCCACAAGTGGGATGCCCAGATCAGCCCCAACAAGTGGGAGAGGGAACGGATCCATGACTTTGTTCATTTTCATTTGGGGAACACACCAAACACACGACTCCTCCAAAGCAGCTCCGTTACTCCCCATCCTCCTCTTCCCCCACGCGCCAGCAGAAGCAAGGAGGAAGGGAATTTTTCACTTCTAGGGACAAGAACTGATTCCCTTTCTCGTTGCTGGCCCCCCTCACACTCCCAGCTGCTCTGGCAGGCCTGCAGGGACCCAGCAGAGCCCGGAGCTGTCCCCGCCCTGCCAGCAGCCCCCACCTGTGTTGGAGCGCTGCAGCAGCGAGGGCTTGGCCGTGCCCGTGGCCAGGCTGGAGGAGGGCACGGACAGGGATTTGTACAGAGCCGTCTCCCGGTGCTCCTTGAAGCGTTCTGCAGCCATCAGGGCATTGGAGAGCTCCTGCAGGGGCATGTTGTTGATGTCTGAGGAGAAGGGGCTCAGCGGGTTCTCCAGGCTCATCAGCCAGCTCGTGTTGCCTGCACCAGACAATGGGGGAAGTGGTCAGTTCGCCCAGCTCTCCCAGAGGTTACAGCTCCTGATGGAAATGCTCAAATTGTTTTGGAATTTGCAGATAAAAAATCCAAATGGAGCAAGTTCTGGGTTCTTCTGCAGAATGACTCGATTAATTTGCTACTCCCAGTGCTCTGCACTTCACCCCAAGCTCCTCAAAACCCACCCCTGGTAACTCACTGCTACAGCAGATTCCCAAAGGCATCCAAAACACTCAGGTGTCCTAATTAACACCAGGTCAGTTATTTTCTCATGAAATAGATTTCAGTTGAAACAGATAATTCCTGTTAATCTCCTGGAACACACTGGTGTTCAAGCATTTTGACCTTGAACAAGTTGTTATTCTTTCCCTAAGACCAAAGACAACTGAGCTGCCCAGACTTGTGGCTGCCCCTGGATCCCTGGCAGTGTCCCAGGCCAGGCTGGACAGGGCTTGGAGCACCCTGGGACAGTGGAACGTGTTCCTGCCATGGCAGGGGTGGCACTGGGTGGGATTTAAGGTCCTTTCCAACACAACCCAACCCAACCCATCCCATCCCATGGTTCTACAGTTTCAAAAGACAGTAAGCCATAAACAGATTAATTTACAACTAAATATGGATTTTTCTCCTTCCCCCAGGCTCTGGTTTCTCCCCAGGATCCCACACTCAGGTACCCACCTGTGGGCCTGCGCACCAGGATCTCTGCCCAGCCCTGGGTCAGCAGTGGCACATAGGCAGCCAAGTTGGCTTTTTCCTTCTGCAGGGCTGTCTGTGGAGCAGGACTGGCCTTCTCTGGGCGGGCTGCAGCAGCAGGAGGGCCCTGTGTCCCTTGGGAAGTTGAGCCACTGGGAAAATGGGAGGCTGAGCTGTCTAAGGCACCAACACGTAAGGCATGACCACCTGGCAGGACAGACACAATGCAAGGGAGAGACACACTTAGTTAGCCCCAAAAATATCTCAGGAATGAGGCTTTTAACCTCTTCTAGCAGCTGCATACACAATATACTGGTTTCATTTCCCTTGTCATTACAATTATTATTGTTACTATTATTTCATTTTAATTATTAAACTTGTTCTTCTCTCAATCCACAAATTTTCTTATTTTTCCCCTTCCAACTCTCTCCTCCATCTCCCCATGGGGGACAAAGTGAGCACCTGGGTGAGGCTTAGCTGCCAGCTGGGGTTAAACCACAAAGAGAATTTGATGCTCCATGTGTTCCTTATAAACCAGATTATGTGATCATCAAAGCTCTCCTGCAAAGAGAGGGAAGCAGGAGGAGCCCCACCACACCTGAAGCCAACAGCTCCTGCTACCTGCCCCTCATGAAACACCAGACAGCTCCAGATGCCCAATTAGCTCAGACACAGGAGGCACCTGGACCTTGAAGCTGTGGCAGGGAGAGCCCAGGATGGGAACTCACCCGACATGGATCGGACTCTGTTGCGGGAGCTCCTGCAAACCTGCTGCCCAGCCTGGGATTCCAGCTTGGCTGGAGCCTCCTTGGTCTGTCTCACTTGCAAAACAGGGTCTGAGCTGTAGGAAAGGAGATATTGGTGATGTTGAGTGAGGAATCAGCCGTGCTGGACAAATAACACATTCCTCTTATGCCAAGAGGAAGAACTACAAAGCTGTAGCATGCTTTAGGTGGCTTTGTCAGGTGGAGATTTCCAGAAATGGGAGCAACACCTACCTTGATTCTGGGGTGCTCTGGAATTCTCCAGAGTCCAGGCCAAGCAGGGACCTTGTCCCTGTTCCAACACTTGTAGTGATGGTCACCAGCTTGTTACCAACCAGCCACGTCTTGGTCCTTCCTCCAGCCAGCAGAAACTCACCCACAGGAGACCTGGGAACACATTTGGCATGAAGATTTCTCAGGAGGCAGAGAACAGAGCTGGTGCCATTAACCATGGAGGAGGTGCTGCCTGCTCTCCTTCTTTACGCAGCATTTGTGCCACCCTCCTTGGCTGTTATCTGAGCCCCCCACATCCCCGTTATCCATCAGGATGATGGATGAGCTGCTGCAGCACACCGGGATTATCCTGCAAGGACATGGAGCAAGCCCTGCTCCCAGACCTTCAGGGCAGCTCCTCCAGACAGGTCCAGGCTGAGGCAAAGGTTGCTTCTCTCCAGTGGATTTGACAGAACCACAGACTGGTTTGGGTTGGGAGGAACCTTTAAGTCCATCCAGTGGCACCCCCTGCCACGGGCAGGGACACCTTCCACCATCCCAGGCTGCTCCAAGCCTCATTCAACTGGCCTGGAACACTTCCGGGGATGGGGCATCCTCTGGGAAATCCATTCCAGGGTCTCACCACCCTCACAGGAAAAAAATCCATCCAATATCCCACCTATCCCTGCCCTCTGGCATTGGAAGCCATTCCCTGTGTCCTGTCCCTCCACCCCTTGTCCCCAGCCCCTCTCCAGCTCTCCTGGAGCCCCTTTAGGCACAGGACTCTGAGGCCTCACCACAGCCTTCCCATCTCCAGCCTTCCCTCATCTCACCTCCTTTTTAGCCAAGATTTTATCAGTGAGGAAAGGCTTCAGAGCCTGAGCCTGCCAGAATCCCAACGTTTTTTCCAAAAATAAAGTGAAACGTGAACCTGAATCCCACCCGTGTGTCCCTGGTCCCTGACTGACCTCTTGGGCACAGCTGTGAAGTTGGAGAAGACGTATCGAGCCATCATGTCCAGGCAGGTCTCTGTCAGCTCCAGGTGCAGGTTTTTCAAGTTGTCATCAGCCTGAGCCATGGAGTTTTCATCTGCAGAGCCCAGGCTCGAGCTGGTGATGGACGTTTGGATGCGGCTGGAAGAGAAGGTCCCCAGGTGACAGATGAGATGGCACCACGCCCCCGTCCCCACAGCCGGCGGGACGCAGACCCTGCTGTGCATGCACGTGCCAGCCATCACACCCAGGCCTTGGGAAACAGATTTTGGGACCATTTGGGATCAGCCTCGTGTTGTGCTTCCCAGGTTGTCGTTGCAGGAAGTGTGTTTCTCTGGAGAGACTCCAGTGCCAGCCGGCCACGCCAGCGCTCTCTGACGTTGGTGGCCCATGGGCAAGTGCACCAAGCAAGGAGTGAGTGGCAGCTTTGAGCTCCTAATCTATGCTGAGGGCAAGCATCCCATGACCAGCACCAGCTTCCCAGGCAGCAGGTTGCCCATGAGCCAGAAACTGGGGCACTCCAGACTTCACTTTATAATCCTGTGGTTTGCTTTTTTCTCTGTTGCATCTCTTCTGTATATTGTTTTTTTTTTCCCTCCAAATTCAACAGCTAGGTAAAACCTAATTTAACTTGAAATAGGAAAAAACATTGCACTCTGAACAGGAAATTGGCACAAGAATAGAGAGAAGGTCTGCCTTCAAATCAGCCAAATCAGCAAAGCAGTTTAAAACCATTTCTGTTTTAGGCTGGACTGCAATATTTTATAAAGACAACTCCTTATGTCATTGTAATACAAACTAAGCTGAAGCACAGCCAAAATTGTTATCATCTGGCAACTTCTCTGGCTTCATTAAGGGCAATTATCTGAACTTTTCGTTGCTACCATTTACATGGAAATGCAAGAGAAGAAAATCACCTCATGATTAATGGGGAAATCAGAGAATCCTACAAGGGTTTGGGCTGGAAGAGACATCAAAGCCCATTCAGTGCCACTCCCTGCCCTGGCCAGGGACACCTTCCACTGTCCCAGGCTGCCCCAAGCCCCATCCAGCCAGGTCTTGGGCACTGCCAGGGATCCAGGGGCAGCCACAGCTGCTCTGGGCACCTGTGCCAGGGCCTCATCCTCCCAGGGAAGGATTTCTCCCATAACATGAAGTGTGAGAACTATCATTGCAATTCAGTCACTTCAGCCTCTCTCCCACAAACACATAGAGCCAAAAATTAAAAAAAAAAAACCAAATCAAGTTCCACTGACAGCAATCCTACAGGTTAAGGCACAAATCTTCAGGTTCAGCAGTTTAACACTCAAGGGAAGTGATCCAGAGTTTGTTTTTAAAACTGGCATCAATTATTTCACATCTTTCATTGGAGCAGATCAATGCTTGCCATCAAAACCTGTCAATCAATCAAATCAATCTCTGGAACCAAATCTTGTTTTCCTTAGTTGTGAAAGCATCAATTCATATGGGCTGAGCACACCCCTCACTGCTCTCTGGAAAGACAAATCCAGGTTTTTCATGGCATCCTTCTTGAGACCACGACACTTCATCAGCTCCTTCAGAAGAACAAATCCTGAACTGAGGCCAGAACTAGACTGGAAGGAGGGCTCTCCATGACTTTGCAGTGCTTCCAGAGCCTCTCCTGAATCAAACCCCTGCTTGGGAGGCTCAAATTTTAGTGAGCTGTACCCAGGATTCTCACTTGTGCAGAATGCAACCTTTTTCCTTTTTTTGTGCATGGGTTTTTTGGTTTGTTTGGGATTTTTTTTCCCCCCTTCACCACCTTTACTTTGAAAATAGAATCTTTCATTGCTAAAGCACCAGAGAACGTGGCAAAGTGACCACAGACACCCAGGGTGTGACGTGGCCTTGGGAAGCCTCGGGATGCTTTCCCAAAACCCTCGCCTGTGGCTGAGGCCGGTTTTTCATGGGATAACCAAGTCATGCAAGCATCCCCCATGCAAATCCACCCTGCTTCCACCCACCCTCGCAGCAAAACCTCCAAGGGCGCAGCTGCTCTTGGACTGTCCCCATCCAAAGTGCCTCTACCTGCGGACCACATGTTCAGACACACTGATGCTGCGGGATCGGAAGGCATCAACTGCAGAGGGTTCTTTCAGCTCTTTCACTGGAGGAGAGTTATTCAAGCCTTGCTTTGCATTTTTGGCTAGTCTTAAACTACTATGTGGAGAAGCACCAAGCCCCAAAAGAGGTCACAGAAGGGAGGAAACCATTGTAGGGATGTAGGTTGAAAGGTCACAGTCACAGGGTCAATATTGGGGGATCCCGGAGGGTGATGGAAAATAAAACAAATGCCAAAAAAAAAAAAGGGGAAACAAAAATTAAAACATACAAACAAGCAGAGCTTGCAAAGCATTAAAAAGACAAACCACATTTTGAAAACAAGAATTTAAATGTGCTACAAAACAAATGAAATTAGTACAAGTTAAAAGAAAAAAACTGGTTGAAATGAGAGTTGGAATACTGGGCTGTTCAGCAAAGGCAAGGGCACCTGAGGGCTCCCTGGGCACAAATTCCTCAAGGCTGAGGAGTTTTGTGCACTTCAACCCCCTCTTGTGTTATCCCAACTCACCACGACTCAACACCTGAGGGCTTCCACAGATCCTAAAATGCTTTAGCTGGACTAGGTCACAGCAGTTTTTAATAAGGGACAGGGACCACGACACCCATCTCTGTCCCCACTAAGCCTGGCCCAAAGCTGAGCTTTCCCCCAAGTCACAACACACCCAGGGCCTCCCAGAGGTGTCCCTCAGCCCAGCTTGGGGTCCTGGGGACACTGAGCCCCCCTGTTCCAGACCCTGCCACACTGCAGAGCCAACAAACACCCCTGGGGATGCTCCTGTGCCACCCCAGCTGCTTCAGCCCAGGCTCCCGGGAACCCCCTGGGCTCTGGGCTGGCATAGAAAGGAAATTACTGTGCACACTGGCAAGTGCCAGGAACACGTGGGAGATGACAGCAATTAAGATCCAAGAGGCACTTTAATTAGTCACTGAGATGCATGCCAGGCTCGGGGCTAATTTGGGCAGAACAGTTGGTCCAGCAGCTCCCATCCCCAGGGATAAAATGCAGGCACTAATTTAACCCTTATGGCTGGTTCTAAACACAATTTATTTGCCATCCTCATCTCAGTGAGCTCTTACATCTCAGATTGCCACCTGGAGGAAGCAGAATTTCTCTGTCCTTCTCCCAACAACCTCTCCCATATCACTTTTGGCCACAACTGCTGCAGAGAGCACAGGTTCATGCTCAGGGATGATCACCTACACCAACATCAAGACATCCAGGAGCCCTGAGAACTGCTGGGATCGTTACCCCTTGGAACACCCAGCACCTCAGCTATGGCAGGGAAACATTCTTTGGGCTTCAGGACTGAAAACCAAGCCCAGAAGCTTCTCAGGCAAGGAAACTGGAATCTGCTCCAGGCCCTTCCTCTGTGCCCTGGCCAGAATCCAAGCTCAGCCAGACCCAGAGGCAGTGGCATCCTGCTATTCCAGTGCTCTGGGCACTGCCTGAGTACAGCCACACTCCTCAGCAGAGATTTCTGTGGAAAGTGATCCAGCAAAAGCCTTTAGAGACAGTAGTATTCCAACCTGGTAGAATTTAACAGGTTTCTTAAGGGGGAAAAAAGAAAAAAAAGATTAGTTGGAATTCTAATTGGAGAGATGAGTGTCAAAAGGCTTCTCTTCCAAGTTTCTGGATGAAAGAGGAGGAGATGGGAGAGATGAAACACAACACAAGGTTTACAGCTGCAGCAGTAGGGCAGGGATGGTGTTTCTGCATTGCAAGACTCTGCTGCAGCCTTGCAGGTGAAGTAGAGGCACTTTCCCCAGGGCTCAGATGCCACCATGTGCTCACTGCTCACAACACTGAAGCAAGTTAAGTGAACCAATTTAGGTAATCCCTGCAGGTAAAAGGATATTGGAGAAACCCTGAATGCCTTCCAAGGAATATCTTCCTCCCCTGGCAAATGTTACTTTGAATGACTACTGGCAAGAATCGCTCTGACTTCTGAAGGCTTTGCTTAAAACTGTCATGATGGCTTCAAAAATTAAAAAAAAAAAAGGGACTGGGACATCCACACAGACAGAAAGCAGCTGTGTGCCAGCCAGTGCACTGACCTGACTGGGAACACCATGGAAAAACACAGTACTGGCTCTCTAATTTATCCAGGTCGTTGATCACAACCATTTCTTTGGCAATCATCTGAAAATGACTCGTTACAGATCAGTCATCAAAAGGAGTTCACACAATCCACATCAACATGGGATTCTGTTATCTCTGGCATTACCCTCTTCTCTCATCTCTGGTAACATTGCACTGACACACCCCAAGCTGACACGAGTGCTCGTTTTCAGAAGTGAACACCAAGAAGGCCCCCACTGCCTGCACAGGCCTGCAGGACAGGCAGCGCTGCCTCAGCTGCCCCACCAGGCTGCCAGCCCGGCTGGATCCCAGCTTCTCACCAACCTCACTGTCTCTGACCTAAAGAGGTTTACTTTGCTTGCTTACTGCACTGCCAGACTGGGATCACTACACCCAGCCTCCGTCAGGGACAGGCAGGGAAGGGCGAGAGCACGGGAGTGGGGAACACCAAACCCTGCTGGGGTCGAAGAGAATTTACCTCTTTGGCCTCTCATTCAGGCTGGTGCTGCGAGCCCTGAAGCTGTCCTTCTCTGGGGTGTCATCGAAGGACAGGAGCACGTTGGAGCGCAGGCCCTGCCGTGGGGACAAGAGGTGACAACGTGCAGCTCAAAATCTGCAGCTCAAAGCAGGAGAGCTCACAGAGATGCTGACAAGAAAGCCAGAATTCTGCTGGCTCCAAACAGAACCTTCAAAGATGTCAGATCAGCTTCGATCAGTCAGTTCTCCTGAGCGCTGCTGGACTGAGCAGTGCCATTACCTTGGTGATGTAGGGGACAAAGTCCTTGCGGAAGGGCAGGCGGCAGCGGATGAACCACATGGCGATCACATGGTGGGCCAGGCAAACGATGTACTGGTTAAACCTGCAGCAGCACAGACACCCACAGCTCAGTGTGCACTGCTCAGCCTGGCACACAGAACCGCTCCCTTACCTACTCACAGTGTAAAGGAAAAAAAAAACCTCAAAAATTCTGTTCAAGAGAAACCGGTTTTTGTCCAAGGCGATGATGTCCTAGAATTGTATCATGGAATTACAGAAGGGTTTGGGTGGGAAGGGATCTTAGAGATCATCCAGTTCCACCTTCCACTATCCCAGGTTGCTCCAAGTCCCATCCCACCTGGCCTTGGACATTTCCAGGGATCCAGGGGCAGCCACAGCTTCTCTGGGCACCCTGTGCCAGGGCCTGCCCACCCTCACTGGACAGAAATATCCCTTCTTCAAGAAAAGCCCGGTGACACCAGAATAAGCAACATCCTATGGATAACCTCGAACCAAAAGCTACAAGAAAAGGCTTTCCAAGCTCTCAGTTTCACAGGTGAGAGAGAAGCACATTGCTGTGGCCTTACTTGGAGGGGTTTGTGTAGGGCAGGGAGATGGCGAAGACGCTGGCGTACTGCTCTGCCGCGAAGTTCCGGTACAGGTGAGGCAGCCTGGCCAGAGCTGCAACAGTCCAACAGCAAAAGCAGCACAGGTGAGCCCTCAACACAACCCTTCAACATCCTAACTCAGTTTAATTTCTAATTTTTTGGTTTTTTCTGAATGATCAGTGACATGGAAGTTAAAATCACATCATGCAAGGAGAAGAAAGCAGCTCGTATTTCCATATGGCTGCACAACACAGAGTGCGTTTCTTTCTTCAGAGCAAGAGCTTCACACAGAAAACTTGTAACAAATGAGGTGATCCAACATCTATAACCTGAGCAAAGGCATCACAGCACATTCCTTATGACCAACACCATCAAACCCCCACATTCCACACAACAACCGCACCTACAGGAACTGAAAAGGAGAACATCACCACTTACTTGACAGAAATTCCAGCAGAGGGATTGCCATGTTGGCTGTGGCCGAAATGTGGGTGAGTTTGACAATCAGGACGGGCAGTGCCTTGATGATGATGTCGGGCATCTCCACGCTGCAGACTGACAGTGCCACCACGCACTGGCTGGCGCAGCGGTAGATGAGCCCGTGCTCCAGGCAGTACACGATCTCACGCTGGCAGAGCAGGGAAACACTCAGCACACCAACAAACACCCTGACACCACCTCCTGACTCCTGGCAGCACCCCAGAACACCCTGCAAGGTACCCCTGCTGCAAGGTACCCCTGCTGCAAGGGCTGTGTGACACAGCTGAGTGCTAGCAATGAGCTTTCAATAATGCTGCAGATACCCCAGGGCAAACTCTTATCAGGGAACTCCAGTCAAGTAGGTAGCTGAGACCTAAAGTTCCTGATTTAAGAGAAATTTTGAGTTTATAAGGGTCTTATGCAGAGGGTAAAGTCACTCAGTGACCTGTGAGGGGGAGAGGTGAGGAGGGAACCCACAGTTAATCCTATGTGGAGTCACCGAAGTGTTTTTTGACCCCAAATTCAGCAGATGCAGCATTTCCCAACAGCAAAGGGCAGTGTTACCTTGCACTTGTGTCTCCTAACCAGCTCCCAGGCTAAGCCATGCTCTACAGGCTCTGCCCTCCCCTCACCCTCCCATCTCCCCCACACCTGCTTGGCTTTGTCCAGGTAGTTGTGGTAAGATATCAGTGCTGTCAGAACAGGGACCACAGCCAGGTGCAAATCCGTGCGGGAAAAGCCTTCGGGGGTCCCGTGGAGCCTGTCCGTGGTCTTCTTGTCTGTGAGCTGACACATCACATGGCCAGTCAGGGCACCTCTCACTAAAACCCCCTCTGAAAGGCAGCAGAAGGCACTGCCCACAGCTCCCCAAGACCTGTACATACATATATTCATATACATGCATTAAAACACACAATTATTACCTATTCTGTACCTAGAACAACATTCTCAAAACACAGGGCGAGTGAGGATTGACAACCAGCCTGCTAATCTTTAAAATATTTGTCTGAAGACAAAAAACCCCCACTCAAAAATCCCCTCCAAGCAATTCCCAAGCAAACCAAGGAGCTGGGGACTGTGCCTCAGTGGCATTACCATGTAGCTCAGCGCAGAGGCCAGCTGGTCTATGTTGCAGGGAGAAGTTAAAAATAGCACTTTATAACGGAGGGACTCGGGTAATTTGTTGAGAACCAACTTCAGCACCTTCCAGTCTGTCTCCTGCAAAGACAGAAAATGTTAAGGCTGAAAATTTTTGCATGATTTCTCTTGAGTTTGGAAGATCAATCAAACTGCAGACAATGTGTCACTTCCTAGGCAGATGTAGGTCTTGTAGTGGTTGATACAGAAAAAGAAGTGGCATTTAGCTGTCACAAGTTTCTCCCTGTCTGTCACCCAGCTCTAGGTGCAATACTGGCACCACAAACTGGAAGAGAAATTATATTGAGATCTGACAACCAGAATTCAATTCTCCTAAGCACCAGCACCAATTAACTCCTAGAGCAAGCCAAGCCCTCAGCACAGATCTGTGTCCAATGCCACCCTCAGGAACAATTTCTTTTTACAGTTTATTGGTGATGAAACATTCACAAATTCTCAAAACACCTCACAAACTTGCAGTGGGAGAGGTTTTCATTCCAAATGCCCTCTCAGAAGCAGGATGGCTTCTTGGATCTTGTTTAACAAGCACAGCTTTTGCCCTTGCCTGCTCTGAAGCAGTGCAATGAAAGCTGTGCTTATTTTCTGAAGAGCTGGACTGCTGCTCCCACTGGTGGCTGTGAGGCTGCACAATCACACCCAGATTTTGAGCAGGAGGAGCAGAAATTGCTTTTCAGGCTTTATTTAAGATCTCTGGGCTGGAATTTGACAGGCAGCTGTCAAATTGGTGCCAGGAGGGGACAGAAGGATGCCAGGAGGGGACAGAAGGATGCCAGGAGGGGACATACCTGCTTCAAACACTGCAGGAGGACCCCAAAGACCATGGAGTAGGGCAGGTGTCCCACCCGGACAGTGGCACCCTGGGAAGGCACACTGGGGCTGCCTGAAGGTGGGGACAGGGTGCCAGGGGGCTTTTTCTCAGAAGCCCTTTTCTCTGCCTCTCTGCAACACGGAAAGGGAGAAAAATACATGGCATTTTTACAGCTTATTCATGTGACCTACAGCACCACCCTGTTTGGGAGCCAGGTTAAAGACTGAACAATATAATCTGCATTTTCAATTCTAAAAAGCACAGGATTGCCCAGCAGACACACTGCAATCAGCCAGTTTGAACAATGAAGGATTTTTCTATCTAATTTAGAAAGGTATCTTTTGGGCTGTGTTACACAACTTTAGACAAGCTATAAAATTAAAACTCGTCAGATTTGTACAAATCATCAAATCAAAATTCAGTGTGGAACTGGTTTGAGGCAAAAAATTGCACATTTTTGGTGTAAGTTTTGTGAACTTGAACTTAAATTTCATGTCTGAGATTGAGAGCTTTGCAGGTAAGTGATTTGTAAGAACAGTTCACCAAAGCCTTACTGGTTCAGACAATCCTAGGCTGTAACTACAGACTGGTCTAGGATTTGGAAGATTTAGGGAAAAACTGCAGATGGCTACTGATGGCACAATAAGCTCAGTGAGAACACAATTTAGTTTGAAAAACAGCGTTTTAAAAATAAAAAATAAATTAAGAAGTGTCCAAGACCAGGTTGGGTGGGGTTTGGAGCACCTTGGGACAGTGGAAGGTGACCCTGCCCATGGCAGGGGTGGCACTGGATGACCTCCAGGATCCCTTCCAACCCAAACCACTCTGTGATTCTTTTGCCTAACACAATGAGAAACCTACACAAAGTCACAGAGGCAGTAGGGGCTGAACCTCACTGCTCCATCCTTGTTGGAAAGGCCGAGGCGGTGCAGGGAGTCAGCTCGGAGCATCAGCAGGAAATCAAACACCTGCAACAGGGAAGGCACTGGAGTCACTGAAACCCCGAGCCACTGCAATACTCTCCCACCCCCACACGATATTCTTCCAGGTGCAAAAGGATTTTTAGGAGAAGCCACGGCTTGTTCTGCAGGAGGCATCACTGCTGGCGTCACACTGCACTTACATACCCGTGTGAGCCAAGGAACATTTAATTCTACTTCTTGCAAGCTCCACAGCACCCAGTCCCCACCTGCCACCCAGGAATGCCAGAGGATTGTGCAGCTCTGGGAGCACAGGGGCTGCTCCTACCTGCAGCCTGATGCTGCTGGCCACGGGGAGGCTGTAGGAGTACTTGTAGTGGCGCTGGACGTGCTGGATCAGCATCTCGTACACGCGCGTGGCGTGGCTGGAGGGCAAACTGTACAGCTTGGTCTGCAGGCACAGAAACACAGCCCAGCCCCAGGGGCCTGTCACAAACCTGGGGCTGCGCTGCCAATTCCAGCAGAAATGCAGCAAAAGCTTCATCCTCATTGTAACACGAGCAGGTGGCTCTGGAAGGAACCTCTGCAAAGACTCCGGAGCAGCTCTGGCTGCTCCAGAGAACAGCCTGCTCTTCACCACAGCCCAGGACATGCTGCCCAAACACAACAGATCTATTAAATCTATTCAAGGTTATGAACGCCTCCTTTCTGCTAATTTATGGCCACATCCTCCCTCCACACAGGAAAACGTGCTCATCTGGGTTGTGCAACGGGAGTTCGGAAAATACAACACTTCGCAAACAGTCCCACAGTGCTCAACATCAAAGGACCGACCAAAACAACGCTTACAATATTAAATAGTTCAAAGTCAGAATATTTAGTAGTGGGAGAAGAGTTATCTAAAAAGCCAAGTCCAGCAGAAGAGTATTATGAAAAATTTGTGTTTAATGCTCTGCAGCATTTACCTGAAGAATTATCAGGAGCCCAAGAACTGCTGTCTTGACATCCTCCAGAGAAGCTGAATATGACAGCAAGTCCCTCTCTTCCAGTTCAGAAGGAGATGACAGAGAATGTGCAGCCACCTTTGAAAGAGAAGAGCAACACAAGGTTTAAACCTGCAGCACATCCTTTCTCTATTTCCACGCTGGAAGGGGAGGGAAGCCTCAGGAAGTCACCCCTGCTGGGAAATTCACCTTCTCTATGATATCCAGCAGGCTGTTGAAGTGGTGAGTGTTGCAGCCTTCAGCCAGGTCCACCAGCAGCTGAGTGGCCAATTTTCGGACCTGATGGTCTTTATCCTCTGGGATGTGAGCCAGCTGGGAGATCACCACCAGGTTTATCAGCTCTTCCTGCAAGAGGACAGACCCTCCTAAGCTGTTAGATGTCCAGCACGTTAGAGAAAGAATTGCAAACAAAAGAAATCAGCTATTCTGGTACCACGCTTGTTCCTCCATTCCTTCATCTCCGCTTCCATCCAACAGGTATTTCTGTCTGCCAGCCCTCTAGATATTTGTGACTTTTATTGAACTTTTCAGTGCTTTGGGTTTTGTCTGACCTATAGATTTGACAGCCCAGGCTCAAACAGACAAGCGATTTCTAGGCCTTGTTTTTTTGAGAGAGGAAACAACAACAGCTTCATGTTTTCACAAATCTTGAAGGAACCCAAGGAGCATGTCTGCCCCTTCCTGCCCTCTGACACTTTGGGCACATCCTGAGGAGCTCAAGATATCCCTGGAGCTCCTCCCTAACTCCTCTCTCACAGAGTTTCCATCTTGGACAGCAATTAAACTGCAAGCACCCAGACCAGTCACTGCTCAATTGTCCAGTCCCCATCCATTTACAAAGCTTTTAAATCAGCTTTGCAGCTCTCACATCGACTGTCAATTCTTCCAAAACAAAATGGACATGGAATTAATGGCCTTAAAACAGGGAAGCCAAGACACAACCAGGTCTGTTCTCAAAACCCTGCAGCTCCCACTGCAAACTGCACATTCCTGTATCCAGCTAGGAGAAATAATGGCAAATCCCCCCAGAAGCATCCCAAAGAAACAGGTGTGTGGGGGTGAGATTTAGAGGCCAGGGCTGTGCCTCCCCCGAGGGCAGAGGTGACCTGAAACCCCCAGGACAATGTGTTCCACCAAAGGCTTTCCCACACACCTGAGACCTCACCTGGGACCCCCAGGCAAACACCCACCTCATAGAACTGCCTGTTGATGCTCAGCACAAAGGACAGCACATCCAGAACCTTAATCCTAACAGCACTACGGCTCTCGTTCCTAAAACAGGAAGAGCACATCCAAAATGAGTAAAATAAGAGTTGTTGGTATTTAGTGAAGGGGGAAAAGAAAAGTAAAACAAGAAACTTCTTCTGAGTTGGAACAGTGAGAGATCAGCTGAGCCCTCAGTTAATGTCTCTACACCTGAAATCAGATTCAAGAACAATTGGAAATTCAAATCCCAGTTCAGCTTTTGCTCCTTCTGCAGACCTGTAATTGCAGCTTTCCCATTTCCAATCCAAACCAGGAAGCACATGTCAAAAGAACAAGTGCTCTGGTGAGCAAATTTAAAACCAAACACATGGCACTGAGGAAGAGCTGCTCTTTGGCAGCATTTCACAGAGGAGACAGAAGTTTGTTATTGCTCTGTGTTGATGTTTCAGAGCACAGAATCCCTCAGGGAGCACCAATTCAAAACCAGATAACTGGAATACTGGATAACCACATGCAATCCTAATGCTTAACAGGAAAATCTGGTTTGGTGTCAGAACTACAAAGTGCTGTGGAGTGGAACACAACTGCCTAAGCTAATTGGGATAGTATTGAATGGAATGAAAGAGAAGAAAAAAGCAGCATAAAGAACTCAGTGGAAAGCTTTTATTCTGTTAAATAAGTCCTTTCATGTGCTGTGCCCTGGGACTACCACACTTCTCAGCAGCCACTTACTAACTTAGAACTTCAGAACGTTAGAACTTCAGAAAACAAGATTATCTAACATGACAAGGTGGCAACAAACACTTGAAAGTGCTTCTTAAAAGTAAGAAGTTCCTAAAGTCATGATTTCCTACCTGAAGAATCTCTCCATTAAGAGCTGCAGGTTGTGGATCCAGCCATCTTTGGCAGGGTGGATAGACTGAGCTCTGTATGTTATCAGGTTTAACACAGAAGATTCCTTCATGGAAAGACCAAGAAATGTTTTTTTGTGTATAAGCAAACATAACAAGTCCATTCCCCCAACCCCCTCCATGGGAATAAGGCTCATGGAAGTCCTTGCTGGGATTTTCTGACCATTTCCTATTTTAGGACTCTCAAATTTCAGCTGTAACAGAGCAGACCCAAAAGGAGGACAATAATAAAGCCTTACTGGTCTCTGATCAGCACATCTTTCCACCAGCTCAAAAAATCTCTCTTCAGAGCCATGAAAATCATTCTGGTCACAGAGTTCTTCTACTGTGGTCAAAAGATCATGTACAATGGACTTCAGTTCTTGGCTCTCCAGAACCTGAAAAAAGACAAAACCATTCCTGAAAGAGTTCCACCTTGCCAAAAAGTGCTAATTTTAAATACAAACAGAAAACTCAGAGAACCACAGCAGTGAGAACTGGGCTAAGCCTTTCTCAGCTTCCATTTCCCTGCAGTGCACAAACAGATCAATTTGCAGAACGATTTATGGCAAAGCCTTGGGACTGAAAGCACATCCAGGCAGGCCCAATACCCACCTGCAGCTGCTGCAGCAGTCTCTCCATGATGTCCAGGAGGATATCCCAGGTCACAGCCTGCAGCCCCTTGCCATATTTCTTAATCAGGCGTGTGATGGACAGAACGATCTCGTAGGACACGACTGCGTTGGGACAGGTCATGGCCTGGAAGCCAAAGCCCTTCAGTCAGTGAGCAGGCGGGGAGCAGAGCCCACAGACCCTCCGCACCCACATGCAACACGCCTTATTAATTAGGAAATCAGCCTGGAGGCCTGAGAGAAATCCATCCGAGTCTCTGCACACAAAGCACACAGCACAGAACCACTTTCTCAAAGCAGTTCTGCTCTCCGGCGAGCAGCTGTAGCTCAGATGGCAGGCACAGCCCCATCCTACAGGCAGACAAGGCGACTAAAGCCAGTAATTCCTGCTTGAGGCACTCAGATGAGGAACTCTTGAGAGCTCTGAGGCTGCCCCCGAGACACCCTCCCTCACTTTTTGTACCACCCACTGGGAAGAGTGAAAGTTGTTGCTTTGTGTTTTAATTTTTAAGGTAAAGTACCCACAGTGTAGGTATCTGCTAGAAAGGATTCAGACTTTGCTTTTCTGGCCAAAGATATGCAAGAAGGCGGCCTCAGCTACAGACATAAATCCTCTTGTTTTACTTGTTTTACTGTTTCTCCCTGCTTCACCCCACACCCATTTTCTCCCTCTCGTCCTCCAGGCCTACAAAGATCTCTTTGGTGTAGGGGGCCACATTTTTGGTTTAAATTTGTCCAAGTAATTAACAAGTTCCCCCAGCATCCCAGCCTACCTTGAGGAATGAAGGCAGCACTGAAGTGGGGGAGTTCCTGAGGGAATTGAGGCGGTGAGCCCCCCACAGAGCCATCCCAACAAAGAACACAGCTCCTCTCAGCAGGGCTGCATCTGCCATGTAGGATCTAAGGACAGGGGGAAGGGAAGACTCAGACCATGCCACAGTTATTTCAGCATACAAACTCAACAGGAATATGCACTGTCCCAACAGGAATTCCCAGCTGTTACACATCAGGGCCTTGCACAGCAATGGGCAAACATGAAAAGCAGAAAAACATTCACCACAACTTTAAACAGAGGGAAATTAAATTCAGAAATGCCCTAAATGAGCACCTCAGCAGCATCACTAGAAAGGGAAATTATTTCTAAGCACCAGAACCTTCAGCTTGTCCTGCTGAGGTTGGTGACTCCACATCTATCTCACCAGGACCTTACTGAATTCCTTGGATTTGTTGGATCCTCCTCCCTTACCTGTCTTCCATGATCCTGCACATGTTGTAGATGGCACTGTGTCCCAGGTGAGTTCCCAAGAGGTTGCGCATGAGCTGCAAATTCAGAGAGAACACCTCAATCCCCAATTGTTAAAACACTCAGTGGCCTAAACATGGATTTAACCGGCCATGCTTCTGGAGTAAATGTGTCCTGCCTTTCCAAACCAGGACAGGAGCCTGTCACAGCAGCTGAAACCAGGGGAGAATCCCATGGACTTGAATCCCGTGGACGCTGATCCCTTCAATACTTCAACAATTTTTAATTTACTCTTAAAACCAAGCTGAAACTGGTGGCAGATGTGCACAGGTAAGTCTGACACTTCATCCAGGAGTGAACTCATGAAAGCAAGCAGGGCTTCTGACCTTCCAGCAGGGCTCACAGAGCTCCTTCACGTTGATGGTGCGGCACAGGGTGATGATGAACACGGGCAGGTTCTCCGAGGGCAGGCAGTTATAACAAACAACTGCATCCAGGACTTGCAGGGAAATCTTTGGGAAAGGAAAAAACAAAATGTTTGTACACTTTCCTGTGAATCAATCGGGTCAAATCCTCACCTGGCACATCCAGGAAATCTTCTGGATGTCAAAAGGGATGAAGATTTTTTTTTTTTCTTTTTGAAAAGCATTGTCGATTCATTTAACAAATTGATTAATGCTCTGTTTGCTTTGGAATAAATTACTGGTGTATGAGATTTACTGGCTTACAAATAACACAATATTGCATCAGCTCTCTTGAAAGATGAGAATAAACCCAGAGTCTGATGATCTGATTTTGTTTGTAAAAGTTACAAAGAACTTCAAAGAGTTCTGCAGTTCTAAAAGAAACTCAGATCACTGACCTCTATGTCCATAGACGATGAAGTCTGAATGCACAAGAGGCAGATCTTGCTGTTAAGAAAGAACATTTAATTAGAATTGTTTGCTCCACATGATTTTAGGCAAATTACAAAGAGCCAGAACAGTCAGGTTAATTGCCTTGTTATTTAACTCCTCACTGCCCTTCCTGTGGCAATGTTGGTGGCACCCCAAGGGACACTGAGCTCTGCAGGCTCTTTTATAAAGTTAAAGGGAGACTTAAATGCAGCTCAGGTAATGCAACAGCACAGATCCTTGTGAGACTAAGCAATGCAAGCAGGCCCAGCCATTGGAATGGGAAAAGCACATTAAGTTAAGCTAAAACAAATCTGAACACTGCAAGAACTGAAAATCAAATATTTGTCAGAAATCACCTAAGATGAAACAGATCCAGATGAGGACAAAAAATATCCCAGTTGTCTCTATACTGATCTTCAACTTTCTCTCTAATTTACTAGGAATAAGCAGGTAGGAGTTAAAAAAAAAAACAACTTACTGGACCATGTCAGCTACGTAGTCTTCCAGATAGCAGCTATTGAATTTCACCAGGTTCACCAGAACCAGGAGGAACTCAGAAGTCAGCCCAACATCCATCCACTGCAGCACAAAATCAGCTAAAGAAGGAAAAAAACCCTGTTACAATACGCCTTCTACCCAGGAATGACACCTCTACCTTGTTCTGTTATCACTGGTGTCTCTGCCTGGATTTATTCCCCCCAAACTGAAGAGGGGCTGGGACCACACTCACCCAGCTCCTCCTCTAGGTAGGTGATGTATCGTCCGTTCTCCGTCAGAGCCTTGAACACCTCCAGCCGTTCGTGCAAATCTTCATTGGAGGGATAATCCTTAATAACCTTAAAAAAATGGGCTCTGAGGATCCCCAGCCTCTCACCCTTGAAATGAAAAAAGGGAAGGGGTTAAGGGCTGGACATTAGCAGGGTATACCTCAGCAATCTTCATGCTTTAAATTAGCTTTTTGTTGAATCAATGCCTATTCTCTCCATAAGCACCCACCCCTGCTTTCTCAGAACACTGAGAATGACAACTTTGGGCTGACTCAGCCCCCTGTTTGTGCAACACATTGGGAAATCTGAAAAATTCGTTGTGTGCTGAACTGGGCCAGGCTAGAAGTGTCTCACACAGAACCCCTTGCATACCTGAAACATCAAAACCAGCTGCAAACTGGGACTAGAAGGTCTGGGCAAAGACCACATAAAATCTGCTGAATTATGCTGAACTTAACCCAAAGTATTTCCTCTTTCTCAAGAGCATTACCCCAAACCAGAACAGCTTTGTATGAAAAGTTTTGCTACGAGGTCAAATCAAGACTTAAAACTAAAACGTTTCCTCTTCTCATTTATGAGACACAACCAAAATTACAAATATGAACCTTTGCAGAGAAGAGCTCCCTGGTGCTTTTCCCATTTCCCCCTGACAAAGCCCAGTTTAGGTCGGTGTCCCCTGCCCCGTGGGGCTGTTGTCACCTGTCCCTGGACGATGGACTTGAGCAGGTGGAGCACGGCGTGCCTGGCCTCGGCGGGACGCTCCGGCTGCAGCATGTCAGCCACCACCTTCCACACGGCCTCCACGGCGTGCTGGGAGCAGAAACAAAAACCAAAACCAAAGCAAAAGCATGAGGCAGGAAAGCTCAGCTCCTCCAGGACCTCCAGCCAGCAGGTCACAACGAATTATGGCAATTCATGATGAAGAGCCAGGCATTCCATGTGCGGAGTTCTCTGTTCTGAGGGACACTCACCCACCTGGTCACACACTCAGATCTACCCCAGGAGACACCAAATCCAGCCCTACGCCAGTTCTCTGTTCTGAGGGACACTCACCCACCTGGTCACACACTCAGATCTACCCCAGGAGACAGCAAATCCAGCCCTACGACCCAGGAACTGTAATTCCTCATTCCACACTCACTGCCAAGTGGGAATATTTGTGCAGAAGCCTTCACCCAGCTACAAGATGAGTTCAAAACCAGTTGGGGGATGCTTATTAATGAGCCAGGAGATAAGGAAACCTCTCCAAACATCATCTCCCATGAGCTGTCCTGAATATCCACAGCATTCTCCTTCCAGGAAGGTCCAGGAAGCCCAAGTGCTCCATCCCCTCTGCTACAGAGCTGGAAGGTTGGGCAGACTAATTCCCTTTTACAGCACAAAGCAGCCTCTGGGATCACCCATTTTAAAAAGCTTTCTAAATAACAGGAGTCCCTTACGATAGTTTGAGAGCTGCTGCTTAAATTTCCATCTTTCCAATACTCACTGAACACTTTGGAACTCACCTCTTCAATTTTTTTGGTTTTTGCCACTTCACAAATTTGACTGATTGCTCGTATCCTGTTACTCAATCCACACTCTATGCTCAGTTCCTGGAAAGAAATGGAGAAATAAGCTAACAGTTTATCTTACCAGAAACACTTATCCATTTCTCCAAGGGGAGAAGGAATTCTGGTCTCTTTCTCCCTTTTCTTTGTATTTTCCTCCTTGTGTGCCAACTATTCTGCTTACAGACTTGTGGTACCAATTACTGGAATAAATTATTTTATTCTTCATTTCCACAGAACTGTAAGGTTTTCATAAAACAGAAACAGTTCCCAGCTTGTGGAAACTGCCACAACAGAAACTTCATCAAGCTCAGACCATAAAAAATCACGGGGACAGGGAAATAGCCTGAAACCCAACATAACAAATATCTCCAAAGTATTCAAAGAGTGAATAACTCAAATGCTGGAGCTGCAAACTAGATGAGTTCTACATCCAGTTCACCAGAGAATGAACTGAGAGTTCAGGAGAGGGAATGATGGAGAGGAACTGAGTGCCAAAAACCCAGGAGAGGCGCAAGCTCTCCTGATGCCCTCAGCTGAGGTACCCCAGGCACTACCCCCACCTTCACTCCACTCAGTTCTCACACCTTGAGTATTTCTGCGGTGATGATAAACTCTGTCTGCTTGCCCTCCGACGACTTGGAACTCCCCCGGGATGTTCCCAGCCCCAGGAGGTTCCTGAACTTCTCCTTCAGCCCGGAATCCTTGCTCTGAGGCTTTGCCATTGCTGCCAAGCGCTGAGGCCCTGCAAACACAGAGCAGGGATCTGGTAAGGGAGAACCAAGGGGGATATTTCAGCAGGAAAACCCCAATAACAGCATCACAGCAGGGCTTTTCCAAAGAGCCTGGGTGTCTTGAGCCTTTTCAAACACGGGAGAAGCCCAACACTGAGGAAACACAAGGAGCTTGTGCTGCCCCTGCCTTCAGCACCTGCATCCGCAGCTCCCCATGGAACACGGGGCCTTTGGGATCCCCTTTCCCGGGAGCTGTGAGTGCCCAGCCCACCACACAGGCTGATTCCTGCAGTATGTCCACGCGCACACACTTTTTGGAGGGTGTGAGCTGGACACTTGTTCCCAAAGCAAAGGCCAAGCCCACGGTGCTGCGCTGTCGATGTGGAAGTGAGGGAGGACTTACAGATGTGAGTGTTGGAACATCCAAGTGCTGCCATGGCAGGAGACAGCCATGACAAGAACAAGGCAAGAACAAGGCCAAGAGCAAGGACGGCCATTGCAACAACAACCTCCAGAGAGTGCCTCCCCCTGCCCGACCCACTGTCCCCTGGGACCCTGGGCACACGGCCCTGCACAACCCCAGAGCCCTCCATCCCCGCGGACATCCCATGGCCTTCCCACAGCCCGGGCACAGCAATCCCTGCTGCTCCCGGGGATGCACCACACAGCCTGTCCCTGCATCCCAGGGGACACGCCATGGACACACCATGGACCCCATCCCAATGTCACCAAGGGACACGCCATGGACCCCGGCCCAGTGTCACCAGGGGACACGCCATGGACACACCATGGACCCCATCCCAATGTCACCAGGGGACACGCCATGGACCCCGGCCCAGTGTCACCAGGGGACACGCCATGGACACACCATGGACCCCATCCCAATGTCACCAGGGGACACGCCATGGACCCCGGCCCAGTGTCACCAGGGGACACGCCATGGACCCCATCCCAATGTCACCAGGGGACACGCCATGGACCTTGGCCCAATGACACCAGGGGACACACCATGGACCCCATCCCAATGACACCAGGGGACACGCCATGGACCCCGGCCCAGTGCCACCAGGGGACACGCTATGAACCCCATCCCAACGTCACCAGGGGACACGCCATGGACCCCGGCCCACCATCCCTGGGGACACAGCCGGACCCCAGCCCTCTGTCCCCAGGGGCACTTGGAGTGCACCGCCCTGGGGACCCCCAGAGCCCTAACCCACCCCGGGCGTTGGCACATTGTGCCCCAGCGACCCCCAAACAACCCAGGACACAGCACATCCCACCGCCAACCGGGGACACAGCACATCCCACCGCCAACCTGGGATATACAACATCCCACCGCCAAACCGGGATACACAACATCCCACCGCCAACCCGGGACACACAACATCCCACCGCCAACCCGGGACACACAACATCCCACTGCCAAACCGGGACACACAACATCCCACCGCCAACCGGGGACACACAACATCCCACCGCCAACCCGGGACACACAACATCCCACCGCCAAACCGGGACACACAACATCCCACCGCCAACCCGGGACACACAACATCCCACCGCCAACCCGGGACACACAACATCCCACTGCCAAACCGGGACACACAACATCCCACTGCCAAACCGGGACACACAACATCCCACTGCCAACCTGGGATACACAACATCCCACCGCCAAACCGGGACACACAACATCCCACCCCCAACCCGGGACACAGCACATCCCACCGCCAAACCGGGACACAGCACATCCCACCGCCAAACCGGGACACACAACATCCCACCGCCAAACCGGGACACACAACATCCCACCGCCAACCTGGGATATACAACATCCCACCGCCAAACTGGGATATATAACATCCCACCGCCAAACCGGGACACACAACATCCCACCGCCAAACCGGGACACACAACATCCCACCGCCAAACCGGGACACACAACATCCCACCGCCAAACCGGGACACACAACATCCCACCGCCAAACCGGGACACGCCACATCCCACCGCCAAACCGGGACACACAACATCCCACCGCCAAACCGGGACACACAACATCCCACCGCCAAACCGGGACACAACATCCCACCGCCAAACCGGGACACAGCACATCCCACCGCCAACCCAGGACACAGCACATCCCACCGCCAAACCGGGACACGCAACATCCCACCGCCAAACCGGGACACACAACATCCCACTGCCAACCCGGGACACACAACATCCCACCGCCAACCCGGGATACACAACATCCCACCGCCAACCCGGGATACACAACATCCCACCGCCAAACCGGGACACAACATCCCACCGCCAAACCGGGACACACAACATCCCACCGCCAAACCGGGACACACAACATCCCACCGCCAACCCAGGACACAGCACATCCCACCGCCAAACCGGGACACGCAACATCCCACCGCCAAACCGGGACACACAACATCCCACTGCCAACCCGGGACACACAACATCCCACCGCCAACCCGGGATACACAACATCCCACCGCCAACCCGGGATACACAACATCCCACCGCCAAACCGGGACACACAACATCCCACCGCCAAACCGGGACACACAACATCCCACCGCCAACCCGGGACACACAACATCCCACCGCCAAACCGGGACACACAACATCCCACCGCCAAACCGGGACACGCCACATCCCACCGCCAAACTGGGATATACAACATCCCACCGCCAAACCGGGACACACAACATCCCACCGCCAAACCGGGACACACAACATCCCACCGCCAAACCGGGACACACAACATCCCACCGCCAAACCGGGATACACAACATCCCACCGCCAAACCGGGACACAGCACATCCCACCGCCAACCTGGGACACACAACATCCCACCGCCAAACCGGGACACGCCACATCCCACCGCCAAACCGGGACACGCCACATCCCACCGCCAACCTGGGACACACAACATCCCACCGCCAAACCGGGACACACAACATCCCACCGCCAAACCGGGACACGCCACATCCCACCGCCAAACCGGGACACGCCACATCCCACCGCCAACCTGGGACACACAACATCCCACCGCCAAACCGGGACACACAACATCCCACCGCCAAACCGGGACACACAACATCCCACCGCCAAACCGGGACACACAACATCCCACCGCCAAACCGGGACACAACATCCCACCGCCAAACCGGGACACGCCACATCCCACCGCCAACCTGGGACACACAACATCCCACCGCCAAACCGGGACACGCAACATCCCACCGCCAAACCGGGACACACAACATCCCACCGCCAACCCGGGACACACAACATCCCACCGCCAAACCGGGACACAACATCCCACCGCCAAACCGGGACACACAACATCCCACCGCCAAACTGGGATATACAACATCCCACCGCCAACCTGGGATATACAACATCCCACCGCCAAACTGGGATATACAACATCCCACCACCAAACCGGGACACGCCACAACCGCGGGGGACACACAGCGGGGGACACAGCCCAGACCCCCCGAACACAACGGGGACTGAACACCCCAGACCCCAGCAAACACAGCGGGGGTCGCGCCGCAGCCCCCCCGAACACAACCGGGGTTGCATCCCCCGAACACAACGGGGGTCGCGCCGCAGCCCCCGGACACACAGCGGGGGCACAGCGCGGCCCCCTCCCCGGTGCCGGTCCCCCGTCACTCACCCCGAGCCCAGCCCGGCCCGGCCCGGCCCGGTCCCGCCGCCCCCGGCCCGCTCCGCTCGGGGCCCGGTGCCGGCCCCGCCCCGCGCTCGCCCCGCCCCTTCCGGCCCCGGTGCACCCCGGGCCCCGTAGTTCCCGGGGCCGCCATGAGCGCGGCCCGGCCCGGCCTGCGGCGGCTGCGCTCGGCCGCGGGCAGCGGCGGTACGGGCAGGGATGGGGTACGGGACAGGGAATGGGGTACGGGATAAGGGAATTGGGGTACGGGACAGGGAATGGGGGTACGGGACAGTGATGGAGTACGGGATAAGGGAATTAGGGTACGGGACAGGGAATGGGGTACGGGCAGGGATGGGGTACGGGACAGGGATGGGGTACGGGATAAGGGAATTGGGGTACGGGACAGGAAATGGGGTACGGGACAGGAAATGGGGTACGGGCAGGGAATAGGGTACGGGCAGGGAATGGGGTACGGGACAGGGAATTGGGGTACGGGACAGGGAATTGGGGTACGGGACAGGGATGGGGTACGGGGCAGGGAATGGGGTACGGGATAAGGGAATTGGGGTACGGGACAGGGATGGGGTACGGGGCAGGGAATGGGGTACGGGCAGGGATGGGGTACGGGGCAGGGAATGGGGTACGGGACAGGGAATGGGGTACGGGACAGGGAATGGGGGTACGGGACAGGGAATGGGGTACGGGACAGGGAATGGGGTACGGGATAAGGGAATTGGGGTACGGGACAGGGAATGGGGTACGGGACAGGGAATGGGGTACGGGACAGGGATGGGGTACGGGACAGGGATGGGGTACGGGACAGGGAATGGGGTACGGGACAGGGAATGGGGTACGGGATAAGGGAATTGGGGTACGGGACAGGGAATGGGGTACGGGACAGGGAATGGGGTACGGGACAGGGATGGGGTACGGGACAGGGAATGGGGTACGGGACAGGGAATGGGGTATGGGACAGGGATGGGGGTACTGGACAGGGATGGGGTACGGGACAGGGATGGGGTAAGGGACAGGGAATGGGGTACGGGCAGGGATGGGGTACGGGATAAGGGAATTGGGGTACAGGACAGGGAATGGGGTACGGGACAGGGAATGGGGGTACAGGCAGGGAATGGGGTACGGGCAGGGATGGGGTACGGGACGGGGAATGGGGTACGGGCAGGGATGGGGTACGGGACAGGGAATGGGGTACGGGCAGGGATGGGGTACGGGACAGGGATGGGGTACGGGACAGGGAATGGGGTACGGGCAGGGATGGGGTACGGGCAGGGATGGGGTACGGGACAGGGATGGGGTACGGGACAGGGAATGGGGGTACGGGACAGGGAATGGGGTACGGGCAGGGATGGGGTACGGGACAGGGATGGGGTATGGGACAGGGAATGGGGTACGGGACAGGGAATGGGGTACGGGCAGGGAATGGGGTATGGGACAGGGAATGGGGTACGGGCAGGGATGGGGTACGGGATAAGGGAATTGGGGTACGGGACAGGGAATGGGGTACGGGACAGGGAATGGGGGTACAGGACAGGGAATGGGGTACGGGATAAGGGAATTGGGGTACGGGACAGGGATGGGGGTACGGGCAGGGATGGGGTACAGGCAGGGAATGGGGTACGGGCAGGGAATAGGGTACGGGCAGGGAATGGGGTACGGGCAGGGATGGGGTACGGGACAGGGATGGGGTACGGGACGGGGAATGGGGTACGGGACAGGGATGGGGTACGGGCAGGGATGGGGTACTGGACAGGGATGGGGTACGGGCAGGGATGGGGTACGGGACAGGGATGGGGTACGGGACAGGGAATGGGGTATGGGACAGGGGATGGGGTACGGGCAGGGGATGGAGAGTATGGACAGGGGTGAGGATACAGGACAGGGGATGGAGAGTATGAGAGAGGGATCGTGGCTTTCTGGGGGTACGGGAAGAGGGGATCGAGGACACGGGGCATGCGGGAGAGGGGGAGCTGCTGCTCCGGGAAGGGGGGATCAGGGCTGAGCTGGGCACGGGGAGCGGCTGGGGCTGCACCAGGCTCCGGCCTGGCTGGGGACAGGGGCTGGGTGTCCTTGTCACGTCCCCCTTGGAGCGAGGGATGCACCTGGGCTGGGGATGCACCTCCTGCAGCCTCACCTGCGTCTGGGACACGTGTCCCCATCGCGTGACGTGTGACCCCCCCGTTGTCACCTGTTGCCACCTGTCTCGTGGGTCCTTCTGCCCTCCCTCGCCCCGTGCTGGCTCTGCTTGGGACCGGGGCACGTTCAGTGTTTGGGCTGGGACTAAGGGCAGGGAACTCGCCCTGGTCAGGGTCCCCTGGGTGGCTGGTGGCACATGGGGCTGTCACCGAGCCCTGTGAGGGGTGAAGGCAGCTTTCCTGCAGCCTGGAATCTCTCTGCCATGCCGTGCAGGGAGCCAGATCCAGGGCGCGCCCGGCGTCCCGCGGCAGAGCAGGAGGAGGAAGAGCCTCGCCATCGCCTACGAGGCAGGGCAGGGCGATGGGGCCGAGCCCCGGCGGGCGCGCTGGGAGCCACAGCACTGGCGGGAGCAGCTGCAGCGCATCCGGGACATGAGGAGCAGCAGGGATGCTCCCGTGGATGAGATGGGAGTGCACAGGTGCTATGACAGCAGTGCACCTCCAGAGGTAACAGCATTCCCACGGGGAACAGCATCCATGGGGAACAGCATTCCCACAGGGAACAGCATCCTACTGCCAGCTCCGGCAGGCACAGGAAAACACAGCCTCCATCATGCTCATGCTGCCCCTGGATCTGTCCCACTTGGGATATTTCCAGGACAGAAACTGGATCAGGACTCTGGGCTGGGATTGGTCCCAGAGGACGTGATGAATGTGAGGGGCAGCGCCGCTTTATGGAGCTGGCTGGCAGGGCATGAAGCCACATTCTTTCTTTTCCTTAAAAATCTCTGTAGGAGTCCAAGGAAGGTATCCAGCCAGGTGGAATACAGAGGAGTGTTGGGAGCGTCCAGGGGCAGGCTTAGAGGAGCAGTGGGAGCCACTGGAGTGGGGATGTGAGGATCACAGAATCCCACAGTTGATAGGGTTGGAAGTGGCTTTGGAGACCAGCTAATCCAACCCCACGGACTTGGAGCAGCAGGAGCCTCTGGAGTGGGAATGTGGGGATCACCCAGAGGCAGGCCCAGGGACGTGCTGGGCTCTGAGCGAGGGCTCTGGAGGACACAGCTGGACAGCCTCGGCACATGGAATGCTGTCCTTGCTGCTGGCATCCTGCCCTGGGCTTGGGTCCCCGGGGAGAAGGATGAGCTGTGACCCCGGAGCCAGAGAGCATCACACACTCTCAGCCACGTGGGTTGGCAGCTGTGGGGCCAGGGGACCACACGGAAATAGCTTCTCTTCCCTGGGGAAGCTGCATTGTTGCTTCCAAGAAGAAGTGGATGTTGTAACCCTCAGCTCCTCAGACCATTTCTTTGTACCCTGAGATTATCCTGCTTCCACGCAAGCAGGGATTTTTCCTGGTGCACCTGTGGTTTTGTAAACTTTGCAGGAGAGCTGGAGGGAGGATTGTGTCCCATGTTATCCTGGGTCATCTTGGGTTAGTTGCATCATCCTCCTCACTCTGGTGGGATGGAGTCACATCTGGGGAGGAAGAATTGGGAAATAGGAGGTGATAGCCTGGCTAATCCCTGCGTGGCAGCAGCAGAGGAATTCCTGAGATTTGTCCTTCTCTCCAGCCTCTGTCTTCCCAGTTGTTCAGAGTTGGTTCCCTGAGGAGCTCACTGGAGCCAGACACCCAGTTCCTACTGGAGCCTAGTGGGAAAGGGTTGGGATTTCAAAAGCTGCCTAAAGATGCAGCTTTCAAAAGATGCATGACAAATCACTGGGCGGTTGTGGCTGTGCATCCTGTGGGTCTCCTGGGAATGCCAGCCTCAGGAAAAGCTTTGCCCAGCCCTCTGTGGCGCAGCACTGCTGTCTTTGGAGTGAGATCCCAGCCGGCAGAGCTGCTCCCTGCCGTCTCACAGGTGCTGACAGCTGAGCTTGAAGGTGTTTCTTTTCTCTCTTTATTGTGTGGTGGAATTAAAAGGTTGTGGTTTATTCCTGTTGCAGCCTTTGGTCTCTTGGTGGATAGGGCTGAAGGGTGGGAGCACACCCTGCACTGAGCGTGGTGCCAGAGGTGCTGGATCCTCCCAGATCCTCCCAGGGCGTCTCAGTGTCCCCTGTGCCCCCAGGTTGTTGCCCTGATTTTTAAAAGTGTTAAGTTTTCTTTCATAGTTCTTTTGAAAGTTTTAAAGTTCTCATCAAACTTCTTTAGCCTTCTGATAATGTTTACATACTTGAGAGTCAGAGTTCCCACACAATTTCATGTATAAATAGAATAGTTTACCTATTTCTCTGAGGGCGGAGAGAAATGATGGATTGATCTTTGGACCAGTGTGGCTGGAGAGGTGGTAATTCCACCCTCCAATCCACGGTCACCTCTGGAATTCTAGAAATACCAGATGTTTGAATAAAGCCGGCTCTTTTTCTCTTTTGAGAAAAGCTTGTGTGTACTCATTTCGTGTCCAATAACACCACCAGGTGATGCGCTACCAGGTGCTGCTGGCCCTGATGCTGTCCAGCCAGACCAAGGACCAGGTGACGAGCGCTGCCATGCTGCGCCTGCGCCGGCGCGGCCTCACCGTGGACAGCGTGCTGCAGATGGACGATGAGACCCTGGGGCAGATCATTTATCCCGTGGGCTTCTGGAGGGTGAGTGCAGGATCGCCACAGGGACGCGGGGGAGCCCCCTGTGCCCTCCTTGTGGGGAGCTCTCCCCTGGAGTCAGGCTGGAAGCTGGATTTTACGCCAGTTTTGGCGCTTTTTACTGCCAGCAGGATGGGATTGTTGGCTGCAGGGCCTGTGTCCGTTTTCCCTGTGTTGGAGGGCAGCTTGGACTGTGTGCCTTTCCCCTTGGTTTTCCAGAACAAGGTGAAGTACATCAAGCAGACCACAGCCATCCTGAAGCAGAAGTACGGGGGGGACATCCCCAGCACTGTGGAGGAGCTGGTGCAGCTGCCAGGAGTTGGGCCCAAAATGGCTCATTTGGCCATGCACATTGCCTGGGACAGCGTGGCTGGGATAGGTAACCTGCACTGTGTTCTTGCCATCCCTCTCCCAAATCCCAATCCATTCCCCAGGCAGAGGGGAAGCACTGCAGCCCCAGCAGCCTGGTAAGATCCCTTTGGTTCAGTCATCTGCAGAGTATCTGGCTGGGGGAGCAACGTGACCCTCAGCCACTCACTCGGGGAGTTGTAGGATTTGAGCAGCTGCTGTTTCACCCCAAGTTTGATAGCAGAAATTCCCAAGGGAAGTCACAGCCCTGGGCAGCTGGTGCCAGATGGGGCTGGACCATCACCTGCAGGTCCTGGCCTGGGGCCCCTGGGGACAGATGAGTATTCCAAAAGGATGTGCTGCTTGATGGAAGAGCCCTGGGAAAGCCGGGAGGAGCGAGTGGGCGGGAGCTGGATGCTGCAGCCCCTCTGGTGACCATCAGCTGGACAGGCCGTGGCCCCTGCCCTGCTTCCAGCAGCCCTTGGGGTCTGTTGTTCTCCTGCTGTGGGGGAGGGAAGTCCAGAGGCAGCCAAACCAGCCAAGAGCTTTCCAAATAATTGTGTGCTCGGTTTTGATTTGGGAGGCAAGGCTTAGTCTTCCTGTTTACAGCAATTTCCTGGGGTTTGCCCAATTAGCCCCAGAGACAGGTTTATCACTGCTGATCTAACAATAATACACTTTGCATTCAGAGCTTTTGAGCTCAAAGCCCATTATAAACACTGCTCTAAGCCTCCCAAGCCCTCTCTGCTGGTGGGTATTATGAAATGTGTTTTCCATGCGGGCAGAGGAAGGGGCAGAGATCACAATTTGCGTAACTTCAGCTGAAACTCCGGGAGGATGAGAACGTGGAGAGGGAACGGGGGCCAGGCCCTGTGCCTGCTCCACGGAGCAGGGGAGCCTTGGGAGAGAGGAGAGGCTGGCTCGGACTGGGTGAGCCTGGGGAGAGGCAGACACACGCCCCAAATGCTTTTGGCTCCGGGCCAGGGAAGAAAATGTTTGTTCTTGGAGTGAGCCTCCCCTGCCCTGCGCTCCTGCCCCAGCCAGCTGCTCCTGCTGCCCCAGGGGAAGCCCTGCCCTGGGGGCTGTCACAGGCAGCTTTGGCTCTGCTCTCTCCGTTCAGGTGTGCCTGCCCCACCTAAACTCTGGGCTCTCCCTCCCCAGCTGTGGACACCCACGTGCACAGGATCTCAAACAGGCTCAAGTGGGTGAAGAAGGAGACCAAGAGCCCTGAGGAGACGCGGGTGGCACTGGAGGAGTGGCTGCCCAGGTGAGCCCCTGCTGGCTGCAGGAGCCAGGTCTGTACAAAGCCCTGCTTGGGGCACTTTTGGGGACTGCATTTTGGCTCCTTCCTCCTTCCAGGGTTGCAGTAGATGCAGGTGTTTCCCCTCTGCCAGAGCTACAGCAGCAGCATCTCACCTGCAGGGTGGTTCTGTTGCTGTCAGATGGATCAGTCACCACTAGTGGAGCTCTTGATCCCTGATTTTTGCCTTACCAAGCTGACCATGACCCAAGCCAGGTGCTTTTCCAAAGAGGGCCTTGCTGAGCCCAGTGACCACAGCAGCCTCAGCCCAGGGCTGGATTTTGGCCTTCACTGGTGGTTAATTTTCAGTATCAAACACCAGCTGGCACGTACAGAGGGACATCTCCACACCCGGCACGTGCCTGAGCACAGGCATTGCTCCCCCCAGCCCAGCAGGACCAGGAAAGGTTGGGAGGGCTGTTCTCAGCAGGGATCAGCAAGGGCTGGGAGGGCTGGGACTCACCTCCAGAAGGAACAGGCAGAAGGGGAAAGGGATCCCATTAACACCACAGGCTGTTCCTCACCCCTTCCAAGCAGCTGCATGGCACCGGTGCTGTTTGTCCCCTCACTGCAGGGACCTCTGGAAGGAGATAAACTGGCTCCTGGTGGGCTTTGGGCAGCAGACCTGCCTGCCTGTGAAGCCTCGCTGCAGCCAGTGCCTCAACCAAGACATTTGCCCGGCTGCCAAGAGACTCTGAGGGACCATCCAGCCTTGGGAGAGCCACAAAGCTGCTTGGGCTGAGCCCTGCTAAAGCTGGGCCTGGCACAGGGCTGGCAGTGTGACTGCGGGGGACAGGAGCCTGCTGCAGCAGCTCGAGGGAACAGCCACTGGCAAGGGCTCGGCTCCCCAGAGGAAAAAGGGGCTTTGAGAGGCAGCAGTCCTGCTGGGACACAGCCGAAGGCTCCAGCCTGGCTGAATGGCTGAGCACGGCCCAGCTGTGCCACACTGAGTCACTGGAGAGAAAAGCTTTGTCCTCGGGGACGTGCTGCTGCTTGTAAATACTCGTTTAATAAAGGTGGTGAGGGCTTTTTTTGCACCCACGAGGTTTGCTGGCATTTGTGTGACACTGGCTGAGGGGAGGAGGACGTGGGTGACCTCAGCAAGGCTGAACCATGGCAACCTGCCCTGCCAGGCTGAGAGCAGGCAGCACACACCTGCCCAGCCCTGCCACACCACCAGCTGTGCAGCCAACAGGACAAGAGCTGTGCCAGGGGACGTCCAGGGCGTACAGCAGGAGCAATTTCTTCATGGGAAAGGTTGTTAAACACTGGAAGGGACTGCCCGGGGAGGTGGTGGAGCTCCCATCCCTGCAGGTGTCCAGGGAAGGTCTGGACGTGGCACTCAGTGCTCTGGGGATGGGGCACAGGTTGGACTCGATGATCCCAGAGATCTTTTCCAGCCTTGGTGATCCTGGGATCCTGAGGTGCAGCTGAAGCCTTCCCAAGCCAGGAGCAGAGGGAATCACTGCCTGGACGAGCAACCTCTGGGTCCTGGCAGCAGAGCAGGGCCAGGAGCTGAGCCAGTGCCACTCTGTGTGTGCCACAAGGGTTGCGGCAGCCACGGGAGCCCGGCTGTGTCCCCAGGAGCCGACAGAGGGACAGCACCACCCCTGCGTTTTGTTCTTCAAAGAAAGGGCAGTGCTGACTTCATTGTGGAGCTTCAAAGGCGTAATTCCAGCTCCTCTTCAAAGAGGAAGCAAAGTTTACAATGTGCTAAAGGGCTGCAGTTCCGCCCTGGGCTCCCTGAGCAGCTGAGGAAGGAGCAGATAAGTGCTGGGTACATGGCAAACCAAGTTTATTACTGACATTACAGTGTACATGGTGGGTTTGCAATGCTGCTGCCAGCCTCAGACTTTATTGATTTTTCTTTTCCAAGTTAAATGTACAGGAACTGAATAATTACTACTGAGCTACAACAAGATGTCAGGAACGCAGTCATGCTTCAACCAGGAGCAGTTTCCAGGGACTAAGAGATTAAGATTTTCAATTTTACCAACACGGATTTGCACACCTGATTTCTTTTGATCTACATTCAACACTACACGAGGATTTTTTCCTTCCCCCCACCTCAACTGCAGCAGTCTGGGATGAGAAATGGGGTGCTGGGAGCAGGTCTGTGCTCTCTGACGTGCACCAGGCTGTCCTGGCACTGCTCTGCCCCGCGCAGCCCGGGCGCTGCCGGGGTTTGGCGACGCGGGCACGGGAAGCAATGTGCACAGCATGGAAAAGAGGGGCTCCTTCCAAACGTTGCCCAGAGAGAGAAGACAGTATTTTGGGATCCAGAAAGAGAGCAGGTAGCTCGAAGTGGGATGGGGAAGAGGTGTCCTGTTAATGGCAGAGCCCCAAGGGGAGGCAGCCTCTCCACATCCTCCATCACCCCAGTGCCTGTCTCATCACCCACAGCCAAACACCTGCACCAGTTCCTCTTCAAAGTCATTATTTTCAACCTGTTCAGCCCATCAACAATCCTAAAAGATAACTTTCATCAAGAGAACTCATCTCCTTCACCCCTGAGGCTCTGCACTCTCTCCTGCCAGCAGCATAAGGCTACAGGCACCAGCTGCTGCCCAGGGGAGCCAAACACCCTGTGCTAAGCCCCAGCCTGCTGCTGAGGAGAGCAGAGGATGGCATAAGGCACCTTTTAGCTCCACAGTTTGGAAATACCTCAGGAAATCCGTGCAGAGCCATTCCCACACCCGCAGCACGCTGACCAGCCAAGGGTTCTATCCCAGAAGGCTGGAGTGAGGCAGGGCGCAGCCACAGCTCCGTGCTCACCCCTCATCCATGGCCAGCTAGCTGGGCAAAGTGGCTCTGTGTTCCCACAGCAGGGCTGGGGTCGCTGCTGGAGCGTGGGAGGCAGTGGGGCAGCCCCAGCCCCTGCCCTGCTAACTCAGCTCTGCAGCTCAGCGGAGTCACCTTCACCCACACAGCCAGAGGCAGCAGCTAAGAGCCTAAATGGGCTAAATCTGTAGTGCTTTAAAGACACACTCTGGATGCCCAGAGCGGGGCTCTGGAGGAGGCAGGGGAAGCCAGAGGTGCTGCCCAGCCGTCACACAGTGCCTGCTCCACCTGCAGCCCCACGGCTTGGGAGCATGTCCTTCACACGGTGACACTCCCGGGCTGGGGACACCAAATCCCAGCCCGGGTGGGACCTGGAGCAGCCCCAGTCCCGGCGCTGAGCCTCAGTTAGAGCTGCATCCCTGTGCTCCCTCCTGGAAGCAGATGTTGGGTCATCCCCACTTCCAGGTCTGTCCAAAGGGTTTTTGTAGCATCTCGTGGTTCTCATCTTCGTGCTCCGTGGGGCAGGACTGGTCCCGCTCCCTCCTTCCCCTGCCACATCCACGCCTGCAGGTGGGGAGAGCTGTGGCCTTTGGGTTTGGGGTTTGCTTTTAAACCCCACCCTGTCCCCTCTGCAGAGCTGTTTGGGGTGAAAAATGGGCTTTTACTGCCTGGGGAGGAGCTGCTGGTGGGGGGAGATGTTCCTAAACTAACTGGGAACACATGGGACTTCATTAAAAAAACAAAAAAAAACAACAAAACAAACGTTTTTGCTTCAATAGCAAAGCCAACAAACAATTTCCAGCCACAGTCCATTTTCCCATGGTGGGAGTAGCCAATGCTGGGCACGGGGAGCTGGGGAGGGGTCCCTGGCACCCCCACCACGAGCCGTGAGATGTTCCCACAGGGGCACCGAGCATCCCATGGGGCTCAGTCTGGGACACCCACAAAGCCAAAACACCCCACATAAAAAGTAAAAAAGAAGTAACAGAAGCCTAAATGATGCAGGTAAGAAACAAGAGTTAAAATTCTTCCAGTCCTTTCTCACAGGAACGGGGGACGGCAGGCAGCCGGAGCCGGGCTCAAGAGCAAGCAAGAAAAGGAGCTTTGGTCACATTTTTCTTATGAGAATCGCTGGTGAGTAACAACAATAATAATAACAACAATAATAATAAAAAATAAAAATAAAAAGGACTTTAAAATACGCCTTGTAAAAGCAACCAGTGAAGAGCAGAGCACAAAGCATCTCACGTGGACACCGAAGGACAGGGCGGAGGCCCCCCAGAAACGTCCGAGCTGGGGCGGGAGGGCACCGGCAGGGCTCAGAAATTGCTGAAAATCTCCCGTTTCTTGTTCCAGTCCATCTGCGGCGCTCGCTTCTTCACACGCTTGGCCCTCACCTTCTCCTTGGCCTCGGCGGCCGTGGGGCTCAGGCTCAGCCCGCTCTCCTCAAACGGGTCCTTCTTGTCCGTGTCGCCGTCCTGCAGGGGAAGGGACGGGCTGCCAGCACCCCCACAGCACCGCGCTGCCCGCAGCCCCTCGGGGCATCCCCGAGCCCGGAAACCCCCCGGGATCGCCGAGCCCCGGCTGCGCCCCGTGCCCACCTCGTCACCAGCCCAGGGCCACACCCCGGTGCTCCTCTGGGGACTCCACCACCTCCCTGGGCACCTCCAGGGCTTAACAACCCCTCCCACGAAGGATTTCCGTGGGTATTCTCAGTTCAGTCAGAGAGAAAAGGAGAAAGATTTCTGAGAAAAAGTCCAAGAAGAATATAAACTATTCTCTTTCTATTCATATTGTTTATAGATATGTTCTACCACCGGGTACTATTCATAGTACACCAATAGTATAAAATTATTTCACTTTAAGACCAATAAAATTAGACTTCACAATATTCTCGATAAAAGAGAGACATACTTTAAATAAACTTCCATTCTTTACCTTCTAAATGTAAAGTCATTTCATTCCTGTCCCTACCTCAACAGCAACAGATTTCCTCCAGCCTGCACAATAAGCAAATGCTCTGGGATGTTTTTTTAGGTCAAAGCCCCCTCCCTGTGCCATGCCCATGGTTTCACTGGCAGCAGCATCCCTGTGGCCATGGAGCTGATTGTAACACTGCATTCTGTGGGGGTGCTTCTCCTGCCTGAAGCTGTGTGACTGCACAGCTGGAACAGGAACAGCAGGACCACAGGAGGTGCTGCCCAGCTGCACTCGTGTCAGGTGTGGGCAAGCACACAGCATGGAGAGCTTTGGTTTTAGGGAAACATTGCAGAGCTTTCCTGCTGGCACTGCTGCCCCTGCATGCATGCCCAGCTCTGAAACTGAGTGCACAGACCCTGCTGATAACCGTGGGCAGGGCCCTCCACCAGCAGCACGGAGATAACGGCACCGGCCTTGCCGGGCTGAACTGAGCCAAACTGAGCCCAGGGAACCCCCAGGCCCCAGGGACTTTGCCTTCTTGCCAGGACAGGAGCCCTGAACAGCCCCAGGGTGACTCCATGGCAGGAGGGCTCTGGCACAGCTCCCTTCTCCAGCTTCTCCACCCCAGGGACTCTGCTCGTCGTGCAGTGACCCTGCAGCGGCCCAAGGCTGACGTGGGGGGACAGCACAAGGCTCCCCGCAGGACAGGACCCAGCCTGGCTCTGCCAGGGCAGACATCAGGACATGCATTATTCAGTGCTCACAGGGAACCTGGCAGATTGCAGGCGCTTGGCCACAGCTGGTGCCCGAGGGGCTGTGGGTGCCCAGAGAGGCCACCTGAGCACTTGGTGCTGGCACACTCCTGCTCCCAAGTGTCCTGGGGCAGGGGACAGCATGGCACAGACCCCCCAGGGCATCTGCATGGAGACTTTGCTCTGTTTATAGCAGAACCTTGTGCTGAAGATAAATTTTTGAGCACTTTGCAAATCCCCTACTTCTTAATACAAATCCCCACTTCTTATTTTAAGAGGAAAACAAAACATGCTAAATCATTAACACCTGAGAATGCCAATCTGTGCCTCGTGTTGACTTTTGGTTGCCACTTCACCTTGCCCAACAAGTTTTGTCCCTTTCCAGTGTTGAGCCACACCACAGAAACCCCTTCAGCCCAGCCTGCCACCAAAAACAACTCCTCCCCTCCTTTAAACACTGTGATAAATTCACCATGCTCCAAACTGAAAAAATAATTGGCTTTTTTAAAATTTTAGCCTGTCCTGCCAGCAGCACTTGAGCCTCACAGCTGTGTTCCTCAGGGATCCCCAGCCTTGCTGTGGCTCATCAGTGTAAGTACACCTCAGATCCCAAATCCTGCAGACATCCCTTCACCTCCCACCTCCCAAACTACCCAAGCAGGAATCACTGCCCAAGAAGCTGCCAGTGAACCCCCACAGTGCAAGGGATGAGAGAAAACCCTGGGTTTTGGTTGCTGGGTGGGTACAAGTGAACCCAAGTCTGGGAGATAAACTGAAAGCTCATCAGTACCCAGCACGGTGAGGCAGGACTGTACCCACAGCAGGGTGGAAAAGGGACAGGAGGTGTTTGGGGTTTTTACCTCGGATTCCTTCCCAGGACTCTGCAGGTCGCTGTGAGATGAGGATGTGGATCCTCCGTTCAGCTGGAGGAAAGGAAAACGTCAGTCTGGTCTGTGCCAGGCCGAGTGAAACATAAACACAACAAATCCCCAGGGCTGGGCTGCTCCAGGGCTGGAATGGAGCCTGGAGGGAGGGGATGCTCCTGCTGAGCTCCCTGGCGCTCCCAGCAGAGCTGCTGCTCTCCCACAGCCCCAGGCAGAGCGTGGTCCCATCCTGCCACAGCTGGGACATTGCCACCTCCTCCTCCTCTCTCCCTGGGATTAAACGGGACTGAAATTGGCCTTGCTCAACCCCTAAATTAAAGCTGTAGTGGGGAGTAATTAAAACCAGGCAGCAGTAAAGCTGAGCTAAATGAGCCTTGGGGACCTGAGCATCCAGGCTCACCTGGCACAGGTGAGAGCCAGGGACAGACCCTGATCCCTCCTGGTCCCTGAGGCTGCTGCCTCTCTGGGGCAGGTGAGGACTCACCTGAGGCTGTGCAGATCCGTTTGTCATGGGCTGGGGTAGCACACCTGGACACAGTAAACACGCAGAACACACCGTGAGCACCCTCAGCTGGGACTGCTGCCTCAGCAGCATCACCTGCCACCCCGCCCCTTCCTCCTCCCTGCCCACCCCACCAGCTCCTCCTGTCCCCTCACTTTGTCCTGTGCTGTTTCCCAGCCCACACAAAAGCCTTTCCCCTCTCCCTGTGCCCTTCTAGTACCACATCCCTGCCAGATCCCCTGAATGCACTCCACTTCACCCTTTTGATAAGAAGAAAAAGCCTGCAAGGAAGAGAACCAAGTGACCTCCTTCTATAGCCACTATCTGCAGCACACTCCCTTTTTTTTTTTTTTTGGACCATTAGGTTTTTTTTTTTTTTCATAAGTTCTTTAATCAAAAATCTTAAAAGTCAGCTCAAAAATCTTCATCAGAATCAGCACCATGGTGTTGTCACAACAGTGTCTGGCACACAACCTGCTCCCCCCAAGCACTCTGGAATTTTTTTTTTTTGCTCACTTCCAATGATTTACTCTAACAATAGCCCACACAAAGGCAAATTTCATGCATTTAAGCTGCCAGTCACCACGACCAAGTCATCACCCCAGGCATTACCGTGTCTCACTGTCCCAGACTAACAGATGTGTTAATTGGGACAGGATTAATAACTGAATCATGTCAAGCATGGACGCTTTCCCTAGGGACTGGCTGGGGGCTGCATCACTGCAGACTGCAGGGATTTCTGGAGCAAAGCAGAAAAATAAACCCAAATCGTGATTTTTGAGAGCGTGCTGGTGCAAAAACCTCCGTGTGGCTTTGGGATCCTTAAATATTTTATTGCAGTGAATGCTGGGCTCGTGTTTAGAGTAGGAGAAACTCTGAGTATGAGAAGAGTCAGCTCACACAGATGTTTATGTCACTGGTATCATAAGTAGCTAAATTTTAGATTATTTAAATGAAAAGCTTCAGATGACATGGAATAAGAAAAGTGGGACTGGACTTCAAAACCAAATTAGCCATATCTAGAAATACTTAATCTAAAAGCCACTGATTTGGTTAAAGGTTGAGGTGCTCAGGATGAGCTGCAAGGCTTGGGAAGTGTCAGTCTGAGGTCGAAGCAGACCAGTTCAAGAGGACAATTATTATTTCCTCTCAGCAAATTATTATTTCCCCAGCAAACAGCCGAATTCACCAGAGCCCTTTGGCACCTGGCAGGTGCCAGGCAGACCCAACTCCTGCTCCCTGGTGAATGCAGGGCCTGGAGCCCCCAGCCACCCTCCCCAGGGCTCTGTCCCCTGCCTGGAACAAGGGCTCCTTTATGGCAGTGCCAGCAGCCAGCCCCGCTCCTGTCGGAGCATCTGACACCCTGTGGCTCCCCAGCAGTGCCTGACCCATTTCTGGGGACAAATCTGCCCATTGAGCATCCCGGGGATCAGATAAGGAACAGCTGTGCTGGGAAACAGAGCTGCCCATTGAGCAGGGGACGGGCCAGGCGGGGAGCCCTGGCCCCACCGGCAGCGGGGCAGGTTGGGCAGTGGATGAGCAGCTTTCCCTGCCAGGTTTCAGCAGCCTGGAAAACATCTCCTGCCCCAGCCATGCCGTGATCAGCCGGCGTGGAGCCCTTCCCCCTGCACAGGGACTCTCCAGGTGCCCACAGGCTCCTTCACTGGAGCAAAGAGCCACCAGGGAATCAGAGAATCGTGGAGTCATTGGGGTTGGAAGGGACCTTAAAGCTCACCCAGTCCCACCATGGGCAGGGACACCTTCCACTGGAACAGCCCTGTCCAACCTGGCTTTGAAGGCTCCCCCAAACCCCAGCACACCTCAGTCCCTTGGTGGCAGCGAGTTCCAGAGCTAATTATTCACCCTCTAAAAGCAACAAAGTGCTTTTTGGCAGGCTGAGGGTGTATTCTCACTATTTATAAATAGCTGGGTGGTGCTCAGGAAACTACTGAGGGATGAGGCAGGAGGGAAATGTGACTCTCCCTCGCTCCCGAGATCCCACCCGCGGCACCGTGAGTCACGGGCCAGGCTCACCCTGGCAAAGGAAGCTCTCACCTTTGGTGTGCTCCTCCGTGGGGGTCACCCCCAGCTTCTTGAAGTACTCGTCTGTCTCGGGGTCCACCACCAGGAGCCTGGCTTCGCTCTCCCTGGATTTGATGTGGGACACCACCTCCGAGTGCCGCAGGCCCTCCACGTTTATCCCGTTCACCTGCGCAGCGACAGCATCACAACCCAAGCCCGTGCCCGGCGGGCAGCTCCTGGCTCCCACACACCCCCCTTTCCCTCAGGGGTGGCATTTTCCTTTCTTTGTTCCTGTTGGGATGACAGGAAGGCTGCAGGCTTTTTCCTTCCCCCTCCCCAGCCAAGCACAGCCTCCTAAACCCCCCCAGTGCCTGCCAGAGCATCCTCCCTGTTACCTCTGGCCGCATCCCAAACACACCCATGGGCAATCAGAGACCCCAGGCTCCCACCAACACCCTCTGCCCGCCCTCTCCGGTGCTGTCAAACCCAGCCTTCCCCCTGGACGTGTCCCGGAATCTCAGGCTGCCTGTGGGCACAGACCCGGGGCTGGGTGCACCCCCGTGTCTGTGGCACCACCGTGCCACCCTTCACCCCCTGCGATGGAAATTTGTGGCCCTGCGGGGATTTTTGTGCCCCTGATGGGCGAGTCCCTGTGCCTGGGGCAGGGATTCATCCCTCCCAGGACCTCCAGGGAACGTGATCCCGATTGTTCCCGCAGCAGCCAGGGGACAATGGTGACTCAGGACATTGTTGGGTGGCAATGAATCACCCTTTGTCCCGCCGGGAAGGGCCCGGCAGCCTCGGCACGACCCAGTGCTCGTCCTCATCCAAAGGGACGAGCAGAGCCTGAGCTCCAAACTCTGGGATCCCCTTTGCAGGGAAGCAGGTTCCCCCTGCTCCTCAGGGCACAGCTGCAAGGGCTGGGATGAGAAGAAACCCCTTCCAGGCTCTGCCCCCATTCCAGGTGCTGCCAGCCTCAGCTGCCAGCTCGCAGCCCCGCTCCATCCCTGTCCTGCCACTCCAGCTCACCCCAATCCATGCCCAGGGCTGCTCCCCCCACCGCTGGCACAGGGCTGGGGGGCATCAAATATTTATCCCAGCCCCAAAGAGCAGGCAGGGAGGGGATCGGGTTTCCAAGCTCGCCAGCTCACCCCGAGCTGCTTTGTGTGTGCCAGGCCCTGGGCCAAGCCCATAAATAAATAACGGGACCCCTGGATGTGACACCACCCGGCCACTGCCAGCCGTGCCCTGGCCCCACGCTGCTCCCAGCATTAAACTTTCAGCTGCTGGGAAGAGGCAGCAGCTCCCACTGGCTGGGGAATAATTCTTCATGGGCCTGGAAAGCAGGAGAGTGCTCTGGTCTGAGGATTCTCCCAGCTCACGCTCTTCCAGGCGTGCAAATCCCATTCCTGCTCTGAGCCAGGAGCAGGGGCCACAGCCTGGGCCCTATGGGGTGGTTTTGGGGTGCAAGCTCCTGGGGAACAGCACAAGCAGGGGATATCCACGTGCTCCCACAGGGAAAGGGCTGATGGCTGCTGTCAGTCCCTGCCTGTCCCTCTGCCCAGACAGGCAGCTCTGGATGAGGGAACCTCCTTCTCCAGGAACAACACAACCCACAAGCCAAAGACAGGGCAATTCCCAGCCCCATCTTGGACAAAAAGTGCTGTCCAGCATGTGGTAACCAGCAAGATGCTTCCAAGAACGCTTATCCCCCATCTTTCATGATTTTGTGTCTTAAAATCTCTGCAAAGCCTCTTCTCCTGTTTTTGCAAGCATTCCCTGGCAGGGCATCAGCTCAGCTGGGCAGCACCAACCCGGCCTCATGCCCACAGTCACCTGCCCAGCCCTCCTTGGTGCCAGCCAGAGCCACCACAGCACCCTGGGGACGTAAGTGGCCTCGGCAGCGCTGGGGAATGGCAGGACTCGGTAGTCTTGGAGGGCTTTCCCAGCCTAAGGAACTCCAAGTTTCCACTCTGTAGTTCTACACAGAGCCCACAAATGCCCACTCGGCCGGAGGGGAGGGAGCAGCCCCGCCAGCCTTAGGAACCGAGTGAGAGGAACACAGGGGGGATCAGATGGGCAAGGTCGTGGGCTGGGGGTGGTTCCAGCTTGCCCAGGGTCCCACCCGTGCTGCTGCCCCCCGTTACCTCCACCAGGCGGTCCTGGGGCCGCAGCCCCGCCCGGGACGCGGGCGAGTCGGGATCCACCGAGCGGATGAACTGCCCCGGCCGCGACTTCTCGCTGTGCAGGTTGAAGCCGTAGCCATTGGGGCCTTTCTTCAGGTGGCACAGACGTGGGCACAGCTCCTTCTGGCCGTTTAAATCCTGGTTCATGGAGGAGAGGGTGGGGGAGACGAGGCACGGGGGTTAACGGGTGGCTTTGGGGTGGCTCTCAGGCAGATGTGACCGTAAATAAAGCCCCGAGGAAGCGCCGTATCTGCCCCCCGTCCTCAGCATGGGGACAGGTTAACAAATGGATTTCCTCTCATTGAGTCTATTTTCGAAACCCAATTGTCCAAAACCACTCCAGAAAAATGAAAACAAAACAAAAAATGCATTTCCTTCGGCAGGAGTGGCTCAGCTTAATCCACCCTCAGGCTGGGACCCCCCTCCACCCCGGCAGCGGCCGAGCCCCAGCCCCAGGCAGGGAGGAACCAAGGCCCAGTTGTGCTTTGCCCAGGTTCACCCAGACCTGGGATTAACCTCAGGCAGGTATTTAAGGCAGTGCCACTCCCTTGGTCTCGGTGACAGCGGCGTCACCCACTGGTGCCCTCCCCTCCCAGCGAGGAGGGACCCAAAGGATGAACCCGAACATCCAAGAGCTCCCTGCAGCTGGGGAAGGCTGAGCTTGGCAGGATGAACAGCACAGGGGCAAGTGAGGAGGTCAGTGCTTCTCCTCATGCCATGGGAAATGCTTTATGGCTCCCGGGGTGGCCAGGGAGCAACAAATCCTGGTTTTCTCCAGGTCTTCAGGACCCACTACATTCCCACCAGCAGCCCTCGTACCAGGCAGCTCCAGCTTGTGGCACAGCACCACATCCCGGGAAAAGGCACCTTGGAGATTCAGGGTGTTCATTTTCACCCAGGGTTTAAGGAAGACATCCCCCCTGGATGAGTTTTAACCTTCCCTCAGCAGGAGCACCACTGCTCCCTGCCTGCCCACGGAGAGGATTTGTCTGGGATCACATTCACAGGGAAATCTCTTACAGCCTTTCCCTCCAAATTAAAAATCCAGGCAGCAATTTCCTCCTCCTTCCTCTCTTGGCTGAAAGGCACCATGAAACACCAAACCTCCCAAATCCTTCACCCCCTCAAGGAGGGATTTTACAGAGGAGAACAAAGTGGGGACACAGAGGGATCACTACCAAGGATCCTGTGCTGGGGGATGGAATTTGCATAGAATTCCAGATGGGGTGGAAGGGACATTAAAGATCACCTTGTTCCAGTCCCCTGCCACAGCAGGGACATCTCCCACCGTCCCAGGCTGCTCCAAGCCCTGTCCAGCCTGGCCTGGGACACTGCCAGGGATCCAGGGGCAGCCACAGCTGCTCTGGGCAATTTTGGCTGTGGCTGCAATGCCGGGGGACAGACGTGGGTCAGGGCTCAGCACCAGCCTGACCAGCCCAATCCCGGCATCCAGGAAGAAATGGGGATGCAAAATGACCAGCCTTTACACACAGAATGGCTCAGGAGGGGAGGAACCACCGAAGGTCATCCAAGTCCAATCTCCCTGTTCAAGCAGAATTCCCCAGAGCCCATCACTCAGGATTGTGTCTTTCCTCAGGCACAGGAGGGGCACCTTAACCACCAAATTCCTCAAAAACTGCTCTCACACAAGGGTCACCATCAGCAGTGCCCATCATAGGCCTGGGGGCACACTCAAAACTGCTGAATTTTACAGAGATTCCCTTAGTAAATGCATTTTTTATTAAATACCAGCTCGTGGTGTTGACATCTCAATCCCAGATGGGTTCTTAAAGGAGAAAAGTTATCGGTGAACAGCCCAAACCAGGATGGGGCTCCAAGCCCCTCCTGTACCTGCTCACACACCCGGGGCAGCCCTGCACCCCCATCCTCTCCCTCTGCACGTTTGACCCTGCTGCACTTTTCCCATGGCCCCGCAGCAGCCAGTTCACCCTATCTGCAAACATTTCCAGCCTGCCTCGGAGCTCTTCAAAAACTGAAGAAAACAGGAAATGATTCAACTGGCCCAAGAGGGCTGGACTCGAGTGACCTGAAAGGACACACGGGGCTCTGTGTGGCAGGACAAGGGGAGCGCCTCTGGGGTCACCAAAGTGCAGCTGGGATCACCAAAATCCACCTGGGATCACCTCTTCGGGTTTAAAAAGGACCTTTTAAAACCATTTTCCTCCTGCTCCATCTGTACAGGGTCACAGCTCCTGCAGCAGTGTGAAAACACAGAGAAATCCCTGAAAATCACCCAAAAATCTGTGCTGGAGGTGCTGTCCCAGCGTGGGGATCCCTTGGGGACACCCTGGCAGGGGCAGTCCCTCCTCCTGCAGGGCATCCCCCGGGATCAGCAGTGAAATCAAATTACTCACTAAATAAACCACAGAGGGAAAAGCTTCACTGCAGGATCCCTTTGGCTGGGAGGCTGCTGCCTTGTGCCACGTCCTCCGTGGGCTTGTGCTGCTTCCCCTGCAGAATCTCGAGTGCAAGGCCCTTAACTGGAATGAATTCAAGGCATTCATTTTAAAATACACATACATATAAAAAAATAATCCCAATTCAGCATCTGTTCTGGGCAGAAATCCTCGGGGGAAACTGCTTATCCTCCCGCAGAGATGATCCGGGGCTTTTGCTGGGCTCCTAAAGCTCCCAGCTAACGCAATCCTTGGCTGCTGGAGGAAACAGCTTTTGGAGCTGAGCTCTGCAAAGCCCCTCTCTGGGATGAAGCAGAGGCTGAGCTCCCCTCAGCCCCTGCTCACACCCCAGGACACGGAGCCGCTGCCTCTCCTGCCAGCTCCGCTCTCTATTTTCCTTTCGACCCGTGCCAGCCTTCCCCCGGCTGTGTTCTGGGAAGATATTTCCCGAGTTCCCGGGGGGGATTTGGCCTTTGTGAAACCCAAGTTCCCCTGGAACAGCAGCGTTATCTGGGCTTCCCAGGATCCTGCCTGCAGAGCGGCTCCGGAGGAGGCTGCGCCGCCTCTCACAGCCAGCACTCCAAAGCCAGCTTGGATTGAGTTACATCCACATGGATGCTGTAAAGCAACAAAATTCAACTCGATTTTTTGCTCTCAGAAAGCAAAAAATTGCCCCACACGCACAATAAAAAAAAAAAAATTGCAAAAGGAAGCTTTTTTTTCCCCCCTCCCAGGAATCCAGGCACTTCCAGCAGCCACTGATTTTATGAGCTGGATTAAGCAGGGCACACTCCATCCCTGTCTGTGCCATCCCCAGGAATGTCTGTGCCGATAAAGGCTGCCTGCATGGTGAGCTGCACTCACACCCCATCCCTGGAGCTGCAGCTTGGGGCAACCCAGCTGCATTTTCCAAGGAAAAAGGTTTCGGAAGCGCAGCTCAAGCTGGTCCATTTAAAAATGCACAAACAAGACATTAAATAACAATGAAACGCTTTCAGTGAAATTAAAAAAAAATGATTGGGTGTTGCCAGCTCTCACAATCTCATGGCAACTCTTCGCAGCATCTGATTTTTTATTTCCCTTAGAGTTTCCAGCGCTGCTGATGGGAACGGGGGGTCCCTCAGGGACACCCCCCTGGCTCATGGGGTCACCCTGGGTCTCCCCAGAGCTCCCCCTTGGCCCATGGGGTGCCCCAGGCCTGGCTCTGTGCCACCCCGTGCAGGTCCCTGCAGTGACCGGGGCCCTTGCCATTCCGTACCCCTGGGGCTGGTGTCACAAACGTCACCAGCTGCGATTAACGAGGGTTTCCACACCATCCATCAGCACAGGCAGCCTCCATGCAAGCCCCAAAAGGAGCCAAACTCCCCTCCTGGGTTTTGAGGGGCAGCAGAGCACCCCCCAAGCTCTGTTACCCAACCAAACCCACCTGCCCCTACAAAAGCCCCTCCCCAGCTCAAGGCCACCGGAGACCCTCTTGCTGCCACTGCTGACCCAGCCCTGAGCCACAGCCCAGGACAGGGACGTCCCCTGCTCCCCACAGCCCCGTGTCACCACTGTCCCCAAGGCCAGGGACTCACAGAACCAACCTGCACCTTCAGCCTGACCCTGAGCAGGGCCGGGGACAAAAAGGGCATTTCAGACCCAGCCCAGACAGCTGCAGGAACACCCACGGTGTCTCCACACTGGTGGCCACAGTGGGTGCCACACTGGTGGCCGGGTCCCAGGCCTGTCCCCAGCCCCTCTGCCCCACAGTGGGCTAAAACACCTCGAAAGCCACTTAGGGCTTCATTCCAGGAATAAAGAAGAAATAGTCCACACCAGTGCCAGTGTGGACAGCGGCTCTCCTGGGTCCTCCAGGAGAGGAGGAGGGAGAGGAGGACACACACACACACACACACACACACACAGAGCTACTCCAGAGGCCGAGGCCAGGTTGGTACCATCACCCTGGGATCCTGGTGGCTCCTGCCGTGCCTTGGCCACGATGTCACCGAGCCCTCAGCACGGGGGTCACCCCAAACCTGCTCCCAGGCGGAGGGACACCGGGCCAGGCAGGAAGGGCAGGGTGTCCCTCGGGGTGTCCCACGATGGCAGCAGGAGCTCCAGCCCTGCCCGTGCCTCGGAGTGGGGATTTACTGAACTCCACCAAGCTCATCCCCTGGGTGTGCCACCCATAATCACCGGGATCAGGGCTCTAATCGGCTCAGTCCTGCCTGGGACCACCTCACCCTGCTCCTGACACCAGCCTGTTCCCCTGTGCCCATCCCAGGGGCTTCGCCAAAAAGGCTCCAGTCGCCCCTGCTGGGAATTGCAGCACCTGGATGCACTCCAGGATCAGCCAGGACAGGTCAAACCTTTCCATCCCTGCTTGGCAGAGCTGGAGAAAACCCAGGCAGGAGCATTCCTGCCTAATTTGCATTGTTAACATACTTTAAGTCAGCAGCCATGGTGTTTCCTCTCCTTTTCCTGTGGTTTTGGTGGGAAAATGGCTCCTTTGCTCCCTCCAAAACAAACCTCAGCAGCAGAACCCACCGGGGCTGGGGGACACCGGGCTCCTGCCCTGCCCTGGGGACACCTTGGGACATGGAGCTGTCCCGAGGGGACAGAGAACACTGCTCAGAGCCCTGGTGTCCTTTCCCACTGTCTGGGAAATGTCCATTTGCCCCCAGCTGGGACTTCTCCAGCCCTGCACTTCGGACTCTCCAGTGCAGGCCAGCGGTGAGGGATGCAGGGAGGGGCACGCACAGCCACCTGCGGGGTTGTGGGGCAGAAATGCGGGATCCTGACCCAAATCCAAACCCCAGCAGGCAGAGGAGCGAGGGGCAACACCGGGAGCCTGGAAAGAGCCAGGGAAGGGGAGAACCCAAGGCAGGCAAAGGGCCCAGGGGTTACTGCACCACCAGAACAAGGGACCCATTTACACCCCCTGCCAGGGGCACCCTCCCTTGGCAGTACTGGTTATACTGGGAGCTGAGCCGAGCCTCGGGCGAGCTTTAATTGCCACTATTACTACCACAGCTCTGTTGGAAGCTCAAAGGCTGCTGCCTGTGCACGGATTTAGGGACGTGCTGAACTTTAAGCAGATTTTAGTCACCGGTCTGGGAAGGGGAGGGGTGAAACCCCACTGCAGAGATGAGGAAAGCTGGGAGAAGCAGGAAAGCCCTCACCGTGCTGCCAGCAGTGCCCATGAGAAGCAGGAGGCTTTGGGATGGTGCCACGGCTGGAGTGGGATTGCTGCCTCCATTCTCCTCCTGCTCAGCGGGGCTGGGCTCCCTCCCCCTTCCCCTTCCCCCAGGAATGACTCAAATTTTCCCATTAAAGCAGCACCACAAAGGGGGCCATTGCAGCCCTGCCTGCCCCAGGGCACCTCGGTGACACGCGGGGAGGGGGACAGCAAGTGCCAAAGGAGCCTCAAACCCACCCGGAGAGCGGCACTGAGGCTGGGGGCAGGCAGAGCACCCCCGGGTCTGCTCTGGGGGGAGAGGACACGGCAGCTCTGCCCCCATCCCCAGGGCTGGCCAAGCACAGCCAGGATGCTCCCAGGGCTTCCCAAGGCCTGGCTGGTCCCAGCTCCACGCTGGGATGCTGCAGCCCCCTGCATGCTGCTGGGAGGGCTCGGGGCTCCTTCCATCCCTCCCTCCCTCCCTGCCGGCCGACACGTCTCCCCCAGCCCCATCCCCCGGCCGGAGTCAGCCTGAGCGGGCTCAAACTCCAGATGTTGGTGAAATGCTATAAATAACAGAGGGGGAGGGGAGACGGGGCTGGTGGGACGCCAGCAGCACCAAACACAAGCAGATGTTCCTCCCCTTCCCTTCCCTGCAGGGCCAGAGCTGGGACTGGGCAGGAAGGTGGCAGCTCCAGCATCCAGAGACACACCCCAGGCAGAGAATAAACCCACCCGAGGGTTTATTCCACCAGCAAACGGGAATAAACCCTTGGGCAGGAGCACAAACGGGAATAAACCCTTGGGCAGGAGCAGGAGCACAAACGGGAATAAACCCTTGGGCAGGAGCACAAATGGGAATAAACCCTTGGGCAGGAGCAGCAAACCCTTGGGCAGGAGCACAAACGGGAATAAACCCTCGGGCAGGAGCAGCAAATGGGAATAAACCCTCGGGCAGGAGCACAAATGGGAATAAACCCTCGGGCAGGAGCACAAACGGGAATAAACCCTCGGGCAGGAGCACAAACGGGAATAAACCCTCGGGCAGGAGCACAAACGGGAATAAACCCTCGGGCAGGAGCACAAACGGGAATAAACCCTCGGGCAGGAGCACAAACGGGAATAAACCCTCGGGCAGGAGCAGCAAACGGGAATAAACCCTCGGGCAGGAGCAGCAAACGGGAATAAACCCTCGGGCAGGAGCAGCAAACGGGAATAAACCCTCGGGCAGGAGCACAAATGGGAATAAACCCTCGGGCAGGAGCACAAATGGGAATAAACCCTCGGGCAGGAGCACAAATGGGAATAAACCCTCGGGCAGGGGCACAAACGGGAATAAACCCTCGGGCAGGGGCACAAACGGGAATAAACCCTCGGGCAGGAGCACAAACGGGAATAAACCCTCGGGCAGCAGCACAAACGGGAATAAACCCTCGGGCAGGAGCACAAATGGGAATAAACCCTCGGGCAGGAGCACAAACGGGAATAAACCCTTGGGCAGGAGCAGCAAACGGGAATAAACCCTTGGGCAGGAGCACAAACAACCTGCTCCCATTTTCATGCAGCCACAGCTGTAATTACCACCCGCCCCCGTTGCAGAGGAGGTGTTTCAGCTCTGACACGAATGGGCAGAAGAGGAAAACCTCACATCACTCCCCCAGCACAGACCTGGCAGCCCAGAGGCGCTCAGGGGACGCTCCTTCTTGCCAGCATCTCCCACGTTCACGTCTCGGCAGGACAAAGTTCCAGCAGCTCCCCGGGACTGCAGAGTGCCCACGGTCATCTCTACCCCGCAGAAAAGGAGGAGCTCAAACGTGGCTGAGCTGCCACCAAAAAGCTTTTGGGAGAGCCTGTGATGATCACCCTGGAATCAGCAGGCTTGCCTTCAGTCTCCCCAGGAGGAGAGCAGGGTGCTGCCGGCTCCCGATGGTGACAGCCCGAACTGTGCCTCACCTGGGTGTCACAGCCCCGGGCCACCACCGGGCCCCTCACCTGCCTGCCCCCAGCACTGGGCTGCTGCAGCTTCTCGAAACCTCTTGCATTATTCAAATTACTCCAATTACTCAAACTGCTCCAGTTGTGTTTGAGTGATAGAAACATTTTAAAAACAGGTATGTATTTTAAGGGCAGCGGACACCGAGGTTTGTGCTGCTCCCCCAGCATCCTCCTGCCACCCTGGGCAGCTGCACCAGCACACACCCAGTGCCCTTTGGATGCATCCCTGTCTCCCTCTGGATGCATCCCACCACTTTCTGTGCCAGCAGGCAGCACAAAGGCAGCGGGTGAGGATGGCAGTGAGTCTCCAATTAGCAATGGAACACGTCCAGCCACGGCTCCCCGGCAGGACCCACGGCCGAGCGGCTGCTGATGGGGTAATTTGGATATTGCTGGGATTTTTTTTCTGATGGCAGACGCTGAGAGGAGGAGGATCAGCCATGCCATGGAAGACCTGGACTCGCACCATGGCTCCCCTGAGGAGGGGAAGGATGATGCCCACAGGGGCACCAAGCCTCAGCAGGGTCCCGCTGGCCCCAGGGACACTTGCCCTGAGCCCTGCAGCCCTTTTGGGCACAGCTGAGGGGACAGTGGGGGTCACTGGTGCCAGGGTGGTGCAAAAGTCCTCACAAGAGATTAATGAGGCCCTTCACCATGCCATGCCACCAGAGCAGCAGCAAGAAGAGCTTTGCACTTCCCTGTGCCCTCCACCCAAGTGTCCAGCTCACCGCCAAGCCTGCTCCTTGCCAGGTGCTGTGCACAGGGTGCAGAGCTGTGCCAGCGCCCTGCCAGAGCCGAGCCCCAGGCACAGCCAGGGGCTTGTGATCCCAAGAAAGTGCCAGGCAGGAGAAAACAAGAGCAGGAAGGACGTGGAGGCTGGGGAGGTGCCCGAGGTGCAGCCTGGGTGGCAGCGCTGCCAGGCTGTGGGATGGCACCGCTCCCACCCCGGCACGGGGAAAAGCACTTCCCTCACAGCTCCCACCAGGGCCTCACCTCCAGGAAACCTCCTGCCAAAAAAAATACCCACAGCTCGGCCTTGCCCACGGCTGCCCCCAGGGGCGGGGTAAGCCGGGATTTGCCCCTCTCCGACATCCCCACAGCATTAGGGAAATCCCCGAGCACGAAGGGGCCTCTCAGCATGGGGCTGCAGGGCCACGTCCTGCCTGGCACCTCGTGTCCCCAGTGGGTCTGCAGGGCCACGTCCTGCCTGGCACCTCGTGTCCCCACTGGGGCTGCAGGGCCACGTCCTGCCTGGCACCTCGTGTCCCTACTGGGGCTGCAGGGCCACGTCCTGCCTGGCACCTCGTGTCCCCAGCGGGGCTGCAGGGCCACGTCCTGCCTGGCACCTCGTGTCCCCAGTGGGGCTGCAGGGCCACGTCCTGCCTGGCACCTCGTGTCCCCAATGGGGCTGCAGGGCCACGTCCTGCCTGGCACCTCGTGTCCCCAATGGGGCTGCAGGGCCACGTCCTGCCTGGCACCTCGTGTCCCCGATGGGCACATCCCTGCTGTGGGGACACCAGCTCTGCCCAGCCCCGCAGGGTGCAGCTGATCCCCGCAGCAGGAGCTGTCCCACATTCCCTGGCAGCCCCACAGCTGGGCAGTTTCTCAGCCACAAGCTGTGGGAAGCAGCAATTTTTTTCCCCCCTCTTTGCTGGCGTTGGAGCAGACTCAGCCAGCAAAGGCACCCACGCTCTCCCCCCGGGCAGGGCTGGAGCCAGCAGCAGCAGCACAGGCTTGGCTGGAGCAGGGAGCAGCTGGCCCAGCCCAGGGAGAGAGGGAGGGAGGACGGAGGAGAGCGAAAGCGCCACGTGCACGTGTTTTCATGGAGAGAGACAACTTTTCCAGCAGGGTCTGCCAAGGGAACACGCAGCCAGGGTACCAGAGAGCTCCTCTGCTCCACAGAGCTCCAGCACGACGTGGGGCAGCAACGCGGGTCCTGGCAGGCTGGGGTTCGACCAGAGGAGAAACATGGAATCTCCATTCTGGATTGAAAGGGCTCTCAGCAGATCCAGAGGGATCTGTTTTCCGCTGGGTGGGAGTTTTCCCGGAGTGCCGGTCACTGAGCAGGGCTCGAGCTGCTGGAGCAGGGGAAAAAGTCCTTCCCACGCTCACCATGAACCCCCAGGCCAGAGGAGGGATTGCTCTGGACAATGGCAAGGCAGAGGGAGATGCTGGGAATAAACTTGCCAATCCCACAGCGTTCCCCTACTCCACAGGGGCTGTGCTGCAGCACAGAGCTCCTGTCCCACACTGTGACACCCCAAATCGAGCGCTGCCACCCCAGTGGCACATCCCAAACGGAGCCCCCTGCACAGGGCAGAGCTCCAGCCCAGCTCAGCACGGCTTTCCCCCAGGTCTGTGCTGGAGCTGGACTCCAGGCTCTGCCCAGCCCCCTTCGGCCTCCCCAGCTGCTTTTGGAGGCCAGGCCTTGAGCAATCCCCAAACACTGGCTGGAGCTGGCCCCATTCCTTGCCTTCAGTGACCCCGGGTCACAGCAGGAATCCAGCCCTGCAGCTTTGTGCTCCCACGGAGCTCGCTTGGCACCGAGGGCTCCCAGGAAAACCCCTGGAGGTGGAGGGGGCTCTGTGATGCACCAGGCACTGCAGGGAGCACCTCCCACCCCCGAGAACACCCCGGGACAGGGAGGGCCCTTGGGAAAGGAAAGGTATTTTCCCAAGGACTGAGGCTGCTCAGGCTCTGTGCTCCTGCTTTTCCCCATGCCAGGGCTGTGGGACTGGGGTCACCATGGCAGGACCACAGCAAACCCCACAGCCCACCAGGGCCCGCACCTCCTGCTCAAACCCACCAAGCCCTGCGCCGAGAGCCTGATTTTCAGGGATAGGGTGCAATCCCGGTGCCCGGCAGGAGGCCAGCTGTTAGTCAAGGCAACTCACACAGAATGGGGAAAACCGCTCTGCACCACAGGCCAGCAAGGACACGAATCCTGGTCCCCTCCACGAGCCCCTGAACCCCCACCCTACAGGAAGAGGTCACGGGTGCCACACTCAGCCTTGCAGAGCCCAGTAAAGCACACGCAGGGTAGGAAGGAAGGCACAAGCCCTGCTGCTGCCCCTTTGGGGCTGGTGGTCTTTCTCCTGCTCTGCCAGCCAGCCCGCCTGGCAGCGAGGGGTGCGCTGGGCACGGGGCAGGAGGACACATCTGCAGCCCCAGCCCGGCCCCTGCCCAGGCAGGGGGAGAACAGGCGCTGCTCTGTGAGTGCTGGGCCCAGGGAAGTTCAATAGTTTACTCCCAATATTTGTCTTGGCCGGGCAGCCCAGCTCGCTGGAGGAAATGGGGCAGGGGGAGGGCTCCAAACATCCTCTGCATTCCTTGTACGAGAGCAAAGCCAGCGCCGGGGCACCCGCGCTCGGGGTCACCCAGTGCGAGGCCTTTTGTGTTTAGAAATCCCGCAATAAAACTTCCAGGGGTGCCATTCTCCAGAAAGCAGCAGGGGGGTGAGGGGCCTCGGTCCCAGCCCTCAGCTCCACACGTAAACTACTCCCTTCTCCCAAAATCCCCCAGGTCACAGCTCCTGCACAAAATCCGCTGAGCTGGGCACAGCACCCCGAGCCTCCAGTTCTGCTGGGGCTCCCCTTGACCTCCCCCTCCAAAACTCAACCCTGCTGTCACTGCCCCCATTGCACAATGCTGGCACCAGCTCCATCCCACAGCACTGCTGGGAAACTCGGGATCAACCCAGGACCATCAGGGCTCCTTCTGCCAAGCTCCAAAAATGACATTTTTTAAACCAAGCACTTAAAGACGAGGGATGCCCCTTGCCAGGCAGCTGAGCTTATCTCCAGCTGAACAGGGCAGGGGCAGATAAGGGGCTGGGGTGGCCCTGGGAGCCGGGCAGGCGGTTCCTGGGGCAGGGGAGGATCTCCTGAGATAACCCCAGAGCCAGCTGCTCCTGCTGATAAACCCGGGGTGAAGGGGGTGCCAGTGCCAGTCCTGGGGCGCTGGGCACACTGCCATCTGTGCCTATGGCAAGGGGAACACAGAGCCCCCAGAAAGAGGGAACAGCCCCAGAAGGGCGCTCGCAAAACCCAAAGAGGGATTTGGGTGCCCAGCACGACCCAGCAGCCACTCCGAGGGGGCTTTATCCCCATGCTCCAGCTCTTTATCCCCACATAAAGCTCCAATGTGGGCTTTATCCCCACATTCCAGCACTTACAGGGTCTCCCACATCCCCACGGCTCAGCCCCCCCATGCCAGTGCAGCCCAGCTGCCAGGCAAGAGCAGGGAACTCTTCCAGGCAAAGCCACTACTCACCCGCTTACAACTAATTAGGGCTTGTCTTAATTAAATCCTGCTAACCATGAACAGCCCCCAAGGCCAGAATAAACTGATTTACCTGGGACGGCCTCTGGCTGCTCGTCTGGTAGGGAAGGAGGCAGCCCTGTGCTGGGCACTCGAGGCAGGAGCTGCCAGGGGTGGGGAAGAGCCCCTGCAGAGCTTCCCCAGGGCACAGCATCAGTGCCCAGGGAATGCCAGCTCAGCCAGGTGCCAGGGCCACATTCCCAAGGGTGGGAGCTCAGCCTGCCAAGGCTGGAGCAGAGGGATTAGCCCTCCCACCGCCTTTTGTGCTGCTCGTGTCTTTAAGGAGATTAGGCCCTGTAATTCCAGAGAGGGTTTAATCACAGAGCACCCCGGGGAGCAGCGGGGCTCTGGCTGGGGAGGCAGCGACCCCACTCCCAGCAGATGGGCATGGAGAGGCCCAGGAATACATCTGGACACCCAGGCACTGCTGCTCCTGGCCCCGCTCCTTCCCCAGTCACCCCTGGGACAGCTCAGTGCCAGGCTGGAGACCCTCTCAAGGGAAAGGCCCAGAGCCAGGCAGTCCAAACTGTGCAGCCTGGAGAAGAGGAGGCTCCAGGGAGAGCTCAGAACCCCTTCCAGCACCTAAAGGTGCTCCAGGAGAGTTGGAGAGGGACTGGGGACAAGGGATGAAGGGACAGGACACAGGGAATGGCTTCCACTGCCAGAGGGCAGGGATGGATGGGATATTGGGAATAAATCCTTCCCTGGGAGGGCGGGCAGGCCCTGGCACAGGTGCCCAGAGCAGCTGTGGCTGCCCCTGGATCCCTGGCAGTGCCCAAGGCCAGGCTGGATGGAGCTTGGAGCAGCCTGGGACAGTGGAAGGTGTCCCTGCCATGGCAGGGGTGGATTAACCGACCTGCCCCTTCCACCCCAAACCATTCCAGAACCCTCTGCCCACTGAGCAGCCTCTCACACTTTCACAGCACTGGCACCTGCAGGGAATTGTCTTTCTCCCCTTTCCGGTGCTCATAAAGCTACTAAAATTTGGCCTTCACAGGCTCACCACTAACAAACATCCCACACCAGCTTATTGCACCTGGAAACAAACTCCTGCAAAGCTTCAGTGGGAAAAGAAGACACTGAGCCAAGAAAACCCAGCTCCACGTCTGGATATGGTCTGAACGTGCACAGCAATGGAACCAAAACATTCAGGAGTCCAGGCAAAACGTAATGAAATTAAATTACAATATGGATCTTGCCAGAAAGAATTATGTCAACAACTTGAGGTTCAATTCCTTATTTATAGAGACCTGTGGATCTGGAGAAAGCCTCAACTGATTGCAAGTTTAATTTTTGCTCTCTCATATCCCAGCCTGGAGTCTCCCACCACCAGTGCCTGTAAAATCTCCATATCCAGAGACAAAGCAAAGGACTGGGAGACAAAACCAGCCAAGAACAGACCTTCACTTACACCCTAAGCCCTTTTATAGTGCCGGGTACATCATTGCCCCTCACTCCCCCTGACTGGAGGGCAGGGATGAACAACACAGAGTGATGCCACATCAGCAGGGCTGTGAGCACTCAAGGAATGGTTCTTTATGGGTGAAAAGGAGCTCTTTAGAACCTCTTTTGCAAGTCAGGTGTGTCTGGAAGCCTTGGTCCTCTCCAGCCTGGGAGTTCACACTGGAAGTCAGCAGCACTGGCACCTTTGCTCCTCGTGTTTCCAATCCCCACCAGCAATCCCACAACTCCAGCACCTCCTACCCAGGTGGGAGCAGCCCCATGTGCCAGCAGGTCCAGGTCCAGCCCCTGGGGATGATTTATCCCTCCACACTGCACAGCAGCACCGGGACAGCCCTGGATAACCAGCTGGGAGCGTGCAGCACATCCCCTTCTCCACAACTCGCACGGGTCTTGGGAATAAACAGAGGATCCGAAAAAAAAAAAAAAAATCAAAAACCAGCCCAAAAAAACCAGCCCAAACCCAATATTGTTTTAAGGTTCCCTCTGCCATGTCGAGCCCACGAGCCCGAGCAGGCTGGAGCAGCTCCAAGGGATGGAGCAGAGGCACAGCAGAGGCTCTGTGCCGCTGCCAGGGCACACGCTGAAGGCCCCGCCGCTGCCAGAAGATTTTTAATTTATTCTAAACCATTTAATAGTTCTGCCATTGAACAGAACCATCGACAGCTGGCTGGGAGCCCACTAGTGAGCAGGGCTGGGGTTGAAGGAAAGCTGCTGGAGCCCATCCCTGAGAGCCGAGGGGGCTGGGGAGAGCTGCACTTCCAGCAGCTCCTAGTTAATATCAGCTTCCCAATCATTCCGAGGGAAAGTTTTTGATTACTCGGGGATGCAGAAGGGATCAGCACCGGCTGGACCACCCGCAGCATCCCCGGGTGCCGGCAGCACCAGCGCCCTGCAGCCGGGTCCAGGCGGGGGGCAGCACCCCGCACCCTCCCGGGGAGCTGGGGGGTCCCGGGGTGACCCCACCGCCCCCTCGGGAGCGTGTGGCTCCGGGAACAAAGGCTCTTGGCAGGGCACGGCTCCTCGTGATGCTAATCTGCCTCTCGCCGCCCCCCCGGCTTTGTGTTTCACTAAAAATACCGCGGCGGAGGAAGTTCGTGCGGCGGGGTGGATGCTCTCCTCCCCGGGAGGGGCTTCCTGCGCTGCCCCGGCACCGAAATAGCCCCCAGCCCGCTCCTGCAGGGCCAGCCGGCTCAGACCCTGCCCTGCCCGTACAAAAGGAAGCTCTTGGCATCCGAGCCCCCTTCCCAAAGCACCGGGGGGATGCGGGACCCCGGGGCTCACCCTGCCCGGCTCCTGCGCCTCTGCCATCCGGAGCGGGGAGCGCTTCCAGCAGGACTGGGCTCAGCTCCCTGCCAGCGCCTCCTCCGAGTGTCGTGGTGATGCCCAGCACACGCTGCTCATCCCAGCCAGAGCTCCACGAATCCCCAAACTCGCACCAACAGAGGGGACAGGGTCGATGCTCAGGGACAGGCACCGGGGCTGTGTGGGGCACGGGGTCTGCCCCATCCTGCGGGATGTGGAGCCTCCCTGCGGGATATGGAGCCTCCCTGCGGGATGTGGAGCCTCCCTGCGGGATGTGGAGCCTTCCCTGCGGGATGTGGAGCCTCCCAGCCCCTGCAGCGGCACGAGCTCCCAAAATCAGCCCGGAATCCTGGAATGCTGTGGACGGGAAGGGACCTCCAAGCCCAGCTCACTCGGACACCTTCCTTTACCCCAGGCCGCTCCCAGGTCCAGCCGGGCCCTGGACACTCCCGGGGATGAGGATTTGCATCCCCACGTGCCCCAGCCCCCACTGCCGAGCTGGAGCTGCTCCAGAGCCCACCCCCAGCCCGGTGACACGCGATGCCACAGCCCGGCGACATCAATAATGCAGCGGGGTCAGCACCAGCGTCCCCACTGCTCCGCCCGACTGCTGCCGCTGCTTTGGCTTGGAAACCCCAAAACGAGGGATCCCTGTGCCGCTCCTGGCTGAGCACCCACCCAACACAAACCCCTCAGAGGTGCCCATGGCAAGGACTCTGGGGGCTGGCAGGGGCTCTCCAGGCGCCTTCCCTTCCTCATCCCATCCCATGTCCTCAGCCAGGAGCAGCCCCCACGCTGCAGGTGCACAGTTGGCTTTGCAAAGTGGTTTTTTTAAAGCAGAAATGGGCAGAGCCCCCAGGGTGGCACATCCCTGCTGCCCCCTGGGCACAAACACGGCTTCCCCTCGCCTCTGCCCTCTCAGACCCACGGCATCCCCAAAAACGGCTGCTGTGGGAAGGGCAGGGAACGCACCGGGACACAGCCACAGCTCCCCGGGCTCTGTGCCCCAGGGCTTCCCCACACCTCTCCCTGCCCAGCAGGAGCCTCACCAGGCTGTGCCAGGGCTGAGCTTTGCCATCCTCTCCCTCCCACAGACCCGAGCCTGCCGCGGGCAGTGGAAGATGCTGCAGGGAAGTGCTTTAATTCAAACCATCCACTTATTTATTTTTTTAAATTGCATAATTGCTGCAGACATTTCTGCTCATGTTTGGTTTTATTACATCTCTGTGGTTATTCTACAAGCCCTAAACTTTGGGCCTCAACTGAGTTGGCAAAGTGCTCCAGAAACATCTGTCCTGAGTTACTCCCCTCGCAGAGCTGCGGCAGGAGACATCACAACACAGGGGGGTTATTTGCAACAGACAAAAGTTCTTACTCCTGACCCAAAGAGAAGGGTAAATATTGACTGCCTCAAGATCAGCACTGACCCTACACTGGTCCCTACAGGCGCCCAGCCCTCGCCCTAAAGAGAGCAGCACAGCTGTCCCCAGACAGGCAGGGGGCTCAGGAGCTGCCACCACCCCCTTGTCACCCCAGGGACACCAGCCTGCTGCCTCCAGTTCCTGCCAGCAGCGACTCTCAGGTGACACATCCCTCCCCAGCACAGGACAATCAACAACCAGCCACTAATTCCCCTCCACTGAAATTCCCAGCAGCTCCAAGACGTGGGTTTGTCCTCCAAAGGATAAACTCTGGAGAAGTTTATCCTTCACAAAGGTTGTAAAGGTCCCTTTGCACACCCACCCCCTGCAGACCAGAACATGAAGGAAGGGAACTGCATCACCCCCAGCTCCTCTCTGGCTTTGCTGTTGCTCTTGTTTCTCCTACAAACACACCCGGGGAAGGCAGCAAGTCCCAAGGACATCCCTAATGGCCATAACAGGGTCCCAGTACCAGCACATCCCTCCCAGTGCCCAGCAGGAATGGGACAGCAGAGCCACAGCCCCTGCAGAGGTGCTGCCAGCCCTGGCCAGGACTCCTGCCCACCACGGACACCTCTGGAATGACCAGCAGCAGCCAGGTGAGGTCCTGGCAGCCCTGCAGCTCCCCTGCCTTTTACACACCACCAGCCCAGGCATTTAACTACAGCCACCCGTGGCCCAAAGGCACCTTTGCCATCAGAGCAGCTCACACCCAGCACCTGGAGCAGCCCCTGCCACGCTGGGGCCCCCAGCCCCCACCTCTGCACCTGCCAGGCAGGGCACAGCCAGGGCCCTGGGAATGCTGGAAACAGCCTGGTGGCCACCAGAACCTGCTGGGGACAGGGGAGCACCTGGCATGGAGGACACACGCCCTGCCAGGGGACAGAGCAGGACAAACCCCCCCAGCCCAGCAGATACAGGAATGGGCACAATTCTGTGGGACAGGGCAGGGCAGCCCTGGCTCCCCGTGGCCCCACAGGGCACTGTCCCCACGGCGCTGGGGACAGCAGAGCTGTGACAGCCACAGCTGCTGGCTGCCAGCCCTGCCGACCTGCTCCCCGGGCAGGATTTTAAACACGAGCTGAATTATTCATGGCTTCACCGAGGTTCCTGGAGCACGAGGTGCAGGGCACCAGGTCCCTGCCGGGTGCACGGTGACCTCCCCACCCATGGCAGCTCCGCAGGGGTGGCAGGGCTGTGCCCACCCTCCCCGCTCCATCACCAGCACCAGATTTCCCTCCTCGTTTTGTTTCAGCTGCTCGTCTCTTCAGGCTGCCCCTGAAGAACCCCGGCCTCAAATCCAGGAAAACTCCAGCCTTTCTATAAACAAACGCTGCTCACAAAAATGCAGCTCCCTGGAGCAGCCCGGAGCACCGGCCCCGGCTCCCACAGGGGCAGCCTGGGGCCACAGGTCTGCAGGGGGGAAGGAGCTACCTTCTCTCCTTCACTGAATGCCTCCAGGAAAGCTCAGAAAAGCCCTAAATCTGGCTGGGGACAAATCTCCGAGTGTATCCCAGCTGTCACAGCCTCACTGCAGCAGCAGAAATCTCCCAAAAAACCCTCACACGCGGGAACTGAACATTCCAGTGCCTGTGATCTGCTGGATTATGATCAGGCTCGAGCTGTCCCATGGAGGGGACACAGTGCTGGGGGCTGAGCAGGGCAGAAATCGGGGTCCACCACCCCTTCTCCACCATGCCCTGGCCTCCTGCTGCGTTGGCAGCCAGCATGAAGGACACACCAACCCGACCAGGAGCCTGGAGCAGGTTTCCCCACCTTGAATCAGGCAGGATGGCAAGGCACAGGAGCAGGATGCAGGTCCTGCTGCTCCGGCCACCCCTGACCTGATCCCAGAGTCACACAGGGCCCTGGCACAGAGAAGTGACCTTGGCAGGACAGCTGGCAGTGCCCAGCTCTCCCGAGAGCTGCTGAGGCAGGAGCAAACCACCCCAACGTGCTCAGCAGCCCGACCCCATCCCCACGAGGGAGGAATTCCCCCTGGAGCCAGCTCCCCTCGTCCAGCCCGAGCATCAGCCCCGTCTCCAGCACAGTGGGCACTGAAAAGCCCCTCTGGGGGGGAACACGGGCTCTCCTCCCCCCTCCCAGCCCTGCTCTCCCTGTCCCACCCTCTCCTTGGAGGAGCCAAACCCCAAAGGCCGGAAAGGACCGTCCTGTTCCCCCAGCCTGACTTCCGTCAGCTCCCGCTGCTGGATCCCGACCAGCACACGGAACAGAGCGGGAGAGGAAATGCCCCGTGTGGAGAGCCACCCTCTCCTTGGGAATGGCTCCTCTCCCAGGGGGGCTCCAACCCCCAGGGGAAACGCAGCCACCACCACCCTCACACAGGCCTCCCGACAGCTTCCAATGAGGCAATAAAGAAAAATAAAACACTGCCTCCAAGGGAAGGGAGATCCTTCTCTGAAAGATTCCAAACAGCTCCAGAGGGAGGGACCAGAGGTGAGACCCCGCTCCCCTGCCAGGCTGCTCCTGCCTCACCCCTATCTGCACAGGGGGATTTCTGCACGAGGGGCTCCTGAGGACACAAGGCTTTCCCGACTTTCCCATGGATGTCCTCCTGGCAGCCCAGTGGCCACTTCTGGGCCAGCACTCAGCCACCACCCCCACTGCCAGGGGACCGAGTCCGACCTGGCAGTGCAGCCCCTGCAGGGCCCCCAAGGAGGAGGAGGAGGAGGAGGAGGAGGAGGAGGAGGAGGGGGGATGCCCAGGCAGCTAGCTCCCTGCTGAAGAGGCTGTTGAGCAGCCCAGAGCAGCAAGCACAGGACAGGGGGGACACGAATGGGAGGGGACAGATGGCCGTGGAGCAGGGTCACACACCGCCCACCCGGCTCCTGGCACGCTCCCGGCTGGGGCAGGGGCAGCCCGCAGCCAGCCCCGCTATCAGCCCCGCACAAGCCTGCGCCGTCTCCGCAGCCATGGAAACTGGACGTTTTCCACCCCGAATTCCTTCCCTTCTGGAAAGGAGTTTGCCAATAAAAGGCACTTAGTGCCGAATCCCAGTCCAGACCCAGGCCGCTTAAAAAGAGCCAATTAACTTCCTATTTCAGCAAAAAAGCTGCGAACATGCTCAACCCAGATGTTCCCTCCCTCCTGCAAATAATGGAGGGAGAGAAGCTCATTCATGAGCTCCAGCTTGGCCACAGCCCTGCTCCGGGCAGCCTGTGATCCAGGCTGCGACACCAACCGCGGCCGAGGCACCGTGGGGTCACTGTCCCCAGGACTGGCAGCCCCCAGCAGCTCAGGAGACCCTCGGGGGCAGCGGAGGGGAGGGAATGCACAGCCCCCACCAGCCAGTGCTGCCTGGAGTGAGGGATTCCGCAGGGCAGCTTGGGACACCGGGGGTCCCCACGGTGACAGCCACACACAGAAGGGTTTTCTCTGACGGGACAAGCCGTGCTCAAGGAGGAAGGAGATGCCAGGGGGGTCCCGCGCGCTCCCCACAGCCCCACTGTGCCCTCACCTTCCTGCTGCCGTGCGAGGAGAAGCTGTGGGAATGCCTCTGGAGGCTGCCCCCGCTCAGATCCAGCTGCGGCTTCCAGACCTCGCCGTTGTCGCTGGCCAGGCCCTTGGCAGGGGGCACGGCTGAGCCCAGCAGGATCCCGTTGTGCACCATGTCCTCGGTGCAGGTGAGCCGCAGGCTGCACAGGTACTCGTCCGTCTCCTTGTCCACCACCAGCAAGCGCGTCTCCGTCTCCACGGCCTTGATGCGCTGCACCACCTGGGAATGACAGGGACAGCTCAGCTGGAGCCCAGGGGATGCACCCAAGGGCCATCAGCTCCCCCCCAGTGCTGCAGCTCCGCTCTGGGTAAAGGGTTACGCTGCCAGCTACGGGTGACGGGGCAGAAAGGGCAAGAACGCAGCTTTGGGAGATCCCTGGGGATCTCTTCCAGCCCAGGTCCTGCAGCCACACAGCAGCGCTACCCAGACCACCCGGGATCACCCCGCCCAGCTACCTGGGATCGCCTCCTGCTCAGCCAAGAGCTTCCAGAGGCTGTCACTGCCCCTCACGCATCAGCAGCCCTCTGCCTGGCACTGTCCCGTGCAGGAACAGCCCAATCTGTCCCACCAAGCAAACACCCAAAATCTCCTCAATCCAGGGTGTCCTTCTACTCCTGTATCCAGGGCAGGGCATGAGCCAGGGGGCACAGGAAGGCTCCAAGCACCAGTGTGGGCAGTGAAGTGCTGGACTGTCCCCCCCGACACCATTGTGCAGGCTAGGGGTAGATTTAGGAAGGAAAAAGCCCAATCCATACACCCATCCCAGCCCGTGCTGGGGACCAGCAGAGAGAAGGGGAGGCAGTGCTGGGAGCAGGAGATGAGCCCGTCCCTGGCAGGACCCAGCTCCAGGCCGGGCTGAATGGGGACATTGTCCTGCTGTGGCCAGCTCCTTTGCAGGGATCAGGGACTGGCAGAGGCTCCAACAGGCACTGACACTGCAGAGAGCCAGGAGGAGCTGATCCCACAGCCAGGCAGGGGGTAAATCCCACCAGAGCGGCTGGGATGGAAACAGGGAAAACCCAGAACAGCCACAGGGAAACCACCTCCAGACTCGCTGCTGGCAGCTGCCAAGGGCACCTCCTCCCTGCACAGGCCTTCATCCCGAGGAGGAGGAGGGGTGGCATGGTTGCTCAGCTGCCATCCCCAGCCACGGGGCGGCCCTGAACACCCCAAAGGTGCTGGGAACCCCCCAAAAGCAGCCCGGGGCTCCTTGCAGGGCTCCTGCTCTGATCTAGGTCACAGTGGCCAGACACGCCAAGGTTAGAGCGACAAACGAGCCTAATACGCAATTAACCAGCGTTTATTTACTCCCTGCAAGCTCCACTCAAGGTCAACAGAGCCGGTATCTGCAAACAAGAGAAAAAATAAACAGCCTGCAAGAAATGTACAGGCTGCAGACAGGGCTGACCTCACTCATCCACTGCAGCCCCTGCCCGCTCTGCAGCGATGCCGGGCTCCCACCCGAAACCAGCCTGGACGGTGCTGATGCATCAGGCCCAGAAAATCCATCTGCTCCCGTTCAGATCCGTTTACATCTGACATCAGACAGTGCTGCTGACACCAGCAGTGCCTGTGCAGGGACACTTCTCCCAGAGGGCACCTGGCAGCAGCAGCCGCCAACACACGGCAGCAAAGATGCGGACAGGGAAGGTGCTGGCCCTGCAGTGCCAACCCCCAGAGCCTGCAATTCGGCTGCTCCAGGCAGCACAGGGGATCACGGAGGTCCCACAGACTGCAGGGAAACTCAGAGGATCCACAGAAGGGTCCAAAGGGGGTGTGGAGCAGTGCTGGGCTCACCCCAATCCAGCAGCCACAGCGAGAGCAGCGATGGAGCAAAGGTCCCACAAGTGCCAGGGACTGAGCCAGGCAGGGGTGGAGAGTGGCACAGAGCAGCCCCTTGCCCCCTCCCCACGAGCAGGATGAGCAGAAGGGGCTGTGAGGAGCCCCCCCAAGGCAGCAGGTCTCCCTGGGGACAGAGCAGAGAGGTGGGAGGCAAAGCAGCAGCTCCCGGCGAGCTCCTGCCCAGCACCGTACCCGCTTCCGAGCCATGCTCCCAGCCTGGAGTCCCGCAGGCTTCTGGAGACAATGCAGCCTGCCCTGCTCATCTGGGACCTCCTCAGCACCCGACCCAGCCCCAGGATTTCCGCAGCTCCACCCAAGCAGACTTTACCCCTGGCGACAGCAGCGCCAGCCCGGCAGCGCCGGCCCCGGGCCCTTCCACCTTTGCCAAACAGCAGCGCCCAGGAAGGACCCGTGGTGCCACCAGCAGCAGCTCCCGCAGAGGTGCCCGTGCCCTGCTCCATGCTGCCAGGCTCCCCGGGCAGCAGGAGCCTTTCTGTGCTCAGGAGCTGTGGCTCTGCTGGTTCTGAGGAACCCAGGATGCAACTCTGAGACAGAGCACGATCTGCCTTCACTCCTTGGGCAAGGCCAAGAAAAAAACAGAGAACAAAGGCAAAAATGCTGCCAGCTTCATCTGGAAACACAGTTACACCCAAGGAGCAAGGCCTTGTGTGCTGCGGGCTCCCCGATGCACATGGAGAAGTGTTACTTGTTCAAGGCTGGGCAAGAAGCAGCACAAGGAAGGGCCACGGTGAGGTGGCTGCTCAGAGCCATCGTGTGACCCTCCAGGGCATCGCCCTTGCCACAGCCCAGCAGCGCTGGGTAGTGTTTGGGGGAAGGAAGAGGTTCTTGTGGTATCGAGGCAGGAAAAAGGGTGATCCCAGAGCAGGCAGGGCTCCCACCACTTGCACTCTCACTCTCAGATCCCAGTGCCACGGCAGCCAGAGCGGGCACCAAGTTCGTTCCTGGACGCCCTGGATGGGGACACCCTGTTCCAATCACTGCTCTGCAGCAGCAAGCGAGTGCCAGCGCTCCATCCTGCCGCCAGAAACAAAAACAAAATAGAAGAAAATGGAAATTTCCCCCTCCCATTTCACTTGACCTACTGGGAAGCCCCAGCACGTTTCAAAGGCACAGCTGGCTCCGCTATCGCCCGTCCCCAGCAGCCCAGCGCCAGCAGGGAGCTCTGGTGGCTTCCAAGGCACCACAGGAACACAGCCCTCCTTCCTGCCCAGCCACATCAAAGATGGGGATCCTCCTTCAAGGGGTTTGAAATCGCACTCAGGACAAACATCAACTTTCACAGGGCTGGCTCAGAGCATCAAAACAAGCTCAACTCGCCACCAAACCCCACCAGGCTTATCGAGGGGAGTCCACAGGGCTTTATTGGAGCCACCTGGAAGGTTCAGCTTCACCTTCAGCACAGCAACATCCACACCTGGGGTGAGGTCCGGGAACACACAGCCCCCCAAAACTCTGCAGGGTCCAGGCACAGCCCAGCTCTGCCCCCATGCAGCGCTGGCAGCAGGGCTGAGCAGATGTTTTAAGTTACTAAAACACCAAATCCTGCAGAGCCCCACAAACCACGAGGCAAATTGTGCCCCTGCCAGGCTCCGAGTGTCCAGCAGGACTGGAGGAGTTTGAACCTCACTGCTTTCTGGTTTGTTTTTTCCTCATTGCTCGTTTTTTTTTTTTTTTTTCCGCATTTCTTGGGTTTTTTAGACTAAACTGTCTGACAAATGCAAGTTTCAATTTTACAAGAAGAAAATACCACAGCCTGAAACAGCTTCTGTTGGAGAGTAGAGAAACGGCAGCCTCGGAGCTGCCCAGTCCCAGCGCGGTCAGGAAGAGCCACGGCTCCCCTCCGAGCCCTATCGCCCTCCGGCCAGCCCAACTGCTGAACATCTGCACAGCTTTATCTGGAGATTTTCAGGCATCTTCCTACACTCCGGGCTGCACAGGCAGGCGCAGCTCGCCCGAAGCAGCCAAGAAAACCCACAGCAGAGCCGGAAATAAAGCCCGGGTCTCCCCATTCCTTTCCACCACAGATTGCATAACGCGGCGGAGCCCTGCCCAGCCCCGCACACCTTCGCCTTTCCCACCTTGACACGACCGCAGCGTCCTGCGCCCAGCAGCGCGACCCCGCACGGGGCTGCGGGTCCCGGGCCACGCAAAGCCCAGCCCTGGCATTCTGGGGGGAGGGGGGCATCCACCCCACCGCTGCCCCCACCCCAGCGCTGCCAGGCCGGGGATGCTCCAGCGGGGATATTTTGGGCGAAAGCCCCGCTCCGGCCCGCCGCAGGGAGGCTGGAGCGGGCACAGCCCCGCTCGGCCCGGGTGCCGCGGGGCCCGTGGCCGTGTCCCCCGCTCCATCCCGCACCTGGTGATGCGTCTCCTGCTCCACGTTGAGCCCGTTCACCTCCACGACGCGGTCCCCGGCGCGCAGCCCCGCCGCCTCGGCGGGCGAGCCGGGCTCCACTTTGCGGATGAACTGGCCGCTCTTGCCCTTCTCGCCGTGCAGGTGGAAGCCGTAGCCGCTCTCCCCCTTGAGCATTCGGCACAGCCGCGGCTTCAGCTGGTCCTTGGCCATGGCCGGCGGCGGAGCGGCGGCGGCGCTGGGCGGGCGCGGGGCCGCTTTTATGGGCGGCCCGGGGCGGGCGCCGAGGGGCGGGCCGGGACCGGGGCCGGGGCCGGGGCCGGGGCCGGGGCCGCGGCCGGCGGTGGGAGCGGGGCAGCAGCGGGGCGAGGGGCCGGGGCCGGGGCCGGGGCGATGCGCAGCTCGGCCATGCTGCGGCTGCCCCGCGGCACCGGGAGCGCGGCGGGCGGGGACGGCGGCGGGACGGGAGGGGACGGGGCGGAGCCGCAGCGAGGGACGGGGCGGAACCGGCACCGGGACCGGCACCGGCGCCAGCGGCTGATGGAGCCCCGGGCCCAAAACCCTCCCAGCAGCAGCGATCTGATGGATCCCTGTGGCACGGGGTGCCCAGAGAAGCGGAGGCTGCCCCTGGATCCCTGGAAGTGTCCCCAGGTTGGACGGGGCTTGGAGCAGCCTGGGATAGTGGAAGGTGTCCCTGCCCGTGGCAGCGGGTGGCACTGGATGGATGGTACTGGACCTTTAAGTCCTTCAAGGTCCTTTCCAACCCAAACTGTCCCAGGGTTCCATGACTCCTGGTGGGGAAAGGCTCCGGCTCCATCAGGGCTGACCCTTGGAGAGGCCACCCGGGTTTCACCTGGGCTGAGTTTGTTTAATGAAACACAGAGATAGATCCTCGTCTTCACCTTTTTGCATTCCTCATCTTCATTTCCTTGAAATCTCTTACAAGGAGGACGTGACCCAGAGCAGCTGTCACAGTGATGGCCCTGAGTGTCACATTCCTTTGACACAGGTTCTCAGGCCTTCTTCTGCAGCTCCTTCCTCAACAGCTTTCCTATCAGATTTTACAGGGCTGAAGCAAACACAGCAGCCAGCTGGAGGCTGGAAATAAAAGGCTCCAGAAATTAATATTGATTTACTTTTAATGTGTAGTTTGCTTAAAAAACCCTTCTTCCACTGCAGTTATACATAAATCCACCCTTAAAAACCCTGGAACCAGAAACATGCTTGGAGACTGTATCCTGGAGAATCACAGCATTATTTATCTCTGCCAGTCCTTCCCACCTCATTCCCTGCAGGCTCTGGGAGCTGCAGAGCAGGGGCTGGGTGGGGGCACTGGGTGCTGTCCCTTGGGGTGTCTGTCACTGTGGGGTGGGAACGGGCTCAGCCCCTGGCTCCAGACACATGTGGCAGCCAGGAGGCCCCACCAGGAGGGTGTGATGTCCCACCGAGGGAAAATGTGATTTCCCACCATGAGGATGTGAGGTCTCACCAGGAGGATGGGATGTGTATGTCCCACCATGAGGATCTGATGTCCCACCAAGGGAGAATGTGATGTCCCACCAGGATGACATGATGTTCCACCAAGGGAAGACACTTTGGTCCCACCAGGAGGATGTGATGTCCCACCAAAGGAGGATGTGATGTCCCACCATGAGGATATGATGTCCCACCATGAGAATGTGATATCCCACCAAAACGTGATGTGATGTCCTGCCAGGAGGATGTGATGTCCCACCAAAGTCGGATCTGATGTCTCACCAGGAGGATGTGATGTGTATGTCTCATCGTGAGGATCTGAGGTCCCACCAAAGGAGGATGAGATGTCCCACCAAAGTCGGATGTGATGTCCCCCCAGGAGGATCTGATGTCCCACCAAAGTTGGATCTGATGTCTCACCAGGAGGATGTGATGTCCCCCGAGGAGGATCTGATGTCCCACCAAGGGAGGATGTGATGTCCCACCAGGATGACATGATGTTCCACCAAGGGAGGACACTTTGGTCCCACCAGGAGGATGTGATGTCCCACCAAGGGAGGATGTGATGCCCCACCACGAGGATATGATGTCCCACCAGGAGGATGTTTTAGTTCCCCCAGTGACGGTGCTTTGGCTCCTCCACTGCCTGTGTCACTCCAGCAGCGCCGACCTCAGCACAAAATCCTGGGTGACCCAAGAGGAGAGCTGAGAAACTGAGACTGTTTTATTTGCTGTACAACACAACTGCTCCCCTGAGCCTCTTTGTGGAGTCCTGAAGCTTTTTGTCGGGCTAGAGGAGTGCGAATAATTGATTTTTCCACTCACTGGCTAAACCAAAATACTGGAGGGAAGGGGGGAGGAGAAGGAATTGTTTCAAGTTTATTTGAACCAAAAAGTTTTTCTTTTGATTTGGCGCAATAAAAACACGGTGGGAAAAAATCTTTTGGGTGGTCAGAGTGAATATTTTAACCCTTTTCTATATCTTTTTTAAAGCATTGGGAGCATGAAAATTTTTAAAAAGATAATAAAACAGAGAGAAAATATTTCAAAAAGTGGGGAAACAGTTGTTCGGTTTTTTTTAAATGCTCTTTTTTAAGCACAAGCATTTTCTCAAATGTGCCCTGGATTTATTGATTTTTTCAACCTCAGTGTCTCCAAAAGGCATTCTTTCCCCCAAAACCCCCATCTATTTATTGTGGAGAATGTAGGGGACTCTCTAGTCAGCTGCAGCTCTGACTCAGCACTGGATCTTTGCCTGAGCACCTTGTGATCCTAAAATAAAACATTTATTTTGTGATCCCTCTACTTTAGGAGCTGTGGTTGTGCCTCTGGCACACAGCTCTGGGCTGTCCTGCCTGGGACACAGCCTGTGCATCCCTTGGCACAAACATGCACCACAGGGAAATCCTGCATTTTTTCCCTGCAGCTGATGGAGAAGGAGCTGGAAGGAACATTAAAATACATCGTGCAAACTTACATCCTCATGAGGTACAAAATCCCTTTGGTTCTTCCCATCCTGCCTTTTCCCACCCTCCCAAGTCTCACTGAGAAGAAAACGAGAGAGCTCAGAGAGGTTCCTGCACCTGGAATGGCAGAGCCTTGGGTAAATCCAGCAGATCCTGCTCAGGCAGAAGTTTTCCATTTAAATTTCCGTGTGTTTGGATTTGGGCAGATCTCTAAGTCCAGACTGGGCCTGCCTGGAGGCAGAGGCAGTCCAGGGACCTGTGAGCTCAGTGGCTTGGAAGGGTTTGGAGCTCTTTTTGGCCAACACCTGCTTCCAGTTCCCTCCTTGCACTTGGCTGAGCAGTGACAGAGAATCTCACCTGTGTCCTGCTCCGTTTGCCCCAGGCCTGATGCTGTTGCAACACTAATCCAAAATGCAGGTGCTGGGAGGACCTTCCCAGCTGCAGAAATCAGAGTCACCCTCCAGGCTCCCTGGCAGCTCCAAGTGGGGATTTTGGGGAGCCCACAAAGGCCATCTTCATGCAGAAACTGGGAAATGCTCAGCTGACCCCCCAAGCCTGCTCAATCAGGTTTGTTCCTGAGGCAGTGGGAGGGTGAGGAGCTCTTGGAGGAGGAGGATGGTTGATGATGGAGTCACTGGGCTGTGCCTTCCAGAGGGATGGGAGGTTTTCCACGTGCCTTTGGGTGCCTTCTGCACACACATTGCTGAGATGCCAAGAGCCCTGAGTGCCACTCGTGGCTCCATGAGTGGCTTTGGGCAGATCTGGTGGCTTTTCCGTGTCCCACTCAGCCCATCCCTGTCCCGGGATGTTGGTCACTCCCTTGAGCTCATCCTGCTTGGGGCTGGGAGCTTTGCTGGCTGAAGGCTGGGCTGGACACTGCTCCCAGCTCTCCTGGTTCCTTCCCAGCTGTGGGAGCTGCTCTTCCTCACGCTCAGCTTCCTCCTCCTCCTCAGTGCTGGTGTTTATCCACACCCAGCTTTCCTCCCCGCAGCTGGAGCTCACCGGGCTCCACTTCCCAGGGCAGTTTGGGCACCCCCAGCATCTTCTGCTGGCTGTGGAGGGAGCTGTGCCCGAGCTCAGGGCTGCTCCTCGTGCTGATGATCCCTGCTGGGAGCTGCAGAGTCCTGGCCACTGCAGTGATTAGCTCTAACTGGGAATAAATGAAGTCCTGGGATTTCCCACTGGCTCGGATGCTCCGTGCTCATTCCTCCCTTGTTTCACCATCACTCAGCGTGGGGCTGCTGGGCCTGGCTGCTCCCAGGGGATGATTTCAAAGGGGATGATTTATTTGTGCTGCCGGAGGAACCAGGAATGAGAGGAGAGCTCATAAAAAACACCATCTCATTTTCCCTGAGCCTCTGTGTGTGGCACTATTGAGCTGTAAACATTCCCCAGGTTAGATTGATGGGGATAGAAGGAGAACTGATCATTAGGAGGATTAATTACAGGTTTTGTGGGTTGTGAAAGTCCAGAAAGTTCAGCCACGCTGCTGAGAGCCGGGAGATCCATCTTGCACACGCTGGCAGCTCCTTTATTGTCTGCAGGAGGTGGCAGAGCTGGGGGAGCTGAGCTGAGCCGGAGGGGCCGGTGCTGCCAGGTGCTGTGCGGGTGTGAGCTGGCCACGGGCCCAGCCAGGCTGGCCACACCTGAGGCTCCACGTGGGAATTCCAGGGATGCTGCTCCCACACCCCAGCGCCAGCCACCCTGCTCCACACCCAGTGTCCCCGTGGGACAGACACCCACTGCCTCTGCCAGGCAGGACAACACCTTTCCCCGGGGGAGCTGGGATGTGTCTGGTGGCTCCAGGAAAGCCCCATGGATAATGCAACTCCAGAGGGACTGCGTCCTGAGGAGGCTGCTGCTGCCACAGCTCATTCCCTGAGCTGGTGCTGCTGATGGTGCCACACTGGCATGTCACCGTGCCTGCCACAGCAAGGGCACGGATGTCACAGCAGCGCTGGCTCTGGGGCCCTCTGTCCCTGCAAGCACTCATCCTCGGCAGCATCCACCTCCAGGGGCAACCAGGCCTGGAAGCATCCATCCCCACAAGTGCCACCTGCTCCTGGTGGCACAGGTCCCCTCTGCTCCTGGTGGCACAGGTCCCCTCTGCCCCTGGTGGCACAGGTTCTGTCTGTTCCTGGTGGCACAGGTCCTGTCTGTTCCTGGTGGCACAGGTCCCCCCTGTTCCCAGTGACACAGGTCCCCTCTGCCCCTGGTGGCACAGGTCCCCTCTGTTCCTGGTGGCACAGGTTCTGTCTGTTCCTGGTGGCACAGGTCCTGTCTGTTCCTGGTGGCACAGGTCCCCCCTGTTCCCAGTGACACAGGTCCCCTCTGCCCCTGGTGGCACAGGTCCCCTCTGTTCCTGGTGGCACAGGTTCTGTCTGTTCCTGGTGGCACAGGTTCTGTCTGTTCCTGGTGGCACAGGTCCCCTCTGCTCCTGGTGGCACAGGTCCTGTCTGCTCCTGGTGGCACAGGTTCTGTCTGCTCCTGGTGGCACAGGTCCTGTCTGCCCCTGGTGGCACAGGTCCCCTCTGCTCCTGGTGGCACAGGTTCTGTCTGTTCCTGGTGGCACAGGTCCCCTCTGCTCCTGGTGGCACGTGCCTGTGGCAGCTGAGCTGCTCAAAGCAGAGTGGGCACTCCCCAAACACAGCCCCGTGTACACTCAACATGGGGGTGGCACCTCCAGCTGGCAGGGCCTGGGGACACCTGAGGGGCCTGCAGGAGCATCCCTGATCCAGCATTTCCCCTCGGGCTCACCAGGAACGGCCCTGGGCTGCTGCAGGGGACATCTGGGACAGGGTCTCTGAGCCACAGCCATTTGTCAGTGCCCTGGACACCCTGGACACAGAGGTGTCGTCGCGTCCTGATCCCTGCAGCTCCCACCCCTTATCTCCATGCCCATCAGTTCTCTGGCTGGTGGCACAGGAGGGGATGGGAGGGATGGGATCCCTGGCAGAGCCCAGCTCAGCACCAGGTCCTGCAGCCCCGGGCTCCCCACAGGGCCATTTGGGACTGCTGCAGGGACCATCCAGGACAGCCAGCTCCGTACAAGGAGCTTCCACCCACGGCCAGAGATGTGCTCAGTGCTGGCTTGCATCCCTGAGGAACAGCTTCTGAGCAGAGCCGACGGTGGAGGAAATTCCTTGGGGAGTTTTCTTCCTCCTGGTACCCGCAGGGACCATTGTGTGTGCCCGGGCCAGCCCTGCGTGAGCTCACAGCTGCTCCCCCGGGCCGGCCGGTTCCTGCCCAGCCTCTGCCCTTCCCAAAGCCCCCACTGGCTGCTGCTGCTCCCCTGGGAGAGGCCAGGGAGCCGGGAAGGAAAGGGAGCTGCCCCGGCTTGGGGTGGGACATCTTCCTGCCTGCCACGGTCCCTGGGATTCACCCGCCTCTCGGCCTGGAACAGCACCGCGGGCATCGCCAGCCCCCGCGGCAACCTCGGAATGCCAAGGCAGCCTTGGCACAGACCTGGGCCACCTCCAGCTCCAGACCCCAGGCGTGCTGCATGGGCACCCCGAGCAGCCTCATCCCTGCGCTGCCCAAACCCACGCACGGGGCAGGGCGACGGGAGAGAGCCGGAGCGTCCATCCCCTCCAGGAGCTGTGGCCTTGGCTGGGGACACACGGGCAGAGGGGCACCCACGGGGACAATTCCCCGCTCTGCGAGGGCGCAGGATGGGGCCATGGTGGCAGGGCTCATCCTCACCTCCGTGGTGGCCACAAGAGGGCCTGGGGAAGCCACCCGTGGGGCTGCCACCCCACTCCTGGCACCTTCTGTCCCCCGCCCCACAGCCTCCGGACACGGTGGGAGGGAGGGAGGGGATGATTTGTGCCACTGGCACCTGGGGGTTTCTGAGCCCCCCGCCCATCCCAAAGTGGGATAGGGAATTGACCTCCCTGGCTGCAGTTTTCCCTGCACAGCTGCTCTGGGGCATGGGGAAGCAGCAGGGGCCCGAGCGGGGCCAGGAGCCCATGTGCTGCTGCAGCTCTGGGCCTCTCTAAAGCTTTTGTCCCCTCACTTCTGGGACACTCACTGTCCCCTCACTTCACTGGGATCTGCATCTGGGATCCCAGCTGCAGATCCCAGATGCTGGCAATCCCCCTGAGCATCCCTGTGGCTGCATTTCATTTTGGAGCATTCAGTGGGGCCTGGACAGGGACTCCCCGTGGCCCAAGCCGGGGGGATCCCCTGGTCCAGGCATGCAGCCCCTTGGAGCAGGGGGATGTCACGGGAAGAATGTGGGATCTCCCTCAGGACCAGCCTTTAGAAGGGATCAGATTAGCATCCATTAGGGATGGCTGGGTCCTGCCCCGAGGCGGGAGGGTAATTAAATGCCTTTTTAAGCCTCCTTCCTTTTTATTTGTCTCATTGATGCCCAGGGAAGGCCCAGATGTCTCCAGAGAAACAGGAGCACAGAGGAAATGATTTTACAGCCCCGGTGGGGAATCAGCTCGAGCTCCACAGGAAAAATGATTTTCCAAGGTGAGGAGTGAAGGGTCTGTGGTTCACTGAATGTCTCGCTGGGTTCACCCCAGCAGCTGGCACGTCCAAGTGTTTGCTGCCAACAGATGAGGGTCTCTCATGCCATCATCCTTCACCCCCCTCCGTGCACCCTCCTGTTCAAAGCAGCGCTTTACCTGTTCTGCCTCATTTTATCCCTTCTTTTCCTGGAGAAATTGGCCTCATGGCCACTCCAGGGGCTGCTGGCTCCTGCCAAGGATGGATTCAAGTGCAGCAATTGAGTCTCACCGGGCCCATGCCAGCACCGTGCCATCGAAGGGCAGGAGCTGGAAAATTGTGGGAAGGGGGAAGGAGAGGGGACATGGAGGAGAAACTTGGGGGAAACAACTGGGGGAGAACAATCCTTCATGGGTTACAGCCCCTGAAATCCTCCCCAAGAGCCTGCGAGGGGTGACAGCAGCCCTGAGGTGAGGGGAGCGTGGCTGGGGGGGCTAGCCCTGGCCTGGCTCCCCTGACAAGCCCCAGGAGAGGTTTTTCCTTCCAGACCCCAACCAAAGGCAACACAAACTTTTGGCAGGAGCAGGGGGTTCATCTAAAAGGGGTAGAAATTTTTCTTTTTGTCAAATTTCCTGCAAAATCCGCTGGCAGGTTAAAGCTCAGCAGTGCCAGACTCAGCCCCCCAAACCTCAGTTTTCTCTAAATCCCAGATCCCACCCGCTCCAACGCCCCTTCCCCACGTGCTCCTGCCCAGCCCTGAGGCTTCTCCCTGTTTTAATGGGGATTGACATTTATTTCCATCAGTGGGAATATATAGAAATTAAACCCTAAAACACAAGCAGAGCACTGAGGGCTCGCAGAGCTTTTGTACAGCCCAGTTGAGGAAATATCCCGAAATTTTGTCATCTGAATTGGCACTTGGCCTGGCAGTGACTCCCCAGCAGGCAGTAAAAGAGATTTACTGTAAAACTGCTGAAAAAAAATTGTGTCAAGGAGTTAAATCATGTCAGAAAAATCTGGGAGTGACCCAGCTGCTGACGTGTCTGCCCCGTGCAGAGCCAGACCAGGTTTTGCTCTCAAAAAAACCCCACCAAGACCCTACAACAGCACCAGGAAGCCAAAGTTTCCTTTGATCACATCTCATTTTAATGAGGGCAGGTTCCGAGGAAGCGAACAGTACATGTTTCTATCAGATTGCAAACAAGCCAGTACAGAAATGTAAAAAAAATAAACAAAAATAAATATCTCCCCTGTTTCTTTCTCCCCGAGTTCATAGCGCAAGGCTGACCTGGAAACAAGATGGATTTACCGCTGCGCCTGGGCAGCGGCCGTGAGAAATCAGATTTTTTGGGATGTCACTGTCTGTGTGGTTTCAGAGAGGTCAGAGTACCCGGAGATCCGCCGAGGAGACCCTTCCCTGCCAGCCAGGTGAGCAGGTCCCACCTGGGGCAGTCCGTGCTCCTCTGGCACAGGAAGCATCTCCACCACGTCGGTCAGCGGGTCAGAGCCAGGTCTTCAAGCGGGAAGAGCTGGAAGGAGAAGAGGGATTGGATTATTTTGGAGTATCCAGCTCCAGCACCACCTCCCTCCCCACGTGGGACCCCGTTTCCCCTCAGTGCACTGTTTAAACCACAGCTCCTTTCACAAGTTTCATTAAATCTCCTCCTCCACAGGCTCAGATCTGACCTGCAGATTCCCTTTCTGCCACCGTGCATGCAGATAAACCCCACACAGATAAACCCCACACAGATAAACCCCACACAGACCCAAATTCCATGTTTGCACCTGCCCACAGGGTTCCCAGTGGGAATTTGGCTGGGAAATCAGAGGGATGCAAGGGTGTACCCAGGTCAGGACAGCACAGACGTATCCAGGGCTGGGCTGACCTGTCTAGGCTTTCCCAAAATTATTCTCATCCCAGATTTCCTCCAAAAAAATGAAGTGGGGGAGGAATACAGCTACATGTTTCAGGGGCTGGTCCAACAGCTAAAAGCCTCGGTGGATTTCAGCTGGATGTTGGCTCCAGCTTTACATAAGAGGAAAGAAATGTAAAGCCTGGAGCCGGCCCCGAGGCAGTCCCCCACGCAGCCTCCCGAGGGGCAGAAAGGTCCTGAGCAGGGGAGGGCCATGCCGGGAGCATCCTGGCATCACCGGGCTGCCAGCCCCACGGATACCCCATGGACACCCCATGGACACCCCTCGGGCACGGGCAGGTCGGTCCCACAGAGTGCGGGTTTGTGATGCACCAAAAATGTGCAGAAATCCTACAGTCCTGGGATGGTTTGGGTTGAAAGGGACCTTAAAGATCCTCCAGTTCCACCCCCTGCCATGGGCAGGACAACTTCCCCTACACGAGATTGCTCCAAGCCCGGTCCAACCTGACCTTGGACGCTTCATCCAGATCTTTTTCTGCCCTAAAGGCAAAGTGCAGCCCCTACAAACACGCACTTACCTGGTGACGCCCTCCAAGGTTCCCTGAACCCCAATCTCCTGATGAAACCCCTGCAAGGCTCCACACTCCCCATGACCCGGTGACCCCCGGGTGCCGCGGAGTGACCGCACGCCTCCACATCCCGTGCGTGGATCGCGCCCCTCGAGCATCCCGGAGCACCGCGGACCGACCGCTCCCCCCGGATCCCCCCGGATCCCCCCGGATCCCCCCGGGCGCCGCTCCCGCCCGCCCGTCCGTTACCTGGGGCTGGCGGGGGCCGGGCGGGGGCCGGGCTGGGGCCGGGCGGGGGCCGCCCCAGCCCCAGCCCCGCCGGAGCAGGCGCTGCAGGAGGCGGCCGGGGCCGGGCGGCGGCGGGGCCGGGGCGGCGGCCGGGGGGCTCTCCCCCGGGGGCGAGGGGCTGTCCCCGGCGGAGGTCCCGGGGTGCCGGGGGGGCTCGGCCGGCAGCTCCCGCCGCCAGAGGTAGGGAGAGCGGCGGACCCCCATCAGCAGCCCCGAGGCACGACCCACCGTGTGGTACCGGGGGCTGGCGACGTGCTTGTACCAGGCGCCCGCCGGGGCGGCCGGCAGCATCAGCCCCAGCAGCACCAGGGCCCCCCAGGCGCCCCCCGACAGCTGTCCCCTCGCCATGGCGCAGGGCACGGTGCGGGCAGGCTGCGGGCACGGCTGTGCCCGGCCCCGGGCACCCCAGCGACGGCTGCCCCGCGCCCGCGCCCCGCCGGTTTATAGCGCCGTCGGGAGGGGCCCGCGGCTCCGCCCCGGCAGCCCCCGGCCGCCCTCCCGCGGCAGCCCCCCCCACCCCGGGATGCCGGCACCCTCCCCATGGCCCTCTGAGCATCCTCGGAGCATCCCCGAGCGTCTCCCTGCAACCCGCAGCATCCCGCGCACCCGTGAGCATCCCCCTTGTTGCCTTTAGCATCCTCCCCATGGCCTTGAGTATCCTCTGAGCATCCCCCTGAAACCCAGAGCAACCCGAGCGTCCGTGAGCATCCTCCCCGCAGCCTTCAGCATCGTCCCCGTGGCATCGAGCATCCTCTGGGCATTCCCCCGCAGCCTGGAGCATCCCAAGCCTCCGTTAGCATCCTCCGTGTTCCCGCGGGGAAGTGCTCAGGACCATTTGCAGTGGCTTTGTCAGGCTGCCTGCACTCCTCTTCTGCCACTCAGTTCTTCTTAAATACGATATCACCATCAATTCTGCCTTTGCAGTCAGCTGATTTCACCCCCCCCCTCCCCACCCAGATTCCTTAATGAAATTGAGCTGGTCAAGTTTATGCTCATCAGAGAGCAATTCCAGTTCCTCCAGTTTTTTAGGGAACTTCTTGGCTTTATATGCTGAACTAGGACTAAATAATTTCTGGGTTTTTTTTCAGGCCACACTGAGATAATTTTTAATCTCAGCATTTTAGAATTATGGAATGGTTTGGTTTGGAAAGGACCTTAAAGCCCATCCAATTCCACCCCCTGCCCTGGGCAGGGACACCTTCCACTATCCCAGATTGCTCCAAGCCATGTCCAACCTGGCCTTGGACACTTCCAGGGATGAGGCAGCCATGGCTTCTCTGGGCAGAGGCTGGAATTTCTCCTTGTGGATTTTATTTTATCATGGTCCAAAGGAATCCCATCCAGTCTGCTTCCCATCATTGGGATCCCCCAGTCCTTCATGATCCAGCCCCCTCTTCTTCCACCCAGCAAGCACAAGTTGCCAGTGGAAACTTTCTCTATCAGCCCAGCCTGCAGTTGTTGGTGTTCTGTGCCACTCCACTCTGGGGGATGTTTGTCCAGGCTCACACTGGGCACAGAACCATGCTGAGGACCCCTCGGAGTGTGGGATCTCAGCCAAGCAACGTCCTGCTCCTGTAGGAACCAGCCCCTTGGCCCGGCAGGGATCAGGGCATGCGGGGATGGGGAATGTCAGTGTGGAGCCTCTCGATTTTCCTCTTCTGAGAAGGCTGGGAGTGAATGCAAATCCCAGTCGGCAAGAGGGGGATCCAGCCTTTGTGAGAGGATGCTGGAAGTTACGTCTGTGCAGAGCACAGCTCGTTCCTGTAATGAACCAGAGCAGAGTCCAGCTCAGCCACGGCTCGAGTTCTTGGAAGCGCCCAGGTTTACAGTAAGGATGCGGCAGGCTCCCGTCTCACTCCGAGCCAATCCCTGCTGGATGGGCTATTTTTGTCACCCCTTGAGTGCTCTGGACATTAGGAGGGCCTCAGCACTTTCCTGTTTGCTAGAGCCATTAATGAATGGCAGCGGTACAGCACATTCCCCAGTCACCCGGCACGGGACACGCGCTGCCTGCAGGGCTCTCCTCCCTCCAGCTAAAGCCATTACACTCCCTCCTCCCCACGAGGGAAGGATCGATCAGGAAGCACCTGATGCTCCTCTTGGCTTGTTCTGCACCTGCCCTGTGCCCAAACAAAGGCAGGTTTAGCAGCTCCTGTTTCACTGCAGCCACACTCAGACGTGGGCTCAACCTTCCCAGGCAGGAACAGAAGATTTTCTCATTCCCAGGGATCTGCCTGAAGTGTCTTTTCTGTGTGTTTTTGGTGTGACTTGGGTAACTTGTCACCCTGATAAACTCTCCATGAACTGAACTCTTTCCCCCTGGGAATGATCCCTGCTGCCAGCCAGCAGCTCTGTCCACAAGGCACCGAGACCCTTGGGATACAGCACGGCTCCGGATCTCCAGCAGAGCGCACGTTTCCTCTCCCAAGTATTTTTAAATATCTTTCCAACGAAACAGCTGATAAGCAATTTGTCTTCTATTTATATTCTAAGTAAGTAAAGATAATTTTAGGATTCTTCTTCCCCTTGCAGAAGCCGATGCTCTGCAAATACCGTAGCACGTCAGCAGGCACATGGCACCGTGCTGCTCCGGGGTGGGCTTGTGCCAGGAACTCCCCCAGAGGAGCAAAATCCTGCATATTTTTGGGAGATAAAATAACTTTTGAACATGTCCTGGTTCTTAGGGAAGTCTTGTACAGACTCACAGGAATATGAGATTTCAGCCTCTCAGGTCATTCCCATAGCTGCAGGTGTTTATCGACCCCAGGCAGGGTCCAGCTGACCCCAAACCCTTTTGGAAACCCCATTTTTATGTTTTTATTGAAACCTTCAGATTTTGGCTCCAGCATCACATTTCCCAACCACACAGACACAGCTCCCAGTGCTGGGGTTCATCCCAGTGCTCGGATGAACCCTTAATGATGTCATTCCACATTTGCTGAGGGGAAGGCGAATGGGATCATCATTGAATCACAGAATCCTGGAATGGTTTGAGTTGTAAATTACCTTAAAGGCCATCCAGTCCCACCCCCTGCTGTGGGCAGGGATACCTTCCACCATCCTGGGTTGCTCCAAGCCCTGTCCAACCTGACCTTGAACACTTCCAGGGATGGGGCAGCCACAGCTTCTCTGAGGAACCTAACCATAGAGATTTACCACATGGCTCTGCTGCTGAAAGGATTTAAGGTTTTCTTCTTTTAGTTTGGAACAAAATCACTCTTTTTGTAAGAGGAAGGCTCTGCTGCAACTCCCATGCTGCTGGATGCTCAGGTTCTCCAGAGGGTACCTCCAATTTCTGCACTGCACCCACCACAGCTCCAGGGCATGAACTGGGATTTCTGGAAAACATCCTGAGGGACCCCTCGGCTGAGGGGAGAGAGGGGTGAGCAACTGGAGGCGCCACATCTTCACCCCTGCAATAAACCCAGCCGAGCTCTCCGAAGAGCCTCTCCACCCGATTTCATTCCTGCTGTGCTCTCACCTCCCACCACACACATTACTGCAGCCACTCAGGATTTGTGGCTTAGGAGAATGAGCTAAATGAATTTGATGTCCCAGAAAGAGGCACTTGAAAGCGAAACCGGTGGGGTTTAATGACAGCATTTTCCACATTTTTATGATAATGACTCTGGTGTTTATTGGAAGGTTAGCAACTCAGCCGCAGGAAAACAAAGCAATCCGAGAGGCCAGCACTGCCATGGGGCCTCTGCACTCTTGGGCATTAATGCCTCTTCTATTCATGACATTTTTGGCCATTTGGGCTCTCCAGAATGTCCCTGTGGGAGTATGAGAGGATGGAGGTTACATCACTTGGGATGAAGAGGAACAGAGCCCGCCCTCCTGCACTCTGCAAACTCATCCAACTCTGCTAATTGAGATCATCCTGTTCTTCAGGCTGGGAAACTGAGGCACACAAAACGTTCAGCACATTGCCAAAGACCACCCAAGGAAGGGAAGCTTGGCCCAAGTAACTTGGAGCCTGCTGCTCCAAGGGCCTTCACCTGGCCACTGCCCGGCTCTGCCTTCCTGTACAGGTTGGCCTTGGAGAGACGGACACAGATCAGCCAAAAGCAGCTGCACCGCTGCGAAATCAGCTGGAGGCACAAAACTGAAGTTGGAGGTTGGAGGAGGGATGAGTTTTGCTGCCCATGCCATAGCAGGCAGTGCCAGGCACTTCCCAAGGCGGAGCACAGCCGGTGCTGCTGTGAGGAGGTGACTTTCAGACAAGGTTGGAAGCTCAGCAGCTGAGCGAGCTGGGGCTGCACATCCCACTCAAAACTGTGACATTTTTGTCACATTGTGTGAACACCCTCACCCTGCTGCCCAGGTCACTGATCTGATTCCCCACTGCTCCATCTCTGCCCAGACACCAAACTCCTGCATTTCCCCTCCTTTCCCAGATTCGCAACCCTGCTGCCTCCTGCATTGCTTCAACCTGGGAGTGAGCAAAGTCTTGATGGCAAGAAAAAGATATTCCCACACATGTGGCTCAGTAAATCCTGATGTTTTCCAACACCCATCCCACTGCTGAGCTCCTGGGGAATCAGAACAGTGTTTGTGTGGGGCTGGCATGAGGCACTCAGCCAGGGGGACCCAAACAGCCTCAGTCCCTCAGGTGCTGTGGTGGCAGCACACCAGAAATCCCCAGCAATAACAACCTTTGCCATTTTCTTGCATCTCGAGTGTGTCCTTGTGTAAGAAACTCGGATCACGGAGCAATTCCTGCCCCCGGTGATTCAGAACGTGATTAAACGCTATTTGTCTGTTCCTCTGAAATAAAGGAGCTGTAGTTGCTACAAACAAATTACGGTTTCAAGCTGTGAGGTAAAACACACCTTGACTCCTGAGAAAGCTGCTGCAGTCTTTGGTGGCTCTGAAGAGAAAGAGGAAGCAACAAGGGGTGTTTCCTAATGTTGCAGATCTTGCTAAAGTGCACTGGGTTAATTATTTGACTCCTAAGAAGCAACTCATTCCCCACTATTTTTAGCCTCACACACTATTTTAAGAGGTTTTGTCTTCAGGGTCCAGTCACGTGGAAGTTAAACAGAAGGCAGTGAAGTCTCCAAAGGATAATAAACTATCTCAAATTACTTTGCTAATGGAACAAAGAGTACTGTAAATGTCACACAGGATAGAACAAGAGCAGGAGAAACCTTTACATGAAACAATGGATCCATTAACACAAAGGTAAGGAAAAATCCCACAGATTTGTGATACTTGTGCGGAGCTTCAAGGAGCTGCTGCTTCAAGCCAGGGGAATTTGTTTCCTCACTTGGATTCTGTGCTGAGCTCACACCACAATCACCCACACTCTCAAGGCATTGATCCTTTAGCATTTCAAAGCCCTTTACAGACAATAGCTAAGCCCCAGGTGAGTCAGTGGAATTATTTCTGCTTCAAACCCAGGTACAGAGAGGGAATCACTGAATCACTGATGGGAGACCAACACCAAACAGAGGTCCAGACTCACCAAACCCACCAAGGGGTCCTCACCTGCAGCTTAATGAAGTTGTCCATCATCCTACAAGCTGCAGGAGTGACCCTTCACTCCCGAGGTGACTCATCATCTGAAGAACCCAGCCCTGGTGGGGCCTCTTGGGTGAGAGGATGGACTGTGAGACACCATTGCTCACCCTGCCCTGTATTTTGCCTCTCCTGCGCTTGGCAGAAGATCAAAAGTCTTCAAACACATCAAGGGCTGCAGCAGCAGCATCACAGAGTGGTTTGGGTGTGACCCAACACCACCAAGGAACCATGATGAGAAATTCCCCACGACATGGGATGACAGCGCTGCCTCAGGAAAGCAGCAAAGACAAAAACTCTGAGAAGCAAGGGAGAAAAGATGCCATGGGCTGCTATCTGAAATGGGAGCAGATCCTCAGCCCCCTCCAGTCCATGAGTCAGGCTTTCTCCTGGAAGTAATTCCCAACCCCACCAGCGAGTTAATACCCAGATGTGTGAAGTGAAGAGTAAATTTGGCTCTGCTCTGCAGAGTTTGCTGCGAGGAGAAAGAGATGAATCTTTCGTTTGACAGTCCTGAGATCTCTTAACCAAAGCCCACACAACTCCCAAGAGCTCTCCTGTTTTCCTGAAATGTAATTAGCTGAGGCTCTCCATCGCACACGTGTGAGATGGTTGGAGGGCTTGAAGGGGTGTAGATGGGAATAAATCTGCCTTCAGGCAAATCTGCACAGGTTAAGGTTGGAAAAGTCCTCTAAGATCCCCGTGTCCAACCATCAGCCCACCCCCTCCTCGTTCACCACTAATCCGTGTCCCCAGGTGCCACATCCACACATTTACTGAGCACTTCCAGGGATGGCGACTCCACCCCTGCCCTGGGCAGCCTGTGCCAGGGTGTGACAATCTTTTCCATGAAGAAATTTTCCCTAATATCCAACCTGAACCTCCCCTGGTGCAACTTTGGACAAGGGCCTGGAGAGCCAGGACAAGGGAATGGCTTCCCACTGCCAGAGGGCTGGGTTTGATGGGATTCTGGGAAGGAATTCTTGACTCAGAGGTGGGGGAGGGTGCCCAGAGATGCTGTGGCTGCCCCTGGCAGTGTCCAAGGCCAAGTTGGATGGGGCTTGGAGCGTCCTGGGACAGTGGAAGGTGTTGGGGTTGGACTGGATGGGCTTTAAGGTCCCTTCCACCCCAAACCATTCCAGGATTCCATGCAATGAGGTACCTGTGAGAAGCCACTGCTCAGGGGCTGGCTGAAACTTGTTTTCCTTAAAACAAAACACTGAGAAAAACATCACTTTTAGCAGAAACTTTATCAAATGAAGACAAATTTCCCCGTTCTGCACTGAGAGCCTTGGCTGCAAATGAGCCGCGTCGGCACCAAGCTGGGAATGGGAAATTAATCCAAGGCTTAACCTTTAGTTCTACACTTGGACAGGATCTCAGTGCTGAACTATAAATATTGGATCTGTGGCTCTGCTGAGTGGAATGAGTTTGTTGTGCTCATCTCCAGACTGATCAATTATTCCAAAGTGTATTTATTGTTGATGAAATGACTGGTGAAGGGCCTTTTCCTGCAGTTATTATGGGATATTTAGTGAGTAAACATGGAAATCAACTGTCCCAAGTGCCAATATTAACCCTTTTTCTTGAGAAGGAAACATTCCCTGCCTGTCAACACACTGAACTAAGCATCAACTAAGATATTCAGAACACAGTTAATTCTATAAAATTTTATTTCTTTATGTTTTGGGGTCACACTCAGTGCTAAGATCCAGCTTTCATTTGCAATCACCAGAGAAATAAACCAGCATCTTTAAATCATCAGCAAAGAATGATTCAATCCCTTCAAACAGGCTTATAAAAACCTCTCTGCACCACAAAATAAATTAATCTCAACACATGACTCACAGGCACCAGCAGGATGGTTCTCCAGAAGGGTGAGGAGCTGGAAACAGGATTTGGTGAAGTTTGAAGGTTTCAATGTTGGCTTTTTAGCAACTCTTTGTGCTGCTTGATGATGGTGGGAATGCCAGGAGAGTGGGAATATCTTGTGTGATGATGTCAAAATGGAACAGAGAGGGTTTTTTTGGCATTTTACAGCTGTGGAAAGATGTGTCCAACTGCTGGAAAAGTCACGGTAGCAGCAGAGCTGCATTAGCAGGATATGGAATCATGGAATCAGAGAATCACTGAGGTTGGAAAAGAGCTCCAACACCCCTGAGTCCAACCACGCTCCCAGCACTGCCAAGGCCACCACAAACTCGTGTCCCCAAGTGCCACATCCAGAGATGGGGACTCCTACACTGCCCTGGGCTGGACAGCCCTTTCCATGAAGGAGTTTTCCCAATATCCAGCCTGAAGGTTTCCTGGTGCAGCCTGAGGCCGTGGTGCCATGGAAGGGCTGCTCCAAGCCTCTCTCTGCAGTGCTGTGGAGGAAGAGCAAGAGGCAGCAGTTAAGGACACCCAACTTTGGCAATGGCAGCGTGCCAAAAGCTGGGATCTGGGCTGGGATGGGTCATCCCAGGGTGGAGGTAGAGATCAGGGTTGGATCTGGCCTCCAGCCTGTGCTGGAAGGAGCACAGATGAACTTTAAGGTTCCTTCCAGCCCAGGCCATTCTATGATATCCTTATGTGGGTTTTGTTCCAAATGAACTCCCTGGATCTGAGAACTGAGGATGGGATCTGGCATGTCAGGAGCTGTCAGTGCTGGGGAAATTCACCTGCACCGTGAAGGACACGGAATCTTCAGTGGTTTCCCCCCCAGACACTGATTATACCAAATATCATCCCAAAAGCAGTAAATGCCCCGGCTGAGGATCTACTGCCTGCCTGGTGAACAGCAGGACCAGGAACATCACACGCTCCTGGGGGAAAACCACACTGCTACTGTGCAGGACCAGGGCTTTGGATCGGGTCCTTGGTGTTCCTGGGCTGGTGGGAAGTGATGTCACCAACCAGAGCTGAACTCTGAAACACCCCAGCTCGTGTCCCATTGTCCTGGCAGTGAGTAATGTCCCTTTCCATCCCAGCTCCTCAGGTGTTTATGATCCTGAGCCATGGTGTCACTCCCCAGCCAAGTGACACTCAGGGCAGCACATCACTGCCAGCAGCCTCCAGCTCATTTCATGCTAATTGCTCTCCAAAATTGGGTGATGCAGTTGGGGCACAAAAACATTTTCAACAGTGTCATTAATTCGGGGAACATTTCCTGGAGTAATTACAGCCAGCATCACCAGTCATTCCTAATTACTCCACGCAGCCCCACCCAAACACACTTCAGGGTTGATTAGCAAGACGTGTGTTATCCCACTCCACGCTCGAGAGGGATAAATGGGGCTCTCCAGGAGAAAGTAAATATTACCTGTTGTACCCAGTGATCCAAATCGTTCAAATCCTTCATTATCTGCTCCCAAACACTTAACAAAGCTATTACTTAATTTATTTGATGGCACAGATGTCGTTAACCGAGGCTGGTGAACATCATGGGATGTTTTAATGATCTGTTTGATGAGTTGCTTTGTCCTGAAATGATTGTTTATGGCTCAAGGAAAACGAAGAGCAACTTTTGACTCAAATGACAAGGAATTCAGGGAAGAGAAAGGAACCATAAAGGTGCTAATCAGATCTTCCAGGAAGACCCTAGGAATTCAGTAGGAATTTCATCATGAACTGGAGTGACAGCACAAGGGGGAATGGCTTCCCACTGCCAGAGGGCAGGGATGGATGGGATATTGGGAAGGAATTCCTGGCTGTGAGGGTGAGGAGGGGCTGGGATGGAATTCCCAGAGAAGCTGTGGCTGCCCCTGGGCTCCTGGGAGGGTCCAGGGCCAGGCTGGACAGGGCTTAAAGCACCCAGGGACTGTGGGAAGTGTCCCTGCCCATGGCAGGGGTGGCACTGGGTGGGCTTTGAGGTTCCTCCCAACCCAAACCATTCCAAGGTTTTATGACTCAGTGATCCTACGCTGGTCGCTTAGCAGGGATCCGTGAGGAAAAAAGAGGTGGGAGACAGCAAACTTTGAAAAACTTCCTGTGTGGTGTTCTTCTGCGCTGTCGCCAAACAAGCTTTTATACTTTTTTTTTTTTTTTCCCCACTTCCAGAGGAACATGGCTGCTGTTAAAGCATTTTTCTCTGCTCCTGGAGCACCCTCTCCTGTCCAAGCAGCCGCAATTCCCAGCTGTGCCTCGGGAGCCGAGGGGATTGAACTCCGGGCTGAGCTGGGAGGGCAGGGCCGGCCACACCTTCCCGAAGCCTCTGCCACAGGTGTGACCCCTGGGCAGCTCACCTGGGCTGCCTCCGGACAGGGGTGCGAAAAATGCCTATTTTAGGATTGGCTTTTTTGCAAATATTAAAATGAATATTAGAAGTGCAATGTTAGAAAGTTATGCTGTATTAATTCTCCTAAGTAGTGTGTCAAATACAGTTCTAGGTTATAACACAATGTTAAGATAGAAACTCTGCGATGTAAGATGTTTTTTACTAGCTCAAGAATGGGATAAGATAATCAAGAAACTCTTCACACAGAGATAACAGCGACAGGGCACACAAAGAGTTACGGCCCCCTTATCAGAAAAGACAAACATCTTCCACCTCCTCTCCGTCTTTATGGAGCCACCAGGGTTAAGGGGAAGAAGATGACAACAAACAGAAAAATTCTTAATTTGCAAGGAATTTATGCATCATGTATGAATATATGAATATGCAACAGGCTGTTGCTGTTAAGGGTTATTCCTTTGTTCACAAGGAATGTTTTTGGCAGCTCAGTGCCCAAAAACATCCGGATGTCCGTAATTCTTTGCTTTTTATTGTCTCATAGTGTCCTAACCCTCATTGTCCAAACTTTTATTACTCTTATTACTATTTTTATAACTATTTTATTACTAATAAACTTTTAAGATTTTAAAAACAAGTGATTGGCGTTTCTCACAGGGGGAACCTGTGTGGGACTCACCCCCTGCTGCAAATAAAGGTTTATTCACGTTACACTCAGCTCGTTTGTGTTCCTGCTCTAGTGGATACAAAATCCCAGTGACTGCAGTGTTCCAAGGACGTTTTTCAGGCTTTTGTTTCCCCAGTCACCCCCGGGTTACCTGGGGAAACGCACGGCTGGGTTTTAAAATTTAAAATTAAATCAAGCAGTGGAGCGGGCGATCTGATGAATCCATGGAGGGTCTGTTGGCACCGCAGGGGTGGTGTTTGTACTGGGAAAATCCCACATCAACCAGCAGCGGGGCACGGCAGTGGGCTGAGACCCCCGGGTCCCCACATCCAGAGCTAGCAGGAGCGGCCCTGGGGTGCCCGTGTCCCCACACACCGAGGGGCAGAGTCTGGGGTCCCTCATGTCCCCACACACCGAGGGGCAGAGTCTGGGGTCCCCGTGTCCCCACACACCGAGGGGCAGAGTCTGGGGTCCCTCATGTCCCCACACACCGAGGGGCAGAGTCTGGGGTCCCTCATGTCCCCACACACTCAGGGGCAGAGTCTGGGGTCCCTCATGTTCCCACAGACTGAGGGGCAGTCTGGGGTCCCTCATGTCCCCACAGACCGAGGGGCAGAGTCTGGGGTCCCCGTGTCCCCACACACCGAGGGGCAGAGTCTGGGGTGCCCGTGTCCCCACAGACCGAGGGGCAGAGTCTGGGGTCCCCGTGTCCCCACACACTCAGGGGCAGAGTCTGGGGTCCCCGTGTCCCCACAGACCGAGGGGCAGAGTCTGGGGTCCCCATGTCCCCACACAGAGAGGGGCAGAGTCTGGGGTCCCTCATGTCCCCACACACTCAGGGGCAGAGTCTGGGGTGCCCGTGTCCCCACACACCGAGGGGCAGAGTCTGGGGTCCCTCATGTCCCCACACACCGAGGGGCAGAGTCTGGGGTCCCTCATGTCCCCACACACCGAGGGGCAGAGTCTGGGGTCCCCGTGTCCCCACAGACCGAGGGGCAGAGTCTGGGGTCCCCGTGTCCCCACACACCGAGGGGCAGAGTCTGGGGTCCCCGTGTCCCCACACACTCAGGGGCAGAGTCTGGGGTCCCTCATGTCCCCACACACCGAGGGGCAGACTCTGGGGTGCCCGTGTCCCCACACACCGAGGGGCAGAGTCTGGGGTCCCCATGTCCCCACACACCGAGGGGCAGAGTCTGGGGTCCCTCATGTCCCCATACACCGAGGGGCAGAGTCTGGGGTCCCTCATGTCCCCACACACCGAGGGGCAGAGTCTGGGGTCCCCGTGTCCCCATACACCGAGGGGCAGAGTCTGGGGTCCCTCATGTCCCCACACACTCAGGGGCAGAGTCTGGGGTCCCTCATGTCCCCACACACCGAGGGGCAGAGTCTGGGGTCCCCATGTCCCCACACACCGAGGGGCAGAGTCTGGGGTCCCTCATGTCCCCACACACTCAGGGGCAGAGTCTGGGGTCCCTCATGTCCCCACAGACCGAGGGGCAGAGTCTGGGGTGCCCGTGTCCCCACAGACCGAGGGGCTGAGTCTGGGGTGCCCGTGTCCCCACAGACCGAGGGGCTGAGTCTGGGGTGCCCGTGTCCCCACACACCGAGGGGCAGAGTCTGGGGTCCCTCATGTCCCCACAGACCGAGGGGCAGAGTCTGGGGTCCCTCATGTCCCCACAGACCGAGGGGCAGAGTCTGGGGTCTCCGTGTCCCCACAGCCAGGAAGGACCTGGGGACCCCAAATGTGTCCGGGCCCTCCGAACATCCCCGGGGTCCTCCTCGCCTCACAGGCACCACCGAGAGGGAGCCAGAGCGGCCCCGCCGGGGGCGCTCCGCCCCGCGCATCTCTATGGTCACCGCGCTGCGTCTCTATGGCCGGCCGTGGAGGACCGCGCGGTGACGTCAGTGCGGAGGTGCTGTCGCCGCGGGGGGAACCAGTTCCGGCAGCGCGGCGGCGCTCTGGGCGGAGCTCTATGGCCGCTGAGCGCTTTGTGACCGCGCGTCTCTATGGTGGGGCGGCGCTCTAGCCCGCGCTCAGTGGTGCGGGCGGGGCGGCGCGGGGCCGAGGCCGCCATGGCCGCCATGGCCGGCGCGGGGCCGGGCCCGGGCCCGGCGGAGGGGCCGTGCGTGCTGTGCTGCGGGGAGCTGGACGTGGTGGCCCTGGGCCGCTGCGAGCACCCCATCTGCTACCGCTGCTCCGTGCGGATGCGGGCGCTCTGCGGCGTCCGGTACTGCGCCGTGTGCCGGGAGGAGCTGCGGCAGGTGAGGCCGGGCCCGGGGCTGGGGGCGCCTCGGGCCGGGCGGGGAAGCTCCCGGGCAGGGCCGGACGGGAGTGAGCGGGGGTGGAACCGGCGGGGACGGACGGCCCGGGTTATCCGCTCTCTGCCCCGCTCCCGGGGGTGCCGCCGCCGCCTGGGCGAGTGGGAAACCAAATGTGGAGAAAATGGAGTTTGGAGCGAATGTTTATGGTGTGAAGTCAGCAGGGCTCGCTCTGGCAGCAGAGATTGGAGCCTTTGCTCTCTGCTCCAGGAGGCATCAGCTCTTAGGGGGATCATAGAATTGTAAAATCCTGGAATGGTTTGGGTTGGAAAGGACCTTAAAGTCATCCAGTGCCACCCCTGCCATGGCAAGGACACCTTTCACTGTCCAGCCTGGCCTTGGACACTCCAGGGGTCCAGGGCAGCCACAGATTCTCTGGGAATCCACTTCTAGATTTCTAATGTCGCTTTTGCTGTAAGAACTGAAATTCCCTAGTGTATTTATGTCTCAGCCTTTCTGGGCTGTGGCTGGTAACTCCAGCTGTTAGCGCAGCAATTCCCAGGCTGGGAATGTGTGCTGGAGGTGGGAGCTGCAGTGCTCCGAGCCCAGCGGGGGCAGCTGGCAGCAAGGAAATGCCCTGGGAGGGCTGTGTGGCACAGCTAATTCAGGAGGTGCTGTGTGTTTAGCTCCTCGCTTTCCTGGGAGTTAAGGGAAGAAGAAACAGTGGTTTCTCTGCCACCCGTAGGCAGAGTCACTTGTCACTTGGAGACTCCAGGTGTGATCCCCCAGGAGACGGGGAGGAGCTGAGGGCAGGGCTGCTGCCAGGCATTGGCTGTGGAAGGGGTTGTGCTGCTTGAGGATATTTACTCTGCGAACAGCTGTGGGAGCAAAACAGACCAGAAGCGTTTCCTAATCTCGTTCAAACTCCAGAGGCCAGGCTGGGCCAATCCACGTCTCCCTGGCGGCTTGATAAGATGTCCTGTGGCCCTGCTGACAGCCGGGGACAGTGCCCGGGGGAGGTGACAGCTGAGGCTGGCACAGGGCTGTGGGCGTGGGCAGCTCCCAGAGGTGGTGCCGAGGAGCCTGCCTGGAATCCCCATCCCGATGCTGTTCCCACAGGTGGTGTTCGGGCGGAAGCTGCCGTCCTTCTCCTCCATAGCCCTGCAGCAGCTGCAGCATGAGAAGAAATACGACATTTACTTCATGGATGCCGAGGTGTACGCGCTGTACAGGTGAGCCTGGCTCCTGCCTGGAATGTCCCCCGAGCACGTGGCGGTGCACAGGACATGGCAGGAAGTGCTGCTGCGGGAGGGCGGGGTGCTGTGCTTCCCTGGGATTGAGCTGGGCCGTGGGTCACCTGCCGTGCAGGTGCTTTGGGCCAGGTGACAGCCTGGAGCAGGGCACTGAGCACTCAGCAGCTCCTCGGGGCTGCGGTGTTGGACTCGCCAACACAGCGCACAAGCTTTGTTCTCCCAATAAATGTCATTTTTGGCATCTTTAACAGCAGCAAACTTGCTGAAAGCCTTCCCATTCCTTGCGTGGCTGCTGTGGAAATTGATAAAGACTTAATTACTGTTATAATTGTAATTACTGCTGTGCTGAGTAAGGACTAACCAAACCAAGGTGTGCCAAGTATTGCATGAGGAGTAACATTGTCTTCTCCCAAAGATCTTAATTCCAAATGGGAGGGAAAAAAGGTGGGGTGAAAAAACCAGTGCAGAATAAAAACGTGGCATTAGCATTGTGTTCTACAAATATTTTTTATAATAATCTTAATTGGGAAGGTTTGAGATAATGGAAAGAGGAGTGGAAAAGATAAGCCATGCAGGCAGTGCAGCCTTTTCCTTGGCGAGTTGGGCATTATATTCACTCTGATTTGAGCTGAGAAGGTAACTTTGGTTCATTCACAGTTTTGCATGGCTTGATATTTATGGGAATGAGGGAGTGGGAGTCTCCCAGTGGGACCAATGCTCAGTTCTTCCTGGGAACCATTGTGTGGTGGGCTTTTGGGGTGGGTTTTTCCCTCCTTTCCTAATACAATTCCTTAATTTCAATTTATCTCTCCCCACCGTATTCCTCAGTTTCTGACAGTGGGAAGTGTAATGGAATTGGATGTGAATGCTGCAGGAATCTCCATCAGAGGAAGGGTTTGTTTCAGTTTACTCAGTTTTGCAGTGACAGTGTGGCTCCCACTCCGTGGCTGCTCAGCTCTTCTCCGGCAGCTGGAACCTCGGTGTAGTTTGGTTCCATCCTGTTCCTGCCATCCAGCAGAGTTCTTGCAATAAGCAGGTCACAGCCCTCACTGCAGATTGCAGGGGCAGCCTTAAAGCTGGAGCCTTCTGCCAGGGATGGAGCATTTGTGTTTTGCTAAAGGTGTCGGGGTGCTGAGAGGGAATTGGATCATTTTTGGGAATCTCTCTCGTCCCTCAGGAAGCTGCTGCAGCACGAATGCCCCTTGTGCCCGGATGCAAAGCCCTTCAACACCTTTGCAGATCTGGAACAGCACATGAGGAAGCAGCACGAGCTCTTCTGCTGCAAGCTCTGTGTTAAACACCTAAAGGTGAGCTGGGCCTCTGCTTGGGTGTGTGGGAAGGAGGGGAGTTTCCCTCCATGGCCTCCAGGAGTTCCTGGGAAGATGGGAAAGCAGAACAGGTTTCTTTAAGTTCCCTTTTCCTGCAGTGAGGCCAGTTGCTTTATTTTAAGCCTTTCTCCTTCCATAAACTGATTAATGAAGAGGGCCTGGAGGTTCTCCAGGTTTTAAATTAAACCCCACGGTGGTGGTGCCACAGTTTGTTTGTGCCAGGTGAACTGGAGTTTGCTGCCAAAAGGGATGGGATCCAGGAGTGAGCAGGTTGACCTAAATGAACCCTAATAAGTTGGAGAACTGAGCTGAGTCTTTCCTGTGGTCTTGGAATTCCTGGAGCTGATTGAAGGGAAGTGGGAAAGGAGGGCAGGACCTCCTTTGATTTCTGGTGAGGTGCTTCAGGCTCAGGGTACATAGCCAGCACTGAGGGAACTTGTTTGCCATTTTCTCTCACAAACAATATTAAAACTGTTGTTTTTCTAATTTCAGAATATTGTAGAGATTTTTATTTCAAAGAAAAAAGTTCCACGTTACTCGTACCCACTGAAAAGAAACTCTTAAACCTGTGGAAGCTTCAGTCCATCAGCCTTGGCAAAGCCAAACAAACCTTTTCCCAGAGCAATTTCCCAGTCCTTGTCTAGGCCAGAAATAAAGGATATTCTGTTCTCAAGGCTGGGTTGAGCTTTTTTGGCATCTCCAGAGCCCTTCCTACCGAAACAGCTCACGAGGTAGTGGGGACAGAGGGTTGGCTTGTGACACACAAGTTGTTCACTGAAGTGGCTCCTCTGTGTGCAGCTATTTGGGGTGGTTACTGGGAAAGTGAAGCAGCTCCCTTGGGGTTTCTAAATTTGAGAAAGCAAAATACTGTTTGTTGATAAATACATAGTTAGGCTTTTTCTGCTCCAGAGATTATAATTTAAACTATAATTTAATTCCAAAGGGAAAAACGTGAATTAAGTTCATTTCCAGTGTTCAGAGAAACGCAAGTTAGATTTAATTTGAATCCATCACTTGAATTTTACTTCCTGTCCACCAAAGATTTTAGCTGTTGGTGGTCAAACTGCATCTTTTTGAAGCAGATCTTCCACCCCTACAGATGGAGAAGTTGGACACAGCCTGGCTTGTTCTGTTTGGTTCTGTGTCCATAGGAAACAGTACAAATCTATAAATACCAGTGTGTTAACACAATACCTGCTCTCCAGATCTTCACCTACGAGAGGAAATGGTATTCCAGGAAGGACCTGGCCCGGCACCGGATCCACGGGGACCCCGATGACACCTCCCACCGGGGCCACCCCCTCTGCAAGTTCTGCGACGAGCGCTACCTGGACAACGACGAGCTGCTGAAACACCTGCGCAGGGATCACTACTTCTGCCACTTCTGTGACTCCGAGGGGGCTCAGGAGTACTACAGGCAAGCACGTTATTGATACGAGTCCTTTTTCCAGCTTAAATTTCCTTTTTCTGGCTTAAATTTTGAAGTAAAATTCCTTGGGTGTGCTTTGAATTTAGGGGGTAAGTAGTGTTGGAAAGCAGAGTGGAGGAATGGCAGCAGGTTAGGTGCAGTTCCTTAAATAAATAGCCAAAGTATTCACTTTGAGTCTAGTTCATGCTTTAAAATTTTCTTTATTAAAAGTTAATTTTACAGCCTGATGGTAACTGTTTGGTGTGTTGCCTCTAATGGGGGACAGGAGGAGGGGAAGTGTTCTTAAGTTGCATCATGGGAGGTTTAGACTGGATATTGGGAAAAATTCCTTCATGGAAAGAGTTGTCAGGCATTGGAAGAGGTTAGCCAGGGAAATAGTGGAGTCACTATCCCTGGAAATGTTTAAAACCATGTGGATGTGGCACCTGGGGACATGACACGAGCGGTGAACATGGTGGTGGTGCAGGTTGATGGTCTTAAAGGTCTTTTCCAACCTTAATTCTGTGATTCCTTGATCCTACTGCTCCAAGGTTTGTGTTTTAGGGGAATAGAGGTAACTTTTTTGTCGTGTGCACAGCTGGATGTGCTGAGCATCTGTGGGTTTGGTTTAACACCTGCATCATGTGTTGGCTGTACAGAAGTGGTGTCAGCTGGAAAACACCCCTGGGATAAGGACAAATGAACCACCAGGGCTTGTCCTCACCTCCCCTTGATGCCTTGAGAGGCTGCCTGGAGCAGAGGCTGGGCAGAGTTAAAGAATAAAGCAGGGATTTATGAAAAGGCCTCCAAGGATGCACCTTGGGCAGTGCAAGGGCCCGGCTGTGGCTACACCCAGGATGGGCCCTGGGTCAGGAGTTCTCACACTTTTCTAAGTTTTGGTCCATTTCCATGTTGGGGTTCATTGCCCAATTCCAGCTCAGGTGATGCAGTCCCACCCTCCCAGGCTGCTCTCCTCCATTCCCTGGTGTTTGCACTTCTTGGGGCTGGAGCTGCAGCGGTGTCCTTGGTTCTGGGGCTGGACAAGGATTGTTCTGTGTGCCTGAGCTGCGAGGAGAACTTGCTGACACTTCAGATGGAGTTCAGAGTTACAAACCAGTGCAGTCCAGAATCTGGAAACCATGGAAGCTCAAACTTAAGGCATCACCCTTGTAGGAGTGGCTGTGTCAGAGAGTGGGAATGTCAGCGTTCAGGAGCACACATAATCAGGGAATATGATTCCATAAGGTGCTTTTATTGCAGAGCTCTGGGAATCAGGGGTACAGACCCAAATCTGACTCCCACATGGCTTTCGAGTTGAACGTATTTTATATTCTGTCATCATAGAACTTACATATTAATTATTAAACTTACATTGTTCTATTGTATACATTGACCTTATTCAAGCATGAGTTTCTCGTGATCTTTCTCAAGCCCCTGACCACAGTTTCTCATTATTATTCATATGATTAAACAGTAATTATATTTAATTACTAAACAGTCATCACATCTAATAATTATATCATTTATCATGTATTGGTTACAGAGGTGCAGCTCTAGCAAGCACAAGGCCTAGACTTCCCCAGGGTATTTCCCCAGGGCCTACTAAGCCAAACTTCCCTTCTAACTCCCCAAATCCCCATGATTTTAAAACCCCTTTGCTATCAGGAAGGGTCAGCTCTGCGTTTTCCCTTCGCAGTGACTATGAATACCTGCGGGAGCACTTCAGGGAGAAGCACTTCCTGTGCGAGGAGGGCCGCTGCAGCTCGGAGCAGTTCACGCACGCCTTCCGCACCGAGATCGACTACAAGGCCCACAAGAGCGCCTGCCACAGCAAGAGCCGCGCCGAGGCGCGCCAGAACCGCCACATCGACCTGCAGTTCACCTACGCGCCCCGGCACCCGCGCAGGACCGACGGTCAGCGGGGCACGGGAGGGGCACCCCGCCAGGGTGGGCAGGCACAACTGCGGCTGCTCCATCCCTGAAAGCGCCCACGCTTGGACAGGGCTTGGAGCAGCCTGGTCTGGCTGGTGGGAGGTGTCCTTGCTTAGGAGCAAGGTGTTCTTTAAGGTCCCCCCCAACCACCCAAATCATTCTGTAGCTCTTATTCTTTAAGAGTTTTCAAGAATGCCTGGTGAATATTTCATAGCCACGAAGGAATTCTTCCCAAAGGAGGTAGACAAGCCCTGGAACAGCACCAAGAGCTTGTAGAGGTTGAGAAGGCCTCTCCAAGCCGAGAAGTTGCAGAGGTTGAGAAGGCCTCTCCAACCTGAGAGGTTGCAGTTTGAGAAGGCCTCTCCAACCCAAGAGGTTGCAAAGGTTGAGGATAACCAGAACTTGCCCAAACAAAGCCCTCAGATGTTGTTTTAGAGCTGGCCTTGCTTTGAGTAAAGGGCTGGAGCAGGTGATATCCAGACATCCCTTCCTGCCTGAATTGTTGCAGTATTTTTTCCCTGTGTGTGATTTTAATGAGGACAGGTAATTTTAGGAGAACTGCTGACTTGGTCATCAGAAAGAAATGAAGATAATTTATTTGTACTGGTGTATTTTTGCATTTTTCAGGCACAGTGTGATGCCCACACTAGAGAAATAACTGAGAGTGATCATCCCTCCCCCCTGTTTTAGGTGTTGTAGGTGGAGATGACTACGAGGAGGTTGACAGGTTCAACAGGCAAGGGAGGGCGGGCAGGTTGAGCAGCCGAGGGAACCAGCAGAACAGGAGAGGCAGCTGGAGGTACAAGAGGTGAGTAGCACAACCTTGTGTGGAGTTTTACTCCCATTTAGTCGTGGCTTTTACCTGCCAATTCACAATATTTTGGTGGATTAGGAGGAAGGAAGTGATGCAAAATTTGGAAGCCTCCATGGTGAATCCTTAGCTGAGAGCTTCCAGTCCAAGCCTATGTCCTGGCTACCTGCTAGGTCATCATGGAATTAGTTTCTGTGAGGTTTCAGGTCAGGAAGTAAACAATGTAACCCTCAACTTTTGGATTAAATAAACTCAGAACCCTGAATTGATTCCAGCAGCTGTTTTTATGCAAACTTCTCTAAATAGGATTTTCTGAAGTAGGTGACAAGTCTGTACAGGTTTAATGGAGTTTTTGGTCTGGGTAGTCATGAAATTCCTGTTCTAAGGACCATGCTTTTCATTGAACTAACAGATCTCTGTGTGGCCAGACTGAGTGCTTTGGAAAAGGAAGAGGGTTAAGTATTGAAATGAAACTTTGCATTTCTATGTCTCGTCATTCACACCAGACCTGAGTGCTTTTTACATCCTGCACATCTTATTTTCTTCTTTTTCTCGCTGGATGGGCAGCTGGTTCATTACTGGTGATTCCACAGGGGAAAAAAGTCCATCCCAAAACACTCCTCTGTTGGTGTCGCATGTGGATCGTGCATGTGTTGAGAGTTCATGCCCAGCCATGTCTCAAAGAGTTCCTGTGGCCTCCAAGAATGATTCCATACATTTGGAAATGAACGGGAGAGACAGGTGCCCCCTGCATCCGTGGTTCTGTCTCTCCTAGTTCACCCCGGTTTCTTCTGGCCTGGATTGTTATTCCCACACACGGAACTTGGAAATCCAGGGGGGAAATGTTGCCTGGCTGGGGTGGATTGGAGTGGTGGGGCTGGTTTGGGCTTCTCAGCAGGTGGCAGCACGAGATCAGGGATGTCACCGCAGCTGGCACCGCAGAGGTGAGCCTGCAGCGAGGCAGCTGCTCCGTGATCCTTGCTGTTTGACCAAGGGAGTCTGCCCTGTCCTGCAGGGAAGAAGAAGACAGGGATGTTGCAGCAGCAGTCAGGGCGTCTATGGCAGCCAAACGGCAGGAGGAGAAGAAGAGGGTGGAGGACAAAGAGGAAGGCAGCAGCAGCAGGGGGAGAAAGGAGGATTTGAGGGATCCCGACGTGCTCGGCTGCAAGCGTGTGCCAAAGTCTTCAAATGATGTCATAGGTGAGTGTTGGACAGGTGCTGCAGCTGCAGGGCATCTCAGTGCCTGGAAGGTTCCCTCAGAAAGTTCTGCCTTACCCATGTTTTACTCATTTAAAGTATCATGAATTTCCTGAATGCCATGACCTAATGGGCAACACAGTTAATTGAAGGAAATAGTGATGCATGGATTTAAATTCTGGAATGTCAGTTAATGGCATCATCAGCTGCTGAAAATAGGCCTTGGTAGTGCTGCTGTCATGGCCATTGATAGCCCCTGCTCTGGAATGAATGGGTTTGGGTTGAAAGCAATGTCTTTGCTCTTTCTGTCCCTGTTCCAAAAGAAGCAGCTGCTAACGGAGTGCTCAGCCAGGACGACTTTCCAGCAATCGGCTCTGCAGCAGGACCTCTCCAAGGGTGAGTCTGCAGGGCTGCAGCAGGGACAAAGCACCTTTAGAAGCTGATCGATGTGTTCTGCATTTCTGGGCAAAATAATTTTCCAGATCATCTGATCCCTCCAAGGCTTCCCCTGCCCCGTCCCCTCCTGCCTGGAGCTGTTCCTGTACTGCTCACCAGCATGAGCAGCATGAGGCATTGCTTCAGCTCCTGGCTTGATCCTAGAATCATGGAATAGAATCACAGAATATCCTCAGCTGGAAGGGACCCACGAGGATCATCCGGTCCAAATCCTGTTGTGTCACCCTAAGTGACAGTCTGAGGAGGAGTGGAGAGTTGTGGGTTTGTGCTGTCCCTTGGGGCTCTGCTGCCTCAGTAACTCCAACCCTCTCCCTTCCCCACAGCTCTGCCCAGCCAGCACTGGTTAAGCTTAAAGAAGAAGATTTCCCAAGCTTGTCCTCCTCTGCAGCTCCCACCATCTCATCAGGGATGTCTCTGATGTACACGGCCACTGCCAGGAAAGCAGCCTTCCAGGAGGAGGATTTCCCAGCCCTGGTGTCCAAAGTGAAGCCCACCAATAGGACAGTAACTCACATCACATCTGCATGGAACAATGGTTCCAGTAAAAATGTGGTCAAAGCCATGAGCAGCCCCTGTGTCAACCAGCCAGCCAAAAAACCATCCTTGAACACCTCCAAAGGAAGTAAGAAGAGCAATAAACTCTGTGAATCGGACGACGAGGACGGCAGTGGTGGCCTGACCACCCAGGAGATCCGCAACACCCCGACCATGTTTGACGTCTCGTCCTTGCTGGCAGCTTCTACCTCACAAACTTTTACGAAAGTGGGCAAGAAAAAGAAGATTGGGGTTGAGAAGCAGAGCCCATCCTCCCCACGCCCGCCCCAGGAGATGCCGTTGCCCAGGCCAGCCACAGAGAAGCCCCCGGAGGCAGAGCAGCCCTGCAAGGTGTTCCCTGCTGCTCACGGCCCCGACAGAGCCACCGCTGTCGTCAACGGGCACTCGGAGAAGCCATCAGCTGGCTGTGCTACACCCAAAGAGCCCCCCGGCCTTAAAAAGCCCCCAGTGACTAACAAATGCCCTTTACCTCAGGAAGACTTCCCAGCTCTTGGGAGCTCAGGATCAGCCAGGATGCCCCCACCACCAGGTAAGCAGGGAATGAATCTTGGAGTCACGGAATGGTTTTGGGTGGGAGGGATCTTAAAGATCGTCTCCTTCCACTCCCTGCCGTGGGCAGGGGCACTTTCCACTACTCCAGGTTGCTCCAGCCTAGCCTTGGACACTTCCAGGGATGGGGAAGCATGGCCAGCTTTGCTTGGGGAGAGCCCAGAGAACACATGGATGTGTTGTATGAACTCCTCCAGGCTCTCTTGTGGTTCTGCCACCAGTGCCAGGTTGGGCTCTGGAGGTAGAGGCAGCCTGGGTGTCACAGGGGGGCTGGAATGTCCTCTGGGAATCACCTCTGCCCCACAGCTGGAGGTGTTTGCTCGCTGGGAGTGGCTCATGGATGCAGAGCTGGTTTTTCCCTGTCCCCAAGGCTGACACATCCGTGTGTTGTGCTCCAGGATCTGCCTTGGAAGCCACTGCAGGCAAAGGGAATCTGGCTGTGTCCTGTCCCTGCTGGCACTTGTCACTTCACTTCCTCCCGTGCTGGCAGAGGTTTCCTGCCATGCTTTTAGCCGTGACCTTGTGAAAGCAGGGAGACAGGAACGAACGTGACCTGGAGTGGTTTTCATGGCAGTGGGATCGCATCGGGAGGCGCCAGCACCGCTGTTTGTGCAGCTCCTGCTGGGACTGGCCAGGCCAGGCCCGCTGCCTCCTCCCGTGGTTTGTGTTCACTTTAATAATGCAAAAGCGTTTTTCATTGTGACTTGGAGTGGGCTTTCAAAATTATTTTCCATTGAGAAAGTAAATGAATAATTAAAGCACTTTCTCTGTAGAAGAACATCAGCCACTCTCAAGTGCTTCTTGAAGATTTTTTTAGGTTTTCTCCAATATAGTGATGTCTGCACTGCAAACTCTTCTTGGTGCTTCTGCAGAGTGTGTCAGGCACTGGTGTGGGTTTTAGGCAGGGGTCTGTGAGTGCTCTAATTCCTGCCCTTTCCCTGCTTCCCTCAGGCTTTAACTCCGTGGTGCTGTTGAAGAATCCTCCTCTGCCTCCGGGCCTGTCGGTGCCTGTCAGCAAACCCCCCCCGGGCTTCGCTGTCATCCCATCCTCCACCATCTCTGAACCCGTCACTACAGCTCTGAAGGAGTGAGTCAAGGGCCTGCCAGGGGCTGTGGGACACCTCACACCTCCCTTGTGTCACCGGGGCTTCAAACAGCACACAGGGGGTGCCTCTGAGTGGGGCCAGCCAGGGGAAGGTTCCTGTTGGGAAGTCCCAGGGTGCTGTGGGTTGGATTCAGGAGAATTGCGTAAAACAGCCCTGTGTAGTTACAAGTCTGAGGAACTGCAAACCTGTGCAATGTTTTGGCTGCTCAGACCTTGGTCTATCCTAGATTTATTTGGGAATCTGCAGCTCCAACATATTCCTGTACTTCCCATCGATTCTGTGACAGTCCCAGCAGCAAGGCGCTGAGGCTTGTTCTCCTTGGTGACCTTCACTGCTCTGATCTTTCCAGGAGCTGCTCTCTGGTTCCTTCTGGGACAGAAAGAGGAGTTTTTGGGAAAACTTTGTGTCAGTTTCATAGAGAACCTGCATTACCTGTTGGTTTATTCACGGTGAGGTCTTTGCTCAGGTCTTTTGAGTGCACCCAGCTCACAGAGCAGCTCATCAAGACCACGTTAGACATGGATTTTAAACATTCTGTTTGTGTAAAGCTGGAATCTGATATGGAAGTCCCATATTTTACTATCCTGACAAGACAACTGCGAGCTGCTTTTGTGTAGCTGGGTGGAGGAAGGACGTGCAGCTGTAAACCAGAACAGCCTTGTGATTTATGTCCCAGGACATCTTTGTCTGACACAAACCAGTGTCAGGGTCACTTCTGATCTTTTCCAACACAGGCCAAAATCCTGTCACGGATCATACTTGATACCTGAGAACTTCCAGCAGAGGAACATCCAGCTCATACAATCCATTAAAGAATTTCTTCAGAGCGACGAGTCCAAGTTCAATAAATTTAAAACTCATTCTGGGCAGTTCAGGCAGGTGAGTGGGTTCCCAAAGCCTCCCTTTCTGGGAGGCCTGAATTCTAGTGGGATTTTTAATAGGTAAATATTCATTTTCCTCTGATTCTTGCCCTTCCCTGTCCCCTGCAGGGGCTGATCTCTGCAGCTCAGTATTACAAAAGCTGCCGGGAGCTGCTGGGGGAAAACTTCAAGAAGATTTTCAAGGAGTTGTTGGTGTTGCTGCCAGACACAGCCAAGCAGCAGGAACTGCTCTCTGCTCACAACGACTTCCGGATCAAGGAGAAACAAAGCTCCAACAAACCCAAAAAGAACAAAAAGAATGTTTGGCAGGCGGACTCCCCCGCCGACCTCGACTGCTACATCTGCCCCACGTGCAGGCAGGTGCTGACCCAGCAGGACGTGGTGACCCACAAAGCTTTGCATATCGAGGATGAGGAGTTCCCCTCGCTGCAGGCAATCAGCAGGATCATCAGTTAGTTCTCCCCAGGGCCACGACCCAGGCTCTGGCTGTGGATGTGCACTTTGGAACGAGGTTTGGCAGTAGCTGGGGGCTGGTGCCCTTGAGGCAGTGAGGAGCAGGTGACTTGGGAAGCCCTCCTGGGCAAAGGGATCAGGGGAATGTGCCAGAGCTCGTCCCCACCCGCTGTCTGAGCTCCCAAATCGGGCTAGGGTTAGGCTGAGCTGCAGTGGGGGCAGGCAGGGCTCCTTCCTCCTGGAACATGCAATAGCTGGGAATCCTTTCGGATCTGCAGAATGACAGGGGACACAATAGGGGAATAAGCTTCTGGTTTGGGGGTTTCTTTCTGGTTTTGGGGTGGGGGAAGTTTATGGATCACTGAAATAAATGGAAGTGGCTTCCCTTATAACATTCTGATTTTTTTGTGCTATTTCAGTGAAGATCACACTAGTCAGGGGTGAAAGGTGCAAGAGAGTGCTGCTCACTGTGGGGTGTGTGACCAGGAGAGCAGCAAGCACTGGGCTGCAGAGTTTCCCTTTCTGCAAACAGAGTCAATTCTGCTGCTTGAAGAATTGGGCTGATCTGTGCAAGATTTGAAGTTGCCTCTGACATTTTCTGTAAAGTTCTTTCAAGAAACTGATTTTGTAGCCCTGCATGTACAGTAACAGCATTAAAGCTTTACTCTCTGTAAAGCACACGGGAATTTTATTTAATAACTGCCATGTTTCTAATTTCTTGGATGTATTACTGGTGGGAGCTCCCAACAGCATCCTGGGACATTATTAAATGCTGCTGATTACTGACCATGTTTTCTGCAGTGCCTTTAAGTGCATTTATCTGTTTACAGTAGTCTGACACCTGCACCTCCGTTTGCTCCTGTTCCTTGGCACCCCCAAATTCCACCTCAGAGGAAGAGGGGGATCTCTTCCTCCTCTGAAGTGACTCCTCCAGCAGCAGCTCTGAGGTGATGGAGTGCCAGGAGTCCCCCCTGGCTGTAGTTCATTGTCTGATTCTCTCCCATCTCCAGGTTTAGTTATTTCTAATGTGTAGGAATAAAGCTGAAGTTAATTTATGTAATTTGTAGTGATGAAACACAGCTTTTCTAGCATCATCATGTCTATGAAATCAAGCTCAGAGTATTACCCAAGAGCTACTCCTGCCTACAGCCACTCTTCCTTGCCTTACATGTGTTATTTTTGCTTGCTCTCAGGCTGCGAAGTGCTTTGGGTTTCTTTTCTTGAATATTTAAGACTGTTCTGACCAGCTGTGCACGTTGGATTTGGCCCAGAAGGGGCTGGGGAGGGTGAGTTGGGTGCAGGAGCCCCTGGCAGTCCCTGTTCCTGCCTTGCTCAGGATCCTGGAGCTGATCCTCAGGGGCGATTCCCTCATGGGGGCTGGGTGCTGCCACCACTTCCAGTCAGCAACTTTCCCCATCCCTTTGGTCTGCAAAGTTCAGGGAGTGAAATGTCTTCCCTGCAGGAGCATCTTCTGTCTTCCCTTGGGTTTCAGTTATTTCTCCATCAGCAGCTCTGAGTTCCCTGGGAGGTGCTGCTGGGAGTTCCCTCGAGCTGCTGCATCTCTGGGGCCTGATGTTGCAGTTTCCTTGTGCTCACCTGATTCAATAAAGTCATTACCAAATCTTTCTCTTTTTTCTATTCATTTTTAGCTCTTTATTGAAAATAAGTTGCAGTTGGTTACACAGACACCGAAAATACAGAATCACAGATTGCTCTCTCAAAAGATATTTTTATATATATATAATATATACAAAATTGTAAACATTTTTAACTTATTTCCATACACAGTCCACTTTATACTACACTGCACAGAGGTTAGTGACAACTGCAACTCCTGGAAGCGTCTGCTTGGGCAGAGGTATTGGCAAAGAAACTGAACTTCCCAGCCCTCAGGTGGGAGCTGTTGGAGATTAAAACTCTGAAAGGAGCTGAGGTTTGAATGTGTATTGCAACAAAATCCAGGCAGCTGAAGTGGGGGTTCAAGTTGAGGCAGTGAGGGCTGGGCCTGAGCCTCACTGAGGGGGGAGAGGGGCTTGTGACACACACGGGGGCAAAATGCAACTGAGAACGGGACCGGGGGGACCAGAGGGAACCAGAGCCACCTGCCTGGGGACAGCACGGGCTGGGAGGGGTCTGTGAAATACACAGCAGTTTTTATTGAGAGAAATACCCAGTGCAAGCGATAGTGATGGGATTTCCTAAGGAACAGAGGCAGGAGCCAGCCCTGTGCCTTGGGGCTGTCACTGGGAGGGAAGGGACAGAACAGCCCGGTAAGGGACTGATGGACAAGTGTCCTGGTGTGACAAGGAAGTGAGTTTTCTCAGGAAGCTGGGGTCAAACCAAACAGGAATGCTGTGGGTGTCACTCGTTGCTGTGGCATGAACTGATGGGAATCTCATCCCAGTGTCCAGGCACAAGAGCAGTGAGATCCCAATGCAGTCCTGTAAAGGGAGGGCTTTGCTCTCAGGCTCTGCTCCAGCCCCTGGCACAGAGCAGGTAATGCAGCGGGGAGAATATTTTTTACAGAACATCACTTAAGCAAAGCTTCCACCTTTGCTAGCAACGTCGGCAAAAATTCCAAATCTTTAAAGGTGCTTGAATGGCACAGTGCATGATGTGGTTACCTCGGTGGTGGTGTGACAGAGCCTCCTGGAGCAGGAGGATGGGTGGGGCAGAATGCAGCCCCAGGAAAGGCAGACTGCTGGAATTCTACTCTTTACACCCAAATTTAGTGCTAAAACTGTGCAGAAGCTTTTGGGCTGGGCTGAGCACAGCTGGGCCCTCTGTGAGCTCGAGGTGCTGCTGACCTCCGGGAAGAACAGAGGGCTACAAACAGCTTGTGAGCATGGCAGAGCCCTGGTATGCTCAGGACAATCCTGGCATGCTTTTGGGACAATTTTGGGACTGCCCTGGCATCCTCTTAGGATGTGGCCTGGGTGGCTACAAGGGGGTGAGTGCTGCTGAGGCACAGCTGGGAGAAAAAGAGGAGAAAAGAGGAAAACTGATGTTCCAAATCCCTGAACCCCCAGCACCCCACGGTTACTGCAGCCATGGCCCTGGTTCTCCAGCCCCCCTGGGGTGTGTTTGGTGACAGCCCCACCTGCACACCCTGCTCTGCCCGAGGGGCACCCCGAGGGGCTGCCACAGCCACCGCGGGGCACCGGTGACACCCGGCACTGTGGGGACACTGGGGGGGCTCCCAAAGGCTTCGGGGCAGGATTCCAGGCACTGGTGTCACCCAGGGCTCCATGAGGCCGGGGAGCTGCACCAACAAACCCCCAGATGGGGTTGTTTGAGGCAGGCTGACGGGGGTGGAGGCTTTCACCACGGCCAGGGAGTTTGGGGCTGTCCCATCCTGCCTGGTGACACGGCCTTGGCACAGCCACATGGGACACGAGCCCAGTGCTATTCCCTGGAAAAACGCTCCAGCTGTGGCTCCTGCCCGTCCCAGCTGCCCGTGCCAGTGCCACCCCAGCAGGGGTGCCCCCCCCGCTCTGCCTGGCACCGGCGCTTTGGGTGCAGAGGATCGGGGCTCAGCTCCCTCCAGGTGCCTGTTGAGTGATGAGGCTGGACTGGTTATTTATTCCCAGCTCTGGTTTAATCAAGGAGCATCTCCTGTGCTGCCAGGAAGCCTCTGGGGCACCCAGCCCTTCCTCCTGCTCCCTGCCCAGCACAGCAGCCTCCTGCAAGGAAAAGGCAACACTGGGAAGCTGAAGCAACCCTCGGGAAGCACCAGGAGTTGTGCTGGCGTCGTCCCCGCGTCCCTGCTGCTGCTCCAGAGGTCAGAGCGTGGTGGGATGTGCGTGTGGGGGCAAAGAAAGGCAATGCAGGCCTCGGGGGGACATTCAGAGCGTGTAATATTCAGCACGGGGGGCACACGGGGCAGGCCGTGTCCCGCAGGCAGACACAGCTTTAGCTCTTTACGGTTACACGGAAACTCTGGAACAGTTATATTATAGTTAGAAAAAATACACTGTACCCAACGAACATTATCTCACGTACAATCAATTTAAACATTTAAATTGATTATAATTTTGCTAAAATATTAACACAAGTACTGTTTGTGCTGCTAAAGTTTCAGTGTTCCCTCTAAGGAAAATATTGCTACAGTTCTACCGTACCCTGTATTAAAATCCTCGGGGTTTTTTTCTCTCCCAGCAAAACTGACTCCACAAAACCACAAAGATCTCGGAATTCCTTGAGGCTGATACCGCACTGGGCTGGGGTGTCCGTGGCCAGGCACCTGTGAGGGGCTGGGCACAGCCAGGACCTGGAGCCAAGGCAAGGAAGGCGCTTCGCCACCGGCGGTGACCTCTCGGGACCATGGGCTGCCTAATTAGCGCACTTATCTGCCGCACGTTAATTAGCGCCCTGATCTGCGACTCAGCAGCAGGAACGAGCTGTGGCGATGGCTGGGACCGGGACCTGTGACAGGAGGGGACAGGGGGTGGCTACCGCTGCTCCCGGGGTCGCAAGGCAGTGGTGGCTTTGCCGGCAGGAGCCCGGCGTGCCGGGAGCCTCCAGGGACGGAGCTGCCACGCACGGGGCTCGGAATTCAAGTTTCGGCTCCTCTGCTCAGCCCTCGGTGACACAGCTGGACCAGCTGCCGCACGGGCAGGGAAAGCTGGCAGCTGGCTGACAAGGACCTGCTGGATTTTACACATTCCCTCCTTTGCCTTGTTCTTTGCGGCTGAACCCCCAAGCTGAGCCTCCTTCCTGGGTGCTTTTCACTGACTCTTCCCATTTCCAAACCATTTCCAAACGCGGGTGGGAGCCCGCACGGGACGGACTCCAATGGCCTGTGAAGCCTTTCCAGTCCCCCGCCTGAATCCCTCAGTTCTGGAGGCTGCAGGGTGACACACGTGTCCCCAGCCGGGGTTCTGCTGCAGCTGACAGGTGGTGCCTGCTCCCAGAACAAAAATACAAGTCCAGTATTGCTCCTAACGGCCTTGGATGTCGAGTCTGAGCCCCTCACCTTGGTCCTCACCTCTCCAGGGTCAGCGCTGCCAACCAAAAATTCCTTAGGAATTTACAAATTTCCCAATCCCCCACGAGGAAATGGAACTACAAAGTGCCACATTCCCACCGATCACAGGCTATCCCCAGTTAGCAACCAGCTCCTGCTGGTTTCCTTTTTCAAACAGTAACTTTTTAAACCCTCGACCAGAACCTGCTGAAGTGTAGAAGCACTCTGGATACTGATCCCAACCCCGGCCTGCTGTGCCCCCTCTGTTCCTCTAAACCAAGTTTGGAAACACCCGTTTGGATATTTGTTTTGTACAGCAAATATATACAAAGGAAAACAACACAGACACCACTGATTTCCCTGTGAATTTGGCACTTTCCTGGAACCTGGACTGGAAGCTCCACAGCGGGAGCAGCCAAGGCCAGTTCTCCCCACTGCCCACCCACCCTCGATGGATTCTGTGTTAGCTCTGGAAGAACGAGATAAAAATTCCTCAGCTGCTGCTTCCTAAGAGGAAAAGGCGTCCTGGGCTTTCCCAGCAGAGCTCGGAGGGGGCATTTCCTCCTCTTCCCCACGCGTAGGTGATGTGGTACCAACCTTCCTTCCTCCTGGCTTAGAGGGAACACTGCTTTTAGAAACCCTGGGACAGGTAAGACAAGAACCAATACCACTGTACAGAATTCACTGCACAACGAGCTAATAAAGGGACCCGGCACTGACTCGCCACGGCAAGGAAATGGGGCTGGAGACATTTGGGAGCGGGCGGGGGTGGCACCGCCGCAGCCCCTCAGTACGCTGGCACTTGGTAACCTTTGGGGTTGGGCTCTAAGGTCTCGGTGAAGGGGGGGCTCTGGTAGGTCTCCGTGCTCTCCACGCCGCTGCCGCCGGGGTAGCCGGGGTAGGAGGCGCTGGGGTCGGTGCCGAACTGCTCGGTGGCGAACAGGGACATGTCCGTGCCCAGGCGGTACCGCTGCAGCGCCCGCAGCGCCAGCACCACCTGCGGGCAGCGAGGGACAGCGTCACACGGGGCAGGGCTGCCACCCCCAGCACCCCCGGAACCCCCCCAGGAATCCCCAGCGCCCCCAGCACCCCCGGAACCCCAGCACCCTGTGTCTCACCAGCATCACACATTAGCCCAGGACCCCGTGTCCCCCCAGGGTCCCCCAAAGCGCCAGGACCTCCGATCCCACCAGGACCCCGTGTCCCCCCAGGGTCCCCCAAAGCCCCAGGACCCCAAGTCCCCCCGGGACCCTACAGCCCTCCGGAGCCCGCATCCCCCCAGCACCCCGCATCCCCCATCCCTCTGCACAGCACGGAGCCCCCGGCGGCACCCCACAGACTGCCACCCCACTGCGTTGTGCCCCAGAGCTAATCCAGCCCCAGAGCCCACCCCAGCACTCCAGGAGCCATTTCTGAGGGGCAGGGTGACCCCCAGGGCTGTGCCTGGGGTGGGGGGCGCTGGCCGTGCACATCTGGCACTGCTGGCCCAAATAAACGCATCTGCTGTGGGGAGGGAGAGCTGCCGAGAGCCAGCCCAGGAAAACAGGTCAGTTCTGCCGAGACTCCTTCACCCTCTTCCAGGTTGCTGGAATTGAGGCTGCAAACGGTGGGAAACGTGGGCGGCAAAGCCGGGAGGGCCCGCGCTCGCTCTCCTTCCAGGAGGCTTCATTAACAATTCAATTAGTTGGTAAATGACGCTCTGAGGAGGCTAAAAAATGCCTGTAGAGGCCAGGAATGGCTTCCCAAGCATCCTGGCCATCCTTAGGGATGGGACAGGGTGACAGCGGCGTCCCGGGGCAGATGCTGATGGGACGGGGAACATCCCACCCACTGCCCTTCCCCGCGGCAGCCGGGATGGGGCAGAGCTGGGAGTAAAAGAGATTTCTTGGGATCATCACAAAGCAGGGAGCCGTTAAACTGGGGGACAACGGGAGCGAGGCCGGCTGCTGGAAAGCCCGGCACTGCCTTTTGCCCCGGTTCTTTTAAGGCAACGTGGAACTGGGGCACATCCCGGGGCTCTGTGCGCAGGGGACACTGGAGGAGGGATGGAGGTAACCCGGAGCCATCCCTGCCTGTGCACACACAGCTCTGGGGCAGGAGCCCCCCGGCTGGCACAGCCCCCCAGCCCATGTGGGCTCCAGGTGAGCCCCAGGGTTTCACACAGCCCTGGCTGGAGCCCCTTCTGCCCAGCTGGAGCTGAAAATGGGATCCAGGCGGGTTCCTAAGCCCCTTCTCCAGGTGGGGAGCAGAGGGGCCAGCCTGGCATGTCCCAGGAGGGAGCTGAGGACCTGAGAGCCCCCAAGGTCCCCCAGCCACCCCATGAAGCTGCTCAGTGCAGAGATCTGCTCCTGGGGGCTCTCTGCCTCCAGCGAGGTCCTGCAATCAGGGCAGCTCGTGGCTGGTGGCACGATTTCAACGGGAACAAAACCTCCCAGCCTCGGGAGAAAGGGAAGTGGGAAAAATGCCTATTTTATGATTGGCTCTTCACAACTATTAAATTGAATCCTATATGTATTATGGAGGGTTATTTTGTAATACTGTATTAATCCTTTTTAAGTAGTGTGTCAAACACAGTTCTAGGTTATAACACAATGTTAAAATAGAAACTCTGCGATGTAAGATGTTTTTTACTAGCTCAAGAAAAGGGATAAGAGATTCAAGAAACTCTTCACACAGAGATAACAGCGACAGGGCACACAAAGAGTTACGGCCCCCTTATCAGAAAAGACAAACATCTTCCACCTCCTCTCCATCTTTATGGAGCCACCAGGGTTAAGGGGAAGAAGATGACAACAAACAGAAAAATTCTTAATTTGCAAGGAATTTATGCATCATGTATGAATATATGAATATGCAACAGGCTGTTGCTGTTAAGGGTTATTCCTTCGTTCACAAGGAATGTTTTTGGCAGCTCAGTGCCCAAAAACACCCGGACGTCCGTAATTCTTTGCTTTTTATTGTCTCGTAGTGTCCTGATCCTCACTGTCCAAACTTTCATTACTCTAATTTTATTACTATTTTTATAGCTATTCTATTACTAATAAACTTTTAAGTTTTTTAAAAAACCCCACGTGATTTGTCACAGGAAGCCTGGAATTCCCCCGGCAGAGGAGATGAGCCGAAGCTCCCCTGGTGAGAAACCACCAGTTCCACGTGTGGAGGGCCCGCAGGTTCCCCAGCGCAGCCCCGGGCCGCCCACCAGGATTCACTTCTGCAAAGCCCAGCCTCCCCCAGCGGCTCGGGGCAGGTTCCAGGTCTGCTCCGCGCCCTCAGCCCCCCCAGAGCCCTCACCCAGATGATGATGGAGAAGAAGGAGAAGGTGATGGCCGCCCGCGCGGCGTCGGCGCCCTGCGAGAAGCCCCTGGTCAGCGTCGTCCTCTGCCACTGGTTTGCCAGGAAGCAGAAGGCTACAAACCACAGGAAGGCCAGGAAACCTGCAGGGGAACACGTCGGGATCTGAAACGCAGGGGACTCTCAGAACCCTGGGCCTGTAAGCCAAAGGCTGGAATCAAACCCAGGATTTGATCTGAGACCTTGGGAAGGCTCCCGAATGAAGGTTCTGGAAGTGGGAATGTGGATTTATGGTTTAAAGCAGAGACAGGTTCAGCTAAGTGGAGGAAAGTTGAGAGTTTTAGAGTGTGGTACTGTGGGTCTGTGTGCCATAACATGATCGGCTAAGAAAGCTCACACTGTAGCATGGGTCCATAAGATGAAATGTGTAAGGATTGGGTCAAAAGCTATAAAATATAAAATATGCTGTGCCTGGGAGCATCCACACCGAGTGCTGGAGGTGCAGGGCTCAAGGCCTTTCATTCAGAATTTGCTCCTAAGTGAGTTTAAGACACATTCCTTGTCTCCTCCTGCATGGCTGGGCCTGGGAATTCCCAACCACCAGGCCTGGCCGTGGAAGGAATCCTTCCTTCCCAGGAAGGATCAGCCAGGTTTCCTTTTCCAAATGACAGACACTTCACCAAATACAGCCAATCCTGTCACCAAACCCACCCAAATCTCTGCATAAGCATTTTCACTTCCCTTCAGGACAGTGACTTGTTGCCAGCATTAAATTTGACCTCACCCCTTTAACTCAGGGGTATTTTCTGTTCCCCTGCTGTTAGAAGGGGGCCTTCCCAGCAGCTGTTCCCTGGAACGGGAACCAGCTCCAGCACCTACATTTGGACCTCAGCCATTGTTCAGAATCACCCTGGGGGTAGAGTGGAAGTTAAAAACCCAGAGGTGAAACAAAAGCAGCTCCCAAAGGGTTAATTCACACTGTGGGAGCAGCAGGATGGCTCAGGGACAAGGCTGGGGACACGGGGCTGGCACAAGGGACACGGGGCTGGCACAAGGGACACAGGACTGGCACAAGGGACACGGGGCTGGCACAAGGGACACAGGGCTGGCACAAGGGACATGGGACTGGCACTGGTTAGGCTCAAGGACGAGGTTAGGGACTCGGGGCTGGCACAAGGGACACGGGGCTGGCACAAGGGACACGGGACTGGCACAAGGGACACAGGGCTGGCACAAGGGACATGGGACTGGCACTGGTTAGGCTCAAGGACGAGGTTAGGGACACAGGGCTGGCACAAGGGACACGGGGCTGGCACAAGGGACACGGGACTGGCACTGGTTAGGCTCAGGGACAAGGCTGGGGACACGGGGCTGGCACAAGGGACACGGGGCTGGCACAAGGGACATGGGGCTGGCACTGGTTAGGCTCAAGGACGAGGTTAGGGACAGGGGCTGGCACAAGGGACACGGGACTGGCACTGGTTAGGCTCAAGGACGAGGTTAGGGACACAGGGCTGGCACAAGGGACACGGGACTGGCACTGGTTAGGCTCAAGGACGAGGTTAGGGACACGGGGCTGGCACAAGGGACACGGGACTGGCACAAGGGACACGGGACTGGCACAAGGGACATGGGACTGGCACTGGTTAGGCTCAGGGACAAGGTTAGGGACACAGGGCTGGCACAAGGGACACGGGGCTGGCACAAGGGACACAGGGCTGGCACAAGGGACATGGGGCTGGCATAAGGGACATGGGACTGGCACTGGTTAGGCTCAAGGACGAGGTTAGGGACACAGGGCTGGCACAAGGGACATGGGACTGGCACAAGGGACACGGGGCTGGCACCGGTTTGTGGAGGGGAAGTTGCTCCTGTGTGTAACTCTGGACCCAGCGCAGCTCGTCCTCCCTGGCAGGACACTGCCACTGATCCCCCGCTGCCGCTCTGTCCCCAGTGCCACCCCAGGCCTGGTGGCACTCTCGGGCTGTCAGGAGTTAAAGTGACATCATGCACAGCCCGGAGCCAGCACGGCTGCGCTGGGTACTGCAGCTGCCAAATCCCTCTGCAGCACCGACCTTCCCCATCCTGGAAGCATCAGCACCTGCAGCCAGGAGCGGCTGGGCTCGCCTCTGCTGCCTTCCAGGAGGTTCTGTGGGGCAGAGAGAAGCCTTTCCCCTGCAGAGCAGCTCTGGGCAGCGGGAGGGTTCCCCCCAGTGCCATGGGCAAGGCAGGTGCCACTGCCAGTGCAGGAGATGGGGTCAGGAGTGGCCAGCTCCCACAGAACGCCAGCCAGGTGTGGGTTGATGTTTGGAGGGGTGGCAGGAATTTTAAAACCCTCCGGGAGGGCTGAGCTGGCAGGGGCCGGTGAGGCTGCGTGTGCCAGCCCCAGCTCCAGCTGGATCAGCAGCTCCACTCCCTCCAGCACTCCGGGAAAAGGAGAGCGCCGGGAGATAATGATCATTTAAGGGTCTGCAGACAGCAGAGTGCAAACAGCGGGGAAGATGTGTTACCACCCTAATCACAGCCTGGGCTCCAGCAAACGCCTGTGTGTGGCAACAGCTGGACGAGCAGCTGGAAGAGAAGGTTGTAAATGCTGCTTTCAGCGTAGCCCTGAAGCCCCACCTGTGCCCCAGAGCTGCCACCCAGTTACTTCCCAGACGCATTTTAGGAAGTTCTTCCCTGTGAGGGTGGAGCAAGCCCTGGCACAGGGTGCCCAGAGAAGCTGTGGCTGCCCCTGGATCCCTGGAAGAGTTTAACTGGGTTTGGAGCATCCTGGTCTAGTGGAAGGTGGAACTGAATGGGCTTTAACGTCCCTTCCAAAAAACCATTCCAGGATCTGACGATTCTCTCATTTCTCCTCACAGGGACAAAGGAGAAAGTGGGCAGAGTCTGAGAGCAGGGCCAGCTCCCCCGTGGCTGGCAGGGAGCAGGGGCTGTCAGGATGGAGGCAGGATCCCAGCCTGGCTCCGTGACACGCAGCAGCAGCCACAAGATGGATGTGATGTCCCCCTTCCACTGGAATCCAAGGATTTCAGGCACCGAGCCCCACAAAGGGGCTGTAAATTTTATCTAACAAGGGCTGGATGCTCCAGTACCATGGAAATGAGCTTTGCAGCGAGGAGAGAACAGCCTGAACAACAGGCAAGGCAGGGAGGTGATGATGGATGTCTTCATTTGGGACAGAGAGCCATCAGCGACCTAGTGGTGGATAAATCACCTCAGACTGCCAACAGAGCCTGGGAGTGCAGAGCAGCAAAGGGAGCCAGGCAGCTGCCAGGGCGGAGCAGAGCAGGCTCCCTGCCAGCCCGGAGCACCCTGCCTGCTCCTGTCTGCAGGGGTGAGCCTCAGCTCGAGGGCACAGCAGGTCCCAGGGCACCCCAGCCCCAGCTGCACAGAGCTGCTCCTGCCGTGCCCCAAACCCGTGCACAAAGCTGCTGAAACCACCTTTGCTCTTGGAGAGCCAGGGCAGGAGGTGTGGGCAGGTAAAACCCCCGCGTGGGCTCTGAGGTGTGACCACCAAGCCTCACCCCTGTGGGTGGCCCGACCAAACCTGCCTCCAGCTGCAGAGTGAGGACACAGCACTGTCCCCAGCCACCTTCCTCAGTGCTCACCGAGCCCATGGCTGCATGGGACAACTCCCCTGCCACCCATGCTGTCCCCAGCCAAGGCCTGAGTCTGCCAGGCCACGGGAGGCGCGGGGAAGACTCGAGGGAGGAGGGGCAGGGCGCAGCAGCGAGCCCTCGGAAGCAGACCCGAGCAGGGCAGGGCAGGGCAGGGTACCTGAGAAGCCCAGGTCCAGCAGCACGGCCCGTTTGCGGTCCTTGACGCTGCTGATCTGCTGGAAGTACAGGTCCACCACGAAGAAGAAGATGCAGCCGAAGAAGGCGATGACGCCCACGGCGATGCCGTAGCTGCAGGCACTCTCATTCTCGTTGAAGATGCAGAGCAGCTCGGGGTGCTGGCTGTCCTTGTTCACGTAGCACTCGTTGACGATGGAGCCGAACACCACGATGGAGAAGATCTGCAGGAGCAGGGAGAGAGCACAGGTTGCTGCTGTTGGCATTGAGCTCTGTTTCCCAACAGCAGCGCCACTGGATCCAATCCCGTCCTCGCCTCCATGGCAACGTGGCATTTGTCAGACACATCCTGGCTCTCCTCTCGTTGGTGGCTCCAAACTGCACCTGGGTGCTCCTCCTCTGGAAGGTGGAACCTGCTCCTGCCTCCCAGAGCCCTGCTGGGCAGAGCAGTGTAAGAACCTGCTTCTCCAGACACGCTGGGGAGGGAAAAAACGCCCAGATGGGGCAGGTGCCTGCAGAGACTTTGTGCTGTGCTGCTCTCTGCTGTCAGGCTGGGCCCCACAAAGCCCCTGGTGTCCCCAGGGACAGGGGATAACTGAGCAGCTGAGCCAGGGAAGGGCTGGATGGCTGCTGGAGGGGACAGGGGACATGTGTGGGGAGGTGGCACAGGGGCACAGGCTGCCCTGGGAGCAGCAGGGTGATTTTTCAGCTGGCTTAGCAGGGGCTGAAAGGTGCAGCTCCTGAATGCATTACCAGTGACCTGGCTGGGCCCAAGAGGGACAGAAGGGCAGGGGCTGCTGGGGCTGGCACCGCGGGTGTCACACCCCTGTCACACCCCTGCAGGTGGGGAAGGAGCCAATGGCAGCCTCAGGAACCAGCATTCCCCTGCTGCACACCCAAGGAATTCCCTCATCTCCCAAAGGCAGGGGGGAGGCTGCAGGACCAGCATAATCTGCTCTGGATCCCCCTCTGGACCCCCCTCTGGATCCTACTCTGGATGCTCCTCTGGATCCTGCTCTGGGCTCTGGATCCCGCTCTGGGCTCTGGATCCCGCTCTGGGCTCTGGATCCTGCTCTGGGCTCTGGACCCTGCTGCGGATCCCGCTCTGGACCCTGCTCCGGATCCCTGGGAAGAGGCCGTGAGCAGGGAGGGCAGCGGGCAGTGCAGGCACATCTCCCTCACACTGGGAAGCTCTGATCTCACCCCTGCCCTGCTGGCTCCCAGGACACGGCTGGAGGCCAGGCATGCAGAGCAGAGATAAGAGGCTCCTCCAGCTCTCCCGGGAGCAGCTGGGGACAGGAACAGGGCACGATGGGCTCCCCCTGCACCTGCAGGGACAGCACGACGAGACAGGGACAGGTGACACGGAGGTAGCACTGGATGAAGCCCAGCTGGTGGCTCACAGGCACCTGTGCCACCTCCTGCAGCTCCCAGGGACACAGAGCAGGGAAATGGAGCAGAACCCACAGTGGGCAAACCACCCCCAAGGTCCAGCCACTCTTTAACGTAACACTGGGACAGACCTTCTCCTCTTCCTCCTCTGGAAGTTCACCCATGGCCTGGGGCCCTGTCCCACATCCATCGCTGGCTCAGGTCATCCCTGAGCACCAGCCACGAGCTCAGGGGCCACCCAAGTCACCCTGTGGCACCTGCACCCTGTCCTTCGCTGGTGCTGCGCTTGGGGAGCATCATCATCATCATCCTCATCACCATCATATCATCATCACCATCATCATCACCACTGCCATCACCACCATCATCCCCATCAGTATCCTCATCACCGTCGTCATCATCACCATCCTCATCATCACCATCATCATCATCATTATCATCATCACCATCCTCATCATCATCATCACCATAATCATCACCATCATCCCCATCAGTATCCTCATCACCGTCATCATCATCATCATCACCATCATCATCACCATCATCCCCATCAGTATCCTCATCACCGTCGTCATCATCACCATCCTCATCATCATCATCACCATAATCATCACCATCATCATCACCATCATCCCCATCAGTATCCTCATCACCGTCGTCATCATCACCATCCTCATCATCATCATCACCATCATCATCACCATCATCCCCATCAGTATCCTCATCACCGTCATCATCACCATCATCATCACCATAATCATCACCATCATCATCACCATCATCCCCATCAGTATCCTCATCACCATCATCATCACCACCATCATCACCACCATCATCCCCATCAGTATCGCCATTGCCATCATCACCACCATCATCCCCATCAGTATCCTCATCACCGTCATCATCACCATCCTCATCATCATCATCACCATAATCATCACCATCATCATCACCATCATCCCCATCAGTATCCTCATCACCATCATCATCACCACCATCATCACCACCATCATCCCCATCAGTATCGCCATTGCCATCATCACCACCATCATCCCCATCAGTATCCTCATCACCGTCATCATCACCATCCTCATCATCATCACCATAATCATCACCATCATCATCACCATCATCCCCATCAGTATCCTCATCACCGTCATCATCACCATCCTCATCATCATCATCACCATAATCATCACCATCATCATCATCACCATCATCCCCATCAGTATCCTCATCACCGTCATCATCACCATCTTCATCATCATCATCATCACCACCATCACCATCATCACCATCACCATCCCCACCCTCACCATCACCACGCTCACACAGGAGGGGCTGTGTGTAAGGAAGAAACAACAACAAGCAGCACTAATCGTTTTCCCAGGGCTTTGGCAGCAGCTGTAACATCAGCAGTTGTAAAAATCTGCTCATAAATAATGCAAAATTGTTATTTACCATCAGAAATAGCAGCAGCATTTATGAAACAGGCCCTGGGAAGAAGTAATGTGATTCTGGAAAACATGAATAATTGAGGACCTCTGATTCCACGCGCTTACTTCTCTGGCAGGCCAGCAAACTTGTACTCGGCTTCTCCGAGCAGTTCCACTCAGTCCTCCAGGATGAGCAACCTTCCCCAAGCTGCTGGGAGCCCCGAGCTTTGGTGGGTGTTGCCCTGATTTTTAAGTGTGTTAAGTTTTCTTTTATAGTTCTTTTGAAAGTTTTACAGTTCTCATAAAGCTTCTTTAGCCTTCTGATAATGTTTACATACTTGAGAGTGAGTTCCCACACAATTTCATGTGGAAATAGAATAGTTTACCTATTTCTCTGTGGGTGGAGAGAAATGATGGATTGATCTTTGGACCAGAGGTGGTAATTCCACCCTCCAATCCACGGTCACCTCTGGAATTCTATAAATACCAGATGTTTGAATAAAATTGCTCTTTTTCTCTTTTGAACTTACCAAGCTTCTGTGTACTCATTTCATGTCCAATAGCAACAGGTGAGGAGGGAGAGCTCCCGTAAATACAATTAAGGATGTCACAGCACAGGTGTGTGGTGCCTGCACCAGCTTTGCACACCTGGGGCTGTCAATGTTGATTTAAAAAAAAAAAAAAAAAAAGGTGTTTTATCACTTAACTTCCAGCTCCCAAGGATTTTGGAAAGCAGAACATCCTTCCTGCTGCCAGAAAACCCAAGTGGCTCAAACCATGAGGGCCCCACAACCACATTTCAGTGTACAAAACACAGGACACGCAGCTTTTCCTTAGGAGGCCAGAGGAGCAACGAATTCCAAGTGCACACATTTAATAGATGAGCTCAAAAACATCAGCACTGCCTGGAATATTCCTGTCGAAACGTGCCTTTCCATGGGTTACCTCTCCCTCACCCCAGGATTGTGATGTTATGGTTTTTCTTAAAAAGCCTACTGGTGCTGGTGAAATATTCTAATGAGAATAAATTTGGTGTTGTCTTTCTAAGTATAGATGTAAAAATGATTTTATTTTAGGAAAACGTGGGTAGATGAAATAAATGTGGGCAGGGAAATAAACCCCCCCTGATTTTTGAAATTCCCACAGAACAAGTGCATTTTCCCAATCACCTTCACAAACCACAGTGGCTCAAAGCCCCAGCCAGCTCATCTGAGACTTGGAAGAGAAAATACAAGGTCAGATTTTCCAGGTTTGGTGGGCCTGAGCAGCATCTCAGAGGATTTGCACAGGAGCCTTCACAGGACGCTCCATTTTCCAGCTGAACAACCCAACGCCACCAGCAACAAATTCTGCTTTTCCTGGCTGAACTGGTGCGAGGCGTGGTAAGAAAACTGGATTCTCCCCAGCCACCCTGGTGGGAAATTGCATTTTCCATCCTTGCATCCTGCCAAAGCTGCCACGGGGATGTGCTGGCAGCTCGGGGGCTCCTGGTGTGGGGGTTCCTGAGTGCTGGGAGCCCCAGCTCCAGCAGCTCCAGCAGCTCCAGCAGCTGCAGAAGCTCCAGCAGCTGCAGAAGCTCCAGCAGCTCCAGCAGCTCCAGCAGCTCCAGAAGCTCCAGCAGCTCCAGCAGCTGCAGAAGCTCCAGCAGCTCCAGAAGCTCCAGAAGGTCCAGCAGCTCCAGAAGCTCCAGCAGCTCCAGCAGCTGCAGAAGCTCCAGCAGCTCCAGCAGCTGCAGAAGCTCCAGCAGCTCCAGAAGCTCCAGAAGGTCCAGCAGCTCCAGAAGCTCCAGCAGCTCCAGAAGCTCCAGAAGATCCAGAAGCTCCAGAAGCTCCAGCAGCTGCAGAAGCTCCAGCAGCTGCAGAAGCTCCAGCAGACTGTGAGTGCTGCCCTGACTGTGGCTGTGAGGGAATGGAAGGAGGAAAGCTCTCCTCTCCCATCCTTTCCATTCAGAGCTGGGGTTCCACCACACCAGGGTGGAACTGGGACCTCTCTGGTTGATGAAAGCCAGCAGCCCAGTTCCCCCAGTTTAAAGTTTGCTTCCAAGCAAGAAGAGACACCTCTTCAGGCCATGCAGCATTTCTGTGACACAGGACAGTGGGGCAGGACAGTGGGACAGGACAGTGGGACAGGACAGTGGGGCAGGACAGTGGGACAGGACAGTGATGCAGGACAGTGGGACAGGACAATGGGATAGGACAATGGGGCAGGACAGTGGGACAGGACAGTGATGCAGGACAGTGGGACAGGACAGTGACACAGGACAGTGGGGCAGGACAGTGACACAGGACAGTGGGGCAGGACAGTGGGGCAGGACAGTGGGACAGGACAGTGGGGCAGGACAGTCACACAGGACAGTGGCACAGGACAGTGGGGCAGGACAGTGGGACAGGACAATGGGGCAGGACAGTGGGACAGGACAGTGACACAGGACAGTGGGACAGGACAGTGGGACAGGACAGTGGGACAGGACAGTGACGCAGGACAGTGGGACAGGACAGTGACGCAGGACAGTGGGGCAGGACAGTGGGACAGGACAGTGACACAGGACAGTGGGGCAGGACAGTGGGGCAGGACAGTGGGACAGGACAGTGGGATAGGACAATGGGGCAGGACAGTGGGACAGGACAGTGGGGCAGGACAGTGGGGCAGGACAGTGGGACAGGACAGTGACACAGGACAGTGGGGCAGGACAGTGGGACAGGACAGTGGGACAGGACAGTGGGACAGGACAGTGGGGCAGGACAGTGGGATAGGACAATGGGGCAGGACAGTGGGATAGGACAATGGGGCAGGACAGTGGGGCAGGACAGTGGCACAGGACAGTGGCACAGGACAGTGGGGCAGGACAGTGGGACAGGACAGTGGGGCAGGACAGTCACACAGGACAGTGACACAGGACAGTGGGACAGGACAATGGGGCAGGACAGTGACGCAGGACAGTGGGACAGGACAGTGACGCAGGACAGTGGGGCAGGACAGTGGGACAGGACAGTGACACAGGACAGTGGGGCAGGACAGTGGGACAGGACAGTGGGGCAGTCTCTCTGCTCAGAGGGTGGGGAGGCCCTGGCACAAGGTATCCAGAGAAGCTGTGGCTGCTCCATCACTGAGAATGTCCAAGGCCAGGCTGGACAGGGCTTGGAGCAGCCTGGGACAGTGGAAGGTGTCCCTGCCCATGGCAGGGGTGGCACTGGGTGGGTTTTAAGGCTCCTTCCAACCCAAACCATTCCAGAGTTCTGTAGTTCTGCTGGACCCGTCAGGCCCTCGCAGGAGCCCAGGGTGCTGGGACCCTGATGTGCCCAGATGGACACACCTTTCAGGTGTGGACAGAGCTGGAGCTGTGCCTGCCCTCCCTCCTCCACATTTTTGCCATCTGGAGGATGCTGGCTGGCCAGGCTGCCTGCCTTTCTTCTGGAGCTGTGCTCTGCAGGTCCCCGTTCCCTCCTGAAGCTCCAGCAGCCTGGACCCCAGCACACACACAGAGTTTTCCTCCCCGTTGCTTTCAGCTTTCTGCAGCCCATCCCCTAAAATGTGCTTCAGGAGACCTCACGGCCTGAGCAGAGCCAGGCAAGGAAAGCAAGAAGCAAATAACAGAGGAGAGCAGGAGCTGAGCGCTTCGGTGTGAGCTGTCAGCCATTTTAAGGTGAGATGTTTCCACGGCTGAGGAGCTGCACTTGCATTTGGGACCTATAAAAAACACCACCAGAAGGTGTGGGGTTGTAGGAGCCTGCAGAACCCGGCTTGGATTACACACACATTAATGTCAGCATGGAGGAGATGCAATGCACGAGGAAAATCAGCCCAGAGCTCATTTCCTCTGCCGTGGCTCCTGACCAGCAGTGCTGGGCACAAGCCACGGGTGCAGAGAGCCAGGCCAAGCTCTGGTGATCCCTCACTCCCTCCCGGAGCCAAACGCCTCCTGCTCCGCTCCCTGCTCTCCTGGAGCCCAGCGAGGGAAGCAGGGACCACCAAATGAGAAGGGAGAACAATTCAGGTCAAATTAGCACAGGCCAAATCCTGCTTAGCACCGGGCGTTCCCCTAAGCCCCTCTAAGCCCTGTGCTGTGCACGGGCCTGGCGCGGATCCCCCGCTCGGCGACCCTTGGCACGGGGGGACAATCAGCCCCCAGCTCCCTCCCCAGTTTATCTTCACAGCTGTCAGCCACAGGGAAGTCTCCAGCACTGATCTGCACCATTTCTTGGAGGCTGTGAAGCCCAAAGCTCTGCTTTAGGCACCGCCAGATCTCCCAGGGGACCACGGAGATGGGCACGAAGAGAAGGCTTTTGGCGTGGTTTCTGGCACAGAGCGAGGTGGGCTGACACTGGCTGTAATAGGTTTAGGGCCACGGCCACCAGGCTAATCAGCTTGGGAGGATGTCTACTGATGACCACATGACTGATTTTCCCTGAATTACTTTTTCTGATGTGGTAAGAGATGCTGGCTGAGACACAGCGTTCATTCAAGGTTCCTAATCTCGTCCCGCAATCTGAGCACATGGCACACCAGCAGTGCTTGAAACCAGAGATGACAGGAGCATGACAATTCAGAACCCTTTTAAGCTCAGATGCAGCAAAGCTCCCCTATAATTCCATTACCAAAATGATAAATTGAAGTTCTGCCTTTAATCCATAGCCTGCAGAAAGAGAAAATTAAGGCAGAAATCTGATGACCCTTCTGAAAAGTGGTCAGGAGCAAAGTCTGAGGCAGCTCAGATCACACTAATGACTCTGAGCATTGCTGGGGGCTCCTGGAGTGCCAGAGCAGCCTTGGAGCTCTTCCCTAAGAGCCCTGAGTGCTCGGGAGCCAGTGAAACCCCCGAGGAGCCATCCAGAGCCTATTCCCTGCACTCTGCTGAGCTCCAGGGAGGCAGAGAGATTGGGATGGGATGGGATGGGATGGATGAGGGTGCACTGATGGGACCCAGCACTGCACTTCTGCTGCTGCTCTGCATGAAATCACAGGAATTGCTGAAAAAGTTTGCCAGAATATTTTCCAAAACTGCTTTAAAAAGCCAAACCTAAGCCTATGCTAAATGAACAATTGCCCTGTGAAGCTGAGTGGCCACTTGAAAGTCTGGCTGGCACGGGCAGTCACAGAGAAAGGAGCTCATGATTCTGCAGGCACCCGTCATGAATATCGACTCTGTCTGGCTGTGCAAAAAATGTCTCAAAAGGAAACCACAAGAGCGATCACATCTTCATCTGACAAACTGCATCAGACAGAGAGGGAAGAGATGAATGAGGAACTGTTAAATGGGTCTTTCCAGCTTTTGATTTTACAGCTCAAGCCAGGAGTGGTATTTTTCCCCCTCAGATACTCCCAATTACTCTCTCAGGGGGAGGCAGAACCAGGAATCCCCTTTGGGTACCGCCGACATTTGGGGATTTCTGTGTGGGTCACCATTCACCTGCCAGTCCCTCACATGCCTGCCAGCACAAGGTCCCCCAGGCAGCCGCTGGAGTCCCAAAAGGGAACTGGACCTTCCTTTGGTGCTGGCAAGCCCCAGCAGCGGCCACCAGCCAGATCAGCACGAGTCACCCACCTCAGGCCCCTGGCCCCAAATCCCTGTGGGATTTCTCCATCACCCCACCCACAGCAGCCCATCCTGGCAGCTCTGCCTTTGCCCAAGAGAAGCTGACATCACACACAGAGCAAGGCTCCTGTCTCTGCCGTGGGATCCGGCTGCTCAGGTTAGCCACGGTACAAAGCCGCGCCACCGAGGCACAGGAAGGAAAACCACGTGCAAAAGCCCGCCCCAAAGCCTGACCGCAGCCCAGGGCTAGCTCAACAACCACCCACGGCTGTTTTGTGCTGGCACAAGCAGCTCATCTCCCCTGGGACAGCAGGCAGGGGAGCCTGGCAAGGTTCTGTTTGCTCTGGCAGTCAGGGAGTGGCACGGTGGGCATCGGCTCGAGCTCCTGCCCGGCCCCCAGCACGGATGTCACCACGGGCCACAGCACTGCCACTCACCCAGGACAGCAGCCAGGAAGGCAGCAGAGACCCCAGCAAAGCCTTTGGCTGCCTCCACCACCCAATCTCTCCATGCTGACATGGGTTTGGCCTGGAAGCCAGGCACAAGGCACAGCAGCAGGAAGGGAATGCTGTGACTGCAGCCCCAGCTCACACTGGACAGGAGCTACAAATGCTGAACTGGTTTCAGACACGGGGAACTGGGCTGAGACAACCCAACTGGGGCTCTGAACCACCAGGCTGGAGCAGTGATGAACCCTGACAGATCTACCAGGGAGCGTGAAACCTGGGAAAAGGGCTCCAAAGGGAGCTCCCCCAGCCCAGCCTACTGAAAAGAGCTAAAAACTCCCTTTTTGCTCAGTGGGCTTTGGCCAACTCTGAGTGTTACAAACATCTATGGAATAGCAGCACGCTCACCCCAGTTTGTCCACACTGGTCGCCCCTGCACTTGTTTGGAGTTCAGCTGATGCATTTCTGTGGTTGTAAGCACTCGTTTGTCACTGATTCCCTGGGAACACAGAGCCAGGAAAGGAGGCACTTCACCACTGAATAAACCAGTGAATATATACAGGAATATTTCCTAAGCTGGGCTTTTTATTTTGCACCACATTCCGTACTCTGGCCCAGTAGCGTCCGATCCCCTCCATCCAACAAGGATGGGGAGCCCTCTGGGTGCAAGGTGACACATTTGTTTTAGGATGGGCTGAACCCACCATTAGTGGGGCAGATTTATTTAACTGTACCCAAACCCTACACCACTGCCAGCAGTTTGCCATTGCCACCCAAGGAGGATCCAGGAGGATCCAGGCCAAGTTTTCTTCCAGGAAACAACTGCTGCCTGTGCCTCAACCCTGCCCAGAATGCCCCTTCCACACCAAGCTGGATGCCCCAGATCTATTCCTGGCCCTGTTTTTCCCCAGCAATGGAGTCGTGGGCCTTCTCCAAGCCCTGGGAAGGACACCAGTCCCATCAGCCATACACTGCAGCGTGTGGTTTAACTCTGAGCATGTGACTGCAGCTGGAATTGCTCATGTGCTGCCCCTTGTGCTGCTCGGGGCCTCTCCCAGGGCACCCCAGGCTGGAGAGCCCCATGGAGCCAGCAGCTGTGTCAGCTGGGGCTGCACCTCCTCAGCACAGCTTTGTGAGCTCCCTGCCTCACTGAGCGCTGCCACAGTGTCACAGAGCCAGCACAGGTGTGGCACGGGCGAGGACGAGCCCCAGGCTCATCCACAGCCTCCAGCCAAGCACTGGAGCCAGGTGAGAGCCGGGCAGATCCTTCCCACAGCGGGGTTTCCCTTGGGAAGGACCTGGCATTCCTGACCTCCCAAGGCCCTGCACACCTGCAGATCTCAGCAAAAAGCCAGGCTGGGGGAGGCAAATTCGGGGCTGCCCTTAGCCCTGGGCATCCGGGCACCGTGGCCCCAGGGGCACCGTGGCACGGTGCCCTGGGCACGGACCACCAAAGCCTTCCCTGAGCCCTGCAGAGCCCACTGCACCTCCTGCTCCACGGCGGGAATTCACAGATGGGAAACGTCCGACCAACATGACATCCTCTCAGCAGCACGGGGGAGCTGGGCAGGGCCGGCTCCCGGATTTCTGTCACACACACGCATGCACGGAGCGTGGAAGGCAGGAAAATGTCCTCTGCCTCCCGCTCCGAGCCGCATCCTCCAGCGCCGCACACGAGAGGGGCAGCGGCGCATCCCGCCGCCGCTCCGGGCCCCATTCCCGAGGAAACTCCCTGCCAGCGCCCCCGGGAGCCGGCACTGCCCTCGGGGCTGGGCAGCGCCCGCCGCGCCGGCACCGGCACCGGCAGCGCACCGAGCACCGGCACCGCACCGACACCGGGAACGGTGCACCGGCCGCGGGCACGATGCACTTGAGCTGCCCATCGCCCCGACACTGCCCATCGCCCCGACACTGCCCATCGCCCGGGCACTGCCCATCGCCCCGACACTGCCCATCGCCTCGACACTGCCCATCGCCCCGACACTGCCGCCCATCGCCCGGGCACTGCCCATCGCCCGGGCAATGCCCATCGCCCCGACACTGCCCATCGCCCGGGCACTGCCCATCGCTCCGACACTGCCCATCGCCCCGACACTGCCCATCGCCCGGGCACTGCCCATCGCCTCGACACTGCCCATCGCTCCGACATTGCCCATCGCCTCGACACTGCCCATCGCCTCGACATTGCCCATCGCCCGGGCACTGCCCATCGCCCGGGCACTGCCCATCGCTCCGACATTGCCCATCGCCTCGACACTGCCCATCGCCCCGACACTGCCCATCGCCCCGACACTGCCCATCGCCCGGGCACTGCCCATCGCCTCGACACTGCCCATCGCCCGGGCACTGCGCGCCGGGCGCTGTCCCCGCACCGCCGCTGCCCAGCCCCGCGCCCCCGCGGCCGTTCCGCCTTACCCAGGTGGTCACCCGGAGGAGGGTCTGCGGCTGCTTGAGGAAATCCACGGGGTCGATGGCCCCCCCCGCCCGGCCCGCTCCGAAGGACGCTCCTTCCATCTTCCCCCGCGCCCGCTCCGCGCCCAGCCGAGCCCCGCCGCGCGCGCCCCGCGCCGGCCGCGCGCCCGCCCCCCCCCGCGCCCCTCCCTCGTGGGCTCGTCCGCAGCGCCGCGTGCGGGCGGCGGGAGGAACCACCCGGCCCGGGGGGGGAGCGGGTGGGGGCACGGGCAGGTGCGCGCGGCCGGCGCTGCGAGCCCCCGACACCGGGATGGGCTCCGGGCACTGTGACACTGTGACAGGGAGTGTCACCGGGATGGGGCATGGAGACTGTGACACTGTGACAGGGAGTCCCACCGGGATGGGCTCCGGGCACTGTGACACTGTGACAGGGAGTGCCACCGGGATGGGGCATGGAGACTGTGACACTGTGACAGGGAGTGCCACCGGGATGGGCTCCGGGCACTGTGACACTGTGACAGGGAGTGCCACCGGGATGGGCTCCAGGCACTGTGACACTGTGACAGGGAGTGCCACCGGGACGTGGGCATGGGCACTGTGACACTGTGACAGTGGGACAGGCACTGTCACCGGGCTGTGGGCATGGACACTGTGACAGTGTGACAGGGAGTGCCACCGGGACATGGGCATGGACACTGTGACACTGTGACAGGCACTGTCACCGGGCTGTGGGCATGGACACTGTGACACTGTGACAGGGAGTGTCACCGGGACGTGGGCATGGACACTGTGACACTGTGACAGGGAGTGTCACCGAGCTGTGGGCATGGACACTGTGACACTGTGACAGGGAGTGCCACCGGGACATGGGCATGGACACTGTGACACTGTGACAGGCACTGTCACCGGGACGTGGTCATGGGCACTGTGACACTGTGACAGGGAGTGTCACCGAGCTGTGGGCATGGACACTGTGACACTGTGACAGGGAGTGCCACCGGGACATGGGCATGGACACTGTGACACTGTGACAGGCACTGTCACCGGGACGTGGTCATGGGCACTGTGACACTGTGACAGGGAGTGTCACCGAGCTGTGGGCATGGACACTGTGACACTGTGACAGGCACTGTCACCGGGACGTGGTCATGAGCACTGTGACACTGTGACAGGGAGTGTCACCGAGCTGTGGGCATGGACACTGTGACACTGTGACAGGGAGTGTCACCGAGCTCTGGGCATGGGCACCACAGCAGAGCTGTGAGCACTGTGGATAGCCAGTGCCACCATGCCGTGGCCATGGTCACTGTGCCATGGCTGGGGACACCACAGAACAGCCAGGACACCTTGCCACTGCCAGGGTCACTGAGCTATTCCAAGAATTACCGTCCTGTGGTCACCGTGCTGCTTCTGGGGATAGCGTGCCGTGGGCAGGGGTGGGTGTCCTCGCAAGGGTCACCATGCCATGGCAGTGTCACCAGGCAATGGCAAAGGCTCCCTGTGAGCAGCTGGGCTGTTGGCAGGAGGGCGATGCCATGGCCCGGAGCACAGGGAGATCCCCACGCTGCTCAGCTCACCTCTGCTGCAGGCCCTGACCCTAAAATAAACACCCCTTCTTTGCCCAGACCCCCAGAAAGGGTGGCTGTCACCCCTTGGGGACCCTCCGAGGCCCTGCAGCCAGGAGGGCTCTCAGACCTGGCACAAGCCAGGGCTCTGCTGGCCACTCACCAGGGCCAGTGGCCAAGAGCAGAGGGCAAGGTTTGGTAGCTGCTCTAGCTGCTCTTTGCTGTTGCACATTGACAGCTGGTGCAAGAAAAGGGAAGTGAAAATGGATGGGGCTGACCTCTCGCTTTCCTCACGCATGGCAGGAGGCACCCGGAGCTGCCATGGGAGGGAGGAGGCCAAGCCCCATCCCTGCTCCCTCCCCATGGACAGCAGGAAGGAGGAAAAGGAAGAACTTAGAGGGAAACCCTTGATTACTGCGGAGGGAGTTCCCCCCGCGGCTCCAGGACCTGTCCTGAGCTGGTTTTGAGCTCGGCGGTGCTGATCCCGGTTCCATAGATACCGATGCCATGACAACCCTGACATCATCCCTGCTCCGGACGGGAGCTGCAGGGACAGGCGCAGGGAGGAGGAGCACGCCCGCCCTGCTGGCACGGGGCTGTGGGGCTGGGGGCTTCTCCCGGCCCCAGCACAGCTGCCCTGCCCCACGGCAGCCCCCTTCCCCTCGCAGGGACCGTGTCACTGCCACAGCACGCGGGCTGCCTGTGGGGCAGCTGTGTCACACCCCTCACACACGATGCAGTCACGGAGCCAAGGATTCCCAGGTGCTGGATCCTGTCTCCAGCTCCTTTTGGCCTTTTGCAGCTCTGTCAGTCTGTTCTTTCTGGCCGGCTGGAATCGGGATTTGACTGTTGAAGCTCATAATGATGCCACGCAGCTTTTCTCAATTACAGGTGAGTCATCGTCTCTCCAGGTCTATTTCTGACTCCCAGCAGGAAAAGCAGAATTCAGCCCTTCATTCCTCAATGTCACCCGCTCAGGAACCAGCACATTTTTCTAGGCAAAACCGAAATGGCCATGAAGAGAATGGCAGGTTGGTCCCTCCTGCTTTCTGCTGGCAGGATGGCTCGTGGAGCTGGCCAGGGATGGGACCCCAGTGCCAAGAGCATCACTGCCAGCTCAGCCCTGAATTGCAGGTCAGGAACAAAGACCAAATTAACTGGAAGGGATTACCCGAGGTGGGATTTTCAATCAGCTTCAGCAGTTTAGAAGCAGCTGTTTCAGCCTCCTCAAAAATCCAAATCAGGCTTTGGGCACAAACCATCCCAAACCCATCAGCCCAGAGTTCCACGTGATGGCACGGGCTGCCCTGCTCCTCCAGGATGCCAGCACCAGGGAGGCAGCGTGTTCCTGGGATGCTGCACAGGGAATCTCTGGGCTCTGCTCCTGGTTTTCTGATGATATTGGGGAAACAACTTCTTTCTCCCTCTTTCTAACGTGTCTTGCCCAGCTCATCTGTCCCAGCTGGAATTTTTGGACAATGCAAAGCAGGGAGCAGGACACTGCCTGAATCTTTGAGATGTTACCCTAGAACACATCATGACCACTTCCAGACAGGTATGGGGTCTATACCCTTCAAGGTATGACCGTGGTGCACTGAAATCTCTGCTCCTAAACTTGCCCTTTCTTTGGGGTCCATCCCCCCAACTTCTGCTGTGTGCAGTGTTTATACAATCATTGCCCACATCATGGGGTGCCAGTTTTCTCCCCCTGCTCCAGCTCAGATAGAGCACAGGAGGTATCTCCAGCCCACATACAAACTGTCTTTCTGTCTCTCTTCCTATTGCTGCACATCAACAGATACACAGAGCCAGCCAATAATGGGGAAGGATATTGCACCTTCCACATTTCCGCCATCAAATGGAGAACAGCAGCGTTTGGAAATGGCGCTTCTCAGAGCATTTGTTAGGTTTGAACAAGTTTTGTCTCTGTTTACCATTCCCACTGGATTCCAGGGACTGGGAACAAGGACAGGAAACAAGCAGAGCAGCACACAGACAGCTGCCCAAGAGCTGCCCATGTTTTTATTTTACATGAGTTTAATTAAAGGTACTGGAAAACCTGTATTTGCTTTTTGCGTCTTCTGGTCATGCCAACTTCTTATCTTTGTCTCTATGACAAAAAAACCCATCAGGTTTTCTCAGGGCTAAGTACGTGGACATGACAGCTTGGAGGAGATAAGATGTGGGGCTGTCTCCTTCAAAACCTGTTCCAGTCAGCCCGACCCACTCAGCCAAGGGCTGACCCTTCAGGTACTGGAAGGGGCTCCAAGGTCTCCTTGGAACCTTTTCTTCTCCAGGCTGGACACCCCCAGCTCTCCCAGCCTGGCTCCAGAGCAGAGGGGCTCCAGCCCTGGGAGCAGTGACCTCAACAGATCCACGTTTTCCTGGTATGTGGAGCCCCGGAGCTGAACAGCGTGGGAAAAGCAAGGTGAAACCGCCCTGATCTGGGAGCAGCTCCACTGATGTGTGTTTGGAGTGAAGCAATGCCAGCGTGCAGGACACAGCCTGCCTGCAGAGCCCACCTGAGGGAGCCTGGCGGGCTCCAGACACGGATTGCAACCACCGGCTTCAGCAGCTGCCCGTGGTCTGAGCCGGCCCTGACACGGGCGTGGGTGGGAAAACAGCTTGTCCTTCACATTCCCCGGGCAGCAGGCTTGAAGCAGCACTTTGAGAGACGTTTAGCTGTTGCTCTGAAATGCTTTGCTTGCCCTTCATTAGAGCTTGGCTGATGCTGCTTTCGGCCATCAAATGGGAAAATGAAAATGAGAGTTGATGGGAACATTGAGAAGAGCTTAGAAGTCCATAGGGTCCGGGGCAGAGAGAATGAGCAGTACTTAGCCCACTGTCACTAGAAAGCTCTTCATGCTTTCCACCCTAAGAGATCCAAAAATATCTGGAAGATCATTTATTAGCTGGTTACTCATCTGCTTGTGAAACGTTTCTCAGGTGGGATTCAGCACTTACTGTGCACGGATAAACCCAGGATAAGTGTGCCAGAAAAAACTGTGGAAAACTTTGCTAACTGAAATCAGCGAGGAAAAACTGGGATAACAGAGCTCAGCGAGTTGAGGTAGCACGGGTTTTGAGCAGGGGAGTTGGTATCTCAGTGCTTGCATAAAACCCAAACTGAACCAAACCCCAAAGGGTTTCAAAACGCCTCTCAGCGGTGCAGCCGTGCCCTCAACGGCTCAGGAGGGAACTCAGCATCTGCTCCTCCAAATACCTCACAGCAGGAAAATTTTGGGGCTTTTGGCAAACCAGAATCTAATCTGATTCAGCCACTGCTCCCCACCTTGGGAGGAGCTTGAAAAAGGGGAACAAGGTCTTTGCTATTCCCCAGACCGGCCTCCTTAGGAACACACCGGCAGGTCCCAGTGTGCTGGGGACGTGCCAGCCAACAGCGGACGTTGGTGCCTGTCACCTGCAGTTGTGGCACAGGTGAGCAGAGCTGACAGGTACAAGGACATGGGGCAGCTCAAGCCATACTGGACATGAAGAGCATCCACGGCTTCATCAAGCTTTGCTGCCACAATACACTTAAAATAAGAAAAGCTTTGTTTCTTAATGGAACACAACCCCAGCAGGTCCTCAGATTCACGAGCAGGATGCAATCTGATGGAAAAGAGATTTGTGGGATGGATGGAAATGAGGGATTTTATAAGTGTGAACACTCTCAGGCCCAGGCTTGCGCAGCACAAGCCCGTTAAAACAGCCTCCCTGAAAGAGTTTTTCATCTAAACAGGAAATACAGGCAAAGACTGCCCTAACAGCTATTTTACCTCCCTTATGCACAAGTGAAAGTGTGGCTGCAGAAGATGAAGTGACTTACTTGGTGTGTAGCAAGGAGCTTACGACTAAAAAAGAACTGAATTTTGATTTCTAGAGCCTCCAGCCACGTGCTCTGGCCATGAGGGCATTGTATTTTATACCTTGTATATCTTTAACGCCATCTAAGCAGCAGAACATGAGGCACAGCCACAGAATCCACTTTTTTCTTTTCTTCTCTCTCTCTATTTTTTTTTTTTTTAATGCACACCTGGATGGAAAAAGCAGGGAAGGCCCAGCTTTGCCTGACCATACTCAGAATTCACAGGACAAGTCTCCATCCAGCAGTGGGACTTGAGCTTGGAAGAACGCTAAAGCTTGGTTTTCTGGGAAACATGGAAGGTTTTAGGGGCTGCATGAAATGCCTGGTGAGACACACATTAAATTAACTCAGCTGTTTCCCTTCTCACAGAGCTGCTAACCCAAAGTAAAGCTGCCATGAAACTCTGTGGGATTTTTTGCCACCTTTTCCCATGCAGAGCAAAGCAGGTGACAACAATGCCGAGCAAGTTGGATCCCTTCTCTGGCTGTTCTGACTGTTGTGTGTTGTTCCCTGTACCCACCTCTGGTCTGTGCAGGAGCCCTGTCACTGTTACAGAATTATCCAGTGAGGTAAATTCACCCTTTCTAATCTGTTAATGACAAAAAAAAGCCAGAACATCTCCATATATCACCAGCTATGGACTGAAGATCAGTAGGAAATGTGCTGCAAACAGCATCCAGTGTTTTATTCCACTTCCAAGTGCAGATTTTAGCTGCAGGAAGAGGAATAACACATCCCTTGTTTTGGTAATTACACAAGAGGCTTGCACACTCGTTTGAAAAGTAACTGAAGGCACCAAAATCTCCTCCAAAGTCACAGGAAAGGACTAGGATGAGGTAAAACATTTGGTATCTGGAGCAGTCTTGTTCCAGGGATGGGTAAGAGGTGGAAAAGCCAAGGAAGTGCAAGGAGATACAAGGCAATACATCCTCTGTTGCCCTCTACTGTTGGCTTGGTCAGATGTGAAGGGAATTTTCCCGGTAGCTCCCCGTGGGAAGCACACTGCAGCCACGAACAGAAGCCAAGGAGAATCACAGGAGGTGCTGGATGGGAGGGAAAACTGGGACCAGGACGGGGCTTCTGGGTTTGGAGTGCACTAGCACAGCACGTGGAAGTGGAGGGCACCTTTCCATAGGAAGCAAGGGCAGGTCCCAGTGCCAGGCACCCCGTCGGGGTGCCAGCCCATGCCAGGTGCGGAGCCCAGAGAAACGCCAGCAGAACTCTCCGGGCTGGATCAGCCACCCTCGCCAGGACTGTCACATGCCAAGGGGAACACAGCGCTTTCAGAGCTCGGCAAAGGCTGGTGTGGCTCGTCAGAGTCAGGAGCTGGATGGGCCCTGTGGGTGCCTTCTCACTGAGGATATTCTGTGATTCTACTTGTGGAATTCTTAACAGCAGTAAAAATATTCAGAAATCACAGAAAAATCAGCTCCATCTGGGCTGGGCTTTTTTTACATGCATCAGCACAGAGAAGAGCATAAAACCCCATTTATCCTCAGCAAACAACCTTTGCTCACAGTTGAGCAGAAGATGGCAACTCCATCGTCCCTCAGCTCCCTGCACTGTGATTAACACCTGAACTGAGGGTTGGCCAGCCTGGAACCAGGATCTGGTGTTCACTGATCCAGAGCAGTGCCCCAGCTGGTCCCAAGGCTGACCCTCACCCCCTGGATTACAATTTATCTGATTTGTCTCTGTGCCATTACCTGTGGTTTGCTTTTCATGTTTTATTACTTTCCCTATTACCCTTCAAAATCAAGAGTTGACTTCACATCACCTTGTTGGCTGTGCTTAATCGTGACTTCAAATAAGTCAGGACAGCTGGACAGCTCCTCTCCATCCTTCAGACAAAAACCCTCAGCAGTCATTCCAGGAATGGAATAAAACCCCAACAAAATCAGTGCTTAGAAGGAGAGGAAAGAAAAACAAAAAAAATCCAAACCCTTCCCTCTCCAAGCCAGTAAAACTCCAACAGGAAGAATCTCCCACACTGCCTGGAACAGACTGAAGCAGAAGACACGAGGAAACAAAGCAGATCTTGGGAATCCTACTGTAAACAGGAGCCTGCATACACCCAGTGCACTGCAAAGGAACAGCTAATCCCTGGAAAAATGTCAAAGGCACGGTGCTGCTTCTGCCATCCAGTGCAAGTCTGCCTGTCATCCATGGAACAGATGATTCCCCCAGGGCTCCCTGTTCTTTGCTTTCGGGGAGGGAATAAAAATTTTTAAAAATAAGGAAAAATTAATGAAGTACGGTTTGGATGTAAACCAGCCCATGAAAACAGTGAGGAATTTGGGAAGCTGCAAGGTTGGTCAGGTTCCTGTCACACAGCAGCAACTCTCGAGCAAGCTCCCACGAGCTCCCTGGGCAGCACCTGCTCCTGACTCTTCCTCACAAGGGCTCCTCATGTGGAGAGGAAGCAGCTTCCTCGTTCCAGGAAATGGGATTGCAAACCCTGCCCTTCAGAGATGCCACCCTGCTCCAAACCAGCAAGAGCTACTCCCAACTCTAATGCTGCCCCTCACGCTGTCAGCACGTCAGGAAAGTCACTGGGATCCCATAAAAATTCCCACTGTTCCCCATATAAAAGCAAATTCCGATGTGACAGGACATGCTGGAAAAATTCTTGCATTGTTGTAGGGCCAACAGAGAACTGCATCAATCCAATAGCACAAGAGGAAAGGACCAGGAGCAGCCCCACCTTGTCTGATCAATCCACACAGAATCACACAATTTACCTGAGCTACCAAACTGTAATATACACATATATAGTTATACTTAAATATATGTATCTTGTTTTGTATATATAACAGTAGTATCTTGGCATGCAGAGGTTAGACCCACCAGCACAGCATGACCCCTTTTCCTAAGATCCCAGTAGAAGTGAATCATGAGTGAACTCAGTTGCTTTATTATTCTTTTACATCAACAGGAAATATAATTTGAATACAGAGATTTTTAAAACTAGATTTAATCAAGTGCAGTTAGTAGAGAATTCACAATTTTCCGTACACGAGTATGAGGACCTCCAATGGAAATTCCTTACCCAAGACTAAAACTTGTGGTACAAATGAGCAGCAGAACAAATCCCCCCAGTCCTCACATGGTCAAGTCCACAGAGGTGAGGATAAGCCTGAGAACGACATCAGAGCTCTTCTGCCAAGCCAAAAACATGAGAGAACAAAGTGCAAGCATTTTGTCAAATGGCCACATGGTAAAGACAGAAACTGTCCTAAAAGCACCCTGGCCACAGCTGGTGGCCTCATTTTCAGGCAGGAATTGCTAACGACACAGACTCAGCTTGAAGGCTCTTCCCCACCCCTGCCAGGACAGGCCAGGCTTTTCCTCCTGCACGGCACCACCACCTCGCTGAAGCACACAAAGTGACCAGAATGCGTTGGATCCACCCTCGCTTCCCCCTCTGCACCCAGGGAGTGGACAGGTGTGCTGGGAGGCTCCCATGTCCCTCTGGTCCCTGACCCTGGCCAGCACATCCCAGCGCTGGCACAGGGCAGTGCAACCCCCCGGCCTGGTCCCCTGGTAGATGAAGGTGACAAAGGATGGGACAGATGTTTCACCAACCTGCTCGTTTACACTGAAACAAATGAGGGAGAAATCTCATCATCTGCTCCGTGGGCGAGGAAATTGTCACAGGGAACAGTGGAGGGCAGATTGGAATGGAAGAACACAAAATTCCTGCTTTAGCACAACCAAACCCAGAGGGAGACGCCTGCCCACACCCCCAGCTGCTAAAAGTGTCAGAACTGAGTCAGCAGGGTCCTACCTGCAGAAAGGGAGGGCTGCAGCCCTTTTGGTCCTCTACCCTCTAGTAGATCCCAGTGGGCTTTGTTCTGGGGGCTGAGTTTATTACCAAAAGACAAAACCCAAGAGCTGGGGTTTATTTGTTCTACGAACCTCAACATGTTGATAGGGAAATTCTCTGAGCACTTTTAATAGCCTGAATGACACCTTCAATCACACTCTTCATGCAGCACCTCGTTAATGGTTCATTTGGGTTTGTGTTTAGAAATGTCACGACATAAAAAGTTCAGAAATCATTAGTCCATAAAAGTCTCACAATCATTTAACAGAGCCGACTTGGAAGGACTTGACTGTGCCAGTCAAATATTAAAATGTGTTTCCAAAGGTGTTGCAGGTTCTCTAACCACTAAGGAGCCCCACACAGTGGTGTGAGGACCAAAGGCTCAGCCAAGAGGTGCCATTGCTCTAATTACAGCAGCACCATTAACCTTTCCAGTCAAAACTTGCCAAAAATCCCCAAGGGTAAATTCACAGGTGTGCTGTAGGGCATGACATAAGGAAGCTCAATAAAATAGGTAAGAAAACCTCAGCAGGAAGCAGGGAAGGGAAAAAAAAAAACCCTGTTGTTGTCAGAGTTTGTGCAAACCTCTCCCTGCCAGGAGTGCAGGAAGGGATGAGATCACGACCTATGTGAAGAACTTGAAATGATTTTGACTCTGTTTTGTCCTCTGACATGGCAAGTTGAAACACAAAACCAAACTGAGAAATCTGGGCTCCATATTTTAGTGTTTAAATTAAATGTACCTGCCCTCAGGACTTTTATCAAAGGAATTGGATGAAAGAGTAACAACAAATGTTGGAGATCCTGGAAAGAGAAATCCAGGGGGACAGACTTGGCACAAAATCCTGCATGAGTTTTCTCTATCAGAATAGAAAGCGACAATTAATCAGATGCATTTTCTAAAACAGCAGGCAATGCCTGCAGAGAACACCACTGTGTTCAGGGAAAATGAATTCTAGCCACAAAAATGAGCAAATGTCCCCAGAATCAGGAAATGTCATAATTAAATGAGTTTGTCAGTGACCCAATCTCAGAGGTTTCTGGCAGCCTCAACCCCTCAAGTACCATTACTTCTCAAAATATCACTGGGATAGGATTTTCAATTCTCCTTTTGGCATTGGTTCAGCTCTGAATCAGTCCCACACAAACAGAGTTACTGACTCCCACTGTCCCTGCAGCAACTCCCCACGGACTGCACTGCTCTGCTGGACTCCCAGAGCAATCCCTGCGGGTTAATCACAGCTCCCATCCTTCCAGCCATCCCTCCAGCGCTCATCCACACGGGAGCAGTCGAATTCCGACTTGCCCAGCTTCCTGTTCACTTCGTTGTGGAGCAGACACAGCCACTGGGAGAAGTTACTCCTGGTGCTTGTGTCGGGTTGGTTTGTCCGTAATCTGCAAAGAGGGAACGGGAAACAAATTATTTGAAACTTCTGAGAAAGAAGCTGAGAGCAGCAGAAAACCTTATCACAGAATCCCAGAATGGTTTGGGTTGGAATGGACTTTAAAGATCATCTCATCCCAAGCCCCTGCCGTGGGCAGAGACACCTCCTACCAAATCAAACACCTCAGGCCATTTCAGTCCTCGCCTCCACATTTTAGAGGGTAGAAGAATACTTGTCTCCTGAAAACCAAATTTTCTGTCTGATTCCACAACTGTTCACAAGCCCATTTTGAACCAGAAAACTCCAAAATCGCCTCAGGGAGGCCTTGGAGGCAGCACAGAACCCAACAGCATGAGGACAGGTGTTTGTTTTTTGAGTAAGTGCATCTGTGATTGATGCAATAATGGAATAAACCAGTTCAGGTAGCTACAAACCCCAAGTGCAGGAAGAACTGCTGATATGCAAACCAGCTGCTGCAGCCCAGCACTTCTGGCAAGCCCCTCCAGCACAAAGACCTGCTGAGGCTACTCACCTTTCCCTCAGATCTTCAAAAAAACCCACTGAGGAAACTCACCCTTTCCCTCAGATCCTCAGAAAACCTGCTGAGGCCACTCACCTGTCCTTCAGAGCCTCAGAAAACCTGCTGAGGCCACACACCTGTCCTTCAGAGCCTCAGAAAACCTGCTGAGGCCACACACCTGTCCTTCAGAGCCTCAGAAAACCTGTTGAGGAAACTCACCTGTCCTTCAGAGCCTCAGAAAACCTGCTAAGGCCACTCACCTGTCCTTCAGAGCCTCAAATAAACCTGCTGAGGCCACTCACCTGTCCTTCAGAGCCTCAGAAAACCTGCTGAGGCCACTCACCTGTCCTTCAGAGCCTCAAATAAACCTGCTGAGGCCACTCACCTGTCCTTCAGAGCCTCAGAAAACCTGTTGAGGCCACACACCTGTCCTTCAGAGCCTCAGAAAACCTGCTGAGGCCACACACCTGTCCTTCAGAGCCTCAGAAAACCTGTTGAGGCCACTCACCTTTCCCTCAGATCTTCAAAAAAACCCACTGAGCAAACTCACCCTTTCCCCCAGATCCTGAAAAAACCCTCTGAGGCCACTCACCTCTCCCTCAGGTCCTCCGCGCAGTGCTCGCAGGGGTAGAACTTGGAGAAGAGGTTGATGAAGTCCCTCATGTCCTTCTGCTGTGCCCCGGAGGGCCGGTCAGGGTAGTAGGCAGCCATGGTGTGCAGGAAGGCCCAGGTGCTGCGGCCCAGCTGCTCGCTGTCCAGGGGACAGTCCGGAGGGGGCTCCTTCTCCTCCGCCACCGCCACGTCCTGCAGAGGGACAGAGGGGTGTGAGGGGACACCGGGGTGGGTGGGGAAACAGCCCTTTTGCGCTGGGTGGGAAGGTGAGATGGGGGGAACAGGTCCTTCACATCCTTTCTGAGGACACGGCAGAGCTGCCCTCACACCTTCTGAGGAGACACTGCAGCGCCTCCTCAAACCTTCAATCGGAACATGGCAGAGTCCCCTCACACCCTCTGTGCGGACAAGGCAAAGACCCTTCACACCCTCAGGGGACACGGCAGAGTCCCCTCACACCCTCTGTAGGCACAAGGCAAAGACCCTTCACACCCTCGGGGGACACGGCAGAGTCCCCTCACACCCTCTGTGCGGACATGGCAAAGACCCTTCACACCCTCGGGGGACACGGCAGAGTCCCCTCACACCCTCTGTGCGGACATGGCAAAGACCCTTCACACCCTCGGGGGACACGGCAGAGTCCCCTCACACCCTCAGCGGCAGCAGTGGGAGGGCCCCCTCACCCCCAGGGAGAACATGGGGATCCCCTTCCCATTCCCGCCGAAGGGAACCCTGTCCCCGGCTCCTTCACACCCTGAAGGGAACACGCAGCCTCATCCCACTTGAGGGGGCAGGATGGAGGGCTGAGGGAGCTCTGCAGGGACTGGGAGTCGCCAGGGGTTCCAGGGAGGGCTCCCGCCGCGCCTCACCGCGCTGCCCGGGGCCGCCTGCTTCCTCTGCTCGCGGAGCCAGCTCTTGAAATCCGTGCAGGCTCGGCATGGCTTCTTGGATGGCTCTCCCGCCGCGCCGTGCGGGACGGCGAAGGGGAAGGCGCCGCTGTCGGTGCCCGGGAAGGACGCGGCACCCCGACCCGCACGGCCCTCGCCGGGCGCCGCCATGCTGGCGCCGCGGTGCAGGACGGGCCGGGGCGGCGCCATTCGCGGCCGGGCGCCGTGACGGGGCTGGGGCCCGGCGCGTACCCCAGGGCCATTTCTGGCGTATTGTTACTGAAAAACGGCAGCAAACTCTGTGTTTAAATATCGTGTGCGAGGAGAACACGACACTCCCGCCTGTGCTTCTCCCTCTGCTTCCCCTCTGTGTGAGGGGGCTCTGCCGTGTCCCCCCTGAGGGCGTGAGGGGGCTCTGCCATGTCCCTTCAGTGGGTGTCAAAGACCAGTTCCTCTCATACGGCCTTCCCAAATGAGCAGAAAAATAAGTATAAATATGTGTTCCTATGGGGTGTGGAGCATGTCTGTGATGAGGTGAGACTGCAGGAGGTGGGCCTGGTCAGTGTGGAGAAGGGAGGCTGAGGGGGGATCCCATCAATCCATACAAATCCCTCCCAGGGGTGTCAGAGGATGGTGCCACACTCTGTTCAGTGACAGGATGAGGACCAGTGCCCAGACACTAAAACACAATAAATTCCATGCTGACATGAGGAAGAACCTCTTTGCAGTGAGGGTGGCAGAGCCCTGGAACAGCTGCCCAGGGAGGGTGTGGAGTCTCCCTCAGGAGACATCCCAAACCCACCCGGACACGTTCCTGTGTCACCTGCTCCGGGCAGGGGGCTGCACTGGATGATCTCTTCCAAACTCAACTATTCTGGGATTCTGGGATGTGTAGATACTGTGTGTGGCAGAGCCCATGGCACACAGCAGCTCTCCTTCATGCCAGCGGTGCTGACAGGCACCTCAGCGTTATCTCCAGCAGAGTCATACAATCAACAGGGCAATTTTATGGACAAACACACGGATAACTCCAGTCAACTCATGCTCCTTTATAGGAACACGCCCACATGAAGTTTTCATGTTTTTAACAACTGTCACATGCTTGTAAATCCCTACTGAGGGAGGATTTTCCTCTTTCTGAGAGTGTTGGCACGTGTCTCACCACAGCAGGCGCTGCCTGGGAATGGCCGGGCTCCTCGGGGTGATGGAGAGCCAGACCTGGCCCCAGGGCCTTGGTCTTGAGTGGACATTTCACATTTTTTCTTTTATTCCCAGAGAGCCACAGGCTTGTGAGCACATGAGGGTGGTGACCTGGGCAACTGTCCAGCCTGGCATCAGACGTTGGAGCTTGCTCTTTCACCCCTTGGAAATGTTAATTAGCTGTGGCCTTACAAAATTCTTAATAGAGGTCAGAGGGTGAAAACTTGGAGAGCAGCACAGACTTGCTCTCACCTTCATTTTGGCTTGATTCTGTCATGCTCTTAAGGGTTTGAGAGCCACAAGTCTCCTACCGTGAGCAATGTGAATTTTGTGTCCACTTCAACTTTTCTCCTGTCCATCACCTGTAGGTCAAGTGAAAAATATTATTATTTTGTTTAATGCAAACAAATGTATGCCCAGGATAGAGCTGGACCAAAAAGCCACCTTATATATATATATATATGTGATTTATTTAACACAGTTTGGTGTAAAATGTGTATTGGAAAAAGCATCATTTTAGAGAAATACCTCAAAGACTTGCCCTCAAAAATACTTAAACTCTTGGTGTATTTCATGTGCAAATGGCTGAACTGTGCCTGCTCTGTGGAGCACTGAGCTGATAGTCTGGATCTCCATCTTGGGGTCTCTATTTACCAGTGCTCCTTTGTTTTTATTTATTTGCAATTTCTTGGGAATATTTCTTTGCTGATTTTTGTGAGGGAGGGAGAAGACACGTGAGTAACTGGTAGGAACTGCTGGAAGTTCCTAAACTTGTCTGAAGTTGTAGACAACTGTAAAGATAAATTTCACACACAAAGGAAAGATCAAGTAGGGAGAGCAACATTTTTATGTCTGTTTTCCTTGCCCAGCAATAAATGTTTTAACAGATGCTCATGACCTCATTAATTTTTGTAAAGTCAGGAAAAAAGAGAATGAGATACTGAGGGAATTTCCTCTAGAGCTTTATTGTTTGATCTAGAAGCAATTAAACCAGTGCAGAGATGTTTCCAAGTCACAGCAATCTCCTGGTTTGGCTGTTAGCAGACTTTGCTTCCTTGATTGTGATTTAATTTATGGATTCAGTTAAAATATCAGCATTTTTATTGATCATGAAAAGCATTGAAGGAAGCTGTTGGTTACAGAGATTTGTGCTCCATGTTGCTCCCCTCGCCCCTTCCCTGCTCAGCTCTAGGAGCAGAGCTGGTTCTTTAGGAAAAGGTCCTCCCAGTTTTCTCCACTTGCCTTCAGGTCCAGCATCAGCTTGGATTTAAAAGTTTAAAAATTGGAGAAATGCTCCAATCCAAGTCTGAGCGAGGAAATTCACTTTACTGTCTCTAAATGAATCCAAGTGCAGAGCCAAATTAGTTCCATCCAAAGGAAGGAATGTGGTGCAGAGCCGAGGGAGGATGAGGGAGCATTCCCTCCTGCTCCCCCTTGGACAGCCCTAGCCCACGCAACCCTTTGCTCCCAGTGCTGATTTAGGAGCTGGAGTGTGCTAGAGCCTGTTACCAAACAAACTCCTCACACAAATTAGATTCTGGGGAGGAACCCTTCCCGTGAGGGCGGGCAGGCCCTGGCACAGGTGCCCAGAGCAGCTGTGGCTGCCCCTGGATCCCTGGCAGTGCCCAAGGCCAGCTTGGACAGGGCTTGGAGCGGCCTGGGAGGGTGGAAGGTGTCCCTGCCCAGGGCTCCTGGACACAGATGCTGCCAGCAGAGCACCTGTCTTTCAGCTGCCGGTGTCTGTGAGACTGGGCCCACTGAGGTCACAGATGTCACTGAGTATGTCCCTCTTCCTCAGAGCCGTGCCTGGAATGGGGCAGCTCGGGCGATGGTGACAGCAGTCACCAGGAAGCAGCAGTAAAGCCCATGCTGGAGAGAATCAAAGGCTGTGTTTGCCTTTCTCAGAGCTGTTTGATCTTCTGCTCTTATCTTTGTGCCTGCTACACGAGAGCTGGGAATGGGCAGCTGACAGTGGGGATTGGGGACAGAAGAAGAAATGGGCCTGGACACCCTCCCCGCCCCGCTGAGCCCTGCAAAATCCATGGCACAGGGATCCTCAAGTGGGCTTGGGCAAGACAAAGGTCCTGCCTTAACTACAGCCCCTGAGCAAAGCAGGTGACCGCAGGGAGGGGTGGCTCCCAGGAGAGGAGACACAAGGGGAAATGATCCCAAGGAAGGATGATCCCAAGGATTCATACAACTCTTTCCCAGCAGTGTGACCCCAGGTTCCTGCAGGTTGGTCATTATGGACTGGGACAAGGAATAATATTCTCAGAGCCTTCTTCATTTGGGAATCTAAACAGCACTGAATATCCAGTAATTTATTTGAAGTTTCAAATGAGGCAACTGGAATAGGTTGTCCAGAGAAATCCTGGTTGCCCCATCCCTGGAAGTGCCCAAGATGAGGTTGGATGGGGCTTGGAGCACCCTGGGATAGTGCAAGGTGTCCCTGCCCATGGCAGGGGGTGGCAGTGGATGGACTTTAAGGTCTTTCCAGCCCAAACCATTCCATGATTCTTTGATTTTTTTGGGGGGGAAAAATGTACCCTGTGCCTCTCAGGATCCTTACCAAGTGTTTTTGTGATGGTTTTGCAGGTAGTTCCAGCTGAATGTAACTGTTTCCCTCTGCAGGGCAATAAGCAGGAAGCTGTCTTGTATTTACATGTAAGAATGTGAGCCTAAATCTGACCAGTGATATGTCAGCCCCAGGAATTAGTCATAGACTTGTTTGGGAAATTACAGCCAACTAGGAAATAGAAACAACAACAAAAAAAAGACATTTATTTCTAGGTAAGTGAATCATATTGATATCTGTGCTTGCTTATAAGAACTTTATCATCTGCAAAATTTCCCAAAAGTATGAATTTATCTCCCAGATATCACGAAGGAGCCTGCAGCCCCCCTGCCAGGGAATGGGTGAGATGTCTCAGTTCAGATCCATCCAGAAATGTTGCAATGTGTTCAGAACAGTCTGAAGTGTAAGACAGCACAAGGCACTGCCTTGCTCAAATCTGGGCATCTATACCCGACACTGAGTTTGTTCTTTTAAAGTTGGTGCCATTTTTATATGTGGATCCTCTAGCTGATTAAAATGAGAACCCATGAGTAATGGTGATGGCAGGAGCAGGGAGAAAAACAAATTATTTCTGCAGGTTGGTTTAGGTGGTCCTGTTTGTGTTGTGCTCCAATCTATCTCCTCCTTCCCAGACCCACTCCGAGCATCCCTGGAATCAGTTCATCCATTCTGAGGATAAACACAGCAAAATTGGGGGTTCCTTTTGTGCTCTTCAAAAACAGTCTTCAGTGAGCAGCTCCTGTTCTCTTGGCTTTGTAAAAGGAGAGTGTCCCCTGATTTGGGATGATTCCTTTTTTCCAGGAGGAGGTCAACGGAATTCAACAGGAAGTCTCCTTCAGTGGAAGAGGTTTTCCTCAGGTAACAGTTGCTATGTTTGTACTCCTTAAGAATTAAACATAGATGAAAAAACAATTCCTTCCACATTGCTCTTTTCCCACCAGGCTTTCAAGTGAAGATTGGATCTGGTTTTGCCTGGTTTCTGTCGGGGCCAAGGAGCACAAGTTGCTGTCTTTGCTCTGAAATACAGGTGAACTTTTAGCCAGAGCTCCTGGTGCTGGTGGAATCCCCAGGAGAGATAAGGCTTTGCATACTCTGCTCCTCGATGGCCGTGGGGAATGAGGAAAGGGAAAGAGTGGGATGAGCAACTCTGACTAATCTGGAAGGAACACAACGGTCTTGTCTCTGATCAATTCACTATATTTAGCATGATGTAAGAACAGATTTTCCCCAAGTGAAAACAGTATTTCTCCATGTTTGCTGGTGCTTGCTGCACTTGCTGTGGGCTGTACTGGTGTTGCTGGGATTTTCTCACACCAGATTTCGGAATGTGTAGGGCAGGCTGAGCACTGCAGAGCCTCAAACCCCCTTGGAAATTCCACCCTGCTTTTCCTCTCCCTTCACATCACGTTCCTGAGTCCCAGCATGTCCACAGAGCGCTGGCCTCGTGCCATGCACTCATCAAACACTGTATTTTCCTGAGAAAATAATTCAGGGAACCTCTTCTTGAAGCAGCTTAAGTTACATTCTTACCCTTTCTGGAAAATTCCTTCTTGAATCACACTTTTGTATTTTGCATAACCTTAAGAAAACATGTCACTTTTATAAAAGAGCTATGAAATTATTTCAACAAGTGCTTGGTAAACAGAAGCCAGTCTGCTGTGCATGCCCCAGGCAGCGAACAAAGCTCCTGAGATGGGCAGAGCTCTCCCTGGGCTGGACGGGGCCATCTCAAGGGCTTTGCAAAGAAAATGACACCTCGGGAGGGAGGTTTGAGGGAGTTGGATGCGATGCTGTGATTTTGGATCCTGAAATAAAGCTGCCTGTGAGGAATGAGAGGCCCCCTGGACTGAAAAGGGATGTGCACCTTGAGAAGCTCCCATGATGGAGTGGGAAAGGGCTGAGCTGCTCCCTGGGCTCATAGGGTTCCTGAATTGGGTCTGCCACAGAGAAATGCTTTAGTGCCTGCAGCAGCTGCTGGAATTAGGATGAAATGAAATACTTTCTTCTGGATTAGTTACTGCAAAATCTCTCCTCCCAGCCTGTGTGAAAGTTCAACTGCTTCCTTTGTTCATGAGGTGAAGGAGACGTTTGTCAACTCCAGTGTCTGGGTTTTCATTATTCTTTTTAAATAAAGGTCTGTTTCTCTATTTATTAAAAGTCTAAAACCTCTTTGTACTTTTAAAATCGGCTTTTAGCATCTGGGCTTTTCATTAAAGGTGCTGATAGGTCATGTGTCATCACAGGTGACCTTCAAGAACAGTAAAGGGCAGGTTTTGATCCTGAAGGTGTGCAAGGGAAAGATGAAGCTTTTCCACCAGCTTTGTTCCAGGCCCCCCTTGGCTGTGCCCACAGCTCCTTTCTGTAGCTCTTCCTTGCAGCTGCAGTGTCCTGAGGATGGTTTGAGGACTTTTCTTCTCTTTGCCTTTCCTGTGCTGGCCATAGAAGGAGAAATCCCTGATGCAGAGTCCCACACATCGTCAGCCATGAGGGGCACAGGTCACTAAGCAGCCCTGACACGCCTTCTGTGTGTGAAAGATGTTCAGAACACAGCTGCTCCTCACCAAGCATTTGGGACAAGGCTGTTTCTTTCCAAGGCTGGACCTGGAACATGGCTCAGGAGGAGCTGGAGAGGAGCTGCCTTTGGCTGCCCCCAAGCATCTGTGCACTCAGATTCTGCTTCTACTGAAGTTACTCCTGATCCACACTGAAATGAAAAGCAGAGCATCAGTGTTTATTTGTCATGGAAGGGAGGCTGATCCTGGGATGGAAATACTCAGTGGGACAGCCCTGGTGCCTGTGGGGCCTTCCTACAGCCTCTGGGTGACCTCCTTCTTCTTCCCAGCCGTGGGCAGCCTGGGCCAGGCAGCCTGCTGTGACTCCCTGTGACACTGCCTTAGTCACCTGCCGTGACTCAAACATGTTTCTGTCCCCAGAGGAGCAGTTTGTGGCTGGAGTGATGCTCCTTGAGTAGCAGAGCTCCACCTTGGTGGGGTGCAGGGGGCTCTCTTGGAGCAGACTGCAGAATTATGGGAGTCATTATGGAAAAATCCATGTTTCCTGTATCTTGGCAAAGCTGGGCAGTGCCCTCCTACATATTGCCTGTTAATTTATGATTTCTTTAGTACCTTGTAAAACAACTGAAGGAAAATTAACTGCTGCCCTCAGAGCTGTGTAAATAAACATCGATGATGAAACAGCAGCGCCCAGTAATTCTTGCTGAGTCTGACTTTTTCTGGGCAGACCCCCTCCTCCCCTGCCATTAATTATTACCCAAGAGGAGGCACTGATTTATGGCAGGATGACATGGAAACTGTAGAAGACAAAAAGTAAACTTGATAATGCCAGAAAAACAATGTTAGTCTTGTTTTCTATAAGCAAGTCCAAATGCATCCAGCAGAGAAGTGGAGTTGTGGCCTCTGCTGGTGGGTTACCCATCCTTGCCGACAGGAATGGCCCTGGCATGGCCAGAGCTGTGGAGAGCTTTGAGGAGCACTGTGCCCATCCAAGGGCCATCTGGCCCAGCCTCCTTCTGGTTCCGTAGGCGGTGTCACTGCAGATGTGATGTGGCTCCTGAGGTCATTCTGGAGCAGACAGTTTCGTGACATCATACCTGACACCTCCAGTGCTCCGATACTGCTGTGACAGCTGCAGAGCTGGAACTGAGCCCTCCAGGAGACTCCAGAGGTGTTGGTGTCTCAGAGGAGTGGCAGGCTTTTCCCCTCCCTTCCCTGCACCTCAGTTCTGTGTCACAGAGCCCTTCACTTCCGCAAAACATTTTCTCAATAACCAATTATTGAGCTTTGAGCAGTTTTGCTCATATTTGCTTTGATTGCAACAGCGCAATGACCAGCAATCTCCCAGTCAGTGCAATCTTTTTCAGAAGATCAGTTCTCCAAACTGCAGGGCTGGTCCTTCTGCCTCGGGTGACTTGTAAACCCCTGTGTAGCTTCACCTTCCTGTTGTAACATTCCATTCGATGTTTTCCACACCCCCCTTTCTGCTTGAATTCCCTGAGAATGATGAAGCACTGCAAAACCAAGGCTGTTTCCTACTCTTCTGGTTTTTATGGCATCTGCAGATCAAGGTGCTCTCTGTATCTCCCCAGCTGTCTCCTCATCCTGCAGCTCCTCCAAGGCTTTCCTTGTCTTTGGCTTTTCCCAGTCAGGATAAATAGGTTTAAACCTTTACGTTCTTGGAAATACATTGTGGTTTGTGTCTGCTCTGAGACAGGAAACCAAGCCAAGGTGCTTCATTGGGAGTCTTGGTCCCAGATATTTCCAAGAGCCACTTAAGAGAGCCACGTGAGGGTGAGCTTGGCCCAGGCTTGGCTGCCAAGAAGCAGCCAAGGAGTGCCGGTTTGAGGACAGGGAGTCAGCAAAGGGTTTTGGCACCTCAGAGACTGGGACTTTCTTAATAAATCTGCTGGATGAAGTGATTTCCTCTCACTCCATAAAATCCTCACTGTTTGATCTGGGGAGATTTGCCAGCACATGGTTTGGCTGGAGGCTTTGTAACAGGATGGAGGGTCTGATTCCAGGGCTGTGGAGGGCAGGGAGCCGCTCCACATCCCTTTTCCACAGGGCAGCTCCCGTACAGCTTCCTGAGCCAGGAAATGCCTTGGAGATGCTTTTGGAGAGATTTTCTCTCCAAAATCCACACTGAACCAAAGTGCTTTTTGGATAACTTTCCCTTTTTAATGCAGGACAGATATCCAGCAGCAATAAATCCAACTGCAATAAACCTGCTTTTTTGTCTCCAGAAACTGCCGCCCTGCTGTGTGGGAGCAGCCTCCTGTGCTCATGGATCACAAACCAAGACCCTCCTGACTGTATTTTCCAGAAGGAATCTGGTTTGGCTCCCTGTTCCAGTTCTGGGGTGGGTTTTTTTTTGGTAGATGAAAAATCATCTGCGGCCATTGCTGAAGGTTTGAGACACCAGGTGTAGCTGGGAAATGAAAGGGAGACACGGCTGAGCCTCTCAGTTTGGGCTCCAATAATGATAATGATAAAGATAATTATAGTGAAAATGGTTCAATGGAGGCTTTATCAAAGAAGAGATGCTTTGATCACACGGTGCCCATCAGCCCTGAGGTTCAGGGAGAGGACAGGCTGGCCAAGGCTGGAATTATCTCTCCTGCTGTGCCTCTGGGCAGTGGAGCTGCTCCTTAGGAAGAGCCGCCGGCTGCCCCGGGAGGGTGTGGGCACATGGCTGGACGCAGGGCAGAGCGCTCAGAGCTGAATTTCCATCACCTATTTTCACCCGAGGAGCTTTCAGTCTTTTAGTTACATCCTGGGGATGTGTCTGTTCATTACATCGGCACCTCAATGGAGATGTTGATAAAACTGTCAGAAATCTATTTAAAGTAACTCGGCAGGTGGGACAAAGCAGGAAAAAAAACCCCAAATATTGGCAACAAATATTACTCACGTTTAATGGTTCCTGATCTGTGTTTTACAGCCCTGGCTGTTCTAAATGAGGCTTTGGGGCTGGAGTAAGCTCACCCCGAGTTGCAGGTCCGTGTAATACAGCCATATAAACTTCACAGGTGTCCCGGAAATATCTTGGGGCAGGTGCTGCTGCCCCTGTGACTTACTCTAACCCAGCGCTGGTAAACAGCCCCGGCTCCCTTCCCTTCCTTCCTGGCACTGGTTAGCAAGGATGTGATAAAAGAATGTGTTTTTTCTCCCCGCTCCCTGAACAATGTCCCGCCTGCACCCGGCAGCATTTGCATGTTAAAAGCGGGGGGAAAGGTAAAAGGCACGCGGCAGTTTGGCACATCTCGGAATTTCTGCACTGGGGCTGGGCGGAGGAGGAAGCTCGGGAACACCTCTGCTCTGCCTCCTGCTCCAGGGTATTTAACCTCGGCAGTCGGGGCTGGAGCAGCATCTCTGCTCCCTCCAGCTCCCATCCCTCCCTCACACATCCCTCTGGCTCCCTTCGACAGAGGAGCAGCCGCCGTGGGGAAGATGAGCTGCAACAGGTATCCCATGGATGTGACAGCTGTGGGCTTCATGCAGTGCAGAAAACAGAAGGTACTTTAACTTTTATTCTTTCTTTTTGGCTTTGTTTTCCTCCTTAAATATAATTTACAAATTGGGAGTCCAGAGGTTTTTGAGTTGCTCTTCCAGGGATATGTTTGCTATTCCCTATAGTATTGGGATTGGAGGTCTAGGACAAGGGGACTTGTTTTTTAATGAGCTTAATATCTTGGGTTTTGCTCTCTTTTTGTCACAGCTCCATAAAATTCTCCTGATTTCAGCAATGATTACCCATTTGGGACTATGAAATTAAGGAAGTATTTTTGTAGGTTTAATGTTTTTTTAAAAATTTTAATGTGACATTAAAAGCCTCAACTAAACCACAGCAAATGCTGATTGCCTGGAAGCTTCCAAAATTGAACATTGTGATTAAGCTGCTTTTCTTTTTCCAGAACTACATGATGTTTGTGTCCTGGTCAGATCAGAACAACATTCTCATCTACAGGACGTTTGAAGACTTTAAGAAATTCCATGTAAGTGAATTTCAGTTCCTGAAATGTCAAGGTTCCTGTCCTGGGGAGGGGAAGGAGCCTGGCCGTGTGTCAGCTGTCAGGAATCACTGTTCTCTCCTTCTCCTTGCTTTTAGAAAGAGCTGAAGAGAAAATTCCCCACTGAGAGTGGGCCACTGAGGAGTTTACCCAGGTTTAAAGGTAAGGACAAATCTCTGATGCACCAACAAACATGAGAGTGATCAGGGACAGCCTTAACCATGGCAGAGACTGAAGTCTCTGAGCCTGACCTTCCTCTGGAACAGATCAGGGGCTCACTCCTGCTCCTGCCATGGTGTTGCTGGGTCACATCAGCTTGTTTGGGTCTAGTACAGACTTAAAATGACCCAGAAAGGCTTTTTTAATAGATAGCTGCACTTGGCAAATTAATGCTACACTTCAAATGTTGACCTACAGCTTCTTGAAACTTTACATGTGAAAAAAAAAGAGAAATTTTGGATGTTAAAAAATCCTATCAGGAACTGTTAAAAATGACAGGGAGGCAGGGACAGTGACTTTGGACAGTTTGGGCTTGGGCAGGAAGGGTGGTGGGTGAGGGCACCCGGTGTTCAGGGAAAAGGTGCTGCTCCCAGGGATCCGGATCCATTGCTGTCCTATCCCAACTGTGCCCTTGTTATTTTGAAGGAATAACTATGCAGCAGAGGAAGGGTGGGAAACTGAACAGGTGCCTGGAGATCCTGAAACTGCTGGAAACATATTCCCAGGAGCTGCTGAAGACTGATGTGAAAATCTCCCGGGGTGAAGAGGTGAATCAGTTTTTCAAGGCACAGACTCAGGACCTGGATCCCTCCTTCCCTGAAAACAGGTATGAAATTTGAGTTGTATTTTTTTTGTTTGTTCATGGAACAGAAATGTTATGGGATATGGATAGAAGGGAAACACCAGTTGCACTCTAGGGCAGTTCAGCTGGGTGCTTTTAATTTTGTTTCTGATGCCTGAAGCTTTTCTCAGCCTACTGCAGAAATGATTTTACCAAAACCAATACTAAACTCAACCTCTCACCTGAGTTTTTGACGTGCACCTTTACTTCCCAGTGTTGTGATCATGCCATCAGTATTCAGAAGGGAGAAGAGCCCCCAGCCCCTCTCCATCACCCTCCCTCAGGCATCGCAGAGCTACCGCTGCATCGAGGCCTTTGAAACCAAGGACACAAAGAACAAACCCTTCACAGTGGCTCAGAAGGAGATTGTGGAAGTGCTCATCCAGGACATGACTGGTAGGTTTGAGAGGATTCAGTGTTGGGGTAGATGGGCAGATGGACTCATAGCTAGGCAAATGCTGAGGTAGTGTCAGGGGCTCAGGTGTTTGCACCTGTGTGCTTACCTGGGGGGACAGTGAATGCCCCTCCTTCTCTTGTGTCCTCTACCTAGGGAATATTGTCATGTCTTGACTTGCAGGCTGTTAAAATCTGGGTATTCTTCCTCTTTGTAGGCTGGTGGCTGGTGGAGAACGCAGACAAGCAGATAGCCTGGTTCCCAGCCTCGTACCTGGAAGAGCTTGATGCCTGTGAGGACATCCAGAATGCCTTCAGCTCAAACGAGGAGGGTAAGTCTGTTTCTCCTTCAAAAAATGAGTTCTGCAAACCCACCACCACTTTACCCACTGCCTGGAGTCCCTGCGTGGACCTCTGACTCTTCTGGTTGGCTCTGCCACCACCTGTGGGTCGTGGAATCATCGAGTGGTTTGGGTTGGAAGAGAGCTTAAAGCCCACCTGATGTTCCAACCCCAACACCTTCCACTGTCCCAGGATGCTCCAAGCCCCATCTAACCTGACCTTGGACACTTCCAGGCATCCAGGGGCAGCCACAGCTTCTCTGGGCAACCTCTTCCAGGGCCTCCACACCCTTTTTGTAAAGAACTTCTTTATGTCCAACTTCAATGGATCAGACTGGGGTCCCTGAGCAAACCAGTCACTCTCAGGGACAGCTGCCCTGCAGCTGGGCTGGTGTGTCACAGGGATCAGAGGATTTTCTCCACAAGGCAAATCCAACCTCTCCCTCTCTCTGCAGGCAGCCTGTACTTTGTGGCGCAGGCCTACGAGGCTCAGAAGGCAGACGAGCTCTCGCTGAACCAGGGGGTGGTGGTGGAGGTGCTCAGGACATCCCACAACGGCTGGTGGCTGATCCGGTGAGGAGGCTTTCCCAAAGGCCTGGCTCCCCGAGGGAGCTGCTTGCTGTTCCTCCCCGTGTGGGATGCACAGGAGCCCCCCGAGCTGGCTGTCCTTGGCTGGGGACGCTTTCCCTGTCCTCACACCCCGTGTACAGCACACGCCTGCTCCCCAAGAGCCCCCTCCCCTTGGCCTGAGGTGCTGGAAGGGTTTTCTCAGTGTTCCCTCCATCCCTGCCCTCAGGTACAACGGCTGCACTGGCTACATGCCCTCGCTGTGCCTCCGGCCCTACCAGAACCCTCACCACCAGCTCCAGAGCATCCTGAGCTGCGGCCGCAAGGCCTGCAGCCCGAGCCTCCGCTCCCCGCAGCCGCGGGGCCCGGCCCGCCGGCAGCCCGGCAGGTCCCGCTCCCTGCCCCGGGCCAGCTCCACCCCGCAGCTGGACTTGGACTTGGACTTGGCTTTGGACAGCTCCTCGCTGAGCTCGGGCAGCAGCAGCAGCAGCAGCAGCGCCGGGGACGCCCGGCTGGCCTGGAAACCCCACTTGTCGCGGTCCCTGCCCGAGGTGGAGCCGGCCGGGAGCTCTCCGGGCGCGGGCCGCGGGCTGGCCGCGCACGGCACCAAAGCCCCGCACCTCAGTGCGAGCGACAGGAACGACTCCGGCTTCGTGGAGCCGGCTTCCTCCGCAGCCGAGCTGCCCCTCGCTGAGCCTGAGCTGGCCGCGGGTGTCCCCAGGGTGCCAGCCCGGCCCTCGGCGCAGGAGATCCTGCAGCGCTGCAGCACCGTCACCAAGCGCGCCCTGCAGCGGCCCGCTCCCCGGCCGGGCCTCCCGCTCCCCGGCCGGTCCCCAGCCGGCATTAGTGGCCCTGGGGAGGAGGGGACACGGGGACAGCCCTGACACCCCGCTCGCTGCAGTCCCCTGGGAGCCGTGGGCAGCGGCTCCGGAGCGTCACGGCTTGGGACTGTCCCTTCCCGAGACACACACACATCCATCACCTCTGGAGCATCAGGGCTTGGGACTGTCCCTTCCCGAGGGACACACACACACACACACACACATCCATCACCTCTGGAGTGTCAGGGCTTGGGACTGTCCCTTCCCGAGGGACACACAGGCATCCATCACCTCTGGAGTGTCAGGGCTTGGGACTGTCCCTTCCCGAGGGACACACAGGCATCCATCACCTCTGGAGCGTCAGGGCTTGGGACTGTCCCTTCCCGAGACACACACACACACACACACACACATCCATCACCTCTGGAGTGTCAGGGCTTGGGACTGTCCCTTCCCGAGGGACACACACACATCCATCACCTCTGGAGCGTCAGGGCTTGGGACTGTCCCTTCCTGAGGGACACACACACATCCATCACCTCTGGAGTGTCAGGGCTTGGGACTGTCCCTTCCCGAGGGACACACACACATCCATCACCTCTGGAGCGTCAGGGCTTGGGACTGTCCCTTCCCGAGGGACACACACACATCCATCACCTCTGGAGTGTCAGCGTTTGGGACTGTCCCTTCCTGAGGGACACACACACATCCATCACCTCTGGAGCGTCAGGGCTTGGGACTGTCCCTTCCCGAGGGACACACACATCCATCACCTCTGGAGTGTCAGGGCTTGGGACTGTCCCTTCCCGAGACACACACACACACACACACACATCCATCACCTCTGGAGTGTCAGGGCTTGGGACTGTCCCTTCCCGAGGGACACACAGGCATCCATCACCTCTGGAGTGTCAGGGCTTGGGACTGTCCCTTCCCGAGGGACACACAGGCATCCATCACCTCTGGAGCGTCAGGGCTTGGGACTGTCCCTTCCCGAGGGACACACACACACACAGACACACATCCATCACCTCTGGAGCGTCAGGGTTTGGGACTGTCCCTTCCCGAGGGACACACACACATACAGATCCATCACCTCCGGAGCGTCAGGGTTTGGGACTGTCCCTTCCCGAGGGACACACACACATCCATCACCTCTGGAGTGTCTGGGTTTGGGACTGTCCCTTCCCGAGGGACACACACACATTCATCACCTCTGGAGCATCAGGGCTTGGGACTGTCCCTTCCCGAGACACACACACATCCATCACCTCTGGAGCGTCAGGGCTTGGGACTGTCCCTTCCCGAGACACACACACATCCATCACCTCTGGAGCGTCAGGGCTTGGGACTGTCCCTTCCCGAGGGACACACACGTCCATCCCTGCCCTGGGCACCATGGTTCCTGCTGCAGCTTCCCCAGGGACCAGGGAGTTACTGGGACAGGGCTGAGTGGAGTCGCTTCCAGCAGCTCCAGAGCTGGAGGTCACCCCGAGCTCCGTGAGCTCTCCCCGAGGCAGGTGTTCCCCTCCCTGCAGAACCGGCTGGGTTATTCCCCACACCAGGATCAGCTGGCACAGCCACGGCCACCGTGGAGGGCAAAGGAGTGGCACCAGAGTGCCTCAGTGAGCCCTGGCACCCTGAGCTAGTCACGGGACTGGGGAGGGATGGGATGTGTGATGGCAGTTACTGAAACCCCGATTTTATAGATATTTTTGACTTTTGATTTGGGATTGGGGTTCTTTTATAGGTTAGTGGAGAGGCCATGAAACACAGGGATGGGCTGGATCTGCTGAATGGTTGTGAGAATAAAAAGCCTGCTGGGGAGGAACCCCATCCCTGTTCCCTCCAGCCATGTCTGTGCAGGCACAGGAACACAACCAGGGCAGTCACAGCTTGTGTCCCACCTGGGCATGGGAACAGAGGTCACTTCTATGGACAAAACATTCCCCTTTCCAGGGGACTGGGTAGTTACTGAAACTCACAACAATTCTAATCCTAAACTCATTTGCTAGAAATGAGTTAGAAAAAGATTTATAGGAAAATTAAGACTTTTCTCTACACTGATGGCTTTAATTGTACTTATTCTCCCAGCTATCTTTTAATATTTTTATAAAGAACTTGTGAGTTGTTTGTGTTGTTTGAATTTTATACATCTGTGTCTATGAAATAAAATACATGTAAATATCTCTGAAGCCTGCTTGTGTTTGATGCTTTAAAAGTTTGCTATTTGGGGAATTTAAATTGTGCTTCTCTTCCTCTCAGGTGCTAAATTTTGGGTGGGCACAGGTGAGACCCCCCCCACCTTGGTCCAGGCTGCTTTGCCCAAGCAAGATCCCAGCTCCACGAATCCTTTAAATCCCAACTGCTTGTTGGGATTCTGCCTTTTTTTAATCCCAAACTAACTGCTGTTTGGGAGTCTGAAAATTCAGGGTGTGAAAACGCAAACCCCAGCTTGGCCAAAGAAATCACCTTGTCCTTTCATTCATCCCTGAGGAGATTGGATGCTGGACTTGGTTTAGAAATTAAAACTTTTATTATAAAATACAGGAACTAAAAATCCAGCTGCCATCCTGGTGGGAAAGAGAAACTGGTTGGGGGGGCAGGGGGTCACAGAGTCCCCTGGTCCTGCTGGGCCACATCTGCCAGCCTCATGTTCTGCCACATGAACTCGATGAAGGTGGAAGCCTGGAGCAGGCGGCTCAGCCTCTGGAAGTGGCGCTCTGCAAGGAGGGGAAGGCTCAGGGTCACAGGGGAGGCAGCAGAACCCGGCCCTCCACTGTGGAGCCAGCCTGGGAGAGCTGGGAATGCCCAGCCTGGAGAAGGGAACACGCCAGGGAGACCTCCAGGAGAGCTGGAGAGGGACTGGGGACAAGGGATGGAGGGACAGAACCCAGGGAATGGCTCCCACTGCCAGAGGGCAGGGGTGGATGGGAGATTGGGAATTAGGAATTGTTTCCTGGCAGGGTGGGCAGGCCCTGGCACAGGTGCCCCGAGCAGCTGTGGCTGATCCCTGGCAGTGTCCCAGGCCAGGTTGGACACTGGGGCTTGGAGCAGTCTGGGGTGGTGGAAGGTGTCCCTGCCATGGCAGGGGTGGATTAACTGACCTGCCCCTTCCACCCCAAACCATCCCATGATCCCTGATCCAGGGCAGCACCTCCAGCCCACGCCTGTCCCCACAGGGCTCACCCGTGTAGGGCAGCAGAGACTCCACAGCAGATTTAATCCCCGAGAACTGCAGGAGGGTGTCGGGCGCCTCGTGCTTCAGGAGCGTCTCCACGACGGCCTGGGCCTCGTGGCAGTTCCGGGAGTTGGTGTTCCACGTCACCAGGAACGCCAGCACGGCCTCTGTGGGGGAAGGAAGCCTGGCCAGGCTGGCACCCAGCAGGGCCCACGCTGGCAAACATCGCTGGGCTCTCACAGAGCTCAGTTCCCACACAGTGGCACTCCCCATCCCTGGAAGTGCCCGAGGCCAGGTCCTGGTCTGGTGGAAGGTGTCTCAGCCCATGGCAGAGGGTAAAACTGAACAATCTCCCAACCCAAACCATTCCAGGACTGTAGGATTCTAATTTCAGGTGACAGGACAAGCCTCTGACCTGAAAGCTTCCAGCACTTCAACCGTGCCACAAACCTTTCTGATCCTTGCGGAGCCGAACAATGTTCTCTTCCAGGTGCCTCCTCCCCTCAGGCTCCCTGAGGATGGCTGGAGAGAGAAATGACAGCAGGGACACCCTGGGTGACATCACTCAGGGAAAACTCAGGCTTTCAGACTAATTATTGGATTTGTAGCCTTGAACTTGCTGGAAGAGGTGTCCAGGAAAGGAGAGAGGGCAGGAAATGCCTTCAGAGCACGCTCTGGACTCACCCTTGACCACGGTCAGCACCGTGTGCGGCCGGTCCAGGGAGATGGCCAGGCCCAGAGCTTTGAGGTACCTCTTCTCATGGAGAAGGTTAGAAAGCTCTTGCTCTCTGGAAAACAAATCAGCGGTGACAGTAAGACCAGTCTTTGGGTGCTGGAAAAAAAACAAAACTACAGAAAAAGCAGCAGATTTGGCAGTAACAGTTAAGAAGTTTGTGGTGCTCGTCCATAAACGCCTCAATTCCCTCGCTCCAATATTGGGATCGGGTGGAGCTGGATGGCTCCAGGTGTGGACAGCTCCACTGCACAGTTTGCCTTTCACAGCTCTTTATGGCACGAGATCAACTCACTTCATAATCTGCTCCTCCTGTTTAGCCTGTGCTTCTTTCTCCTCAATTTCAGTCACATCCTATTAAAAAAAATGGGATAAAACTTTATCAAATCCTGCTTTAATACAGAAGGGTTTTCAATTAGCCACCAAGTGATGTGGAGACCGGTTTCTGCAGCAAAATCTCGGGGTCAAGTAATTTAAATGATAAATCCAGCAATTTCCAACTTCCCTCCAAAGCTCCAGAGCTGGGGCCCATCTGCTGCTCTGGGGACATACAGGATGGCCGAAAAATACCCCCAAACCCCAAGATCAGCCTTGTTGACCTAATATCAAACTGCAGACAAGGAGAACACATGAAAAACAAGCCACTGAGACCATGAGCTCTCCAATTACCCCAATTATTAACCCAGGGAGGAACCAGCCCCCGTGCTGTACCTGCCACAGGGTGATGCAGGAGTCACTGGAGGCTGTCACGACCATGTCATCTTTCTTGTTGGAGTGAAGACCCCAGATTTTATCCTCATGGCCATCTAATGTTTTCACACACTCGTTTGTTTTAATTGTCCAGAGTTTCAAGAGACCATCAGATCCACTTTTGGAAGAGAAACACAACAGAAACAGTCACTGGACAGATCCATTCTTGCTCTGTGCCACCTCAAGTATCAGATGGATTTGTCCCATCCCGATTCCTTCCAAACAGGAGCAGAATTAACCAAAAATGTGGAGGGCAAGATGCACCCTTAGCTTCGTCTACTGAGTTTGTCCCAACCCAGCAATGCCACAGCAGGCACACGGGACACCTGGAGAGGAGGAAGATTAAAATACCCTCTGCAGAAAGCCTGGCCTAAACATGGCATCTTCCTATAAATCTTTCCAAAGATTCTTTGGACACAAGAGTCTTTCCTCTTGGTGCTGATGATGAGCTCAGATATTCCCTTACCTCTGGAACCTCCCCAGACCCCTGGGCAGGCACAAACCTGCTGAGCAGCTGAGCCCCTCTGCTCACAAAGATGATCTTCAGCACTGAGGCATCGTGGCCTTCAAAGGTCTGCAAAAGAGAAAGGAAGCTCAACAGTGCCAGGCCTTTGGAGAGACCCCAAAGGGTCCCATTTACTCATGCAGCCCAAAGAAATAAGCTCCAAGTTTTGGAAGGATCCTTAAGGAACCCCAAGGTTTCGCCCGGAGCAAGAGGCAAAGTTCTCATCACCTTCAGACAGCTGAAGTCCCGAAGTCCCCAAAGCTTCAGGGTCCCATCAGCCGAGGAGGTGGCCAGGACCTGATCCACAGGGGAGAACTGCACACACCAGATGCCCCGTTTGTGCCCAGAGAAAACCCCCAGGAGGGAGCAGTCGGAGCAGGACCAGAGCTTGGCCAGCCGGTCCTGCGAGCCCGTGGCCAGCAGTTTGTCATTGGGGGACACCGCCACGCTGTTGATGTCCTGGGGAAGCCACAAGAGGAGGAGGAAGAGGGTCAGGCTCGGCCCTGGCTGTGGGACACGGAACAAACGGAGGCTGCGGCGCAGGAGGGAGGCTGAAGCACTGAAAGCTCAGGTGGAGCTGTACCTTGTCGTGGCCCCTCTCAGTCACCCTGGCGTGGAGGGGCTCTGGACTGGAGATCAAAGCTGCTTTTGCTTTGGAAGTGAGGGATTCCGGGATGTTCCAGATCTTGATGGTGCAGTCCTGGCTGCTGGTCACTACAAAGCTTTCCTTCAGCCTGAGAGGAATCAAACCATCAAGAGCAGGGAAACAATTCTGTGGTTCCTCCTCCCTGACTGGGATCTCCACACTCAGCCACTGCTGGGGTGTGGAAAAGTGGTTTCATGGCTTTCCAAGCTCTTTCATTTCAGAGGGACTCCCCCACCCCTGGGAGTACCCAAGGCCAGGCTGGACAGTGGAAGGGTCCCTGCCCATGGCAGGGGGTGCCACTGGAGGACATTTCAGGCCCCTTCCAACCCAAACCATCCCATGATCCCTTCACACTCGGGCACCACGAGAAGCTGGGAGCAGGGATGAGAAGCAGCACAGCTGGGAGGGGGACAGCACCCACCGGGACATTCCCCTCCCTCCCTCCCTCCCCCAGTCTGTGTTACCTGGAGCAGGCGACGGCGCCCACGCCGTGGGCATGGCCCAGGCCCTGGGCCACACAGGTGACCCTGCCAGCCCTGCCCATGCGCCACACACGCATGCTCCTGTCCTGGGGGGAAGGACAGGAATGCCTCAGTTTTCTGGGGAGCCAGCAGCTCCCTGTGCTTTCAGCACATCCCTGAGCCCGACTGGTCTCTGCTGCTCCAGCCTGAACCTTCGTCTCTGTCTCAGCAGCTGGCAAGATCAGCCCCCACTCTGGGGCTCCAGCATGGAGGTTTATTTCTCCAGAAATTAACACAAATCTCCAGGTTGTATCACAGCCTTGGTTTTGGGTCTGTCAGGGCTCTTGGCACCTTTTCCTCATCAATCTCACACTAACAACTTTCCCAGACCAGGATGTTTGGAGAAGGAAATACCTCCTTCAGGCCAATAAAATACAACCAATTTTCCCAGGGACAATGTTAAAAAGGGATAGTGGGAGAACCTGTTTGGGGCATGCAGCAGACAGGGATTGTATGAACAAAAAGCCCTTTCTGGAGTTCCAAAAATAACATAATTTTGCCCACAAGGATCACTAGGAATGAAGAGTTTCATTAAATGGAGCACAGTGACACACCTTGGCACAGGTGACAAACATCAGGCCTTTCCTGAAGACATCCAAAGCCAGGATTGTTTCTAAACAGGAGAAATAAAAGCTCGTGGGTGCAGAGCAATGCTAAGATGGGACAACAGAAAGAAGTGAGTTAATGAGCCCAGTGCTTAATGAGCCCAGTTAATGAGCCAGGGGACAGGTCTGGGACACAACTGGTCCCTAAGGACTGAGCCTGCCACACACCTGCACCTTCAGCTCCAGTTTACACTGATCTCACTGCCAGGGACAGGGACAATGGGACACATCCTCTCTCCACACAACTCCCAAACCTGCTGTGGTGCTGCTCCGCCAAGAACTCAGGGACTCCTCTCCAACAGAGCTCCAGGAGAAGCTGGATAAAGGAAGAGCTGCCCGGTGCCCCCAGGCCAGCGCTGTCACCCACCTGTGTGGCCGTACAGGATCTGGCAGTGGGACGTTGCCAGCTCAAACACTTTCAGCTGGGGGCTGTTGGTGGCCACAACGATGTGAGAGTCACCAGGGCCCAGGAACTTCACATCCAGCACCTCCTCGTTGTATCCTGTGAGCTGCAAGGGGAACAGCCCAAGAGGGAAAAGGCAGCTGAAGGAGAAGGTGGGAGTGACTGGTTTTCATCTCATACTGGGTGTAATTTCTACACACAGGAGGCATTTCTGGCTAACTCTGTTCTGCTTTCTCGTTCCTTTGTTGGTCTCTGGGCAGCACTCCCCCAAACCAGTGGAATTCTCTGGCCCCATGGAGCAATTCCAGAACAGGCTGGAGCCAAGGGCGCCCTTGGTGCTTCTTCCAGCAGCAGAGCTGGTCCTGGAGCACGGACAAAGGGACAGGGAGGCTGAGGGCTGTCACCTGCTTCCTGAGCTGGAGGCTTTGAGCATCATAGAAGACGATGTTGTGCTCCATGGACACGGTGAGGATCTCATTCCTGGCGGGCACAAACTGGCACTGGGAGAGGCTGCGCTCGCTCGGCTCCTCCCGCAGCGCGAAGGGCACGGGCTGGGTGTGCACACAGGCAGCTGTGGCCGCGTCCCACACCCTCAGGATGCCTGGGAAAACAGGAGAAACCGTGGCAGAGCCACTGCTTTTCACAGTGGATGTCCAGGGAACATCATCCAAACCACAGTGGGAAAAGCCACACAGCTCCAAGGCAAGTCTGGGCAGGATGCAGTGGCTGGAAAAGCCTCAAGGTTTTGCTTCTTTGGTGCAAATCAAACTCATCGAGTTTGAAAATAGAGATAAATGTGTCTGAGTATTACATGGATCTGTGCCTGTTCCATCCTGCTCATCCACTGCTGCCCAAGGAACTCAGGAGCAGGCTCTGCTCTCCACCCAAGGCTCCTGCCACATGGAGAACACACAGCCCGGGAATGGCAGCAGTGAAGTGACTGAAGTGCCACCCTTCAGGCTCCAAAGTGACACTAACCTTTGCTGCCAGCTGTGACAAAATGCAGCCCTTGTTTCTTCACACCCAGCTGAGAGAAATCTCCCTCTTCAGGCAACAACACAGCGGCTTCCACGGTCTGCAAGAGTCAGACAGGCACAGACCCAGGGCTGAAAACCCCTGGGAAGGGGGAGAAACCTGATTTCACAACCTACAGACCCTAAAGAGGGACACCATGGCCTAGAAACTACAGAGGGCCTCAAAGGAAGAAAGAAAAAGCAGTTTCACCTCGTAGACAGGGATGGTTCGTTTGCTCTGCCTGGTCTCCAGGTCCCAGACCATGCAGATCTTGTCACGGCCAGAGCTGCAGATGAAAAGCTCAGTTTTAGTGCTAAACCTGTTCAGCTTCGGTCTGGGTGCAAATTTGGTACTGTGGGAGCTCAAAACCTCTCTGGAAAGGCCACGGGAGAGAGAGCAGCAGCATTCCCTGTGCCAGCACAGGCTATTCCCAGGAACACAGGCAGGTTGGACGGGGCTTGGAGCACCCTGGCACAGTGGGAGGTGTCCCTGCCCATGGCAGGGATGGCACTGGATGGGCTTTGAGGTCCCTTCCAACCCAAACCATTCCAGGATTTCAATGCACAGGTGCTGACACCCACTGAGCACTTGCACCACCCCTTCCCCTCCCAGCAGAACCTGCCCAGACCCTCCAGGATCCCCCAGTGCTGCAGGAGGTGAAGGGATGGAGGTCCTAGCCCTGCCAGGAGGTACCTGAGGAGGCTGTTCCCATCTGCAAAGGCCAGCGAGGTGACAGCACTGAAGTGTCCCTCCAGCACTGCCACACACTTGCTGCAGTTCAGGTCCCAGATGCGGATCTTGTAATCGATGGAGGAGGAGAAGAGCTGCAGGCGGGAGATGTCGGGGTGGAACTCCACCAGGCTGGGCAGGAGCAGAGGGACAGGACAGGAATGAACCACCCTGCCTTCAAATAATGCACATCCCACAGCAGGAACGAACCACCCAACCCGCCTTCAAATAATGCACATCCCACAGCAGGAATGAACCACCCAACCTTCAAATAATGCACATCCCACAGCAGGAATGAACCACCCCAACCTTCAAATAATGCACATCCCACAGCAGGAATGAACCACCCAACCCACCTTCAAATAATGCACATCCCACAGCAGGAACGAACCACCCAACCTTCAAATAATGCACATCCCACAGCAGGAATGAACCACCCAACCTTCAAATAATGCACATCCCACAGCAGGAATGAACCACCCAACCTTCAAATAATGCACATCCCACAGCAGGAATGAACCACCCAACCTTCAAATAATGCACATCCCACAGCAGGAATGAACCACCCAACCTTCAAATAATGCACATCCCACAGCAGGAATGAACCACCCAACCTTCAAATAATGCACATCCCACAGCAGGAATGAACCACCCACCTTCAAATAATGCACATCCCACAGCAGGAATGAACCACCCACCTTCAAATAATGCACATCCCACAGCAGGAACGAACCACCCCACCCACCTTCAAATAATGCACATCCCACAGCAGGAACGAACCACCCAACCTTCAAATAATGCACATCCCACAGCAGGAATGAACCATCCAACCCAACATTCAAATAATGCACATCCCACAGCAGGAATGAACCACCCAACCTTCAAATAATGCACATCCCACAGCAGGAATGAACCACCCAACCTTCAAATAATGCACATCCCACAGCAGGAATGAACCACCCAACCCACCTTCAAATAATGCACATCCCACAGCAGGACAGCTTGGGTGGGCTCAGAACATCCTGGGCTAGTGGGAGGTGTCCCTGCCCAACAATTCTGGGATTCCCTAAAAATTCTTGACCAAACCGTTTCCTCTCTGGGCAAAATCAGCCATAACCCTGCTCTCAGAAAGCAGGAAGAGCCCAGCCCCTGCTTGGAATGGGCCTTCATGTTGCATTAACTCAAGGACTGCACCTCAATCCCAGTATCCCAGCACAGCCAGGACTGGTCCTTACTGTACCACTCCAGAGGATCCTTTCAGGTTGTGCGTGCAGTAGTGTTTGGTCATGTCCCAGATCTTAATGGTGCTGTCACAGCCCCCTGGGGAGAGAAGGACACCTGGGACCGAGCTCTGGAGGAGAGAGCCGTGGGAACTCCAGCAGACCCCCAGACTGGACACGGCTCTGGGCTCTGAACCTCTGCTGGCCCTGCCCTGGGAGGTGCTCCGGGAGCAGGACACCCCCTCCGGGACAAAGCTGGCTCGTACCTGTGGCCAGCAGGGTGGCCGTGGGGTCGAAGGCCATGGTGGCCACGGGCGCGGTGTGCACGGCTCGCCAGGTGCGCTCACACCTGGGCTCCCTCCAGAGCCAGCGGCGCAGCAGCAGCGCCCGGCTCCCTGTCACCAGCACCTGGGGACAGCGGGGCGAGGGGCAGCCTCAGCCACGGGCTGGCCTGGGCTTCCTGCCGGGCTGGCTTGGGCTTCCTGCCGCTCCCACACGGCACAGGGAGCTGCGGGGGAGCTCAGGCTCTGGGCAGCGCTGGGCGTGACCCACGGCCCTGAGTGTGAGCGTGACCCACGGCCCTGAGTGTGAGCGTGACCCACGGCCCCGAGTGTGAGCGTGACCCACGGCCCCGAGTGTCACCCACAGCTCTGAGTGTGACCTACAGCCCTGAGTGTGACCCACGGCCCCGAGTGTGACCCATGGCCCCGAGTGTGAGCATGACCCACGGCTCTGAGTGCCACCCATGGCCCCGAGTGTGACCCACGGCCCTGAGTGTGACCCACGGCCCCGAGTGTGACCCACGGCCCCGAGTGTGACCCACGGCCCTGAGTGTGACCCACGGCCCCGAGTGTGACCCACGGCCCCGAGTGTGACCCACGGCCCCGAGTGTGACCCACGGCCCTGAGTGTGACCCACAGCTCTGAGTGTGACCCACAGCCCTGAGTGTGACCCACGGCCCTGAGTGTGACCCACGGCCCTGAGTGTGACCCACGGCCCTGAGTGTGACCCACGGCCCTGAGACCCAGAGCCCCAAGTGTGACCCAGAGCCCTGAGTGTGGGCCATGGCCCCGAGTCTGAGTGTCACCCACAGCTCTGAGTGTGACCCAGAGCCCTGAGCGTGACCCAGAGACCCAGAGCTCCAAGAGTAACCCCCTGAGAAGGCTCCTGGGGATCTCAGGAAGCACACAGGGCATGGAACATCTCCAGCTGGAAGGGATGCACAAGAATCGTCGAGTCCGAGCCCTGGCCCTGCACAGACTCCCCAAAATTCCCCCCATTCCTGGCTCAGCCTGTCCCAGGCTGCTCACGGCCCCCAGCACAAACCAACCTCGTCATCAGGGCTCAGCACGAATGCTGTGACATCCTCTTCCTCATCCTGGGAAAACAGAATGGGAATGCCACGGTTAAACCATGCCTGGAGAGATCTCCGAGCTGCCTTCTCCACGTGGCTCTGCTGACACGGAGCACAGCTCGGGGACCGCCCAAAAGCCGTGCTTGGGTCCGTTCCCACCCTCCCTGCGCTCCTCACTCCTGGGAGCTTTGTATCCACACTGAGAAAACCCTCCGGGAACCTCGCAAAACGCTCAGGAGAGGCCGATCCCGGTCACCTGCTGGAGGCTGTGCAGGAGCGCTCCCGTCTCCACATCGATGACGTTGACTTTGCTCCCACAGGGGCAGAACATGAACTTCCCATCGCGGCTGATCTGGAGAGAAGGGATCGGGAACGTTAGAGCCAGGAGGCGCGACATTCCCCGATGTCCCTCCAGAGCCGGGATTACCTGGATTCGCCCTCCTTTGTAGAACGGCTCGATCTTCCGCGTCGCGGCGTAGCTGGAAGGGAAAGAGACGCGCGGCAAGGCCCCGTTAAAGCGGAGCTGCGGCGGCCCGGGGGCCGAGGTCGCGCGGCGCGGCGCGGCCCAGCCCCTCGCTCGCCCCGCCAGCCCCAGCCCGGTCCCACCGCTGCCTCACTTGCTCTTGAAGCGCACGGGGACGGCGGCAGCGGCGGCCGCCGCGTCCGTGTCCGCCATGGCCGCGGCCCACGTGCTTCCGGCAGACACTTCCGGGAAGTGAGGGAGCACTTCCGGCCCCTCCAGTGACGTAAGCGGGGGGCGCCAGCAGCACCACGCGGGGCGCGGCCCAGGCACGGCTCCGAGAACGGGATGGAAGTTCCCCGTTCCTCCGCCAAAGCGGCCCCGCTCCGAGAACGGGATCGAAGTTCCCCGATCCTCCGCCAAAGCGGCCCCGCCCCGCCCCGAGCAGCTCCTGCGCTGCATCTTCTCCGCCACCCGGAGCGTTCTCCAGCAAAACCGCCCCTCCCCGCCCCAAGGAAGCGTGAAGTAGAACTGTGGGCAATTAGAAGAGAGACGCTCCATCTTTTAAGCATTTCATCTTTTATTGCACATCAAAACGTAAAAACGAATCGTTTCCAGCTGTGACTCCCGCGGCGCCGTCCATCCCGGCAGCCCCGTGCTCTTCACCGCTCCTCCCGGGAAGGGATCGCCTTGGAAGTGTCAGCCCAGCCCCTGGCGGGGCCGCGGCTCTCGGCGGCCAGGAACGGCACCTGGTCCAGAGAAGAGAGCTGAGAAACAGCCCCTACAGCGCCTCGGCCCGTACCGCGGCCACGGGGCTTATGGGAACATGGGTTTCATTCCCCACACACAGCCGTGGGCAATAAGCTTAATGTTCCCGATGCTATGGGCGCCGTTATCTCACCCGGGGCCACGGCAGACCCCGAATGATTTTCAGACCGCGCCGGGCGCTACCGCGGCCCCTGCCGGGACGCTCCCCGCACCCCAGCCAGCCGGGCTCCGGCTCGAGCAGCAACATAGCCATTTGCCAGCAGCGCTCTCCAAAGGCGGAAGGCGCAGGGAAGGAGGGGGATGCGGCCGTGCCCTCCCGCCCGGAGCTCCTCACCTGTCGCCGCCCCGCCGCGCTCTGGGCGCTCGGGCCGTGCGCGCCCCTTTATGCCGGGAGTCGCGGGCGCCCCGCGCTCTGTATAACTCAGCACAAACCGTGCGTGCCAGCCCGCGCGCTATGCCTCATTCAGCTCGCAGGGCTGGCGCTGCTCTCGCGAGATGCCCGCGCGGTATAAATAGCGCGCGGCGCGGCGGCGCGGCCTTCTACGCTGAGGGATCACGTAAGTATGGCGGCGGCGGCGGCGGCGGGCGGCCCGGCCCGGCCCGGCCCGGCGCATCCGGCCCCATCCGCGCCCGCCGCGGCCCGCCTGACGGCCCGCTTTGTTCCAGCAAATGGCGGACGACGCCGGTGCTGCGGGAGGAGCGGGAGCGGCCCGCGGGGGCTTCCGCGGTGGATTCGGGACCGGGCTGCGGGGCCGCGGGCGCGGCCGCGGGAGGGGCCGCGGGAGAGGCCGCGGGGCCCGCGGAGGTAAAGCCGAGGATAAGGAGGTGAGTGGGGATGCGGGCCGGGGGTGCTGCCGGGCCCGGGAGTGGGCCAGCAGAGCCGGCTCCCGGCTGGGGCTGGCACCTGGTGACTCTTGCCCGTGGGTTTCTCTGCCAGTGGATTCCCGTCACCAAACTCGGTCGCCTGGTCAAGGATATGAAGATCAAGTCTCTTGAGGAGATTTATCTCTTCTCGCTTCCCATCAAGGTGAGTTGCTGTGCACATGGAAGGGAGATGCTCCAAGGGGTGGAGCCGGGCAGGGAGAGCAAGGGTTGTTCGCCCGGGAAAGGGAAGGCTCCGGGGACACTTCAGAGCCTAAAGGGGCTCCAGGAGAGCTGGAGAGGGACTTGGGATAGGATCAGGTGGGATATTGGGAAGGAATTGTTCCTTGTAAAGGTGGGCAGGCCCTGGCACAGATTCCTACAGAAGCTGTGGCTGCCCCTGGATCCCTGGCAGTGCCCAAGGCCAGGCTGGCTGGGGCTTGGAGCAGCCTGGCAGGGTGGAAGATGTCCCTGCCCTTGGGAGGGGGTTGGATTAGCTGACCTTTGAGGTCCCTGTCAACCCAAACCATCCCAGGATTCCATGATCTCTGTGTGCTCAGTGCCTGACTCTTGCAGGAGTCGGAGATCATCGATTTCTTCCTGGGCTCCTCGCTGAAGGATGAGGTGCTGAAGATTATGCCTGTGCAGAAACAGACCCGTGCTGGGCAGCGCACCCGGTTCAAGGTAATCCCGTTTTTCTGGATCTTCCTGTTCACAGCTTCCCTTTCTGCACCTTTAGTGGCATTTTAATCACTCCAAATCTCTTTCACTGTCACATCGAGTAAGGAAGTATTTTGCTGTGAGGACCGTTAGTAGTTTGTTAAATGTATATACTTTAAAATGTCAGTGAATGTGTGCAGATGTCCCTTGAACGAGCACTGGCCCAAAAGTTGGGCTGCAAGACTTTCAAACTTCTTCTTAAGAAAACTTTTCTGACACCGCGAAGTTCATTTGCTCTTGCACAGCACTGTTGGGTTTCCAGGGAGAAGTTTTGGGTATAAGCAGGGAATGCTGCTGGGAAATCGTGGGGAGTTCTGACCAGAGCGAGCCTGCAGCAGGGAATTGAGTCCCAGTGCTTGGCCGGTTCTGGCTGAAGGATGAGCTCTGAGGGGAAGAACGGGTTTGGAGAACTGTGTGTAAGGTTTGGGGTGAGCTGTGACACCCAGCTGAGCACGCACCACGGCGTGGAGCAGTGAAAACTCCTCTTCTGCCTGCAGGCGTTCGTCGCCATCGGGGACTACAACGGCCACGTGGGGCTGGGGGTGAAGTGCTCCAAGGAGGTGGCCACGGCCATCCGCGGGGCCATCATCCTGGCCAAGCTGTCCATCGTGCCCGTGCGACGCGGCTACTGGGGCAACAAGATCGGGAAGCCGCACACGGTGCCCTGCAAGGTGAGCGAGCCCCTGGCCCGGCCCTGGGGCGGTTCGGGGCGGTGCTCTGGGGCTGACCCGTCGTGTCTCCGCAGGTCACCGGGCGCTGCGGCTCCGTGCTGGTGCGCCTGATCCCGGCCCCCCGTGGCACCGGGATCGTGTCCGCCCCTGTCCCCAAGAAGCTGCTGATGATGGCCGGCATCGATGACTGCTACACGTCGGCGCGGGGCTGCACGGCCACCCTCGGCAACTTCGGTGAGCTCTGGGGCTGGCACGGGGCTGGGGGCCACCTCTGTCACTGATGGGGCGCAGCGCCGCGCCTCCGTTTCGTGGTGGTTAGTGCCTGCGGCAGGGAAGGAGAAGCCATGAGCCCTGCTGACAGTGCAGTCAGTTCTGCTGCAGGTCGGGTCTCAGTTAATGACACAAACGTGGGGTTTGCACCCTCGACACTCCCGAATCTCCCAATCTGCGCGATTGCACTTGTGTGCCGTAGTGTAATCGTCGTAACTGGAGAGAGAGAGCAACCTGAGCTTTGTGGGTTCATCAGAGAGACCCTCCCTGGTCTCCCTGGTCCTTTCAAAATTCCACATTTTCCTGACTGGGGTACATTGGAGCTGTGGGTTGGATCAGCGGGCTGGTCCTGCAGCTGTTGACGGGCAGTGTGTGACAGCGTGTGACATTTCTCTGCAGCCAAAGCCACCTTCGATGCCATCTCCAAAACCTACAGCTACCTGACTCCCGACCTCTGGAAAGAGACTGTCTTCACCAAGTCTCCTTACCAGGTAAGAGCAGTTTGGTAACTCACAGCTCAAACCTTGCCCCTAAAATTTAGATTTCTGTACCCAGCGGTTGGGTAGGTATGAAGTTGAGCCACGCCAGCCCCAGTGCACGCGAGGGATGGAAGTGGTGCTGAGGAACCCGTGAGAGGGGTTTGCGGGAATAACCCGCTGCCGTTTTTTGCAGGAGTTCACTGATCACCTGGCCAAGACCCACACGAGAGTGTCGGTGCAGAGGACCCAGGCAGCCGCTGTGGCCACCACCTGACGGGTTCTGTAGGAGAATAAAGTGATCAGAGAACCAGAAATCGGTGCTTGGTGTGACGGGGGTTGGTGCTTGGGGCAGCTGGGTTAAAACATGGAATGGGGTGGTTGGAAAGGACCTGGAAGCTCATCCAGTTGCAGCTCCTGCCATGGGACACCTTCCACTAAACAGTGCTGCTCCAAGCTCTGTCCAGCCTGGCCTTGGGCACTGCATCTTTATTGGGACTGAGGGAATTGAGAGCCAGGCAGAGCAGCACACGGAATGTTCTGGAGGCTCTTGGAGGAGAGGAAAAGGTCCAGAGGGCAAACCCCAACAGTGGCAGCCCCAAGTGCGTGGAGCTGAGGGCTGGCAGAGCTCTTCAAAGAATGAATACAGAGCCCAGCTGTACAGATGTCTGTTTATTGTCGAGGCCAAGGAAGCAACGTGCACTGGGATACCAGCACCATGGAGGGAGCGACTGTTGCAGCTCTACTGATTTTCTTGTGCTGCTTTCCTCTCCTCCATCATCCTGTGCTTCTGCTTCATCAGGCATGTCCGTGCATTGCCATGGTAGCCCAGGTCACCGTCTGAAAAAGAAAGGAGAGGCCTGAGCAGTGCCTCCCACGAGCCCTGTGTGCTTCAGAGCCCCCTTCCCTGGGTTTAGAGCCCTTGCCCTGTGCTGCTGCCACACTCACATCTGTCCTGGTAGGCCTTGGTGACCTGTACCAGCAGCTCCATCTCCTTGGCACAGTTCTGGAACTGGTTGGGCCCTTCCCTCTGCTTGCACGCAGCCAACCTTTCCCGGACTATCTCCACGATTTCCTTATCAACCATCCTGCGGGAAAGATGGTGAGGAATGCAGCAGCAGCCACGAGGTGACAGAAAAGCTGAACCAAGGGGTGAGGAGACCCTGTGGAATGTCAGCCCTGGGATTTTCAGCGTCCTGGTCCCTAATGCCACCATGCCCAGACGTGCCGCGGGGACAGCAGGACACTGATGTTTAATGGGGTGGGCTGGAGGTGCTGCCTCAGCACCCCAGCATCCACCATGATGCTGCAGGTCCCAGAGCTGTGTGCTCTGCTGGGGACAGTCCAGGGGCAGCCCTACCTGTCCCTCCTCCACTGAGCCTCGGCCTCGTAGTAGCACAGGTAGTCACCCTCCAGGCACTGGCTCAGGTCGGGCACACGGCGGAACTTCTGGTGGTAGTAGTAGAACTTGTTCTTGTTCTGCCACCGCTCGATCCAGCCTGCAGGGACAGCCCGGTCGCACAGCCCGGCCCAGCTCCGAGGGCAGCGCAGCCCCAGAGCTGGCACTGCCCGGTGCCACCTTCCCCGGCAGCAGCAGTGGGTCCACACTGTGCCCAGCTCGGGCCCATCTGTGTGTCTGCCCCTCTGTGCTGTGTCCCATGTCCTGTCCACGCTGTGCTACTGTGCCCCTGCATCCCCTGCACCTCTCCCAGTGTCTGAACTGTCCAGTGTCCTGATGTCCCTGTATCTGTCACAGCGTCCGTGCTGTCTCACGTCCCTGTCCCACTACCAATATTGTGTTCTTGTCTGTGTCCCATGTCTGTGCAGTGTCCCTGTGTCTGTCCTACTACCCAGGCTGTGTTCTTGTCTGTCCCGTGTCCCTGTGTCCGTGCTGTGTTCTGTGTGTCCCCTGTCCATGTCTGCACGTTGTGTCTCGTGTCCCTGTGTCTGTCCCTCTGTCCACGCCGTGTATCTGTCTGTGTCCCATGCGTTCTTGTCAATGTGCCATGTCCCTCTGTCCCAGTGTCCTGTCCCTCTGCCCCTGCTGTTACCGTCAGGACCGGTGTCCCTGCGTCCTCGCGCGTGCCCTTTGCCTGTCCAGGTGCCCGTGTCCTCACGCCTTTGCCCCGTGCCCCGGTGTGCCCATCCCGGTGTCCCCGTCCCCGCGTCGCTGCTCAACCCCCACGGGGCGGGGGCCGGGGGTGGGGGACAGGGTGTCTCGTCCCGCCGGTACCTCGGATGAAGGTGACGGGCGTGTCGAAGACAGAGCTGAAGGCGGCCTGGAAGTAGTCGACGGGATTGGGCACCGACGTGGTCCTCTCGGAGACGGGGGTGCGGGTCGGCGGCACCTTGTACGCCTCCCAGTCGTGATCCTCCGGCATGGCGGCGGCGGCGCGGAAAGATGGCGGCGACCCCTGAGGGGGCGGCAGCGCGGCAATATGGCGGCGACCCCTGCGCGGGCTGGGCGCGGGAAGACGGCGGCGGCCCCGGGGCACGCCGGGAGCTGTAGTCCGCGTGTCCCTCCTCCGTGAGGGGATCCCGGGATGGGGCGGGCGGGAAGAGCCCACAGCGCGTCCCGGCTGTCCCCCTCCCTGCTCACAGTCCCTGCTCGCAGGACTGGGAGCAGCTGGCTCTGAGGGAGACGCCGCGGCCTCGGCGGGATCTGTGCTCGGGCGCGGCACGGCGATAAAGCTCTGCCTCGAGTCCAGGCGGAGCCGCCTGGGATCCGTTCCTGCCCGTGGTTCCGGTGCCGGTGCCGCTGCGTCCCGGCCCAGGCCACCCGGGCTGAGGGCCCCTGTCGGCCGTGGAAGCGTCCCTGCCTGTGAAAAATGCACATTTTATGATTGGCTTTTCGCAAATATTAAATCGGATACTATATGTGTTATGTTATATTGATTGGAAGTGCTGTGTTAACATTTTAATAGTATGGTAAATGTAGTTTTGTAGTTAAAATAGAGCCTATGTATGTGGGTTTTTTTTTACTAACTCAAGCAAGAGATGAGATAATGAAGAAACTCTTCACACAGAGATGACAATGATGGGGGCCCATAAAGAATTACTGCCTCCTTATCGGAAAAGACAAACATTCTTCCACCTTCTCTCCGTCTGTATGGAACCACCAGGATTAAGGGGAAGAAGTTGACAAAAACCAGAAAAGTTCTTAATTTGCAAGGAATTTATGCATCATGTATGAGATGTATGAATATGCAACAGGCTACTGCTTTTAAAGATTATTCCTTTGTTCACAAGGCATGCTCATCGGGCTTAAGTGCCCGAGAGCATCCAGACGTCCGTAATTCTTTGCTTTTTATTGTCTTGTAATTGTCCTAACTCTAAATTTTCATTACTCTAATTGTATTACTATTTTTATAACCATTTTATTATTATTAAACTTTTAAAATGTTAAAAACCGAGTGACTGGCGTTTATAACACTGCCCGCGGCAGGAGTTGGACTGGGTGCTTTTGAAGGTCCTCTCCAATCCAAACTGCTCTGTGATTCCGAGATGTATTGTCTCCATCTCTTTTCCAGTCAGGATCGCCATCCTGGGCTGACAGAGAGATTCTCAGCCTGTGCTGGGGGTACCTGGCGCCGGTGTTCACAGCTCTGGGTGTGTGATACCCCTCTGGGAAACTGCCCTAATTCGGGAAACTGCCCTAATTCCTGCCATTCACATTAGAGTTGTTCAGGAGGGAGAAGCGTAAACTGAGCCAGCAGCAACTGACCTTTATCACGCCACAACTGTCGTGTCCAACCTGCCAGGAACGAAATGAATATCGCAGCGGGTGAAGCGAGTGGCTAAATTTGTGTCTTCAGACCCATACCCATCTTAAGTATTAATCCGGGGAGGCACTCCCTGACAGCCTCTCTCTGCTGCTGCCCCGGGCTGAAGACGTCCCATGGTCGGTACAGCTCTGCTGGAGCCGCTTGTGTGCGAGGGTCGGCGAGCAGGGCTGGGTTATGCTCCTGGTGGTGCCAGGAACGGGGTCAGAATCCCGAATTCCACTCGGGCTGCAAAAGGAGCTTGGTGGAAAGCACAGCCGGGCGCTGGGACTGATCTGAGCTAGGAAGGAGCTGCAGTGGGTGCAGGACTAACCCTTCGCTGCTTGTGGTTGAGGTTTATGTGTTTATCTCTTCTCATCTGGCTTTCAAGGCGCCTTTAGAACCTCTGCATGCTCCTGTCACCCATTCCTTCGGGCATCCTTTCCCCTGTTCTCCCGATCCTTGGCTGTGCTTGTTTTGTGCCATTTGCCGTGATGACATGAAGCCCAGGAATTCCAAGCAGGCATTTTTGGTGCCACAGGATACAAAATAAATTGTTATAATTAAGACCATGGAAGAACACACCTAGTAAAGAATGTACTTCTCCTTCAAAGTCCTTCAGAAGAAGCTGAAGGAGGGAGATCATGTGAAGTTTTTTATTTAAGTGGCATCATTTGTCCAGAAATTTAGTAAATTCACACTGACAGAGAGTAGATTTAGAATGGGTGTTAGGAAGAAATTCTTCCCTGGCAGGGTGGGCAGGCCCTGGCACAGGTGCCCAGAGAAGCTGTGGCTGCCCCTGGATCCCTGGCAGTGCCCAAGGCCAGGCTGGACAGGGCTTGGAGCAGCCTGGGATGGTGGAAGGTGTCCCTGCCATGGCAGGGCTGGCACTGGGTGGGCTTTGAGGTCCCTTCCACCCCAAACCATTCCAGTACTGTATGCCTTTTCCCCATTCCCATGTACATGACAAAAGTTTGAACAAAATCCTGCCCTGTTAGGACTCAGGGAAGAGCCCGGAATCTCTGTGGCATTCCCATCTGGAAGGTGGGGGGGGGTGGGGGATTTTTGTTGTGTTTTTGTCGTGTTTCCCTTCTCCCTGTTTTCTGGGGGGCTGAGAGTGAAGCCTCCCTTTGTGGTTCCCCTCCGCAGTCCCACCGCAAGTTCTCGGCTCCCAGGCACGGCCACCTGGGCTTCCTGCCCCACAAGCGGAGCCGCCGGCACCGAGGGAAGGTGAAGGCCTGGCCCAAGGATGACCCCAGCAAACCAGTCCACCTGACAGCTTTCCTGGGCTACAAGGCTGGCATGACCCACACTGTGCGCGAGGTGCACCGGCCTGGGCTCAGTAAGGCTTGGCTTGCAGGGGCCACGTCCACGAGGGAAAGGGGGGAAGAGGCTCCTTGGGAAAGGCTGCTTATGGAAAGGGGTGGTGGAGCCCACGGTTCTAGGTTAAATCCTGGCTGTCCAGATCTTGGATGGTCAAAGGCCAGCTCAGCATGGGCTGAGTGTGGAACTCTGCACGCGGCGATGGTGAGTGGTGGTTTGGGAGGTGGGAAGGCTGGGGCTGGCTGAGCTCAGACGTGACCTTGCCCCCAGCACTCTCTGTGGCAGCGGGAATCCCGCAGGGGATGATCCCAGAGGATGCCGGGCACCACTTCCCCGTGCTGCCTTGCAGAGATCTCCAAGCGGGAGGAGGTGGAGGCCGTGACCATCATCGAGACCCCCCCGATGGTGGTGGTGGGGGTCGTGGGCTACATCGAGACACCCAAGGGCTTGAGGAATTTCAAGACTGTTTTTGCCGAGCACATCAGCGACGAGTGCCGGCGGCGCTTCTACAAGAACTGGTATGTGCTCCCAAAAAGGCTCATCCAACGCCGGAGCTGCCCAGGGAGGTGGTGGAGGTGTCCAAGGCACCCCTGGATGTGGCACTCAGTGCCCTGGGCTGGGGGACAAGGTGGGGAGCAGTCACAGGTTGGACTCGATGCTCTGGGAGGGCTTTTCCAGCCTCAGTGGCCCTGGGATTCCCAGAGCGGGGGTTTCCTGGGGCGCTGCCTGTGAGGGATCTCTGGCAGGAATTCCAAAGGCTCTCCGGGATGCCCAAACTGCTCAGCTCCTGTGGAGTGAAACTGCTGCCTATTTAGTCATGCACAGGGACACTGCAGACAGCCCGATGCTGGGGAGCAGCGTTTGCATATGTAAATTTATTCTAATAGCCGAACCAAGTTAGCTCTCTCCACAATATCGTATGGCATGTTCCTTTTCCCTCGTGTAGCTCGGGCTCCTCGGCTCCCCAGTTCACTGGAATCCTTGAGCTGGACTGAAACCAGATTTGCCAGGGGGAAAATTGATGCAGAATGTGGCCCCTGGCCCCATAAATATCAACACCCCTCAGCAGAGAGGGAAGTGGGAACACGAATTTCCTGGCTGTAGGAATTGTGTCTCCTGTAACAGCGCCATGGAGACCCACCCACCACACGCCTCTGATCCCTGTTTTCTCCTGTCAGCCCTTTTCACGGCTCATCCCTCTTCCCACCCGAAGCCCTTGGCAGTCAGGTGAGGCTCGGGTACCCCCAGGTAGCAGGGAAGTGCCTTTGTGATTTCCTGGCTGCAGGAATTGTGTCTCCTGTAACAGCGCCATGGAGACCCACCCACCCCAAGCCTCCGATCCCTGCTTTCTCCTGCCTCTGATTTTGCGCCTGTTTTGACGGCGCTGAGTCAGTCAGTGGGAGACAACTGCATTCCTCATGCAGAAAGGTTTGAATTACCCTTGAGCAAGCCCTTTTCACGGCTCATTATCCACCTCCCTCTTCCCACCTCAAGGTCCTGACAGTCAGGTGAGGCTCAGGTATCCACAGGTTCCTTGTGCCTCCGAGGAGGTGGCTGTCAAGGTGACCTGTCCCCTCTCTGCGCTGTCTCAAGCCCTGTATCAGCTCTGATGGGTGTTCAACCGCTTCTGTCCGTAGGCACAAGAGCAAGAAGAAGGCGTTCACCAAGTACTGCAAAAAATGGCAGGATGAGGCTGGGAAAAGGCAGCTGGAGAAGGATTTTGCAGCCATGAAGAAGTACTGCAAGGTCATCCGTGTCATTATGCACACACAGGTCAGAGCCTCCCCCCGGCATGGGCAGGGGGCTCGGGGGCTTCCTCAGCTCTGAAGGGCCTGGAAATGGGATCAGGGGGTGTTTTGGTGGGGTCACAGAGGCTGAGAGAGCAGAGGCTCTCTCAGATGGTGATGGGAGGTGCTGGCTGACCTTTCCAGCTGCCTCCTGGACCTCCCAGTCCCCTCCCAGAGCTCCTGCTCCATGGATGCTGTGGTTTGGGAACACGGGGGAGCCCCCACATCCCGATGGGAGCCCACACACCCCGTGGAGGAGAGCAGGAGGAGGGCAGAGCCTGGGCAGGTCCTGAGTCTGTGTCAGCAAGGCACCTCAGGCCTCATGATCACCTCAAATTAGCAACTGGTGTCAAATGTTTTGGGCAAAAATAACCCCACGGGCAGGCAGAGTTTTGCCAGATGCCGATTGCTGGATACACATGGGGCCCATTTTAATGCTGATCCCTGGATTTAAGGGCTGCTTTGGGGTCTGGGGGAGAGCTAAGTTGGCTGAAGGCCAGACAGGGTCCCTGGGCTCAAGGGCAAGGAGTTGGCTCCATGAAGTCCCAGACACGAAGAGCTGCTGACCCAGGGCTGCTCTGAAAGGGGGTGACTGTGGCAGAGAGGTGAAGCAGTGGCTCTGCTCACCCCTGTGCCCCTCACAAACTGTGAGTGACCCAGCCCTGCTGCACCCTCCTGTCTGTGGGGTGAGAGGCCACATGTCGCCCTAAAGCACTGTGTGCTGCAGATGAGGCTGCTCCCTCTGAGGCAGAAGAAGGCCCACATCATGGAGATCCAGCTGAATGGGGGGACAGTGGCTGAGAAGGTCGACTGGGTCCGGGAGAGGCTGGAGAAGCAGATCTCTGTGCACAGTGTCTTCAGCCAGAACGAGATGATCGATGTCATTGGTGTCACCAAGGGGCACGGCATGAAAGGTACAGGGGTTTGGGGCTGTCCTTCCCACATGGCTCTGCCCATCAGGTGGTTTTGGGGTAGGACAGTGTTCACCACGCTGAGAACCCCTAACTTTTTGTAGAGGGCAAAAAAAGCCTCGGGATCTTAAGCATGACATCCAGTTCTACTGTGGTAGGGCTCGGTTTCCTTAATCTCAGGGATTCCAGGAAGGGAGAAATTCAACAGGGGCACCTCTGATGTAGACACAGAGGAGCTGACAAAGTAACCTCTGGTGGAAAGATTTTCCCTGAGATTAAGGCCAGTGAAGGCCTCCTCCCAGAAGCTCAGAGGCGCTGTCAGTACACAAAGCAACCAGCTCTAATGGGAGGTGTTCCTGCCCATGGCAGGGCTTGGAACTGGATGGCCTTTATGGTCCTTTCCAATCCAAACCCTCTGTGATGGTGTGAATGTCTCACAAACCCCACATGTGCAGGGGTGTGGGCGTCCCTCGGTGTGTGCATGGAGCACCTCCCAGTCTGATCAGAGCCCTGGGAAGTGAGAACAGCTCCTGATCTCCTCCCAACACAGCCTCTGCTGAGAACTGCAGGAGAGCCATGGGACTGTCCCTCAGGAGAGCCATGGGACTGTCCTAAAGGAGAACGATGGGACTGTCCCTCAGGAGAGCCATGGGACTGTCCTATAGGAGAACAATGGGACTGTCCCTCAGGAGAGCCATGGGACTGTCCTAAAGGAGAACGATGGGACTGTCCCTCAGGAGAGCCATGGGACTGTCCCTCAGGAGAGCCATGGGACTGTCCTAAAGGAGAACGATGGGACTGTCCCTCAGGAGAGCCATGGGACTGTCCCTCAGGAGAGCCATGGGACTGTCCTAAAGGAGAACGATGGGACTGTCCCTCAGGAGAGCCATGGGACTGTCCTTCCCCAGCCCCTCCCTGCTGACCCTGCCCGCTGTTCCCACACTCCCAGGGGTGACCAGCCGCTGGCACACCAAGAAGCTGCCCAGGAAGACACACAAGGGCTTGCGGAAGGTGGCCTGCATCGGGGCCTGGCACCCGGCCCGCGTGGGCTACTCCATCGCCCGGGCTGGCCAGAAGGGCTACCACCACCGCACCGAGATCAACAAGAAGGTATGGCCCAGGGGAGCTCCCTCAGGCCTCCCATCCTGTCACCATCCTCCTTCCCACGGTGCCCTCAGCTCCCCGCATCCCCCTGGATTTTTCCCTGTTCATCTCCTTGTCTTTCCTGGTGCTTTTCCGCTGCTCGAGGGCACACCGTGGTGAAAACCACGTGATGCTGTGGGGGATTCTGCCACCCTGTGAAGCTCCTCAGCAAGGGCCAGGAGAGTCTCCATCTCCACTGCCTGTGTGTTCCCAGATTTACCGCATTGGCCATGGGATCCACGTGGAGGATGGCAAAGTGGTGAGGAACAACGCCTCGACGCACTACGATATCACCGAGAAGACCATCACGCCTCTGGTGAGGGCTGAGGGGTGACAGGGCTGTGACCCTCCTGACTCTGCCAGCCAGCTCTCCTGCCCACCAACCCCTCTGCTCTCCCCACAGGGTGGTTTCCCTCACTACGGGGAGGTCAACAACGACTTCCTCATGCTGAAGGGCTGCGTGGTGGGCACCAGGAAGCGCGTGCTCACCCTCCGCAAGGTGAGAGCAGCAGGCTGGGATGGGCTGCAGCTCCCCAGGAACTCATTCCCCACATGGAGAACCCTCCAAGTGCTGGGCAGGGACACTGGGCGGGTCCTTGGTGCAGTGTCGGCAGGTGGATGGAGCTGGAGAGCTTCAGAGCTCTGAGGGCTGTGGTTCATTTCAGAAATGGAACCTTGGGTTGTCACACAAAGGTGATTGGGCATTGGAATGGCTGCCCAGGGACGTGGTGGTGGAGTCACTGGTGCTTAAGGACAGAGTGGATGTGGCACTCAGTGCCATGGTCTGGGTGACAAGGGCAGGTCATAGGTCGGACTTGGTGATCTCGGAGGTCATTTCCAGCCTGGTTGATTCTGTGATTCTGCGAAATACTGAGCAAAGAGCAGCTCTGCAAGCTCTCCACCACCTGAGCACCAGGGGGTTGCTCTGAGAACACAGATTTTCGAGGAGATATTTCTTTAGAGGCTATTCCAACCCTGCTTGCCTAAGGCCAGCTGTCCTGACTTTCTGTGGCGATTCTCCTGATGTTGTGGCTGTTCTTTCCCAGTCCCTCCTGGTGCACACGAGCCGCCGGGCCCATGAAGCCATCGAGCTCAAATTCATTGACACCACTTCCAAATTCGGCCACGGCCGCTTCCAGACAGCTCAGGAAAAGAGAGCTTTCATGGTGAGTTCCTCAGGCTGCCTCCAGCTCACTGGGGGGCCACAGCAACTGACTTACTCCAACCTAAAACATCTTCCAGGTGTCCATGGGCAGGGAGGTGGAACTGGATGAGTTTTATGTCCCTTCCGACCCAAACCAACCCAGGATTCTATGATTCCATGATTCTGGGATCTGTTTCTCGATACAACAACAGCCAAGTGAATGTTTGAGGCTCTCTTGCCTCAAGGCAGCCATGAGTTCAGTTCACACAGCAGAAATGGTGCTGAGGAAGAACAGGATGGTTGTGTGAGTGATCCAAGACAACTCAACCAGCAAACAAAAGACCATATGGGCAACCAGTTCCCATTCACCACGGGAAGTTTTAAACAAGCAGCTAACTTGGCAGTCACTGTCTTGGCCATATGATGCCTTTCACTTGGAATTGTGCACTGCTTTGATTTGTTTGGAATGATTTATAGCTTTAATGTTCTCAGAGGAAAGAAAGTTTGGGTCAAATTCAGATGCAAATTTGTGGTGCTTTTGTCAGAAGCTTTCAAGAAGGCCAAGCAGTGTATTTTTCTTAAATCCAAGGCAAAAAATAATATAATTAAATAATCCAAACACAGCAGTTTCCTGAACAGTTTCGCAGCCTTCACCAGGCTGGTGCGAGTCTGAGTCTGAAGCGGAGGAAGCACTGAGTAAACCAGGAGAGGGAGAAGGGAAAGAAACAACTGCCTGGGTCCCACGCAGACGTAAACTGGGCCTGGATCTGGCCTGTCAGCCAGAAATGCCATGTGAAGCTGCCTAAGCCTCCTTAGTGCTGGCAGGGGGATTGGTTAGGCACTGTCTTTGCAGAGCTCTTTAGATGTTAAGCTGATTTCCTCCAGCTCAGTGTCAGCAGCCTGTTGTGTCACTGCCAGCCCTGAGCTGCTGTGACGAGGAGCTCGGTGACAGGAGGAGGTTTGACCTGGGTGCAGCTCTTTCCTTTGCCATTTCCCCCCTTGGATTCTGTGGTAAAACATCACATTTGTCTGGAAGCTGAGGGACATGAGTAATTCCTGCCACCTGCTCCCATAGGATTGATTTGCTGTGGGAAAACCCCATTTTTCAGCTGCTTGCCCGAGCTGCCTTTCTGGTTGCCACAGCCCAGACACAGCCATGCAGGCCAGGTCTGTGTGTCCCTAAATCCAAACTCTCCTCTCTGCTCTCTTCCAGGGCCCCCAGAAGAAACATTTGGTGAAGGAGAAGCCAGGTGTGCAGGAAGAGCCCTAAGGACAGAGATCCAAGGCTGCCTGGCTGGGCACTTGCAATAAAGGGGCTCCAAGCCACGCCTGCTCCTCTCTCCTTCTGGAAGGGTCTCTTGCCTGTTCTCAGGCTCCTCAGCAGGCGGGGATGGGAAAAGTGGCATTTGGGACTGGCCCAGATGGACAGGGACTGACTGGGACAGCCAAGTGCTTGCTCTGCCCTCTGGATCCTCCCTTTCCTTTGCCCAGTGAATTTTTCCCACTCACCCAAATCACCACAAAGTCTCCCCTCCCTCTCATCCAGCAGAGAGCAGAGCACATTCCAGCACTTCTGCACCAGTGCCCACTGGGAATACTGGGGCTCCCCATGACCTGCCTCTGGCCAGGCTCCCTGCCTGTCCCCCCAGTGCCTCTCCCACACACCTCCAGCACTGCTTTTGCCCAGCTGAAGGTGCAACCCGGGGGCTCCTCCCTGCTCAAAGCCCCCCGATCCTGGCTGGAACCCTCGGCAGAGGTGGGAATTTGTGCACAACAAGAGGGCTGCTGGGCAGGGCTGGGCAGCGATGGATTTATTCACCTGGGATCCTTTCCCACCCGTGCTTTCCTCGCAGCCCAGCTGCCTGTGGGGAGGGGGGATGCCCCAGAGCTGGAATTTTGGATCAGCGATGATCCCAACTCCTTCGGTGCCATGATCCAGGTGTCCTGCACCCTCTTTGGAACCAGACAGTGGGAAGCCCAGCCCTCCACTGTCCAGAGCTGCCTGCTTGACCAGGAGTCCTGGAGCGCGCCCATGGAATTCCTGGGTCTCCAGCAGCCTGGCTGTGCCCTGAACGTGTGCTTGCAGGATTTGAGGAGGCTCATCTGCAGAAGCAGAGGATGAGGATGAATCCAGGCACAGCCCTGGATGCAGTCAGTGTCCCCGTGTCCCAGCGAGGTCCCTGAGCTCTGGGCAGTGTCCCTGCCCCTGGGGTTGTGCTTCAGAGCCTCCTGTCCCCCGCGGCTGGCAGGTCCCGGGGCAGTCCCGTGGTGGGTGGCCAAGGATCCAGGCCAGAGCGCATGATGGGAATGATGAGGTCGTCCATGTTTGGCATCACCAAAATTTTCTACAAAGAGGAATCCAGAATAACAAATTGGTGGCTTTGAACACCACGGGGACACTGCCTGGAGGTGGCCTGGCAGGAGCCATGCCCAGGTCAGGGACTGGGGCTGTGAACTGCGGGTTCTGGGCTCCCACCCCCACAGCAGCAGCCCCAGGAGGGTCCCAGCTCTGGATATCAGGGTGGGGACAAGCAGGGACACTTTTTCTTTGCCCTGGCCACCTCAATGGCTGCAGGGGTGGTCACAGCAGAGGGGATGGACCAGCATTTTGAAACTATCCAAATGGGTGGCTTTTGGGGGGGGCCTAAATATCTGTGGGGACATTTCTGCTCTTTGAGCAGGGGTGAGAGGCTGAACACAAACCCTTGGGAAGACAAATCTCCCAAACATCCCCAAACCAGAACGGACAGGTGGATTCAGCCCTTCTGGGGGGTGTCTGCCTGGGACTGCCTGACACCCCAAACCCTCCCTGCTTGGGGCAGGGCTGCAAATGATGGGAGGAAATCACTTTTCCTCAGCCCTGGAGCTTGTTATTTGGGTTCTGTGTCTTCACTGCTCCAAGCTGGCCAGACCAGACCAGGTGTTGGCTTTTTGCAGAAACAACTGGCCCAAACGGAGGTTGACTCTCCCTGATGGCAGCAACGCCCAAGCCTCAGCAGGGTTTGCTGAGCCCCTGAACAGCAGCCCAGGCACCTGAAACTCGTGCTTCAGCTTCTTCTCAATCCACTCGGTGACATGCAGGAATGTCACCTCCCTCTCGCCCAGCTTGGGGTGCACCTTCAGCTCCAGCTGCGGGGGCACTCGGAAGCTGTACCTGTGAGGGGAAAGGAAACGGGCAGAAAGCATCACCTGCCAAAGATGTGGCACAGCCCAGGCAGCCCCACTGCTGGGTTTTAGGGAGGAGGTGACAGCTCAGGGTCCCCAGATCTGAGATGGCCTGGGTGCAGACTCAGAGGAATGAGCCTGAGGTCTGTGAGCCCCTTTGGGGAACAGCCCTGGGCTGTTGGAGGCCAAGATGAGCCCAAAGCCCTGGAGCTGGCTCCTTGCAGGGAGCAAGGGGCGCTGGCAGCAGGGTGTGCCTGTGGGGGAAGGAGAGCTGGTACCAGACACGGTCGGTCGGTGGCGGGGGGATGTTCACGGCCAGGGTTCCTGCCAGCTCCTGCACCTCCACCGTCAGCAGCAGCGGCGTGTTGGACACCTCCTCCATCTTCTTCTTGATGAACTCGTTCTCCGTGGCCTTCTGGAAGTACTTGGACTTGGCGATCTTATCCACGAAGCGCAGGATCTTCCTGCTCGTGCTGTTCCCGCTGACGTGCCTAAAGCGAGAGGGGCCCCAGCTCAGCCCTGCTGGGTTTTGGGGTCCTCCAGCCCTCTGCCACAGCACCCTGCAGGGACAGAGTCCCCTTTGGAAGCTGCCACGATGTGCTGTGTGTGTCCTGCCGGGGACACCGTCCCCGTGCCCCTGTGCTGACGTGGCACCCTGCATCCCCAGCCCCTCCTGGTGCCCCCCATGGCACAGACCCCCAGCGCCCCCTTACCCCTCGGTGCCAGGCGGGGGGAGCCGCTCCCCCGGGGCTCCCATGGGCTCTGCAGTGGTGACATCTTCCTCATCGGAGGAGCCGGCGCTGGACGACTCGGCATCGCTGTCTGCCAGCAGGATCAGCCGTGGCCTGGCCCTGCGAGCCCCAGGAGATCACTGCGATCCCCAGGGCTGCTCTGGGGACAGCGGCCTCGCCTCACTGGGGCAGGAGGAGCGGGATGAGCCCATCCGTGGACATACCCCTCTTTGCCTGCCTCTGCAGGGCCGCTCTCCTCTGCAGAGCTCTCCTTCCCCAGCTTGCTGAGGTTCATCTTCGTCTCCAGTGTCATCTGTAAGGAGCCGCTGTAGGTGACCTCCATGTCCACCCAGAGCCCTGCCAGGGAGAGGGACAGGGTGAGATCAGGTCAGCACCACAGGGGTCAGAGCTGCTTGTGCACTGCCAAGCCCTCCCAGCTCTGGGGACCGGGCTGGCAGCTCTGAAAAGCCATCCTGGAGCCAGCACTGGGGTCCCTGTGCCTCTGTGGGGCTCTTACCTCGCTCATTGGTGGTGGGGTTGGAGGCACTGAGCACTGAGGGGATGGATGTGCCCATGTCCAGCTCTGTCAGCGTCAGCTCGTTCATGAAATACGGGAGCTGATGGAGGGAAACCCCCATGGGGGATAGTCACCACTCACCGTGGGGCCTGGGGAACAGGGCTCCCCCGACTGATCTGGTGCTCCTGCCTCCCACCTTGATCTTGCTCAGCTTCTTCTGGATCTTGTTGGACACCTGCTCTGCCCAGTATTGCTCCCGGAGGAAGTCCCAGAAGATGCGTCCCACCAGGGCGTTCATCCAGGCCATGCTCGCCCTGTCCTCGTGGGGGGGGACAGCAGCCACCAGCCCCTGCAGCGAGGTGGCCCCATGAGCCGTGGGACCTGCTGTGCTGGGCTCCCCTGCCCCAGGACTTGGCTGCTCTAACAAAGCACAGACTGGAAGGGGCTCCGTGCGGGGTCCATCAGCCTCCAGTCCCGCTCCCAGTGCTGGGTTTGTCCCACTCACCTTTGTGGGCGTGGGGCTGCCCAGAGCCCCATGAGAGGGGCTCCGCTCGGGGCTGGCTGCCCCCTGTGCTGGCACAAATCGGGCCATGTAGGTGGTGTAGTCCAGGTAGATCTCCTCGGTGCTTCCCGACACATCCCTGGAGGGATCCGTGGCTGGGATGTCCTCGGCACTGCCCCCGCTGCTGCTGCCGCTGCTCTGCGGAACCCATCCCGTGCCTGGGGATGTGGAATCACAGAATCATTTAGCTTGGAAAACCCCTCTAATGTCATCAATCCAACCACTGCCCAGGCCAGCACTAACCCGTGTCCCCAAGTGCCACATCCACACGGCTTTAACTCCCTCCAGGGATGGGCACTGCACCCCTGCCCTGGGCCTCACGGCCCTTTCAGTGAAAGAATTGTTCCTAATATCCAATCTGTTCGGTCAGGATGCCATCAGGGGTGACATGATGCCTGTCCATGACGCCAGTGACATGCCACCCACCCTGGGCTGACGAGCTGAACCCTCTTGGCTACACTTTGGGCTCCTCCGTGTCCCTCCATGCCCATTGCTGCCTACCAAGGCATTGTTCCTGGGTCAGTCCTGGCCCAGAGCAGAGGCCGTGCTGGCTGTCCCTCACCTGCCCTGGTGTCACCGTGGCTGCTGGCTGTCCCACGGGAGGCTTGCACGAGGTGCTGGTACCACTCCTCCTTCTCCCGCCCCGTCCGCCCAAACAGGTACAGGCACCTGTCCCTGCCGTCCCCCGGGATGTCCTGCCCGGCCACCGGCACCTTCCTGGTCCCCTCCTCCCCCTGCAGCTCCGTGTCGTGCTCCTCGCTGCCCTCTCCCTCCGCCGGCTCGGGGAGGAGCACGCAGATGGGATATTTCTTGTTCCAGGTCCGCTTTCGGGCCAGGCTGGGGGGGCACAGGAAGACCTGCAGCACCGAGAGCGGGGTGAGGGGTGAGGCCGGGCCAGGCGTGGGGGGTCCCCGTGGGAGGCTCCTGGGGACCTCCGGGCTCACCCTGGCGTCGGTCAGGTCGTAGCAGCGGTGGCTGACGAAGACGGCGTCCAGGATCTCCTCCTCGAAGGTGGCTCGGCGCGGGATGTTGCTCTTGGGATAGGACAGCTTGAGGGTGGCCCCGTCCAGCACGGCGAGCACCGAGTGCGTGAGCGACGGGTGGAAAAGCTCGGGGTCGTACACGTGCAGCTGGTTCATCCAGCCCTGGAGAAGGGGGAACAGCGACCCGGCTGCTTCCACTCACCGCGGGCACCTCCAGCCCCTCACCCGGAGCGCCCCTCTCCTACCTGGAGGTGCGGCGTTTCCCGCGGCTCCCCCGGGAGCAGCCTGGGGCGCAGGCGGCCCCACGGCCCCCGAGCGGCCGGCGGAGCCCGGGGTACGAGGAGGAGGATGGCGAGGAAGCCCAGCAGCAGCCCGCAGAGCAGCCCCACGCAGAGCCCGGCGGCGTAGGGCGGCAGCGGCAGCACCAGGTAGCCGTAGGCGAGGAGGGCGATGGAGGCGAGCGCTCTGCCCGGCACGGAGCCCCCGGACCGCGCCGGCGGCGGCTCCTCGGGCGGTGGGAGCGGGGGGTCCGTGTCTCTCTGCGCCACCTCCACCACCTGGATCACGTCCCCGTAGGAGCAGATCTCGTAGCGGCAGTTCAGGGTGGGCTCCCAGGGCGTCCAGTCCCGCACCCGGCGGGCCCCGGCCCCGCGGCTGCCCCCGGGGCTGCCCCCCGGCTCCTTGGCCCGGCCCGTGGGGCTGCTCTCCTCGGTCATCAGGCGGCTCAGGCGGCTCAGGGGCTCCTGCACGGCCTCCGACAGCCGCCTCCTCGTGTCCTCCAGCCTGGCGTCGCGCAGCCGGAGCAGCGCGGCTCGGCTCTCCGACGGGGACACGCTGGGCGACGACGGAGCCGTGCGCGACTTGGCCGGGCTCAGCCGGGGCTGGCGGCCCCGCGGGAGGTCGGCCAGGAGCATCCCCCCGGGCTGGGGCGAGGGGGGACGCTTCGTGTCCCCGTCCGCCGTGGGAAGAAGCCCGCAGCCATCCCGGCCGCCTCCGTCCTCCCGGGTGCCGCCGGCGTGGGGCATTGGTCCCTCGATGTCCCCACGCCGAGGTGAGCCCGGGCACGGTGCCAGGGCGTCTGCTGCCACCGCAGCCTGGTCTGCCATGGCTCGCATCGCCGACGGCGCTGCCGAGGGGCAGGGAAGCAGCTGTCAGAGCTGGAAGGGCTCCGTGCCGCCGCAGGGCACGGAACATCCCTGCCCTGCTCCTGCCGCCCCCATCGGCATCGCCCGGGGGCATCTCCGGGACCCTCACTCCGGGCTGGGCGCTTGCTAGCCTGTTTTGGGATGGCTTGTGGGGTGAGCTCGATGGCTGCATGTGCGAACCCGCTTGTCCAAGGAGGATAAACCTCAGCCAGGCAATTTGCCACAGGGCTGCGAGAGCCCGGAGCTGCCAGCCAGGGCTGCAGCCAAACGGGGATTTTCTGCACCAGGATATTCCACTAGTCCCAGTGCCAGCCCAGGGCTGCCAGCAGGGATGCCAGGCCAGCGGGCAGGACTCCCTGACTCCTCTGAAAGTTCGTGGTTTGGCCCCTGCTTCGAACACTGCATGAATCCAAAACGGAGCCAGCCCAAGCTGCGGCCCCAGTGACAAATCAGCAATCTCTGCTTTACTGTTGTTGGTGGAGAGGACAAAAGTTTTTCTAAGACCAAGTTTCCATTGTCCTGAGGGGGTCCATGGCCTCAAGGAAGTGCTGTCCTGTCCCCACCAGCCACCACCACCCCTCGTTGCTGCACTCCTGCCCCAGCCGCTGACCTGCTCGGGGCCGTGTCCCCTCCGTGATTTTGGGAGGGAGAAGGGATCTGCAGGACGGGCTCTGCAGGGCCACCGCGGTGCTGAGTCAGCTCCCAGCGGGTCCCTGGAGCGCTCAGCCCCTCCCTGCCCTCTTCCCCTTCACAGCAGCCCTGCAGCAGCAGCAGGAATGCATCCCAGGGACCCTGGGCTGCCTCACGCTCGCACCACGCTGGATCTTCAAAGCTCCTCAGTGCCAGGAATTAATCACAGCCTGTGCCGCAGCTGCCTCCAGCCCCCTTTATATAATCTCGGCTCTTGCTTTGCTTCTCCTTGACAGGAGCCACTTGTTAACCCCAGATCACCCACAGGTGATGTCCCGGTGGTCCCAGCCCCCGGCAGAGAGCCTGGCTGGTGCTGGCCAGCCCGTGGCACTGCTGGCACCACCGGCAAAGCACCCAAACAGCAAAACGAGGAGTGAGCAGGGGAAATGAGCAGTGGAGCCGGGCCTGAGAGGGGACCTGCTGCAGGGGAAGGTGCCCCTGTCCATGGCAGGGCTGCTCTTTAAGGTCCCTCCCAACCCAAAGCATTCCATGGTTCTGTGGTTCCGAAGGATCTCTCCCCTGACACCGCAGGGCCCTGCCCACCTCCCACCCAGCACTGCAGCCTGGACCCACTGCCCCTCACCATGCAGGGCTCTCAGGGGCCCCATCACAGCCACTCCCAGTATCCCCAGTCTGCCCAGTATCCCCAGTGCTGCCCACCACCCCTGGCTGCTCCTACCAGAACACCCCTGGGCTGGTCCTCGGAGGGTCCTGGCCGGTCCCTGCTCCGTGTCCCTGCCAGCTCAGGGGGACAGTGTCTCCCCAGCACTGGCCTGGGTGCTCCTTGTGCTCCACTCCACTGTGCCCAGCTCTCTGTTCCCAGCGCTCCCGTACTCGTGGGTTTTTAAAGCTAAAATAAAAAAAAAAAAAAGAAAGAGGAAAAAAAAAAAAAAAAAAAAAAAAAAAAAAAAAGTCTGTTTCCTGAGAGACCATTAGCACGGTGGAAGACAGAGATAATAATAGCCCGGGTTTGTATAGGAGCTCTCTCTGGCAGGGATGGTGAGTACAGTGGGGGCTACGCTGCTGCAGCCACCTCTGGGGAGGGTGGGGGCAGCAGGACAGACCCTGCTGGGTGTCCTGGCTGGACCAGCAGCACCCTGAGACGGAGGTGCAGCCCCAGGGGAGGCTTTGCTGCTGCCTTCGGCTTCAGAGAGCCAGCACTGAGTGTGGAGGTGCCCCAGCCCTGAGCCCCTCCCAGCCTGCAGCTCATCCCCAGGCTGTGGCCCTGCAGGATCAGGGGGAGCTTTTTGCTCTTTGCAGGATAAATCAGACATGAAGGTCCTTGAAAGTGTTGTCATGAGGGCAGCTGGGTGGGCTCGGTGGGGTCACGGGGTGATGGTGGCTGTGGAGGTGCCAGCAAACAGCTCTTGGGGTGATCCCACCTCTTCCAGGACATCCCTGAGAAGGACTGGGGCTGAGCGGGATCACTGCTGAGGAGCAGTGCTTGGGACACCCAGCCCAGGACGGTCACATCTGCCCAGGGCAGGGACACAAGACCCCTAATGACAGTGTTCCCCCTCGCTGTGTGTGGACACACCAAAGCCACGACAACCCGTGAGCCTCTCCCTGGATTGCAGCTCCAAAATTCCACTCCTTGCTCCCAGCTTTGGTTCAAGTTCAGGGCTTGACATGATCTGACAGAGACAAGCTGTGACCCAGCTTGGGCTGGTGTCCTGGAGTGTCTTCCCCTAAAACATTCCTTCACATGGCCAAGGCAGCAGAGGTGGCATGGCACAGCCTGGCACAGTGGGAGCTCCCGGGCTGGCACCGCCTGCCCGGTGTTTGCTTTGGTTGTAGGATCAGGGAGTTAATTGAAACATCAACTTCATTAACTTCCCTCAGTCCTCTGTGGTTAATTAGGGTGGCAGTGGCGCTGCTGGCGGGGACGTGGCACCACAGCAGCGCTTTCCTCACCCAGCCAAAGGAGCTGGAAATCCCTCTCTAATTATCTGCACAAAACACCGTGACAGAGCCCGGCTGTGACGCTGTCCCTGGAGCATTCCTCATTATCCCAGGATCAGGGAGCCCTGGGGTGGCTTTGAGGCAATTCTGCAAGCTCAGATGTAACTTTGGCCAGTGGGCTGGGCCGTGTGGGATCCCAGCTCCATCCTCTGCTCCCAGTTCCACATCACATCGCCGCTTCTCAGGGGTTTTACTGGTGCATACTGGAGTGGGTTTTGTGCTGCTGGAGGAGCAAGGAGCCAGGTGGGCTTTGGAATGCCTGAGAGCCAGCCAGCCCCAGGAGCTACTCCCAAAGCCTCTCCAGCACCCTGTGCATCCCAGGGCTGGAGCCTAGCCCTGCCTCTCTCTGGGCTCTGTTTCCCTCCCGTGTCTCAGCCGTTCCCAACCTCCGCTCGTCTCCTGAGCTGCGTGGCCCCTTCAGCCCACAGGGGCTCTGAGCCATGGGGAAGGATCCAGCCACTTCCCACATCCATCCCATTCCCGCCGGCACAGCCTCACCGCAGGAATTGCAGGGAGCAGCAGTTATCCGACGGATGATGCTGCCGAGAGCTTCTGGCAGCTGCAGCTCCTTCCACTGCCTGCAAATCCACACCCCTAAGGTGTGCGGGGCCCTGGAGTCTATTTGGAGCTTTCCCTGACATCCCGCTCCTCTGATCTCTGTGGATCTTACGGGAGGCGCTTTCAAAGCAGCGCATCCCCCTCCCGCCCTCCCTCCCTCCTCCCGTGCGGTGACGGTGCCGGCTCCCCGCACCCCGCGGTGCGGAGCCCCTTCCTCCCCCTGCCCGGGCTCCTGCCACGAACCATCAATCCCCGGGGCTGCAGCGGGAGCTCAGCCCGCCCGGGATGGAGCCTGACCTAATTCAAAGCGGCAGCATCCAGAGGGCAGCGGCACCGCCGGCCCCACGCCGGGGTCCCGCAGCCCCGGGGGCAGCTCCGGGCCGCCGGACGCGTCCCTTGGCATTTGGGAGCGGGCACCCATCCAAGCGTGGCTGCGGCCGCAGGGCCAGGGCAGCAGAGCCAGAGCCCGGGTTTTGTCCAAAGGGCACCAAGATCTTTTCCTCTTGCACCAAGGAAGGCGCCGCTTCCAGCAGAGCCTAAGCCCGGGGACTCATCCGGGCGAGAGGTTTTGGATAAACGACACGAGAAGGGATTTGTGGTGCTGATCTCTGGAAGGAGAAGGAAGCTGCAGCAGCTCAGCCCCTTTGGAACCTGCCCAGGTTCACCTTCAAAGCCCTCACCTCGCCACATGGCGGGCTGTCACCTCCTCCTCCCCGGGACCCCCGCGCCCACGACGGGCCCCGGTCAGACCCCGCATCTCCCCGGGTGACCCCGGCTCTGCGCTCCCGGGACAGGGTGGTCTCTGCTGTGCCACCCCCAGAGCCCTGAGGGACCCCCGGTCCCAACCGCCCCCAACCCTGCTGTGGAAACCGGGGCTGCCCGCCCCGCCGCCCGCCCCGGGGCCCCGCAGCGCCGGTACCTGCGGCAGGCGGGGTCCCCGGGAGCCGGGAAGGGTCGGTCGGTCCCGGTGGTGGAGAAGGTCGAGCAATGCCGAGGAATCGGTGTGATCCCAGTGCCGGGGGAGGATAACGGAGGGGTCAGTCCCGGTGACGGGGGCACCGGACCTTGTGCCGGGGAAGAAGAGCCGGTGCCCGCGCCAGTGACGGTGCCGGTGTCAGTGAGGCCGGTCGGTCCTGGTGCCGGGATCCAAGGACTGACGCCGGTGCCGGGATAGCAGTTCCGGAGCGGTGCCGGTTCCGGTGGCTGTACCGGCGGTGAAGAGCCGGTACCGGCGGCTCTGTCGCTGTCCCGCTGCCGGTTGCAGGTGCCCAGAGCCGGGCCGGCGCCCGCCCCGCTCCCACCGGCGGTGCCGGAGCATCCGCAGCCCCGAGCCGGCTCCGCGCTCCGCCCCGCGCCCCCCCGTCCGCCCCGCCGGGGCTGCCCTCGCTCCGCCGCCGCCCCGGGGAGGCCGCGCGGGGACTGCGGGCCGGGCCGGGGTCCCGGGAGATGCAGGGGGGTTCGGAGCGGGGTCCCCCCGGTACCGGGACCGCCCCGGTACCGCCGGGCCCGCAGCGCCCTCTGCGGGCGGCGGGGCGGGGCCGCTGGGGCGGGCCCGGAGGAGGGACCAAGGAGGGACACGGGGGAGGCCCGGTGGATGGGCGGGACACGGGGGAGGCCCGGTGGATGGGCGGGACACGGGGGAGGCCCGGAGAGGGGCGGGACACGGCGGTGGCCCGGTGCATGGGCGTGGCGGGGGGCGCGGCCGGGCCAGCGGAACGGAACGGAACGGAACGGAACGGGCCGGGCGGCGGGCGCAGCCATGTCCTTCTGCTCCTTCGTGGGGGGAGAGGTGTTCAAGGACCACTTCCAGCCGGGTGAGGGGGGGGTCCCCGCGGGCTCCGGGGGTGCGGCCGGGGGGGTCCCCAGCGGTGTCACCCGGCACGGCGGAACCCGCCGGGTGAGCGGCTGAGGGGGGCTTAGCGGGGTTTCTTTCCGCGCAGCTTCCTCCAGCCGTGGGTCCGGGCGGGGGTCCCGCTGGGGGAATCCTCCCCGACGATGGGGAGGGGGGTCCCGATGGGGACTCGGGGGGTTCGGTCCCGGTATGAGCCCCTTGTGGGGATCCTGTCCTGCGGGAAGCCCTATGCGGGGGGAGTGGGGGTCCTGCCCCTCCACCCCCTTGCTTGCCCTGGGGGTGCCCCGGGGTCCGGCAGCCGCCGCTGGCCGCGCCCACGGGGGCAGGGTCCCGCGGGTGTGCGCGTCCCCGCGCTGACGCGTCCCCGCGTGTCCCCTCTGGTGCCCCCGCCGCAGGTGTTTACGTGTGTGCCAAGTGTGGCCATGAGCTGTTCTCCAGCCGGGCCAAGTACGAGCACTCGTCGCCGTGGCCAGCGTTCACCGAGACCCTGCGCGGGGACAGCGTGGCCAAGCGCGAGGAGCGCCCGGGGGCGTTAAAGGTGCGGATCGCCGAACCCTTGGGCTGTAACAAAAAACACCCCCGGGGCTGGTTGGCCAGGAGCCCGTGGAAAGCCAGACTGCTTCCAACCCCTCCCCTTGCTTCTGCAGGTGACGTGTGGCAAGTGTGGCAACGGGCTGGGCCACGAGTTCCTCAACGATGGGCCCAAGAGGGGCCAGTCCCGCTTCTGAATATTCAGCAGCTCGCTGAAGTTCCTCCCGAAAGGTACCAGCTGTGGCTTGGCAGCTGTCCCAGCCCGGGGAGTTATTTCTGGGCACGCTGTGAGCGCTGCACTGCTTTCAGCAGGGCGGCCCTGGCCGTGCTGATAACGCCAGGGATAAATCTGGCTCAGCCTGCTCAGCTCCAGGCTCCCCGCGCTCAGCTGGAGCTCCTGGCTGTGACCAGCACCCACGGTCTCCGTGGGTTTGAGGGGTGGCTGAGTTTTGGGGGGTTTCTCTGGGGGTGCAAAGTGAGGGCAGGGAGCCTCTGTGCTGGCACTGAGGGGCTGGGGGCGTTTGCTGGTCACTCCCTGGGGAAGTAGTCAAAGAAAAGGCTGTCGAGGAAAGGCCTCAGGAGGCCAAATTCCGGGCAGCAGCACGGCCATGGGCTGCTGTCCTGCTGGCCAGGCTGTGGTGGTGGTGATGTTGTGTAGCAAAACCCCCAAATAAAAAGGGCTGGTGGTTCTGGAGGAAGAAACTCGAGCCCTGATTGCTCCTCCCCTGTTTTTAGGTAAAGCTGACCTGAAGGAGAAGTAAGTGAGCCGCTGCACCTGGCACTGCCCTGGGCTAATCCTGCCTTCACTCCTTGGGATGCGCTGTCCTGCCAAGAGGACGGGAGCAGGAGCAACGCCAAGGAAGCTCCTGGTCCAAGTTTTCCCCTGATTTCCTGGTCACGGTTTCCCCTTGATTTCTCTGTCAAGGTTTTATTCCCTGATTTCTCTGTCAAGGTTTTATTCCCTGATTTCCCTGTCAGGGTTCCCCTGTTTTCCCTGTCACAGTTCCCCTCAGTTTCCCTGTCCCGGTTCTTTCCTGGTTCCCCTGGTCCAGTTCCTCCCTGGGGCTGTTCCAGCTCTATCCAAGGAGCTCCTGTGCCTGTGCTGAGCTCTGGGGAGGGTTTGCTGCTGACAGTGTCCAGAGCCCAGGCAGGCACTGACGCAATCCAGGGAGGCTCCGCTGGCACTTGCAGGGAGTAGCACGGGATTAGCCCAGGTCAGGGTCAGGGTTAATCCCTGGAGCTATTCTGGGCTGGGATCGTGGTATGAACTGCCCCATATAAACCCTTCCAGGGTGCTGGGGCAAGGATGTTTTATGGTCCCACATGTTTTCTGGGCAGCATCCAGGTGTTTTCCCCCTCTGCCTACCTTCCACACTGCAGAGACGGTTCCACACCGGTGTCCTCGACTCTGCCCTGGCCTTACACCTGATTCAGCACTGTGCAATACATTCCAGGGCACTCAGGCTCCTCCTGGCTCTGCCCTGCTGGGAGGGAGGGAGGGAGGCTGGAATTGGGCCCAGGAGCTGCGCTTGGCACCGCTCAGGCTCCGGAATCGTGGCTGCGCTGCCTCAGCGCTCCCAAGGGCTGCCACACTGATTCTCCTGAACTCCCTGCCTCATTCCTGGCCTTCCCTCCCTGGCCCAGGAGCCAAATCCTCCTCTGGAATGGATACACGAGGATCTTTAAAGAGGGAAAAGGCTGTTGCTGACCCGTGGGGCTTAGAGGGGCTGTGCTGCCGGTGCCGCTGCACTTTGGGACATCTTGGGGCTTTTCTCTCCACGTGTTTTCCCTCAATGCCACGGATCCGAGGGCACCAGGGGAGGTTTGCCGCCCCAGCTCACTCCCTGGAGCTCACTGCAGGTCTTGTACCTCTCCATGCTGAAATAAAGCACTGATTCACTGTGTTGGAGTGTTGAACAGGCTGGGAATGGCATCCCAGCGCCGTGGGCTCCTCCTCTACCCCCTGGCTGCAGGGCTGGGGAGGCTGGGGGGTGGAGGGTGTGTGCTTTTACCTGGAATCTCTTCCCATTTCCCCAGGTTTGCCATTGGAGAGGGGGTTGCTGAGGCATGGGAGGCCTCTGGGCATCCCCAGAGCCAAAGCTCCCCTGGGAAGGTTTCCTTTGCTCTCCAATTAGCATTTCATTTTTTCCCAAATGAAGCTGGTTTTAGCTTGTTCCGTGTATGTTCTTGGTGCTTCCTGGGCTCTCAGGATTTTCTGGGCACAGGGAGATGAGTTTCTCACCAGAACTTCCCCACACAAAGTCTGCAGGACTGGAAGCCACAACCCTCAGTCTCACACGGGATCTCCACCCCCTTGGAGCTGGATCCCAGATCCCTGGAGCCTGGAGGCTTGAGCTGGGCTTTGCTAGGCTCCAGTTCCCTGCTCCAAGGGGGTGAAGTCGCCTCTGGAGCTCAGGAGCCCGTGCCAGCTCTGCTCCCATTGCCCTCAGCTCGGGTCAACCCCCAGCTCTAATTACTCACCAGGTTCCAGTCTGAAGGTCCAATCTGCCTTTTCACTGATTAATCCTTGGATTCTAGGGCATTAAGGGGAAATTCTTCCCTGGGAGGGCGGGCAGGCCCTGGCACAGCGTGCCCAGAGCAGCTGTGGCTGCCCCTGGGTCCCTGGCAGTGCCCAAGGGCAGGCTGGACAGGGCTTGGAGCAGCCTGGCACAGTGGGAGGTGTCCCTGCCATGGCAGGGGTGGCACTGGATGGGCTTTGAGGTCCCTCCACCCCAAACCATTCCGGGATTCTCCAGGTCAGGTGACATGAGCCCTGGGGGGAAGGGATTTTTGGAGTGGTTTTTCCCGAGGTGCTGCAATGGGAGGAAACCTTGGGAGTGCCAGCGGCGAGGGGACAGCAGAGCTTCCTCCCCACGGTGGGCAGCCCGTGCCAGGGTGGATCCAGCCGGGATTCCTCGCTCCCTGCCCTGCCCAGCAGCCTGTGCCAGCCAGGATTCCTCCATCCCATCCCATCCCATCCCATCCCATCCCAGCCCATCCCATCCCATCCCATCCCATCCCATCCCATCCCAGCCCATCCCATCCCATCCCAGCAGCCCGTGCCAGGGGGGATCCAGCCGGGATTCCTCCAGCCCATCCCATCCCATCCCAGCCCATCCCATCCCATCCCAGCCCATCCCATCCCATCCCAGCAGCCCGTGCCAGGGGGGATCCAGCCGGGATTCCTCCAGCCCATCCCATCCCATCCCAGCCCATCCCTGCCCATCCCAGCCCAGCAGCCCGTGCCAGGGGGGATCCAGCCGGGATTCCTCCAGCCCTGGCCGTGCCGCAGCGGGTCCGGCCGGGATTCCACGCTGCCTTGCAGTTTGTGGATGCGAGCACGGGAGGGTGCAAGTGCCTTTCCCAACCCTTCCAGGGAGGGAAGGGAAGGAGGAGGATGCTCCTGTGGGATCCCCTACACCAACAAGGAAATATCCCCGGAGGCAAACCTCCCCCCGTCCCCCGGGATGGTTTAAACAGGGGTGGGGCATTTTAATGGAAATCTGGCTGGAGATGGGATTTTAATGGGAATATTAACGACCTGAGGGTGGAGAGCTCCAGGCAGCACCAAGTGCTGAGGATTCAGGATGCAATCCCGCAGGAGGGATCCCATCCCATCCCATCCCATTATCCCATGCCATCCCCCCGAGCACCCTCAGCCCCGGGCACACACGGTCCCTCCCTCTCCCCGGCACTCGGAATTCTGCTCTTCCCCCTCACTCCACGGCCCGGACATTCCCTCTGCCATTCCCCCTCGTTTCATTATCCCACTAATGACAATTCTGCCTTAACGAGAGGATTTTGCTTAGTCGGGAGCAGCCGCCCCAGCCCGGCTTTAACGACACAAATTAAATTACGTTTCCAGGCCGACACAAACTTCCCTGATTGTTTAAGAAATCACTCATTTCCTCCCCCGTAGCCTCCAGCTGACCTCCCTTTTGAGTTTCGTCGGTTTTTTTTTCCCCGCATGCCACGCACGGGACCTGCCCCTGACCCTCCTCGGGATGGCTCCAGCCGCCGGCAAAGCATCCAGAGCCCGCCGAGATTTAGATTAATTCTCTAATAAGACAACAAGCCCTATAGAAATTATGTTATCCAAGGAAAAGGCAAATGACCTGGAGGCACTCGGAAGCTCCAATTACCGCTGGTCCTTGGAGCCAGTGCCTGGCTGCTCCTGCTCCTCCTGCACCCCTGGAATTCCCAGCCGTGTTTCCAGTGGCTGCCCAGCATCACAGGGGTGGCTCCATTCATGTTTGTGTGATTTTATTTCATTTTATCCTTTGATCCACAGTTTTTCCCGCTCCAAAAGGCCAAGACCTCAAAGCAGCCCTTTTTGGGGGGTTACACATCCTTTTGGCCAGGAGCACAGCCTGATTTGGGATGCTCTGGCACTGTCACTCCCAGCAAACGCTGCCTTCATCCCAAGCTGTGCCACCTCCCATCCCTTTGGTGGCCTTTGGCATCACTTTGCTTCAAAGGGATTATTTGGGCTCTTTTTGGGGCTGTGAAAATGCAGGTGTTGTGTTAATTACAAGAAATAGAGGGATGGAAATTAAAAAATATCCTACCCCGTCATGATTTCCCAGTGACACGGGGCTGGCAGGAGGAGAGGAGCCTCCCATCACCGCACCTGCTCCACGCCAGACCTCACCTGTCCCCAGCACCTCCAGCTGCAGCTGCAGCAAATCCAAGTTTTATTCCAGTTCATTCAGCAATAACGGCTTCATCCCCCTGCCCCAAACCCCCCTCTCGGGGGCTGCCACTGGCTGATCCCATTCCCCAGGTTTGGTTAATCCCTCTGAACCTCCCAGAGCCACAAGGTGGGGAAATTTGTTTTCGGTTTGTGGTGTGTGTTAATTAGGGAGATAATGACTGGAGACATCCAGAGCGAGTCTGAGCACGCCGGAAAAATGTTTAGCCTGAGGAAAATTTTAATCCTTTTTTTTTTTTCCTTGCCTGGCTGTTGAGATGTGACTTTTTAAGGCAATTAGTGAGGGTTTAGTTGTTAATCAGTCATACTTAGACACTTGCTTTGGGGTCTTATCTCCTGCTCCCAAGTGAGCATCGCCTGGAATCACGAGGTTCATTTTTGATGTGGGAAATACCTGTCCCAGGTGGGAAATACCTGTCCCAGGCGTGTTCCTGTGCTCAGCACCGGCTGCACGGGAGCTTTAGATGGGATCAGAGGAAAACTTTGTCCTGGAGGAGGCTGTAAAGCCCTGGAAGTGGCTGGTGGAGTCACCAGCCCTGGAGGAGTTCGAGAACGTGTGGATGTGGCCCTTGAGGATGTGGTGACCAGGGTGGTGCTGCTGGTTGGGCTTGATGAGCTTAAAGGTGTTTTCCAACCTTAACAATTCCATGATTCCATGCCTGGAGAGCCGTGTCCTCCACAGGCTCCCTCCTCATCCCAGCACATCCCAAGTTTTTGAGGGTGGCTTCCTTGTGGGTGTCCCAGGATCTGCCTGGGGTGGGACTGATCCCCGCTGTGCCATGGGACAGAGCCAGCACGGGAATGTCACAGCTCTGCTGCCCTCCCCTGCTCCAGCGTGGAGCTGGGTGACCCCAGACCACATCCCCCCGTGGCCCTGGGGCAGGGCTCACCGGGGAAGGTGTTCCAGGCGGTGCCAGCATCACTCCAGCCCTGTGCCAGCATCAGCCTGGCCTGAGAGCATCGGTCCAGGCCTGAGAGCATCGGTCCAGGCCTGAGAGCATCGGTCCAGACCCGAGAGCACTGGTCCAGACCTGAGAGCACCGGTCCAGACCTGAGAGCACTGGTCCAGACCTGAGAGCACCGGTCCAGACCTGAGAGCACCAGTCCAGACCTGTGAGCACCGGTCCAGCCCTGCCAGCATCATCCCAGCCCTGTGAGCACCAGTCCAGCCCTGCCAGCATCATCCCAGCCCTCTACCAGTATCAGCCTAGCCTGAGAGCACCAGTCCAGCCCTGCCATCACCAGTCCAGCCCTGAGAGCACCAGTCCAGCCCTGAGAGCACCGGTCCAGCCCTGTGAGCACCAGTCCAGCCCTGCCAGCATCATCCCAGCCTTGTGAGCACCACTTCAGCCCTGCCAGCATCACTTCAGCCCTCTACCAGTATCAGCCTAGCCTGAGAGCACCAGTCCAGCCCTGCCAGCACCAGTCCAGCCCTGCCATCACCAGTCCAGCCCTGTCAGCACCAGTCCAGCCCTGTCAGCACCAGTCCAGCCCTGCCATCACCAGTCCAGCCCTGCCATCACCAGTTCAGCCCTGCCATCACCAGTCCAGCCCTGCCAGCACCAGTCCAGCCCTGTCAGCACCAGTTCAGCCCTGCCATCACCAGTTCAGCCCTGCCATCACCAGTCCAGCCCTGCCAGCACCAGTCCAGCCCTGTCAGCACCAGTTCAGCCCTGCCAGCACCAGTTCAGCCCTGCCAGCACCAGTTCAGCCCTGCCATCACCAGTCCAGCCCTGTCAGCACCAGTTCAGCCCTGCTAGCACCAGTTCAGCCCTGTCAGCACCAGTTCAGCCTTCTCAGCACTGCTCCAGCCCCACGTCAGCATCATCCCAGCGCTGTGAGCACCCAGCCAGCCCCGCGGCCGCTCCCGTGGCCACCCCAGTGTGCCGCAAACCCCGGCGGGGCGGCGGAGGGCACTGCCCGCCGGGGCTCTCTCCCCACGTGGCCGCTCTTTCAAACCATCCCCTTGACTGTCTGCAGTAATGATTTGTTGCTTGTAAAGCCGCCGTGATTAACTACAGTTTAGCCTCCTGGTTTCATGTCTTATCATGTTTCATCTCACACAAAAGACATTTACAGTCTATTTTCAACTTCAAAGCGAATGCTTCTTGCGTGACCATTAGGGCAGGCAGATATTTGAGCAGAACCTGTATGGTATTAGTGTCTCTGGATGTTCCCTGCTGAGTGAGGATGGATGGCTGCCCCAAAAGGCAGCTTTTTCCTATTGTTTTATGCACCAGTGATTAATATTTCATGTTCCCACTGTTTCAGATTTGCTGGCTGGCACTGGCCTGCCCTGACAGTGCTTTCTTCATGTCTTGCATGTCCAGCTTTTGTGCTCTTGGACATGGGGAGTGTGAGTCTTGGCAGGGTCCTCTGGGCTTATTGGACCGTTCTGCCCGAATTTTTTGAATTAAGTTTGTCTTGACGACGTTAGGGAGGGTGGTGTGCTCTCCTTCCCCACCCACACCTCTGTCCTGTCCCTCACGGAGCCCTTGGCTGCCCCAGATTTCGGGTGGGAGCTGTGCCCTCCCTCCCTCCTGCTCTGGCTGTGCCCCCACGGGATGGGAACAGCGGGGACAGCAGCGGGGAACGGATCCTGCAGCAGCCACGGGGTGAGGCTGGGTCCTGCCCTGCAGAGATGTGGGGTGAGAAGCTGCTGCGACCCCTGGTGCCACCCCCTGTGACACTGGTGCCACCCCGGGCACTGCCACCCCAGCCTGGCACTGCTGTGGGGCTCTGCATGCCGGCTCCAGAGGGAACCTTTGCAGCAGATCCACCACCCCTTCCACTGCACAATTCCCAAAAACCCCACCGAATTCCCAGCCAGCCTTGTCAGGGCAGATGAAAACAGCCCAGGAGCAAATTGCTCTGCTTGGGAGCCCCACTGGTGTTTGCCAGAACGGTAAATTAGAATAAACCCAGGGACAGGGCAGGCTCTGCTTATCCTCCAGCCTGGAGTTCATCGAATTCAATTAGCCTGAGCAGCAAATACAGCCCGTTTTAATTCACATGCAGGGGTTGCTGGGGCTTGATCCTTTAATTTCAGGAGTAGGGGAGCTGTGGGAACGCTGCCAAAAATTTCTGCAGAGCCCACATTTGCTCCGGGTGCTCAGAGGTCACCTCCAAGTTATGTTTGGGATGAGGTGGGAGCTTCCCAGAGCACCTGGGAGGGTACAAGGATTTTAAACTGCGTCATTATTAGGTGGAAAATAAAGGCTTGGAAGCCACCAGGAGGGAATAAGTGGTGGGGTTTATTTAAAGAGGAAAAGCTGCACTTGGGAGCGATGCTGGGGCCACGTGTCTGCAGGGCTGTGCTCATTCCTCCCAGATTATTTTTAATTTGAGCATCTTTTCTGCATCACAGTCTATCTTTGCTCCCCTCTGACGTCTTGGGATTTTATGGCCGGGGCTGCTCCTGCCAGCAGCGCCACAGCCCTGCTGGAAATCAACTTCCCTGCTTTGAACCCAATCTCGCAGCATCCGACCCAAAGCTGGGCTCCAAATTACTTAATCTCGGATTCATTTGAACTGCTGCCTCGGGTGGGTGAAGCACCAAGGCTCCGGCAGGGGTGTAAGGCAGGCAGGAGGTGCTGCCTCTGTCTGTCTGTCTGTCCATCCGTCTGCCCAGGTGCGGGGTGCTGACCCCGCAGCTCCCTGCTGTCTGTCGGGGTGAGCTAAGCCCGGGACAGAGCTGGGGTGCTGAGCTCGTTTCCCGGGAATTCCGGCTGGCAGGGGCAGGGTGTGTGGGCACAGGTGTGTCAGGGGCTGGAGATGCCGGGCAGAGCCCCCCAAAAGGAGGAGGGGCGGTGCCAGGCGGGGATTAAACGGGAACAAGGAGGGGCTGGGATTTGCCAATACCCGCCGAGGGGCGAGAGCGATCAGGGCGAGACGGATCCTGTCTTCAATTGCAGCTGCTCACGTGTGTGAGTCGCCCAAATATGTGAAGTATTTGTTTAATTTCTCCGTTTGAGGCCAGCGCCGTGTCCTGATGCTTATCAAACCCGGGGCTTGGACCAAGGCTCCGGTGGGGAACGCTGCTCTCCCTGTGATCTAAGGCATCATTTAAATCCGCAAAATTTGGCTCAGATTGAAGCTCTCTGTAGGTTTCTGTGGGTCACTGTCGGGGCAGGATTGTTTTCACCCAGGGTTGTGCGGGGGCTGAGTTTGTGCAGGATGGTGGGGAACGGGGGGGAATATTTTAGATCCCGGGGAAGTGGGAGCATCCAGAGGGAGCTGCGACCACCTGAGCTCAGCCTCGGCCAGGCTGTGAGTGCCTCCCGATGCTTCCCAGGCCGTTCCCAGCATCCTGGGGCGCTAACTCGGCTGGCGCCGGGGTCCTGCCCCAGCCGCCCGGCTCTCCCCGGGGACCTGCGGCCGAGCCGCGCTGCTGCTGCCCGGGACAGCTCTGCCCGCGGCGCTGCAGCCCACGAGGAAGCTCCAGCGACTGCAAACCATAAAGCAGTCTGTAAAATTAGCGGCTAATTAGCAGTGACTGCAGGGAACAGGGCACCGGGGCCGGCTGCGCTCCCCAACCCTGCTCCGGAGCCGCCACCTCGGCATTGCAAAACTGGGGCAAAACAAGGGGTTTGTTGCTACAGACGATAGGAGGAAATGGAAACACCTCCCAGCAGAGCTCTGGCAAGGCGACATCTGCCTCCGGGCGGCCACGGGAGATGCGGGCTGGAACGGGGTCTGATGTCCCCTGCCACCAAATCTACTGTCCCCTGCTGCGGCACGGAGGGACGGGCTGGCACAGCCCCCAGGACAGGGAGGGGGGTGGACCTGCAAATAACCAACCAAAAAAACTCCCATGGAACAGCAAATAACCCCTGGGCACGGGTTACTGTCGGTGAATGTGCAGGGCTGGGGTTTTCCCTTCCCTCTGCTCCGAGCTGGGCAGCCGCGGAGGGGCCGCGGACTGCAAAGCATTTGCTGCAGAATCTGAAGAATTTGGAGTGAAACCCCCAAAGAAATTAAGGACAGATGGGTTAGAGGGGAAAAAAGAAACCCGAATTCCTTCTGCTGCTCGGTGTCTGCCTCCAGGGCACTGCCTCGTCCCTGCTGTGGCTGTGCTGAGGGAGGGATGGAGGGAGGGATGGAGGGAGGGATGGGCATCTTTCATGCCAGGCAAACACCGTGAGGACACCAGAACCGTGCTCCTGCAGCACCCAGGGCCATCCCCGCTCTGCCCAAGGCTGGCCCTGGTGGCCCTGGAGGACTCGGGGTTCCTCTGGAGATCCTGGTTCCCACCCCGCAGTGGAGCCCCTCCTCGAGCGGAGCAAATCGAGGCACCCGTGAGGAAAATAAACTTCTCCTCTTCCAACCAACAGCTCCGGGGCCGGGCTGACCCCGGGGGCTGCCCGGGGTGTGAGCCCCATCCCCACCTCCGTGTTTATGTGCCGTAATCACCGGGATTAGGAGTTTTCTGCTCGGGCTGGCGCTGGCAGAGTCACCCAACACCTGCGTGCTGACTTCAGCACCTCAAATATTTCTGATGCAATTCCTTTTATTCCCCTCCTAAAGCAAACGCGATGTGTTAATGGGTAGAAACGAAGCATAATTGCTCCTTTGTGTGAAATCAGTCGGGGGAAATCGCAGCAGTTCTGTTGCAAAACTGGAGCTGCAAACAGGTTTGGGGTGGGACCCACCTGGGCTTGGGATGGCCGGGAGAAGGAACCTCCCCGGAGTTTCTGGGATGGGAAATGGGCATCTCCTCCTCTCTGAAGGGTAGAGCTGAGGGCCTGGGCTCGTCCTCAGGGCGTGTTTGATGTGTTCCCGTGTGCCAGGCTGGGGGAAACCACCTCCAGATGAAGCCACCGCTGGCAGTGCCGCGGCCGGGCGGGGACGAGGCCGAGCGTTTGCGGCTCCAGATGCGAACAATGAGGCCAGCGGGTCTTGATTTCATCCGTCAAGTAATTGGGCTGGAAGTCTGTGATGGTAATGACTCCACATCAAGCGCTCAGATGTGACCCATCCCCGGCCGGGGGCGGGGGCTGCAGCCCGCGGTGGCCGTGATGAATGTCCCCCAGATGTTCTCCCCCAGATGTTGTCCCCGGGGGAGGCCGGACCCACACGTGTGCTGTTAATAACGCCGAAGATCTGAGGTTCGGGATGACCACGGGGCGCTGCCGTGAGCCCCGGGATGGGGGGGCTGAGGGCTGGGCCTGCTCTGGGGGGGCTGGCCCCGGGTTCTGCTCTGAGCTCGGGGCTGCGAGGGGTGGGGATGCTTCTGGCTCTGAGGAGCCCCCTGAGACCCCAGCAGGCAGCCCTGGATGCTCTGGGGAGGCAGAGGATGCTCCGAGGAGCTCCAACAGCCATGAGAGGCGAGGAGGGAGGTGACACAAGAGACAGGGATGCTCTGGGATGCACATCAGGGCAGCTCCCAAAGCCTGTCCCAGTTCCAGGATGGCAGGCACGGGGCCCTGCATTTCAGCCCCTGACCACCTCTGGGTTGCTGTCTCCAAAGTTCTCCAGCAAATCCTATCTGTGGCTACATGAGATCCTGAGGAAAGGCCTGGAAAACGCCCTGGGCCCCTGCCCTGGGCCCCATGCCAGGCTGCTCCCGTCCCTCAGCACCGCCATGGGGACCCAGCCCTGGTGCAGGAGGGAATTTGGCACAGACAGGGCTCTGCCAGGGTTTCACCCCCACGGTGGGATCCTAAAACCTGTCCCAGCATTTTGGATTTCTGGGTTCTCCTGATTTCATCTGTGCTCAGGAGCTGGCTCCGGTGGTGGCTGAGACCCAGGGTGGGGACAGCCATCTCCTGGTCCTGTGCTCCCTCCAGAGAGGGCTGTTGGCTCTTCCCTGCTCCAGGGGCTCCAGGGCTTTATCCGTGAAGATTCCATGGGGCGGGGGCTGGAGTTGGGACGGGTCGCAGGTGGATGAGCCAGGTCTGGGGTGGAACCTGCTGCTCCAGCTGCCTCCCGTGGGGAGTGACAGGAGAAGCTGTGTCGCTCAGATATTTGGATGATTTGAGGGGTGCCGGTGGGTACCAGGAGGCCACGGGATGCTGCCCTGGGCTCCCGGGGGCTCTCCCGGCCTGAGGAGCCTCAGGTTTCACTGCGGGTGTTCCTGCAAGCTTCTGTGTCAGCCCAGCTCCAGACGAGCCCTGCCTCCTCCCCGCAGCCCCGGCCAGCTCTGACCTGCCCTTCTGGGGAGGGGACAGCACCCGCGGGGTCACCGCAGGGCTGGTCCCGCGGGAGCCAGATGCCAGCAGCCCCGGGGAAGGGGATCCGCACCCCGGGAGGCTTCGGCCCCTGCTGGGCTTCCCGGGCTGTGAGGGATGCCCGCGGGCAGATCCCGGTGCCGGAGGCGTGTGGGCCGTCCCGGACTGTTGGAGCAGGAGGAACTGCAGCCCCGGGCTGGGGAGCCGAGCGTGCCCCACGCTCTGGAGCCTTTCCAGCCCTTCCCTGCCGATTGCTGCGGCATGTGCATCGCAGATGGTGAGAGAGGAGCGGGACCGGCCCCGCCGGCCCTGCCCTGGCTGCCGAGCTCCCGCTCTGCTCCTGCCTGCCGAGGCTTTGCTGAAAAGAGGGTGTTTTTCACCCAGAATGAGGGGTGGTGGCTCCAGCAGGACCTGCTGCCCGCCGGCCCTGGTTTGGCAGCTCAGGCTGTGTCCACTGCTTGGGGAAATGAGAGTCACAGGGTCCCGGCTGGTTTGGGCTGGGTTAAATCCCATCCAGTGCCACCCCCTGCCATGGCAGGGACACCTTCCACTGTCCCAGGCTGCTCCAAGCCCTGTCCAACCTGGCCCTGGACACTGCCAGGGATGGGAGCTCAGGCAGTGGGACCATCCCTGAATGGCGGGGGAGTGAAAATTCAGGATTCTGGCCTGAAGTGGGAGCCTGACTCTGCTGCTACTTCTGAAATTCGGGTTTTAACACATTAAACTCTGGAATCCGCATTGCCCACAGAGGAGGTTTGGCTGGGGCTGCAGCTGGCCAGGGTTTGATCCAGTGCTGGGTTTTGTGTCCCTCTTTGTTTCCTGTTTCCCAACCCCACCAACACCTGAAAGAAGGACACTGGGAGCCTCCTTTCTGCCTCCAGGGAGCCTTTCGAATCCCTTTCCCCCCTCCAGCCATCTGAGACGTTCTCCTCCAAACCTCTCTCGTGTTTCAGTGTGCTCAGCTCCGTTCCAGCCGTTCCAATCCTCCATCCCACACCTTTCTCTCCCTTTGGCCACTGGATATTTGCCTGAACCCGAGCCAGAAGAAAGCTCCCCCCCACCTGTGCATGGAATTAGCACGGGGCACGCCAGACCTCCACGGACTCCTAAACGTGGCCATCTGCACCTGGCAAGAGGATTTTTTTAATGGCAAACAAGGAAAACACCCCCTGCTCCTAAATGGGTTCAATTTTTATTCCCCTCTGGGGAAAAAAAAAAAAAAAAAAAAGGAAACTTGTAAATGATTTGCTTGGAAAAAGCCATTTCCCACAGAGATTGGGCACGGCCATGGGGAGCTCGTGGCTGTGACTCAGGGGAAGGAGGATGAGTCCCAGCTGCTCGCTGCTGGATTGGGAACAGCTCTGCGTGATTCCCGCCTGCTTTGGGGATGGTTTGGGACAGGATTCTCCAGCCCTGCCCTCCCAGGTGATGAGCTGGGCCTCTTAGGGCACAGAGCCAGTCCTGCCTCTCCTGCTGGCTTTCCCACTGCATCCTCGGGGCTCCCACCCCTCCTTTGCCGTCCTCTGTCACTTCAGGGGGTGCTGCTGCACCTCCCGGGGTCCCCAGCCCCACGCTGGCACTGTCCCAGTGCCTTTGGCACAGCCCCCAGCCCAGCACCAGGGAAATATGCCCAGGGACAAGGTTTTAGGCTAAAAACGTGTGATTAAACCACGCAGTGACCCTGTTGGCAGCCTGTTGTGGATGTATTTTAGACAAGAAATTAGAGAATCAGGAATTCCCTGAGTGGTTTGGGCTGGAAGGGGCCTTAAAGCCCACCCAGTGCCACCCCTGCCGTGGGCAGGGACACCTCCCACCGTCCCAGGGTGCTCCAAGCCCTGTCCAGCCTGGCCTTGGATCTCCCCTGCTGTGGCCAGGAAAGGTTCCCTGGTGTTCCCCTCCTCCCTCGGGGCTGAGCTGGTGCCTCAGTCCCCCACCCCAAATGACATTTTTGCTTTGGAGCTTCAGGTGAGCAGCGGGTGTGGGAACAGCAGCAGCAGGAATTCCTGCGCTCCCATCCCTGCTCCAGCCGTTCTTGGGATGCTTCCAAGCTCATTAGGGAGATGTCTGTTTGCCGTGTAATTAACTCTAAATGAGATCAGCAATGAACACAAGTGTCATTATGGCTCCAGGAGTCACTGAGCTCCTGAAGAGCAGGTGAGGAGCGGTCAGGACAGCCCCGGCTGGTCACTGAGGCTCCTGGAGCAGGGGGACCGGACTCACTGTGGGGATGAGAGGGGTTGGAGAGGCTGATGATGCTGAGCCCTGGCCCAGGAAAGACAGAGGTGGCTCCAGTAACTCCTCAGGGACTGAACCTTCCTCATCCCTGGGGCTCTAACATCCCCCAGGGCATCAGAGCCACTCTGGAATCCCCAGTCCAGCTGTGGCCTGCAGCTGGACGGGCTCCAGGCCTCGCCTTTGGCTGCATCCCTTACCCACTGCAGACGCTGATCCCGTGTGTGCCATCCCCTGGCTCCTTCCAAAGGGGACTTTTCCCACTGGAAATGCCCTTGCTGCTCCACACATCCAGCCAGGAGAAACAAATCCCTCTGATGCCACTGACCTGCGTGCCCAGTGGCTGGGTTACAGCAAATTGAACACAAAAACTGTCACTTCTGTGCCTCCTCCCATCCCTGGAATATTTTCACTCCCAGGAGGAGGTGAAATCTGTGTCAGTCCTGCGTCCCCACCCAGGAGGGCACCACTGAGGGAATAACTGCTCCCAGTCTGTGTGAGATGGGAAATGAGGAGGGGCCTGGGCTCAGGGCAGGGCTGGGACAGTGTCAGAGTCCCAGCGATGGGGCTTGCTCTGAACTCTGTGGCTCTGCCTGCCCCAATAAAAATTGCACATTTCATGTATGTTATTTTTTAAATTGAAGCTTTTTTTAAAAAAAACCCAAACCAGTGGGGTTTGGCTGCCTTACCCCCTTATTGGGACGATTTAAATCAAAAGCAGAAACTGGGGGGAGGCTCCTTTTGTGGCTCCAGCTGGAGGGGAGCCAGCCCTGGCTGCTGGAGCCACAGGGTGCCCGGGGCTCCCGTGGTCCTGCAGGTCACTGTCCCAAACTCCATCAGGACAAGAACACGCAGCTGGTGCACCCACATCCTTTTTGGGCTGCTGGAGGTGCCCCAGCCAAAACCCTCCCTGCTGGGATGCTGCTGCCTTCCCGAGCCGGGGGAATGGGTTTGTCCTGTCCACGCAGGCTCCGCGTGGCTCAGCCCCCAAACCCCAGCGGAGACGGGGCTGGGCCGGGGAGCTGAGGTGACCAAAGCTCCTGGTGGTGACAGGGACAGCAGCTTGCTGGAGTTGGGGGTGATTCTGCTCCTCCTCCCGGCACAGGGCTGTCTGCAGCTCCCCGGAATCGCTGCAGCCACGGGCAATTTTCTGTGTTGGAGTTTTGCAAAACCATATTAAGAAAAATCTCGCCCTGGCGCTGCTGGCTCTCCTCCAGGCTGGAAATTGCATTCCCCTGCTTGAAATTCCTCCCGGAGTTTCAGATGGAGAATGTACAACTTCACTTTCCATCTTGAGCTGCTGTCACACATTTTAATAACAGGGGCTGGGCTCCACCCCAGCGGTGGCCGCGTGCCAGGATTCTGGAGCCAACCCATTGGAGTGGCTGCGGTGCTGCTGGAGCTGGGGCTCAGCCCCCCAGCCCAGCCCCTTGGAGCTAGGCTGGGCTTTGTGGCTTGGTTTTTAATCCTGGCTGATGAGTTTTTGGTGTCCCCTTTGTCCCCCAGGTGATGGGAAGGGGGTGTGGAGGGGATCAGCTCCATGTGCTGCGCTCGTGATCCCAATGAGGAGACGTGATCCATTCCTCCTCCTTGCTGCTCCTGATTCTGTCATCAGCTCTGGCAGGGCCCTGATGGTCCCACTCGGGCTTTTCCCTCTCCATCCTGCCTTTCCCCACTGCAGGACTGGGAGAAATCCCCCTGCACCGTGACACTGATGGTGGTTTCCCCCCAAAACCCCGTGGATATAAAAGCTTGGGGAAAAGCCTTTGAAGAGACCCTGGAAGGGACTACAGCGGGGTGGTGGCACTGCCAAGCCTCCTGGGGACATCCCTGTGTGGATGACCCCGTGGTGGGGACAGCAGACAGCGACCTGGCGGGGCTGTGTGGCTTTGGGACACACACCCGAGGCCGGGACATCCCCCGGGATGGGGTTCCCTGCCTCGCCTCTCCCCGAGCTGCCTTTTATGGGCTGCTCTTTGAACCCGAGCGGTTGTGCTGTGTTTGTGCAACACTCGCCGCAATCAGGGAAACAGCCGCCCTAATTGGATTGGGCCGGCCGGGCTAATTGGCTGCCTGCGAGCAGCCGCTTCCAATCAAGCTGTGCACGCCTTTGATAAGTTCGCTCGCCTTTATCAGCCTGGCAAACTGCGCCGTGGAGGTGACCTGCTAAATGATCCCCCGTGTTTCTAAAGCATTTTTCATCCCCGCTGATCCCCCGAGCCCTTTTCTTTCTTGCTTTGTAATAACAAACTCGGGGAAATCCCAGAAATCCCAGAGCAGCTCCCGCCTGCCTGTGGTGGTGGGCACGGTGCGGGGGTCGGCAGGAGGTGACAGTGCTGGGGGACCAGCGGGGTGGCAGGGGTCCCACCCTGCTGGCTTTGGGACTGGGGGGAGGGTGGAGCATGGAGCTCAGGTGGTGCTGTGCTGATGTTGCTGGGTTTGGCCCCTGGTGGCACTTGTCACTTGTCCTGGATCAGGAGCAGGTTTATGGGAAGAGCTGATCCCACTGCTCTGCCCGGGATTTGGCCATGTTCCTCCATGGAGCATCTCCCTCCCCATGGCCACAGCTCCCAGGGAGTTGCTGGGCCACCAGCCTGGCCCTGGGGCTGCCCAAGGACTGCTCATTCCTGCCAGGACCCAGGGAGGGAAAAACAACCCTTGTTGTGCTTCAGTGGGGACAATCGAGGGTGGTGAGGCCCTGGCACAGCCACCCCTGGGTGGCCACAGAGGTGTGAGGGTGGCCACTGCCAGCCAAGGGCACCAAACACAGGGAGAGCATTGCAGAACTCATTTATTTCAGTCAAAATGCCCTGATTTTGCTAAAACTTGCATGTGAGCTGCTCATCCTCCATTGCCTGAGCTGCCTGTCTGGGGGGGTCTGGCCTGAGTCCAGGGACCCTCCTGCAGGGCCCCCCAGCTCTTCCAGACACGGGGCTGGGGTGACCTTGGGCGCGTCCCAAGCCCTCGGCGCCTGGCCCTGACCGCAGACTCGTGTTTTAAGCCTTTTTCCCAAATTTTGGAGGTGAGAAAGGAAGCCTCTGACTGCACTGCGGGGAGCTGGCGGTGCCAAGAGGCACCAGCCCTGCCAGCCCCCACGCCGAGGGTGAGTGCCCTGCTCCCCCCTCTCACCCTCCTGGAGTCTCCCTGGCTGTGTTGGGACAGGATTTTGTCAGGATGGGTCTGCTCCTGCCAAACGTTTCCATTTTGACAAGTTGGCATTTTCCAAGAGCAACATTCCCCCTCCCAACCCAAACAGGGAGCTGGAGCTGCTCCTGCTTCCACTGGCTCATGGAAAGGCAGCCCAAGCTGGCCGGTGGCACGGTGTGGGTGTGTTTGTGCTGATGGAGCTGCTCTGATAATGGCACCTTCGGAAGGCTGAGCTAGAGCAGAGGCTGGGCAGAGTTAAAGGATAAAGAAGGGATTTATTAAAAGGCCTCCATGGATCCACCTTGGGCAATGCAAGAGCCTGGCCAGGGCTACACACAAGATGAGCCAACATGGTCACAAAATACACGAGGTCTCCCACTTTTGTAAGTTTTGGTCCATTTGCATATTGGGGTTAATTGTCCAATTATAGGTTGAGGTTATGAAGTTCCATCGTCCTTATTTTTCTCTCATTAATTCACTGTTGTTTGCACTTTTTGGGCCTGGACAACCTTGTAATGGTTGTCCTTGGTCAAGCTGGAAAAGGATAGTTCTGTGTGACTGAGCTGTGAGGAGAACTTGCTGACACTTCCCATGAAGTTCAGCGTTACAATCCAATGCAGCCCAGAACCCGAGGAATATGAAAGCCAAACCAAGGCACCAGCAGCAGCTGCTCCCCCTCGGTGTCACCGCTCCCGGCCGGCCCCGGGAGCTGGGAGGGCGCTCGGGCTGCTCTGTCCCCCTGCGAGCTCCGCTGCGGGACACGCGGCCCCGAGCAGCCCCGAGCGGCAGCCACGAGAGGGCACAAAGCCCTGGCCCTGCAGCAGGCAGCCCTGCCACCGTGCCACTCTGCAACCCTGTCACTGTGCCACCCTGCAGACCTGTCACCGTGTCACCCCACAACCCTGTGACTGTGTCACCCCGCAGCCCTGTCACTGTGTCACCCCACAACCCTGTCACTGTGTCACCCTGCAGACCCATCACTGTGTCACCCCGCAGCCCTATCACTGTGTCACCCCACAACCCTGTCACTGTGCCACCCTGCAGCCCTGCCACCGTGTCACCCCGCAGCCCTGTCACTGTGTCACCCCGCAACCCTGTCACTGTGTCACCCTGCAGCCCTGCCACCGTGTCACCCCACAGACCTGTCACTGTGTCACCCCACAACCCTGTCACCGTGTCACCCCGCAGCCCTGTCACTGTGCCACCCTGCAGCCCTGTCACTGTGTCACCCTGCAGACCCATCACTGTGTCACCCCACAACCCTGTCACTGTGTCACCCTGCAGCCCTGTCACTGTGTCACCCTGCAGCCCTGTCACCGTGTCACCCCACAACCCTGTGACTGTGTCACCCCACAACCCTGTCACTGTGCCACCCTGCAGCCCTGCCACCGTGCCACCCCGCAGCCCTGTCACCGTGTCACCCCGCAGCCCTGTCACTGTGCCACCCTGCAGACCTGTCACTGTGCCACCCCGCAGACCTGTCACCGTGTCACCCTGCAGCCCTGTCACCGTGTCACCCCACAGACCTGTCACTGTGTCACCCCACAACCCTGTCACCGTGTCACCCCGCAGCCCTGTCACTGTGCCACCCTGCAGCCCTGTCACCGTGTCACCCTGCAGACCCATCACTGTCACCCCGCAACCCTGTCACTGTGTCACCCTGCAGCCCTGTCACTGTGTCACCCCGCAACCCTGTCACTGTGTCACCCTGCAGACCCATCACTGTGTCACCCCACAACCCTGTCACTGTGTCACCCCACAACCCTGTCACCGTGTCACCCTGCAGCCCTGTCACCGTGTCACCCCGCAGTCCTGTCACTGTGTCACCCCGCAGCCCTGTCACCGCGTCACCCTGCAGCCCTGTCACCGTGTCACCCCACAACCCTGTCACTGTGTCACCCTGCAGCCCTGTCACTGTGCCACCCTGCAGCCCTGTCACCGTGTCACCCTGCAGACCCATCACTGTCACCCCGCAACCCTGTCACTGTGTCACCCTGCAGACCTGTCACTGTGTCACCCCACAGCCCTGCAGCCCTGCCCCCCTGTGACCCTGTCACCGTGTCACCCCGCAGCCCTGTCACTGTGTCACCCCGCAACCCTGTCACTGTGCCACCCTGCAGCCCTGTCACTGTGCCACCCCGCAGCCCTGTCACTGTGCCACCCTGCAGCCCTGTCACCGTGTCACCCTGCAGCCCTGTCACCGTGTCACCCTGCAGACCTGTCACTGTGTCACCCCACAACCCTGTCACCGTGTCACCCCACAACCCTGTCACCGTGTCACCCTGCATCCCTGCCACCATGTGACCCTGTCACCCTGCAGCCCTGTCACTGTGTCACCCTGCAGCCCTGTCACCGTGTCACCCCACAGACCCGTCACTGTGTCACCCCGCAGACCTGTCACCGTGTCACCCTGCAGCCCTGTCACCGTGTCACCCTGCAGACCTGTCACTGTGCCACCCCGCAGCCCTGTCACTGTGTCACCCTGCAGCCCTGTCACTGTGTCACCCTGCAGCCCTGTCACCGTGTCACCCCACAGACCCGTCACTGTGTCACCCCGCAGACCTGTCACCGTGTCACCCTGCAGACCTGTCACTGTGCCACCCCGCAGACCTGTCACTGTGCCACCCCGCAGCCCTGTCACTGTGCCACCCTGCAGCCCTGTCACTGTGTCACCCCGCAGTCCTGTCACTGTGTCACCCCACAGCCCTGTCACCGTGTCACCCTGCAGCCCTGTCACTGTGTCACCCCGCAGCCCTGTCACTGTGTCACCCCACGACCCTGTCACCGTGTCACCCCACAGACCTGTCACCCTGCAGCCCTGCCCCCCTGTGACCCTGTCACTGTGTCACCCTGCAGCCCTGTCACCGTGCCACCCTGCAGCCCTGTGACTGTATCACACTGTACCCTGCAGCTGTATCACACTGTCACCCTGCCATCCTGCCACTGTGTCCCCCTGCAGCTTTGTCACCCCCCAGCCCTGTCCCCGTGTCCCCCTGCAGCGCTGCCATCCTACAAGTCCCCATTGGTGCCACTGTGGCCCTACAGGACCCTCCCTGACCCCAATCCAGCTCTGCTCCACCCTCCCCATGCCAGGCCATGGATCCCCGTCCCCACCATCCTCCAGCTCTTGGAAAACCTGGGGGTTCCAGTTCTAAAAAGAGTTAATTACATTAATAGCCTAATTAAGACACCAGCCTGGTGCCTGTCTGGGATCCTGCTCTGCTGCTGGAGTGAGACCCTTCCCAAAAACACCCACTGGAGCCCCGGGAATGGTGAGAAGGGGAGGGGATACAGGGAAGAAGAAAAATTGATGGGAAAATGTGGTGAAGTATGGACAAATGTGGGAAATCATGGGAAAATGTGTGAAAACACAGGGAAATGTGGGAAGCGTGTGAAAACATGGGGAAGTCTGGGGAAGCGTGGTAAAAATATGGAAAAACATGGGAAAACGTGTGGAAATGTGGAAAAATAGGGGGAAATGTGGGAAAATAGGGGGAGATGTGGGAAAAAGTGAAAACATGGAGTAACACAGGGAATTGTGGGGTAACATGGAAAACCAAGCGGAAACTTGGGGGGGGGAAAGGAAAATAGAGGGAAAACACGTGAGAACATCGGGAAATGTGGGCAAAGGGGTCCCCTGTGCGGCAGGGCCGGGAGCGCTGCCCCGGGCAGGGGCTGCCCCGTCCGGGTGACAGCCACGCGTGGAGCGGGGGGGGCCCTGTCCCCGCGGGGATCCCGCGTGTGCCGCGCCCCCTCCCAATCCCCTCCCCTCCCTTCGTTCCTTCCCCTCCCTCCCCTGCCCTTCCCCTCCTCGGGGCGTCACCGCCCCACGCGCGTGTCCTCGCCCTCCCCCGCCCCGCGGGTGGGCGTGGGGGCGGCGCGGCCGGGCCGGGGGGAGCTCGGGGAGCGCCGAGGGGGGCGCGGCGGCGGTGCGGGATGCGCGGCCCCCGATGGGATGTAGCGGGCGGCTGCTGGGACCCGCCGGGGGCCGCCGCCGCGCCTCGCTGCTCCTCACCATGATCCTGTTCTTCACCTACTTCTTCTCCTGCCTGCCCGGGCCCTGCGAGCCGCTGCCGCCCGCGCTGCTGCTGCCGCCGCCCGCCGCGCTGCCCGCGGGGCCGGGGGGCGCGGGGGGCGCGGGGGGCGGCAGCCGCCGCTTCCCCCAGGCCATCATCGTGGGCGTGAAGAAGGGCGGGACGCGGGCGCTGCTCGAGTTCCTGCGGGCGCACCCCGGGGTGCGGGCGGTGGGCGCCGAACCCCACTTCTTCGACAGGTGCTACGAGAAGGGGCTGCGCTGGTACAGGTAAGGCGGCGGCGGTGCCTGAGGGGGTCGGTAATTAGCGCAGAGCTGCGTTAATTGCTGCCCGGGCCGGGATGAGGCGGCTCCGCAACAGGCGGGCGCGGGCGCGCCGGGTCCCGGCAGAGAAAGGGGGTCCGGGGGAAGAAGGGGACCGGGGGAGGGTGCGGATCCCCGGCGGGACGAGCGCGGGGCGGCAGCTCCGACCCTGGCCCGGGCTGGGGAAGGGGCTGGCGGCTGCTTTTGCGGGGCTGCTGCAGTGTGAAAAGCGGTCCCCTTGTCCCCGTGTCGCCCCTGTCCCCGCGCCTCCCATCCCGCATCCCGCCCGGCCAGGGACGAAGCCGGCAGCAAAAATGTGCTCCTTTCACGTCCCCGGGCGTTGCGATTTTCACCTTTAGCGCTTTATCCCCAGCCGTGCCCCCTTTTCCCTACCGACTTCCTTTAGGAATTGTTTTATTCGTGTGGTTTCTAAAAAAAACAGAAATGAGCGAGGACCACGGGCTTGATCCTGACTCGATTCTGGGCGGGCGAGGGGCGAATCCGTGGGATCCTCGGTGGGTTTGTGGCAAAGGGCAGAGCTGGAGTGATCCAAGGAGGTTTGTGTTTTGATGGTTACGATGGGATTGAGTCGTTCAGGCGATAAAGCATTCGGAAGAGCAGCTACTGTGCATGTGGAGTGTATTAAACTCGCGTCTCCTGGCCAGCTCCAGAGCGGCTGGGCCAAGCGGAGTCGGGAGCGATAAGTCCCTTGAAGCCGGGGATGGAATCTGCTCCGTTGTTCTGAAGGCCATCCAAATGTGTCGATGTATGAAAGCGCCGTGGTGTTCCCGGGGAAACATCTGAAAATAATAAAAGGAGTAGCTCTCCCTGTCCTTCCTGCCTCGCCAACCCCTTCTCCCCGAGCCCCGCGGGAATACCGCATTTCTCTCAATGTTTTGGGGGAGGTTGCAGCTTCCCAACCCTCGCCAAAGTAACAACCTGGGAAAAATCAGCGTGTTTAATGGAAAGAGTAATTTTAGTGGTAATTTTACCCGTAGAGTTTCAGCTCTCTGAGCCCACATCTGGGCTGTAAAGTTACGACTTAACACACCTTCAAACCCCAGTAAGTAGCGGCGCTTATTTTTACGGCTGCATTAATATCCCCGTGATTTATGAGCTCATTCCCCCGCTCCGTTCGGGTCCGCGCTGCCCGAGGAGCAATAATGATGAGCACTAATCTTTTTGGGGTGAGGACTGCGAGCTGCCTCTCGCTTGGCAGAATGGGACTTTAATGACTGCGAGCACCTCATTAAAGCGGGGAAGATCGAACGCTTTCATATCGCTCGGCGGAGCCCAGCGAGGCTCGCAGGACGGACCGCAGAGAGGAGCAGAAATAAATCTTAGTTTGGATGGCTCTGCTGCGGGTTTTTAGTGCTGGAAGTGCTTGCAGGGAGCTTGGCCTGACACCAGTTTCGAGATGATCCCGCATGTGGTTGTGGTAAATTTGGAGAAATGGAGCGGGGAAGGTTTTCTGGGCTGGGGAGAATCTGCATCCTTCGGGGCGAGGCAAAAATCAGGAGATGTTTTACTTTAACTCTGCATAAAGTGTGGTTTTAATCACACACACACACACACACACACAACTATTTCCCTTCGCTTCCTCTCCTCTCTGCCTCTTGTTTTGTCTTCTCACAAGACCTCGCAGTACCGAGGGATTTTATCCTCGGCAAAGCCAGACAGAGCTAAATGTTTAAAGCTGGGATGTGCTGGAGTGGAGGGAAAGAGAAGTTGGACAGAAAATGGGGTTTTTCCTATGGATATCTCAAAAGTGTTGTAAACATTTTTAAAATATTTGAACTTGCTAGGAAACCAAAATTACACCAACTTCTTCTCACGCCAACATATTTGGCCCGAAGGCACCTGTAGGTTGTTGCTTGTTTTGAGTAAATGTGGAAAAAGAATTCCCTTGGAAATATCACTCCATAATTATTTTGTTCTTTCTTAGTAGCTCCATCCCGTAGTGATTTCCCTGCTCTGGCAGGAGCATCTCCTCGTGGGTGATGAGTAGTTTGTTTTAAGTTACTGACTGAAATAATTTATTCTTACTGAATTGTTTTATTTAATTTAAATTTGAAATGGCCCAAAGCCCCCCCCCCTTTCATTTTTTTTGTAGTAGTAGTAGCAGTGAAAGGGAAATGTTCTGCAAAAGCATCTCCTACAGAATTCCTTGAGTTACTACAGCTTTAGCTAATTCTAAGAACATTAAACACCTTTTTGAGGCTGCAGCATAAATGATTTAATGGCTGATCCAAGCATGATGGGATGCTTTCTCCTCAAGCAAAACACAATTTTAATCTTTTTGGCACTCAGTGCTGCTTGAAGGAAACCTGAATAAAAAGAAGAGGCAATGCTAGCGTGTCTGCTACCAGTTTGGGGTGTCGGGGGTCCCCTTTGGGAGCCTGGGACTGGCTGTGTCTGTTTTGTGAGAATGTGGGTGAGGACAAATGGTAAAAGCTGAATTGAATCCGAGCAGTTTGGGGTGATATTCAGGAATCCATTGCAAAACTTGGAGTATCTGCGAAGGAAGGTGTGGGGCCAGGTCCTGCCTTTGCCTGTGGGGATGGAGGAAAACATTAGTGGGGTGAAGGGGTTTGAGGGCTGGAACCCCCTCGGTGTGAGGGGAGCAGGTTTGGGCTCACAGGGGACATCTGGGACGTGTTCCCCCCTTGTATGGTGGGGCTGGGGCTCTCCAGTGTCACTGCTCTGCTCCACTGGGGACGTTTTGGGGGCGTAGCAGAATCCTTGCATGGGATTGTTCCCTTTTGGGATGCCAGAGCTGCTCTGGTTCCCACGCAGAGGTCCCGGCTGCTCCGTCTGCCTTTGGCACAGCCTTGGGGCTTCTGGGGGGAACGGGGCAGGAGAGAAGGGGAGCAGCAGCTTTGGGCAGCGTGGCAGCGCTGGGAGAGGGGCCTGGGTTGCATGGAAGAGAGTTCAGGGCAATTCAGCTCTGAGGGAATCGTGTGGAAAGCTCTGAGCCCCACACAGCTCACCCAAAGAGGTCTCCTCGTCCCCATCTGCCAAAACTTTGCAGCAACATCGGCTCAGTGTCCGTGGGCTTTTCCCCTGTCTCGGGTGTCCCTGTGTGACCTGGGATCCCTGTCCCTCTCCTCCATCCTGTTTTCCTGCTTTTCCCAAGAGCCAAAGGAGGGCTTAGGCAGGAATGGTGCTGGGCCAAGGCTCCCTCCACCCCACGAGCCCTGGCAGTGCACGCACCGGATTTGTAGGAACTGTAAAGAACCCCCTATTTTCATACCGTTTGCACCAGAAGTATGAAAAAGTACTATGGGATGTCTAGTGATTGTCCCTCTGCAGCCGGAGGGACACGAGGAGCTGGAATCCCCACCGAGCATCCTCTGGCCCTGCAGAACTCTGAGACTCTCTGAGGCCAAATTTAACTTTTCATTGTCGTTTTCCCGTCCCATCCTACACGAAAGCTGGCATGAGCGGGGAGGAACTCCCCGTGGGGTTCCTCATCCCTCTGTGCTCCTGCTGGGGTGTCCCAGCTCGGGAGCACCTCCGGCAAGGTGGAGGGGGAGCAGAGAGCCGCTCCCTGGCGTGTGGGGTTTGCCCCCTCCCCTTCCCCAACCCCATTCACAGGAGCTAATAACGCTCTTGAAAGGCATCCAGGATTTCTTGAGCCAGACTTTGTTATCTCGGAACCTCGCAACCCCGACGCCTTTGAGCGACAGGGGAAGGACGCGGCCGCGGCGCTGCTCTTTTGACTTTTGCCGGGAGTGTTATTGGCAGCTGAAAAGTAGAGCTAAGTAGGTGCCTTGAGGGGTTTTTGTGTGTGTTGTGATTGTACAGACAGATCAAGACACTCTATAGCGCGAGCTGCTGAATGAAATCAGCTCCTCCGGAGTCACCAGGCTGCGTTTTGGCACCGCTCTCGTGGCCCCTTCCAGGGCGAGCTTTCCTCAGGGAAGCGCAAAGGTGGGAGAGACAAAGGAATCCGGCCGGAGCGGGACGGCGATGCCCGGAGCTGCTCCGGGACGTTATCTTTATTCATTGGCACCGCTAATCTCTCCTCCTGATGGACTCGATTTCAGCGCTGCCGTCTCAGAGCGGCCCTTGTTTTCCCGGGGCATTCGCAGACACTCAGCTTCTCGCCTTTATTACTTTGCAATCTTTTCTCTTTTTTTTTTCGCTTCCATTCACAAGTGAGACCTTTCTGTCTCGGCTTCCCGGATCCTCATCCCCGTGTTTGGGAAATGAAACCCCGAGTACAAAGAAAACACGCGGGAAACCTGAGAAAAAGCTGATTTTAACTAAGAATAAGATACATGAAAGCTTTTACTTAAGGTGTAGTGGTTTGGATTGGCTTTTATGCACCGTTTTAGCGCCAGCCCTACTCTTAGAACCACGCTTAAGCGCTGGGTCTGCCTGATGATGTGCCCCTGTTTTCTGCTCCCCAACACACACCCAGCACTGCCCGCTCTTGGGAAGCAATCCATAATTCGTGCAAAGTTTGGGTTGCTGCAAACTGCTTTCACGTGGGATTAAAAATAGCTTTTACTGCCACGATGAGGAATTAACATTCGAAAGCATTTAAAGGGCTCCCAGCTGCGATTGCTGCGGGTGGGGAGAGAGAGGGGCTGTGCCTGTCCTGTTTTGGGGGGTCGGTGATGGGGTGAGGAGCACAGCTCTACCCTCCTGCCCCCATTTTCATGCTGTTACTCCCTACTTCCACACGGCCGGGTTTTCTTCCCGATCCCATCAAGTGCTTCTTGCTGACCCAAGCAGGTCTGGGAGCCTGAATTTGAGCCTGGCTCAGCCTCCAGGCGAAATGAAGTCGGCTTGTTCCTTGTGCTGTTGCTCAGATCGTGTCAGGTTCGAGTGATTGGAGCTGCGTGTTAATGTTGGCTGGGATTTTGGGGATAAAAGCTGCGACTTGAAGGGTGGAAGGTGCTCTTCCCGGCTCAGGAATGCTTTCCCTGTCTCCGACTATTTTAAATAAATGGGGGGATTACACCCGGGCTGGGCAGGGGGTGTGCAGGAGTAACCTGAGTTCCTAAAGGATTTCAGATCTGCCAGGATTTCTATCCCAGGCTGCTTAAATACACCCAGAAATCACAGGGCTGTTTAAAAAAAAATATTATGGGAATTAATACCTTTGGAAAAGGCTTCTTTATTCCTGTCCTTTCTCTTGTGCTCTCCGTTGTAACCTCAGGGAGTAGGAATTGAAATATTGAAACATGGCTTTTTTTTTTTTTTTTTTTTTTTTTTTTTTTTTTTTTTTTTTTTTTTGTCCATGTAACTCAAGAGAAGTTTTGAAAATATGTCAAATATTGCCAAAAAATTCACCAAGAGCCGGGAATGCCTCAAGGCTTCTGTTAGTGGAATTACTGAAAGCTTGGAGAAATAATCACTGCAGTGTAAAGGAAATTTTGGGAGTTTCTCCTTAAAGGTATTAGGCGGATTTTTTTTTCCCCTGGACGTTTTTGTAGATAGTGACAGAAGGTGGAAAAGGCCGGTGGATTTAGAGGGTGCTTTCATGCAAGGAGAGACAATTACTTAAGAGAGTTCAAAGCTTATTTATAAAACAGTAATTACCTTCCCCTGGGAGGGAGACGGGCAGCTCTGGCGGTGGGGAGGGGGTTACAGCACTTAATTGGCAAAGATGCTTAAAAGCTTCCTCCTGACCTTTTCAAAAACTTTCTGCTGCAACAGGCTCGGGCAGAGATTGAAAACCTGCCCGAGGAAAGGCCAGGCTTAATACCGAGACTTAGCTCTAAATGGCTTTTCAAAGGGCTGTGGAAATCCTCCTGCTTAGGGAGCTGGGCGTGTGGGAGAGAGGCAGGGATGGATGGATGGATGGATGGATGGATGGATGGATGGATGGATGGATGGATGGATAAAAGACGGATGGATGAGGGAGGGATGAATGGATAAAGGATGGATAAAGGATGGATGGATGGATGGATGGATGGATGGATGATGGATGGATGGATGGATGGATGGATGGATGGATGGATAAAGGATGGATGGATGAGGGAGGGATGAATGGATAAAGGATGGATAAAAGATGGATGGATGGATGGATGGATGGATGGATGGATGGATGGATGGATGGATAAAGGATGGATGGATGAGGGAGGGATGGATGGATGATGGATGGATGGATAAAGGATGGATGGATGAGGGAGGGAGGGATGGATAAAAGATGGATGGATGAGGGAGGGATGAATGGATAAAGGATGGATAAAAGATGGAGGGATGGATGGATGGATAAAGGATGGATGGATGAGGGAGGGATGAATGGATAAAGGATGGATAAAAGATGGAGGGATGGATGGATGGATAAAGGATGGATGGATGAGGGAGGGAGGGAGGGAGGGAGGGATGGATAAAAGATGGATGGATGAAGGATGGATGGATGGATGGATGCTCCTTGTCAGCAGGACAGTGCTCTGGGAACAGGGTGGGACCTGAGCCTGGCAGCTCCCATCCCACATCCCAGCTCTTGGAATGGCCAAAATATTAAAGTGAGGAGCACAAGGATGTTCTGAGAGGTTTCTGTGGGACTTGGTTGGAAGCCTGGTCTGCGGGGTGAAGGCAGCAAGGGCTGGTCCATGCTGGGCACATCAGGGCACTGGTTTAAGATGAGTCTTTCTTTTCCCGTGGGAATTCATGGAATCATGGAATGGTTTGTGTTGGAAGGCACCTCAAAGATGAACCCATCCCACCCCTGCCATGGGCAGGGACACCCTCCACTGTCCCAGGCTGCTCCAAGCCCCGTTCAACCTGGCCTTGGGCACTCCCAGGGATCCAGGGACAGCCACAGCTGCTCTGGGCACCTGTGCCAGAGCTTCCCCAAATTCACCCCATGTGAAGAACAGCCCAGACCCCCACAATCCCAAACTCGTGGTGGTTGCAGCACTGAGCTTTCCCCGTGGCAGGGCTGAGGTCTCGGCTCACGTTTTACACACTCACCTTTTGTGGTGACAGTCCTGGGTGGAAAATTCTCAGCAGCTCCTTGGATTTCCCCTCCTTCTCCCTCTGTTCAGAGACAGCTCGGAGATCACAGGAATCCTCAAAATTACTCATGCATCCCTGAATGAGTCACTCTGAGCTGAAGACTCGTTTGAGATGCAAATGTGGATGTGGCAGGCAGGGCACTGGGACGGGGAGGGGGCACAGGGGCAGCTGTGCCCCCTGAGCGGGGTCCTGCAGGTCACCCCAGGGCTCGAGGTCAGTGTCCAGCTCCCTGTGATTCCAGGGCTCCTGGAGAGCAGGGAGGAGCCAGGGTTTGCACGGCTGAGATGGTCCAGAGCCACGGACCAAAGAGAGCATCCCTGTTCCACCAGGGCTGTGGTGGCACAGACTGCCCTGACCTGGAGTGCTGGTCCCAGGCTGAAATGTGGGAAGGAATGGCTGAAAAGCAGAAAAAATCACTATTTGGGCTGTTAAAGCCCCAGCATGGAATGTTTTAGGCAGCCTGGGATAACAGCAGCACTTTGGGAGTGGGATGAGCTGCTGGGCTCCTCCTGGGAGGGATTTTGGTGTGTTCCACCAAGGAAATCTCATGACAGGCAGGGACAAGAGGGGAATAAACTCCTGTCTCCCAGCCAGCAGCTCACAGCGAGGGGGTGGCAGGAGCCTCCCACGCCCCCGGGGCTGTTCTGCATCTTAACACACAAAATTGATCAGGAGCAGGAGAGAATTACATTAATATAGTCACTTGTCACCGAGGTCTTATTAGGAATCTCCACTCATTAGTGTGGAGAGAACAAGGCTGTGACCTTGTTAACGTCCTTGGGCAGGGAAAGGCTGATTGACCACTTTGCTGCTGATTTATCACTTGGCCCCTGTGCCCACCTGGCCCTGGGCACACCTGGAGGGCTTTCTGTAGCTGGAGTGAAGAACTGGCATCCCCCTCCCTGCCCTGCCCACACCCTTCAGGCCGATTCAGCCGGGAATTCGCAGCCGCGTTATGCAAATAAAAATAAAAAAAATAAATAACAGGACGCGGCGGTGATTGATGGGAACGGCCAAGGAAAGTGACAGATCCCGTCCCCGGGGGCCACATCCCGGCTCTGCTCGGCGGGGGCTGCCAGGGCCTCCTGCCTTGTGCAACTTCCCAGCTGCTCCAGAGCCGCGGCATCCCAAAGCCGTCCCAAATCCACCCCAAATCCACCCCAAATCCACCCCAAAGCCGTCCCAAAGCCCGGGGCTGGGGGAGCCGCCCCCCGCCCCCCTCTGCTCCCCACAGCAGCCCCCGGGCCAGGGCAGGACGGAGCCGCTGGGGGTGCAGGAGGACTTGGCTCAGCTCTGGGGGCAGTTTTGGGCATGGCAGGAAGGACATGGAGGGGCTGAGGGAGCTGGGAAGGGGCTCAGCCCGGAGAAAAGGGGGATCAGGGGGGACCTTGTGGCTCTGCACAGCTCCTGATGGAGGGGACAGCCGGGGGGTCGGGCTCTGCTCCAGGGAACAGGGACAGGAGGAGAGGGAACGGCCTCAGGCTGGGCCAGGGGAGTTTAGGGTGGATATTTGGGAGAATTTCCTCCTGGAGGGGCTGTCCAGCCCTGGCACGGCTGCCCAGGGCAGGGGTGGAGTCCCCATCCCGGGAGGGAGTTAAAAGCCCTGTGGATGTGGCACTTGGGGACGCGGATTGTTGGACTGGATGATCTTAGATAGCTTTTCCAACCATAATTCCACAACTCCATCATTCCTTCTGGGGGTGAAATCAAGCCCCCATCAGGGCAGGGTCCCAAAAAGCCTCTGCCATCTCCACGGCCCTACATCAGATTACTTCATCGGATTTTATTTTCCCCTCTCTGGAGGCTTCTGTAGGTGCTGCTTGTGCCCGAGTACCTCCCTGTCTCCACCTGCCTCACCCCTCCTGTGCCCCGAGCTCCCCGGTAATTCCAAGTGACAAATCCCCCGCTCCAGGGCCACCCTGCCAGGGAGGAAATGTCGATGAAGTGGAAGCGAAAGAAATCCTCCAATTACCGGCAGCGCGGAGGGGCTCGATGGGAGCCATCGATCGGCCGCTCGGCAGCGCGATCGCTCATCGCCCATCCCTGCAGCCGGGGCGGGGGGACACTGATGGCCCGGGGGACACTGATGGCCCGGGGGACACTGATGTCCCCGCGGCCCCCAGCCCTCTCCAGGCCTGTCCCCGCTTTTCCTGCCAGCGCCAGCCCGGCGGCACGGGGGGGTTTCTTCTTCCCCGAGAGGCATCGGCCGCTTCCTCTGCTTCCCAGAGTCATCTTCCGAAGCCACACAAGCCTGAGAAAAATTTCGAGGGGCCACTGCCAAGTACTTTCAGCCGAGAATTTCGGTTTTGTTGAGGGAAGGCATCGTTTGTCCGCCTGAAAAGGCGGTTTTTGGGGGGAGGGCCGGCCGGAACGTCCCCCCGCGGTGTCAGAGCCCCGAGCGTGACAAACCTGCATCCGCCGGAGCCGCTCCCGCACAAAGGAGCCGGCGGGCAGGGCTGGGCTGCTGCCAGCGGGACAAGGGACAGAGGCGTCCCCGAGGGCCCGTCCTGTTCCGTGGGGTGGGACTCGAGGGGCTGGGAGCATCCCAGGAAGGGCTGGGCAGGACTGGTGCTGGAGTTCTGCAGACTGAGAGTTTTCTGTGCTGGCAGACTCTGCCTCCCGAGAGAACGCTGCATTTGGCCTGAGGCCGTGGAGAAAGCTCCCAAAATTGATGGATAGCACTAGGATTACAAGTGTGTAGTTGATTAGAAGTGTGTCATATCAGAGAGTCAAAAACTTGAAGTTTAAAGTTTTAGAATATAGCAATATATAGAGAGCTGAGATAAAACTTTGAAGACAATAACCAATGCTTCTTCACCTTCTTCTTCGTAGGTTTGAGTGGTATTTTGGGTTAGGTTAGGGATTTCACCTGCTGTGCTCAGGCACCATCCTGCCCTGGCCTTACAGGTTTTTTGGGATCCTGGCTGCCTCTGGTGTTTGGAGCTGGTGTGAGGCAGGAGGTTTGCTGGGCGTTTGGGGAGCTCAGAGCTCAGTTTGGGTGGTGTAGGATGGATGGAAGCATGCTGGGTTCTCGTTCTGTCACTGTTCCAGGCTGCTGTCACCCCTGGCAGGCGGCTCCAGGTCACTCGTGTCCCCCAGGGCTGTGGCTGTGTCCCTCTGGGTGTTTGGATCACATCCCTCACTTTCTCCCAGTTGGTGATGAAGGTGTCCCCAGCCCCCCCAAACCCCTGGGCTGGTTTAGGGACACCAGGGACAATCACCCCAACCTCCCCCAGCCCCTGGGGTGTGATGGCAGCGGGGACACTGCTGTGCTGAGCTCAGAGTCACAGAATATCCCAAACTGGGATGGCCCCATTGATCCAACTCATCCCTGGTGACGAGTCCAGCCCAGAGGGGAGCAGAGGTGGCCTCAGAGCCCCCAGCCCTGGGCAGGGGATGGGGCTGGGACCCTCAGCAGGTCACCCTCGTTAGCCTGAGTGTGACATGCCGGCTTATTACCCTCTGTGCCATCTGAAGGGACCTGTGGGGCTGGTGTCACTCTGCCACAGCGTTTGATCCCCGTCTGGTTACAAGGCAGATAATGAGGGACAGCCTCGTTCAGTGCTGCTCTTGGTGTGAATATGAAAAATTCATATTTGGCTGCTTTGAGGAGCACCAGGAAGCGTGTGAGGGTGTCCTGCATCCACGGGGCTGAGCAGGGATCACACCCAGGCCTTGGTCATGTTAGAGGCTCATAAAACTTGAATTACTGAACAGACACTGGGAAGGGGAGATTCCTTTCAGCATTAATCCCTCTGGTGGTGCAGGACCTTTTCTAAACACTTTTTTTTCTGGGCGAAATGCCTTTAAATAAAGGCTCACAGGTTCAGTGAGCACCTAACTCCAGCTGTGCCCAGCTGTGTGAGCCTCATGTCAGCGCCACAAGCAAACAAGTTGCTGGAAGTGTCAACACACACCTGGTTGTTGGGGGTTTCTGGTTTCATGACACCGAGGGCTGATGACTTCCACGCTCAGCTGTGTGTGTGTGATATACCCAGCTCTGACCCCAAAACCAGCCCCAAAGCCCCCCTGCTGCTGGGTGAGCTTGGAGCCGAGTTGATGGATACAGAGAGGGGGTGAGCAGTGTTCTTTGGAAAGAAATCTGGCTGTGAGACCCTCCCTGGGCTCAGCTGGGAAGCTCTCAGTGACAGATCTCACTCTTTGCATGCAGCTGAACAGAAATGAAAGCATGATCTGGGTGGAGGAGAGGGTGGGAACGCTCTGATTTTATTCGGAATCCCCAGGGATTTGATGATTTTTGAGTCATGGAGCCTTGGCACAGGGGGAGTTTCAGTTCTTGCTCAAAGCCAGCATGTCCTGAAGATAAGAGAACTGCCCCAGCAACAGGAGAACCAGCAGCCCATATGAACGTGCTCAGCTGTGTTTGAACACAATCCCAGTTTGAGCTGGAAGTGGGCTGGAGGTGGTTCATGATCTTCTCACCTGCAGCAAAACCTCAGCAGCAGAGGTTAGGAAACCATTTGTAGAGGTAAACATCTCCCAAACCATCTCCCAGGCCATGAAAACCCCCAAACCACGCTGGCACCCAGTGAAGAATGGTGGCTCCCTGTGCTTTGAGGACCTCAGCGGATCAGACGAAGGCAGGGGGGAGCAGCAGGAGGTGGAAGGTGCTGGGGGGGTGCCCCCACAGCCAGGCAGGTTTGTCCTGTGCCAGCTGGGTCACCTCACCCCAGGATGACCAGAATGAGGCCCCACATGTGCTGTCAGCTCCCCCAGTCACCGTGCAGGACAGAGGAGAGCAACTTTAAAAGAACAAGGAGAACTGTTGCCACTTCAAAACTCGGCTCAGAATTGATGCCAGGCCTCCAACAGACTGATGCTCCTTTCTTCTCCCGTTAATTAATTCCTTTGCCTGCAGTGAATTTCCATCTTTTATTTGTGTGGCAATCAAAGGCTGCGAGCAGCGAGGCTCACATTAGGAACAGACCCATCCAACCTTTTTTTAATCTTCCTGTATCAGCTCCTCGCCCTCTCCTCATGCTGCCACGCTGCAGCTGAAGCACAGATGCCAAGAGATGGCTTTTCTGGAGGAGGAAGGGGCACGCAGACCCCCGGGGTTTGCTCCCAGCAGGTCTCCTTTGCTGTAGAGAGGAGGAGGAATAGGGCTGAGCTCTGCTCAGAGACACAAATGGGCAATTACGGGGGTCACCTGAGAAGTGTCTGGTGATTTACAGCCTCGTTAAAAGGTGATGCTAAAAGCTGGGAAGATTTGTAGCATCTGCATGGAAACCCGGGCCCTGACCCTCACACCCCAGATAGCGGGAGGTTAAATATCCAAGGAGGCCTGGGGATGGCTTTGAGGGAGAGCCCTGCACATCTGGTAATGCTTGGGCGGACACCGAAGGCCCTGGGCCGGGTGTGAGGAAATGGAATTCCCTCCTTGCCCTGCTGATGCTCCTCCTGCGGTGGCCGCAGCCTCGTGGGACAGGAAGGTCCAGCCAAAGTGGAGGTGAAGGTGGAGATGGGCTTTGCTGGGAAGGGAGATTGTGGGAACCCAGGACATCCCTCTGGCTGCCCTGGCTGGCTCCAGGCCCTGGCAGGGGGCTCGGAGACCTTGGCACAAAGTCAAAACCACCTGTGGCTTCCATTTTAGACCATGGAAAAAGCTGCCAGCTTTGTGTGAGGAGTTACAAGCCACAAGGGTTTGAGTAGTGTGGTAGTTGAATTAACACAAGGTGAAAAAGTAGAATTTTAGGGTTTTAAAATAAGGGGCTCAAGGGGACAAGCTGGAGGGATTTGGGCATGTCCTGACCTTCTCCTCCTTGCCCTCCATGTCTCGCTGTGATGGTGACACTTTTCTGTTGGTTTAAGGTACAGACACACTGCCCAACAGAAATGACAGATATTGGCACATTATTGTAAACATGGCACACGGAGTTTTTGTTTTAAAATGGTAACACCACCCCAAGGGGGTGGGAGTCTGTCGCAGACTGACCTGCTAGACAGACCACAGCTCCTTGAGAAAGCTTGTTATAAATAAGAGAAAATAAACAACCTTGAGAAGCCGACCCTACGCATGCAGACTTCTTTGGCTGCATGGGCTGGGAGAGGAAATCATCTCCAGTGGGGAGAGAGCCAGGGCTGGGATCTTCCTGCTTGGGGGAAGCTCAGCCTGATCCCAAAGAGCAGCTGTGAAGGAGCTTCATGGTTCGTAGGTCAGTTCCCATGGCCAGCGTGGGGGTGACAGCTTGGGACAGACGGGGGATCCTCTAGCCCTTGGAAGGCTGCAGAGGTGCAGGTGGTGGAGTCTTTGCTGCTGGAACAGTGCAACGTTCCCATTTCTCCTGTTCCATCCTGGTATTTGCAGTTCTGGCTTCTGGTCCCCCTTTGGATGCTCTGCTTGTTAGAGGGAAGAAATCCTAAATCCTGGCTGGCAGCGAGAGGTGGAAGAGTGGGCTGATGGGAGAAGGTGGTTTGAGATCCCACACCTTGACTGGGACAGCCTGGATGTCTTATCCCACGTTCTGTCCCGTGTGTTATCCCATGTGTTATCCCATGCTTTATCCCATGCTTTATCCCATGCTATCCTGTTATGTGTTATCCCATGTTTTATCCCATGCTATCCCACGTTATCCATGCGTTATCCCATGTTTTATCCCCTGTTCTATCCCATGCTATCCCACATGTTATCCATGTGTTATCCCATGCTATCCCACATGTTATCCATGTGTTATCCCCTGTTTTGTCCCATTTTATCCCATTCTATCCCATGCTATCCCACATGTTATCCATGTGTTATCCCCTGTTTTATCCCATTTTATCCCATTTTATCCCATTCTATCCCATGCTATCCCACATGTTATCCATGTGTTATCCCATGATTTATCCCATGCTATCCCATGTTTTATCCTATGCTATCCCACATGTTATCCCATGTGCCAGTGCCCAGCAGAGCCTGGGTGATGTCAGGCTGGAGAGCAGTGTGGGATCTGAGGGAAAACCTCTTTTTGGGGGCTCTGCTCAGGCAGGAGCTCTCCCCTCCCAGCCCCTCCTGGCAGGATCCACCAGGATCCTCCTGTCTCTGTGTTCCAACTCGGAATTACCCCTCACCCTGCCGTGTTTTGGCCAAACAGGGATTTTCAGGGAGAAATCCGTGGGTAGGAGCAGCTCTGAGGGCCAGGTTGGCTCGAAAAATCAAAACCCCACAATTCCTATAAAGATTTGTAGGGACGGTATGTTTATTACAGTGCTGCACACATGTAAAGGACCGTCCCCCTTCAAAGGACATGCGTACCCCTGAGGACTCCCGATCCTTTTGTATTACTCATTACTGTTTTACATATGCATAGAATTTTGCAATAGGTTCATGCATATTCATTCTGCTAATTTTGTGTTACACTTACAGCTAGTTACACTTGTACCCAGTTTTTTGTCAGAAATTACAGAAAGCGGGTGGGTCACAGAAAGTGGGTCACTTTGCCCTGTCTGTTTCAAGTTCCGAGGAGTCTTTTTTATCTCTCATCTCTTCAGCTTGGAAATTCGCATTCTTTCTCCTCAGCTGGGGCAGTTTTACTAGTGCTGCAAAGTTACCAGACTAAACTGCATATTTTACTTATACTAGTAAGCTCAAAGCGGCACATTTCACCTAAATCCAAATGGATTTCTACCCTGTTAGATTTTCACTCTGTCTCACTGGGAAGGAGCAGGGATGGGGGGTGCACGTGTTTGCAGGGAGCAGGGCAGAGCTGGCAGGGCTGGGGATGAAAGCAGCACAGTCTGATGGAGTCAGTGGAGAAATGCAGGCCAGATGGCTGCAGGGACAGAGGGGGGAATCATTGTAAACGCAGGTGAACCCGGTGGGAAGGAATGCTGATGAGTGACTCCAGTTCAGAAGCTGGATGATTTCTTTATTATAACTGTGCTATAACCCATTAATGTACTATTTAAAGGAGACACTAAAACTACAAACCTGCTTTTCTAACTCCCATATCTCACTAACTCACAACTCCTGCCCCTCTCTGAGAGTGCAGCCACAGGTGGGTTGGATTGGCCATCAGCTCCAACAATCCTCACCAGAACCCAACCAAGCAATCACCCCAGGTAAACAATTCTCCAAACACATTCCACATGGGAGAACAAGGAGCAGAAACAGAAATTGTTTTCTCTTTCTTCTCTCTGTGCTCCTCTATGAAAAATCCTGAGACAGAAGAATGTGCTTGCCGCAGGGAATCATTCCCAAAGTCTTTGCTCTCCGCAGCAAGATGAGGGCACTTGCAGTCTCTTCCTCTCAATCTGCCTCCCGTGGTGGCTTTGGGCAGGGCTCTGAAGGCTGTTTGTGACTTCGGGGGTTTTAGGGAATTGTTCTCCAGGGTGTAAACTAAACGCTGAGCAGCAGGCAGGGAGCAGAGCGAGGTTTGTAAGGATGGTTCTTGTTCTCCCAAATCCCCTCCAGCCCAGGGAAGGGGGGATTTGGGAGTGGCCCCACCCTGTGTGTGTTACAGGGTCTGACCACGAGCTCAGATGGGTCCTGGTCATGGAATCGGGGAATTCCAGACTGGATTGTTTGGAAGGGACCTTAAAGCTCATCTGGTTCCAATCCCAACACCTTCCAGGCTGCTCCAAGCCCTGGCCTTGGACATCCCAGGGATCCAGGGGCAGCCACAGCTTCTCTGGGAGATCCATCCCAGCCCCTCCCCACCCTCACAGCCAGGAATTCCTTCCCAAGATCCCACCCAAATCTCCCCTTTTCCAAACTGAAGCCATTCCCTGTGTCCTGTCCTTCCATGCCTTGTCCCCAGTCCCTCTCCAGCTCTCCTGGAGCCCCTTCAGGCCCTGGAGCTCTCCCTGGAGCTTTCTCCTCTCCAGGCTGAAAAAGGAGATTTGTGCTTCAGAGGAAATTTAAAATTTGTAATTTTTAGGTGACCTTTATGTAAAAAAGCCCAACCAAAAGTACCTGTGAGGGCAAAGGCATGGTAGAAGCAGAAACTGCAGTTCCATCAAGCTGGAATTCCTAAATAATCCATAAATAACCCAGGCTGCAGGTTTGGAAGTTGCTTTCTTTCCTTGTTATAGGAAAGGGAGAAAAAAATAAACCTGTGTTTAAAGCCTGTTGCAAGGAAATGAATTGCAAATAAGGAAAACAAATTTGAGTTAATTCCTCTTTCCCGAGCACGGCTCCATTCAGTGTTCCGGGAGTCAGGGGATTTAGGGATCTGGAGATAGCGTCAGTGTTTTTGGGTAACAAGTACAAACTGTAGCAGCTTTTAAGGCTTCAGAAGCTGTTTTTGATTAGGATCTTTTCTTTTGACAACTATTTTTTTCTTTTCAGGAAAAAAAAAGGAGGGAGGAGGAGGAAAGGGCTTTTTGTAACACACTGGGGTTAGAGATGAGGGAAAATCTGTTTGAAATATGCAGGGACCTGAAAGCAAATCTTGAGTGAATAATAAGTTTAACTGACCTTAAAATATCCCATTGCCATGAGGGATTTGAGAGTAATACTTCAAATGGATTTTTGATGAGGCTCTGCAGGCTGTGGGGAATTGAATATTTTTACCCAACACGTTTTCTGATCTAAAATTTTCACAATAACTGGGAGAAAAAAAAAAAAACTATTTGGGAATGCCTAAAGAAGGGTTGGGGTTGTGTTGTTTTACTCTAAAGCTGCTGTGCTGCTGTGCAGGGAAAAACCAATTTGCTGCAAGGTCACTTTTCAGAACTACTTTAACTCCCCAATATTTAAATTTATTCCTGGAGCAGGATTCCTGCTGGCTGCCTGTGTGACACCCTTGGCATTCCATGGGGGGATCCATGGGGGGATTATCCCGGTGCCCACTGGCACGGGGTGTGTGCCAAGCCTGAGTGACAAGGCTCAGGCTGGGCCAGGGGAGGTTTAGGTGGAATTTTAGGAAAAATTCCGTCCTGGAAATGCTGCCCAGGGCAGGGGTGGGGTCCCCACCCCTGCAGGGAGGTAAAGCCCTGTGGATGTGGCTCTTGGGGACACGGGGCAGTGGCCTTGGCAGTGCTGGGGAAGGGCTGGATTGATTTGGGGCTTTTCCCACCTCAGCAGTTCTGTGATTCCAGTGAATGCCCTGCACCAGCCCCTTCGATCCCGAGGCTTTCCTGGAGCATTTTTAGGGAGAATTTGGAGCCACTTTACACCCGAGTGCAGCTCCCAACTTCCCTCCCTTCCCCCGGGATGGGGCAGCAGAGCCCAGAACTGGGAGAGTCGGGGGACAATCCCTGCAGTGCCACGTCCCCATTGTCCCCATCCCCGGGGGTGAGCAGGGGACACTGGCAGGAGATATCCCACGCCTGGGGGGCTGTCACCAGCGCAGGGAGGATTTGGGAGAGGCTCCAGAACATCCCACCCTGCGGGGCTCCAGCAGCAAACAAGCCCCCAGTGTCCTGCCTGTCCCGGTGGCGCCGTGGCAGGAACGCCTCCTGGCCCCCTGCCGCTCCCAGAGCTCCACACAGCCCCGCATTTTCCCTCCCTGGCATTCAAAAAGGGTGGGGGGGAAAGGAAAATTGTGGTCCTGCAGCAGCTGCCGGGCACTGGGCTTGGGAAGATCCCTGCCCCTCACGTCCCAGGGACACAGAGCACACCAGGGTCCTGCTTGGGCTCTGCCTGGGCTTCCTGTGGGGTGGGCAACCCCACAGAAGTGTGGGATCATTGCCTTGCTCCTAGTCCATGTTCCATGGAATCCCAGAATGGTTTGGGGTGGAAGGCACCTCAAAGCCCATCCAGTGCCACCCCTGCCATGGCAGGGACACCTTCCACTGTCCCAGGCTGCTCCAAGCCCTGTCCAGCCTGGCCTTGGGCACTGCCAGGGATCCAGGGGCAGCCCCAGGAGCTGCTGCTCTCCTGGCTGCTGCCTGGGGATGTTTTTAGGCTGGGTGTTACCAGACCCAGAGTGTGCTGCCCTTCCTGAATCCATGGCTGTGCTGTCTGGGCTTTTCCTCACCAGAGGCTGCTCCTGAGCTGCTGCAGCCTTGCTCCTTCAAGTCCTTTAAATCCCTTGGAATCACTGAGGTTGGAAAAGCCCTCTGAGATCAGAGTCCAACCATTCCCCAGCACTGCCACGGCCACCACCTGATACCTTGTGAAGGCTGGCCTAGAGCAGACTAGAGAGTTAAAGAATAAAGCAGGGATTTATTAAAAGGATCTCCTCCATGGATCCACCTTGGGCAGCACAAGAGCCCAGCCAGGGCTGCACCCAAGATGAACCAAAGGGGTCCCAAAAATGGACTCAAGGTCTCTCACTGTGATCAGCTCTGCTCCATTGGCACATTGGAGTTCATTGTCCCATTCCAGCTTTAGCCCATGCAGTCCCATCCTGCTTGTTTTTCTCTCTCCAGCCCACGTTGTTTGTGCTCTTGGGCTGAGATTTGGATCATTTGTCCTTGGTCCCCAGCTGGAGCAGGAATTGTTTTGTCTCCCTTCTCTGTGCAGAGAGCTCGCCATCCCCTAACATGAAGCCCAGACCCACACACCAAAGCAGCACAGAATGTGAAAAATGTAAAAGCCAAAACCTTTTAAAAAAGGCATCGCACCCATGTCCCCAAGTGCCACATCCACAGAACTTTTCACTCCCTGCAGGGATGGGGATCCACCCCTGCCCTGGGCAGCATTTCCATGAAGGAATTGACCTGTTGCAGCCTGTCAGGCTGGCTCCAGCCCTGGCTCCCTGATTCCTCAGGCTCTGCTGCCCAGGGATGTTCCCATCCATCATCCCCCTGCTCATCCCTCAGCTCCGGAGCCTCCAGGGCTGAGTTAAGGATGGAGGTGCTGTGGGAGCTGGGGAATGGGTTCAGCCTCCTGGAATTGCTGGAATTTTGGTTCACCAAACCACTCCCAGTGCTGTAGACAAAGGGAAATGAGTGTCCATGGTCCTGTGCTGGGCTCAGGGGGAGTGAGGAGCCCTTGGGAATATGGATTTACTGATCCCATGGTGTTTTCCTCACTGAGAACATGGATTTGGCCAATCCTGGGGTGTTTTCCTCATTGGGAACATGGATTTGCCCAGTCCTGGGGTGTTTTCCTCATTGGGAACATGGATTTGCCCAGTCCTGGGGTGTTTTCCTCATTGGGAACATGGATTTGCCCCATCTCAAGGTGTTTTCCTCACTGAGAACATGGATTTCCTGATCCTGGGGTGTTTTCCTCATTGGGAACATGGATTTGCCCATTCCCAGGGTGTCTTCCTCACTGAAAACATGGATTTCCTGATCCTGGGGTGTTTTCCTCACTGGGAAGAGCTCACACCTGAGGCTGGGATGTGCTGGGACACTTCCTCATTGTGTTCCCTATGGAAAAGGCAGAGTGGGGACAAACCAGCAGAGTCCCTGGAGACTGGCACTTCCCTGGGGTGTGGGGCAGGATTTGGGATGGATTCTCCTGCTTGGGAACAGGCTCCGCCTGGGGTGGGGGACAGGGACACCCCAAGGGGCTTTTTGGGAAGGGCACTGAGGTATGTCCAACTCCTCCAGAGCAGATTTAGGTGCAGAGGGTGCATTTGTGCTCCCTCCACAATGATTCCTGCACAGACACCTGGTGCTGAGTGGGAACTGGGGAGCCTGGGCTGGTGGGACTGGTGTGGACTGGTGTGGGTGGGGCTGCTGGCTCTGGGCTGTCTGGAGCTGCCTCCTCCTGAGCCGTGGCAGTGCTCAGGGTCCTGGCCACCACTCAGCTGCAGCTTTCCATGGAAATGTGCAAAAATTCCTATTTTTGATCCTTGTCCTCCCTCAAATCCAGCTGGAATGGGCCGGTGGGATCTGACAGGGCAGACAGCTGGACGGACAGACAGACAGAGGGTGTGATTGCTCCAGCCACACTTCCTTAGGAAACCAGGCTAAAAATATGCAAAATCCAGTTCTGTCTCACAAATAGCTCCAGTTGCCACAAGCTGAAGCTTTTCCAGTGAAAAGAAGTGTTTTGTTAGAGAATTCCCAGTTAGAGAATTCCTCCTGCTGGAGGGAGGGAGGGAGGGAGCACTGACAGGATGGATGGAGCCCCCATCTCCATCACCTGGGGCTCACCCAGAGATCCGGGAGCTGCAGAAAATTCAGGATATCCTGGAATTCCAGAGTGGTTTGGGTTGGAGGGACGTTAAAGCCCATCCAGAGCCACCCCTGCCAAGGGCACGGACACCTTCCACTGTCCCAGGTTCTCCAAGCCCTGTCCAACCTCTCCTGGGACATTCCTGAGCCTTCCCAACATCTCCACAGCCCCTTTTGCCATGGCTGGAGGAACAGCTTTCCTTTTTTTTTTTTGCAGCAAAGTTCATAATCCACCCCAGCTCCCCCCTCAGTGGGGGATTTCCTTCACCTGGGGACCAGCTGAGCGGGGGAAGGGGGCTCCCAGCAGCATCCCCACATTCCCAAGCCTCCCAAGTGGTCCAGGCTTGGCTGGATTTGTGGGGCTTCTCCCTCACCTGTGCAGGCAGCAGCTGTGGGGTCAGTGTGAGGGGCTGCAGGGGAGCCCTGCACACACTGGGAGGGGCTGAGCAGGTTAAGGAGACCAGAGCCGTTTGCTCCGTGCTGGGGCTCCTCTCCCAGTTCCCTTCCACTGGATGGGATGGCAAAGAGAAGTTTGGGAATGGTGGCTCCCACCCCTGCCATGCCGTGGGTGAAGCTCCTCGCCAGGAAATGAGGCTTTTTCTGATAGGAAAAAAAAAAAAAAAAGCTAAATTTGTTTCCCATCTTCCCTCAGGCTGGATTACAAATTTGACACAGATGGGGAATCTTTGCTGTTTCTGTGGAAAACTGGATGCATTTTCTTTTCCATCCCAACAAGAGCAGCGTGACAGCATCAGACCCGAGACGAACACCACAAAAACCAGTTCTGGGCTTTGGAGCAGGGGGGACAGATGAGCTCCTCCAGCCTGGAGCCACCCTGAGCTGGGACACGTGTGGGACGTGGCTGTGGAGAGGCAGAGCCTGCTCTGGGGGGACACAGCAGCCGAGGGTGGAGCTGGTGGCCAGCACCGGGGGTTTGGGGTCACACTCCCCCTGTGAGCCCCCGAAGGCGAGGAGGAGGCTCTGAGCTGTGGGGTGCAGGGGTTTGGCTGAGGGATGCTGGGGACGGGGACAAGGGCATGGTTTGTTCTCACCTGGGAGCTTTTGGGGGACCCAAAGCCTCTCTCCTTTGAGGTGCACTTGTGGCTCCTTGCCCTGCTCAGCCTGGAAAGCGCCATGAGGTGAGGGCTGGGCACTCCTGGCTCCGTCCCTGTGTCCCTGCAGGTGACTCTGCAGGGCTCAGGGGGGCTGTCACCTGCAGATGGATTAGCCGGGGGCCAGGCTGGGGCTCTGCAGAGCTGTAACACTGTGACACGAAATAACTCACAGAAGTAAGCTAGATGTAAAAGGAAAAAAAAAAGAACTTAAAAAAGCTAACTTTATTTTTTGACTCCACTATATATACAATAGTAAAAGTGACAGTCGATTGGAGAGTGAAACTGCCACCTCTCCAACCACACTAGACAAACCAACAGTCCATCAATTCTCTCTACTCATGAAGAAGAATGCAAAACAATAATTATTTACATGAACATGTACGAGAAAATTCAGTTGAAATATGTAAATATCAGAAGGCATAGGAACTTTTAGAAGAACTTTAAAGCTCTCAAAAGAACAGGGCGACACAGAGCTGCTGCCCCTTCCAGGCCATCGGGTTCATACCAGGGCCAGGCAGAAGCAGCCCCTCCATCCCCTGTCAAAGGCATTACAGAACCCGGGGAAAATGGGAATTTCTGGGTGCCCCGTGCCCGGCCACCAGGGCTCTGCCACTGCCGCCCCAGCACATTCCAGCCCTGAGTGCCCATGTGCAGCTGTGGCATCGCTGTGCTGTGCCCACCCCCTCCTGTCCTGCCCTGTCCCACACCTGAGTGCCCACCAGGGTCTGTGGGGCACCTGCTCCCTGCCTCCCAGGGTCTGGGTGTCAAGGTGACCCCAAGAGTGTAGAAGTCCTCGTTTCCAGCCCGAGCAGCCAAAGGAAGAGTCTGAATGCGCAGGGTCGGCTTCTCCAGGTTGTTTAATTTCCCTTATCCAGAACATTCTCTCTCTGCCCTGCTGAGCTCTGTCCAGCAGGTCGGCCATGGCATTCTGTCTGCCCTCAGGGCGGTGTTCACATTTTATACCCAAAACTCCGTGTGCCACGTTTACAATAACGTGCCAATGTCTGTCATTTATATTGGACAGTGTGTCTGTGCCTTAAACCAACAGAAAAGTGTCACCATCACAGCGAGACATGGAGGGCAAGGAGAAGGAGAAGAAGGTCAGGACACGCCCAAATCCCTCCAGCTTGTCCCCTTGAACCCCATTCTAAAACCCCAAAATTCCACTTTTTCACCCTGTGTTAACTCAACTACCACATCACTCAAACCCTTGTGGCTTGTAATTCCTCACACAAAGCTGGTAGTTTTTTCCATGGTCTAAAATCGAAGTCACAGGTGGTTTTGACTTTGTGCCAAGGTCTCCGAGCCCCCTGCCAGGGCCTGGAGCCAGCCAGGGCAGCCAGAGGGATGTCCTGGGTTCAGACACCTGCCCTGGACCCCGCAGCCCCCCAGGGTGGCTGTGCCCAGCCAGGAGAGGGGTGCAGATGGTGCCACTTGTGTGCCAGCCCTGGAACCCGGCCCAGGTGCCCACGGGGGTTGGTTCTGATTGCCCCAAGGTGGAGCTTGCCCTCCCTCGGGCCAAACCCCACAGCCCCGGCAGGCTTTGGGATCTTCCTGGAGCTGCTGAGGGCCACATGGAGCTGCCACCTGGGGAGGGCACTGCTGGCTCTGTCCCCTCTCCTGTCCCACAGGGCACCTCCTGCTCACACCCCATTGCTGGGGGTCCCCAACCAGGGTTTGGTGCTGGGGGACATGGGGTGTCCCCAACCAGGGTTTGGTGCTGGGGGACATGGGGTGTCCCCAAACAGGGTTTGGTGCAGGGGGACAGAGGGGTTTCCCCAACCAGGGTTTGGTGCAGGGGGACAGAGGGGTGTCCCCAACCAGGGTTTGGTGCAGGGGGACATGGGGTGTCCCCAACCAGGGTTTGGTGCTGGGGTCACAGGTGTCCCCAACCAGTGTTTGGTGCTGGGGGACATGGCGTGTCCCCAACCAGGGTTTGGTGCTGGGGTCACAGGTGTCCCCAACCAGGGTTTGGTGCAGGGGGACACAGGGTGTCCCCAGCTGGGAGGTGCTCCTGGCAGGATGGGTGGAAGGAGGGGACCAGAGCAGAGCGAGGCTCTGGCTCAGTTTGGGGGCTGGGCTGGGCAGTGAGGGGGATCCCCTTCATGGGGGATTGAGGTGCAAAGTCACTGCTGATCTCGGTGCTCCCAAATTCCTTTGTGGATCTGGCCAAGAGTGCTGGAAAGTGTGCCTGGAGCCAGTGCTGATGGATGCCCAGGTCTGCAGGGCCAGCCCTGGCTGTAGCTCCCCAGGCAGGACTGAGGATGTGTGCTGAGGTGGAAATGAGGCCGCTCTGGAAGCGCTTCAGAGCAGCTGCTGGTTGGTTTGGAGCTGAAGTTTCACTCAGGATTTCAAGCAGCACTTGGTGCTTGCTCAGCAGGGCAAAGCCAGACTGGGACAGTGTTTCTGCAGAGGCTTCCATGAGATGTAGGCATGGATCAGCCAGTGGAGATGGGGGAGGTGCTGCTCTGAGGGCAGGGGCTCACCCCTCACATCTCTGATTTCCGAGCATCGGATCCAACCGTGATTAATTCCATCCCAACATCTGAGCCTCGGTGATGCCAGCGGGACCTGGTGGCCCTGGCACGTGGCTTCGGAGCCCAGAAGGCACCAAGTGCTCCCTTTTGTCCTTTGGCAAGAGGAGAAACTGGATAAATGACTTGGAACCGTTGGAATGGGTCATGTTAGGATTCGTGGGGCTGGGGGATCTTTTCTATTCCCTGAAAGTTGTTGGCGAGTCCCTTCCCCGTTCCCCTGGCTGTGCAGGAGGGAGGGGACAGCCAGGGGACAGCCAGCCCTGCCCACGGTGGCCTTGGAGCCATCTGGAGAGCCCGGCTGCCCCTTCCCGTGGCTCCGCCAGGGTCCGGGCTTGGCGGCGCGGCCGCCCCATACTGAGATCAAATAACCGCAAATAGCCTGAAATTATTCATGGCTCTGGGGACTTGTCTGATGCCTCGTCAGCAGCTGCTGATCAAATCAGGGCAGCTGTCAATTGGCCGGCAGCGGGAGGGGTTGCCTCTGGCGGACATGTGTGGATAATTCCTCCTCCTCCTCCTCCTCCTTCTCCTCTCCTTCCTTCCTTCCTCCCTGCCGGGCTCCCGCTGCTCCCGCACCTGCGGGCCCGGGGCGGGCAGGGATTCTGGGGGTGCCCCTCGCCTGCACCCCGGGACTGGGACAAGGAGGGACCCCCGGAGCCACCGCCGCAGAGGGGAATGTGGGTCCTGCCACCTGCGCTGTGCCCTGGTTAATTAGGCTGGGCTAATTAGCTGGGAGCTGTGGCTCAGGGAGCAGTGGCCGTGGGCTGGGAGTGCCTCTGGCCAGTGTCCCCCGGGGTGTGGCAGCGACGGGATGGATGCACTCGGAGTGGTGGTGACAGGACAAGGACAAACGGCTCCACAGGGACAGGCTGGAATGGAGGGATGATGGATGGATGGATGATGGATGGATGATGGATGGGGGATGGATGGATGGATGGGGGATGGATGGATGGGGGATGGATGGATGATGGATGGATGGATGATGGATGATGGATGGATGGATGATGGATGGATGGATGATGGATGGAGGGATGGATGATGGATGGATGGATGATGGATGGATGGATGGATGGATGGGGATGGATGGATGGATGGATGGATGATGGATGGATGGATGGATGGATGATGGATGGATGGATGGATGGATGGATGGATGATGGATGTATGGATGATGAATGAATGGATGGATGATGGATGATGGATAGATGATGGATGATGGATGGATGGATGGATGATGGATGGATGGATGATGGATGGATGGATGGATGGATGGAGGGATGATGGATGATGGATGGATGGAGGGATGGATGGATGATGGATGGATGGAGGAAGGATGGATGGATGGATGGATGGATGGGGGATGGATGGATGGATGGATGATGGATGTATGGATGATGAATGGATGGATGGATGATGGATGATGGATGATGGATGGATGGATGGATGGATGTATGGATGATGAATGGATGGATGGATGATGGATGATGGATGATGGATGGATGGATGGATGGAGGGATGATGGATGGATGGATGGATGGATGGATGGATGGATGATGGATGGATGGATGGATGGATGGATGGATGGATGGGGGATGGATGGATGATGGATGATGGATGGATGGGGGATGGATGATGGATGGATGGAGGGATGATGGATGGATGGGGGATGGATGATGGATGGATGGATGGATGGATGGATGGATGGATGGATGGATGGATCCATGGATGGATCCATGGATGGATGGATGGATCCATGGATGGATGATAGATGGATGGGATTTTGGGAATAAATCCCTCCCTGGAGGGTGGGCAGGCCCTGGCACAGGGTGCCCAGAGAAGCTGTGGCTGCCCCTGGATCCCTGGAAGTGTCTCAGGCCAGGCTGGAGGAACCTGGGATAGTGGAAAGGGTCCCTCCTTTCCTTTTCCTTCTGCTCAGCCAAGCATCAGGAAGTGGAAGAATTCCTATTTCTGCTGTCTGTGAAACTGTAAACCTGGAAACCCCAATGACTTTTGTGACCTTTTTATGCCTTCCCTGTGCTCTCCCACATCAAGGTGGGAAACCAGGCAGGACCAGCCTGTTGCTGTGAGGGCATAATTTAGTGAGAACTAATGAGTGTAATTTTAAAATCTGTAATTGAAACCAAGATCTTTAGACAGAGTGGACTTGGGGATTTTTTTCTTTTTTTTTTTTTTTTTTTTGGTTTTTGGTTTTTGGTTTTTTTTTTTAAACCTTGGGATAGGTCAGGGTTAGTGGGGTCCCCTTCCCTCCCCAGCAGCTCCATGAGCAGTTTTTCCTTATTTATTGGCGCTGCCAAGGACCCCCGTCACCAGGGGGATAAAATCTGTCACCAGTGTCTGTGCTGCAGGTTCAGAGGAGGGTAATTTGTGTTTCCCCCTGCTCAGACAGCAGGTCAGGTCATAAAGCACCAGATCCACGGGGAGGAGAGAGGCTGTTTAAAGGCTGCCTGTGCTGAAAGGTGCAATAATCCGCCGGATTACTTTCCGGGGGAGCTGCAGGGAAATTTACTGCCTTGCAAAGGGATTATCCCAGCGCTGCTGCCAGCGGGTTTCTTCCCTTTCTTTCCTAAGAGGAAGGAAGCTTTTCATTGAATTCCTGCTGCTCGAGCCCGCGGGAGCTGCTCCCCGCAGCCACCGCAGCTCTCAGGGCTCGGAAGGGAGGAATCCATCCCCACCGTGCCGGGTTTTATCCCGATCTCCCCGCCCAGAAGAGGGAGAGGGAAACTGGAGCCTGGGCTGGGATTCGGGTGGAGTTTGCAGCGCCTTCACTGCACAGAATTGAGCTGCTGGAGGGGTCGAGTTTGCTCCAGAGGAATAAAACAGGAGGAGGAATAACCAGGATGAGGGATAACCAGGATGAGGGATAACCAGGATGAGGGATAACAAAGAAGAAGGGATAACAAGAAGAAGGGATAACCAGGATGAGGGATAACAAGAAGAAGGGATAACCAGGATGAGGGATAACGAGGAGAAGGAATAAAAGGGGGAAGGGATAACCAGGAGAAGGGATAACCAGGAGGAGGAATAAAAAGAAGAAGGGATAACCAGGAGCAGGGATAAATCCTCCCCAGTGCTGCTCCAGCTGCAGGGACAGCCTTCGCTTTCCTTTGAGGACTCCAACCCCGAGCATCCCCTCCTGCAAACGGAGCAAACCCAAGAGCTCCATCCCCCATCCCGAGCAGAAATGGAGCTGGAGCAGCTTCCCAGGCTGGAGGTCAGGGCCACTCCTGAGCTCCCGAGTCCTTCAGCAGAGCCCCCCGGGGCCGGGGCTCGGCGGGGGCGCTGGGAGGGGGTTGCTTTCGTTTGATTTCCTTCCCCTGGAAGGCAGGAGCGGGGGCTGGGGCAGCCAAGCCCTTTAATTGTGTGCAATGAAGGCTGACAGTGCCGAGGCACAGCCCTTAAAAGGGGTACTGAACCTTTAATTCCTGAATAAATCATCTCCAGTCTGTTGCTCCTTCATCTGCAAGCTGTTTGAGCGGGACACACGGGCACTGCTGGGAAGGGTCATTTGGAGATCAGAGCCCTGGGCTGACCCGGGTCACAGGCAGGACACCTGCCACAGGCTGTCCCCTCGGGAATCAAAGGGACACTGGGGAGCTGCCCAGGAGAGCAGATTCCTGATTGCTGCCACGCTGAGGGGCTTCATTCCAGAGGGATGGAGAGCTGCCAGTGCAGCCCTGGACACAGCCCAGCCCAGGGTCACACCAGGCTGGGCACGTGCCAGCCCCCAGCCCCCCTGTTCTGAGCGGTTTTTGGGATTCACTGCCCCATCATGGCTGGGCACCTTCCAGCCCCCCTGTTCTGAGGGGTTTTTGGGATTCAGTGCCCCATCATGGCTGGGCACCTTCCAGCCCCCCTGTTCTGAGCGGTTTTTGGGATTCACTGCCCCATCATGGCTGGGCACCTTCCAGCCCCCCTGTTCTGAGCGGTTTTTGGGATTCAGTGCCCCATCATGGCTGGGCACCTTCCAGCCCCCCTGTTCTGAGGGGTTTTTGGGATTCAGTGCCCCATCATGGCTGGGCACCTTCCAGCCCCCCTGTTCTGAGCGGTTTTTGGGATTCAGTGCCCCATCATGGCTGGGCACCTTCCAGCCCCCCTGTTCTGAGGGGTTTTTGGGATTCAGTGCCCCATCATGGCTGGGCACCTTCCAGCCCCCCTGTTCTGAGGGGTTTTTGGGATTCAGTGCCCCATCATGGCTGGGCACCTTCCAGCCCCCCTGTTCTGAGCGGTTTTTGGGATTCAGTGCCCCATCATGGCTGGGCACCTTCCAGCCCCCCTGTTCTGAGGGGTTTTTGGGATTCAGTGCCCCCCATCATGGCTGGGCACCTTCCAGCCCCCCTGTTCTGAGCGGGTTTTTGGGCATTCATGGGGCTGTTCTGTTTCCCACCTGTTTTCACCCAAGCAGTGGCTTCAGCTGCATTGTCACTCACAGTTATTGAAACCTCACCAGGGAGGAGTCCCTGGGGGCCCTTTTTGGGCTCCAACAAGGAGGAGGAGGCGCTGGGGGCTCTTTTTGGGCTCCATCAAGGAGGAGGAGGCCCTGGGGGCTCTTTTTGGGCTCCATCAAGGAGGAGGAGGCCCTGGGGGCTCTTTTTGGGCTCCATCAAGGAGGAGGAGGCCCTGGGGGCTCTTTTTGGACCCCATCAGGGACAGACCCAGCGGTGCTGGCTGTGAGGGGTTCCTGCCAGTGTCACTGGGGAGTTCAGGTGGCATTTTTGGGGTGACCCCATATCTTGTAGCTCCACAGTGGAGAAGGGTGAGGAGGGGTCATCCCAAACCCCATTAAGAGACCAAAGAGCCTCTTCTCCAGTGCAGGGAAGGAGCTGAGCCCTGATTGAGGCTGATTCCTGCTCTCCATAATCCACCTTTCACCCTAACGACCCGGCTGGAATAACTATGCAAGGAAAACGTCCTCCAGGGCCTGGAGCTGCCCATAATTTCAGCCTCTGGCCTTCCACATGGGCAGGAAATGCGATGGAAATTCTGGGATTTGGGAACTGAAGTGAGTGTGGGGACTGCGGGGTTGGGAGGACACGGCCTTTTCCACACCTTCCTACCGGGAATCCTGGGATCCCAGGGGGTCTGGGAGACTTTCTGGGTGGGAAAAGCAGCCGTGTTGGGCAGCCCCGGTTCTTGTGGGGGTTAATAACTGGGTGCCATTCGAGATGCAAATGTTGGCTCCGGCTTCTTTCTGCCCTTGCCTTCGCTGCACATCTCCAGATCTGGGTGCCACGTCCAGCCCAAACCTCCCAGAGCCCCTCCACAGACCCCAGGGCAGCCACCCCCTGCTCTGCAGCCCCTCGGGGAGGGCTCAGTCCCTCCGGGGACAAGCCGTGGCACAACCCACCGCCTTTTCCTCCTCCTCTGGGACTCTTTATCCACCTGAATCCAGCCCAGGGACCCCGTGGGGTGGCGCTGGGAGAGCTCTGGGGTCTTTTGTGTTGGCCAGAGACCCCCCAGCCGTGGTCCTCTGTGGGGTGAGGGGGGAATTTGGAGCTTCTGGGGGGCAGGAGGAGCCCCTGGGGATGCTCCAGCTGGGAGCACGACCCGCCAAACCCCCGCGCTGTTTCATGTATCAAACGGTAATTAGGAGCAAAGGGCAGAGGGGTGCAAAGGAGCATTAATAAATTATCTGCCTGCTTGTTAATTGACGTGTCTCAGTCAGCCCGTGGTGGAGCCCAGGGCTTGGCTCCCCTTCCAGGCGCATCTCAGCCTTGTTACTGCCCTCATTAGCATATTCAGGTCTCCCTGCTTAAAGCCAATTAGCTCCCGGCCAGGCCTGATTGGGAAGCCGCGGCCTCATTTGCACATTTTTGAATTGGTGAAAGAATCAAAAATAATGGAGGCGGCTCGGGGATGGGGAGCGCTGGGGGGGCTCTGCCGGCTGGGGGGCACTGCCAGGACCTGCTGGGGAAGGCGAGGGGGAGCGGCTCGGTAATTAGGATAAAAAGGAACGCGGGCTAATTTGGTCCCGGGCGGCTTGGGGAGCTCATCCCTCCCGGTTCTTCCCTTCCCAGCTCATCCTTCCTAGCTCATCCCTTCTCAGTTCACCCGTCCCAGTTCATCCCCTCCCCGTTCATCATTTCACAGTTCTTCTCTCCCAGCTCATCCCTTTCCCAGTTCATCCTTCCCGGCTCTTCCCTCCTGGTTCATCCCTTCCCAGTTCTTCTCTCCCAGTTCATCCCTTCCCAGTTCACCTGTCCCAGTTCTTCCCTCTCCCAGCTCATCCCTTCCCAATTCACCCGTCCCAGTTCATCCATCCCAGTTCATCGCCTTCCCAGTTTTTCTCTCCCAGCTCATCCCTCTCCCAGCTCATCCCTTCCCAGTTCACCCGTCCCAGTTCATCGCCTTCCCAGCTCATCTCTCTCCCAGTTCATCCCTTCCCAGCTCATCCCTCTCCCAGCTCATCCCTCTCCCAGTTCATCCCTTCCCAGTTCACCCCTCCCAGTTCACCCCCCGTGCCCCACGCGGATTCCTGCGGGAAGGAGAGGCCATGGGGAGGCCTGGGATGGGGCAAGCACGGCTGCCCTCCCGTTTTTGGGGAGCAGGGCTCTGCCAGGTCCCGCAGCAGCGGCAAGCAGGGATTTGGGGCAGGTTCTGCCCTCGCTGCCGTCTCGCACCCTTTCCCCAGCGGAGGTGCTGCTATTTGAGCTGCCCGAAGGAAAAGGTCGCTATCTGCGACTTCCCAGCGCGGGTCCCAGCCTGACAAGTGCAGAGCTGCCGTGGGGCCACAAAGGCAGCCTTGTCCCGGCTGCGATAAGCCCGGGCCACGATTCATATGCAGATCCGGCCGGTACCGGGTGTCTGCCGCCGCGGGATAAATCTGTCCCGAGCCCGGGCCCCCCTCCGCCTTCCGAACTATTTTACATTTACACAAAAACGGTTCTGTCCCCTCCCGCTGCCGGTCACCCTGCCCGCCGGGGGTGTCCCCCGGAGCCGGGGGTGTCCCCTGTCCCCTGCCCGGCCTGGGGCTGGCGGAGCCGTCACCGCTGAGCTGTGCTGGGTTTGTCCCCAGCGTCCCCTGCCCCATCCCGGTGCCTGGACAGAGCCACTCTGCCCTGCAGACAGCGCTCAGCCGAGTGCCCCCTCTGGCAGAAACCCCTGCCTTTCACTGCTTTTGGCCAGCCTTTTTTGTCAGGGCTCATTTTTTTTTAAAATAGTGATGGAGAGGGGATTCCCCCCCAATTTTTTTCTCATTTTGGTGACAACGTAGAACCTGCAAGCCTTGACCCCGTGTCACCCACCCCCCCTGACCCTGTGTCACCCACCCCCCTGTGCCCGCAGCACCCATCATTCCCACGTGTGGCTGATCTGGGGTTTTGGGCTCTCCCAGCTCAGGCTGCTCCTGGATCCCTGTGGAAGTCTCTGCCTGGCACTGCCAGGGGATGAGCTGTAGGCAGAGCCTGTCCTGCTCTCCTGCTTTGGGCTGGGATAGAGTTAATTTTCTTCCTGGAGCTGCCCTGGGTGATAACTCAGGGATGCTTTGGGCTGGAGACTTATTTATCTCCTGAGAGTGCATCCCCTGATCTCTCAGCTCGGTGCTGGGAGGAGTTCTGCTCCAAAAATCATCAGGAATCGTGAACCAATTAACTCTGGAAAGTTATGTTGGCCCAGTTTTTGAAGTCTGCTTTGATTCCCTGCCTGCTGTGGCTGTTAATCACTATTTAATGCAGCTTTCTGCATTTTTATCATCATTTTATCTGCTGTAATTTATTGTGTGTTACCTTAACCGAGGAAGCATTTTCATGTGTTGAATGTCTCCATGTAGGAAACCTCTGCTCTGATGCCTCTCAAGTGCCAGTTGTTTTATTAATTAAAAACAAACATTTATCAGCTTAATTGAGAGGCAAAAGCGTTTTATCCCTCCTCCTGGAAATCCCAGTTCCTTCCAAGGCTCCCCCACTGCCGTGTCCTGTACCTGCAGGCACTGCTTGGCATTCCCACGGTGCTCTCTTAGGGTCAATAAGAATTAACTGTAAATTTGATTAAACTTCCTAATGTTTGGGCTAAAGTGGAGCATAACAAAGCCAGCTCTGCTCTTTGCCGGTTTAAGCCAGAGCTGGAGGGAGCTGGGTGTCATCAATAATTAACCGGGCTAATTTAGGGGAAGTATTAGGGCGTTAATGAAAATGTGAAATGTTTAATTATTGAGCGAGGAGCTGGGAGTGCTTGGGCTGCTGAGGAAGAGGAGGTGTTGCATAATTAATTGCTGTTCCCAAGGGGATCCCGGGATGTCCCCGGGACAGGGCAGTCCAGGAACCGAAGGTCCCTGCACCCATCACAGCCACGGGAGCCGCTGGGAGGCCCCTCCCAACCCGGGCTTTCATTAAAACCTCTGTTAATTACGTTGTGATTAAGCTGTGGATGGTGCGGATGGCCCTGGGGGGCTCAGCCTGGCCCCCATGTCCCTCTGCAGGAGGAAGGGAGGGATAAGAGGGGTTTTCCAGGGCCGGGCAGTGCTTTAGCGTGGACTCTCCGGGTCCCCCATCCCCCGTGTTTGCTGTGGGTAATAATTAATAATAATTGGGTAATAAGCAATTTATTGCCCGCTGAGGAGCGGGACTGGCTCAGGTTTGCTGCGAGGGTTGGGGTCGGGTGAGGATGAGGATGGAGCCGTTCAGAAATCCCAGGGAAACACGGCAGGGATGCCTCGGGAAGCTGCCAGGAGAGGCTGCTGAAGCAGCCTGGAAAGGCCTGTGGCATTTTCTGAAGGGAATTAAAGTTCAGGGTGCTTGGCTGGCCGGGAAGCCCCAGCAGGAGGCTGGGTGGAGCTGTGCTGTGCTCCCAGTGAATCCCCATGCCCTGGGTTTTCCTTGGCTCTGGACCAGCCCAGGGAGCGGGCAGGGATGGGTCTAATGCCTGCTCGGGAAGGTGCTTCCCAGCAGGAGCTCTGTCAGTCAGCCTCTGGTAAGTGCAGTTATTTGGGGAAAAAGCCCTGGAAAGGACGGGGAAAGCAGCCCTGGCTGCCCTGGGGTTCACGGATCCTTGAAGGGCATCCCGCTGGTGCCAAACAGAGGGGCTGTGCTGCCAGGTGAGGGCACCAGGGACAGGAAGTGGCTCTAAAAACACTGGCACTGTGCAAAAATTAAAATAAAAGTGGGGGGTGAAAGCCACAAACGGCTCCTGCCTCTTGTCTGGGGGAGGGAGCTGTGGGGGCCCAGCGTCGCTCGCAAATGCTTTTAATAAAGTGTTCTTTCCTGAGGCCGGGGGAAAAATCCCAGAAACCTCAAGCTTTTCCCATGACATAAGGAGCAGATGCTGCTGGGCAGAGCCGTGAGTGCCCCAGCACAGCCCTGTCCCTGTCCCTGTCCCCAGCCGCCGTGGGGACCCGGCTCCCTGGCAGCACAGCCCCAGCAGTGGGATGCAGTTCTGGGATGCAGTTCTGGGATGCAGTTCTGGGATGCAATTCTGGGATGCAATTCCCGGAGAATCTGCGGCTGCCCCAGGCACTGTCCCAGGCCAGGACGGGCTTGGAGCAGCCTGGGACAGTGGAAGGTGTCCCTGCCCTGGCAGGGGTGGCACTGGCTGATCGGTGAGGTCCCTTCCCAGACATTCCAGGATGTTGTGATTCGCCTCGGAGGTGGAAGGGGAGGGTGTGGAGGGCAGCGGGGCAGGTGCCTGTGCTGGTGGCAGGGAGGACCCGATCTGTCACACGGGGTGACGTGGCTGGGTAATTTCTGCGGCAATTAATGCCTCATTAAAGTGCACGAGGGAACAATCAGAGCAGCGAATTTTACCCAGCACAATGGCTGGGCCCTCAGGGTTTTTCTGCCTTTCTTTTGAAAAGGAAACAGTCTTTTTCTGGCTTTAACTGCTCCCTGTCTGGAGGCCGAGGAGGAGGGAGCCTTGGTGGGCATCTCCATTCCCAGCTGGTGCTCGGGCATCACCCCCAGTGATGATGGGATTTTCCTCTGCAATCCCACGGGGCGAGCTGAAACCTCCAGGACGTGAAATCTGACTGGAGGCAGGGATGAACGCCAGCCCCGTCCCAAAATGTTTGTGTTGAGATGCCCATCACCCACTGCAGCTGGGGGCAGGAGAAGGGCAGGAGGGATTTCCAGGGCTGGGAAGGAATTCCAAGGAGAAGCAGCAGCCTGCAGCGCCCTGTGATGCTGCTGGTGGGGCAGGGTGACAGGGAGCTCCTACCCAGACTCCGGAGGGGACAGAGGGAATGCTGAGGTGGGCAGAGAGCCTGGAGCTCGGGGGCTCCCAGGAAGGGTTTTGAAGATGAGGAGGTGACCAGGGGGTGTGACACGGTGGGACAGGAGGGAAAGGGGAGATGTGGCTGTGGCTGGGAAGCCCTTGAACATTTCTGGCCGGGTTTTGGGGCTTGTTCCCACCCGTTGTGACATCAGGTGGGAGCAGCTGAGCCCTGACCATGTCCCTCCCTCCTCAGGAGCCTGATGCCACGGACCCTGGAGGGTCAGATCACCATGGAGAAGACCCCCAGCTACTTTGTCACCAAGGAGGCCCCGCGGCGCATCCACAACATGTCCCGGGACACGAAGCTGATCGTGGTGGTGCGCAACCCCGTCACCCGCGCCATCTCGGACTACACACAGACCCTCTCCAAAAACCCCTCCATCCCCAGCTTCCAGGCCCTGGCCTTCAAAAACCTCAGCACGGGACTGATCGACACGAGCTGGAGCGCGGTGAGGATCGGCATCTACGCCAAGCACCTGGACAACTGGCTGCAGTACTTCCCCCTCTCCAAATTCCTCTTCGTCAGCGGGGAGAGGCTGGTCAGCGACCCTGCTGGGGAGATGGGCCGTGTCCAGGACTTCCTGGGGCTTCAGAGGGTGGTGACAGACAGACATTTCTATTTTAACGAGACCAAGGGCTTTCCCTGCCTGAAGAAGCCAGAGGGGGGGAGCAAACCCCGCTGCCTGGGGAAATCCAAGGGGCGGCCGCACCCCAAAATTGACGGGCAGGTGGTGCAGCGCCTGCGGGAGTTCTACAGACCCTTCAACATGAAGTTTTACCAGATGACAGGGCAGGATTTTGGGTGGGACTGAGCTCATCCCCAGGGCACGCTGCGGGGCTGGCACCTGGGCTGCCAGGACTGTGGCCCAGGGATGCCCATGGTCAGTGTGGTCAAGGGATCCTCATGGTCACTGTGGCCCAGGGATGCCCATGGTCACTGTGGTCAAGGGATCCTCATGGTCACTGTGGTCAAGGGATGCCCGTGGTCACTGTGGCCCAGGGATGCCCATGGTCATTGTGGCCCAGGGATGCCTGTGACCACCCCACCAACACCCTCCTCCCTTTGTTCTAATTTATATCGGACCTTTTCTGGCAAGAAACGGACTTTTCTGGAGTAGAGAGAAATATTTAATAAAAGCACAGATGAGCCCTCTCCCCTCCCTGAGCAGATTAAATATTCTTCCATATAAACCTTGCTGATCTCCATGAATTGGGAGCGTTCTGGGCGGGAGTGTGGGTTTGTGTGCATGGGGATCATGGATCCACCACCCAGAATGAGACCTTTGGAAACCTCTGGGCCATGCAGCCAGAGGGGTTTTGCTGGACCAGGTTCTGGGGGTGACACAGTCCCTGGTGGCCAGGGCTGGGCAGCAAACACCAGTCCTGGGAGATGTTTTGGAGGTGAAAAAGAGTCCGTAGGAATTTCCCAGCTGAGCAAAACAACAAACAGCAGCAGTTCTGAATAAATGCCTGGTCCTGGCTTAAGGAGAGGGAGCTGTGGATCACCTTCCCATGTTCCTTGAGTGGCCCAGGAAAATTCCAGCTTCTCCACAATTTGTCCATCTCCGCCCTTTCAGTTCAATAATCTCAATACTTTTTCAAATCTGGAGCCATCAAGGGTCATCACGGGAGGCTGCAGAAATTACTTTAATCTCTACTAACTAGTTTTCCCTTGATTAAAGATTGGGAAAACATTTAATTAACCTCTAAGATCTTATTAGTGACTTGTATTTGTCTCTTTAATGAGCTAATTATGTGTTTTGGAGGGCCCTCAGGCCCTGCATTATGTGCAAATCTGCTTTGGCTGTGGTTTCTTCCATCGTGCAGCATCCCAAACCTGCATCCCAGAGCTGCCCGTGCTGCTCAGGTGCCTCCTCTCCTCGCTGCTGCTGCTGCCTGGGCATGATCAGGGAAGCAGGTACCACTTCTGGGATGTGCAATGGGTCTCATTCCTTCTCCTCCCAGCTCCGGGGTGGTTTCACACCCACCCCTGGTGTTTCATCCCGCACAGCTCTCCCTGTCCTAGGTCCTGGCCCCTCCCTTGTGTCCCTGGAGGTGAGGATTGTCTCCTGTCCCATGCTCTGGGCTGCAGGTGAGGTTGGGCATGTTCCTCTTCGTTCCAGGGACAAGTGACACGTGCAGGGACAGGCTTACGGTGATGCTGGAGGGAAAAGCAAACAGCTGCCAGTTTCTGTGTGGAGAGGGGCCGTCGAGGTGACAGTCCCCAGGAGCTTTGTGACCGGCATAAATCGGGATATTGCCAAGGCAAAGTGAGAGGAGATGAAACCAGGACCAGTTGAAATCCCAAAGTCCTCGGAGTGGTGCAGCTGTTCTGGGGTGGGCTCAGCACCCCGTGCCCAGTGTGGGGTCCCCTGGCTGTGTCCCCCCAGGCTGTGACCCCTGGTCAGCACCCAACAGAGGTGGGATGGACTCAGCATCCCCTGCCCCGGCTGTGTCCCCCCAGGCTGTGACCCCTGGCCAGCACCCAACAGAGGTGGTGTCAAGAACAGGACCGCGCTCCCGGTACTAGAAGTGATTCCAGCATTTATTATAATAAAAGAAAGGCCTAAAGCAAGGGGGCCCGTGGGCTGAGCAGGAGCACTCCCCTCGAGGATGCTGCAGTGCCGGCACTGGGTCTGCTGAGCAGCGATGTCCCCGACGTTCCAGGTGGAGTGGCACGGGTTCACTGGGTCAGATGCCCCTTTTTATCCTGTTTTTTGTCCGTTTGGATTGGTTTCTTTGTGGATCCTTCATTTGCATGAAGGTTTAAGGCCCATGACAGTTCTGTCCAGGCTGCTCGTTTCGCTGGGGGGCAGTGCACTTTACTTAGGTGTAATACAGAATCACAGAATCACAGAACAATGAGGTTGGAAGAGACCTCTAAGAGCATCAAGTCCAACCTGTGCCCTAACACCTCAACTGGACTATAGCACCGAGTGCCATGTCCAGTCTTTTTTTAAACCCATCCAGAGATGGTGATTCCACCACCTCCCTGGGAAGACAGTTCCAGTACTTTATTATTATTTCAGTGAAAAATCTTTTCCTAATATCCAACCTGTACCTTCCCTGACGTAGCTGGAGGCTGTGTCCTCTTGTTCTGTCGGTGCTGCCCGGTGGAAGAGACCGACCCCACCTGTCTACAGCCTCCCTTCAGGGAGTTGTGGAGAGCAATGAGGTCACCTCTGAGTCTCCTTTTCTCCAGGCTGAACACCCCCAGCTCCCTCAGCCGTTCCTCACAGGGTTTGTGTTCCCAGCCCCTCTCCAGCCTCGTTGCCTCCTCTGGACGCACTCAAGCGTCTCAATGTCCTTCCCAAACTGAGGGGCCAGAGCTGGACACAGCACTCAGGGTGTGCCCTCACCAATGCCCAGTACAGGGGAAGGATGACCTCCCTGCTCCTGCTGGCCGCACCATTCCTGATCCAGGCCAGGAGCCATTGGCCTTTTTGGCCACCAGCGCACACTGCTGGCTCATGTTCAGCCGGCTGTCGACCAGCACCCCCAGTACGTAGAGTACCGTATTTCTGACAACCACCCCTTTGACCATAACCAAACTAACAGTACATGCTTAACAACTCTCAACTATTTTCCAACAGTTTCTAACCTATTTTTAACAGTGGGATGGACTCAGCATCCCCTGCCCCGGCTGTGTCCCCCCAGGCTGTGACCCCCGGCCGCCGCCCCGCCGGGGTGGGATGTCGGAGCGGCTGGAGCCCCTTGTCAGCCTCGCTGGCAGCTCCGCATGATGGACTGCGCTCTGCTTGTTTAGGTTTTGTTTCCAGCGACGACATTCGACCAAATTATTCTCCACGAAGGGCTTTAAAGTTTCCCAAGTGCCTGTGAAAGCCTGGAAACGCTGATAGTGATCCTATTTCTCAGCTGAGTGACTGCATTCAGCCCCAGCCATATTGATATGCAAAACGTTAAGGGTCCCGGCTCTAAAGATGGTTTCTGTCTGCCCTGTGAAAGGGAACCATACTTTTTTAAAGCCCGGCCCTTTCTAAAGCCGCACAATACCATATAGACTATGCCATTTAAAGCATCTGAAGCGACCCAAAATGTATTGAAAGCTCGCTTTGCAGACTCATTAAGACTACTCAATGCGCTCTGGCAAATACCGTGCCAGGGCTGACCACACGGATTAAGACTTTTGAAGTGTTACACAAACCCCCTGCTTAAACTAATTGCTGCCCCGCAGCTCACGAGGTCAAGTATTTGTATTCATTGCCTCCGAGAGGAGCCACTTATGGCTCTGTCCAGGTGAAGTCTGCACTTCATTAGATCAAGACAATAAAAGCAGCTTTGGTAGGAAGGGGATGAAATCTCCCGGCTCCTGCTCTGAGCCAAGCACAGGCTTAAGTCCACCCCGTCGGAGTTTGTGGTGCTTTCAAGAGCTCCAGTGGAGCGATGTGCTTCCCAAAAAAGTGTTTCACTGGGGATGGTGACAGCAGCCCTGTCCCACTTGTGCTGTCGTGGAGGGATCGGCTTGAGCAGAGATTCCTTGGAATTCCGAGTGCTCACTGAGCACTTCTCCACCGGGACATTTCATTCTGCAGGGTCATGGAATCCTGGAATGGTTTGGGTTGCAGGGACCCTAAAGCTCACCCTGTGCCACCCCTGCCATGGCAGGGACATCTTCCACTGTCCCAGGGTGCCCCAAGCCCTGTCCAGCCCGGCCAGGGACACTGCCAGGGATCCAGGGGCAGCCACAGCTTCTCCGGGAGGAATTGCTCTGAAACTCCCACAGAGGCTCAGGGACAGGTATCACTGCTGGGTCTCCCTGCTCAAAACCTCTGGGAATAAAAGTTATAACGAGAGGATTCTGAGCTGTGCTGGTGTTTTCTGGGACAGAGGGAGTTGGGGCAGCTGCTTGTTCAGGGGATGATGGCAAAAACCCCGTGCTCGTGGAGCTGGAAAAATGTCTCTGGGAGCATCAGGTTAATTGGGGAAGTGCCAGAACAAGAGGATGATGAAGATCCAGCTTTGCAGCCAAGTATGAAATGAAGTTTTCATCCCTGTCTCAGTTAACCAAAGTTTCCGTTTCTAGACCCAATTTTGTTTTGAAAATCCAGCTATCCAAAGTTTTGTGGTTCCTGTGCTCCGGGCCTCCCTCTCCATTCCACTCCATAAGCCAGGAAGAGCAGGGCTGGAAGAGCTTTCCAAATTTTTTATTTACTCCTTTTTCTGTTATACCAGATTTAGGAGGACAGAAGGGAAAGAACAAAAATAGGGAAGAAAGAAAGAAGAAAAAAAAAAGCTCCAAAAGCAAGAAGTTAAAACTTCCCTGCTTTTGCATGGGTCTGGAGATGAGGAGAGCAGCAGGGCTGATTTTCAGTCCCATATTTCATCTTGAATGTTTGTAACCTGTAACAGGGAAACTCATGCTCTTCCCTGGAAATGCCCATCAATTCCCATTCCCACACCTGGCCCACACCACATTGCCCAGGTGAGGCTGGTGCTGCCAGGCACCTGTGGGCTATAAAAGCTGGGAGGAGGCCCTAGAGCCTCCCCGCAGGATTTCCCCCAGCTCTGCAGGGTCCAGAGGCTGTCCTGGCTCAGGCAGTAGGAGCTGGCACCGGCTGGTAAGTGGGGGCTGCTGCCAGGGGTGTTGGGCATCCTTCCTGCTGCTTTTGGGGGCTGCAGCAGTGTGGTTGTGTGCAGCCATCACGTGCAAATGCCAAATTTCTGCCCTGATTTGAAAGAGCAAGGCATTGCCTCACTTAATGAATTTTTATCACATGAGAGAATAAATTGATGCCTTTCTGGCAGGATTCCCCTGGCGGGAGGCGAGCCCCAGGCCCTAACTGTGAACCCTCATGGCTATGGGGTGGATGGGGCACTGCCACCACTGCTCCTTCCCCAGGGAATGGGCACACATGGAATGGGCAGGAGGAGGGGCATGGCTGGAGCCTTTGGGGCTGGCTCATGGTGATGCCACAGCTGGTACTGGAGGAGAGAATGGAGCTGAAAGGGCTGATCCAGCCCCATTTTCCCCAGTTTGTGTGGCTGGGAGTGCTGGTGCAGATCAATAAGCCAGTGATGGGAAGGGTCAGGCTGGCACAGAGCCAGCTCTGTGCCAGCACTGCCATCCAGGCTGGCAGCCATGCCTGGAAATCAACAGTGAGGGAATTTCCCCCTTTTTTTCCCTTTTACTCTGAGTTTAAACTTCCATCTGATGGCTGATTGCTGAAGACCCCCCCTGGCAGCTGCAGCACGCTGCTGGCAGATGCCAGAGGGAAGGAAAGTGTGAGGGATGGAGGGCAGCGGGAGAGAGGCCGGGAAACTGGGAAACACTCCTGCTGGGGATGGGAAAGGGGCCTGTGCAACAGCCAGCCTTTAATTAAGGGTCTTTAAAGAGCTTTCCCAGCTGGTTAACATTGCCTTGCCATATTGGAGTGGTTTAGAAGCAATGCTCCTCTGGAGTGATTCCCTTCCTGTCAGCCCTGTGTGTGTGTGTGTGTGAGGAGTCCTGGTCCCTCAGCCCTTTGAAAAAATGGCACAGAGGAAAATGAGTCTATGCCTGCCTGGAGAGGACAAGGAGAGCCTTCCACCCTCCCAGGGGAGAAGCTCTGGTTGCTGCACCCAAATGTCTTTGAAGCAGCTCAGCAGCTGGAGGGGGGTGTGTGCCAGTGGCACCACCTGGGGCTGGAGAGGACAGTGTGTGCCACCCAGCACCCAAACGCTGGATTGGGAATGTCTGAGCCAGCCCTGGGGTGGACACTGGTGCCAGGAACCAGCTCTGAGGGCAAAGCTCTGCCTGAAGTGCAGGAGCCCTGTGGGGTGTTGGGGGTGCCATGGGGCACCCACACCTCCCTGGAGCTGCTGCCTCTGTCCTGCTTCTCCTGCTGCAATGTAGCTGCAGAAAGGAGCTCTGGAGTGACAGCACTGCCCTCCTGCCAGCCGGGGCCAGGCTTTGCTATGCACATAAACCTGCTGAAACTTCCTAGGGACTTAACCCAACTCTTTTGGTTTTATCTCTCCCAGAGCCTTTCCTTCCCACACCCCACGCTGGAAGTGGCCTGTACAAAATCCTCCTGGGGGCAAGAGCAGAGCTGCCCATGGGCTGTGAGAGTGGGATGGGACTCTGGGGTCCTGTCCCTGTTTCAGCAGGAGGTTTATGGGTGCCTGAAAGTCCTGCTGAGGTTTCAGCCTCCAGCTGCATTTGCAGAGGAGGTGGTGATGTAAAGCCAGCTCCAGGTGTGCTGAGAGTGTTTTGCTCCCCCTTTTTCAGGAAAGCATCCCCTGACCACTGGAGCAGGGGGCATCCCTGCAGTTTGCTCTCCTGCTCCCTTCATCCAAGCTGGGGCTGAGGGATAAACAGCTGAGCACCCTCCTCCTCCTCCTTTTCCTCCTCCTCTGCGTGTCCCAGCCTCACCACAGCATTCCTAGCTTGAGGTTCCCCACTCTGTCAGCTCCAAGGACATGGATATTGCTGGGGCTCCCTCTGCTCTCACAGCCTGCTTTTATCTCAGGGAAAAAAAATCTAATAGAAGCCAAAAGGCAACTTTAATAGTGTAATATTAGAGAGGGCTGGGAGGGAAAGGCTCCTGCCTGGGGCCATGGCACAGCTGGGGTCCCAAGCACGGACCCATGCTTCCATTTAGGGATGCATGGTGAAAATGGGGGAAAACCAAATTAAATCAATGTTTGCTAGGCTTGGCTGTGCTCAGGCAGGAGAGGACAGGGAGGGGGAGCCAAGGCTGAGCCTCCTGATACCTTTAGGACAGGTATTGGGGTTATTCTGTCTGAGGAAAGCCCAGCTGTGAACCTGCCTGTGGAAGGTGAGATCCTGGAGCAGCCTGCCCAGGGATGGACATCCCTCAGCAAGGGGCACAAGCAGGCAACAAAGTCCAGGCACAGCCTGAAGTAACCAGTGGAAAACATTCCAAGTCCGGAGAGGCTTCGCAATAATTTCCACATTCTGTAATTTTTCTCAAGAGGGGAAGAGAGGCAAGCCTGGAATAATTACCCACACAAGCAGCCATTGAAACGTTCTGTGCTGTGAGTACTGATCACTTACTGTACTTAACAAGACAATTTTGGCTCTCGGCGCATAAAAGCAAGCAGTGATTAAAGCTCTTGTTTGCAGGATCCATGAGCCAAAGCACAAAAGTCTGTTGCTAGATCCAAATGTGGACTTGGCAAGCGGCTCCTGCGTGGGGAGTGAGCCAAGGTGGAGTGGCTCTGCTGGGATCCATGGGGCTGGGGAGTGCTGCTCCCCCATCCTGCCAGCTCCAGGTGTGTGGGGTGACTTGTGCTCCCAGCCCCGGGGCTGAGCTGGGATGTGTGCGGGGAGTGGAACTCTTTGGGGCTGGGTGGTGGGAAGGAGCAGGTGCTGAGCTGGAAATGGGGTCAGTGGGTGTCTGCTGCTGTCTCCCTGCGGAGCAAGAGGAGGTAAAAGGACCTGGTGTGTGCAGGCAGTGCTGCAAAATGAGGGGCTTGGCTGGAGCAGAGCCTCTGGCACCTCATGCTGCCTGGATTTGGGAATCCCAGCCTGGGGATTCCGGGTTTCCAGGGTGTCTCAGACTCTCAGCTAAACTGAAGGAGCTGTTCCCTGCGAGAAGCCCTTGGGATATCAGGATTGCCCACGGGTAAAAGTGCTGAAAGTGTCCTTTGTGCTGTGCTGGGCACCACCCTGCTGGGAAATGCTGCTCTGAGATGAACTGGGACCAGCAGGGCCAGAGCTGACAGCAGCACTGGGGGTGTTAGTGCAGCATCTGTCAGGATCCCTGACCAGGAGCCTTCTCCCAGCCTGGCTTCATGGCTGGCATGTGAGTTTGATGTAAGGTTACCCTCTCTGGGCAGTGATATTTTGGCAGCAAAGCCCAGAGGAGCTGGCTGTGAGTTCCAGTCAGTCCCACAGGTACCCTGTGGCGCTGAGCTCTCCCCTAAACCCAGGCACTGGTGCCCTGCAGGGATGGGCAGCCGTGGGACACCCAGGGCAGGGTTTGCTGCAGCACAGCCCTGTCTGAGGGGCTTTGTTTTACCCTGAGGGTCTTCGTGCTGCCAATGTCCGTGGTGCAATGCCTGGTGTGAGTGTCCCAGGATGGAATCTGAGTGTTGATGTCCCTTCATGGCCCTGCACTGGGCTGCTGGGAGAGCTGGTGCTGGTGGGATGAGCTCTGCCTGGGGTGCTGCAGCACTGCTCGGGGCACAGGGAGCCGGGGATGAGCTGGAGCCAGGACAGGTTGGCATAAATCAGCCCTGTTTAGTTCAGAGCAGCTGTGTGATTGAGATCAGGTCAAGATCTGGTTCAGACCTTCCTCTGTGCTTGTTAAGCTCCTGTCCTTGAGGACAGTGTGGGTTCACCTCGGAGGGAAGATAAACGAGTCCCAGTGTAGCAGCACTAAATCTGCTTGGCCTTGTGCTGGGCTTTCCAGGACAGGGAAAGCATCCAGGGAAATCCTTGGGACGGCTGAGCTCTGTATGGAAGCAGCATGTAGAGTCCCCCCTGGCCTTTCCCCTGGAAAAAAAAGCAAGAATTCAGATGCTGAATAAATTCCACAGACATTACCTAGGCTAAATGAGCAAGTGCTTACACAGAGATGTTACTGCTGCCTTCCCCCCAACCATCAACCCAAATCAGGTCCTTGCAGAGAGCTTTATTTCAAGCAGTGACCTCCTGGCTGTACTGGAGCACTGAGGCTGCTGTGGAGGTCCAGTTCCTGGTGTGGCTGTGTCCCTTGGGTGCCTCTCCTCCAGCTTGGATGAAGTTGAGCAGTTGCTTTCTGTTAAAGTCCTCCTGGCATGAGCTGGGAGCATGCCATGGTGGGCAAAGGTGTCCCCAGGGATGTCCCTGCAGCACTGGCCATCCTGCCAGCCCAGGGCACAGCTGCCACCCGGACCCACTTGGGAGCTGCACTTGGCTTTCTTGGCTTCATTTGAGATGGAAAAGAGCATTTCTGGGGCAGATCTGGCAGTGCTGGAAGGGCCCTGGCAGATGGGCAGCCTTCATCCATGGCCCTGCTCTCTTGGATGAGTTGTGCTTGTTGGAATTATTTACTGCATTGGTCGATAAACACTCTGGGCACTGGGCTGTATTTCATGAACACCACACTCTCCATGTGCCTGCTGTTATATTTCAAGAGCATAAATAACAGTGGGGCAGCAGCAGAAATTAAAACCAAACACACAGAAGGATTTACACCCAGAATTTTTCAACACAGAAAGGAAGGAAGAAAACACCCCTGGGCTGTGCCCCTCACTTAAACCTTGCTCCTGCCTTTCTTGGGGTGCCTGTGCCTCTGGCTTTGCTCCTGCCTCCAGCTGAGGGGATTTTGGCTGTTTCTGGGAAGCCACCTGCTTTGCCCACATCCCCTCGTGTGTGGGGGCACAGTCTCAGGCTGGCTGGTGCCACGTGCCATTCAAGAGCCCTCCTTGGCACATCCTGCCTGCCACGGCGGTGCCACCCTGGTGTTTGTTTTCCTAGCGAGGGGAGCATCCAGCAGCATGTGCTGCAGTCTCCAGGTTGTTTGTTTTCCTTTAAAATGCAATCGAGATCTAATTAGATGAAAACAAACCCTCCTGAAGAGCGGGGTTACTCAGAGCAGGCAGCCAGGCCTCTGCTGCCTCCCCTCTGGTAGCGTTTAAGCATTTCCCCCGCATGGGTGACGCAGCCGTTCCTCATAAATCAGCGGAGGTAGGAGCACATTTGCTCCCCTGGCTTTGAAGAGGCGTCAGATCTCCGAACAGAGGCTTCTTGCTGGGTGATCCTCTAGGGCTGGTTCTCATTTCCTTGTAGGAGGTGGGTCTGGAGCCCATTTTGTGCATTTGGGAAGGGGGAGGCAAGCAAATGACTTTGCTTCGTTGACAAAAAAAAAATTTAAAAAAGCCTCAACACCATGAGCACTGTGCCCCATTAACGTCCCACTGACACAGTTATTCACCAGGAAAACACAGATATTGATTTGGCAGGAACTGCACGTGCCGTGGCAGGGCTGAGGCTGAACGGATCCATAAACTGAAAGTGGGCTCCCTGCTAACCTGGGGTTGAGTGTGAGCCTGCCTGGGCTAAGGCCACATCACTTGAGGTACCGCTGCGGCTTTCACCCCTCTGCTGTCGCTGCTGGCTTTGCTGAGTGCCCAGAGCCATTGGGTGGTGGCACTGAGGGCTGTGCTGCTGTTGGTCCTTGGGAAGGGCCTCTGGCAGTCAGCCTTTGGGGGAGCCACCTCCCAGGGGATGGGGATGAATGGGGGTACTGGGAAGGGCAGCTCCTGTGGCCAAGGAATTGCATCTTGTGCATTTTAATAGACAAAAAAACTGCCAAGATCAGGCATCAAGTGCCCCAAAAATGGAGTCTTCCTGATCGGTTCTGCCCAGTTTTTATGCCTTGAAGAGAAGGTGTTAACGTACACCAGTGGCACAAGGCATCCATTGCTGTGCCAGCCATCCTCATACCCCTCCTAAATCTCTCCTGTGCCTCTGTTACCTGGGAATGTCTCAGAGATGTGTCCCTGAAGAAACTTCAGCTCTGTGTTTGGACCACCTTGCTTTAAAATGAGGCATTTTCATCACCTCTGTGGCAGCCACTGGGTGCGCCTGGGCTCTGAGGAGCTGGGCACTAAGGCTGGACACCCTCTGGATATGGCCTGGCAGGCACTTCCACCTGGGAATGACTCGGCTGCTGCCCCGGGGGAGCGTGGCTGGCTGCAGCCAGAACCGCTGCGCTCATCCAGGCAGCGAGAAACTGCCGGCAAGGATTTTAAGGAATTCATCTGGCAGGTTTGTAAAGGTAATGGCAATGCGAAGGTGGAGCTGGAACATTTCTGCTGCGCTGGGCCCTTTGCAGTGAGAGGAGCTGGCAGCCGGCGAGCTGCTGAGTGAGGAGCCGGCGCTGCCATATGGAGCTGCTCGCTCACGGAAAGCTCAGCCGGGGCCAGGGCTTGGCAGCCCCGCCGCACAGAGCCCTGGGTGGGAATAAATGTTGCTCCTCAGTATTACTCAGGGTTGCAGGATCCGGCTGCAGGCAGCAAGAGCCGCGATTTGGCCCTGCTTCAGCAGGCTGAGCTCGGGGAGCAGCACTCGAGTGACTCCCCAGCAGAAATCTTGTGCTTAAACTTGCTCTCCGCAGGGTCTGAGCTTTCATCTGGCTTGGCTTGTGCCTTGGATCGCTCTTGGCCTTCCCAGTGGAGGTGGCCTCCTGTGCTCCATCGAGTCTGTCTGAGGCAGGAGGTTTGTGGAGGGGATTTGGGATTTGCTGAGGAAGGTGGCAATGGGGAGGCTGAAACAGGCTGGCAGGGCTGTGTGTTATTTCTGGTGATAAGAGCGGGGAAGTGGGAGGAAGCAACTCACTGGAATTGGAATACTGGGCATTTCAGAATGGTAAAGTAAAAAAAGCCCAACCAAAACTGATTTTAAGCAGGAAAAGTCTGTGGGAGTTTGTAGTCTCAAGGTCCTCCAGAATCTGAGCATGTGAGATGAGATGAGGAAAGCACAAGGTGCAGACTGAAGTCACTCTGCTGGTGTTAGATGGGAGATGCATTGGAAGGCAATCAGACTTGAAGTCTGCAAGTCCCAAACCCACCCCTTGCATTCCAGCCCTGTTCCCTGCTGCCTCTTTCAAACCATGGCTTTGTGGCTGCCCATCCCTGGAAGTGTCCCAGGCCAGGCTGGACAGGGCTTGGAGCAGCCTGGGATAGTGGGAGGTGACCCTGCCCATGGCAGGAGGGCTGGGACTTTGTGATCTTTAAGATCCCTTCAAACCCAACCCATTCCAGGATTTACCCATGAGATGGGATCCTGACCTGTTCAGGGCTTTCACCTGCATGGCACCGGCTGCTCCTCTGCTCCTGCCCTGATCCTTAATCGAGCTCGAGCTGCAGTGGAGCTCCATCAGGGACACGTTTGGCCTCCAGCCTCCTCGCACAAGGCCAGTTCCCCCTTTTCTCCCACAAACAGGGAGTTCAGTGCATCAGGGAGCCCCGTGACTCAGGACAGCGACCATACAGGAGAGCTCCAGAAAGGAAATGCTAATGGAGAGCGAGACAAGAGCAAATCCAAAAGAACAGAGGAAACCCTTGTTAGGTCGGGGCCGAGCCAGTGGGTCTGGAGGTAGTTAGAGCTGCACAGAGCACAGCAGTCTGTAATGTTTTATTCCAGGGATATATATTTCCGGGACAAGTTGTTAGATTGACCTCTAGTGTTCATTTTCTTAAGGGAGAACTCTGTGATCCAGTCCTGGTTTGATCAAGTCTCGTACCTTTGCACTTTGAACAGGCTTTGAGGGGAGGTTTTGTTTTTCTAACGGATAAACCCTCCAAATGTCAGTGTGGGTCTGCAGGAGTTTTCTAACGAGCTGCCTGACAGGCAGCCAGGAGGGCTGTGGAAATGTTGACACACGATTCCCTCGGAAGGGCTGGATGCACTCCTGGCTCTCGGAGGCGGTGGGAGCCCTGCCACCACCAGGCCGGGGCCAAACGCTCAGCCAGGAGATCAAAGGTGGATTTGTGCTGGAAAGTTTAGTTTGGATGGGCCCTTTGGATTTCTCTGGTGTTCCCTTCACTGGATTCTGTGGTGAGGGGAAAAATTTGATTTATTGCAAGATCCCAGTTTTCTTTTACAGCCACCCCCATATGTATTTGGGAATTATATCCTAAGGTTTCCTCCCTGTGAACTGCAGGGATCAAGTTTTAGGCTTGGTTGGAAACTGGAGCAACTGGTGGTTGGAAGGGTTTTTCCCAGTATTGTCACTGGGAGATGCTCATCCCGTGTGTCCTAATTGGTACTGCTCAGTCTCATGTGTCTCCAGCTGAAATCCAGATATAATTTGGATTTGGTTTCATGGATTTGAATGGCTGGAAGTGTCTGAATAGCAGCCAACAATGCTAAATATCTTCTTTTCTTCCCCCCTCAACGCATTCTTCCTCTGTGTCAGGGAGCTGTCACTAAAACTATTTTTAATTGTTGTGTGTTTTAATTCATGATGTTTTGTTGGAAAATATTCATCACTTGTTTGCTCAGAGAGGGAGGAGGAAATTCTGGTCTTGGGGAAAGTGATGAAAATCCAAGTCATTTCACTGAGCTCACATTATTTTGGAATTATGTGCAGGAAAAGTTATTTGCTATTAGCCTGAAGGTTCTTAAAAGAAGAATTTTGAATTTCTATAGTCTCAGTCAAGTTGAACAGCAGACTGAGGGCTTTAAATCTTGAGCAATCAAAGCCTGAGCTTCAAAAAAGGGAGAAAATTGAAGGAAAAAAGCCTTGTGTCAGTGCTTTCAAGCAGTGAGTTCCTATATGGGCATCTTATTCTGCCTTTTTGGTAGGAAAACTACGCAGGCTACTTCTGGGATAAGTTTATTTGCTAATTATACACTGAAAATAAGCTGACTGCTTAGTGATGATCCAGAAGGTCTCAGATGTCAGCTGTGGTGTTTCTATCGGGCTGTCACTCTGCCCTGGCACCTGAGGGGAGCTGATTTTGGTGCAGGGCCTGGTGCTGATGACTGCTGTTCCTCCCTGGGATGTGCCACATCCTTTCCGTGACATTCCTGCTCCACCACTGCTGCAGAAGGGATTCATTAGTGATGGAATCATGAGGAGCTGGGCTCGCTGATGAGCAGACATCATGAGCCTGGGAGGGACAGGAGCGATGCCGTGCCAGGCTCCAGCCCTGACAGTGCCATTCCCTCCCTGCCCATGGGCAGAGCAGCTACATGGCCCACAGAGATTTACACCTGAAAAAAAAAAAAAACTTTTTTTTTTTTTTTTGGAATTTGCCATAAATGGAGCTTTTCTTGTGCAGAGAGAGCTGTTGGCATTCCCAGCAGAGCCCCTGGCATGTGGTTCTGTTTGCTCATGCCTATACTGGGGTCCGAGCTCCCTGCAGGCTCCTGCTGCTGCCACGTGCATGCACCAGCCTCAGGTCTTGGCACCTTGTCTGGCCCCAAGAAGGCAGAATTAGCCCAGATGAGGTGGGAACCAGCCATGGGTCGTGTTAATTTTACAACAAGGCTCTGGGTTTTGTTTTTCCATGCTGCAGGTGGTGGTGCTGCTGCTCCCACTGAAACAGCACTGGGATGGTGCCAGCGCTGGGGACCAGGGTGGGGGAGAACCAGGCTGGAGTGAGAGCTGAACAAAGACTCGGAGAAATTTAGATTAAATATCCCTAAACACACACTGAGCACCTGTTGGCTGATTCAGCACCTGCATTGCTGCTGCTGAAGATGTCCATCATTACTCCATCAGCACTCCCGAGGCTCTGCCAGTTCAGGTATCAGCCAAAACCACTGAACACTGAGCACCTTTAATAATTTGCTGCTTTTAATGCATTCAGTCAGGCCAATTACATAAAATTACATGTCTGCCCTCTCCATTTTACCAGTTCTTTTGGTCCTAAGGATGCATAAATATTCAACGAGCCCTCTCAGTAAACGCTGTGGGCAGCAGAAAATGCACAGAGCAAATATTTTTATATTGCTCTGGTTTTGGAAATGATTTCTGAAATGTCCCTGCTAGTGCTGGACTTTCTTCCCCTGAACGCAAAGTGTACCGATGGTCACGTAACAAATTGCTAAAGTGAATTACGAAATGGCATTTGCACTCCTTGGCCATGCCAATGAGTGTAATTTAAATAAATCTATTCATGAAGGCCTAATTAGCAGGGACTGGGCAATTTGCAGCCGCGTACGGGAAGGCTCTGCCAGTCACAGGCGGAATCGGCAGAGTGCTAAGTGCCGCTGAAGTGCTGGAGAGTTAAAATCACTTGGAGCTTTCAGGGATCAAGCACTAGATCAGAAAAACACTGAATTAACACTGTTGCTCTCCCGCGGGGGCTGCTGCTGGAGAGGGGAGCTGGTTCTGTGTGGCACATGGATTTTAGGAAACCTCTTCTGGCCTTTCTTCGCCTCTGTTTTTCCAGTTGTCAAAGGGAGATAAGCATGCTGATTTCTTTTTGAGACAACTCTGAGGTCAGCTGAGGAGGAAAGGTTGAGTAAAGCGGGCTACAAGTTGAATAACATTTGTTTTTGCAGATGCTCTCCAGTGTTTGTATTGAAAATTCCTGACTGGGAGAATCAGCTGGCTTTGTAAATCAGCGGGATAGAGGCAGGTTAGACATTTGCTGGTTATAAGCACCAAAAAAAGGTGTTATTTGTTTGCAGTAACCACAGAAGTCCCTGGCTGTCGCTGAGGTGCCATGTGCTGTGTGAACGGCAGAATTCTCCGTGGCACCTGAGACAGGTACGCCCATCAAACGAGTCCTTGGCTCAGTATCTGCAAGGCAGAAATTCAGCATCTAATCAGACATCTCCGAGGGAGAGAACCCGGCCTCACTTTGTCCCCTGCCTTTGTGCATCCTGTCACGATGGCCCTGATAACGTCTTCCCAGCAGGAGCTATCCTGGGAAAGTAAAAAGCAGCTTTTTTTCCCCCCCAAATGTACATTGAAAATAGGAGTGGAAGCAGCCCACAAAGCAAACCCTCCCGGTGATTACGGGGAGCGGAGGACAGGCACAACAGCACCCTTGTTCTGGTGGCTTTGAGACGGAACAAAGGCCTGGAGGGGACATGGCAGGGTCGGGTTTCACCTGCCCTTCGTGCCTGTGGGAGAAAAGCAGCTCCACCTGGACAAAACCCACTGGAACTGGCACCTACCCATGCTCAAGATGCCAGTGGGTTCTGCAAGGCTCCACTGCAGCAGGTGTCCCACCAAAAGCTTGCTGAGATACTGGACCAGCTCAGCTCCTGCGAGCCCCTGGGCTGTGGTGCTGACTTGTCACCTTCTGCAGCAGTGGACACCCGCCAGGTCTCATTTCAGGGATTTTTTTCCCCCCGTTTTGCATTGCAGTCGTGGCTGTAAGAATGAGACTTGTACCTTTGCCAGTGTCCAGGTTCTCGGTCCCATTCCATTAGGATCCCATCACCAGACTCATTACCTTCTGCTTGTTCATTAGCTTGAGACAATGAAAACAACAGAACCGACAGAAAAAATGCCACATTCCATTCAGTGGAGACATCAAACCTGCGAAACAAAATTACATCCATGAATCATGCTGTATAAAAGGTGAACTAAAAAGAAAAAGAACACACCCAGGCTGTCAGTTCCCGGGCATCCTGTTTGTCAGCAGCACGGGATAATTATCGTGGATTTTTGTGACACAATAAATACGAGAGCACAGGTGGGATCCATTTTCAGCTGTTTAACTGAAGAAATGAAAGATCCTGTAATACAGAGTCAACACACAGAATTTGTCAGGCTACTCTGAAAACTTCCAATAGCTGAGACTTGGGGTTATAAAATTACTCATCAGGAGTAAAGTTTTTTATGATGCAGGAGTGAAGGGTATTGATTTTATAAAATATAATTTTATATTCAACATAAATGGAGAAAATGGCTCAAGCCAGCCTTCTGCAGAGCCTGAAAATATAGGACTATTGGGTGCGAATCAATACAAATAATATCTTTAAACCAGAAATTTTGATTCATTTGTAAAATAACAGCTGCTACTTATTTTCCAACATAAAAAAAAAAGGCAAGTAGGGAATAAAACATAGCCAACATAAAAAAAAAAAAAAGAAAGAAGTAGGGAATGGTTTCTCCAGAGATTTCTGCGGCTTGCTTTGTCTTGCTGGTGCGTTGTGTGTTTATATTTGTAGAATGAACCTGACTTTAAATTCCTGCGCTGGTAAGTCACGGAATCCCAGGATTCTTTGGGTTGGGAGGGACCTTAAAACCCATCGAGTTCCATGGGCAGGGACCCTTCCCTTAGCCCGGGCTGCTCCAGCCTGGCCTTGGGCACCGCCAGGGACCCAGCCACAGCTGCTCTGGGTGCCGGTGCCAGGGCCTGCCCGCCCTCCCAGGGGGCAATTCCCGCCCAAAATGCCATCTAACCCCGTTGTCGCCTCCTCAAACCCAGGGACTCCTGGCCTGCAGGAGATCCCAGTGGAGGAGCTGGGATGGGAGAACGTCTCCCCTCAGCCCTGAGGGAGGAGGGGGCGCGGAGCCTTTTCCCGCCACTGCGCCGGCGCCATCTTGTCCTGCTTCATGAACTGAGCGTCTGTGAGGGGCTGAAGGGTCCGTGAGGGGCACCTGAAGAGCTGCAGAGTCCAGGAGGAGGTTGAAGGGTCAGTGAGGGGAACCTGAGGGGCTGGGAAGGGCCAGTGAGGAGAACCTGAGGGGCTGAAGGGTCCAGGAGGAGATTGAAGGGTCAGTGAGGGGAACCTGAGGGGCTGAAGGGTCCAGGAGGAGGTTGAAGGGTCAGTGAGGGGAACCTGAGGGGCTGAAGACTCCATGAGGAGGTTCAAGGGTCAGTGAGGGAAACCTGAGGGGCTGGGAAGGGTCAGTGAGGGGCTGAAGAGTCCATGAGGAGGTTGAAGGGTCAGTGAGGGGCTGAAGGGTCCAGGAGGAGGTTGAAGGGTCAGTGAGGGGAACCTGAGGGGCTGAAGGGTCCAGGAGGAGGTTGAAGGGTCAGTGAGGGGGACCTGAGGGGCTGGGAAGGGCCAGTGAGGAGAACCTGAGGGGCTGAAGGGTCCATGAGGAGGTTGAAGGGTCAGTGAAGGGAACCTGAGGGGCTGAAGGGTCAGTGAGGGGCACCTGAGGGGAATGGTGGGTGTGTGAGGAGGGCTGAGGGGTCCATGATGGGTTGAGGAGGTTGAGGGGTCCCTGAGTGGGGCAGCTCTGCTCCAGCTCTCAGAATCCAGAGCATTTAAAATCCTAAATGACCATTTTAACCTTCCTCTGATACAGGTGCTCCGGCACTGGCTCCTTTGACACGACCCAGCTGGTGTGAGGTACAGCAGGTAACAATATTTAACAACTCCTGGGGTGAGAATATTACCCTGCCTTGGAGGGATGCTGAGGTAATTTTCCTACAGGAGGAACATGAATTCTTCCATCTAATGGAATGGGAACGGGTTTGAGGGCCCCATTGTTCAGTGGTTTCTGTAAGGTAAATTTGGGCTGTCTCTCTGTGAGAGTGTAGTTTGAAATGCTCTTTTAGAGAAATCATTTGGTTCTCAGATAACTGCTTATTTTTCTTTAAAATGTAGGCTTATTTGTTCTCTAGTTCAACAGATCTTTATCCTAATGCCTGATGAAATGGTTAACAATTCTCACACGAGGTTCCAGGTATAAAGACTGTGAAAGCCATTCAGGGTTTTGTTCTAAAGATTGAACAGGCATCCTCTGAAAAATGTCTCCTATTAAAGGTTATTAAGATTTGGACAATGCCATGGTTGCTTTTACAACAGAAAACAGACTCTGACAACCATTTGTTAAGTATCTAAATGTCTCTGAGGAACCCATGAGATAATAAAAGGCATTCAGAGGTCTAAAAAAGCACCCATGGCCCCACTTCAGCATCTCTAGAGAGAACCTGGGTGCTCTCAGGGCTGGGCAGTAAATGCCATGTTGGCAGCCTGAAAATAACTGGTTTTCACAAATTTTATTTTAATAAATTCCCAGCTTTTCTATTTTGAGGAAGGAATAAACGCACATTTTAAAGTAGTTTAATCTTTAGTCCAAAACCTCAGTTAAAGGTGCTTTGCAACCCAACACTTCTTTCCTCACATACAAATTGCCTTTTAAATATGAGCTGCCTCATTAAATTCAGTTGGGCTTCCCAGAGAGAAGGAGGGTAAATATTTTTCAGAGCCTGGTGCTAATGGAGTCATTTAATGATGAATAATAAATAAAAATTACAGGCCTTTATTTGAGACGCTTAGGTAGAGCCGTCCCAGTAAAACTCATAACTTCCATCGCCAAATCCAAACAATAAAGAATTGTCTACTTCAGATGGCTTGAAATGCCTCTTATTGAAAACAGATGCTATTAGGTCAAAACATTTATGTTAAAAAATAACTTGTTATTCTCACTGTGAATGGTCTTAAGTGATTTGTTTGGATTTTTACAAAATCTAAGTCAGTTTCCTTCAGTTTCAGATGAAGAATGGCTCATTCTCGTTCAGCACGGGACTTTGTTGCACTTTCAGATCTGCATCCAAACCTTGCTCGTCCTGTAAGTCTCACAGCCATGGTCCTTTTGTTCCCAGATGAAATTGTATCTGACTGTCTTATGTTACTGCAAAATTATGTAATTGATGTGTATTTAGGCACTGATAGCATTAGTGCAATTGTTGGGTAGAAAGGACCTTCCCTTCTTTGTGTGCAAAGCAGCAAAATGAAAATTGATGCTGTTGTTGTCCACAGCCTGTGGGTACCACAGGCACGGATATTGACTGGACAATTCCATGTATCAGAGACCCCTTTGTAGCACTTTAAATGGATGCTGAATTAGTGAAGACATCATTCAAGACATTACAGAGTCAGCATTATGCAGCCACAGTCATCTGTGACCTCAGCAGTCTCTCACGGCACGCTAGGGAGGCAGGGTGAAAATCTCACAGTCCCATGGCAGGGTTAGCTCTGTTTCCTTTGGGATGAAAAATGGGTTTGCATAGGACCACAGATTGGTTTGGGTTGGAAGGGAGCTCAAAGCCCATCCAGTGCCACCCCTGCCATGGCCAGGGACAACTTTCACCATCCCAGGGTGCTCCAAACCCTGTCCAGCCTGGCCTTGGACACTTCCAGGGATCCAGGGGTAGCCACAGCTTCTCTGGGAATCTGTGCCAGGGCCTGCCCACCCTCCCAGGGAAGGATTTCTCCCCAATATCCTAAGCCCACTCTCTTTCATTGCCCCTTGTCCTGTCACTCCATCCCTTGTAAAGAGTCTCTCTCCATGTTTCTTGTCAGCTCCTTCAGCCCCTGGAAGGCCACAATTAGGTGACCCCAAAGCTTCTCTTTTCCAGGATGAGCAATCCCACTTCTTTCAGCCTTTCCAATCATCCTGGAGCCTCTTCTGGACTCACCCCAACAGCTCCACGTCCTCCCTGTGCTGGGATCCCTGGGCTGGAGGCAGCTCTGCAGGTGGGGTCTCACCTGAGCAGAGGCAGAATCCCCCCTCCCCTGCCCCAGGGAAGTCCTGATGTTCCTGAAAAGAGTGAAAACATGGAGTTTTCCCATTCCCACTGTTTTTTATTTGGCATGGCACAATTTATTTTCTCATTTACTTTAAACAATTGAAAGAGGAATCACAGAAAAGGGATGATGTATGAGAATTTTTCTCTCCTTAGAGCCATATTGATCCAAACTGATCTTCAGCAATGCTAATCTAACCTGTCATTCACAGTTCCTCCCAAATAATGACCCACTAACCCAGTTAAAAGCTTTTATTTTACAAATAAAACTTGAATGTTGCAGTTAGCAACACACGACAATGAAAGTATTTTTATAAAACAATAATTTGTGATAGAATGATCAGTGTGTGTTGTGTTAGGACGTTAAAACAGCTGAACACACAGTTTGAAGTATCAAAATGGCACGGTTTATGAGTTTGCTGTTTATTTTAAAAAGTGAAAGAGATTCAAGTGTAAACACTTGCAGTGTGTACATGAGTTGGTTGAGCAGCCTCAAGCAGTGCTCTGCCAAAACAGGCACCATGGGGGGGTGTTCCCCTCCTCTTTTGGGGAAGTGAGTGCTCGGGCAGTTGCACAATGAGCTGATCAAGGAAATGATCTCTGGAAGTTTTTCTCCCTTCCTCAGTCCAAAACATTTTCCAGACAGATCAATTCCTTCTGCCAGCTCCCCTTGCAAGCTCTGTGTTGGAGACACAGAGGTGAACACATTTACAGCAGGACCAGGGCAGATTTCTTTGTGAAATTGGATATTTACACCAGAAATTAGGCACAATCAGCCTAATTTCTGCAGGCACTCATCCCAAATGTCAGTTCTTTCGACATTTGGTGGTGAGATACAGGGAATGTTGCCCTCTGATTTAATAGATTTTTTTTTTTAATTAAGAAAAAATCCAAAATAGAAAAACAAAATCCTAGTCAGCCTCACTGCATGCAGTGGACATAAAGCGTTCTGTGTGGAAGGGGGATATTACAGTGCTGTACACAAGTGGCCTCCTCCTGAGTGTTTCCATCCGTGCAGGATAAGGCGGTTCCCGTGCTCCCTCTAGTGAACCCAAGGAAATCGGAGAGCTGACTTTTGAGCACGTGTCAATATCGTTGCAGTGAAGTCAGGCAGGTCACGCTGCTTTGTGAATATGTACAAAATGAATCCTGGCTGGGTTATTGAACTGTAGTCCTGCCCTTCCCAGCTGGCTCTGGAATTCTGCTGGAATGGGACACTCAGGACTGCTGGAAGGGCTCTGTGAAGAAGCTGTGGCTGCCTCATCCCTAGGAGGGTCCCAGGCCAGGCTGGACAGGGCTTGGAGCCCCCTGGGATAGTGGAAGGTGTCCCTGCCCATGGCAGGGGGTGGCACTGGATGGGCTTTAAGATCCCTCCAACCCAAACCATTCCAGGATTCTGTGAAGTGGAATCGATGAGGGATGCTTCATGTTTTGAAGGATCCTGGCAGTATTGCACAGTCTGTTCTTCCAGCCCTTGTCTCACTCTGACTTTCCTTGCTGACCTTTTAAATCCCAAACAAGCACTTCAAAACTCTTCTCTGCCACCAAGGACCACCTAAAAAACAGCAAGAACCCACCACACAGCTGTTATGTTGTATTATAGATAGATGGGTAATATATCTGTATCTACATGTGTGTGTTTGCTCCCAGTAGTTGTGTTTGACAACTGAGAACAGGATGTTTTTGCATAATAGCTGTTTAGCAAAGCAGAGTAAGTCTGATTTTGGTCTGAATCAACAGAAAAGCTCCTTGCCTCAGCTCCCTTGGAGTCAGTTGAAAGACAGCAAGAGAGAGGCACCTGTAGAAATTTAGGTTGCTCAGCTGAGGCCAGGACAAGCTCCTGTGGCTGCACATGTCACGTGTAGCTTGTGGTGCTGACAGCCAGGAAAACCTTGGACACTTCACTGTAAAATAAATCCTCTCCAGACTTTCCATGGAGCATTTGAGGAGATCTGAGACCTGTGCAGAAAGCATGAAACAACAACATTGCTGCCTACCTGAGGAGAGATTGCTGTAGAACAGCCAAAATTGTGAAGGTTTGGGGTGAACTTTTGTCCTCCCATTTTCTTCACAAACAGAAACAGATGGATTTATTTTAATATTTTTATTAGTCACATTTTTTCCCTAAAGTAAACTTGTGTGTTTATGTTTTACTCTTTAGCTCATACGGTACTGTGGAATAAATAGATTAAAATGATTGCCAGCCAGAAATATGTTTATTATCATCAGCAAAGTATAATTCCATGAAATCTAATTCATCATCTACATCTGGGTTTAATACTTGTACTCTATAATCTTTTTATTTTTCAGAATGTAATCGGGGTGGTTATTGGGAAAACAGATGTCAGAAGCTTTCCAGACCGAAAAAGTACAGTCCCTTTAAACTCTTTTTACTTCATTTTCTTCAGCGGTGTAATTTGGCAGAGATGACTGAAATCAAGATTTAAATGATAAACAGATTTCTCAGTGTATAATGGATAGAATAAAAATGCACCCCTAAAAATCGTGTCTGTTTGAGAACCAAGATGAAAGAGCAGCATTGGTTTGGCTAAACCATATCAATTAGATATTGGAAAAACTCTCTCATGGAAGTGTTTCATGCTTAGAAGATGGAACCAATATGAACCCACTCTTCCATAAATACTGCTGGAATGAGCTGGTGCCTTCATATTTGTTCTCTCTTAAAAGAGAAATGTTGAGGACACATCTTGTGGAGTGACACAAGTGATTTCTGGCCTGAATAGCAACAGCTTCATCTGGAACAAAATGGGAATTGTATGTTGTTAATAATGTTAATTGGAAATTGAAATAACAAATTTACAGTCAGGGTTGGTGCAGACACTGTCAGAAGCACCTCCAGCCCTGGAGAGCCATTCCAGCTCCAGGAGAAGGGCTCAGTTTTTCTGCTGCCACTGGCTCCTGCTGAGCTGCTGGAGGGGTGAGATTTTAGGGGAAAGTCATCGTTGTCACCTGCAACTGGTGGCACCCTAGTGCAGAGCCTGCAGAAGGGTGCTGGTGTGTGTGCTCCATGGACCTGCACTCAGGGGACTCTGGGGAATCACCCGAGCTTTCCTTGCTAATTTAGCAATCCGTTGCATCATGCCGTGTTCCCTGCAAAGCTTGCTTAGTTAGCTGTACGAGACAGGGCAGGGATGCAGACACCAATATCCTGAATTTTCCGCAGCACTGGGAGCACGTTGCTTTATTCCATTCAACGCCCTGGCAGTGACCCTGCAGCCTGGGCCATCAGTCAGCCCCGCTGCTACAGAACAGGGGCTGCGGGTACAAAGGAGCCCTGCTTGTGTGTTTGCCAGCCCTGGCTCCTGCGCCTCGCCCTGTTTGATCTGGAAGTTTTCACGTGCGGGGTGCACAGGTACAACTCCAGCAGGAATCGCAGCCCATTCCCCACACCACCGTGTTCCTGCACCGCCTGCTGACCTCTAGTGGCAGAAAATTCCCGTCAAAATCCGGGAAAAGCCCCAAATAGTAGTTTTTATACACATATTCTAGAAATCAAGTTGCGCTGAGGAATTGCTGCAGCCCTGTTTATTTTTGCAGACATTGGCACTGAGAGATACACCTTCAATTTTACCATTCGTGACTCCCCAACTTACTTCATTAATGTGCAGTCCTGGGGCAGAGAAGAGTACATCAGATCTCTCTCAGAAAGCTTCAGGGTTGGTGACTGTGGTGAGTTTGTTTATTTTATTTTATTTTATTGATTCTCACCACGTTTCTGTTTGCATGGAAATCAGGGTTGTGCTGGTGGCTTTGCTGTGTTTTGCTGTGAGGACTCACAAACAGCCTAATTGGAAACAAATTGTTCAGCTCTGCTCAATATAAAGAGGAAAGGAACAAGATTCCAAGGATTTCCACTCAAGCCCAGTAAATATGTCAACAAAAGAAACCCACTGAGTGCAGCAGCTCAGAGCTGGCCTGCAGTTAATCAATGTCAAATCTCACATTGTATTGAGGTCTTAAACATGATGGAAAATAAGCTGTAAAGCAGTTTTGGTGTTTGCCTTGCCTCAGTTATAGATATGGCTATGATTGCTGATAAAACCACAGCAAAAATCCTGTATATATTTACAGCATGTGCTTTTATCTTTTTAAGGTCATAGTAAGATTTTGCTACCTGTGGTTGTTTGGGTAAAACTTGTGAGCTTACAGAGTGTACACTCAAAAATATCTGTAATTGTACATATAATCAATTTCTAACATTACTTATTGATGCTTTATTTTAGTTACAATCGAAAATCCTTTAATTCAGTCAAAGGAAGCAGAAAGAGAAGAAAAATTCAACCCTGTAACTCCAAGGTAAATTTAAAGCATGGAGTGGTAGTTCTTTCTAGAAAGATCAAAGTTAAGACTTGCTTCAATTTCCAGCCACGTGAAATTGGTAGAAATATTTGGTGTTTTCTTCTTGCATAGTTATACCTTCCTCCTGTGCTCAACAATGTCTGGTCAAATCTCAAAGGAGAATATATTTAATAAACAGAAGGTCATAAAGCAATAATGCTCTTTGTTACTAAACAGAGTAAATTTCATTCTTTGAGTAAAATCTGCAAGATTTTTTTTCTACCTTTAGGAAAAACTGTAATGGAATAAAGTTGCCTTTTTGTATTAATTGAATGAACATTTTACACTGTTGATACCTCAGTGAGTGCAGTGCTGATCCATGGGATTTGTTCTGTTCTAGTGGCTACAAATTATTGCTCAGTGAAAACCACTCTGTGGTTAAAACCTCTTCCTGCTACGACACAGACACCAGGCTCCTGGCTCTGCTGCACCTGCCTGTCAAGGACCCTCAGGATTATTATTCCCTGGGGGACATCGTGGCAAATGGACAAAGCCTCCATGGGAGAGTCCTCAACGTGCTGGCAGCTGTGATGGCAGTGAGTGAGGAGCATTTCTGTGTTTGCCACGAGTAACTTCATTGGAAATCCCTGAAAATGTGGATTTTGGGCTGTGATAGCAGTGAGTGAGGAGCATTTCTGTTTGCCACAAGTAACTTCATTGGAAATCTGTGTAAATGTGGATTTTGGGCTGTGGTGGCAGTGAGTGAGAAGCATTTCTGTGTTTGCCACGAGTAACTTCATTGGAAATCCCTGAAAATGTGGATTTTGGGCTGTGATGGCAGTGAGTGAGGAGCATTTCTGTTTGCCACGAGTAACTTCATTGGAAATCCCTGAAAATGTGGATTTTGGGCTGTGATGGCAGTGAGTGAGGAGCATTTCTGTGCTCTGCCACGAGTAACTTCATTGGAAATCCCTGAAAATGTGGATTTTGGGCTGTGATGGCAGTGAGTGAGGAGCATTTCTGTGTTTGCCACGAGTAACTTCATTGGAAATCCATGTAAATGTGGATTTTGGGTTGTGGTGGCAGTGAGCGAGGAGCATTTCTGTGCTCTGCCACGAGTAACTTCATTGGAAATCTGTGTAAATGTGGATTTTGGGCTGTGGTGGCAGTGAGCGAGGAGCATTTCTGTGTTTGCCACGAGTAACTTCATTGGAAATCTGTGTAAATGTGGATTTTGGGCTGTGGTGGCAGTGAGTGAGGAGCATTTCTGTGCTCTGCCACGAGTAACTTCATTGGAAATCTGTGTAAATGTGGATTTTGAGCCTCACAGTGGCCAGGACTCCATTTGTTCAGCTTGGCACCTGAGTGACAGTGACCACACACACCCTTTGATGAGATTTTTATCAACAAAATGAAGGGGAAATTAAGTGATCCCATTTTTTGTAGTTTACAGTCTTTCTTCCCTTTTCTAACCTTTTTATTTTCTAGGTTATGAGTTTTATTCTTTTAAACACTGAATAGAGGATAAATGACTTCTTCTTTTTCTTCTTAAAGGTTGGGGAGCCAAAGTATTTTATGACTTCAGACAAAAGGAAAGGCCAGAGGTGTGAAGTAAAGCTGTATGATGAAACAGAGAGGTCTTTCCCAATAGTATGGTAAAATGTTCTTTAATTCTCTAAATGTTCTTTAATTCACTAAAAGAATACTACAAACATGGGTAAAGAAATTAGCTTAACACACACTAATTAACCATAAACCCATCTTTTAATTTAAATATATTGATATTTAGGAGGCAACTGAAATGAGGCAGCAATGTACACAGAAAAGACTTAAGAGATTCATTAGAGTGGCCTTATATATCTTGTGTATTTTTATGGCTTGCTGACAGCCTGCTGGCTCATGGATGGCAAAACGAAGCTCAGTTCTAAATAATTCCTTTTTTTTTAATGTGGACATCTGAGCTAATTCAGGAAATGACTTTTAAAACCAGCTGCAAAGGCTGTTGTGTCTCTTCCTCAAGCAGAAAAATGAAGAGCATGATCCATTTTTAAAGCCAAGCAGAACTGCAAGTGGAGTGAAAATAAGTTGAAATAGTTTTTAAATATTTAAAATAATGCAGAAACATTTTGATACGACCTTGGCTGTATTTTCAAACTCTGTCCTGTTTACAAACACAACTCCACCCAGCCCATCCCTGCTCTAAACAGTGCCTTGTTCACAGAGGAACCTTTGCATTTTGCCCAGAGTTTGTTCAATAAACCTGTGGCTTTTCCAAGTGCAGGGGCATGTGGGGGTGTGGGTATTCCCTTGCCCTGGGGTTGCTGTTTGGTGGTTAAAAAGTGACTTCAGTGACCTTTGTTCCCTCAGGGGAAGTAGGCAGCCAGCCCTGCACTGTGGGCTGGGAACTGTGTTAGCACCAGGGATGTTTATCATGGGATGTTTAACACAATTCATGCCCACAAAGCCAAAAGAAGCATCTCTGGGGAGAACCCTTCCAGCCCAGGGTTAATTTGGAGCAGCTCCTCCATCAGCTCTCTCAGTGCTGGGACTTGGGCACTGTCAGGGGATTTCAGAGCCCAGCAGTGAAGAGGTGGCTGGGCAATATCAGATGAAAAGGAAATATCTTAAATCTTTTTCCAAGGATTAAGGAGAAAACCCATCAGAACAAATCTGTGCTTTGGCTGTGCTCTTGCCAGCCAAATTTAGGAGGAGTTGAATGAGATTTTATCAAGAGACCATGAAATTCCCATTTCTGAGGGATGTTTCTGACGTCACTCCAGTCTCATCATCCCAAGCCACAAAGATCCCGGTGTTGGAAGTGGCTGAACATCTGGCCTGGGGATCTGAGCAATCGGCCTGGCCCAGCACAAACAGCTCCTTTAACTGGGCTTTGCTTTAGAAAAGACTTGGATGAAAGCTGAAATACAGCATTTCCCCAGGTATATTCTGCATTTAAACCCATCTTTATTTTATCCTGTTTGGAATAAAGCAGGCACAGGGAATTTCAGTGCCACATGTGTCACAAAGGAGTCATGTCCCCTTTGGCCAATTTTATTGCAACTACGTTATTGAGTAGTTTAGTACTAAACACTTTGAGTGCTGCTTCAAAAATGTTTTGATGCATCCACTTTTGTTTAATTTAGCTGGGATAATGAATCCATCCAGCTGGCACAGAGTTGGATTCCCCAAGAAACAGGTAAAACAGTCTGGTTCGTGGCTTTATTGAAACTCTTCATGTGGCATTTATTCTCCAGTAACATGGGGGTGTTTTTCTGCACAGTTATATTTGCATCAGATGTGAGAATCAATTTTGACAAATTTAGGAACTGCATGACTGCAACTGTGATATCCAAAACCATCATTACAACCAACCCAGGTAAGAGCTGCTCAAGTATTTCTTTGCTTTTAGTAATTATTCTAGGCTAGAATGTATTAATTAATCTATTGGAACTGTGATTTCTTCTGCCTGCTTCTCACAAAGCTCCCTGCTTTTTGTCTGCTATGTGATGACCAGTGCCTTTGGCATTTTATTTCATATTATATTTCATATTATATTTCATATTATATTTCATATTATATTTCATATTATATTTCATATTATATTTCATATTATATTTCATATTATATTTCATATTATATTTCATATTATATTTCATATTATATTTCATATTATATTTCATATTATATTTCACATTATATTTCACATTATATATTTCACATTATATATTTCACATTATATATTTCACATTATATATTTCACATTATATATTTCACATTATATATTTCACATTATATATTTCACATTATATATTTCACATTATATATTTCACATTATATATTTCACATTATATATTTCACATTATATATTTCACATTATATATTTCACATTATATATTTCACATTATATATTTCACATTTTATATTTCACATTTTATATTTCACATTTTATATTTCACATTTTATTTTGTTTTATATTTTATATTTTATATTTTATTTTGTTTTATATTTTACTTTATATTTTATTTGCAACCTTCGTATGTTTATTCCATGCAGGACAAACAGTTAAAATAAAAAACAGAAAAGCAAATCTTGGCTAATTCCAACGTGTTTGTGCTACCAGAATAAAAACCTGTGAAATATAAAAATGCTGTGATTTTTACATGCAGTTATACTGATAACTTTTAAAAATGCACCTTCAGAAACAGCAGAAGCAAATGTTCTCTTCAGCTTCATCAAAGACAGTGCCCAGGCAGGAGCTCTGCCCAGCCCAGTGAAGGAGCTGCCAAATGAAACCATTAACTGTAAGCACTGGATTTTATTTACCTGCACAGTGTCGTGTCATAGTGCAGCTGAAAGAATTCCTGCTCTGTGTGTTCACAGAAACAAAACTCGGGTCCAGCCTGGCTGAGTAGGTAGAGTTTGGGTGGTTTCTTGGGGCTGTCCCTTATTTTATCTTTATGTATCTCCAGCTGACTGTGCCAGCTGCAGCCTGTCTGCTGTGTTCTCTCTGTCTGGAGCCAGTTTGGAGAAGTGATGGGGAAAGCTTTTGTCAAAAACTCCTTTTGGGTGATACAAAGATTAAATAATAGAGATATTCCTGATTTGAGTTGCTTTTGTTTTACTTCTTTTTTTTTTTTTTTTTTTGGAGGGGGGCTTTGCTGCTGCTTTAAATCTCTTTTTTATTGCCTTAAGATCCACTTTTGCCATTGCTCTCTGAATAATTTCTGGCTCAGACACACTTCACTTGTCTTTTAAACTTGTAGTGGAGGCTGTTGTGGATGTCTACACAGTGGAACAGCTGAAAGAAAAAGCTCTCCAGAGTGATGGGAAGCTGCAGCCTCTGCATGGAATTATTTATGGCTACATTTCCACCCTGGACATCGACGAGAACATGTCCAGAGTCCTGCGCAACAGATGGTGAGCAACTGCCTGCTTGGAATGTGTGCTAAAAATGGCTTGTCCCTCTTCCCCCGGCCCAAATGAGATGGAGCAATATTTTAGTCCTGTCCCAGAGAAGAAATAAAACTCCTCTGGAGGATGCCAAGTGGGTTTCTGTTGTAGGTTTCTGTTGTGGGGTTTTGTTGAGGGCTCTTTGTGGTCCTAGAGTGAAAAAGAAAAAGGTCACTTTGTCTCAGACTCAAGAGTTTAGGAGATGAAAATTTTTTTTTAAGACAAAGTCTCTTGGGAAGTCTCAGTCTAGAAAAATGTTTCAGGAAGAATAAATTGCATATCTGCATGAATTCTCTCCTTGTGTTGCAGCTCAATCTGCCGGTTCATCGTGAATGAAGTGTCAAACACCTGCACCTTCTGCAGTGACGTCCCTCCAGAGGCCAAGTCCACCTTTGCCAGCTTTGACATCCTGGTGGATGTGACAGACCACACAGGCACCCTGCACTCCTGCTACCTGTCTGACTGTGTCGCTGAGGAAACCCTGGGCTGCACAGTAAGGGGGACTTGGGCTGCTCCTACGGAGCTCAGCTGTGGAGCCTGATGGGAATTACAAATATTGGTAAATGTTCTCTGTGTGTGTGTGAGAGAGTTACAAAAATGGCATGCATGGGTGGACACACAGAGCTGTTTGACAAGGCAAAAGTTGGAAGTCAGCAGATGCCAACAGGAATTGTGTTCAGGGTAAGAGTGAACTCATTCAGAACACTGCTTTTCTGAGGACATGGCTGGAAATCCCTAACTCTGATTTTCAAACACCCTGCAGTTTATCTGGTTAATGGGACTGTCTTGGTACACATCTCATACCAAGCACCGCATTAAAACAGAAAAATACAGCTTAGAAATGTATAAAAAACTATGTAAGATGTTCTTTTCATCATCATTCTGTTGTCGAGATGTTTTAACTACCTGCTGAAGTGCTCTGTGGTGTCCTGTTAACAGGTCCATGAATTCCTCATGCTGGAAGAAGACCAGAAGACTGCACTGAAATGGCAACTCCTCTTGGAACGAAGCAAGATTTACTTCAAAGTTAGTATTTAATGTTTAATTCAAAACAGTAGCTGTTTTTCACTTTTAAACTTGTCCTTTTGGGCAAAACTCTTCTTACTCTCCCATCTCCCCTTTCTCTGTCCCTGTTTCCAGGACAAAATGAAAGTGTTTGACTTCAGCAGTAACAGGCCTATGGCATAAATGTGTACTCACACAGGAAATAATGCAAATAAATCTGTCAAACATGCTGTGTAAAAGCTGAAAAGAATCTCTGTCAAGGTGCTGTGATAACAAAGATCCTTAATTATTTTTCCAGGTTACTTCATCACCCAATTGGAGGACTGGATTAAAAGTGAATCTTCTCTCCTGCAAGCTGGCAGATCCCATAGAGGCGAGTCAAAGCTTGTTGGGAAGAGACTGGAATTATTAATAAATGCTAGGAAAGGCTTCCTTCACTCTGTTGTTAGAGATGGAATTCTACTGTTGTTGGGTTTTGCCAAGTCTGTTCTGATGGTAAAGGAGGAGTGCATGTTACAATACCTCTAAGTGGGCTTCTGAGTTAATATTTTTGGGTGATTGTACTTTTAAAAGTGTACTTGGGCCTCAGCTTAAATGTTAATTCTACCAAATTCAACCCCTTCCAAGGGGGCTGGAAGATCTCCTCACTCAGCTGAGATCTTTGAAAAAATCAGAAATAACAAATAGGTTAAAAGAGATCTGTTGAACTTCTGTGGTTTTCACTGCTTTGCTGCTTTTGTGTTAATGAAATAAAGACCCCCGCCTTGAAACACTGCCTGGGTTTGTGGTGCACCTTGCTGAGACCAAACGTGGAGCTGTGGGCAAGAGCAGGGCTGATTCTTTTTGGGCAAACTAATTAGAGCAGAGTAATCAATTAGCAGTGACCTCTGACAAGCAAAAAGCAAGCAGAGGCTGTAAGCAGGACTCTGTTCACCAAAGCTGGATTTAAAGGTATGTATATTGTGGGTTCCTCCATGTATTTTTCCCTATTTTTAATATATTCCTGTCCATAGCTTCCCCTCCTGCTGGTGTATTTGTCACATCCTCACCTCGTGAGCACGCTGGGACTCGGCCTGTTTCCAACAGAGGGAGATTCCCTCAGCCCTGCTCTAGCAAAGGGTTTTAGGCCAGGACACCCCAGGGAACTCTGATCCCCCTGGTGCCCTCCCTACCCCTTAAAGCTCCCCTGTGGGCACAGAGAAAACCCCCACAGAAACAGGAAATCCTGACAAGCAGTCCCAGATTGCAGCCCTGACTCATGGGTGGCAATAAAGACCCCAGAAATGCTGCCAGCGTTGGGTCGCAGCATCCCTCTTGTAGCAATAAATGGTTCAACACTTCCCAGCCATAACAATTCCCATTCTGCAGGGAATGTTTCCAATAACTTCATCCCAACTCTGTCAATACCCAGGGCTGGAGACCAAACTGCAAAGGATGCCCTGCTGCTGTTGCCAGAGATGGGAATGTCTGACGGGCAGGAGGAAACGCAAACAGTACAGATGCTTAATTCCACCCTTCCTCTTCCAGAACTGTTCACCCTAATGTCTACTTTAATTCTGAAGAAATTCCAAAGCAATTCTTCAATTTCTTCTCCCAGTGTGGTGTGCAGCACCCTGGACTGTGCTGCTCTCACAGAGCTGCTTCTCTTTGGGAAATAGGAATTTTCTCTGTAGAACTCCCCACTTTTAAAAACAAAGCTTTTCCTAGCAGTTATTAAGATCTGGCTCTGATAAATTGAAGTGTTTAGCTTTGGTGCTTTGCATTTATGTTAAAAAAAATCCATCTGCTTTTGTTAGAAATGAGCCAGTTCTGTGCAACCTTTGAAAATCTAGGTTTTGATGTTTGCATGGGCAGGATTTTTTAAATTATATTTTACAACTTGCTCTGTTGAATTGAAAGAGAACCCGCTGTCATGCAAACCGGTGGGGAGTGCTGCATCAGCTGGAGTTGGGAACTGGGGAAAGTTACCCAGTGTGGCTTTCAGCAGCTGGAAATACTTACATCTCCAACTGCTGCACTGCCCTGGGTAACAGCAACTGCTGCAGTTACAGTTTTACTAAAAAGACACTGAAATCGGCCAAAAGAAAAGTTTGGTGGTGATCTTTACCCATATGGTTCTTTATTCTTGATCTTTTTGCATTATTTTACTTTTAGGACATATTTAAAGCTCAGTTTAGGAAAAAACAATCTGCCAAACATCTGGCACACTTCCTGCTGCCTTTGCCCCCTGGAGTGGGAGGAAAAATCATCCTCCTTTAATTTGTATGTTTGAAAACAGCAGGGAGAAATCACAAAACTAATCCAAAAAAATCAAACATCTTTCTCTTGTAGAGGAAACTCTTTGTGAAGCTGCAACTCTTGAATTAGGGTTGCACATCTACACATAAACCTTTGATTTTCCACAGCATGGCTGAGCCCTAGCTCCTATATCATCATTTGAATAGTTCTGATCAGTAATTTTATTTTAAGGCAATACATTGGCAAAACCCATAGCATCAGCAGAAGAGAAGCACACACAGAAGGACAGCCAGGCCCATTCCCCTCTCCAGTGTCTCCGTTGCCAGTTCCCAGGTATGGTTTTGGAATTACATTTTAGATTCCGGAGCTTCTGGGCTCCACCTGCTCCAGGCTGGGCTGCACTCCAGGTGTGCTGAAGCCTCCATGGAAATGGGGCTGTGGCAGTCACACACCTCTTGGGCTCCTGGGTTCCGTGCCCTGTGCCACCTTGAACCTGACGGACACCACGTCCCTGATCCCCGCCTCGATCTCATCGTTGGCCTCCACAGCCCCGACTCCTTTGGGAGACCCCGTGAGAATCAAGTCCCCTTCCTCCAAGGTGAATATGTGGCTGATGTAGCTGATCAGGTAAGGGATGGAGAAGATCATGGAGGAGGTGTCCCCCTCCTGCCTCAGCTTCCCGTTCACCTTCAGCCAGATCTGCAGCTTGTGCGGGTCTGGGATCTTCTCCTTGGGCACGAAGTCACTGACGGGGCAAGACGAGCCGAACCCTTTGGCCAAGGTCCAGGGCAGCCCCTTCTTTTTGCACTCCTCCTGCGTGTCGCGGGCCGTCATGTCCAGGCACAGGGCGTAGCCCGCCACGTGCTCCATGGCCGCGTCCTGCGGCACGGCCTGCGCCCTCCGGCCGATGACCACCCCCAGCTCCACCTCGTGGTGCAGGTTCCGGCAGTAGTAGGGCCGCAGGATCGGGGACCCCTCCCGCACGTAGGCCGAGGAGGGCTTGAGGAAGAAGAGCGGCTCGGCGGGCAGGGCGCTGCCCATCTCCTTGGCGTGCTCCGCGTAGTTGCGCCCCACGCACACGATGTTCCTGCCCCACTCCCAGAAGCGGGACAGCGGTTTGGAGGTGGCCATGGCCGCCCTTGCCGCGTCCTTGCCGGGCCCAGCTCGGCGCCGCCGCTTCTCCCGCTCCTCCTCCGCGGGCTGAGCGGGCGGGCCGAGGCCCGGCCCCGGGGCCGGGCGGGCGCAGCGCCGCCCCCGCGCACGCCGGGCCGGGCCGGGCCGGGCCGTGCCGGCGCTGCCGCCGCCTCCTGGGGCGGACAGCCGAGGTAACCGGGCCGGGCGGGGTGCACGATGCTCCGCGGGGGCTGGCGGGGGCTCGGCGCCGCCCTGGCAGCCGGGGCCGTCCTCGGGGCCGTTCTCCGAGCCGGTACGTGCGGCGGGTGCGCCCCGGCAGGGCCGCGGGGCCGTGCGGGGCTCTCGGGCCGTGCCTGGCGGCTCCGGGCGTGCCCGGCCTTTGGGCTGACTCACGGCCCGGGCCGGCCGGGACCTGAGCCCTGCTCGGCTGCAGCCGGGGCCGTGCCGTGCCGAGCCCATCGCGGAGGCCCCGCGGAGCCCCGGAGCGCCGGTCAGTGCTCGGGGAGGAGGACGCGGGCCGGGCTGGGTTCGGCGGGTGACAGCGTGTACCGGTGATGGAACCAGCCGCAGACTGTCCGAGCTTTGCGTTTGCATTTCGGGCCTGAATCCTCAAAGCCTGTCCTGGGCTCTCTGGGAAGTCTCCCCAGGTGGTTTTGCATCACTGGGGTTTTGAGACGAGGCTGTGATGGGCGAGACTCGCCGGGGTTCTGTGCCAGGCTGGCACTGCCGCAGCTGCAGTGTGGCAGTGTGGCAGTGTCAGACCGAGCCGGTGGCAGCTCCCGGCGCTGCAGGGTGGCCGCTGCACCTTCCACGCTGCCGGGACTGCAGCTGCCCTGGGCTCGGACCCTCTTCTTGGAGCCACAAACTCGCTGGGTGTCCCAAAAACCGCTGCAGAGTGTAAAGAGTGAACGTGGTTCTTGCGGGGCGTGCAGTGACAGCCCTGCTTGAGACAGGAATTTTCCACTCTTTTATGTAATAAAGAGACTAACCCTGGAGGAAGTGCACGAAGCAGCCGGGTTCTGAGGGAACCTGCCTGCTGTCAGTGCCCAGCTGGCGTTAACACTTCCAGCTGCAGAGCCTTGCCCCTCGGCCATGCCAGCTGTGCCCACAAGCCCGGGTGGGTGATTCAGAGCCTGCTGGTGGCTGCTCTCCCACTCCTCTGCTCCAGGCCTGCAGTCAGGAGGGACGTGGGACAAAGCTGAGTGAGAAGTCACTGGGCATTAATGACTTCTGGGGCAGAGCTGTGTGGGTGACACGGTCTGAGCGTCGCCAGGGAGCTCCTCGGGGCTGGACGGTCCGAGCAGTGCGTGAGCAGCTCCCTGCTCCGCTCCTGAGCTGCAGATGGCAACTCGCAGCGCATGAGTTTCGTTCTTGGTGGATGTTTTCTCATTCCTTTGTTGAAATTACATGTTTGGAAACATTTCCTTATGTGGTGCAGCTTGTTTGTTTGTTTGGTAAGAATTGCAAATTACACACGTAGAGAGACTGTGGGATCCAGGCCAAGGTTAGAGACGGTTGGTTCATAGGAAAGAAGCGTCTGAAGTATGCGAATATTTCCTTTGAGTTGAAGTTAAGGTTGGATTGTTTCCTTTTGTTTGGTTGTATTTTTTCCTAGCTGGTGTCTGGCCTGCAAACAAACACCCAGTATAGATAACTCTTGTGACTGACAGCATCCAAAAGTTCTCCCTGTTGGCGAGCAGTTGTTTTTTGGGCATTTTTTCCCCATCAAAGAATAGTAAGGGCTTTTTTTTGGTGTTCTTTTTTTGAAAGGAGTCTTCTCCAGAGGAGCACTGCAGGTAGGATGCTTCTCCCAATACTGTAAATACCCAGTGCATTGTCCTTTGTGGGTTTCTTTTTTTTTGATTTTTGAGCACTATGTTTAATTTCACTGGTTCCCCTTCCCTCATGAGCAGGGATGGTGGAGGTGGAAGGGGAAGAAGCTCTGGGCAGGGTGGTTGTGCCAGAGGGCCCTGACAGCTCCCTGTGCCTGGGCTGGGCTGGCAGCAGCAGCAGATCTGCAGCACTTTGGGGCTCCTGCAGAGCTGCTCTTATCAGGGGTGGGCAGGCTGGGGACAGAGGGACAGGGTGAGCACCAGCACGGGGACCCCTCCCTGTGGCACGGAGGGAGGTGGCCAAGCAGGAAAGTCAGGAGCCTTTGGGAGAGTCAGTGGTGCAGAATAAAATGGGTGTGAGCCAGCACGGGCACCTCTGGGTTGTGCAAGCACCTCGTGGGTGCTCAGACAGCAGTTCCTGACCTGCAGGGCCCCAGCAGTGCCAGACCTCATTGTCTTTGCTTCCTTTCCTTCAGTTTCCTGTGGTAGCCCCTCTTAAGGTTGGTTATTTCTTTAAGAGCCCGTGCACTGAGCAGTGGAGACCAGGTTATTTGCATCTGGAATTTGCTGCTTGGATCTGATTAAACATTGAACCCAAAGCAAACATGGGAGCTCTGGTGTTGCATCAGGGCAGGCATGAGCAAGAGCCCCGTGTTACCTGGTCAGGTAGGGAGCCTTCCTCCCTTGGAGAGCCTGTTTTCTCTCCATGAGCAGTGCAGGATGACATTTCCCCCAGAAATACAAACCTGATATTTCTGTTGGAGCAGTGTATGCATTTCTGTATTTCTCTTTTTTTTTTTCTTTTTGCCCTCCTTCCTTCTTCATTTTTGTTTTTTGGCTCTAACATGCCTTTTGTGCCTTTTTTGCAAAGTCACTGTCCCGGGCTGACCTTTGGCCAGCTCCATTCTGCTCTCCTGCCCCTTGAAATCTCCTCTCTGATCCGAGTGCAGAGTTGTCCCTGCATGGAAAGCTAAGTGTCCTGTCCTTCTCAGGGCAGCTGTGGAGCACCCAGAGCCTTGAGGGCACCAGGTTTTGTCCCGTGGTGGCCTCCCTCCTCGTGTCTGAAGGAGGCAGGTCGGGCTGTGCTGTGAGCTGGGGCGCCTGCCATGCCCTGTCCCACCTGTCCCCCTCCCAGGGCTGAGCTTTGGCTGGTTTTGGGTGCCCAGGTCCAGCACAGCTGCGAGCTAAATTCCTGCACACGGAGCACGAGCTGAGGGAGCCCAAGACAGTGAGCCAGGCCGACATGAAGGTGGAAATCCTGCCAGCCCTCACTGACAACTACATGTACCTCCTCATCGACCAGGACACCAGGGAGGCTGCCATCGTTGACCCCGTGCAGCCCCAGAAGGTAACGCTCCCCTGGCTCTGGGGTGGCCTTCCAGGGTGTCCTTCCAGGAGGGAACGAGCCCCATGCTGCCTCAGGTGTGGGGGAAAGGCTGGGAGGGCTGGCTGTGCACAGGGACAGCCAGGGGTCACCCCAGGGATAGCTGTGTCCCTCACCCTAGGGACAGCTGTGTCCCTCACTCCCTCCAGGAATTACTGACCTGGTTTGGGATTTTGGCCTTAATTTGATGTAGGGCAGAAAAGGGAAATGGGTCAGAGCTCTTGTGTTGCACTCTTACCTCCAGCCTGGGTGGGATGAGCTCCTGCAGAGCTGCTGTGGCTCTCACTCCTGTGTCCAGGTGCCACCAGGGGTGCTGCCAGCTCGTCCCATGGTGTAACTGTCCTCCCGTGTCCCTCCTGCAGGTTTTGGATGCAGTCAAAAAGCACGGCGTGAAGCTGACCACTGTCCTGACCACACACCACCACTGGTAACCACCCCGTCCTGGTCCCTCACTCACACAGAGCCAGGAGCTGCTGCTCTCCTGGATCCAGGTGATCCCTGAGCAGCAGCTGAGGCGTGGGCAGAAGGATCAGAGCTCATTCCTTTGGCCTTGCTCTGACCAGAGGCCTTGTGCAGAGCTGTGTGTCAGTGCCTTTCACCTTTACAATCCTGATTTTTCCGGGGAGCCAGTGCAGTGACTGGGTGTGGAGGCAGCTGTGGGGTGTGGGAGGGGGCACACTGGTGCTGAGGAGCCAGGACAGGCCCCCAGGCCTCCTGCAGTCAGCATCGTGGGAGGATCACACAGGTGCAGGTCAGCTCTGCCAGGGGTGTAAAATGAACGTTTTGCTGTAGTAACCTGTCTGTGGGTCAGAGTGGAGCCACCTCTGTGGCTGGAGAGTGAAACAACCAGCCCTGAGCTGGACAAACCAGCAGCTCAGCAGAGCTGGGCTCTGGGGTGTCTGTGTGCCTGCTCCCTGGTGTTTTGTGGGATGCTGGGTTGCACATTTTCCACTCACCCCATTCCCTCCCTGCCCCAGTTACTGGAGAGGTGACTGGGAGCCCCTAAGGCAGCTGTTTCCCAGCTGGGGATAGATTTGTCAGGGATTGATTCCCCCTCTGACTGCCCTAATTACTGGAGAAAACATCTCCACTCCTGCTGTCGTGGCCTGTCCTTGGCTGTGAGGAGTGATAGCTCCTGGGAGAGGGCTGGATCAGGAATGATCACCTGGAGCTGACCACTGACCAATAAATCTGTGTTCATCCCTCCCCAAATCCCTTTTTCCCCTTCAGGGACCACGCTGGAGGCAACGAGAAGCTGGTGAAGATGGAGCCGGGGCTGCGCGTGTACGGGGGGGACAGCAGGGTGGGGGCCCTGACCCAGAGAGTGTCCCACCTGACAGCTCTCAAGGTAAAGGGAGGGGCTGCAGGGCTCCGGGCACCCCCTCCTTGTGGCACAGCTGTGTTCCCACCTGAGCCGGGCAGCTCTGGTCCCTCTGAACACCCCTGGCACGTGATGGGTGCTTGAAATGCAGCTTTCCCCCTTTTCCTGGGGACTGCGACCCCTCTGCCTTGTGTGAGGACAGCACTGAGGGACGTGGGACATGCTGGGTGTCCCTGTGCAGCTGGGGGACAGGGCAGGGGCTGTGGGACAGGGATGGTGTGACAGGGACAGTGTGACAGGGCAGGGACGGTGTGACAGGGACAGTGTGACAGGACAGGGACAGTGTGACAGGGACAGTGTGACAGGGCAGGGATGGTGTGATAGGGCTGTGTGACAGGGACAGTGTGACAGGGCAGGGACGGTGTGACAGGGACAGTGTGACAGGGCAGGAATGGTGTGACAGGGACAGTGTGATAGGACAGGGACAGTGTGACAGGGATGGTGTGACAGGGACAGTGTGACAGGGATGGTGTGACAGGGCAGGGATGGTGTGACGGGGGCTGTGTGACAGGACAGGGACAGTGTGACAGGGACAGTGTGACAGGGCAGGGATGGTGTGACGGGGGCTGTGTGACAGGACAGGGACAGTGTGACAGGGCAGGGATGGTGTGATGGGGGCTGTGTGACAGGGACAGTGTGACAGGGCAGGGATGGTGTGATAGGGCTGTGTGACAGGGACAGTGTGACAGGGCAGGGACGGTGTGACAGGGACAGTGTGACAGGGCAGGAATGGTGTGACAGGGACAGTGTGATAGGACAGGGACAGTGTGACAGGGATGGTGTGACAGGGACAGTGTGACAGGGATGGTGTGACAGGGCAGGGATGGTGTGACGGGGGCTGTGTGACAGGACAGGGACAGTGTGACAGGGACAGTGTGACAGGGCAGGGATGGTGTGACGGGGGCTGTGTGACAGGACAGGGACAGTGTGACAGGGCAGGGATGGTGTGATGGGGGCTGTGTGACAGGGACAGTGTGACAGGGCAGGGATGGTGTGATGGGGCTGTGTGACAGGGACAGTGTGACAGGACAGGGACAGTGTGACAGGGATGGTGTGACAGGACAGGGATGGTGTGACAGGGACAGTGTGACAGGACAGGGACAGTGTGACAGGGATGGTGTGACAGGGCAGGGATGGTGTGAGAGGGGCTGTGTGACAGGGACAGTGTGACAGGGCAGGGATGGTGTGACAGGGACAGTGTGACAGGGCAGGGATGGTGTGACAGGGACAGTGTGACAGGACAGGGATGGTGTGACAGGGATGGTGTGACAGGACAGGGATGGTGTGACAGGGACAGTGTGACAGGACAGGGACAGTGTGACAGGGATGGTGTGACAGGGCAGGGATGGTGTGAGAGGGGCTGTGTGACAGGGACAGTGTGACAGGGCAGGGATGGTGTGAGAGGGGCTGTGTGACAGGGACAGTGTGACAGGGCAGGGACAGTGTGACAGGGACAGTGTGACAGGACAGGGATTGTGCTCCGCCAGGAGCACAGCGAGCACTGAACGGATCCGGGTGTTCCTGTGGGATGGCGGCTGGGATGTGGGTGAGGAGGGCAGTGCCAGCTGCCTGCGTGGCTGTCCCCTGGCTGCAGCAGCCTGGCTGCTTGCAGGAGAGCTGGCAGGTGCCAGCACTGCTGGGAAAGGTGCAGGCAGGCGTGAAGGGCACTGCTGGCCCCGGGTGCACCCCGGGAGGGGCAGCACAGGAAGGTGGGCAGATGAGGCTGTGATTAATCCTTGCCTTTTCCTCAGTGCCATCCACTTCTCCCCTTCAGCTCCGTTTCTGTTTGGAGCTTTTTTCACGCTCCATCAGCTTTGTTTAGGATTCTCTGTTGGCTCTTGCTGCCAACCGGGCTTTGAGTCCCTGTGCATGGAAATGAAAGGATCTGGCAGTTCCCTTTGTCAGGACAGCTGCTTGGAGGAAACAGCTCCCTGCCACAGCCCTGCCTCCCTGGGCTCTCCCAGGAGCTGAGCTGGTGCTTCCTGGCCAGACTGGGGCAGATTTAGGACCCTTAGAGCACTAAGAGTAGCAGTTCTTTCCTAACCATGCAATTGCAGCTTCAGCTGTAGTGTTCTGCCTTCTTCCCAGGTGGGATCTCTAAGTGTGAAATGCCTCAGTACGCCGTGTCACACCTCGGGACACATCTGTTATTATGTGACTAAGCCAAATAGCTCCGAGCCACCTGCAGTTTTTACAGGTGAGGAGTTGGGAGGTCCCCTTGCAAAAATAGAAGCTCCCCCTCTGCCTGGGTGCCTCTGGCTCTGGATGTGCTTCCCTCCTTTCCTGCCAGGGCAGTTGCTTAACATCCACATCTTGCTCCCCTTTCCAAGCAGGAGTTGTAGGTGGAGCTGGGGAAGCCCCTCTGGATTTGTCAGCCAGGGCTGCACACCCTGCAGGCAACATCAAGAGCAAGCCCTGGATGTGTCCTACATCCAGCGTTTTTTTTTTTTTTTCCTGGAAAAAAGAGCTGTTGGTTTCCTGTCTCAGGCCAAACTGGCTGATCCCAGACCCTGTTGCTTTTCCATATATCTGTGCTCACGTCTGACAGCAGAGAGAGAGAACAGGGGAGTCAGAGAGGGCTGGTGCTGGTGGCCAGGGCCTGGATCCTGGTTTGGGGAGAAGGATTCCCCTTCCCTGGGGCTGTGCTTCATCCCAGAGCTCACAGAAGCTCCTGCATGGAAGAGAAAGAGGCTTAAACAAGATTTTAGGGAGCACTGGGGAGAAAATAGTGGCGACTCGTCTTTGTTCAGTTTCACAGCAAAGAACAAGTGTTCCTTGTCCCCTGTAGGAGGGACAGCAGGGGACAGGGGCTGCCCTCAGGTAGGAGGTGCTGGCAGGAGGTGCCTAGGGAGATTTCCTGCCTCAGCAGCCACGTTTGCCACCAGGGTTGATGTGGCACCGAGTGGCACGGCCTGGCTGTCCCCGTGCTCCTGCTGCTGTGCTGGGGCAGCAGTGGCAGGGCTGAGCCCTCAGGCTGGCTGTGGGCAGCCTGCGGTGGGCCTGATGGCGTGTCACCCCTGCAGGTGACACCCTGTTCGTGGCCGGCTGTGGGAAGTTCTTCGAGGGCACCCCGGACGAGATGTACAAGGCACTGATTGAGATTTTGGGCAGCCTGGACCCCAGAACGGTACAAACCTCTCCTTTTGTGTGAGTGAGCCAGCCCAAACCAGCACACAGTGCAGAGAAACGCCCGGGGAGTGCTGCTGTTCAGAGAGGCTCTCTGTGTGTGCGAGGAATGAATGCTTACAGGAATTCTGGATAGCTGCAGTGCTCTGGAAAGGATTTGCCTGCCCCAAATGTGTTTGTGCTTTGTGGGGAAAGAGCAGGGGCTGGTTATTAAAGGCTGCTGAGCTGGGACATGGGGCTCTCTCATCTGTTCAGCTGGCAGCTTGTCCTGCCTGCTGAGTCCTGGCACTTGTGCCTGTCTCCAGCGGGGGGTGTTGGGTTGAGTGTGTTGTTCCTGCTGTGCTGGTGGCACCTGGCACTCCCCCTTGGTGGCTTTGGAGTCCCCAGTGTCACTGTCCCTTCCTCTTCCCAGAGAGTTTACTGTGGCCACGAGTACACCATCAACAACCTCAAGTTTGCTCGGCACGTGGAGCCCGGTAACCCCAGCATCCAGGAGAAGCTGGCCTGGGCCAAGGTGAGCTGCTCCTCCTTTCCCTGCACACAGAGCCCTGCTGAGGAGGTGGCGGAGAGGAGACAGTGCTGGGGAGAAGCAGAGGCAGTTAAGAGCCACGAGCTGCAGGATGCTGGGGAGCAGGGTTTGGCTGTGCCCACAGTTTGCTGTCTGGGCGAGGAGTTCCCTGCCGTGTTCTGTGCAGGACACTCCTGTTGCCCAGGATTTGCTGGTGGAGCAGCACTGTGTCCCTCTTGCAGGCCCAGTACGACAGTGGGGAGCCCACCATCCCCTCCACCATCGCCGAGGAGTTCACCTACAACCCCTTCATGAGAGTGAGGTAGGGAGCCCCTGCTGCGGGGGGCTGTGGGAAGGAGGGGCTGGCCCAGTGCCTCCCACACTCCTGCCTGGATGCCTCCAAGACTCTCACTGCCTGTCCTGGCAGAAGGTTCCTGGATTTGGGGGTTGTGCTGAGCATCATTCCCAAAGCAGGCTTTGTTGGGTCCTGTTCCTTCATCCAGCAGATGGAGGCTGCTGGGGCACAAAAGTGCCATTTCCTCCTGAGCCTTCAAGCCAGGCCTGAGAGCTGTGCCAAAGCGCAGTCTCTGATGCTGAAGTGCAGCCTTGAACCCTGACCCTGGTGCCTCCACAGCTGGGATTCCATCCTGACCCTGCTCTTCCCTCCTGGCAGGGAGAAGTCAGTCCAGGACCACGCCAGGGAGAGCGACCCTGTGCGGGCCATGGGGGCCATCAGGAAAGAGAAGGACAACTTCAGAGTGCCCAAGGACTGAGCCCTGCCTGCATCACTTTAATCATCACTTTAATGTCACTTCAAGTGTCACTTAGACCATTCAGATGTTTTAGGAGTCAAATCTTCTGTCGTGGTTGAGACAAGTTTTATTTAGGTTTTTTGTTTTGTTTTAATTAATGAGGAAAAAAAAGCACTTTGCCCTTGTTGAGATGTTCTACAGCATATTTATATTATGATGAAGAATATTTATCCTCCTCTTGCTGTCTCTCAAGCTGTCACGTGTCACCTGCAGATCATTGTGCAAGTGTTGGTGTGAGACTCGAGGCTGGGCAGGATCAAACCATGAGGTTTAGGAAGAAGCTGTCATTTCTCTGGGAGCTTGCTGTTCTTGCAGAAGGTGGGACTGAGATGCCTTTGTGTGAAGCAGAGACCAAACGCGGGAGCCGAAGATTTCAATGTTTCCTCCATGCTGCTACTTCAGCATTCTGGGTGTCCTCCTGGCTCCACTAAAACCAGTTCCAGGGACAGAGCTGCTGTGCCAGTGCTGCTTCAGGGAGCCCCACGGGCTGGTCTGGCTCTGGGAGTGGCTCTGGGGCCATCCAGCTGCTCTCTTGTCCCTGGCATTGCTGTGCTTGCACCCTTTGAGTCCCGAGGCTGTTGCATGAACCTGCTCCCTGCTCTCCCCCGTGCCCTGTGTGTGACCTGTGCCAGCCCACAAACCAGCCAGGGGTTTGGCTGGTGGCTCAGAATGCAGGACCAGCCACTCCTGGTGAGTGACTGTCCCCCTGAGCTGTGGTGACACCCCTGCAGCAGGCCTGGGGCCTGGGAGTGACAGGCAGCTGAGCAGTTGTTACCTGTCCCCAGGGTGAGCAGGGATGTGGGGTGGCACCAGGTCTCTTTTTGCTTTAAAATGCTGAATTTTATGTAGTTCAGAGAGAAAAGTGGTGCCTAAAGCTGTGGTGTCTCCTGGAACGCTGTGCTGCCACACCAGAGTGTGACTGTCCTGATGAGTGTGACTGCCCTGAGGGCTGGGCAGAGGGGAAATAAAGAATGCCTGGAAGCAGAGGTTGTTAACTCACAGATTTATTAATTTCTTGGGTTTGGACTAGAGATTGAAGTCAACCAACTCGGGAGTGCCATTCTACCTAATCCTGGGGTGAGTGGGTGGCATTGTGGGGACCCCAGGGGCTTTAGTGGCAGCTGTATTTTTGTGAAAGGGAACAGAGAAGGTTCAGCCCTGGTTTTGCTGCCTGTGAGTGCCAGTCCTTCCTCAAAAGTGGCATTTGGGCCTCTCAGGACAAGAGGGATGTGGAGGGGCTGGAGTGTGACCAGGGAAGGGATCAGGGCTGGGGAAGGGGCTGGAGCCCCAGGAAGGGCTGAGGGAGCTGGGAAGGGGCTCAGCCTGGAGAAAAGGAGGCTCAGGGGGGACCTTGTGGCTCTGCACAGCTCCTGATGGAGGGGACAGCCGGGGGGATCGGGCTCTGCTCCAGGGAACAGGGACAGGAGGAGAGGGAACGGCCCCAGGCTGGGCCAGGGGAGCTCAGGGTGGATATTTGGGAGAATTTCCTCCTGGAGGGGCTGTCCAGCCCTGGCACGGCTGCCCAGGGCAGGGGTGGAGTCCCCATCCCTGAGGGGATTTAACAGCCCTGTGGATGTGGCACTTGGGGACATGGGACAGTGGTGGCTTTGGGTTTGGGGGGGAATGGTTGGACTCTGTCTCAGAGGACTTTTCCAGCCTCAACAATTCCGCGTGGGGACCATGGTCAGCCCTGCCCCAGCCCTGGTGTCCGGCTGGGGAAGCTCAGCTCTGCTCCTGCCCCCTGTGCCTTTGGGGTAGCTGCACTCGGGGTGGGACCCTGGCCCTGGAGCAGAGACCCTGCCGGACCGCCCGCAGGAGTTCCAGTGTCCGGCACCACCCTGCCCCTTGTCCCTCCAGTGCCACCGGTGCCACCGGTGCCAGCACGCCCCATCCCTCCCCTCGTCCCCCGCTGGCCCTGGGGGCAGGAGCCGATTTTGGGGACAGGGCTGGGGGTTCCCCTCCTTCCTCCAGCCCGGGGGGTGTCAGGATGCGCCGCGGGACCCCAGGGTGGCGCAGGGGCTGTCCCCTGTCCCCGGAGCCGCGGTGGCCGCGCCGTGCGGGCTCTGCCCGCCCCACGCTGCGTGACCCGCCCCGCACACGGCAGGGACCGCCCCGGGGGTGGCGCTGGGGACACGCCGGGGTCCCGCAGCCCCTCCGCGTGTCCCCGGGGCCATGAAGGTGAAGGTGATCTCCGTGCTGGAGGACAACTACATGTACCTGGTGATCGAGGAGAGCACCCGCCACGCCGTGGCCGTGGACGCCGCGGTCCCCAAGAGGGTGAGCGGGTCCCCGGGGTGGGGGGGGGGGTGGCGGTGGCCCCACGGCGCTCGTGGGACATCGCCCGGGCAGGACAGAGCCCTCCAGCCCCGCGGGGTGTGCGGTGGGACCCCCCTGCCCGGCCCCGGGCGCTGCGGGGTCCCTGAGCCGCTCCCTGCCCGCGCCGCGCCCCGCACAGCCCGCGGCAAAGCGGGGTAACCGCAGAGAGACTGCGGAGCGGCGGCCCCTGCCCGGCCCCGTTCTCCGCGACCCCCGAGCCGCTGTGCCCGGAGTGCCCGGTGCCAGCCCTCAGCACTGTGCCCGCTGTCCCCGGTGCCAGCCCTTATCGCTGTCCCCGGTGTCCCCCCTCAGCGCTGTCCCCGGTGCCAGCCCTCATCGCTGTGCCCGCTGTCCCCGGTGCCAGCCCTCAGTGCTGTGCCCGGTGTCCCCCCTCAGCGCTGTGCCCGCTGTCCCCGGTGCCAGCCCTCAGCGCTGTCCCCGGTGCCAGCCCTCAGCGCTGTCCCCCGTGCCAGCCCTCATCGCTGTGCCTGGTGCCAGCCCTCAGCGCTGTGCCCAGTGTCCCCGGTGCCGACCCCCGTGCCGCTGTGCCCGGTGTCCCCGGTGTCCCCCCTCATCGCTGTGCCCGGTGTCCCCGGTGTCCCCCGTGCCAGCCCTCAGCGCTGTCCCCGGTGTCCCCCTTCAGCGCTGTCCCCGGTGTCCCCCCTCAGCGCTGTCCCCGGTGCCAGCCCTCAGCGCTGTGCCCGGTGTCCCTGGTGTCCCCCCTCAGCGCTGTCCCCGGTGCCAGCCCTCAGCGCTGTGCCCGGTGTCCCTGGTGTCCCCCCTCAGCGCTGTCCCCGGTGCCAGCCCTCATCGCTGTGCCCAGTGTCCCCGGTGCCAGCCCTCAGCGCTGTGCCCGGTGTCCCCGGTGCCAGCCCTCATCGCTGTGCCCGGTGTCCCCCCTCAGCGCTGTCCCCGGTGTCCCCGGTGCCAGCCCTCGGCGCTGTCGCGCGTTTTCAGCGTTTGCTGCTGACTCGGGCATTTCCTGCTTCGCTCCTGGCCCTCAGTGCTCCGTTCGCATCCGGAGCCTCCCGGCAGCCGTGCCGGGGCTGGCAGTGCCCTGTGGCCCTCGCCGTGGCCGGGGTGGGTGGCACCGTGCTCTCCTCCGTGCCTTCCCTCAGAAAGCACCGGCCAAAAACGCCCCCGTGGCCGTGGCATCGGCGCGGTCCCCTGCCCCTGCTGCGCTCAGGGTCTCGCCTCCGTGCCCCCCTCCGCCTGGGGCTCCTCAGGGTGCGCTTTTGGGGGGCTCCCCTGCCTGCTGGCACAGGGGACAGGTCACGGTGCGGGTGTGTGTCACCTCCCCTGCCCTCTCAGCGCTGCTCTGCTCCCTTGCAGCTGCTGGAGATCATCAGGAAGGAGGACGTGGAGCTCAGGGCCATCCTCACCACCCACCATCACTGGTAGGTGAGGCCAGCTGGGGGTGGCCGTGTCCCCACGGGGACGGTGCCGGTTCCCAGTCCCAATCCCAATCCCAATCCCAATCCCAATCCCTGCTCTGCCCTCAGGGACCACGCCAGGGGCAATGAGGAGCTGGCGCAGCTGCTGCCGGGCCTGCAGGTGTTCGGGGCTGACGAGCGCATCGGGGCCCTCACACACAGGGTCAGCCACGGCCAGGAGCTCGCGGTGCGTGTGGGGGACACTGGGGGACATCGGGGACACCGGAGCCCACACACGGCTCCTCCTGCTGCGTGGGGTGGGGCTGTGGTCCCCACTGGGGTGGCCAGAGTGGAGTGGAGTGGTCACACTGTCCCCAGTGGAGTGGCCAGTGGGGAGTGCAGTGGGGTGGTCACACTGTCCCCAGTGGGGAGCAGAGTGGGGTGGTCACACTGTCCCCAGTGGAGTGGCCAGTGGGGAGTGCAGTGGGGTGGTCACACTGTCCCCAGTGGAGTGGCCAGTGGGGAGTGCAGTGGGGTGGTCGCACTGTCCCCAGTGGAGTGGCCAGTGGGCAGTGCAGTGGGGTGGTCGCACTGTCCCCAGTGGGAAGTGCAGTGGGGTGGTCACACTGTCCCCAGTGGAGTGGCCAGTGGGGAGTGCAGTGGGGTGGTCACACTGTCCCCAGTGGGGAGTGCAGTGGAGTGGTCACACTGTCCCCAGTGGGGAGTGCAGTGGGGTGGTCACACTGTCCCCAGTGGAGTGGCCAGTGGGGAGTGCAGTGGGGTGGTCACACTGTCCCCAGTGGGGAGTGCAGTGGGGTGGTCGCACTGTCCCCAGTGGGGAGTGCAGTGGGGTGGTCGCACTGTCCCCAGTGGGAAGTGCAGTGGGGTGGTCACACTGTCCCCAGTGGTCCCCAGCAGGGTTGGTGCTGCTGGGCCGTGCTCAGCTCTTGGTGTCCTGGGGTGGGTGCAGATGTGGCCCCACGGATTCAAGGCTGGGATGGAGGAGGAGCCTCATCCCAATCCCAGCCTGTTTAGGGTTGTGCTGGAGGCTCCCACCCTCTCCTGGGGCCAGGTCCCAAATGCCATCGGGGCAGACACAGCTGCCCCCATCCGAAGCCCCATCAGATCTGTGACCTGCTGGGCCCCAGGCAGGCGTGGGGAGGTCTGGGGGGTCTGTTTGTCCCCCGCAGCGGAACCCTGACCCTCTGTCCCCCAGTTCGGGTCCATCAGGGTGAGGTGTCTCTTCACCCCGTGCCACACCTCGGGCCACATGTGCTACTTCATGTGGGAGGACGACTCCCAGGATGCTCCAGCTCTTTTCTCAGGTAGCCCCCCTGCCCACATGGCCCCTGTGGCTTTTGGGGACACACTCCCTGTGTGCTGCCTGTTCCCTCCACCCAGCGCTGCTGGGGTGACCCTGGCACCCCCATCCCCGGCCCTGGGGCCCCTCGGTGCCCACCCCCTGTCCCACAGGTGACACCCTGTTCGTGGGGGGCTGCGGGCAGTTCTTCGAGGGCACGGCGGAGCAGATGCACACCAACCTCACCCAGATCCTGGGGGCTCTGCCCAAGGACACGGTGAGTGCCCTCCCTTCCCAGCCCGGGGGGCTCCTTGGGCCGGGAGGGGGCTCGGGGCAGGGATCCCGGGCTGGGACCTGCCCTGATCCCTGGCATCAGAGCGGCTCTGATGCCAGGTGCCTCCTGCAGAAGGTTTTCTGTGGCCACGAATGCACCATCAGGAACCTCAAATTCGCCTTGAAGGTGGAGCCAGAGAATGAAATGGTGAAGGAGAAGCTGGCGTGGGCCAGAGTAAGTGGCGGTGCCCCCTGTGCCAGGGCGGGACCCGGGCTGTGGGATGGCAGCAGGGTTTGGATGCCGCTGTTGAGCCAGGGCCGGGCGAAATGACTCGCAGGATTTCAGAAGGCAAAATGAGCGTTTATTCAAAAGCACCTCTCTCTTTTATAGAGAACATCGTGAACATTCATTCCATTGGTCTTACAGTAAAAACATTTCACCTGATTGGTACCCTGGACTTGGGTCAGTGTGGTAGAGCAGATCTATAAGCAATGTGAACGGAAAGCAAGAAAACAGATTGTTTACATTCCTCTCACACTTTTCCCCAGGCTTAGCCTGGCAGAAATCTTTCTCTTTTTCTCTCTGACTGAACTGGGAATATCCACATTTGGACACCTCTGTTCTCCTGGCAGCAGCGGGATGACGAGGACCTGCCCACGGTGCCCTCCACGCTGCAGGAGGAGTTCCTGTACAACCCCTTCCTGCGGGTCACGTAAGCACTGCTGAGCTCCTGCCCCAAACCCGCTCCTCTTCCCCTCCAGCATCACCTCTGTTCCCAAAAACCTGCTGGGAAATCCCAGCCCGGGCCCTGGGGAGCCTGCCCGGACATGGGGTCACCGCAGAGCCACCGTGTGCCCCAGCAGGGCCCAGCACAGGGTGGGCCCCCCCGCTGCCATCCCAGCGGGGTGGGGTCCCCTCCTGTCCCCAGGGCACAGCAGGGCTGTCCCCTTGCAGGGAGGAGGCCGTGCAGAGGTTCACGGGCAGGACGGACCCCGTGGAGGTGCTGAGGGCGCTGCGCTCCCAGAGGGACAACTTCAAGAAGCCCAAGGAGAGGCCCAACCCCCAGGCCATGCTGGCCTTCGACTGGGGGCTCTTCGGGCCCTTCCTGGAGAAGAAGTGACGCCCCCGTGGTGCCAGGGCTCCCTCCTGGCTGTGTCCAGCTCGGCTTGGCTCCCAGCTGGGGCTGGGTTTTGTCTTTAAGCTGCTTGTGTGAGGCTGCTCTGCTCTGCTCCGCTCCCCTCTGCCTCCTGGGATTCCCTGTGGAGCTCCTGGATCCCTTTGGAGAGCCCGGGCTGTGGGACCCCCCGCTTGGTGCTGGGATGCTGGCAGAGGGTCAGGACGTGGCTCAGGGCAGGGGACAGTCCCAGTTTTGGGGTCGGTGGGGGAACTGCCATGGAAGGGAGCCAGGGAAGGGCAGGACTGCTCAGGGATTGTGGTGCTGTGCCCCACGGAGCAGCAGGCTGCCCTGCCCGCCCTGCCAGGCCCTGCATCCCAGTCCCAGGGCTTCTGATGGTGGCTTTGGGACTCCTGGGAGCCCTCCTGGCCCTGCCTGTCCTGCTCCAGCCACCCTGGGCCCCTCTGGCCCAGTGTCCTGGGTGATGGACACTTGGATCCCCCCCATGGGAAACTGGGAAGTGACTGGTGACACTGGTGGCACCAGTACTCACCTGACTCCGGCTCTGTGCTGACAAATCCCTCCTCACTGCAGGGCTTGGGTGGGTTCCCCCCTCTTTTTTCCCTATTTTCCAGTAGGTCCCACAGGGATTTGTGGCCCAGTCACTGCCCTGGGGAGCCCTTGGCCCCCGTGGGGTGTCCAGGTGGGGCCAGGGTTTGCCCCAGGAAGGATTTCCCAAGGTGGGACAGAGTTTAGGCAGCCAAGAACAAAGTGCTGCCAGGCATCCCTTTTTGCTTTTTCCAGGATAAAACACTCGGTGCCAAATCCATGGACATTGCCTTGTCAAGAGCCAGGGAGCAGCTGGGGCTCCCAGGCCTCCCCAGCCTTCACTTTGTGCAAAATCAGGGCTGTGCTTTATTTATTTTTGAGTCTGAGAAAGGAGCAGAGTTTTGTTTGCAGGTGTGGGGAGGCACTTCACACCAGTGAAGTCATTCCCTGGTTGTTTTTTTTTGTGGACAAAATGAGGGTTTGATGGCTGCTCCCAGCACTGGGACAGAGTTGACTTCAGGGATTTTCAAGTGTGGACTGTGAATTTCTTTGTTACCACTGGAGTCTGGTTTGGGGCTTTTTCCTGTGCTACAAACCAAGGTTTTCTTTTTTTTCCTTTTATTAAATCATAGTTTGGATTTACTTTGCATGGAAGGGGAAGGATTTATCCAGCTGCAAAAGCTCCCTTGGTACCACGGCCTGAATTCCTCAGTTTCCATGAAATGCTGGACTTATGGGTGTCCCCTTTGGAGTTTTATTTATCCTGGGAGCAGGAATGCCCCTGTGTGTCTGAACCAACCCCACACCTCAAAGCTGGGACACATTCCAGCTGTTCTGGTGCCAGAACAGGGACCCCAGGGTGGCCTGGGTGGCTCCAGTGACCTCTGTGTGTGTTGGGAACTGGGGAAGTGACCAAGTGTAGAGCCCCGATTATTTCATTTCCAGCTAATTCAGCTTCACTGATTGTGCATTTCTGGGCTGATGTGCCTGTGCTCATCACTGAGTCCAGCCTGGAGCCTCTGCCTGGCCGTTTCCTGGTTTAGCCCAATCCCTGCATGGAAAAGGGAATTCACTGGAAGCACCAATTTGCTCCTCAGGAATGAGGGGAGGGGGCAGCAGGGGGAGGCTGATGCCTTGGAACACTGTGAGGTCATTAATGATCAGCAACAGCTGAAGAATGGAAAGCTTTTAATTAAAAACATGAAAATCACCACTTGCTCTGTGGATTCATTGGAACAAAGTGCAGAGGAGGCTTTGGTTCCTGCCAGCCCCAAGCCAGGAATTATTTTGTGGCAATTTTGGGATGTTACCCAGCACTGAGTGCCTGTTTTCTCTGGATTTAGGGATGTTATCTCTCAGTGAGTGGCTGCTGAGAGTGGGTAAGTGTGACAATTCTGTGACTCCCTGCTGAGGGTTTAGGAAGAAAACACAGAGAATAATTGCCCTTGGTATAAATTATTATAATTTAAGGAAAAGGAATCACAGGGTTTTGTCCAGCATTCTCCCCAGTCCCTTTGCAGCCCCAGGGATGATCCCAGGCTTTGGATCCCCTCTCTGAGGGCACAGACCCTGCAGGGCAGTGAGAGGGGAGAACTCCAGGACTCATGAGACCATTTCTAATGAAATGAGGCTGCTCCAGCAGAGGCAGGCACGGAACTGAGTGCTGTGTCGATCCAGCAAGGCCTGGGGGAGGAATACTGGGGTGTGGCACAAAGCTCAGCCTGGAGCTGAGCTCTGAATCCTTGAGCTCCTCAGCTCTGGCAGGACTGGGGCTGGTGGAGCAGTGCAGGGGCTGTCCCATCAGCCTGGGACGTGCTTCTGCCTCTCCTGATGTGTCCCTGCCAGACTTTGGGTTTACTCCCATCACCTCACCCTCCAGCTGGAGGAATGAGCAGTGCCAGGCACATTCCCAGAGGCAGGAACTGCTCAGAGTCCTTGCAGGATCAGCACTCTGAGTTCAGAAGGCACTGAGGGTCTCCTGGGCTGGGCAGCCCTCACCACTTGATGCTGAGGGCAGAGCTGGCTCTCTCCACGGCGTGGTACTGTGTGTGCAGCACCTGCAGAGCCCTCTCTGAGCCCCAGCCCCCCAGCCAGTGCTCGTAGAGCTCCCTCACAGCCTGGTTTTCCTCTGGAATCTCAGCCCTCAGGGATTCGTACAACCTCTCCACCTGCTGCAGCTCCTCCTTGCTGGATTCCCCCTCCAGTTTGATCTGCCCTCCTCCATTCAGACAGCCTGAGGGGGGGCAAAAAAAAGGGATGAAGAACTTCAGCTGGGAAAACATCGTCAGAAATTCCAGTGCATTTATCCCGCTCCTGCAAACAGCTGCAGGAATGAAAACACCTCAGGGATGGAGGTTCACTCCCAGTTATCTGCCAGCAGCAGGGCCACAGGGCAGGGAGATGCTGGGCTGCCTCCAGCTGGGGCTCTGCCAGCTCTTATCTCCTGCCCCCAGAACGGAGCCAGAGCCCAGCCCAGGTGAGCCCAGCCTTGGAGGCTCAGCTGGAGGAAAGGGAAAAGTGCCTGGGATGTGTTCTGGGAGCTGCCAGAGCTGTGTGGATCCTTGGGAAGGAGCAGCTCCCTCAGTGGGCTCAGGCTGCCCCTGCTCCCAAGGGAGCCAGCAGGCAGGAAGAGGAAAATGGAACCAGATTTTTAAGGAAGCGACTTTCTCCAGGCACAGCAGCATTTTCTGTAAGTGTGATGGTCAGGTTTGGGCAATTTCAGGGGGAAAATCCCCTCAGGTACCAGAGCTCAGGAAATCCTCCTTAAAAACAATTAATTAATGATGCAAATGTTGTATGATGGAATTCAGCTACAGTTCTTTAAATCCTGAGGAGTTACTGGCTCAGAGGTAGGAAAATCCCCACACAGCTGTGATGGTGTGGCTGTCACAGCCCAAGGGGGTGAGAAATCTCCCATTTTTCCTGTCTGGAATGCCCTGGAGCTCCCCCCAGGCTGGATTTGAGAGCAGCCTCACCTGAGGGACAGGCCATGACCTCCACGTAGTGATAGGGGCACTTCCCTCGCTTCAGCTTCTGCACCAGGTTCTGGATGTTCCTGAATCCATAGGCCAGAGCAAACTGGAGCAGCACCTCTCCATCCCTCTCCAGGGTCACCTCCTGGAAGTCCTTGTTCCTGAGGGAGCAGAGCACAGAAGTGGCTTCTCCAAATGAGTTTCTGTTTTAAACTCCAAAGGGCCCTGTGCAAAACCCAAACTCTTTGTGAGTCTCACTGAAGAGCTGTCCTAGTTCTGTGCCTTCCAAGGAAAACAGGAAGGAATTCCTTCCAGAGCCTTTCAGGATTGCTGGAGCCACCTGAGCAGAGTTTGCTGAAGGACATCTGTGCTGGATAAAGCCTGAAAAGCTCAGCACAGGGAGCCTTTCCCTGACTTCAGCCAGCATCAGTGGAGCCCCTGAGGGGATTTTTGGCTTCTGCTGGATCATCAAACATGGGAACAAACCCTGACTGAGGATTCCAGATTTCTAAGGTTAGTGGGAATACCTGGTCCTGATAAAAAAGTAAGTAGTTTGATTTTTATCAAGATTTTGAGACTGTTTTTTCTGCTTCTTAAACCAGAGAATCCTAAACATAAAAACTATTCATTAGGGATATAATTAATTCCAAAGGATACATTAAATTAGAACTGGGAAGCCAGAAGGAATCTCAGGTGGATGAGCCTCAATGCCTAAACTCAGGTGATTTATTTTCTGTTTCAGTCCAGTCAAACAGAGCCCCAAAGCCCTCCCACAAGGTTTTTTGGGATCAATAACCAGTGACCAATCTCCCTGATCCAAGCTGAGGAATTCCAGCTCCACCAGAGCTCTGCCTTCTCAATTACCGGAAAATTTTATAATTATTCTAAAAGTTATCAGTGAGAGAATCCACCAGGCCAAACTCCAGGGTGTGGCTGGGGAAGGGGCTGGAATTCTCCCTGGAATTCTCCCTGCCTGCATGGAATTGGCTGATTTATTGCTGAGCAGCTGGGGGAGAGAGCAGCCAATTCTCAGCCTGGGAGTGAAGTTTAACATTGAAAAAAAAAAAAAACAAAACCCAAAACCCCAATAATTTCAACCCCTCAACAAGGAGAGAATTCCTGGGAAAACCCTGAGTTTCCTGTGGGATTTCAAGCTTCTTACTTGAGAGGTTTGTAGTGGATGGAGGCCGCGTGGATCCCGAAGAGCTCGCGGGCCGCGTGTCTGAAGATGTGCTCCAGGTACCCCCCCGAGCCCCCGCCGCCGTGAGAGCTCAGCTCCTCTGCAGCCCTGCCCAGCCTGGGGGGCACAGCAGCAGCAGCTTTAGGGCTCTGGGGGTCACACAAAGCTCCAGGGGCTGCCCCAGGACAATGGCAGCAGCCAAACTGCAGCTTCCCCTGAGCGCCGGCTTCGCCCGTTCTCCTGGGAGCGGTGACGGCCCCGGGGAACGGTGGCACCTGGCACAGCGTGTGCCAGGGGATGTGGGTGCCCCTGGAGCCCTGCAAGTGTCCCAGGCCAGGCCGGATGGGGCTTGCAGCAGCCTGGGACAGTGCAAGGTGTTGGGGTTGGATGATTTTCAAGTCCTTCCCACCCAAAGCATTCCAAGATTCTCTAATTAATCCTTGTGAATTGATGAGTAATTCAGGGAGGTGCTGCTGCTGAACCTTTCTGGAGCTCTGGGATGTTCCCCTTGCCCTGAAGCACAGGCAGCTCTGGGTGCTCAGTGCAGAGGCAGCCCTGCTGTCACCTCAGACCCCAGAACGTGCTCCCACCCCACCCCACGTGTGCAGCTGGGCCTGGAGCAGAGGTTCCTCCTCAGTTCAGCAGCCCCAGTCCCATCTGACACGTCCTAAATGGCATTTTCCACCAAGAGCCTTCTGCAGATTAACTGGGTGACCTAAATATTTGTTATTTCTGCTTTACTTCTGGGGTCTCTGCAGTGGCTCTGGTAAGGAGGAGCAGCAGCTTCTGCTTCAGGACATTTTTAGCACTGGGACAGATTCTTGTCCTTCCCAAAGCCTGCAGCAGCTTTTTGTGGGATGAAAGGAGCTGGAGTGATTGTCCAGTGGAAATGCACATATTCTGTACATTAAATATTTTAACTCCCAATTGTTCTGGTTCAAGGGACACAAGAAACAAAACCAAGGGCAAACACACTTGTGTAAAACAGCAGGAAAAGGGGAATTCTGAACTCTCTGAATTCTGGAGGAGAGGGAAAATCTGAACTTCCTAAATCCTGGAGGAAAAGGAGCAGGGAAAAGGGAATTCTGAACTCCCTGATTCTTGGAGGAAAGAGAACAGGGAAAGGGAAATTCTGAGCTCCTTAAATCTTAGAGGAAAGAGAATTCTGAACTCCCTAAATCCTGGAGGAAAGAGAATTCTGAACCCTCTAAATCCTAGAGGAAAGGGAACAGGGAAATTCTGAACTCCCTAAATCCTGGAGGAAAAGGAACATGACTGAAATGGCATTTTACTCTTACATGGTGTCCAGAGGAGCAGGATCTACATCTGACAGGGACACTCCTTCTTGCTCCAGCAGCTTCAGCACTTCTCCTAGGGCAGAACCAGGCACAAAGAGCTCTTATTTCTGGGATACAGGGAAACAAACCCCACAGAGCAGTCCCTAAACTGCACCTGCATTTTACCAGGGCATGATTTGCACTCTTAAATGTAAATATAGATCAATATCCAACCTCTGTCAGAGACACAGGGTTATTAAAGCCAGGGAACACTGCAAGGCTCCCAGAATTTGCTGGGACTGGGAATCTCCTGTGGCTCTGCTTACCTGTGGTGATGACACAATCCACATCCCTGGTCTGGTATTCCTGGTTGAAAAAGTCTGGCCTGGAGGCCTCCAGCTTTTTGTCATAGCAGGGCATGACAGTGACGTGGTAGATCCTGTCAGGAGGCAGGTGCTGCAAGGGAGACAAGGCTGGGGCAGCCAAAATCCCCCTGTGCTCAGGGAGTGCATTCCAGGGGCAAAGGAGAGTGGGGGAAATAATGCCACTGAGCCCCACTATGACTGAGTATTTGTGCATTTAAATATTGATGAGTAAATGAAATGATTTCTCTCTTAGAAGCCAATTTCAGCTGCAGTCAGTGTCAGCAGTTATGGACCTTCACAGGTGTCAGGGAATCCTGGAATGGGTTGGGTTGGGAGGGACCTTAAAGCCCATCCAGCCCAACCCCAACACCTTCCACTGTCCCAGGCTGCTCCAAGCCCTGTCCAAGCTGGCCTTGGACACTGCCAGGGATCCAGGGGCAGCCACAGCTGCTCTGGGAATTCCATCCCAGCCCCTCCCCACCCTCCCAGGGAGGAATTCCTTCCCAATACCCATCCAACCCTGCCCTCTGGCAGTGGGCAGCCATTCCCTGTGTCATGGCACACCAGGCCTATGGGAATAACCTCTTTCCATCTTTCCTCAGGTTCCCTTCAGCTCCTGGAAGTTTCCCTCACTCTGGTGCAATGATCCAAGGTCAGCAGAGAAGCCAATCCCTAATTAAGGCATTAGGGAATAAACTTCCTCCTTGCTCCCAAAGCTCAGCCCCTCAGGACAAGATCTGGAGTCCCACAGAAACCTCGGGATCACCCAGCAATAAACACAGGCTGAGCCAGCAGGTCACTGACCCTGGGCCCCTGTTTCAGTCTCTTGTGCCAAATATTCCCAGAAACTGCCAAATTTTGTCCCAAATCTGCAGCAGCCTCATGCAAGTGTCACAGCCAGTAACCCCCAAAGAAATCCCAGTGGGTGCTGCAGCCCCTTCCTGTGGGCATTTCCAGCTCCCTCCTGGAAACATTCCAGAGGTTCCAGGCTAAGGACAGAAGCAGAACATCAGGCTGGGAATGAGGGATCATTTTTGGAGAAGCCATGATCTAAACACCCACACTGCAGCCTTGGCTTGGGTCACTTATCTGAAATTATTCACCAACTTGAAACAACAGGAGCACAAAGACACTGAAAATAAGGCTCCTCAGCTCTCCCAAATAATTCAGAGGCTTTGAGTTAATTAGCCCATGCTCGGTGTCCTACCCTAATTACTACTCATTAGCTAAGACAGAAGTGAGGAAGATTTCTGCCTTCTGCAAGGCAATACTGACCCTTAAATATGTGTTACACATAGCAAATTTATAAAAAGTCAGCCTGAAGTGTTGAATTGGAGGAGTTTTGCAGCAAGAAGAGCATTTTTAGAGCTTTACCTGCTGCTCTGCAAAGTAGCCCTTGACCAGGGAGCCCATGACCTGCTGGGGGGATTTGGTGGTGCTGATGTGGGGGATGATGAAGCTGCCGTGGGTTTTCTCTGCGTAGCAGATCCAACCTGGAAGGAACATCATCAACAAATTCAATTCAAAAATAAGAAGCAGACCTTCACTCTGCCCATTCTCCCAAAACTCTGGGTTTAATAACCATTTCCAGCCTCAGTTCAGCCCAAAAAGCAAAGCTCAGACTGATTTTAAGGTGTCTCATCACTGCTTTAGCACCAAAATCTGTGCTGTGAGGAGAATAATCCTGCAGGTAAGAACAAACATTTGCAGCTTTCTGAGCAGCTGCTGGATTTTGGATGGCAGCTGGAACTGGAGCCATACCTGGGCAGGCAGAGGCCAGCATGGGCAGGGCCTTTTTGTCCTCTGCTTGTTTGTGGAAGCGTCTCACAAACTCCTGCTGGCTCTCCAGGAGGCTGAAGTTCCTGGAGAAAGTCGTGTCAAACACGTGGTGCACACCTGGGCAGGACAGCAGCTGGGTGAGAACCCTCAGGATGCAGCAAAATACAACAAAAAACCTCCCACTTCAACCAGAGGCAAACTCAGGCACAGGTACTGAGCCCTGCAGTTGGCAGGGGACATTTTTCAGGAGGGGAAGAAGAGGAAAAGTGACAGGAGAGGTGGAAATGTAAAACGTAAAAGTTCTTTCCAGTGGTTCTTTAGAGGTTTTATAGACTGGTGGAATGGTTTGGGTTGGAAAGGACCTCCAAACTCAGCCAGTTCCATGGGCAGGGACATCTCCCACTATCCCAGGGTGAGGCAGCCTGGCCCTGGACACTGCCAGGGATTCTCTGGGAATCTGTGCCAGGGCCTGTCCGCCCTCCCAGCCAGGAATTCCTCCCCAGCATCCCATGTGACCCTGCCCTCTGGCAGTTTAAATCCTTTCCCTTGTCCTGTTACCATCTGCCCCTATAAAAAAATCCCTCACCCTCCTTTCTCCAAGCTTTCCTCCCCTCTTTCCAAGCTCACTGTGGGACTGAGGTTTTGGACAGTCTGGAATCCCCGTGGGGCTTAAATCCCTTTAACTTGTGCTCAGCCCAGAGAGCAGAAAACCCCACACTTGCCCAAACCCTTGAGGAAGGTGGTCAGCTTCTGGGCTGTCTCCAGCAGCCCCAGTTTGCACCTTGCAGCCAGGGAGGCTCTGGACTGGGGGGAGATAGAAACCACCACCAGCTTCTGCTCGTGGGCAGCAGCAGCCTGGAAAAAACCAAACAATCCCAAAGTGTGGCACAGGCAGGGCTGGCAGCAGCACAGAGCTCCTCACCTTCACCCCAGGCAGGAATTCACACCAAACTCTTTAAAAATGACAATAAACCAGCAAGGACAGCCCGGGATCCCTCAGGGCTCAGGAATTCCCCTCTCCTGTGGATGTGCCCCCTGCTCCTGCAGGGATGAGTGGCTCCCACCTTGTTGAGGGCCAGCACCTTGCAGAGCTCCCCGTGGCTCTGCTGGCTGACCAGGACGCTCTCAGCTGAGGTGATGCAGCCACTGCAGGCCAGGCAATCATTCAGGGTGATTTTGGCCTTCTCCAGCTTTTGTGCTTCCCCATCCTACAAAAAAAAACCAAAAAAAATAAACCCAGAGCAGGCTCAGCTCTGACCCCAGAATTTAAGAAGCAGCTTCCCCACTTTGTTACAAATAATAATGATAATGATGTTGCTCTTTTGATGCTGTTGGTTTATCACTTAAAACAAAAATCTTTATTTTTAATGAGATGAGGACAAAGGCACCTGAAGCTGGCTGCTTTTAATGGGATTATTTGGCACAGCAAGGGGGATTTGCTGAGGGATTTCATCCCAGACACTGGAAGGGAATATTTTCCCTTCTATCTGCCCTGAATAATTTGATTTTCCCAAGAGATTCTCCTCTGATCATCTCTCCTCAATAAAGCCAGAACAGCCCAGGAAACGAGGCACTATTAACATTTTAAACTAAGGAACCAGACTCTTTTGGAAGTGCTGTGTCCTCCTTTCTTTAAATCAAAATCTGCCTGAAGCTCCAAGCTCCATTCCTAGAGGAGTTCCCAGCCTGGATAGCTGAGCAATGCCAACTTTTTTTGGTGAAAACAGGAAAAACTCAGCCTGAATTCTGGAAGCTTCTGAATTCTTCAAGCTCTTAAATAAATAATTTGAAATATTTTTTTTTAAATCCACAATGATTTATTAAAAATATATTGATTAAATCTCTGAGTGAGCACAAGGACATTGTCACAACCAACCTGGAATTGCCAATCCTTAAATGCTGATAAAATAAATAAACTTTTCATCTTATCTGCTCTCTTATGAAAACCACCCCCAATTAATAGCAGCATTTCAGAGCATAAAAAACTGGAATAAATTGGAATTACCGATTATAAAATGACTGCTTAGAATTTAAAAGTTAAAATGCTGACAAATTCAAGTTTAATACAATCTCAGCTTATCTGCTCTTATATTAATAATCAGTAACTAATGCCAGTGCTTCGGAGCATAAAAGTGGCACAAAATTGGAATTACTGATTATAAATGAAAAAGAAAAAAATACAGTTATGCTGACAGCATCTCTTTGAGGCATTAAGTGGGTGTAGATAATTAAAATAATTAAAATACACTTATTTTTCTGGTTTTTTACACTGAACAAAGACCCCACGTACCTGATTGACCTGGAAATAGCTTCCATCAGCTTCGATTCTGATCTTGGCTGCTGCTTTTCCAGGCTTTTTGTCCACTTTGACAGGCTTGATGCATTCCTGAAAGAGCAGCAGAGCCTGGAAGTGAGGAGCTGAGCAAGGAAGAGGGGATTGAATAAAAAATAAATATTGGGGATTGAATAAAAAATAAATATTGGGGATTGAATAAAAAATAAATACAGGGGATTGAATAAAAATAAATATTGGGGATTGAATAAAAAATAAATATTGGGGATTGAATAAAAATAAATATTGGGGATTGAATAAAAAAGAAATATAGGGGATTGAATAAAAAATAAATATAGGGGATTGAATAAAAATAAATATTGGGGATTGAATAAAAAATAAATACAGGGGATTGAATAAAAATAAGTATTGGGGATTGAATGAAAAATAAATATTGGGGATTTAATAAAAATAAGTACATGGGGTTGAATAAAAAATAAATATTGGGAATTTAATAAAAAATAGAGGGGATTGAATAAAAAATTAATATGGGGGTTGAATAAAAAATAAATACTGGGAATTGAATAAAAAATAAATATTGGGAGTTTAATAAAAATAAATATTGGGGATTGAATAAAAAATAAGTATTGGGGGTTTAATAAAAATAAATATTGGGGATTGAATAAAAAAATATATGGGGTTTAATAAAAATAAATATTGGGGATTGAGTAAGAAATAAATATTGGGGTTGAGTAAAACAAAAAGAAATCAAGGGATCCAAGAGCAGCTCTGGATCTGCCCTCAAAGCGGGCTGGAACGTCCCCGAGGGTCTCAGCACTGCCAGGAGAACGCGGGGCAGAGGCTGCTCACCCGCTGGGAGCAGGAGGAACACTTCTCCAGCATCATCCCAGCCCCACAGCACAGCTCTGCCGCTCCTCCGCAGCGCAGCTCTGCCTTCGGAGCTGCGGCACGACCAGCCAGCCCCCTCCTCCTCCTCCTCCTCCTCCTCCTCCTCGTCCCCAAAAGCCGGGAGCAAATCCCAGCTCAGCTCCAGGGAGGTGCCAGTGCCCAGCCCAGCTGGGTTTAGGGACAGAAGGGGCTCGGTGCTGCTCTGCTCTGGTGGCCCAGCACAAGTCCCAAGGGTTTTTCTGGATTTTATCCTGTCTTTAATGCTCAGGCAGCCCCTGGCTCCCTGTCCTGCTTCTCCTGGGAGCAGTTTGAGGTTCCCCCCTAAATGAACCCACCTTTGCAGGACTCAGCCCTGCAGGAACCTCTCACTCGGCTCCTTCTCTCCAAGCAGAGGCAGAGCTGGTTACCCAGGTGAGGGATTCCCTCCCAAACCCAAACCCAAACCCCACACGGAGAATTCACCATGCAGGGCTTTGCTATCTGCCTTTCCATCATCTCAGCTGGGCTCGGCTCTTCTGCCGGGTTTCTCAGCAAATACAGGACATAAACCTGGGTATAAACCTGGGTATAAATCCTGGGTATAAACCTGGACATAAACCTGGATATAAATCCTGGGTATAAACCTGGACATAAACCTGGGTATGAATCCTGGGTATCAATCTGGATATAAACCTGGGTATCAATCTGGATATAAACCTGGGTATAAACCTGGATATAAACCTGGGTATAAATCCTGGACATAAACCTTGGTATAAACCTGGGTATAGACCTGGATATAAACCTGGGTATGAATCCTGGGTATCAATCTGGATATAAACCTGGACATAAACCTGGGTATAAATCCTGGACATAAACCTGGACATAAACCTGGATATGAATCCTGGACATAAACCTGGATATAAATCCTGGATATCAGTCTGGATATAAACCTGGATATAAATCCTGGGTATCAATCTGGATATAAACCTGGGTATAAACCTGGACATAAATCCTGGATACCAATCCTCAATCCTGGATATAAACCTGGCTCTAAACCCGGATATAAGTCAGGCTATAAAGCCAGGCCTGACATTTTGCAGTCCTGCAGATCCCTCCTGGCTCCAGCCACGGAGCCCTGCCCGGGCTGCAGCTGCTCCTGGGGACCCCCAGCTCACCCCCACGGGGCAGCTGCAGGCTCTGGGGTGTGACCCCACAGTGACCCCAGAGTGACCCCAGTGACCCCACAGTGTCCCGGTGACCCCAGAGTGACCCCAGTGACCCCACAGTGTCCCGGTGACCCCAGAGTGACCCCAGTGACCCCACAGTGTCCCAGTGACCCCAGAGTGACCCCAGTGACCCCACAGTGTCCCGGTGACCCCAGAGTGACCCCAGTGTCCCCACAGTGTCCCGGTGACCCCAGAGTGACCCCAGTGACCCCACAGTGTCCCGGTGACCCCAGAGTGTCCCACAGTGTCCCAGTGACCCCAGAGTGTCCCACAGTGTCCCGGTGACCCCAGAGTGACCCCAGAGTGTCCCACAGTGTCCCAGTGACCCCAGAGTGACCCCAGTGACCCCACAGTGTCCCGGTGACCCCACAGTGTCCCTGCAGTGATATTGAAGTGTCCCACAGTGTCCCTACAGTGACCCTGCAGTGTCCCTACAGTGACCCACTGACCCCACAGTGTCCCTACAGTGACCCTGCAGTGTCCCCACAGTGTCCCAGTGACCCCACAGTGTCCCACAGTGACCCTGCAGTGTCCCCACAGTGTCCTAGTGACCCCGTAGTGACCCCGCAGTGACCCCACAGTGTCCCACAGTGTCCCAGTGACCCCAGAGTGACCCCACAGTGTCCCACAGTGACACTGCAGTGTCCCACAGTGTCCCAGTGACCCCACAGTGTCCCACAGTGACACTGCAGTGTCCCCGCGCACTGTGGCAGCACCAGCCCAATCCCCGCTTTTCCCCCTTTTCCCAGCCCGGCACAGCGGGGAGCTCCGCCGGGCCGGGCCCGGTCCCCGTGCGGGCACAGCGACAGGGCCAAGGCTGAGGGCGGCACCCCCGCCTCCCCTCAGGGCCCCTCCGCAGCGCCCGCCCCGCGGCTCCCCGTGAGCCCCGCGGCTCCCCGTGAGCCCCGCGGCTCCCCGGCGCTGTCACCGCCGGGGCGGCCCCACCTGCGAGGGGGCGATGAAATCGTCCAGCTCCGTCAGCTGCAGCACCCCGCTGAACCGCGCCGCCATGGCTGCCGCCAAGCGAGCGTCGTGCAGCGGGACTACAGCCCCGCCGCCAAGCGAAGAGCAGCACTGTCGTAAAAGTGCCCGCCCCCCCCCCCGCCGCGATTCCAATCGAATATTTTTAATTTTTGCTCCGTGGTGTGAAAATTTATATTTATATTTATATTTATATTTATATTTATATTTATATTTATATTTATACTTATATTTATACTTATATTTATACTTATATTTATATTATTTATATTTATATTTTAATAATTTATATTTGTGATTTTATATTTATATTTATATTTATATTTATATTTATATTTATATTTATATTTATATTTATATTTATATTTTAATAATTTATATTTGTGATTTTATATTTCTATTCATTTTATATTTCCGTTATATAATAATTTTATAATTATTTTTAATTTTATATTTATATTTTATATATCTATACACGTTCTCTTTATGTTTTATGTATAAGTTTATGTATTTATAATTTTATACGTTTATAATTTTATATATTTATAATTTAATGTATGTATATTTTTGTATTTGTAATTCTATATATTTATAATTTTATGTATTTATAATTTTATGTTTTTATAATTTTATGTATTTATAATTTTATATATTTAAAATTTGGTATATTTATAATTTTATATATTTATAATTTGATGTATGTGTATTTTTGTATTTATAATGTATTTATAATTTAATGTATTTATAATTTAATGTATTTATCATTTAATGTATTTATAATTTAATTTATTTATAATGTAATTTATTTATAATTTAATGTATTTATAATTTAATTTATTTATCATTTAATGTATTTATCATTTAATGTATTTATAATTTATATATTTACAATTTCGCGTGTGTATATTTTTTATATTTGTAATTGTATATGTTTCCAATTCCATATTTCCGTCCCATGTTTATAGTGCCGTGCTCCTGTTTGTGTCTCCAGCTCCCGTCTGTTGCTCACGTTTGGTTACGGTGCCCTTTCTGTCAGTGCCCCAGCGGGTGAAGCCGCTCTGGCCGTGCCCCGTGCCAGCCCTGCTGTGCCCCCGGAGCCCCGAGCTCCTTTTCCCGGAGCCCCGCGTGCTGGGAATGGCGGCAGGCCATGCCAGCGCTCCCGGCTCTGTGCGGGCACGGCCCCAGCAGCTGTCCCTGCCTCAGCCGGGAACGGGGGGCACACCCCAGTTCCTGGGCTGGCGGTCCTGGCAGCTCTGGGAGCCGTGCGGTGGGATGGGATCCATGGGATCCGTGGGGTGGAATGGGATCCATGGGGTGGGATCCATGGGGTGGGATCCATGGGGTGGGATGGGATCCATGGGATCTGTGGGAATCCATAGGGTGGGATGGGATAGGATGGGAAGGGATCCGTGGGGTGGGATGGGATCCATGGGATCTGTGGGGTGGAATGGGATCCATGGGGATCCGTGGGAATCCATAGGGTGGGATGGGATAGGATGGGAAGGGATCCGTGGGGTGGGATGGGATCCATGGGATCCGTGGGAATCCATAGGGTGGGATGGAATAGGATGGGAAGGGATCCGTGGGGTGGGATGGGATCCATGGGGATCCGTGGGGTGGGATGGGATCCATGGGGATCCATGGGGTGGAATGGGATCCATGGGGTGGGATCCATGGGGTGGGATGGGATCCATGGGATCCGTGGGAATCCATAGTGTGGGATGGGATAGGATGGGAAGGGATCCATGGTGTGGGATGGGATCCATGGGGATCCGTGGGAATCCATAGGGTGGGATGGGATAGGATGGGAAGGGATCCATGGGGTGGGATGGGATCCATGGGGATCCGTGGGGTGGAATGGGATCCATGGGATCTGTGGGGTGGAATGGGATCCATGGGGTGGGATCCATGGGGTGGGATGGGATCCATGGGATCCGTGGGAATCCATAGGGTGGGATGGAATAGAATGGGAAGGGATCCATGGGGTGGGATGGGATCCATGGGATCCGTGGGAATCCATAGGGTGGGATGGAATAGAATGGGAAGGGATCCATGGGGTGGGATGGGATCCATGGGGATCCATGGGGTGGAATGGGATCCATGGGGTGGGATCCATGGGGTGGGATGGGATCCATGGGATCCGTGGGAATCTATAGGGTGGGATGGAATAGAATGGGAAGGGATCCATGGGGTGGGATGGGATCCATGGGATCCATGGGGTGGAATGGGATCCATGGGGTGGGATCCATGGGGTGGGATGGGATAGAATGGGAAGGGATCCATGGGGTGGGATGGGATCCATGGGATCCATGGGGTGGAATGGGATCCATGGGGTGGGATCCATGTGGTGGGATGGGATAGAATGGGAAGGGATCCATGGGGTGGGATGGGATCCATGGGATCCATGGGGTGGAATGGGATCCATGGGGATCCGTGGGAAACCATAGGGTGGGATGGGATAGAATGGGAAGGGATCCATGGGGTGGGATCCAGGGGGTGGGATCCGTGGGGTGGAACGGGATCCATGGGGATCCATGGGGTGGGATCTGTGGAATGCATGGGATGGAATGGAATAGGATGGGGTGGGATCCATGGGACGGGATCTGTGGGATATTATAGGATCCATGGGATGGGATGGAATAGGATGGGAAGGGATCCATGGGATGGGATGGGATCCATGGGATGGGATGGGATGGGATGGAATAGGATGGGATGGGATCCATGGGATGGGATGGAAGAGGATGGGAAGGGATCCATGGGATGGGATGGGATCCATGGGATGGGATGGGATCCATGGGAAGGGATCCATGGGATGGAATGGGATGGGAAGGGATCCATGGGATGGGATGGAAGCCATGGGATGGGATGCATGGGATGGGATGGAAGAGGATGGGATGGGATCCATGGGATGGGATAGAAGAGGATGGGATGGGATCCATGGGATGGGATGGAAGAGGATGGGATGGGATCCATGGGATGGGATGGAAGAGGATGGGATGGGATCCATGGGATGGGAAGGGATCCATGGGATGGCTCCTGAGCAGCCGTGGTCAGCCCTGAGCAAACCTCTCTCCCAGTGACCCTAAAGTGACCCTAAAACCTGCCCCACCTGTCCCTGCTGGCCCTGCTGTGCCAGGAGCGTCCCCGGAGTGTCCCCAAGGCCAGCCCCGAGCAGGAGGGGCTGGGGCACTGCTGGGCACGTTTCTGGGCGCTGCTGGCTCCCCAGAGCCGGGCACAGGGAGACAGCTCACATCCCAGCAATCGCTTTCCCCTTTTTACCTCCCCTTTTCCAGCTTGTTTGCCTTGCAGGGCTTGGAGCGTCACCTGTGCGTGCTCTGTGGCTTGTGCAACGCAAATATCGCAGGGGACAGAGGGAGGGAGGGGGAAGCCAAGGAAAAATCTCTTGTGTAAACCTGCAGGGAGGAGCAGAGGGATGGCCGGGCTTGGATTCCAGCTCCAAACGGATGTTGGGTGCTGCTTGGCCTCTGGGTGCTGTCCCTGGGACAGGAGGGGCTGTGGGAGGGCTCCCAGAGCAGGGGATAAATCAGGGCTGGGGTGTTTGTGGGATTTCCCTGCAGCTCCCAGAGCAGGAGATAATCAGGGTTGAGTTTAGAGGGGTTGGGGTGTTTGCATTTTTGCTCTGCAGGTCCCAGAGCAGGAGATAATCAGGGTTGAGTTTAGAGGGGTTGGGGTGTTTGCATTTTTGCTCTGCAGGTCCCAGAGCAGGAGATAAATCAGGGTTGAGTTTAGAGGGGTTGGGGTGCTTGGTGGCAGGAGAAGATCCCTGACACCCCTGGCTTCCCTCTCTCCTTCTTTGCTGCTTAAAATCCTCCTTGGAGGCAGATGAGGATGGGACCACGGAGTCACTGAGGTTTAAAAAGGCTTTTAGAAACCCAGCTGTTCCCCCAGCAGTGCCAGGGCCACCCCTAAAGCCTGCCTGTCCCCAGGGCCACCACTAAAACCTGTCTGTCCCCAGGGCCAGCTCTGGGATCCCTGCAGGGCTGTGACTCCCTGCAGCTGTGCCAGGGCTGTTCACCCCTCTGGGTGAGGAAATTCTTTATTAATCCCCAAATTAAACTTCCCCTGGTGCAACTTGAGGCCATTTCCTGCTGTCCTTTCCCTTCCCTGTGACAGACGGATGTGCATGAGCTGTGAAACCCAAACCCTCCGTGCCTGACCCCTCTGGCATTTCTAGGCGTGGGCTCAGCAGCACCTTGGAGCCAAAATTTGTTTTTGTTCCCGAATTCCCCGCTCGGAGCTGCAGCCCTGAGCAAACAGAGTGACACAAGCTCCTTGGTGAAGCAAATCAAATATTGTCCTGTTTGTAGGAATCTCCCTGCTGGTGACATTTAACGAGGCTGGGTCACCCCCGAGGCCACGGGGCTGTGTGGGAGCCCGGGGCACCAGGAATATTCCTCATTCTGCTCTGGGGTGTCCTGGCCCCCAGGGGAGCTCTGACCTTGACCCTCATTCATGGAGAAAACTTCCAAAGCCAGAAACCACAAAAGTGTGAAGGAGATTGTAGAGAGCGGTGTAGTGTGTCACATGGGTGAGAAATTTAGGGTTTAGGATTTTTGGTATGTTATAGATGGGTTCAAGATGGAGGGTACAGGGTGTTGTCTCGAGTTCCCTTCTTCTTTCTTCTTCTTCCTCTTTCTTCCTGGGTTTGGGTGTTTTCTTGCAATTGGGTAGAAAAATCCACATTGCGGGTCTTTAGGAGTCAGTTATTGGGTTAGAAGGGAAATAATTTAGGTGTCACTTCTTAATTGGGTAGCTCAGTTTTTGATTACTTAAAAGGCCTCGTAACAAGAGATTGTTGGCCATTTTTGTGCTGTTTTCCTGCACGCAGAGTCTGGTGCAGACGGCGTGCTGGAGTTTTGATAAGATAACAATAAGGAGAAGCTGAAGACTGAAAAAGCCCAATGCGTCTCTGGTTCCTGACACAGAACTGCTCCAGGAGGGTCTCCCCTGCCAGGGGAGCCCCAGGGAGTTGCCCAGCTTGGGGCCACGAACTCACGGGGCTGGGGTGACCTCGCGCACCCTCCCACGGCTCCGTGCCCAGTTTGGGACTGGGGACGGGCAGGGAAAGAGACAGAGCCAATCCAAAGCAGCACACTCCATTCCCAGAAGGCTTCAAACCGGTTTTATTCCAGCCTGCATGCTTTTTATCCGTTTTTTACAAAGTTTGCACTTTAGTCATTGGCCAGGAAAGGCAAGCAAAGTGATTATTGGAGCGGGCAGCTGCAGGTTTCTCTTATTTCTCCTCCTTTCTTTCTGGGTGTCTCTGTTAATGACCTCGGTAGGAAATTCTTTCTGCATGGATCCTCTGATCAAACTCCTCTCTGGCTCTGCAAAACCTCTGCCACCACCGGAGCAGCCCTGGGGACATCCCCGGCCCCCATCGCTGCTGGAGCCCTCTCCCTCCCAGGAGGAAACACCCAGGTTTTTCAGGAGGAAAAGCCAGGGAGAGGTGCTGCAATCGGAAATGCGGGGAGCTCTCAGAGCAAACAACTGATTGTTGTGGGAAAGCAGCGCCCACGTTGTGAGGAAAAGGCAGCCACAACTCCCAAAATTCAAATCTACACTAAAATCCACAAAAAAATCAAGTCTACACCATGAGTCAGAGATGAAACAAAGCTAAAGAATTCCCAGGACATATTAAAACAAAACTTCAAATATTTATCTATATAATATAAATTATATATATATATAAAAAAGACTATATATTATATACCTAAAATATATAATATATAATATATAATATATAATATATAATATATAATTAATATATAATATATAATATATAATATATAGTATATAATATATATATTATATATTATATATTATATATTATATATTATATATTATTATATATTATATAACAGAAATAACATATATTTATATATAACAACACATTTATATACTATAAATAATTATATATTTATTATAATAATATATTTATATATATAAATGTTATATATAATATTAATATATCATATATTCATAAATAATATATAAACCACTATATACAAATAATCGAAATAATATATATAAATATTATACATTTTGTATAATAATAATATATTTTAATATACTATAAATATATTTATCATCTATAAAATGTCTATGAATATGCATTTAAGCAGCGCAATGAAAAAGTATATAAGGAAATTTGTTAACTTCTGTGCTTTTGGCAGTTTGCTGGATTTTATCGCTTATTCTGCTTTTAAAAAGCTGAAAGACTGAGCCTTGCGTCTCACGGAGCCCGGCTTAGACCCGGCTTTGCTGGGCCAGCACAAAGCCCCTTTGTCCGGGCTGCGGGCGGGGCCGGTGGGACTGGGGAGGATTTATTGTCCCTGTCACACCTGGCTGAGCTCGGCCTCGGCTCTGCCCAGCCCGGGGCCACCTGCCAGGGCTCGGGCCCATTTGGGGCTGTCCCACCCATTTTGGGGCTGTCCCACCCATTTTGGGGCTGTCCCACACATTTTGGGGCTGTCCCACCCATTTGGGGCTGCCCCACCCTTCTCCTCGCAGCCGGGGGGGCCCTGGTGCAGAACTGGGAGCAGTTTTTGGGAAAAAGCATCTTGGAGGCAGGGCTGGTGTGTCATGGGGTGAGCTAAAGGGGATTTTTTATTCCAGGTGAGCCCCAAAATCCTCCATCCCAGAGCCCTGCAGGGCTGGTGTGTCATGGGGTGAGCTAAAGGGGATTTTTTATTCCAGGTGAGCCCCAAAATCCTCCTCCCAGAGCCCTGCAGGGCTGGTGTGTCATGGGGTGAGCTAAAGGGGATTTTTTATTCCAGGTGAGCCCCAAAATCTCCCTCCCCTAGCCCTGCAGGGCTGGTATGTGGCAGTGGTGCTAAAGGGGATTTTTTATTCCAGGTGAGCCTCAAAATCTCCCTCCCAGAGCCCTGCAGGGCTGGTGTGTCATGGGGTGAGCTAAAGGGATTTTTTATATCTCCCTCCCAGAGCCCTGCAGGGCTGGTGTGTGACAGTGGTGCTAAAGGGGATTTTTTATTCCAGGTGAGCCCCAAAATCTCCCTCCCAGAGCCCTGCAGGGCTGGTGTGTGACAGTGGTGCTAAAGGGGATTTTTTATTCCAGGTGAGCCCCAAAATCTCCCTCCCAGAGCCCTGCAGGGCTGGTGTGTCATGGGGTGAGCTAAAGGGGATCTTTTATCCCAGGTGAGCCCCAAAATCCTCCTCCCAGAGCCCTGCAGGGCTGCTGGCAGCTCTGGGCTGGGCAGGGCAGTCCTGGACACGTCTCCCAGGGGTGCCCCTGCCTGGCAGTGCCCAAGGGACACTTGGACAGGGTTTGGAGCCACCAGGGCTGCTGGGAGGTGTTGGGGTTGGGGCTGGATGAGCTTTCAGGTCCCTCCCAAGCCCTGAACGCCCCATGGCTGTCAGGGCAGAGCTCCTTGCTGTCTCGCTTTTGGAGCCCCAGGTTTTCCCCCAGCTCCCCCATCCAGCACTTTTCCATCTGATCCTGCCAGGGGCTGCCTGTTTGGAGAGCTGAAATCCCCCCAAAAAGTGCCAAAAAATCCCCAAAAAGTGCCAAACACCAGAGCTTTGGGCTCTGAAGCCTGGCTGGAGGATCCCCAGAGTGGGACCAATTACCAACTGCTGCTGGCTTTTGTGGGTTTGGGTGGCTTGGGATGGGTCTTGGGGGGACTCTTTGATTCTGGGGAGCCTCAGAGTCAGAGCAGCCGAGTTTGTGACTCCAGGAATTCCAGAGGAGCTGATAAGGACTGGAGTGTGCTGAGAAAAGCAGGGGTGTGGTGACCCTGGGAGGTGACAGTGACACCAGTGATTGATGGCCAGGAACTGGGCAAGCCTAGGCCAGGCCCAGAGCTGAGCTTTGCAAAAACTTGTCTGGTTTTTTGTTGTGTTTTTTTTGGGAGGGTTTGTTTGGGTTATTGTTGTTGGTGGTTTTGCTGTTGTTTTTTGTTGTTGGCTTGGGGTTTTTTTTGTTGGTGGTGGTTTTCTGTTCTGGGGATTTTGCTGTTGTTGTTGGGTTGTTTTTTTTTTTTGCTGGGTTGTTTTTTTGTTGTTGGGTTGTTTTTTTGTTGTTGGGTTGTTTTTGTTGTTGTTGGGGTTGTTGTTGTTGTTGGGGTTGTTTTGTTGTTGTTGGGGTTTTTTTTGTTGTTGGGTTTTTTTTGTTGTTGGGGTTTTGTTGTTGGGTTTTTTGGTTGTTGTTGGGGGTTTTTTGTATTTTTTTTTGTTGTTGGGGTTGTTTTGTTGTTGGGTTTTTTTTTTGTTGTTGGGTTTTTTTGTTGTTGGGTTTTTTGTTGTTGTTGGGGTTTTGTTGTTGGGTTTTTTGGTTGTTGTTGGGTTTTTTTTGGTGTTTTTTTGTTGTTGTTGGGGTTGTTTGTTGTTGTTGTTGTTGTGATTGTTTTGTTGTTGTTGGGGTTTTTTTTGTGTTTTTTGTTGTTGTTGGGGTTGTTTTGTTGTTGGTGTTTTTTTGTTGTTGTTGTTGGGGTTGTTTTGTTGTTGATTTTTTGGTTGTTGTTTTTTTTGTTGTTGTTGGGGTGGGGATTTGTTTGTTAGTTTGTTTTTTTTTTGTTGTTGTTGCTGGTTTTTGTTTTTCCCCCAAATCTGAGGATGCAAACTTACCCCGAGCTGAGTCCCAAGGCACGGAGCTCCCGGTCTGCCACGCAGACGACCTGGAATCACACAACATCCTGAGTGGGGAGGGCTCACAGGGGCTGCATCCCAACAATCCCACCCTGGGCAGCCCCGGGGCACCGTCCAAAGGCTCCTGGAGCTCTTGGGGCCGTTCCCTGGCGATGAACCTTTCCCAAAAAATGCAGCCTGCCCCTCCCTGGCACAGCTCCTGCCCAGCCCAGCCTGCCCCAGAGCTCCCGTGGGTTCCTCTTTGGCATCTCCCAGCCGGAGCTGACTGGCACACGCAGAGATTTTCCAGAAACTCCAGCCGCTCCAAGCTCCCGACACAAAATCCCCGGTGCCCAACGTTCCCCGGTGCCCGTGAAATGGAGATCTTTGGCGTTCACTTGAGTTAACAAAAATCAATTAAGCATTTAAATTTTAGCTTGTAGGGTTATGTGTTGAATTTTAACCTTTTACTTAAGAAACCTCTGCCGTGGCACAAAGGCCGTAGGAAAATGCAAATTTCTGAAGCTTCTCGCATAAAGAGCAACACCGGAGGATGCCAGGGGATGCAAGGAGCCCAGATGAAGGGGCTCCTGTCTCCAAGCTTATCGAGACTGCCAGACGCACTCAGATAAGCGCGCGGAGGGAGCAGCTCGCCCAGCACGGGCTGCTTTGAGTGCCAGGGAGGGAGGGAGGGAACAAACCCGGCCGGCCGCGTGTGGGGCATTGCCCAACAGCCCCGGGCTTGTCCCGCAGCCCCGCTGTGCTCCCGGAGCCGAGGGAGTGCCCGGGCTCCCGAGCCGTGCCCGGGATGCGGCCGCGGCCACGCCCCGGGCGCGCCGTCAAAAGGAGCCCGAGGTGCCCGGGCGGGCACAGGGACCCGCGCGGGGCACAGGTGAGTGGCACAGGGTCCCCTGCGGCCGGCCAGGGCCACCTCCTGTCCCCGGGCCCCCAAACCGGCCACCTCCTGTCCCTGGGCCAGCTCCTGTCCTCTGCCACCCGCCTGGGTCACCTCCTGTCCTCTGCCACCCGCCTGGGTCACCTCCTGTCCCTGGGGCAGCTCCTGTCCTCTGCCACCCGCCTGGGTCACCTCCTGTCCCTGGGCCACCTCCTGTCCCTGGGATCCCAAACCGGCCACCTCCTGTCCCTGGGCCACCTCCTGTCCTCTGCCACCCACCTGGGTCACCTCCTGTCCTCTGCCACCCGCCTGGGTCACCTCCTGTCCCTGGGCCACCTCCTGTCCCTGGGATCCCAAACCGGCCACCTCCTGTCCCTGGGCCACCTCCTGTCCTCTGCCACCCGCCTGGGTCACCTCCTGTCCCTGGGCCACCTCCTGTCCTCTGCCACCCGCCTGGGTCACCTCCTGTCCCTGGGTCACCTCCTGTCCTCTGCCACACACCTGGGTCACCTCCTGTCCCTGGGCCACCTCCTGTCCCCGGGCCCCCAAACCAGCCACCTCCTGTCCCTGGGTCACCTCCTGTCCTCTGCCACCTGCCTGGGCCACCTCCTGTCCCTGGGCTCCCAAACCGGCCACCTCCTGTCCCTGGGCCACCTCCTGTCCCTGGGCTCCCAAACCGGCCACCTCCTGTCCCTGGGCCACCTCCTGTCCTCTGCCACCCGCCTGGGTCACCTCCTGTCCCTGGGTCACCTCCAGTCCTCTGCCACCCGCCTGGGTCACCTCCTGTCCTCTGCCACCTCCTGTCCCTGGGTCACCTCCTGTCCCTGTGCCACCCCCTGTCCTCTGCCACCTCCTGTCCCTCTGCCACCTCCTGTCCCTGTGCCACCCCCTGTCCTCTGCCACCTCCTGTCCTCTGCCACCTCCTGTCCCTGTGCCACCCCAGACCCGGCTCAGGGCGTGGTGCCTTAATTAACCCCAAATTCTCCACCTGCTTTCCCAGAACCCCCGCACCCAAGGAGTTTTTCCCGTTCTTTGGGTCTAATTTTGGGGTTTGTGGAGGGTGTTGGGGTGTTCAGATTTCTACGTGACCTTTAGCTTCCCTCCCCTGGGTTTGGGGTTGGTATTTATTTATTCCTGTTTGGCTTTTCCTGGCTGAACTGATTCCTGTGGTGTGCTGAAGACCTGTCCTGATTTGGGTTTTATTTATTTCTTTATTTATTTATTCCTGCTTGGCTTTTCCTGGCTGAACTGATTCCTGTGGCTGATTTCTCAAGACCTATCCTGTTTGTTTTTTTGTTTGTTTGTTTGTTTAAATTTTATTTATTTATTTATTTATTCCTGTTTCCTTTTTCCTTTCTGAACTGATTCCTGTGGCTGTCCTGAAGACCTGTCCTGATCTCGTTTTTTATTTATTCATTCCTGTTTGGCTTTTCCTGGCTGAAGTGAGGGGTTCCTGACGAGCTGTCCAGAAATGCCTCCTCTGCTGCCAGGGCTGGGATTCCTCCTGCTGCTGCTGGGTGAGTTCTGCTGTGGAGGGAGGGCTGTGCCAGGAGGGTTTTCCATACCTGAGACCACCCTCGAGAGGGGAAATTGTTCTGCCAGAGCACAGGACGTGACTTTGGTGGTTGCTCTGAATCCCCACCTCTCATTGTCCTGTTTGTTGTTGGGTCTGTGAGTGAAATATTTCAGGTTTTGGGGTGGGGAGGTGTTGTTATTGGACACGAAATGAGTACACAGAAGCTTGGTAAGTTCAAAAGAGAAAAAGAGCCGGCTTTATTCAAACATCTGGTATTTCTAGAATTCCAAAGGTGACCATGGATTGGAGGATGAAATTACCACCTCTCCAGTCACACTGGTCCAAAGATCAATCCATCATTTCTCTCCACCCACAGAGAAATATGTAAACTATTCTATTTATACATGAAATTGTGTAAGAACTCTGACTCTCAAATATGTAAACATTATCAGAAGGCTAAAGAAGTTTTATGAGAAATTTAAAACTTTCAAAAGAACTATAAAAGAAAACTTACCACTTTTAAAAATCAGGGCAACAGGGGGGTCCCACTGGGGCTGATTCTCCTCCTGTGTGCTCCCTAAGGGGGGAGAGCCACAGCTCAGCCTGGCTGTGTCCAGGTGGCACCAGGGACCTGCCACACCTGGTCCCAGATGTGGGAGCCCAGCACATCCCTCTGGCTGCCCTGGCTGGCTCCAGGCCCTGGCAGGGGGCTTGGAGACCTTGGCACAAAGGCAAAAACCACCTGTGGCTTCCATTTTAGCCCGAGGGAAAAGCTGCCAACTCTGTGTGAGGAATTACAAGCCACAAGGGTTTGAGTGGTGTGGTAGTTGGATTAACACAGGGTGAAAAAGTGGAATTTTGGGGTTTTTAGAATGGGGTTCAAGGGGACAAGCTGGAGGGATTTGGGCATGTCCTGGCCTCCTTCTCCTTCTCCTTGCCCTCCATGTCTTGCTGTGATGGTGACACTTTTCTGTTGGTTTAAGGCACAGACACACTGCCCAACAGAAATGACAGACATTGGCACGTTATTGTAAACGTGGCACACGGAGTTTTTGGTATAAAATGTGAACACCACCCTGAGGGCAGACAGAATGCCATGGCCGACCTGCTGGACAGAGCTCAGCAGGGCAGAGAGAAAATGTTCTAGATAAGGGAAATTAAACAACCTGGAGAAGCCGACCCTGCGCACTCAGACTCCTCCTTTGGCTGCTCGGGCTGGAAACGAGGACGTTTACACTCTTGGGGTCACCTCGACACCCAGACCCCGGGAGGGACAGCAGGGGAAGGGCAGGAACAACTCCCAGGGCTGCTCCCTGCTGGAAGCCTGGCTGCTGAGAATTTCAGATTTTCTGGGCTGGCAGCCTCTGACCCCCCGGAGAACGCTGCGTTCACCTGGGGCCGTGGAGAGGCTTCCAAAATTCAGGGAAGCAGGAGGGTGTGTGTGAAATACTGGCTCAAAACTGGGGGAAATCGATTTGTAGAGAAGTTTTTCAAGCTTGATGGAAGGTTTATATAGTGTGTATCTGTAGATAATATTTAAGATAAGGAATGCTGACTTAAAAGTGCCATACAACAGGGCAGATGTTGAGAGACAAGTGGAACCAGAAACAAGTTTTAAAAGATGGTCTTTGAAATAAGACTTTAGGGAAATGGAACTAAAAACGTGTTAAAAGATGGTCTTAAAAATGAGATTTTAGGGAAATGGAACTAAAAGAAATAATACTTCAGGGAAGTAGAACTATGAAAGAGACGTTGTAGTGAGACTCACAAAGGGTAATTTTAAATAATTAGCTTTAATTTTAAATAATTAGCTTTAATTTAAAATAATTAGCTTTAAAGTATATGCAGCCTAGTGTAGCAAAAACTGATGGGCTAAGAAACACTTATAATGTATTGTAATTATAAAATAGCTTCTAACTATTCATATAATATATTAATATAGAATAAAATATCATTGCAGATTATATAATATATATTAATATATTTGAATACAGTAATGTACAATATATACTGCATAATATTATATAATAATATATTAATATATAAATTTAATACTATATATTGTATTTATGTATTTATGTGTTGTATTATATGATTATGTTATTATATGTTATTATTACAGTATATATATTATATAAAATATGGGTTATATAATAGAATATATTAATGTATGGATATGCTATATTAATAATAGATAATAATATAATAATATATAACTACACTATCTATATATATTATTATATATAAAATGTATAATATAATTATATATAATATATGTAATATATAGTATATATTATTATATGTATTATATATATATATAATTATATATATTATTTTATATATTGTTTTATTACCTATATATAGATAATATATAGATAATTAATAATAGATAACATATTATCTATATTATGTTATGTTATATATTAATATGATATATTCTATAATAGCATGAACTATAATATTTGTATTGTCCCACCCTTCACGTGAGACCAAAAATAGGATAAAAATTTTTAGAACACGTCTCAGTTACCCCATCTCTGAGTCAGGGAGAAGCAGAATCCCACAAAAAAGGAGCTCTGGAAGGCTGCAGGGAGCTGGGGAGGCTGGGCTGGGCGTGCGAAGGAGCTTTTGCTGCCTCTGCTCTGAAATCTCCTTTTCTTGCAGGCTGGCAGGGAGCTGCTGCTGCTGGGCCAGAGCTGGTAAGGCAAATTTCACCCAAGAATTTCAATTAGAGTGGTTAAAACCCTGCTGGATGGTTTGGGTTGGGTTGGGGGGACCTTAGCGATCAGCCCGTTCCAGCCCCCCTTTCTCTGGAACCAGCTCAAATCACCAGGAGAACTTCCCCGCCTCACGCCTGGGGGTGGGATGAGCTGGCACTTCCCAACTGACTGGGGCACAGAGCCAGTGACTGTCCTGGGGCCCAGGATCTGGGGTTTCAGTGTGCCCAGGATCTGGGGTTTCAGTGTGCCCAGGATTTGGGGTTTCAGTGTGCCCAGGATTTGGGGTTTCAGGGTGTTCTGGATTTGGGGTTTCAGGGTGTTCTGGATTTGGGGTTTGAGTGTGTCCAGGATTTGGGGTTTGAGTGTGCCCAGGATCTGGGGTTCCACTGTGCCCAGGATTTGGGGTTTCAATGTGCTCAGGATCTGGGTTTTGAGTGTGTTCAGGATCTGGGGTTCCACTGCGCTCAGGATTTGGGGTTTCACTGTGCCCAGGATCTGGGGTTTCACTGTGCTCAGGATTTGGGATTTGAGTGTGCTCAGGATTTGGGGTTTCAATGTGCCCAGGATTTGGGGTTTCAGTGTGCTCAGGTCCCATCCAGTCCAAAGGGCTCCCACCAGTCCGTCTGCAGTGAGCACAGATAATGTTAACACAATCTCTTCTCTCTTTCTCCTGGTGCAGTGCTCCAGCTCCCCTGTCAATGGTGAGTTCCTTTCCAAATATCCTCCAGGGAAACTCCGAGAGGGCTCTGTGTGCCAAATCCTCCCACAATTCCTTATCTTTGTCTCTATTTTTTTGTTCTGGGGAGCAGAATCTGCCGTGTGTGCCTCGGTGCAGAGGTAGGTGAGCATCCCCAGTGGTTGTGGCATTTCCTGGAGAGAGGAATTCTGCTTTCTTGGGCTGACAAGATCCCTCAGAGCCCAGATTTTGGGACTTTTCCTCGGGGTTGCCCATGGGCCGGGGAGGGCTCTGGCTGCACTTGTTCAAACAGTGAAGGGAAGGTGTCCTGCTGGGGTTTTGTGTCTGGGCAGGACAAAGAAAGGCAGGGCAAATTGGGGAGGCAGCCAAGAGCCCTTGGCACCGGTGCTGAGCTTATCTTGGCTCCAAGCGGGGCTCAGACAGCTCCACTCCAGACCTCTCAGCCTGGTTTGTACCTGGGGTCAGCAGTGCACCCTGCCTGGCCCTGCTGCCAGCACCCTGCTGTCCCCCTTGTGCCCTTGATTTACTGAAATAGGAGAATCGATCTAATGTCGATATCCAACTGCGACAGACAAAAACTCTCCAGCATTTTAAAGTTACAACGTGTGGTTTTATTGCAACGGCCGGGCAGCATCCTAACGGCCGGGCAGCATCCTGCCCCAGTTCCCAGCCCATCCTGTCCCAGTTTCCCCCATTCCCAGCCCATCCTGCCCCAGTTTCCCCCACTCCCAGCCCATCCTGCCCCACTTCCCCCATTCTCTCCCAGTTCCCCCATTCCCAGCCCATCCTGCCCCAGTTCCCCCACTCCCAGCCCATCCTGCCCCAATTTCCCCCATCCTCTCCCAGTTTCCCCCATCGTCTCCCAGTTCCCCCATTCCCAGCCCATCCTGCCCCAGTTTCCCCACTCCCAGCCCATCCTGCCCCAGTTCCCCCACTCCCCGCCCATCCTGCCCCACTTCCCCCATTCTCTCCCAGTTCCCCCATTCCCAGCCCATCCTGCCCCAGTTCCCCCATTCCCAGCCCATCCTGCCCCAGTTCCCCCACTCCCAGCCCATCCTGCCCCAGTTCCCCCATTCTCTCCCAGTTCCCCCACTCCCAGCCCATCCTGCCCCAGTTCCCCCATTCCCAGCCCATCCTGCCCCAATTCCCCCATTCCCAGCCCATCCTGCCCCAGTTTCCCCCATCCTCTCCGTTTCCCCCATTCTCTCCCAGTTCCCCCACTCCCAGCCCATCCTGCCCCAGTTTCCCCTATTCTCTCCCAGTTCCCCCACTCCCAGCCCATCCTGCCCCAGTTTCCCCCATTCTCTCCCAGTTTCCCCCATTCCCAGCCCATCCTGCCCCAGTTTCCCCTATTCTCTCCCAGTTCCCCCACTCCCAGCCCATCCTGCCCCAGTTTCCCCTATTCTCTCCCAGTTTCCCCCACTCCCAGCCCATCCTGCCCCAGTTTCCCCCATTCTCTCCCAGTTTCCCCCACTCCCAGCCCATCCTGCCCCAGCTCCCCCTTTCCCACGCTGTCCTTGCTCCCCCAGTGCCAGCCAGGAGCAGTTCCTGGAGGTGGCCCGAGGCCAGAGGTCCCCGTGCAGCCTCAGCTTTGGCCAGCTCGCCTGTGCCCAGGTGAGGACCATCAGTCCCTGCTTCCCACGGGGCTGGGATTTGTTTTCCTGGGGAATTCTGACACTTAAAACCAGCCCTGGTGGTGCTGTGGGGGGAGCAGCCAAAGCTTTGCCAGGTTTTCGTCCCCCCAAGCCCGAGCTGTGGCAGTGCCACCCCCCAGGGGACACCTGCCCTGTGCCACGGGGCTCAGGAGTGCCCCAACCCCCACGGAGACCTTTGGGAAGTGGGGATTTCCTTCTCCAGACCCCTGGAGTGAGAAGGAAGTTGAGCTAAAGGCACTTTCCAAATTAAATTGACTTAAAAATTGGCATCACAGCATTGGAATGAATCTCTGCAGGAGAGTCACCCAGGGCTGTTGGGATAAAGCACAATTAGAAGGGGTAAAAGCACAATAAAAGGGGAAAAACACAATTAAAAGGGGTAAAAGCACAATAAAAGGGGAAAAAGCACAATTAAAAGGGGTAAAAGCACAATCAGAAGTGGTTGCAGTGTGGAAAATGCCACCTGGACTATCCCAGGTTTGCTCTCTTCCCTGTTTTTGTCTTCACCTCTTAAGTAGCTGTCAGTAATTGCAATTTAGTTGACAGCAATTTGTGGTTTTTGGTAAATATTTCTGACAGAAAGACGGCACTTCTGCAAATATTTGTCAGTGGGATTTTTTGGGGGGGTTGGAATTTTTTTGTTTGTTTGTTTTTTGTTTTTTTTTTTTTTTTGTTTTTTTTTGGTTTTTTTTTTGTTTTTTTCCCCCCATCTTCTACTGTTTGTAAGCCATTTCCCTGAAAAAAATGTTTGGGAATTAAAGAGTTCCCCTGGAAGTTTCTAGTTAGATGAAATTTTTCAGAAATTTGGACAAAGTTTTGGCAATTTTGCGTGTTTTTTTTTTTGTTTTGTTTCTGTTTGGTTTTGTTTTTTTTTTTTGGGTAAAGCTTTTAAGCCCTGTGCCAGTGTTTTACCCCCCTCAAGGGAGGAATCCCTCCCCAAATGCCCAGGTGTGGATGAGCCCCCAGAGGGTGATTTCCCCTCTAAATATTATCTTTATTTGCATTTCCCTTCTCTTTTCCAGGGAGCTTGGCTCCGGGACCTTCAGGATGATTTCCTCACATCCTTATATTCCTGCCTGGCCTCTAAACCTAGCACAGCTGTGGATCCAGAATATTCCATCCTGCTCTTTTCCAAGTATGATGCCAGGAAGCTTTTGGCCTCCCTGACTGTGTTCAGCCAGCAGGTGAGTCCTCCCTCAAATGGAATTCCCTCAAATCCAGGGAATTTTTGCTTTGTTTGCTCTCCAGGAAAAGGCTTTATTTCAAACCCCCTGATTATTTTTTACCTTCTTTTGGAAAGAGCCCCATTCAAAACAACAGATCATTCCCAGCACTCAGATTTGCTTGGATTTGTGTCGATGGCTGGTCAGAATTCCCTGGGATTCAGGGGTTTCTTCTCCTCCCCTGCCCCCAGTTTTCCCAGGTGCCTCTTTCCCCTGGAGTGGAGCCTGGTTTTCATCAATGGTCTGTGGGAGAGGATGCTCCAAGTGCCTGGAATTGAGACCCCCCCAGTGCTGTTCCAGTGGCTCCACGAGGGCCTGGGGCCATTCCTGGTGCAGCCCGAGGTCTTTGGCTGCCTCCGTGCCAAGGATGTGTCCTGTGAGGAATTCCAGCTGCTGTAAGTGGGGAATGTTCCCTCTGTGCCACCAGAGCCACGCCCTGGGGGCTCCTCTGCAGGGGGAAAACCACTCTGGAAAAGGGTGGGAAATGGATTGGTGGAAAATCTTTAAAGGTTATGAAGAGGTTTTTATAGTGTGTATTTATATATCAATTTTAAGATAAGAAATGTTGGTTTGGAAATATTAGAGATAGGCCAAGAAATGCTTATACTGTATTGGAATTAGGAGATTACAATACACTGGCTTTTTTACAATTAGGAAATTACAATACACTGGCTTTTTTACAATTGGGAAATTAAAATACACTGGCTTTTTTACAATTGGGAAATTACAGTACACTGGCTTTTTTACAATTGGGAAATTACGATACACTGGGTTTTTTGCAGTTAGGAGATTACAGTACAATGGCTTCTGATTGTGATGGTGTGGATTATAACATCTGCATTGACTGAAAATGGAGTAGTTTTTAAAACACCTCTCAGTTGCCCCATCTCTGGGTCAGAAAAGAATTTAATCCCACAGAAAAGGATGGGATTGGGAATATCAGTGTTTTCTGTGAGAGCCCAGCCCTGACCTCAGCAATGTTTGAAGTGTTTTCCTTTCCTTTTGCAGGGTGGCTGCCCTGGATGGAATCTATGCCCAGCTCTCCGTGGAGGAGCAGAGGAATCTCTACACTGGGATCAAGCATTTCCTCACCCAGGATGGTAAAGGACCCCATTTCCCTGGACTCTGTCACAGGGCTGAGGCTTCACAGAGGGCTTTGGGAATGTCCAGTGGAAACAGGCTGGGAATGTCAGTATTTAGTGGATTTGGGAGTCATTTCCCTGCCTGCAGGCTTTATTAACCCAGGATTTTTACAAATTCACTGCATTTCCTGCCTGTGCAGGGTTTGGTTCTGAGAGTGAAGAATCCAGCTCAGAAAGGGACCCGGGCAGGAGCTTCCATGAATGTCCTGCAGAAAGCTCCTGGTGCATTTGGAGGGAGGAAGAAAGAGGCTGGGCATGGAATATTTGCAGGGCTGGGATTCTTTCCGTCCTGTCCCGTGGGAATTTGGGCTGTGAACGCTGGGTTTGAGTGTGAGGGGAGCTCTCTGATGGGCTGCAGCCTCTTCCACCCTCAGAAATCCCCAGTTCCCAGTGACTCCAGGGCCAGGCTGTAGTTCCGTGGGGTCTGTGTTCCTGGATTTCTGTCTGACTGCAGGATCCAGCCAGAGGTGCTACAGCGAGGCCATTCCCAGTCTCAATTCCACCGCCTGGTTTCGGAATTACCTGGGGTCCTTTCTGGAGCACGCCACCGTGGAGGACCTGCAGCTTTTTGGGGATGAGGCAACAGTAAGTGGGGACCCTGGGAGGTGACATTCCTGCCCTGAGCAGAACCAGAACCCCAGGATGGTGGGGTTGGAAGGATTTAAGGGTCACCCAGCCCATTCCAGCCCCTGCCACGGGCAGGGACACCTCCACTGTCCCAGGGTGCTCCAATCTGGCCTTGGAATTCCTGCCAGGAACATTCCTCTGGTTGATCTGAGGTGAACAGTCACTGCAGTTATTTCCCCCCATCACGTGGCAAGAGGGACTTGCACAGAAGTTGGTTCCACAAAGGGAATTCTGCAGGGAGCAAACTGGAGTCACTGAGAGGAGCAACCCCAAACTTGGTCGAGGTCCCAGTGTTTACTTGAAAACAAAACAAAATAAACCTCAGCACAACTTCAAACCTGGGTGAAAAACGCTGAGGTTGGCTCAAACTGTCCCGTGTCACTGTCAGGATTGAAGGATCCATCTGAATCATTTTCCTGTTTTATTTTTTTTCCCTCCTTCAAGCTTCAAAAATTTGCCAGGGATCCGGTGAATTTGGAGATGGTCGGGAACCTCACCTTGCTCAGGGAGACTGCCCTGTACTACACCCTGCTCCTGACCTCTGCTCCTGCTGTTCCCCTGTCAAGGTATGGCTCTGAGGGGATCTGATTTCCTGGGATGGCTCAGTGTGGCACTGTTGATTAATTTCCTCTTTAAAGGTTCCATTAATTTCCTCTTTAAAGGTTCCATTAATTTCCTCTTTAAAGGTTCTATTAATTTCCTCTTTAAAGGTTCCATTATTTTTTTCCTTCAAGGTTCCATTAATTTCCTCTTTAAAGGTTCTATTATTTTTTCCTTAAAGGTTCTATTATTTTTTCCTTAAAGGTTCTATTAATTTCCTCTTTAAAGGTTCTATTAATTTCCTCTTTAAAGGTTCTATTATTTTTTCCTTAAAGGTTCTATTATTTTTTTCTTTAAAGGTTCTATTAATTTCCTCTTTAAAAGTTCCATTATTTTTTTTCCTTAAAGGTTCCATTAATTTCCTCTTTAAAGGCTCCATTAATTTCCTCTTTAAAGGTTCTATTAATTTTCTTTTTAAAGGTTCCATTAATTTTCTCCTTAAAGGTTCCATTAGTTTTCTCCTAAAAGGTTCCATTAATTTTCTTTTTTAAAAGGTTCCATGTTCAAATAATCCCACTGCCCTTGCTCTCGAGGAGGGCCAGATCCCAAGTTCCCTGCAGTGCTCCCAGGGTTTCCAGCTCTGAGCTGGAGCTTTGGCATCAGCAGGGCTGAAATGATGGGGGAAGGAGCCTGGAGGAAGAGCATCCTCTGGAAAAGAGGAAAGGTCTGGAGCCCCTCTCCGACCCAGCCTCTCCTTTTGTCCCCGCAGCCTCCCGGACAGGTTCCTTTGTTTCCTGAGCCCCAGGGCAGTGGGGAACCTGAGCAGGGAGGAGGCTCTGGGGGTGGCCCAGAGGCTGGGGAAGAGCTGCCCCTGGAGCAGGGGGATGCCTGCAGGGAGAGCTCCCTCCTCGCTGGCACCGCAGGAGCTGCAGGTGAGCGCCTGGGAATCCTCTCAGCTGCACAAAACCTGCCGGGGATGGGGGCCCAGGCTGGTGTCCCCTCTTGTCACCCTCCTGTGGGTCACCCTGTGTCTTTGTTGTGGTGTCTGGCTGGGCTTTCGTCACCTCACAGCGCCCAGGGGTGGGAATGGTCCATCCGTGCCACAGTTGAGACAGAGGCAATCCAAAGCAGCACACTCCATTTCCAGAAGGATTCAATCTGGTTTTATTCCAGCATGCATGCTTTTCTACATTCTTACAAAGCTCATAAGTTTACACTTTGTGTGTTTCATTGGTCACAAGACAAGCAAAGTGCTCATTGGAACAGGCAGCTGCAGGTTTCTCTTATTTCTCCTTCTTTCTTGCTTGGTTTCTCTGTCAACGACCTTGGTAGAAACTTCTTTCAGGGGTGAACATGGATCCTCTTCTCAAACTTCTCTCTGGCTCACAGAAGTCCCTGTAAAACCTCTCCCACACATCCACAGCCTTCAGCAGACAAACCTGAGGCAGAAATCCAGGGATTTAAGGCAGTGGGATCCAATGCTGCTCCCCTGACTCCGCTCTGTCTCCTGGCACCTTTGCAGGTGGCATCCTCCCTGCTGAGCAATTTGGAGGATTTCTCCCCAGCAGTGCTGGGAGCCCTGGGCCAGGCTGCCCTGGGGCTCTCGGTGTCCAGGATCCAGGAGAGCATCCCTGAGGAGCACCTGGAGGCAGCTCTGCCTGCCCTGGGCAGCGTCCGTGGCTGGAGTGCTGAGCAGGCCAGGGCTGTTGTCAACAAACTGCTCCGCTCAGGCTACCAGGTATAGAGCTCCTCAAAGGCTCCCCAAAAGGCAGAAGCTCCTAAAGGGAAGGGCTGCAGCCATGGCAAGTGCCCAGGGAGGAGGTTTGGAGTCCCCATCCCTGGAGGTGTCCAAGGAATGTCTGGATGTGGCGCTGGTGCCTTGAGAGGCCGCCTGGAGCAGAGGCTGGGCAGAGTTAAAGAATAAAGCAGGGATTTATGAAAAGGCCTCCAAGGATGCACCTTGGGCAGTGCAAGGGCCCGGCTGTGGCTACACCCAGGATGGGCCCTGGGTCAGGAGCTCTCACACTTTTCTAAATTTTGGTCCATTTCCATGTTGGGGTTCATTGCCCAATTCCAGCTCAGGTGATGCAGTCCCACCCTCCCAGACTGCTCTCCTCCATTCCCTGGTGTTTGCACTTCTTGGGGCTGGAGCTGCAGCGGTGTCCTTGGTTCTGGGGCTGGAAAAATGCAGGAAATGAATTTGTAGAGAAACATTTGTAGAGAAATAGGAATTTCTAGAGAAACGGGCATTGTTGAGAGAGAAAGGGAACCAGAAACAAGTTTCAAAGGATGGCCTTGCAAATAAGACTAGATACTTCAGAGAAATAGAGCTATGAAAGATGCATTGGAGTAGGACTCACGAGGGGTAATTTTAGATTTTTAACTTTAGGGCATCTACAGCATAGTGTAGCAAAAGATGATAGGCCAAGAAAAGCTTATAATATAATTAAGAGATAGCTGTCTTGTGATTGTGATGGCGTGAATTATAACATCTCTATGGTCTCACCCTTCAGATGAGACTGAAAACAGAATAAAAGTTTTTAAACGCCTCTCAGTTACCCCATCTCTGGGTTAGAAAAGGGCTTAATCCGACAAAAAAGGATTGTTCTGTGTGACTGAGCTGTGAGGAGAACTTCAAATGGAGTTCAGAGTTACAAACCAATGCAGTCCAGAATCTGGAAAATATAAATTCTCCAACTTAAGGCACGAGCACTCAGAGCTCTGGGCTTGGGGACAAGGTGGCCTTGGGCACGGCTGGGACTCGAGGATCTCAAAGGTCTTTTCCAAGCTGATTTTCTCTGGGATTCCCTTGCAGATCCTGGATGGACAGAGCCTGGCAGAGCTGGGCACTTTGGTGGGTGGCCTCAACAGCAGCATGCTCCAGAGTTTGTCCCCAGAAGTCATCCTGGAGGCCACCCAGCTGCCAGGCTTTGCCCAGCACGTGGACACTCTGCCCTCTGCTCTGAAAAGGACCCTGGTGGAAAAGGTGACCTTGGTTTGTCTCCTCAGCCCTCACACAGGAGCAGGACTGGCAGCCAATTAAGAACTGACACCTAAATATTTTTTGCTTTTAACCCAATAACCAACCACCCGTGCCCGCAATGTGGATTTTTTTATCCAATTACACAAAACCACCCAAACCCATGGGGAAGGAGGTGAAGAAGAAGGACCAGCCTCCACCCTAAAACTAAATATGTATTACTATATTCTAAAATATATTCTAGACATACTGTATTCCAAAGTACTGTATTCTAGATATACTATATTATAAAATTACAGATCCTACATTCTAAATTCTATATTCTAAAGCCTTGCACGCCCTGCCAGCGTTCCCTGTGGGATTTGTCATGGCCAGGCAGGGTGGCAGCAGGACAGGCCATTCACGTCCTGTCACTGGCTCTGTGTCCCTGTCCTTGGCCTGCTCAGCCTCCTGGGGACAAGGGCAGCAGGGGTTTGTTTTATGGGATGCTCCCAGAAACTGCTTCCCAGTGGATGTTCCCAGGGAAAGAATATAAATGGAGCAGAATTAATTCAAGGTTGGGTTTGATCCTGGCGGTCTTTTCCAACCCAAGCAATTCTCTGGTTCTGATACTGCCATGATTTGGGCTAAAACTGGGGGAGATTTGCCATGGTTTGTTCTGTTGGGTTTTTTAAAGGTTTCCTCCAGGGTTGGCCACCCCTCTGAGTTGGTTAAGCTCATTCCCAATGCACTGGCCAGCTACATCCCAAAATCCCTGCTTGTTTTTGGGGAAGAGAAGCCAAATGTGCAGGATCTCAACAGCAAACCATGGACCAGAGAGCAGGTAAGGGGGGCTGGGCTCCTCCTTCCCCTCCCTGGCAGCCCTGCCCTCTGTGGGGCCGTGAATTCCACAAACCCCGCTGGAAGCGGAGCCCTTTTCCCTGGAAAACCTCTGAGCTCTGCCTCTGCTTCCCAGGCTGCCATGTTCTTCAGTGATGTGGTGAAGGCAGAGCCTGACTTCAGCAGGTAAAGATTTTCCTCCTCTCCTTCCATTTGCTGTTTGTTTTCCTGGCAATTCCCACCCTTCCCGTGGTGCATCCACATCCACCCCCTGGAACCCAGGGAAGCAGATGGGAAATGGGATGGGAAGACAAACACAGACATGGAACACCGAGATTTACCAGGGCTCAGCTGTCAAATACACCCTGGGACCACATTTTCTTCCTAAAGTGATGCTGCCAGCTCAGGCTGCACGTGGGATCTTGCTCCAGATTGCCTCTGGAAGGCGTTTCCAAGCAGGGAATGCATTTCCAAACCTTCCAGAGGGCAATTCCAGGGATTAATTTGGAGGGGCTGATGTGTCTTTTGACGTATTTGAGAAGAAAATTATGAAAACAGAGATTTATATCTGGAAGAAGCAGTGGGGTCAGCAGAGTCCTGCTCTAAATGCACCTTCCTGAAGGCTTCTCCCGTCTGATTTTCCTGCTGGGAATTCCCAGGCTCTCCCAGTCTGTGCTCCAGGGCTTCACCTGTGCAGCTGCCAGCGCTGTGGGGGCAGAAAGGTTCCAGGAGCTGGCCAAGGTCATGAGGAAGAAGAAGGTCAGGCTGGGCCAGGACCAGGTAATGCCCACATTCCCAAGGGTTTGCTGTTGTCCTGCAGGTGCTACAGGAAATACTTCAGAACAACCCTTGGGGTTCAGGGCTGGAGCAGGGATGTGCTGGGGGGTTAGGATGGGTTTTGGGGACAGGTTCTTCCCCCAGAGGGTGACCCAGGGACAGGGGGGGGTTGTTGGGGTGTCGGGGTGGTCCCTGTGGTCCCTTCCTGTCAACAAATGTCCTGGGTGTCCCTCCCACAGCTCGGAATTGCCCTGAAGAGAGGAGAAGTCCAGACCCTCTGATTTCCATCTCTTTTGTCTCCTCTCTTTTTTTTTTTTTTTCTTTCTTCCGAGCAGTGTAAAATCCTTTGTGGATTCTTTGCTTCTTTTTTTCTTCTGCCAGGGTCAGGGTTAAATGTGTGAGATGGTATTCCTTGTTGGGACTCAGATGTGTGTTAGTTCCTATCTCTGTTACCGTCTCACAAACCCTGAGTTCTACAGCACTTCACTCCCAACAAACTGAAAACGGAGCCCCATCTCTCTCTCTACAAGGCTTTTTAAGGATAAACTGTGCAATTAAGAACTGACACCGAAATTATTTTCACTTTTAACCCAATAACCAACCACCCGTGCCCCGCAATGGGGACTTTTTTATCCAATGACACAAAACCACCCAAACCCATGGAGAAGAAGGAGAAGAAGGACCAGCCTCCACCCTAAAACGAAATATATATTACAATATTCTAAAATATATTCTATAAATACTGTATTCTAAAATACTGTATTTAGATATACTATATTCTAAAAACACATATTTTATATTCTATATTCTAAAGCCTCTAAGTCTCCCACCATGTGATATTACTTCTATTCAAACTGCACACTCATCATTCCAGTTCTGTCATTCAGTTTTGGAACCTTCTCCACGGCCTCAGGTCAAATGCAGTGTTCTCTTGGGGGCCTGTCAGCACCGAAAGCCTGAAATTCCCACAATCTTTACATTATTTTACCTTTTCCCTGTGTTTCCTGGTGGTTTCTCTCCTTGATGCTATCCCTGGTGTCCCTCCAGCTGAGCTGCTTGCTGAAGATGGTGGCTCTGCATGGGATTCCCAAGGATTTGGACAGTTATCCCCAAGACCTGCTGCTGTTTTTGAGGTAACTGTGCTGTGGTTTTCATCGTGTTGCCTTACAGCAACATGGGGAAAAATAAGGACTCGTTTATAACCAGGCCGACAAATTTGATTTCTGTTGCAGAGTTGTTTAGGCTTCTTCCTGGGGAATAAAAAATGGGATTGCAGAAAGCTGGAGGAGGGTAGATTTATATGAGAAATTGGAATAAATCCTTCCTTGTGAGGGTGGGGAGGCCCAGGTTTCCCAGAGAAGCTGAGGCTGCCCCATCCCAGGCAGTGTCCAAGGCCAATTTTAGCATTCCCAGGCCTCTGAATATGCTTTTCCCTTACAACACCAAAGAAAACAGGGAATAAGGTGGATTCCCCTGTTCCAGTACCTTCCTGCTGTGGTTCTGTACCCAAACCTTGAACAGTTTTAAGCTGGGTCTCACACAACAGGTTCCTTCAGGTGAAAACTGATTTTTTAAGAACCATTTTTTAAAGTCAAGGAAATTTTAAAGGATTTAATGGCATGGAAGAAAACTGGGGAAGAGCAACTCCTGGAGATCAGTGTGGAAGATGTTTTATCAGACACGGGATGTGCTGAGCTCGATCTCATTCCCTAAAATTCATGGAGTTTGTCTTTCCAGCCCCTCAGACTATGCAGCCACAGGGAACTGCAGCCAGTTTTTCATCAACATTGGGAAGGCAAACGTGGATGTTCTGCCCAGGGAGGCACCTCGGAGGCAGCAGCTGCTCCTGGAGGCTCTGGAGTGTCTGGTATGGGGAGAGGGCTGGGGGTCCTGCAGAAATTGGGGTCCTGCAGGGATTGATTGGGGTCCTGAAAGGATTGATTGGGATCCTGCAGGGATTGATTGGGGTCCTGCAGGGACTGGGATCCTGCAGGGATTGGGGTCCTGCAGGGATTGATTGGGGTCCTGCAGGGATTGATTGGGGTCCTGCAGGGATTGGGATCCTGCAGGGATTGATTGGGGTCCTGCAGGGATTGATTGGGGTCCTGCAGGGACTGGGATCCTGCAGGGATTGATTGGGGTCCTGCAGGGATTGATTGGGATCCTGCAGGGATTGGGATCCTGTAGGGATTGATTGGGATCCTGCAGGGATTGGGATCCTGTAGGGATTGATTGGGATCCTGCAGGGATTGGGATCCTGCAGGGATTGATTGGGATCTTGCAGGGATTGGGATCCTGCAGGAATTGATTGGGGTCCTGCAGGAATTGATTGGGGTCCTGCAGGGATTGATTGGGATCCTGCAGGGATTGGGATCCTGCAGGGATTGGGATCCTGCAGGGATTGATTGGGATCCTGCAGGGATTGGGATCCTGCAGGGATTGGGATCCTGCAGGGATTGATTGGGATCCTGCAGGGATTGGGGTCTTGCAGGGATTGATTGGGATCTTGCAGGGATTGGGATCCTGCAGGGATTGGTGTCCAGGGATGCTCCATCCCAATTAATGCCTCTGCCTTAATTCCAGAGAATTCCTGGCACACAAATAAATAAGGAAAACGCTGAGATCCTGGGCTGGCTGGTGTGTGACCTGGGTGGGGAGTACATCAGGAGCTCTGGGGGCAGTTTGCTGAAGGATTTGAGCCAGTGTGGATCTTTCCTGCCTGAGCAAGAAGAGGCCATCAGGGACGTCCTCAGCAGTGGCAACACCACCTTTGGGTATGGGTTTTTCTCCTGGATTGTTCCCTTGATCAAACCCTTCGTGCTATTAAGGCCTGAGTGAACTCCAACCAAGCAGCTTGATCAAAACCCCAAAAATCTTCATGCTTTTGAGCTTTACACTGGGTCTTTTATGTTGTTTAGCTGAAATTATTTCAGCTGAAAGGCCTGGGTGTAATTCTCCTGAAAAATAAGTGGTCACTTCTGTGTCTCTCTTGCTCGTTATAAAAGCTTTTCCTCTGGTCTGAAAAATTAATTTTCCATTAATCAAACTTCTCTGATTGGCCTGGTGATCACAGGTGAGCTCAAGCTGTTGGTCAGGCACAGATTTCCAGGAGACAATCTGCCTCTGCCTGTCCAGTGAGAGATGTTTGATAAATCCCTATCCTAACACGCAGGGAAGCAAAATATTTTCCTTCCCATGTCAGTTGCCCCAAGATCTTGGCACTGAATTGGGCCATAGTGAGCAAGAGAAATTCTTTGGGCTCCAGAAAGAGCCTTAAGCAAAGAATGTGTTTGCTCAAGGCCATTTTCCCACCCAGCTGCCCTGATTTATGTCCCTGACAACTCCTCCTGCTCTGCTGCAATGACGTTTGGTGAACAGGAAGTGACTGAGGTGTTTGAGGGTTTAAACCTGATGTTTTCTTAATGTCACATGTAACGAGGATGGAATCCCAGGGGATTAAAAGGTGGTTTTTCAGTTTGGTTCTTCCTTGAGAGGCGATTCCTGCCCATGTTTGTTGTAGCTTTGCGTTAGAGATAGAAAAGGGACAGATGAGACACTTGTTTTTTTGTGTAGAATAGCTGAATTTTTACTGCATATAGCCCATTTTGTATGATATTAGAAGGTACTGTGTTTGAACGTAATAGGTTAGTAAATTATTGAAACTCAGTTGATTGCTTGGTAATGGATAGTGTATATGTTTATTAAACTTTTCTCTTTCTAGATAGTTTATATTTTTTCTTTATGGATTTTTATGGGATAGACTTCTTATTTTTGTAGGTGCAAACTGTTTTCTTACAAGAATAGTTATGTAAACTGTAGTTTTCTTACAAGATTTTTATGTAAATTGATTTTTATTTTTATTTTTATTTTATAAGTATTTTAGTAAGTATTTTTATAAGTATTTTTATTTTTACGTAAACTGATTTTTATTTTCCTATGGAAATTTAATAGGTTAGCTTAGTTAGCTTTAAACTACATTTTATAGGGCTTTTCTTTTATTAGGTTTTACTTATTTACAAACTTTATGTTTGTCTGCAGGCCTCCTGCAGCGTGGTCAGCGTTCACCCTGAGCGAGCTGAGCGGGCTGATCCCCGTGCTGGATCCCAGCATCCTGCAGCAGATCCCCAGGGTGGGCCTGGGGACTTTGGGAAGCACGGCGGGGCTGGGAGCTGCTGCGGGTGCTGGGCCAGCCTGGTTCCAGCAGTTCTGCCTTTTCAAAGCACCTGGTGCCAGAGGGATGGGGATGTGTGGGAAGGGAGGGTTCGTGGAGCTGCTGGAGCCTTGAGAGGCTGCCTGGAGCAGAGGCTGGGCAGAGTTAAAGAATAAAGCAGGGATTTATGAAAAGGCCTCCAAGGATGCACCTTGGGCAGTGCAAGGGCCCGGCTGTGGCTACACCCAGGATGGGCCCTGGGTCAGGAGTTCTCACACTTTTCTAAGTTTTGGTCCATTTCCATGTTGGGGTTCATTGCCCAATTCCAGCTCAGGTGATGCAGTCCCACCCTCCCAGGCTGCTCTCCTCCATTCCCTGGTGTTTGCACTTCTTGGGGCTGGAGCTGCAGCGGTGTCCTTGGTTCTGGGGCTGGACAAGGATTGTTCTGTGTGCCTGAGCTGTGAGGAGAACTTGCTGACACTTCAAATGGAGTTCAGAGTTACAAACCAGTGCAGTCCAGAATCTGGAAACCATGGAAGCTCAAACTTAAGGCACCAGAGCTGACAGGCTGGAACTGCAAATCCAGGTCACTGCCAGCCCCTTCCTGTCACTTGGGGAGAGCAGGAATCACTGCCAGTGCTTTGTGAGGAGCTCCAGTCACTGATGGGCTGAGGGAAAGGGAGAATCCAACATTTAAGGAATCACTTTTGGTTCAGGATCCCCAGGCTTGGAGCCCAGTGTGTGAGGAGCAGGGGCTGTGCTGGAGGCACATCCAGCATTCCCAAATCCCCCTGATGATCCCTTTTCCCTGCAGAAGGCTTTGAGCACCTGGCTGAGGAACTTTGCCTGGGATTCCCCCCTCTCCAGGGAGGAGCTGGCCACCGTCGTCGGGGAGCTCCTGCCCCGCCGGCACAAGCGAGCGGACGGTACGGGAGCTCCCCCTGATCCAGACCATTCCCTCTGGGACCAGGGGTCACCCTGGAGCTCCTCAGGCCTTGGGAGGGGCTCCCAGGGAGGTTTGGAGTCCCCATCCCTGGAGGTGTCCGAGGAACTCAGTGCTGGTGCCAAAGTGGGGATGGGGCACAGATCAACCTTGGAGGTTTTTCCAACCAAAATGATTCTGGGATCCAAAACTTGGAGCCAAAGGATTTAACTTAACCCTGAGTTTGGCATGGCTTCAGCAGGTTGCCCAGCTGATCTGGAGATAACAGATACAATGCTGAACAATGACCTGATGCCTACCTACTACAGCCCCGAGCAGCTGCATGCCTGCCTCCGGAATTCCTCCCTGGAAAATCACCTCTCCCAGGTCCTCACCTACCCCTTCAGCAACCCCCAGCTGGCTGTGATCAAGGAATACCTGGACGAGGTAATTCCAGCCCAAAAATGTTCAAATTCCACTGATGGGATCTCACAGGGCCTTGTCCTGGGGAATTTAGGATCGCCAAGGATGGGACTCAAATTTCCACTGATGGGATCTCACAGGGCCTTGTCCTGGAGAATTTAGGATCACCAAGGATGGGACTCAAATTTCCACTGATGGGATCTCACAGGGCCTTGTCCTGGGGAATTTAGGATCTCCAAGGATGGGACTCCACTGTCTCTCAGCTCCTCTCCCAGGGTTTGACCACCTTTACTGGGAAAATATTTCTTTCTTATCTCTTATTTCTATATCTAATCAGAGTTTGCCTGGCCCGTTGGCCCTCAGCCTTTCACAGGGCACCTCTGAGAGGAACGTGGCTCCATCCTCCCTCCAATCCCTGTCTGAGAGATGAAATCAGCCCTCAAATCCTCACTCCACCTTTCCCTCAGACTGAGCCCGGCTGCCTCAGCCCCGCTCCGTCCCCATAAGCGCGGTGTTTCCGCAGAGGTATGCCGATGGTTATCCCGAAAACGTGCTCTCCAACATGGGCCCTTTCCTCCCCCTGCTCACCCCGGAGGAGATTTCCACCTGGAAGCTGAGCTCTGCTGACATGCTGGCTGCATTCCTCAAAGTCCAGCCTCAGCCCTCGGATTCCCTGGTAGGGGCTTGGCTTTGTCTCCTGGCTTTGGGGGCTGGTTTGGGATTAACTGAGGGGGTTCCGAGGTGGTTGAAGCGGATTTGGTGCTGGAATTTTGGGTGGCCCAATGAACATAAACTTTATAAAAGAAAGGCCTCATAAAATCAGGCCTTTCTGTTCTAAGCTAACCAATTAAATTCCCATTAAAAAAAAAAAACACATAAGAATAAAAATCAGCACAACAATCTATTGTTGTAAAAAATAGTTCACACCTATAAAACAAGAAGTTTATCCCATAAAATCCATTAAAAATATATAAACATATCTATAAAAAAGTTTAATAAACATATAAGATAGATATAAATATATAACATATATTGTTTAATAAACAATAATCCTTACCAACTAATGAATGTTTCACTAGATTACTGGCCAATTAAAGTCAAACACAATACCTGCTAATACCATATAAAATGGTATGCAAAAAAATATAATAAAAATAAATAAAATAAACAATTAAAAATTAAAATACCAAAATAATATAAATGGTGTACAATTAAAAAATAATAATTTTACACAAAAATATGTCATCTCATTTCTGTCTCTAACACAAAACTCATAGCAACACGAACAGATCTGAAATGGTTCAATTTCATTTTTGTAGGTATAAAGTACAGAGTTTCTTTCGGGGGTGAAACCACACCTTCTGGTTCAATGGAATTCATCTCATTAATTGTGTTTCCAGGCCTCAGCAGCAATTAAACGCTACATGGAGCTGGGCAATGCCCTGAATGCCACGGCCCTGGATGCCATTGGCACCAAGTACGTGTGCCTGCTGAATGCCACCGAGCTGAAGGCCATCGACCCCCCCAGCCTCAAGTGAGTCCCAAATTGGGGTGTCCCTGGCTTCTTCCAAAAGCCCTTCCCCATACTTTTCCTTTTTTCAGTTCTCAGGGAAAGGGAATTTAGGCAGCACCTTAGAACCTGCCAGGCAGGGCTCGGATTTCCAATCAAACTCTCTTTATTTCAGCCCAGCAGGCTGCAAATCTGACTCTGTGCCTGCTTTCGTCTGCAAAAGAGTGAATTAAATTGAATTTCACAGAATTACTGATTTCTTAAGGTTGGAAAAGGCCTCTCAGATCATCAGGTCACCACTAAACCATCAAGTGCCACATCCTCGTGGCTTTTAAGCATTTCCGTTTGAATTCCTCTGAAAAACTGAATGAAATTAAATTAAATTAATTAATTACCACTTGGCAAACACACGGATTTATTGGGCACCATCAGAGCCATCGTCACTTGAAGGACAAATTCTCAGCAGGAAACTGGGCCATTGTTTTTCCTCTCAGCTTCTCTCCATAGAGCTGGGAATTAGGGATCCCCTGTGCTGTGCTGTGCAGAGAATCCCAGAAAAACACTCAGAATAGGCAAAAATTGAACATGTTGAAGATAATAAAAGCTATTTTCACCCTAAATCTTTATTTTCCTGCAGAGTGGTATCTCTGAATCCTTCAGCCTGTTCCCAGGAGACGAAGGACCTCTTGTACCAGAAAGCCAAAGAAGCTTTCTCTGACCAGCACCATTTACCTGCTTACTATGAGCTGATTTTACCTTACCTGGGTATGTAAAAAAAACAGGATGTTGTGGGGAAAGAGAACTCTTAGCCACAAAATAAATGGGTATCCAAAATCCATCGAAGATTTGGGAATTTTCAAAGTCAAGTTGTTAAAAGTTTGTCTTTCCAGCTTGTAGGTAGCATAAAATATTCTCTGCCTGCTTTAAATTGTCCAAATCTATTTCCAGACCATCACAAGGAAAATCAAACTCAGGATTTATCAAATCCCTTTTCCATGTCACTTTTTTTTTTTTTTCCCCTGTTAAGCCAAGAATTTTTCCAAATTCTCCTCACCCTTCTTCCCACTGTCCGGCATGGCCACAGATTTTTAATGCCCAACAAAATAACTCCCAATAAACGAAGGAGGAGCATCCCCACGTTTTGCAGCTGGACCTCAGTGTGTTGTCAGCCCCAGCCTAGTGGATTTTGGAGAAATCCTGATTTTGTGCAGAGTGCTCCTTTGGGGTCTGCCATGCTTTGATGTTCTCCTTGCTTTGGTGCCAGAGGGGGCTCCTGCTGCAGATCTCAAGGTTCTCAGCAGGGACGACGTGAACATGAACGTGAGCACCTTTGTGACTTTGAGAAGAGACTCTCTGATGGTGAGCTGGGCCTTGGCGTTCTTTAATTCCCTGCATTTTGTCGTGTTGAGTGCCGGGGTTTGCCTGTGCTGTCCACTGGTGGAAATCATCAAATCCAAATTCCATCGGATCCAAAATTTCTTCCGTTAGACCAGTAGAAAGTGGAGAAAGGGCCTGAAATTCCTTAAAAATCTGGAGTCCTGGCTGGGTGCAAAGCCAGTGGAGTTCCTTCAGGGCAGTGCCAGGGGAGCACAGACAAGGCAGCGGCACCAGTTTGGGCAGAAACCCCAGGGGTTTGGGCAGGGATGGGGCCCCCAGCCGGGTGCAGGAGATTTTTTTTTTTTTTTCTGCTCCCAAAAATCCCATCATTTCCAGAGGGGCCCTTTCCATCCCAACCTTGCCACCCTGTTACATATAGGAAAAAAAAAAAATTAAAAAATATCTCTATAAAATGAAGTCTTGTAACCTCAGCTGAGCTAGTGGCAAGGCTAATAAATAGCCACAAGAAACCTGCCAACTTTTCCTAGGAATAGAATCCCATAATGATAAAAAACAACTTATTCTCATGAAAAAAAAATCCCGACTGCAACAATTACTCACACCTATAAAAGCTATCCTAAATCATTAAAGAAAAACATGCAAACAATATCTTAAAAAAAAAATACCAGCATGTCAGAACCTCTAGTGTGCTAACCAATCAAAGTAACAGCTAATTACTAACCAATGAAAAATAAACACAATGCTTTTATAAAACCCTAATAAATTAAGGTATTAACTTCTTAAGATGTAAAATTTAAATATTTTATTAAGAGATAATTAAGATATAAAAAGATATAAAATAATATAAATTTCTCTCCCTAAGTAAACTAAAAAAAGTATACTCTAGAAGTAGTAAACTGAAATTTAAGTATTATTTCTTTATATTGTCAGTGAGGAAAAAAAAGTTATAAGAAAGAGAAAAGTATTCTAAAAGTTTTAGTCTAATTCTTATTACTCTTTCTTCTAGTTACTGTTAACAATTTTTTCTTTATACCCTTCTAAAATTTTAAACCTACTTTACCTTTACCTAACGCTATCTCACAAGAAGAAGTGCACGAATAATTAACCTAAAATTAACACTAATTAAGACTAATCATTAACCTACAATTAACCTAATAATTAACGCTAAAATCCACCACACTATTTAGTGCATTAACCAAGAAATCTCAAAATCAACAAAATCTCAACAGTAACAAAATAAAACCACTACAGAATTAAAACAAATTTATGCATAAATTAAAATAGAAAAATAAACCAAGCTTAAATTAAAATACAAAATTATATTAAAGATAGAATTAAGATTATAAAAATGTTATTATTAGTTATATTATATTATATTATATTATATTATATTATATTATATTATATTATTTTGTATATTGTTATTGTTTATATTTTATTATTCATTATCCTATATTATAATTTATTACATTATTATATTATTATTTATATTTTATCATTATATTATTTTATTATTTATCACTACTATAACTAATAATATAATAATATATAAAATAATTTACACTATATTAAAAAGTAATTAAATATATATTTATATTAATAAATATATAAATTAAGATATACTCTTGTTTATGTAGTGAAAGAAGTTTTTGGTTTATTTTTGAATAAATATTTTTATTTATTTTAAACGATTTTTTATTTATTAAATATTTTTAAATGTCTATATAATGTCTATATAAATAATATTATTTCTATTATAATAACATTATAAATTTATAAAGACAAATATATATATAGAAATACATAATATATTTTTCTATTAAATATTCTATATATTTATATATTTATATATTATTATGTATTTCTATATAATATACAAAATATTTATTATATATTATGTATATATATTATAAAAATATTATATATAATATATATATATATAATATATAATATAATATAATATAATATAATATAATATAATATAATATAATATAATATATATAATTATATATATATAACTATATATATATAAATATAAAATTATATATATATAACTATATAATATAACATAACATAACATAACATAACATAACATAACATAACATATATTATCTTATCTTATCTTATATTATATTATATTATATTAATTATATTATATATTATATTATGTAATGTTATGTTATGTTATGTTATGTTATATACAAATACATAAATATGTAAAATTATATTTCTAAATAATATTCTTTGATAATAATAAATAATAAATTTATTTAATAAGTAATATTATTTATATTATAATTATTTAACATAGAATAGATATTTAATATAACATATGGAGTAATTTTCTATTAACTTTTTATTAATTTATTAAATGTTTTGGGTCCCGTTTCCATCTCTAACCCGAGGTCTATGAACACCTGTGATTTTTTTTGGATTTTTCGGATGTTTTGGCTCCGTTTTTGGGTTTCTCTCCTAGCTGCTGACCCCGCGTGAGGTGCAGGGCCTGCTGGGGGTGCACCTCCCCGAGCTGGCGCGCTGGCAGGGCCGGGCTCCGGTGCGCGACTGGATCGTGCTGCAGAGGCAGTCGGAGCTGGACGCGCTCCACATCGGGCTCACGGGGGGCCTGCAGGAGGGCTACATCAACCTCGTCACCCCCAAATTCCCAGGTACTCTGGGGCCCTGGGGGTTGCGCTTTAAGGGTTTCTTCTGGGGTTGCAGTGACGATGGAAGTGGGGCGGCTCTGCTGAGGAGCCTGAAGCCCTGCAGGGAAATTCGGGGTCCAGAGCGAGTGTGGCAGCCCAGCACATCCCTCTGGCTGCCCTGGCTGGCTCCAGGCCCTGGCAGGGGGCTCGGAGACCTTGGCACGGAGTCAAAACCACCTGTGGCTTCCATTTTAGCCCGTGGAAAAAGCTGCCAGCTCTGTGTGAGGAGTTACAAGCCACAAGGGTTTGAGTGGTGAGGAAGTTGAGTTTAACACAGGGTGAAAAAGTAGAATTTTGGGGTTTTTAGAATGGGGTTCGAGGGGACAAGATGGAGGGATTTGGGCGTGTCCTGACCTCCTTCTCCTTCTCCTTGCCCTCCATGTCTCGCTGTGATGGTGACACTTTTCTGTTGGTTTAAGGCACAGACACACTGCCCAAAATAAATGACAGACATTGGCACGTTACTGTAAACGTGGCACACGGAGTTTTGGGATAAAATGTGAACACCGCCCTGAGGGCAGACAGAATGCCATGGCCGACCTGCTGGACAGAGCTCAGCAGAGCAGAGAGAGAATGTTCTAGATAAGGGAAAATAAACAACCTGGAGAAGCCGACCCTGCGCACTCAGACTTCATTGGCTGCGCGAGATGGGAAGCAAGGACTTCTACACTCTCGGGGTCACCTCGATAACCAGACCCCGAGAAGTGAGGAGCAATCCCGGAATCCCACTGGGAGCATCCCTGCTGAGTGAGCACCTCCAGGCCTTCCTCCTCGGGGGTGCTGGGTTTGGGCTTAGAGGCAGAATCAGAGTGGTTTGGGTTGAAGGAGACTTGAGGATCCTCCAGTTCCAGCCCCAAACTCAGCTTGGTGCTTGCCGTGCTTAGACAGGCGAAGAGAATCCCATGAGGGGGCACGGAGGAATGTTTTCCCCATGGAGGAGTGGTTCAGTTGTTGGATTAATTTGTTTTCTAACCCAGAGATGGGGTTACTGAGAGGCGTTTAAAAACTTTTATTCCGTTTTCAGTCTCATCTGAAGGGTGAGACCATAGAGATGTTATAATTCACGCCATCACAATCAGAAGCCAGCTATCTCTTAATTATATTATAAGGTTTTCTTGGCCTATCATCTTTTGCTACACTATGCTGTAGATGCCCTAAAGTTAAAAATGTAAAATTACCCCTCGTGGGTCCTACTCCAATGCATCTTTCATAGCTCTATTTCTCTGAAGTATCTAGTCTTATTTGCAGGGCCATCCTTTGAAACTTGTTTCTGGTTCCATTTCTCTCTCAACACTGCCTGTCTCGTTCCATGCCATTTCTAAGTCAGCATTTCTTAATCTCAAACAAATCTTATCTCTGCAAATCCGTTTCCCACAGTTCAGTCACTGATTTCTCTGCTCTGATGCCCTCTTTGTCCTCCAGCAGCGTCCTCAGCCCCTCTGGGGACCGTGGCCGTGGTGCTCCACCTCCTGCCTGCCCTGCTCCTCAGTTTCCTCATGGTGTCCATCCTGTCTTGACCATCTCCTCCCACAAGGAACCAAGGGGGACCAGCCTGTGACCTGCTCTGAGACCTGGCCTGAGGAGTGCCCGGAGTTCCAGGCAGCTGGAATCAGCCCAGGACTCGCTTTTAGGTACTTTTGGCTTTCAAATCATTGGAAAAAACCCCAGTTGTGTCTGAAGAGAAGATTCCAGACTCTTTGGCTTAGGATCTTTGCCTTTGGAACAGCCAAGCCCAGCTCAGCCCCAAACCACTGCTAAACCCCATCTTACTGCTGGGTTTAAGGGTGAGTTCTGCGGGTTAAAAATGACATTTCTCAGAGCCTGACCTCGAGACACTGCCAGGACCTCAGGGTGGGAGTGAAGTTTTCCAGCTGCTTGTAAATAAATCCTGGAACTGAGTAAAAATGCCAGAAGCAAACTGATGAGTGTCTGCTCTTCCTTGAGGCTGCCCTCGCCTTCCTGTCTGCAGGAATTCCCCCCAAATTAAGGCTCAGTATCCCAGGATCTGCCTGTTCCTGTTCCTTGGGGTTGGCTGTTCAACATTTAGGATGGAGGAAAGGAACTTTGTACAAGGTTTTCCATATTTTTTCCCCCACTCATTGGAAATACCTGTCAGAAAAAAAACCTCTCAGTAAAACCTGTATCCAGTTCCTGACATGCCCCTTTCGTCCAGGAACACAGTCTGGGAGGGGAAAAGGGATTTATATATTTAATATCTTATAAATCTTCACTGTCTGAGCTTTCTAGAGAGGGAGCAGGTCTGTCCTTCTCTGCAGATTTTGGATTTATGCTGGAAAAGCTTCCCCACAAAGCACTAAACACATCGAAGGACACGCTGGATTAGGAAAAAACAGCTGATTGATGTTTTATTGTATAGCACTGAACAGTAATCAAGATAAATTATCTCCAGCTAATCATCCCATGAGAGTCTGTGCGTGGTTTGAACAAACCTTGATCAAAAAGCAGCTTGTGAAAAAAGTTAAATAGGATTTTTGGGGATCTCTCAGCTGCAGTGCGGGGCCACCAGTGACTCAAATCCCTGAGTATTCCCACTGTTTAGCAGATCCCAGTGGGATGGGATGGACAGGAAATCCCTGGAAGAGCTGGGCCCGGTGTTCTTGCCTTGGCAGAGCAGTCAGCATCACTGCTGGTTGTACTACAGGGAGTAAATCTCTAGTAAGGACCTGTGAGGCTTCTCCGGGCTGGAAAAATCTGTCCTCCTTCACTGCCCAGCCTCAAAAAGAACCAAATCCTGTGCTGGCATCAAAGGTGGATGAATTCTCTTCCCCTGCCTGGGGTTCTGCTGTCCAGCAGGGAATTGCCCAGTGCAGTTCCAGGCGGATGGAGGGAGGGCCGTGCAGGGTGGGTGGTGCTGAGGAGGGTCAGAGCAGCCCCCCCAGCAGAAGGTTCCCCGTGGTGGCTGCCAGCAGGAGAGCGAGGCAGGAGCAGAGCCTGGATCCTGATCCTGCAGGGAGAACACAGGGAATGGGACTCTCCAGCTCACCGGGGAGGGCTGTGGGCTCAGGAGGTGATGGGACACCTTGAAGTGCACCTGAGAACCTGAGGGCAGCCCCAGGGCCACGTCCCCACCTGTCCCCCAACACTGAATCCCACCAGGAACCAGGGGGATCAGCCGACTTTGTCCTGCCCGGCATTCCCAAGCCCTTCCCAACATTCCCAGCTCACCAGGCGCAGGCTGCAGGTTGATGTGGCCGTTGGAGGTTGGCTGTGGTGGCTCTGGAGCACTCCCAGGTGTCGGTGTGGGGCTGGAGGAAGGGCTGGGAGGGTCCGGAGGGGAGCTGGGCTGGCACGGCACGGCCGTGGAGGAGCCGAGGCTCGTTTGGGTGGGGATGGTGGAGCTGGGGATTGGGGCTGGGGTGGCCCCTGGGGCAGAGGGGGAGTGAGGGACAGGGGTGGCAGTGGGAGAAGAGGTGGGATTGGGAATGGTGGTGACAGTGCTGTGGGTGGCAGTGGGAGCAGAGGTGGGGTTGGGGACAGTGGTGACAGTGCTGTGGGTGGCAGTGGGAGCAGAGGAAGGGTTGGGGACAGTGGTGGCAGTGCTGAGGGTGGCAGTGGGAGCAGAGGTGGGATTGGGGACAGTGGTGGCAGTGCTGTGGGTGGCAGTAGGAGCAGAGGTGGGGTTGGGGACAGTGGTGGCAGTGCTGTGGGTGGCAGTGGGAGGAGAGGTGGAATTTGGGACAGTGGTGGCAGTGCTGTGGGTGGCAGTGGGAGCAGAGGTGGGGTTGGGGACAGTGGTGGCAGTGCTGTGGGTGGCAGTGGGAGCAGAGGTGGAATTTGGGACAGTGGTGGCAGTGCTGTGGGTGGCAGTGGGAGCAGAGGTGGAATTTGGGACAGTGGTGGCAGTGCTGTGGGTGGCAGTGGGAGCAGAGGAAGGGTTGGGGACAGTGGTGGCAGTGCTGTGGGTGGCAGTGGGAGCAGAGGAAGGGTTGGGGACAGTGGTGACAGTGCTGTGGGTGGCAGTGGGAGAAGAGGTAGAATTTGGGACAGTGCTGACAGTGCTGTGGGTGGCAGTGGAAGCAGAGGTGGGATTGGGGACAGTGGTGACAGTGCTGTGGGTGGCAGTGGGAGCAGAGGTGGGGTTGGGGACAGTGGTGGCAGTGGGAGAAGAGGTAGAATTTGGGACAGTGCTGACAGTGCTGTGGGTGGCAGTGGGAGCAGAGGTGGGGTTAGGGACAGTGGTGACAGTGCTGTGGGTGGCAGTGGGAGGAGAGGTGGAATTTGGGACAGTGGTGGCAGTGCTGTGGGTGGCAGTGGGAGGAGAGGTGGGGTTGGGGACAGTGGTGGCAGTGCTGTGGGTGGCAGTGGGAGCAGAGGTGGAATTTGGGACAGTGGTGGCAGTGCTGTGGGTGGCAGTGGGAGCAGAGGTGGGGTTGGGGACAGTGGTGGCAGTGCTGTGGGTGGCAGTAGGAGCAGAGGTGGGGTTGGGGACAGTGGTGACAGTGCTGTGGGTGGCAGTGGGAGCAGAGGTGGAATTTGGGACAGTGGTGGCAGTGCTGTGGGTGGCAGTAGGAGCAGAGGTGGGGTTGGGGACAGTGGTGGCAGTGCTGTGGGTGGCAGTGGGAGGAGAGGTGGAATTTGGGACAGTGGTGGCAGTGCTGTGGGTGGCAGTGGGAGCAGAGGTGGGGTTGGGGACAGTGGTGGCAGTGCTGTGGGTGGTACCAGGCAGGCTAGTGCCAGCACTAGTGCTGGTGGTGGCCCGGGAGGTGACAGCAGGGAGTGGCGTGGCACTGGGGCTGCTGGTGGCCAGGAGGGTGCTGAGGAGGGTGACAGCGGGAGAGGTGGCTCTGTCTGTGGTGGCAGTCTGGTGGGTGGAGCAGGGCGCTGCGCTGGTCACAGCGGGACGGGCAGTGGGGGTGGCAGTGGGGACAGGGGGGACAGTGGGACCCCCAGTGTGTGGGGGGGTGCCTGGGGGGGTTGGGCTCAGAGTGGGGGTCCTGGGGGGGACCGTGCTCGGCTGAGGGGTCGAGTGGCTGCTAATGGCAGTGGGGGTGGGGACAGTGACACTGGCCGAGGGGTGAGGAGAGGTGGTCACAGTGGCCATGGAGGTGACACTGGCCGGGGTGGTGGGGCCAGCAGGGGTGGTCACAGTGGCCATGGAGGTGACACTGGCTGAGGTGGCAGGGTGAGGAGAGGTGGTCACAGTGGCCATGGAGGTGACACTGGCCGGGGTGGTGGGGCCAGCAGGGGTGGTCACAGTGGCCATGGAGGTGACACTGGCTGGGGTGGTGGGGCCAGCAGGGGTGGTCACAGTGGCCATGGAGGTGACACTGGCCGGGGTGGTGGAGCCAGCAGGGGTGGTCACAGTGGCCATGGAGGTGACACTGGCTGGGGTGGTGGGGCCAGCAGAGGTGGTCACAGTGGCCATGGAGGTGACACTGGCCGGGGTGGTGGGGCCAGCAGGGGTGGTCACAGTGGCCATGGAGGTGACACTGTCCGGGGTGGTGGGGCCAGCAGGGGTGGTCACAGTGGCCATGGAGGTGACACTGGCTGGGGTGGTGACAGCAGGGCTGGCTGTCCCCGTGGGCTCGGGCCGCCCTCCCTGCAGGCCGATCCCCAGCACGCAGTCCAGCTCCTGCTGGAATTGCTGCTGCACCCAGCTCACCACCGAGGGCTCGTGCTCGGCCTTCTTCAGCTCAGGGAGGTTTTCCCCCAGCAAACGTTTCACGTCGGTGACGCTGAGTTTCTGCAACACACACACAGCACCCCCTTCCTTCAGCCTCACAGCCCCAGATGCTTTGCTAACGGGGCTGCAGAGCACCTGAAACTTCCTAAAGGACATTTATAAAGGTGAGAAAGTGGAGAACTGGTGATTTGGTTGGGCTCTGACCTCAGCCCCCCCTGCTCAGCCCTCGGCCAGCCCTGCCCTTCTCTGGGGACAGGGACAGCAGCACCCCAGGGCTGTACCTGCAGTTCCTCAGGATTTAGGGCGAGGAAGATGCTCAGATCCATGTTTATGGCCACACCAGCATTAGCCAACTCCTTCAGATCCTCTGCTGGAGCTCCACCTTAAAGAGAGCCCAGGGGACACCTGGAGATGTGCAAACCCTTCCAGCACTTCTGGGGAGGATCTGGGGAGGTTCTGGGGACTGCCAGACCTGTCTGTGGCTGAGGAGAGACCCCGCACCTGGTGGTGGGAGGGAGGGTGGAGGGGAAGCACCTACCCAGGTATGGCCAGATCAGGCAGTAATAGTGGCTGGGGGTGCTGGCCAGGCTGGCAAAGGCCTCCCAGGCCTTTCCATAGAGCTGCTCCTTCTTGATTTGGGAGCATGAAGAGATGTTCAACTGCCCAGCAGTCCTGGAAGGGGGACACAGGTCAGCTCTGGTGCCTTAAGTTTGAGCTTCCATGGTTTCCAGATTCTGGACTGCACTGGTTTGTAACTCTGAACTCCATTTGAAGTGTCAGCAAGTTCTCCTCACAGCTCAGGCACACAGAACAATCCTTGTCCAGCCCCAGAACCAAGGACACCGCTGCAGCTCCAGCCCCAAGAAGTGCAAACACCAGGGAATGGAGGAGAGCAGCCTGGGAGGGTGGGACTGCATCACCTGAGCTGGAATTGGGCAATGAACCCCAACATGGAAATGGACCAAAACTTAGAAAAGTGTGAGAACTCCTGAGCCAGGGCCCATCCTGGGTGTAGCCACAGCCGGGCCCTTGCACTGCCCAAGGTGCATCCTTGGAGGCCTTTTCATAAATCCCTGCTTTATTCTTTAACTCTGCCCAGCCTCTGCTCCAGGCAGCCTCTCAAGGCACCAGCAGCACCCCAAACTGCAGATTCATTGTTCTGGTGGCTGGAAGGCATGAGCAGGATATCCCTGCTCACGGTCCTGGAGCTCAGGTAGGATCTGGAATTGGAACACGGCCCTCCCACTGTCCTGACTGGGAGTGAGGACATCCACAGCAGAGCTGGGGCTCTTCCATCCCACCTCCCCAGAGCCCTGGGGCTTCTCAGGGCTGAGCAGCCCCAAAAAGTGGCTCACCTGATGGCTCCAGCTGGGATCTGCTGGATCTGCTCCTCCTGCAGGTTGCACAGGCGCCTGCCTCCGATTTCCTGGAGCAGGGGCCCCGTCAAGGAGCCCCCCAGGGCCAGGTACCTGCTGACCAGCTGCTGCACCTGAGGGACACAGGGCACGTGGAAGGCACAGGCAGGAACGGGAGATGCTCCTGGTAAGGATGGCAGTGCTGCCAACCCCCAAAAAACCCCACCCTGAGCTGGGCTGGGACGGGAGCAGTCCCAGTTTGGGTTCCTCATCGCCCATCCCCTTCTGCTGCCATGGATTTACCTGGGAATCATTCCACTCTCCTCCCGAGGAGCTGAGCAGGGCTGAGAGGGTGTCACTGGATGTCACGGGCCACTGGCTGATCTCCTGCTCCGTGTACAGGCGGGACAGCACCCCCAGGCGCCTCAGCTGCTGCTCCGGGATCCCTGACCCCTGGAAAAACTGTGGGGCCCGGCCCGTGGGGCAGGAAAGAGGGTGAGGGAAGGGAAAAGGGGGCAGGAATGAGTGCAAAGGACCCACCCAGGCACCTTCATCCCTGTGCCCACTGATTCCTGTTCCCTGCCCATCCCGGCTTGGCCCGTGCTGCTGGGGGCTCCTGTCCTGTGCCAGCCCTTACCTCATCCACCTTTTTTTTCAGGACCCAGGAAGCCTCTGTGTTGATTGGCAGATCCAGCACAGCCTCCAAGTTTTTTATTAGCACATCATTGCTCAGGCACGGGTCAAGCTGGTCAAGCTCTTCAGGGGAGAGGTAGAGGATGATGTTCTCGATGTTTCTGGCGGTGATGGGCCCGTACAGACAGCCTGAGGACAAGGAATTGTGTCAGGCAGAGGGTGTGTGTCCCGTGTGTCCCCTTCCCACCTGGCCCTGCTCCTGCCACAGGGCTCAGAGCCCCTTGGAAGAGCCCTGGTGAAGGACAGGGAATCACAAAAACGTGGCTCAAGCCACGGTGGGTCCTGGTCCCCAATCCACGGAGGTGCCTCATTTGCTGTCATTCCCTAAAGTCATTCCAGAAGAACCTGGTGATGTTTTGCAGCCCACTTGTGCTTTGTCCTGTTAAAGGCAGCTCAAACTGCTCCATGTCCCCTAGACGAGCATCCTCCGCTCTTGCAGCGCCCTGCCCTGGCGCTGGCCCTGCCTGGGGATTGTCCCACTGTCCCAGCTCCTTCCTGAGTGCTGCCACCACATCCCTGCTCCCAGGTAAGAGCAAACCCCCACTGTGCTTCAAGGACACTTCCCCAATTTATGGGAATCCCAGATTTCTGCCCGGTCCAGCCGGGAGCTGCCAGATCCTACCAGCCCCGGGGCAGTGTCCCCTCGCAGCGCTCTGGACCGGCCGGAGGGAGGGGAAGCACTCACGGTCTGCGCTGCGCTGCAGCCTGGGCTGGGAGGCAGCTGATGCTGCTGCAAGCGCCCTGAGGAGGATCAGGGATTTCTCCCGCTGGGAATGTCCCTGTCTGATGTAGGCGGCCGCGATGCTCCTCCTGAAATCCTCCCGTGCTGCCTGCGGGGGCACAGGGTGCTGGCACCGGGGGCACAGGGACACAGGGTGCTGGCACCGGGGGCACAGGGACACAGGGTGCTGGGTCCGGGGGCACAGGGACACAGGGTGCTGGCACCGGGGGCACAGGGACACAGGGTGCTGGCACCGGGGGCACAGGGACACAGGGTGCTGGGTCCGGGGGCACAGGGACACAGGGTGCTGGCACCGGGGGCACAGGGACACAGGGTGCTGGGTCCGGGGGCACAGGGACACAGGGTGCTGGCACCGGGGGCACAGGGACACAGGGTGCTGGGTCCGGGGGCACAGGGACACAGGGTGCTGGCACCGGGGGCACAGGGACACAGGGTGCTGGCACCGGGGGCACAGGGACACAGGGTGCTGGCACTGGGGGCATAGGGACACAGGGTGCTGGCACCGGGGGCACAGGGACACAGGGTGCTGGGTCCGGGGGCACAGGGTGCTGGCACCGGGGGCACAGGGACACAGGGTGCTGGCACCGGGGGCACAGGGACACAGGGTGCTGGCACCGGGGGCACAGGATCCTGTGTCACCCAGCCTCGGAGCTGACCTGCCCGATGGTCATCTCTCTGCCAGGAGGGACCTTACCTCAGCCACCAAACTCAGCGTGGTCTGGTTCAACGCCAGCACGAGCGGCCCCAGGTCTTGCAGAGTCTGTAAATCCCAGCTTGAAGGATCCCTGCGGCAGCAGGGGCAGGACCAGCTCAGCATCCCCGCGCATCCCCACCCCTCCTGCCCGCCGCCCACCCTTCCAGGAGCAGGAAGGCTCCTCACCCGTACGCTGTGTCCCCCGAGAGGAGCAGGGCATTGAGGGCATCCCGCTGTGCCCCTGTCAGCGCCGGGCAGAGCTTCATCTTGTCCAGGATGTTGGGATCCGAGGCCAGGATGGTGCCCGGCTCCAGGTCACACACCAGCGCCCCGAGGCTGTACACGTGGGGTGTCATGAAAATGTCCCCTAAAATCAGTGCCAGGGTGCTGCCATCCCCACGGCCGGGTGGGTGCCCCCGTATCCCGGGATTTGGGTGCGGGAGGAAACAGCAGCGCCCGGGCTTCAGCCGGGGCGAGGCTCCCGCTGCAGCCGCGTGGAGGAAGCAGAATTCTCGGTGTTTGTGTTTCTGCAGGAGCCCAGCCCGCTGGAATCCCAGCACGGAACCGGCTGCACAGGGCTGTAAATCCTTCCGGCCTCAGTGACCCGGCACAGCAGCAGATGTGGCACAAACGCAAATTCACCCTGCCGGACACCCCGGGACCCCCCCCGATCCCCAGAGCCCCCGCTGGGGCTGGTACTTACTGGGGATGCTCAGCGTTGGACAGGACGGCTCCAATAATCAGGGCAGCCTGAGGAGAGGATGGGGGATGCTCAGCTCCGGTAAGGAAAGGGAGGAAGGGATCTGAGATGCAGTTAATGGGATCTGACCCAGCTGGAGCACCCAGACTGCTGCCCGTGGAACAGGAACTCCACGGGAACAGCCAGGAGCTGTAGCAGCCCCTGGGCTACTTGTGGGGACAAAAGCCATCATAGCCACTCTCAGGAGCGGGGACGCTCGGGTGGGTCTGTCCCTGCTTGCCTGGAGCTGGGTTTGGGAGCAGGGCATGGAGGTGAGGGATGGGACAAGAACACGCTCTGCACAGAGGGGACGGCAGGGAGGTGGTGGCTGTGCTGCCCTGGAGCTGAGCACTGCGGGAATGGTGGCACCTCCAGCGCCAGCTGGGGAATTTTGGGAAAGCCCTGGCACGGTGGGAGCCAGCAGAGCCGGCAGGGACTCACCGCTGTGGCTTTCACCGGGTCTGTGGAGATACCTGCAAGGAAGCAGGAGCAGGTTAGGAAACATCCCTGGATTGTGAACGGCTCGTCGGGGTTGTTCTAAGCAGCTCCAGGTTTGAAGTCTGGGAAGAGCCTTTCCTTTGCTAATTTCATGTTTAGGAAATGCTGCATCACTCTGAAGAGAGCAGCCCCCAGCCCCAGCACGCCCGGCTCCCTCCAGGAGGGTGTGAAAGACAGAAAGGGGTAAATCCATCCCTGGAAATCTGGGAAGATGTGTCCCTGGGAAAAGCCTGCCGATGCTGAGGGGAGCAGGAGCAGAGCCCTGGGAGCACTGAACGGAGCGGGATTGGGATGAGGAGCAGCACAGCTGGAGCATCCCTGGTGCCAGGGGGTGCCTGGGGGTCCCAGGGCAGTTTCTGGGGACAGGATGTGACTCACGGAGGCAGAGGGTGACGGCTGCCAGGGCTGGGGCTGCCCACACCATGGTGCTGCTGCCGGGGGTTCGTCCTTGGAGCAGGTCCGGAGAGCTGAGTCCCACACTTGGAATTGCTGGAGGTCTGGGGCTGATTCTGCAACCTGACACTGGGGCTGGAGCTGTTCCACACTCGGGGTCAGAGCTTGGGGACAGCACTGGAGGTCCTGGGGCTGATTCTGTCACCCAGCACTGGGGCTGGAGCTGTGGGGTCAGGGGTCTCACCGTGCCCACCCCATCTCTGTGATGCTGCACAGACCCCCAGCAACCACGGGAGAGATCTTAAATCCGACATAACAGAAAACAGGACTTTTCCCACCCGTTATTAGAAGAAAATCCACAACTGTCCTGCAGGGACGCGGTACCCCTCCATCCCCCAGCTCCTCACCAGCACAGATTGGGAGAAATCCAGTGTAAGGCAGTGGGGGAGCCCAGCAGGTTTTCCCTACCCTCCACACCCCTCTGGAGGATCCCCTGATAGAAAATCGATCCCTGCTCCTGAAATTCCCTCGGGGCTGCCCACAACAACCCGTTATCGCCGTTTGAACTCAACACAATGAGTTTTCCCTCCTAAATCTTTTTTTTTTCCTCCCAAATCCTACCGTGGCTGTGCCGAGCTGTTCTCCTCCCCCTTGACCAGTGGGTTTTGGCTCCGGGATGGAAGGATTCGGCCGGGAAGGTGCTCGCGGGGCTGGGGCAGGGGCTGGGCAGCGCTCGGCACTTTATCTGTGCGGGGTGGGGATGTTGCTCCGCACACGGGGTGTGACGGGCCAGTTTCTCAACTCTGTTTTGTCAGGCTCCTTTCCTTCTCCCTGGTTTTGCTTTGGGGTTGTTTCCTACTTCTCGCAAAGGGTCACTCTCAGCTCTGGGTTCAGCTGAACCAAAAGTGAACCCAGAAGGAATTAAAGCCTCTGGTTTGGGAGTTTCTGTGCTCCTGAGGGGGATTAAGGTGCTGCCGATGAGGGGGAAACCTGTAAAGCTGCTCAGGGGTTATTTTATAGGGCAGCTGGGGTGCAGAACAGACTGAGCTCAGTGATGGGCTCAGCCTCTGGGAGGTGCATCCCCTGTGCTTCTCCTTTTTCCCTGGATCACAGCCAATCCCATTCCCTATTTTACAGGTTTTCCCCCGATCATGCTCCAAAATGCTGTCAAGCACGTACCACGAAGGGGACCAGGACCGGAGGAATCACATCCTTCCCGAGGCTCTGAGATGACAGCCTGGAGGAGCTGTGAGCACAAACTTTATCTGAGCATTTATCCCGGGAAAAGGGAAGAGTGGCTGGGTGGGAGCAGGGTTGCACCCCCCTCTCAGCCAGGTGTGAGGGTCCCAGCCCTCACCGAGGGTCCCTGGAGCTGCTGGCACAGTGTCAAGAGGAGTTTGTCACTCCCAGCCATGTCCTGTCCCCAGCCACGTCCCCCAACCAGTCCCGCAGCCCCAGGGCTGGGTTGACGCCCATGGGTGTTGCTGGCTTCTATTTTGGAAGGATTTACTGTAAAAATAGCTTCTGTTGGGGCGGTAAAATCACAGAAACTTCTTTGCTATGAGGCTGCTGGAGGGACACGGCCCCTGCCCCAGGCTGGCTGGACAGAGGTGGCTGGAGCAGGAGGGCAGGGACACATCAGGGCCACTCTGGGGGTCACCGTGTCCACAGTGTCCCTGTGGAGATCAAAGCTGGCCCTGAAACCCCCTCGGGAGCTGCCACAGGAGGATCCACCCTGAACTTGAACATGGGGAGGAACATCTGCCCCAGGCGATTCCTGGGGACATTCCCAGGTCAGCTGTGAGCTCTGACTGCACCTCCCTGTGCCAGGAGGGCTGGGAATGCTCCGCTCCCTTAACCAGTTGCCCTCTGCTCATGTCTGGTTCATCATCTTCAAAAAATCTCCCAGTCTTAAAGACTGCAAAAATTCCTTGGGTTTTCAGGTGGTTTTCCCTCTGCTCCAACCTGAGGGATGAGTGTCCCTCACACAGCCATCCTACAGCTCACACAACCATCCCACAGCTCACACAACAATCCCACAGCTCACACAACAATCCTACAGCTCACACAACAATCCTACAGCTCACACAACCATCCCACAGCTCACACAACCATCCCACAGCTCACACAACAATCCTACAGCTCACACAACAATCCTACAGCTCACACAACAATCCTATAGCTCACACAGCCATCCCACAGCTCACACAGCCATCCCACAGCTCACACAGCCATCCCACAGCTCACACAACCATCCCACAGCTCACACAACAATCCCACAGCTCACACAACAATCCCACAGCTCACACAACAATCCTACAGCTCACACAACAATCCTATAGCTCACACAACAATCCTATAGCTCACACAGCCATCCCACAGTTCACACAACAATCCTACAGCTCACACAGCCATCCTACAGCTCACACAACAATCCCCCAGCTCACACAGCCATCCCACAGCTCACACAGCCATCCCACAGCTCACACAGCCATCCCACAGCTCACACAACAATCCTACAGCTCACACAGCCATCCCACAGCTCACACAACAATCCCCCAGCTCACACAGCCATCCCACAGCTCACACAGCCATCCTACAGCTCACACAGCCATCCCCCAGCTCACACAACAATCCTATAGCTCACACAGCCATCCCACAGCTCACACAGCCATCCCACAGCTCACACAGCCATCCCCCAGCTCACACAGCCATCCCACAGCTCACACAACAATCCCACAGCTCACACAACAATCCCACAGCTCACACAGCCATCCCACAGCTCACACAGCCATCCCACAGCTCACACAACAATCCCACAGCTCACACAACAATCCTACAGCTCACACAACAATCCCACAGCTCACACAACCATCCCACAGCTCACACAACCATCCCCCAGCTCACACAGCCATCCTACAGCTCACACAACAATCCTATAGCTCACTCAGCCATCCCACAGCTAACACAACCATCCCCCAGCTCACACAGCCATCCCCCAGCTCACACAGCCATCCCCCAGCTCACACAGCCATCCTATAGCTCACACAGCCATCCCCCAGCTCACACAACAATCCTACAGCTCACACAACAATCCTATAGCTCACACAGCCATCCCACAGCTCACACAACAATCCCACAGCTCACAGCCATCCCCCAGCTCACACAGCCATCCTGCCCCTCTCCCAATCCTCTCCCTCACAAAACAATCCTGTCACACACCAATCCCGCAGCCCACACACCAATCCTCTCACACTCAATCCTCCCTCACACAACAGGTCGGCCGGGTCGCAGCCCCGGGGCCGCTCCCGCGGGGCCGGTCCGGCCTCATTCCCCTCATTGCTGGAAGCCCCCGGGAGAGCGGGATGGATAGAGAGCGGACAGTGAAGGGCAGACACGTTTAATACAGCAAATACACCGAAACTGCAACTGCGGAGTGCACGGGACATCAGAGCCACAGCACAACCCCAGGGCACTGGAGGAGCCGCAGCCCCGGGACAGGACGGGGACATTGCCCTGGAACGCAGCCGGGAATGGCGCCTGGAGAACTCCCTGTGCAGGGTAAGGAAAATTCCCTTTTATCTGTGGCGCTGGGGACAAGCAGCACACAAAGGCTGGGGCGGGCTGTGGGGGCTCCTCGACGCAAACACAGCGGGCTCGGGGTGCCAGCCCCATCCATGTCCCCATGTCCCCAGCCCTCGTCCCGGCCGTGTTCCCAGCAGGGACCGCTCCCGGCGCGGGCAAGGCTGGGTCCCCCCTGTGACGTGCGAATCCCCGCTGTCACTTTCCAGCACCTCCCGTGCGAGTCACCCCTCCAATCTTTGGCAAACAGGTTCCCTGTGTTCCTGCCCAGCTGCGGCACCTGGCCAGCCCCTCCCGGCCACCGAGCCTGGCAGGAAGGACAACGGGCTCCTGCTCCTCCAGCCCTCCCGAGCCCTCGGGCACCAGCCCTGAGCCCACCGTGCCCGCTCAGTGCCCAGGGCTGGCACCTCAGGCCATCCCCACCCTGCAGTGGCGGCACCAAGCCACACCAGAAAGGGACACGTGGGACAGGTGATCCAGCTCTTCCCCTCCCACCCTGGGGATTTTGGTGACTTGCAGGGTGTGTTTATCCACAAGGAGAGGGCTGTGACGTTTTAATTCTCGTTTGGGGTGGGAATATCAACTGTGTGAACCCCATCAGGTGTGTTTTTAATGGGATGGGGCTGGTGAGGTGACAACAACTCTGGGCATGTGCTGACGTGGTCCTTGAAAGCCCTGGGATGGGGCTGTGTGGCTCCAGCTGTCCCTCCCCAGCTGTCCTGCTCTCCTCATTTCCAAATGTCCCCCAAGGGCTGCAGAGGATGAGCAGGGGAGGGGAAAGCGAAGCAGGATGACCAGCAAAGCAAGGGCACTTCCAAGGAAATTTCTTGGCATCTGTCAAAGCTGAACTCCTGCCTGCTCTTCCCATCAATTATCAGCCCTTCTTTCACCTTTATCCTTTTCCTACTGTTCCAGAGCTTTCCCAAACTGCCCAGCCGAAGGACCTGCCTGCAGGACCCTCTGGAAACCTGCCAGGCAGGAGCCACCCCATGGGACCTACACAGGACACTGATCCCTCCTCATGTGGGTGAGCAGAAAGGGACTTGTGTCCTCTGACCTGTCTCAGCAGGGATATAAGCAGGAAAGGCAGTGCTAGTAGAAGGAATAATAAAATCCATCAAAAAAAGCTTTGGGCTGCTGGCTCTCTGACCACAGAAATACTAAAAATACCTCATTCCTGAGACCACCCGTATTTTACAAACCCTAAAAGACTAGGTTCTCTTCCTAGAAAATTGAAAAAAGTTTAAAATCCATTGGTATCAACTTCTTCACCTTCACCAAACCTTTAAAAACCGCCCAGGTAGGCTGAGGGAGGGAGGGGGCGAGGGGCAGGGACCTTTCCATGCCCACCCCAGTCCAGTTTCACAGGACACCCCATGACTGGGGGACTATCAGTGTCCCCAGAATGTGCTCCAGCCCCCAGTCTCCCACCTCCCACATGACACAGCAGCTGGGAGGAATGGGAATGGGGCACAGGGACACTGGAGCTGCACCCAGCACTCCCCTCCCTGTGCTGGGCTGCAATTCTGCATCCAGGCATGGAGAGGCTGTGGGAATGTCCATGGCAAAGGCAGTGCCCAGCTGTGCCCGAGCCCCAGGACAGGGACGGAAAGCTTTGGGGTCACTCTAAGCTGGAATGTGACACTGACTCTGCTGCTGAGGCCCAGGATTGGGAAAGGGACATCCCGTGACCAGATGGATGATGGGCATTACAAAATAACCCCACCTCAACCGCTCCTAAAATCCACCTGATGCCAGCCCCGGGAGTGAGGGAAGCCACAGAGGGAGTGCAGGTGTGGAGGCAGCGCTGGGCTCCGTGGGGACCCGCTGGGACAAGGCTGGAGCTGGAAATGCAGGGATGTGCTTAGTGCTCACTCCAGAGCCCACTCAGCCAACCACTGCTCGCACCGCGCCCGCTGCTCCTCCGTCTCCTCCCTCCTGCCCTCGCCCCCTGCTCCCTCCTCTCTGGCAGCTTCCCGGCTCTCCTCCTCCTCCTCCTCCTTCTGTGTCCCCTTGTCCTTGAGCTCCTGGATGACATCCTCCAGCCGCTGGGTGACGTGCTGGGGCACCCAGTTGCTGTCCATGGCAGTGACGAAGGGGTCGGGCGCGCACACCTCGATCAGCTCCTTGCCGGTGGGAATGCGCAGGTAGTAGGCGTGGAGCATCATCCTGTAGGGATTGCTGTCCTGCCTGTGGCTGTAGGTGAAGTCCCCCACGATGGGGTGGCCGATGGCGCTGCAGTGAACCCGGAGCTGGTGAGTCCTCCCTGGGGGGAGAGGGGGAATCAGGGACAGGAAATTCCTGAATCTCTCCTTCAGGGCATGGTGACAATACACCTAATGGCATTTGTCCCCCTGAGCACTGCAGTTCTCAGCTTTCCTCATCCCTTTCCAGGCTCTGCTCCACATCAGAGCTGCCCCTGTCCCCACCTGTCAGTGGCTGCAGCAGCACTTTGGTGACGGGGTCTCCGCTGTAGGATCCGTGTTCCAGCACGATCAGCTCTGACTGGCACGGCTTGGGATTCTCACAGCCTGCAAGGAGATCCAGAGGGGGTTTGTGATGCCCCAGCGCATCCCTGGGGGTGTGGGCAGAGCAGGGGATGGGGCTGCTCACCCTCTGTGCCCTCGATGCACATCATGTGGGTCATGCCCTCCGTGGTGTTCTTCCCGATGGCGTAGTGGATCGTCATCCGGCTCTGGCTCACGTGGCCCCTCACCTGGGGGCAGGAACGTGCAAACGGAGCCCTGGCACCTGCTCCTCACCCACCTCCCATGACAGGAATCATGCAATCACAGAAAGGGTGGGGTTGGAAGGACCTTAAAGCCCATCACTTCCCCAAGCCCAACTCCTTGTCGGGGGCAGGGACACCTTCCACGTTGCTCCCAGCCCCATCCAAGCTGGCCTTGGACACTTCCAGGGATGGGGCAGCCACAGCTTCTTTGGGCACCCTGTGCTGGAATTCCTTCCTAATATCCAACCTAACTTCACCCTCTGGCAGTAGGAAGCCATTCCCTGTGTCCTGTCCCTCCATGCCAGTGTCCAAATCCCTTCTCCAGCTCTCTTTGAGCTCCTTTAGGCTCTAACTCTGAATCTTTCTCTTCTCCATCTGAACACCCCCAACCCCCTCAGCTTTCCCTCAGGGCAGAGGTGTTCAGGAACACCAAAAGGCCAAGGCAGGAGGTGGCAGGGAGGGCTCACCAGGGCCAGGTAGGCTTTGGTCACCAGGCGCTCCTTGAAGCACTTGTAGGCACTTCCCGCCGCCGCTTTGTTGAGTGCCACACACAGGGCCCCGCTGGTGGAGAAATCCAGCTGGTGGCAGAACCTGGGAAGGACACGGGGGTAAAGGAGCATCCTGGGCATCTCAGGAGTGTCCCCAGCCGAGGGCAGAGTGGGGCTCGGTGCCCAGGTGCTCACCTGAAGCCATAGTAGGTGTCGGGGTCGGCCAGCTCGGGGAAGCGGTGCTTGAGCTGGCTCTGCAGGGTCAGCGTCTCGTACCACATCTTGCTGTCGATGCGCAGGTCCCAGTGCTTGTTGACCACGATGAAGTCGGAGCTCTGGTACAGGATGGACAGGTTGTCGATGCTGCCCGGCTCCATGGCCGGCACCCTGCGGGGCAGAGAGAGCGAGGGGGAATCGGGATGAGGAACCGCCAGCTGCGGGATGGGCATCCCGGGACGGGCACAGCGGCCCGGGACACACGGGACGGGCGGGGAGCAGGGCTTGCAGGTGGGATACCCCAGCAGGGAATGGAGATGCACCGGTGCTGCCGAGGTACCAGTGTCACCTGCAACGCTGCTGTCACCCTGCCTGTCCCCCAGCCTCACCGGGTCACACCACGCGGACGCAGGTCCCACCGCGGGGCCGATGCTACGGCAGCGCTCCAGCCGCCGCCATGCCGCGGTCACGGCGCACGGCTCCGCCGCTGTCCCGCTGTCCCGGGACGCCCTGGCGCCACGCGTGGCAGGCCCATCCCCGCCCCGCTGTCACGCGCGGAGGCCCCGCAGCCGCGCGGCGCTGGCTCTGCCCATCCCGGCGGCGGCGATCGGCCTCGCCCCGCTCCTCGCTGCAGCCCGGCCGCGAGCGCCGGAGGGCACGGGACAGAGGGGAGGGGACAGAGGACGCCGGGCGGGGACACGCGCGGCGGAGAGGACCCCGGGCAGGGCAGAAGTGACCCGGGCAGGGCGGAGGTGCCGCGGCCCCGGCCCCGGCCCCGGCCCCGGCTGGGGGCTCCGCAGCGCCGCCGCCCCGGCCCCGGCCCCGGCCGCTCCCGCAGCGCCTCCCGGCAGCGCTCACGTCGCGTCCAATCAGCGCCGGCCCCGCCTCCGCCCGCGCGCGCCGCGCCCAATCAGCGCCGGCCCCGCGGCGCGCGCGGGCGGAAGCGCGGCGGGCGCGGGCCCGGTGGCGGCGGGGCGGGCGCGGGCCATGGCGGGCACCGAGGCCGGGCCCGAGGACGGCTTCTACGAGCGCTTCGCCGACGAGCTGGAGGTGCTGGCCGAGCTGGGAGGTGGGCGCTGCTGCGGCGCCGGGACGGGAGGCGGCGGAGGGAGGGAGCGGGCGGGACCGTGCTTTGCGCGCCCGCGTGTGCCCGTCCCGCCGCGGGTCCCCTCCGGTGACCGGCACCGTGGTCTGAATCCTCTCACAGATGAGCCGTCCCCACCCACCGGCCCCAAAGCATCCCAGTTCAGGGGCAAGAGGCAGCCGCCGGAGGAGCCCGACATCCCCGGGGATTCTCCCGGGGGCACCGGCGCCAAGAAGAGGGACCGGGACCGTGTCCCCGCCGTGTCCCCGGCTGCAGCCGAACCCCGCAGTAGGTTTGACCCGGTTGCCCGGGTGCTGCTGGCCCCTGGCCGCCCGCCCCGGGCGGTGCCGGCTGCTGGAGCATCCCCTGGGTACCACCGTCCATCGGTGACGCTCTCCGCTTGCTCCAGCCCCGAAGGCGAAGCGGCAGCGCCTGGAAGCTGTTAAGAAGCTCGATTTCGGTGCGGACGATGAGATGGCTCCGGATGTCTCCTGGGATGGTGGCCCAGAGGCACCTCTGGCTCCCCACAATACCAGGTTGGGCACCCTGCACCCCATTTTTAACAGGAGAGAGGGGAAGGGCCCTGCCCCTGCTGAAGGAATTTGGGGTTTTCCAGCTCGAACCATCTGGAGATGAGTGGAATGATCCCCCTGCAGACCACACCACCCTTGGAAAAGAAGAGGGTCCTGAGGAGACCCCCCATCCTGCAGGATTACATCAACGTGACGTCTGCCCAGGGCACCAGGGTTTTCCTGGTGCTGAGGGATGATCCCTGCGGGACAGGGCTGGAGGTGAGGAGGGATCTGCAGGTCGGGTTTGCTCCTCTGTGGCCTCCAGGTGGCTCAGGACGGGGCTGGTTGTGCTGTGTCCTTGCAGCTCCCGGATTCCCTGGGCTGGAACGCTCGCAGGCCGCTCCACTTGCTGGGGGTGCCCTTCTCCTACCTGAAGGAGCAGGTGGATCAGGAGGTACCACATGTCCCTGACCTTCCCCTCTGTCCCTGCCACCCCTGCTGGCCACAGGGCTGGCTCCCAAATTCCTGCCCCCCAGCCATGGACTGCGGGGTGTCTCTGACCCCTCTCTGTTTTGCTCAAGCGTCGCAGGCAGGTTCTGGAGGCCTCCCAGCAGCTGACGGAGATCATAAACAGGTGAGATGTTGGGATGAAATCCCTCCCCAGTCCCTGCCACGCTGCTGGATTTGCCTCCCAGCTGCTCCTTCAGGATCAAATTTTGGAGGACCTGCAAGCAGAGGAGCCTTTTTGTCCTCATCACCCCCGGCTTGGGGAGTCTGGGTGGAATTCCCACCCTGCCCTGACTCCTGGGGTGCTTTGGGGTAAATTAATTCCACGCTGCAGTTGCCTGGGGAGCGAGCCCAGCACTGAGAGCCCAGATCCCAGCATGGACACGGCTCCAGCAGCCCAGGAGGAGTCGGCATCCCACTGCCTCTGGGTGGACAAGTTCACCCCCCAGCGCTACATGGAGCTGCTCAGTGATGATGTGAGGTGCTGGGACACGGCGGGGCTTGGGAGGGGTGGGGTCAGCACCTCTGCAGCTCTTCCTTAATGCCATGGCATCAGGAATTGCCTTTGGAAGCAGTGGCTGGGGGGCTGTGTCTGTGCTGCTCTGCCTGAGTCCTGAGAGCTTGGGGTGGCAGGTTTGCACAGGAGACTGGGGATGTTCTGGCAGAAGAAACTATGGAACGTGACCAAAACGAGACAAAAAAGATAGGGAGGATTTTAACCAGAAATTGTTGGCTATTTTGAATTTTTCTGGGGAATGTTAGCAGTTTTGTAGGGAATTGGAGAGGCTGGGAATTGCTGAGTTGAGCCAAGAGAGAGCAGGGCCAGCAGGGATGGGGCTGGTGGGACTTAGCCAGGGTTTCCCTGAGGGATGGGGGCTGAGCTGGGAAGGGAAACGTTTCCACTTTTTCCCAGGGAGCTGCCAGGTGGAGCCCTGACAGCCTCCTCCATGAAGGAGAGCCTTCCTCTGCCCCAAGCTGGATTTTTCCCAGGTTCCAGGGATTTTCCTGCTTTCCTGCAGTACACCAACCGCTGCCTGCTGAAGTGGCTCAAGCTGTGGGACACGGTGGTGTTCGGCAAGGACAAGGCTGGCAAGAAGCCCAAGCCCAGCCCTGCAGCTCATCCCCCACTCAGCCATCCCAAGGAGCATCCCAACAAGTGGAAAACCAAGGTCCAGCTCACCGAGGAGATGCTGGAGGCCGAGCTGGACCAGCACAAGAGACCCAAACACAAGGTGAGCAGGAGGGGACCTGGCTGTGGCTCCCTGTGCTGCCACCAGCTGAGGAGCAGCGTTGTCCCCTCCAAGGAGGAAGCCCTCCAGGGGTGACCTCCTTTCTGTGCCACAGGTGGCCCTGCTCTGTGGGCCCCCTGGCCTGGGCAAGACCACGCTGGCCCACGTCATCGCCAGGCACGCGGGGTACAACGCCGTGGAGATGAATGCCAGGTGAGCCCCTGAGGGCCAGGTGAGCCCCTGAGGGCCAGGTGAGCCCATGCCCTGCCCACAAAAGGGGGCAGGTGATACTGTGGCAGAGGTGATGCTGGAGATGATAGTGGCCTGGGGGTGATGCTGTTCTGGAGGTGATGGTGATGCTATTATGGAGGTGATGGTGCTGTAGAGGTGATGGTGGTGTGGAGGTGATGCTGTCCCAGGGGTGATGGTGGTGTGGAGGTGATGCTGTTCTGGAGGTGATGCTGTCCCAGGGGTGATGCTGCTGTGGAGGTGATGCTGTCCCAGGGGTGATGCTGTCCCAGGGGTGATGCTGCTGTGGAGGTGATGCTGTGTCAGGGGTGATGCTGTTCTGGAGGTGATGCTGTGTCAGGGGTGATGCTGCTGTGGAGGTGATGCTGTGTCAGGGGTGATGCTGTTCTGGAGGTGATGCTGTGTCAGGGGTGATGCTGGAGGTGATGGTGATGCTGCTGTGGAGGTGATGCTGTTCTGGAGGTGATGCTGTCCCAGGGGTGATGCTGGAGGTGATGGTGATGCTGTTCTGGAGGTGATGCTGTGTCAGGGGTGATGCTGTTCTGGAGGTGATGCTGTCCCGGGGGTGATGCTGCTGTGGAGGTGATGCTGTTCTGGAGGTGATGCTGGTCTGGAGGTGATGCTGTGTCAGGGGTGATGCTGTTCTGGAGGTGATGCTGTCCCAGGGGTGATGCTGCTGTGGAGGTGATGCTGTCCCAGGGGTGATGCTGGCAGTGTCCCCACCCCCGAGGTCAGCTGTCGCCGTGTCCCCTCGCAGCGATGACCGCAGCCCCGAGGTGTTCCAGACCCGCATTGAAGCTGCCACCCAGATGAGGTCGGTGCTGGGCTCCCACGAGAGGCCCAACTGCCTCATCATCGACGAGATCGACGGCGCGCCCGCGGTGAGCCCGGGGCGCCTGCACCGACCCCGTGGGCACCAGCCCCTCAAACATTACCCCATCAACAGCTCCTCCAGCGTTCCACGAGCAAGAACCCATCCCTCCCATCCTTGTTTCCCCCAGGCCTCCATCAACGTCCTGCTGGCCATCATCCAGCGGAAGGACGGCGAGGGCGAGGCGGGCGCGGGGCGGCGGCGGCGGCGCGAGGGGGGGCTCCTGCTCCGGCCCATCATCTGCATCTGCAATGACCAGTGAGTGTCACCTGCCCGTGGAGGGGGGACAGGGACACCAAACCCTGCCCCCAGACAGGAGGTGGCTGCTGGGAGTGTCTGTGTTTGAGTGCAGCTCCTCAAGTCCTGGCATTGGTTTGGGCCCCTCACATGGAGGGGCTGAAGCTTGTGCAGGGAAGGGAATGGAGCTGGGAAGGGGCTGGAAAATTCCTGAGGGAGCTGGGAAGGGGCTCAGCCTGGAGAAAAGGAGGCTCAGGTGGGACCTTGTGGCTCTGCACAGCTCCTGACAGGAGGGGACAGCCGGGGGGGTCGGGCTCTGCTCCCAAGGAACAGGGACAGGAGGAGAGGGAACAGCCTCAGGCTGGGCCAGGGAAAGTTTAGATTGGGTATTTGGGAAAATTCCTTCATGGAAAGGGCAGCCATTGGTTGCGCCAGGCCGCTCAGGGCAGTGGTGGAGTCCCCATCCCTGAGAGGATTTCAGAGCTGTGTGGATGTGGCACTTGGGGACATCATTTCGTGGTGACCTGGCAGTGCTGGGGGAACTGTTGGACTCAACACTCTGGGAGGTCTTTCCCAACCTAAATAATTCCAGGACTGAGAAGGAAATTCCGTGCTGGGTTGTCTGAACCCCCCGTGTTTCCCTCCCCCAGGTTCGTGCCCGCGCTGCGCCCGCTCCGGCAGCAATCCTTCCTGCTCAGCTTCCCCCGCACCGCTCCCTCCCGGCTCGCCCAGCGCCTCAGCGAGGTCGGGGCTCTCCCAGGGTCCCCTGTCCCCGCGGCTCGGTGTCCCCTGTCCCCGCAGCTCGGTGTCCCCTCCCCGCTGAGCCCTGTCCTGTCCCGCAGATCGCGCTCCGGCAGGGAATGCGGGCGGACACGGGCGCGCTGCTGGCGCTCTGCGAGAAAACCGACAGCGACATCCGCTCCTGCATCAACACCCTGCAGGTGCTGGGGACATGGGGATGGCCCTGGGGACACGGGGAGAGCCCTGGGGACATGGGGATGGCTATCAGGACACTGCCAGGGCCCTGGGGACACTGGGAAGGTGCTGGGGTCACAAGGATGGCTCTGGGGACGTGGGCATGGCCTTGGGGACATGGGCATGGCCATCAGGACACGGGGATGGATTTGGGGACGTGGGCATGGCCCTGTGGACATGGGGACTCTGGGGGCAGGGGATGGCCATCAGGACATGGGGATGGCCTTGGGGACATGGGGATGGCTCTGGGGGCAGGGGATGGCCATCAGGACACAGGCATGGATTTGGGGACATGGGGATGGCTCTGGGGGCAGGGGATGGCCATCAGGACACGGGGATGGCCTTGGGGACACGCTGGTGCTGCAGCTCCAGGCTCCCACGGGGACAGAGGGGACAGAAGTCCCTTCCTGAAACATCGCCCTGGGGTGTTTTGAACCCTACACGTGGAGGAAGAGGGGGGTGGCTGTGTCCAGCTGTTCCAGGGGTTTCGGGATCCCCATCCCCTCCATCCCCTGGCTCCTGCTGCAGTTCCTGCACGGCCGAGGGCAGAAGGAGCTGAGTGTGCAGATGGTGCAGACCATGAGGATTGGCCTGAAGGACCAGAACAAGGGGCTCTTCTCCATCTGGCAAGAGATCTTCCAGCTCCCCAGGCCCCAGAGGTAGAAGGAGGGGGTTTTTACATCTCTTGCGTGCTTGGGGGGTGGTATTCCCATTTCCCAGAGAAGCTGTGGCTGCCCCATCCCTGGAAGTGTTCAAGGAAGGCTGCATGGGACCTGTGAGGTCCTGGAGAGCAGCTTCTTGAGGGGATTTGTGTCCATCATAGAATCCTGGAATGGTTTGGGGTGGAAGGGACCTTAAAGCCCATCCAGTGCCACCCCTGCCATGGCAGGGACACCTTCCCTGCCCCAAGCCCTGTCCAGCCTGGCCTTGGGCACTGCCAGGGATCCAGGGGCAGCCACAGCTGCTCTGGGCACTCTGTGCCAGGGCCTGCTCGCCCTCCCAGGGGATTTTCCTTCTTAACCTTTCCTCTTGGTATAAAGCCATTCCAGATGCTTTGCTACCACTCCACTTAGCCCCCAATAATTCAGCACTGGCATTGCCTCTAGTCCCGTTTCCAAGGATCCAAATATTCCTCCAGTGCCTCTAGTCCCGTTTCCAAGGATCCAAATATTCCTCCAGCACTGGGAAACCCTCAGCTCTTCCCTTTGGGCTCCCCCAGGCACAGGATAGGAATGGACCCCTCTTTGCCTGCCCAGCTCCTGCTGGGGGACGAGGACCTGTCCCACCCTGGGGGCTCAGGGGGCTTCAGTTCCTCCTCCCACCGCTTCCACTACATCCTGCACCTCTCCATCTCCTCGGGAGAGCAGGAGAAGCTGGCCCAGGTGAGAGCAGCCGGGGGGCTGGAGTGGGAAGCTCAGACCCCCAGCCAGCTGGGCTCCACCTGATCCCACGCCCGCTTCCAGGGCCTGTTTGAGAACTTCCTGAACATGAAGGTGCGGGATTCCAGCCTGGGCTCCGTGTGCCTGGCCCTGGAGTGGCTGGGCTTCTCCGACCTGCTGGGCCGGGCCGTGCTGCAGGGGCAGAGCTTCCAGCTGCTGCGCTACCTGCCCTTCCTGCCCGTGGCTTTCCACCTGCTCTTCGCGGCCGCCGCCGTCCCCCGGCTGGCCTACCCCAGCAGCCAGCCCGAGGCAAGTGCGGCAGGGCCCGCGGGCAGCCTGCCACAGCTCTGTCCCTGCGGGGACACTGCCTGAGGGACGCTCCCCGTGCTGTCCCCAGGCCGTGGCCAAGCTGAGCCAGATGCAGAACCTGGTGCTGTCCATGGTGTCGGGGATCGCGCCCGGCGCCCGCAGCCGTGCGGGGCAGCAGGCGCTGGTGCTGGACGTGCTGTGCCTGCTGCTGGACATCATCGCCCCCAGACTGCGGCCCGTGAGTGTCCCCAGCCCCTGGCCCTGCTGCAGCCCTGTCTGGCTGCTGGGAGCCCTCTGCGAACCCCACCCCGATGAGCTAGCCTGGATTTCTGTCCCAAATCCGGGCTGGGTTTGGTGTCGCAGCTGCTGCAGAAGCTGGGGGCAGGGTGTTGAGGTGCCCGACTGTGTGGAGGGGTCCTGGGCCCCACCTGGGCTGGGCTGGGCTGAGCAGAGCTTTGGGGAGCTCTCGGAGTCACCCCCACCCAGGAGAGGGTCTGTCTTGTGTGTCCCTGAGAGGGAGCTACACTTGATCTGGGTCCTTCCTCACCCAGAAACAAACCCCACGCTTGGGCTGCTTGGGTTTCCATGTTCTCTGTTGTCCCCTGGCCAGGTGAACACGCAGCTCTACAGCCTGAAGGAGAAGCAGCAGCTGGCTGAGCTCATCAGCACCATGCTCACCTACAACCTCACCTACCTGCAGGAGCGCCTGCCCGAGGGCCAGTACGTCTTCAAGCTGGATCCGTGAGTGCCGGGGCTGGCCAGGGGGAGTGGGAGTCAGAATCCTTCCCTGGGAGAGGGGGAGGCCCTGGAATAGAATTCCCAGAGCAGCTGGGGCTGCCCCATCCCTGCAAGTGTCCAAGGCCAGGCTGGATGGGAATTGGAGCAAGGGGAAGGTGTCGGGGTTGGAGCTGGATGGTTTGAAGATCCCTCCCAGCCCAAACCATGCCAGGATTCTGTGATGATGCTCAGGAAGGAGTTGGGACTTTTGGCTTTGCTCCATCCCCAGGAGGTGGCAGGACAGGGCTGACCCACCTGGGCACATCCCTGTGGCACCTGGCAGCTGTGTCCCAGCGTCTCTCTGGCAAACAAATCTGACGTCGTCAGCAAAACCTGGGGTTTATTTCCTTAAACCTTTCTAAGGCGTTGGTTTGACAACTGATTCCTGAATGACTGCAGAGCCACCTGACTCAGGGCTTTGTTCTTCTTATTTTAGGGGCAATAATAGTGGATAAATAGTGGGTAAATATTGACTAAATAGTGAATAAATAGTGGATAAATATTAGATAAATAGTGGATAAGTAGTGGGTAAATAGTGGATAAATAGCAAAAAAGTAGTGGATAAATAGCAAAAAAAAAAAAAAAAGTGGATAAATATGAAATTTTCAGAGCTGGCAGAGGGACTGGTGGCTCCTCAGTGCTGGGGAAACTGAAGCAGGCCTCACTCCAGACGTGGTGCCCCAGCCTCATTAAGAATCCAGCTGCTCTGATGATCCCAAACTCCTGCTCCTGGCTGGATTCCCATTCAGCCTGTCCCGAGGGGCACCTGGGGGTGGCTCTGAAGGTTGTGCTGTGCCCCTGAGCTTTTCAGGGCAATCTGTCCAGCACAGCTCCAATCTCCTCTTTTTGCTTTCGAGCCAGGATTAAACCCCTCTAATCCCTCCTGCCATTCCCACACGGGGGGGAAACTGAGGAACCAGCCACGGGGCAGGGCTGGGAGGTGCTGGGGCTCGCAGGCTGCACAGAGCTGGCTGGTTTTTGGGGCTGATCCCCTGTTTTCCCGTGCTGCAGGAATGTGGAGGCCGTGTGCCGCTTCCCGGAGCTGCCGGCCCGCAGGCAGCTCAGCTACCAGGCCAAGCAGCTCATTGCCAGGGAGATCGAGCTGGAGAAGATGAGGAGGACAGAGGCAAGGAACCTGGCCCAGGTGGGCATTCCCAAAGGGCTGGCAGGGCTGTGGATGTGGAGGAAATCCCCGGGGATGTGTTTGTCCCAAAGCTGGCTTTGGCTGCTGAGTGGAAATCCAGGATTAACCCCCCTGGCTGCAGCTGTTTCCCTGCACAGCTGGGCTGGGCTGCAGGGCTCAGCTTTTTGCAGGAATTCTGGAGGGAGTTCGAGCTTTGAACCCTTCCACTGTCCAGTGAGGGGTGTGAGGAGGTGGGAATTTTTTAGGTGGGAGTTTTTGGCTGCTGTTTGTACCTGGCCATGTGGAAGGTGAACTCTTCCCTGCCTCCCCTTCCCTGGCTGCTGCCACTTCCAGAGGTCCCGAAGCCCCCAGGAGCAGCAGACTGGCTCTGCCCACTCTCCTGGAGGCAGGAAAAGATGGGAAGGGGTAGAAAAGGTGGAGAAACATCCTGGGTGTAGCTGATGCCTGCCCTGCCCTGGTACCAGCGGGGTAATTAATCCCTGGGAGCCCCTTGGAGCAGGAGAAGGGCTCCTGGGAGATGTGTGGGACAAAGAGAAGCTGCAAAAACATCTCTGAAGGCTCCTTGTTTACATGGTACAGATGTGAAATCCCAGGGAAAGGGGCTTCAGCTGGGGCTGATCCCACGAGGCAGAAAATGATGGAAAAATCCTTGGGATGTTGCAACCTGACCTGGGTGGGATGGGGGCCAAGGGGGTGACAGGTGCTCAGAGCCCAAGCCTGGGGCTCAGACACCCCGAGGGGAGCCTGGCTCAGCTCTGTCCTCCCCACAGGATCCCGGGAATGGCCTCGGGGAGGAGCGAGGGGACGCGGAGCCAGCGGGGACCCCCAACCACCAGCAGCGCCTGGAGCACATCGTGAGGAGAGCAGCGCTGCAGGACAAGGTCAGGCCCCAGTTCCTGCCCCACTTCCTGCCCCAGTGCCTGCCCCACTTCCCACCAGCTCTTTCCTGGGCTGCCAGGCCTTCCCTGGCTCCACTGGAATTTGGATTTTTAGTCCAGGTTCCTATAATAGCCCGGCTCAGCTCTGTGTGTCCCGTAAAGGCATCGCTGGGATCGGCGTGAATTGGAGCTGGGTGACATTTTGGATGTGTCCCAGGAAGTTTTCAGGGCTGGGGGAGGGGAGGAGCTGTGGGAATTTGGGCTGAAAGAGCTGGATTTGGGCTCTGTGGGAAAGCAGTTGGAAAAGCTGCTCTGGAATGATCCCACCCTGGGCATCCCTGGGCTGCAAGAGGAGCTGGGATCCTTCCCTGGCACTGCCCCTCTCCAGGGCTCAGCTGCCAGCCCTTTCCTGGATATAAAACCCCACCTGAGCCTCACATTTTGTCTTTCCCCCAAATTTGGATGCTGTTTGCATTCCCAGGCTCCTGGCCCTTCCTGCAGGGTTTGCATTTGGCTCCTGCTGTGCTCAGAAGAGCCTTGGGGTGGCTGAGCCTTGCCCAGGGACGACCTTGCCGTGGTTTTGTCCCTCTCTGAGCAGCAGCTGGAAGTGCAGGTGCCCCAGAGCCAACCCCACTCCTGCTTTTTGCTTCCCACAGCCTGAACTGGACTTTTTTGGGAGGCCACTCCAGAAGAAAGAGGCAGCCACGGCCCCGGGTAGGTGACACAGGGCAGGTGACACAGGGACAAAGTGTCCCTGAGCTCTGGGTGAGTGGCACAGGGATGGGGCAGCCTCAGAAGTGCCTGGGTGGCACAGGGACAGGGTGGCTCCAGCCCCAGGTGGGTGGCACAGGGACAGGGTGGCTCCAGCCCCAGGTGGGTGGCACAGGGACACGGTGGCTCCAGCCCCAGGTGGGTGGCACAGGGACAGGGTGGCTCCAGCCCCAGGTGGGTGGCACAGGGACAGGGTGGCTCCAGCCCCAGGTGGGTGGCACAGGGACAGGGTGGCTTCAGCCCCAGGTGGGTGGCACAGGGACAGGGTGGCTCCAGCCCCAGGTGGGTGGCACAGGGACAGGGTGGCCCTGGGTGCCACCGGGCGCTCTCCCCATTCCCAAAAGGGGGCTCCTGTCCCTCAGCCCCATCCCAGGGGACAGCAGCAGGGACAAACTGTCCCCAGCCCAGCTGGCAGGGAGTTCCTGTGGGCACATCCATGGATTCTGGCCCCATCCAAAGGGAAGTTGGGGTGAATTTTTGGTTGCAGCATCCAGGTTTTGGGAGCACCAGCTCTGCCCTTCCCGACCCTCCCCACATCCTCCCTCTGCAGGCAGGGCACAGCTGATGAGCTGAAGGTTTCCTGCCTGGTTTTAAAGTGGATTTTCCTCCTGCAGCCCCTCGGGTTTCCAAGGAGGAATCCCTGGAGCTGCAGATGGGCAAGGCCGTGGGCAGGAGCGACGTCTGGTTCCGCTTCAACGAGGGCTTCTCCAACGCTGTCAGGAGGAACCTTTACATCAGGGACCTGCTCTAGGGGCACCTCTGGAGCTGCGGCTGCAGGGATCAGCTGCCTTTGGCTTTCCAGCCCATGGATGGGCTGTGTGGCCATCATCTTGGGGTAGTGTTTTTTATTACCCACTTATTTTGTTTGAAAAGAAAGAAATGTATCTAAAAAAATCAGTAGTGAAGTATTGCTCTGTTTATTTCACTCCTAAACCTCGAGGTGCCATATTCTGCCTGGTTTGCTTTGAAACAATATCCTACAGTGTACAAAAGTATCTAAAAGCACTAAAAATGGGGGGTTTTATAAAAAGCTTCTTTACAAGTTGCAAAAGTCTGCCTTTTTTGGGTGGCAGAAGTGTGAGATGAAGCTGCAGCACGCCCCTGGAGCAACGTTTGCTGCTCGTCCCCCCAGGCTGCCCATCCTGGGGCATTTCCCCGTGTTCCCCCCATTTCTAAAACCCCTTCTACAACTACAAGAGAGGAAAGGAGGAGAGGGCAGGGCTTTTGTTCGGGCTCTGTGTTGGAACTGGAGCTGAGGAATGCAAACTCCGTCCTGCAGCGGGAGCCTCAGAGGATGATGCATTTGCCTTTCTCCACCCAGGGGTTGTTCTTCATCAGCTCCGGGTTCAGGAAGGGATCCTCGGGAATTCCATCCTCGATCCACTTCACGAACCTGCAGAGAGGGGAGGGAGGGAGGGTGGGCACAGCCCCAGGGGGGTCAGGGCAGCAGAAGGGGGGATTTGGGGGGCTCGGGGTAAATCCTGCTCTGGTGGGGGCATCCTGGGGGTGTCCCCAGCTCTGTGACAAAGCAGGCAGGGAACGGAGCCATCCGTGATTTGAAGGGTGTCGAGCTTTGCAAAGCTCTGGGAAGGGGGGATCTGCACCTTGGGGGCTGCCAGGGACACCCCGGGGTCAGGAGGTGCCACCACATCCCGGCACCAGCAGAGCTTGGGCAGCTGGAAAGGGCTCGGGGACACCGGGGGTGTTCTGCTCCTGGGCTTGGAGACCCAGAAAGGGAAAAATCTTATTTGGGAGTCCCCGGGGAGCTGAGGGGGGGAAAAGGGGGGTGGGTTCTGCTCTTGGGGGCACTGGGATGGGGAAAAAAGGGAAGGGGAAAGGGGAAAGGGGAAAGAAAAGGAAAAGGGAAAGGGAAACCCCACTCACTCAGGTATGGTCTTGGAGGACATCTCCCTCTTGTAGGCCAGCTGGTACTTGAGGCTTTCCACCTCTTTTTTCCATTGTGGGAGATCCCACTCGTCCATCGCGCTCTCCGAGGGCTCCGTTGGGCTGGGAACGGGGATTTTGGTGACTTGTCCTGCCCTGATCCCTCAGTTGCACCCCAAAGGCTCCCCCGGGATGGGGACAGCGTGTCCCAGGCTCCGGGGGAGGTTTCCAAGCCCACCGAGGAGCAGCCAAGGGCTCCAGGAGCTTTTGGGGTTGTTTTGGTTGGGGCAAAGGCTGCCAGTGCCCTTCTCATGCAAAACGCAGGGACTGAGGCAGATTTGACTGAAATTTGGGTGGGGAGCAGCAAGGAGCAGCCCGAGGCTGTTTGGGAAGGGGCTGTTTGTCCTTTTCCTGCCTGGCCATGGCTCTGAAGGGACCAGGAGGCATTTGGGGTTGCCTAAAGAGCACTGGAAACGGCTCAGGGGGCGGCCAGCAGAGATTTGGGGAGCAAAACAAACCTCTCTGCCCCCTGCACCCCATTGTCCCCCAGCAGTGACCCTGGGGGAGGATGGGTGTGATGGGGAAACTGAGGCACAGCAGTGGGGGAGGTGGGGGGGGGGCTCGAGCAGTGCCCACAGCGGGGTGGCCCCCGTGCCACCCCAAAACCTGGTGGAGACATTCCCCTGTCCCCAAGCCCAGCCCCAGCCCCGGGGCCGTGAACCCCAGGGGTGCCCCAGCTCCGGGAGAACGGGCAGGGAAGGGCTGGGGGTGCCGGGAGGGTGAGACCCTCCCGCGGGCACAGCTCCATCCCAGCCCCACTCCATCCCAGTTTGGGAGCGGGATCAGCCCCTTCCCCGCCCCGGGGGTGCCTCCCGCTCCTCCCGATCCCGCACATCCCCAGCGCCTCCCGCTCCCACCTGGCTTGGGAATGCCGGCAGCAGAGAAATGGGGCCGCGTCTGCAGCCCTGGCCTTGCCCGTGCTCCTCCCGCAGCGCTCCCCTGGCTCCCGGCGATCCCAAATGCTCGGGATAATCTATTAATGCTCGGCTGGTGCGGCAGGAGCCGGATCACGGCAGCGTCCTCCCCCCGCCGCTCCCGGGGGATTTGGCTCCGCTGGAGCGCCCGGGATGGAGGCGCCTCCTGGTACCCGGCCAGGCTCCGGAATTGGGGTTATCCCGGCTGCCCCCCGGTCCTGAGGGACCCAGGGAGGAGGGGATGAGTGGGGGACATCCCCAGGGAGGCCCTGGATCCCGATCCCTGCCCGCAACCCTGCCCCGATCCCTGCTCGGATCCCTTCCCGCATCCCTGCTCGGATCCCTGCCCGCATCCCTGCCCCGATCCCTGCTCGGATCCCTGCCCCGATCCCTTCCCGCATCCCTGCTCGGATCCCTGCCCGCATCCCTGTCCTGATCCCTGCTCGGATCCCTGCCCGCATCCCTGTCCCGATCCCTGCCCGTATCCCTGCCCCGATCCTTTCCCGCATCCCTGTCCCGATCCCTGCCCGTATCCCTGCCCCGATCCTTTCCCGCATCCCTGATCCCTGCTCGGATCCCTGTCCCGATCCCTGCTCGCATCCCTGTCCCGATCCCTTCCCGCATCCCTGTCCCGATCCATTCCCGCATCCCTGTCCCGATCCCTTCCCGCATCCCTGCCCCGATCCCTTCCCGCATCCCTGCCCCGATCCCTGCCCGCATCCCTGCTCGGATCCCTTCCCGCATCCTTTCCTTCATCCCTCCCCGGCTCTCCCGCGCTGCTCCCCCCTGGATTTTGTGGCTTTTCCCCCTTCCCGGGCGCTGGAGGAGTTGGAGAGGCTGGGAATGAATAGAAAAGTGGAAAACAAAAGAAGGATAACCGGCAGGAGTGAGCAGCTGGGCCGGAACATCTGGCGGGTGAAAGGGCAGCGTCATCGATAACCAAAATCATTGATGAGGGATTTATGGGGAAGGAAAAGCCCCCGGAACAGTCGGAGCTGATTAAAGCCAAAATATTCAATGGAAAACCAGAGGTGTGACCCCCCCGCCGTCGTCAAGCCATTAAAAATAAACTTGGGCTAAAAGCTGTTGCTTAAAAAAAGCCCAACCAAGGCTGGCACAAAGCAAAGCGCACCCAGATCCTGGCCCAGGGGAACAAATACCGAATATTTCTAGAAATAAAAATCGTATAAGTATGGATTTACCATCGGATTAATATTAAATATGGATTTAAATTTGGATTGCATATTGGATTTTGTGTCTCTGCATCACGCCTGGGCTGGGCCCACGCAAAGAACGGGGGCTGAAGCCAGTCCCTCGTTCCTGAGGGAGCGAATTCCCCGGGGGAGGCATGAGATGAGGGTGAAATATAAATAAAAAGTAATAAAAAACCCCTATATTACAATATACATTTAAAAAAATTATAATATAATATAATATAATATAATATAATATAATAATCTCTAAATCTGGTTAAATAAATAACATTAAAAATAAAATATATAATAGAAAAATAATATTATAGAAATATATGATGGAATAAATAATAGTATAAATATATAGTATGATCTAGCAGAATATATATACATATATTTAATTTTAAATATATATATAAAAGAGAATCATGGAGTGGTTTGGGTTGGTAGGAACCTTAAAGACCCTCCAGGGCTAAGGTTTTATCTATAATAAAAAATATAAAATATATAATAAAAAATAAATAATGTTATATATATATACTTATATATACATATATATATACTTATATAAACATATACAGAAAGACAAGAGTGTGTATATATATATATATATTAACACATACCAAATTATATAAAAAATCCAATCTATATTTTAATTTTAATCAAATTGCAGTGGAAAATAAATTCACATTACACATATGTGTTTATGTAGATAGGATACAGTTTCCAGATCAGATTTAATATCTTTGATGTATTATGGAGAATTTTTAATGCATAGAAATACTTAGATATGCACACATATACGTGCATGCCTACATTTATGTGTGTATATATAAAAAAAATCCATAAATAGATATAAATATAAAAATTTATATTTAATATACTCCAAATTCCCCCCAGAATTAGGATCTCGGGAATGCTCAGAGCCACCTGACCAATCTAAACCTTATTTTAAATATAAGAATTAAATATATAAAATATAAAAGAGAAAAAAATACTAGATTATTTAATAGTATTATACATTAATATAAAATTATTATAATAATTATATATTATATTATATAGTATATATTTAAAATATATTAAATATATTATGTTATAAAATTACATTATATAGCATAACAATAATACAATATATATATAATTATACATAATATAATTATAAGTATATATATTTATATTTATATACTATATAATAAATAAAATATATTATTATATGCATTATATATAATATAAAATTATATATTATATAATTATATAATAATTATATAATAAATATATAATTATTATCTTATATATAATAATTATATATAATAATTATATATAATATATAATATATATTTGATACATTATAATTATATAGTAATTAATATTAAATAAAATTTATATAATTATATAAACATGTATGATTAGCACGTCATTATATAAAATGTTGCATAAAAATAAAACCAAATGTTTAAAATAGAAAAATAAAAAGATGAAATACAAAAATATAAGGATAGAAATAGAAATTAAAAATAGAAAAATAAAAATAGAAAAAAGAAAAGAAAATTTAAATTATTATCATAAATAGACCAAATTTAAAATATAAAAATAAAACTATAAGTATCAAATAAAAGTATAAATCTAAAGAAAGGCTCCCTGAAGGAGGCATGCTGCAGGAGCCGGACGGGAAATATTCCCGGGAATAAGCTGGGAAGCGCTGCGTGCTCTCTGTGCTGCGCTGCTGCCCGGGCTCCCCGCAGCCCCGGCTCCCCCGGAGCCGCCCCGGCTCCCCCGGAGCCGCCCCGGTTCCCCCGGAGCCGCCCCGGTTCCCCCGGAGCCGGCCCGGCCCTGCGGGCTCTCCCGGGAACGCTCGGCCCGAACGGCGAAATCCCCGCGGGACGGGGATGCAGGAGCCACCGGCACCAGGGAGAGCAGCTCCATCCCGGGCATCCTGCTCCATCCCGGGCATCCTGCTCCGCCCCGGGAACCCTGCTCCGTCCCGGGAATGCAGCCCCATACCGGGAATCCTGCTCCATCCCGGGAACCCTGCTCCATCCCGGGCATCCTGCTCCGCCCCGGGAACCCTGCTCCATCCCGGGAACCCTGCTCCATCCCGGGAAAGCAGCTCCATCCCGGGAAAGCAGCCCCATCCCGGGAACCCTGCTCCATCCCGGGCATCCTGCTCCATCCCGGGAACCCTGCTCCATCCCGGGAATGCAGCCACATCCCGGGAACCCTGCTCCATCCCGGGAATGCAGCCACATCCCGGGAACCCTGCTCCATCCCGGGAACCCTGCCCCATCCCGGGAAAGCAGCCGCATCCCGGGAACCCTGCTCCATCTCGGGAACCCTGCCCCATCCCGGGAATGCAGCCCCATCCCGGGAATGCAGCCCCATCCCGGGAATGCAGCCCCATCTCGGGCATCCTGCTCCATCCAGGGAGTGCAGCCCCATCCCGGGAATCCTGCTCTGTCCCGGGAAGCCAGCTCCTGCCTGGGATTTTGGGGTCCATCCCATCCTCCGGGAGCTGCTCCAGGCAGGAGCAGGGTGTGATTCCAGGGATTTGGGGTGAATCCCATGCCCCAGGCAGCAGGGTGTGATTCCAGGGATTTGGGGTGCATCCCATGCTCCAGGCAGGAGCAGAGTGTGATTCCAGGGATTTGGGGTGAATCCCATGATCCAGGCAGGAGCAGGGTGTGATTCCAGGGATCTGGGGTGCAGCCCCCCCGGATTTTGCAGATGAAGGACGCTGAGCTCTGAGCTCAGCCATCTGTTAACCCGGCATTTCCACAGTCCTGGGATTAAATCCCGGCATTTCCGGCTGGGAGAGCAGCTGGAAAAGTCCCTGTGATGCCAGGGAGCTGGGCAGGGACTCAGTCCCGCTCCTCAGAGCTGTCCCCACATTATTTAGGGCCAAGGGCAGGGAAAAGGGGCTGGAACCCCAGGAGGGGCTGAGGGAGCTGGGAAGGGGCTCAGCCTGGAGAAAAAGGGGATCGGGGGAATTTTTGGCTCTGCACAAGTCCCTGACAGGAGGGGACAGCCGGGGGGTGACAAGCACAGGAGAGGGAACAGCCTCAGGCTGGGCCAGGGGAGGCTCAGGTTGGAAAATTCCTTCCACGATCCCCCAATCCAACCTTTAATTGATCCCTGCCTGGCCACTGCCCCAGAGCCCACGCTCACTCCTGTCCCCAGCACTCCCGGGGATGTCCCTGCCCCGGGCAGCCCCTTCCAGCTCTTCCATGAAGGAACTTTCCCAAATATCCAACCCTAGGGAAGCTGTCTCTCTCCTCCTGTCCCTGTCCCCTGGAGCAGAGCCCGACCCCGCGGCTGTCCCCTCTTGGCAGGAGCTGTGCAGAGCCAGAAATTCCCCCTGATCCCCCTTTTCTCCAGGCTGAACTTCCCAGCTTCCTCAGGAATTCTCCAGCCCCTCCACATCTCTCTTGTCGTGAGGGGAAAATCAAAAAGCGGGGGAAAATGTGGGGAAAAAAAAAAAAAAAAAAGAAAAGTGAGGGAAGTTTGGGGAGTGCCCTGCTGCAAAGCTTCTCCTTTTGGGATCCCCCTTTTCTCCAGGCTGAGCCCCTTCCCAGCTCCCTCCTGCCTGGGCCATCCCAGGAATGTGCAGGCCCCAGTTCCAGAGGGTTTTCCTGGAGATCAGGCACCAAGCACAGACTGCAGCAGCAGGAAGCTGCTGGGTGAGGGTGAAGGGCTGGAAATGTTCCTTAAAAATGCTCAGGGTGGGTTTCTATTCACTGCACTGGGAGTAAGGGAAGAGATTGGAGACAATTAATTAGAAATGAGAGCAATTAATTAGAAATGCGAGCAATTGGTGGATGAGGAGGGTCCCTGGGAGCCCCTTGGTGCTGCCCAGAGCCAGCACAGGTGACACTGCTGCCCCCAGGGAAGGCAGGGACAGCCTCCCTGGAGCTGGGGAGGACATTCCCACTCCAGACTTTAGGGAAAGCCCTTAAATTCACAATTTTCCAGGTGAAATTCACAGTTTTCCAGGTGAAATCCACCCTTTTTTTCTTTTTCCAGGTGAAATCCACCTTTTTTTTTTTTTTTTCCAGGTGAAATGTCACCATTTTTCCAGGTGAAATGTCACTTCCCTGCAGCTCTGCTCCCTGCCTGGCAGCCCTGCTGAAGCAGCAGAGCTGTGTCTGCTCCAGCACTGGGACGAGGCAGCTCCAGGGCCCCATTTCCTGCTCCAGAGGCCACTTTTCCATTTTTCATGAGCTCTGCTCCTCTCCATTTCACCTGGAGCAGAGCTCAGCCTTCCTTCAGGACCACTCCAGGCCCAAAGGGAAGGGCAGAGCTCCAGAAAAGGTTTTTTCTCATCCATAAAAGATTAAATCATTACCTAAAGGATCCATAGGGTTGCTCCAAGGCATTAAAATTCAGCAGGGATCAATAATGGAGAAGTGTTTGCTTACAGGAAAGAAGCACTTCCCAGATTTTCTGTGCCAAGGGGGAGAAATCCAGGCTGGAAGGGGACCTGCCCTAAATCTGTTCCCACTCCCTTTTTGGGGTTCTGGGATGGGGGGATCTGGAGGAAGCTCAGCCTGGCCCAGTCCAACCCCAAGGCAAAAATTCAAACCTCAAAAAGAAACCCCAAACCAAAAACCCGACACTCAAAGGAAAATCTCAACTCCACAAAAAAACTCTAAATCCCCAAAATCCCTCAACTTCCTAAAAACCCCTAAACTCCCCCAAACCCCTCTCAACTCCAAAAAAATCCCACCCCCAACACCCTCTCAACATCCTAAAAAAACCTCAATCCCCAAAGTCCCTCAACTTCCTAAAAAAAAAAAAAAAAAAACATAAACCCTCGCCAAAATCCTCAGCTTCCTAAAATATCAACCTCCCAAAAAATCCAAAAACCCAATCCCCCAACAAAATAAACCTAAAGCAAAAAACCCAAGGAGGCAAAAAAACCTCAAAGCCAAAAAAACTCAACCCCCCCCCCCCCCCAAGAAACAGGACCCAAATAGCCAATAAAAAACCCCAAAATAAAAATACCCAAAGAAACCAAACCAAACCAAACCAAAAAAAAAAAAAAAAAAAAACAAACAAAAAAACAACAAAAAAACCAAGCCCTTTACAAAATCCAACCCCAAATCAATATAATAAATAACCAAAAAAATCCACCCAAAATGTCAAGGTAACAATGGAACTTGGGCAGTTTTAATGAACAAGGGGTCAAATTTCCATCCAGGTGCATTTTTTTGGTAGGAAATTTGGGCTACCAAGAGCTGCAGAAGCCCCCAAACCCCTGGAAATGTGCAAAGTGCCCTTGGGCACACGTTGAGGTTTGTTTTCCTGCCTGCCCAAGCAGTGCACAGAGGGATCCCAAAGGGGCAGAGCCCAGCCCAGGCTCCAGAGCTCTTTCCCCTGCCCAGGGCAGAGTGAACTCCAAATTTCCCCTAGAATTAGGATTTGGGAAATGCACAGAGCCACCTGCACCCATCTAAACCTTATTTTCAGCAGGAAATAAAAGCCCAGCCTGAAAGCTGGATTATTTCCAAATAAAATCAGCTCTCCACTGCCCCACACCGGGGCTGTCTGAAGAAAATAAAGCTCAGGTTTATCCTCCAGCCTCTTGGTTTAGAATGGAACCCAAAATCAGAGCTGTGCAAACAGCACTTGACCCCAAACTGCTGCAGAGGGAGTTTTCAGCTCCCTGTTTTCCTGGCTTAAGCTCTTCCCTCTCAGCAGTTGCCTCTTCCAACAGGAGGAAAAATTCTTTGCTGCTTCCTGCTCCATCCGTGTTTCCCTGGTTTTGTCAGCTTCTGAAAACAACTCCAACCTGCTGCCTCTTCCAACAGCTCCTGAATATGTGGAACTGCAAACTGCAAGAAACTCCCCAAATGTTCTGTTCCCACTCCAGAGCCAGTCCCAGTTGTTAGCTGACTCTTCCTGGAGGTGACAACCAAAGCAAACCCAAGAACTCTCCAGGAAGAGATTGCTTGGATGAAAAACCAACTGGAAAATATTCCTGATGATCTGGTCCCAATTAGAGCATCCCAAAAGCACTGACGAACTTGGAAACTTCCTGGTGAGCTGTGGTGCCAAAGGGGAGCTGCCCCAACCCCTGGGAAGAGACAAGACACAATTAATCCCCTTCAGGAATGGTTTTTTAATACAAAAACCACTTCAATATTTAATTGGTAAGGGGTGTGACTGATCTGCATTGCTGATAAATCCTACAAATATTGGGATACTCACTGACTCGTGGAAAAAGGTGCAGAGCTGCTTTGCCCAGGGACATCTGAAAGAGAGAGAAATTCCCACTCATTCCCTCCCAGCTGGCCACAGGTGCAGGCACTCCTGGCTTTGCATGACTCAAACACCTACAAAAACCCAACACACACAGCTCCAAAGCCAAGGTGATTCCAGATTTATGGGAGAATGACTGGGGGGAACCCCAGGATTTGCAGGTGGTTCTGGGGCAGTCCCAGTGGGACAATGCCAGGATTTCAGGTGGCTCTTGAGTTGTCCCAGTGGGACAATGCCAGGATTTCAGGTGGCTCTTGAGTTGTCCCAGTGGGACAATGCCAGGATTTCAGGTGGCTCTGGGCAGTCCCAGTGGGACAATGCCAGGATTTCAGGTGGCTCTTGGGTAGTCCCAGTGGGACAATGCCAGGATTTCAGGTGGCTCTTCGGTTGTCCCAGTGGGACAATGCCAGGATTTCAGGTGGCTCTTGGGTTGTCCCAGTGGGACAATGCCAGGATTTCAGGTGGCTCTTGGGTTGTCCCAGTGGGACAATGCCAGGATTTCAGGTGGCCCTGGGCAGTCCCAGTGGGACAATGCCAGGATTTCAGGTGGCTCTTCGGTTGTCCCAGTGGGACAATGCCAGGATTTCAGGTGGCCCTGGGCAGTCCCAGTGGGACAATGCCAGGATTTCAGGGGGCCCTGGGCAGTCCCAGGGGGACAATGCCAGGATTTCAGGTGGCTCTTGGGTTGTCCCAGTGGGACAATGCCAGGATTTCAGGTGGCCCTGGGCAGTCCCAGTGGGACAATGCCAGGATTTCAGGTGGCCCTGGGCAGTCCCAGTGGGACAATGCCAGGATTTATTTCAGGGGACCCTGGGCAGTCCCCAGTCACTCACAGGTGCAGGTTCTCTATGACCACGTTGAGGCTGAAGAGCCCCACAGATTGCATCCTCTTGTGTCTGCAGGTCAGGAACAGGCACAGGAACTCCCCCACGTACTGGGGGCCAAGGTTCTGCCACCTGGACAACAAAATCACAAGGATTGAGGCACTGGAAGTTCACTCTGGCATCTGGGAGAAGGAGCCAATTCCCACATGCAATGGAATCTCATCCAAACCCAAGCCAGGAGATTCTCCCAGCACTGCTGGAAGCCAAGGGGGGCTCTCCCAGGGACAAGGGGAGCAGGGCCCCCTCTTTTCCAGCAAATCACTGCTCCCTAGAACCACGATGAAGGAACTCCACTCCACCTGAGCATTGCCCAGATCTGCAGCCCAGGCTATCCCTCTGCTGCATTCCCAGGCTCTGGGAGCAGGGCTGCACTCACACTCTCAGCATGGTGGCTTCCTCACGGCTCAGGTCCCTCAAAAGCAGGCTGGCAGTGCCACACAGGATGTGCTCCTCACAGGAAAGCTGGTCCAGCAACAGCCTCAGAGCCCAGAAGTTTTTCTAAGAAGAGACAAAATATGATTTAACCTCATTCCTGCCAATCATTCCTGCAAATAATAATTAAAAAAAAAAAAATCAAAGCAAAGTCAAATTAGATGTGGCTTAAACTTCCAGGATGTGTTTTCATCATCACAGAGATTTTAAACATTATTTGCTTTCTTCTCTTAGAACAGGAATCAGTTTCTAGGACTCACCCCAAAAGCCAGGACTATCTCTAAGAAGGAAGTCAAGTGGGGAAGGTCACAACAAAGCATCTGCTGCACTGCTTGCACTGCCAGGACGAGAGAAGCCTCGTGGTGCAGCTACACAAAAGACAATAACAAGGAAAGAAATTGATTTAACAGCTGCTTTCCCTTTATTTATCCACTCAAACCAGCACTGGGTCATTCCAGTTCAGCCAGAGAGCTTGGAGGGCACACAAAAAATCCACAAGAACCTTATCAAGAGTTAAAAACAGGGGTTTTATTTCTGGTGCTCTCAAAGTGCTCACATAAAAGTGAAATCTCACACAGGAGCAGAAGTAGAGAATCAAAGGGGAAAAAAAATCCAGCTCAGGAGTCACATCTTTGGAGAATAAACTAAAATTTCCTCCAAGAAAATAAAAAATAATGAGGCAGCTCCTTAGATGACTGCATTGAATATGGAATGTTTTTCCTGCTACCTACAAACAAGTTCCACATACCTGAAACCCTTAACTGCAAAGAAATTTAGAACTTCTGGGCAATTCTGAGTTTTGAGAAGCCCCAGTGTCTGTTTGAGCCAAACCCTGAGAGAAGTTAATAAACAATCAATTATTCCCAGCCCTCCTCCTTTATAAATCCATACATTTGGACAGGGATAAAGATTTCTCCTGGCCTGAAGATGTGCAGAGCAGGAGAGACCCTGACTTCTCCACCTTCATATCTGCTCCAGAGTTTAGACTGCTAATCTTTAGCTGAACATCCCCCAGAAAATCTTCCAGGCCCCTCTTAAAAGCTTTTAATAACCCAACATTTCTCAGTGCTGGGGATAAATTCCTTTGCTGTCATCACTCACCTGACCAGAGAAAACAGCAGATGGTAAAGAGACATTAACTCCAGACTTGAGATCCTCCAGAAAGCTGCCACTGGCTGCCAGCACGTTCTGCAAGGGGACAGTGAGGGACAAGGATGGCAGATCCTCCCCAAACCTGCCAGAAATGGGGTTTCATGTGCTTTTCAGTGACTCCTTCAGCATTTCTGCAGAGGATGGTGCCTGTTCCACATCATACTCAAGGGAAGCTGAGGCTCTGCAGCACCAACCAAACCCTATTAAAAACTCTTCTTTTTTTGTAGGGCTGAGATGGAAAAATCACCTTGTGCCAAGCCCTGCCATGGCAGGGACACCTCCCGCTGTCCCAGGCTGCTCCAAGCCCTGTCCCAGCTGGCCTGGGGCACTGCCAGGGGCAGCCACAGCTTCTGCAGGAATCTGTGCCAGGGCCTGCCCACCCTCCCAGCCAGGAATTCCTTCCCCATCTCCCATCTGACTCTGCCCCTGGCAGCGGGAGGCCATTCCCCCTGGCCAGGCCCTTTCTGATCTGATCCATCTCACATGAACAGATCCAGAACCAGTCCCAGGCCTGAGCTGGGAGCAGGGGGAACTCATTTCCAGCTGCCTTTAACACTCCTGAACCCCCACATGCTGCAGAGCCACCCCTGGCACAGGAGCACTGGATGAGGCACTGGAAGTTAACTCTGGCACCTGGGAGAAGGAGCCAATTCCCACATCCAGTGGAATCTTGTCCAAACCCAAGCCAGGAGATTCTCCCAGCTCCCAGAACTGTTTGGTACCTCTTGGAAGCCAAGGGGGGGCTCTCCCAGGGCTAAGGGAAGCAGGTGCCCCCTCTTTTCCAGCAAATCACTGCTCCCCAAAATCATGATGAAGGAACTCCAACACTTGGCCTAAAAAACAACAGAACATTTGTGTTACAAAGTGAAATCTGTGCAGAGGGATGAATTATTCAGAGAAAAAAGGGGTCAGAGCAAATCCTTGCCCTCTCAAGGAGTGGGAACAGGAGAGAAGAGGGAATCTTGGCCTCACTCACGTTCCTGTAGAGTGCCTTGCTGCTGTAGAGCAGTTTGAGTGCCTGCTTAATTAGCACTGTGTTCCTCAGGGGAGAGCCTGCAGGGATGGAAATGAAAAGAATCAAAGCCAGATCCTACACACCCCAAATAACTCCACAGCAGGAACACAACCAGGATATTCACTTGGTTACAGGCTTGTTTCTGCAGAGCCAGCAAGTGTTTAGAGCTGTTTTACACTGGTTTGTTGGTGGAATAGATAAATATCAGCTACAAACCACAGTTCTGGAAAGCTGCAGAGTCTGCACACAATCCAGACTGAGCTTGGTGATCCCAGAGAAGTGTTTGTTGTGGACATCACACCACACCGAGGGATCTCACACTTCCAAGAATTCTGCCAGTAGGGAGCAACTCCCAGATAAATCTTTTGTGGCAGAAGACACCCTGAGAAGTGACAAAGCCCAGGACAGGTGAAGACAATCATCAGAGGCTGAGCTCATGATTCTGATGATGAAACACTGCCCATCAGGAGGTTTTCTCCTCAAGGTCATGGCTGAGACATAAAGCCAAGTCTCCCACTGACAGTGGCAATGCTGGGAGGCAATGGAGACCTCTGGATTTTCTTTTACCAGTTTCTCTTGCTTTGCTTTCAGCAGAAGCTCACAGCTGACAAAATGAGTGTTTTGAGCAAAGTGAAGTGAATAAATCCATGCTCCAGTACAAAGCCATCCTTCCTGCCTGCTGTTTTCATGGTTTGGTTTGGAAAGAACCTCAAAGCCCATCCAGCTCCAACCAAACACCTCCCACTATCCCAGGCTGTCCCAAGCCCTGTCCAACCTGGCCTGGGACACTTCCAGGGATGCAGGGGCCTCCCTACCCTCACCCAGTTGCCAGCTGGGCTCAGGGTGTCACTCATTTGACTGCCAGTGAAGAGCTGGAATGAAATTCTCAGTGAAGGAAGGAAGGAATGACACTTGCCAGCTGTAACCCAGGGCCCTGTCTCCAGCATGTCATTCCCAGAGGGAACACAGCCTGTCCTGAAGATCTTGAGGTAGACCTTGAACTGGCAAGGAGTGATCCTGCAGGCAGAGCAGCAGGCCAGGCTGTTCACAGGGAACAGCAGGGAATGGGCAGCATCCAGGAAATTCCCAGTTTTGCACAGGTAGAATGGGATCAGGTCCCGAAGGTCTCGGAGCCTGGGAAGAGGAAATGGAGATTTGGGTTTCATTAGGATGAGGTTTTTATAGGATTTGTGGTGAGATCTGATTGTGCTTGACCATTACAGAGGGGAGGAAAGAGAAGGAAAAGAAGGGAGGAAAAATAAGCGGAAAAGGAAAGGGAGGAAAAGAGAGGGGAAAAGGAAAGGGGAGGAAAAAGAAGGGGAAAAGGCGAAAAGAGAGGGAAAAGCCATTTACCTTTGGTTTTCATTGCACTTCACAGCTCTCAGGTACCGAACAACTTCCTTATACCTGGGGAGAAAACCAGAAGGTGAGAAGGAAGGGGAAGGAAGTGCAAAACTGTGCACAGGGCAAACTTTTCCTACAATGAAAGAAGCAAACCAGGAGAGCTTCCCATGCACGAGACATTGCAGAGCAGGACAGAAATACAGCTGGAAATAAATTCCTAGAGGTAATTCCCAGATTATCTCAGCTCTGGCAAAATAAAACCAGAGGTTGCTTTGCAGCTGAATTCTCTAAGTGGACTGGATTCTTCGGAATATTGGATTTTCTGGAGCACAACCCTCTGCAGACCCAAACAGACTCTTCTGGCTGCCTGCCACTTGCCAGCCTTTGACGAAGAGGAATTGCTTGGAAAATCAACATGTAAAACCTGCAGAGTTCATGGAGAGACAGAAATGAGCCACTCCAGCAATCTTTTCTTGGTCCTGAGGCATTCAAAAGGCTTTGAGAAACTTTAAAAAGTTCCTGGCCTTGTCGAGAAGAAAAAAAAATTAAAAAATAGTTTGTTTTGTGTTTCCCCATTACACCAAAGTAAAGAGGTTTGGAGCAGTCAAAATATAAGAATTGAATTCTCAAAGTGAAAGAAGTCAAACCAATCTCACTTTTTTTTCTCCAGCAGTTTCTCCACTCGAGCCTCCACAACAGGGAGTGCTTCCCACAGGTACGTCTTCCTTCCTTTCTGTCTCCTCTGCCCAGTGATGTTCTGGCCTTTTAAAACTGTGGTCAGTGACATGTGGTCCCAGGGCAAAACATTCAAGCTGGAAGGATAAAAATAATGTAATTTTAAACTGTGTTTTGTTGCACTCTAATTAGCTCCTTTAAGGATTGTGAAGTTTGATGAATAAAACCTTTTGGGGTTTAGTGCTCAGTTCTGGGGTAAAGGAAGTAAATTTAGGGAGAACAGCTCAGTCATGGCATCAAACAACAAACAGGGAAAGCAGCAAATAATGAAATATTCCTCTAAAATGCTCCCACTTTTATTATTATCAGGGAAAGAACATTCCACAGGCAGCTGGATCCAAACATACTCAGAGGCCCAAGAACTCACCTGTTTGAGAAAGCAAAGCAGTGGCAGGGAAGGGATATGGACTGGAAAAACTCAACAAACTTTTCATACAGCATTTTTGGGAAGTCACACAACACCAGCATCCTCTGAAGTTGGGTTGTGATCCTGTGATTTGAAAAGAAAAATAATTCAAAAAGGGTATTTTAAAATGAGGTGAGTTACTAACAAGTTGTCTTTTTTAATCATATGGGAAACTGCACAAGTTTGGAGGTGTTTTGTTTTTTGGATCTGTATTTGAATTTCTGATTCAAGTTTTGTAGTGAGTAATGAAATTATTATTGTGCTGTTATTTTTAAAACCAAGGTTCTGTAGGGTTTAAGCTTTAAAACAAAGGTCTCCAAGGAATGTGTACAGCAAACACTTCAAACTGTGCTGGGCCTGAGCTCCTGCACCTTCCCTGCTACTGGAACCATTTTTGTATTAATTGATAAGTGGAGATAAATAAAGAACAGTTTACTCTTTAAAATGTTGGCAGGGAGGTAAAGACAAACTTTTCCCTTTTTTGTTCCAAGTAAGAAATTAAAAAAAAAAAATCAAGAATAGCAATGTAAAATGAGAACTGCTGTAGGATTTAGGTTGTACCTGTCATTAGTTCCAGAGAAGGTGAGACTATAGAACTGGGTTGGAAAGAATTTAATTCTTCACTCATCAACCTTCTGTGGCAGGTGAATTTGGGGGGGAAGGTGAAGGATAGAGCTAAAATGGGAAGTGAATTAAGCCAAGGGAGCCGGGTGTCCTCATTCTCCAGCCTCTGGAGAGCTTTTCCATGCTCCACCCCAGGGCAATCCTGCCAGGATGCTGCTGTGACCTCTCCCAGCCACTGTTTACTCCTTGGTGTAACACCCACAACCTGCTCTCACCTGCCACGTGCCTCTGAACAGAAGATTTGTCACCTGAAATGCATTTTAAAGCCAAGCAGAAAGTCTGCAGCCAGCAAGGAAACCAATCTTACCTCTGGAACAGAAATGGGACAGCAATCCTTAGGGAAGCAGTGTGGCCAAGGTTCTGACAGCTCCTAAGCGTGGAAGAAATCAGCACTAATTAATGCCTGGCTCCCCTTCCTGCCTTTTCCCCTTCTCTGTACTCAACTGTTGAATAAAACACTTTTTAACGAAAAATCTTGGAAGCTGGCATGCTGAAAAAAATTCCTGCAAAGGCTGAAACAAGTGCTGAAGTGCAAAACACGGTGCAAAATTCCCAGATAATAAATGCAGCCTGCTCCTTGCAAACCTGGATCACTCCTCAGCAGGAACTGCAGGGGAGCTGCTGTTTCAAACCAATCCAGACATCATTTCCTTCTCTTTTACCAAAACTCCTGAATTTAAACCCCAAAATGTGCAGGTTTCACAAAACTCCTTGTGCTGTTGAAAAGTGTCTTGCTGAGTTGCTAAGTGTAACTTCGAAGTTCTAAGTTAGGTTAAATGCTGTTAAAGTGTTATTCCCCTTAAATCGTTAAGGTTAAGTTTTAAGCTAAGCTTAAGTTAGGTGTAAGTGCCGCTTCTTTGTTGAATTGTTAAGCTTAAGGCATAATTTAAAGTACTGTTAAGTGGGAGTGCTGTTAAGCTTTTAAGGCCGATCTCCTTTTAATCTTTGCTGTTCCCTTTGTCCCACACTGCCCTCGGTGGTTCTCGGTTCGTTTCCTTTTCTGAATGCCCGGATTAGGTTTGGTTTTGTTGTTGCTTGTTTTCCTTTGTTGTGCCTAAGCCCTCCTGTAAGCAGTGGAGCAAAACTTGCCAACCAACTTTGTTGTTTAATATTAAATCTGGCTTTCCCTTAGCAGGGATTTTTCAAATCATCTCAAACTCTCATTCCTGCTTAACTTTTCCCTCTCACATCCAACCTCTCCTTTCCCCCCAAATCCCACTTCTCCCTCTGTGTGTTCATCGGATTTTTACTCTTTCCTCACCCCTAAGAAACAAACCCCCGGGATTCTCTCACTAATTCCCCTCCCCTGGAGGAAAGAAGGAAGATCCCCCTCTCTCTGTGGGCCAGGTACTTACAGAGCAGGGTCTTTGTGCAGGGCAATCTGTTTAGCTGCTCCCAGCAGCATGACAGCAGCAGCTTTGGGGCTTTCTTGTTCTGCCTGATTTAAAAATCTTGTTACCAGCTCGAAAACATCAGAATACCTGAGAAAGTCAAGTGGCCTGTAAGATCAAGGGTCTGCAACAACGGACTTCCTAAACAAGTGGCAATTGTGGCCATCCCACAGCTTGAGAGCAATCAAGATCCTTCAGAGGATCTCCAGCACACTGAGGAGGTGCTGGCACAACCAATACTTTGGGTACTTTGAAGGTTTGTTATACCAGTGAAAAGGTGAAACTCATTCTAAAAAAGCAATTAGTAAAAAATCACAGAATCCCAGAATGGTTTGGGTTGGAAGGAAGCTTAAATTCCAACCCCAACACCTTCCACTGTCCCAGGCTGCTCCAAGCCCCGTTCAACCTGGCCTTGGGCACTCCCAGGGGTCCAGGGACACCCACAGCTCCTCTGGGAATCTGTGCCAGGGCTCCCCACCCTCCGAGGGAAGGATTCCTTCCCAATATCCCACCTAAAGCCACCCCAAAGCCCAGGCCTTAGCTCCCCACTTTCTCAGGTTATATTAATCAGAGATCATCAGGTGTCCTGCACAGCTCAGGAGATTTAAAGACACATTTAAGAGGGATTTTAAACTACAGCCAAATGCAATTTATCTTGCTGACCATACAAGTTCTCTCCACTCTATTTTTGCTGTCTCAGGTGCCACAATTCTGATTTATAACTCATTAAATGAATAAAAGTTGCCCTGACAAACCCAAATCTGTTGTCACTTACTTGTATACCATCTCAAAGTTCTGTGAGCTGCAGACATTGCACTGCCCTGGGGGCAATTTTGGCTTGCAGCAGCATTCGTGTCCTGGGGGACACATCCTTTCTCCTGTCAGGTATTTGTTATAGGCTACAGAAAGATCCCTGATGAATTTTTCTAGGAGATCTCCTGAGAAACAAGACAAAAAAAAAAAAAAAAGCATAAAAATTGCATGTTTTTTTCCGAAATAAAAAAAGAAAGTTCCCCATGTGAAATTATTTAGGAAAAAAAGTTACCCATGTGGAGTTATTTAGGAAATTGTTTGCATCCAGTTTTATTGGTCAGGAAAACTTTGTGGCTGAAAGAGGGAAAATTTAGGTGGGATATTGGGAAGGAATTGTTCCCTGGGAGGGTGGGCAGGCCCTGGCACAGGGTGCCCAAGGAAGCTGTGGCAGCCCTGGAAATGTCCAAGGCCTGGCAGGATGGGGCTTGGAGCACCCTGGGAGAGTGGGAGGTGTCCCTGCCCAAGGAAAGGGGCTGGAATGAGATGTCTTCCAGCTCCATTCCACCCCAAACCATTCTATGATTCCCCCAGATGGAGAAAGGCAGGAATCTGCACTTGCAAACCCATCCCTGGCCCAAGCATGGAAAAAGGCACAGCAATTTACTCCTTAAAAACTCCCTAAGGATTGGAGTGGAGCAGCCAAGCTGTTCCCCAGGACAGGACACCCCAGGTCCCTGGGGACAGAACACCCAGGACAGGGCCTGAGCAGCTCCAGGTCCTTGGGGACAGAGCACCCATGACAAGACCTGAGCAGCCCCAGGTCCTTGGGGACAGAACACCCAGGACAGGGCCATGAGCAGCCCCAGGTCCTTGGGGACAGAGCACCCAGGACAGGACCTGAGCAGCCCCAGGTCCTTGGGGACAGAACACTCAAGGCAAGGCCTGAGCAGCCCCAGGTCCTTGGGGACAGAGCACCCAGGACAGGGCCATGAGCAGCCCCAGGTCCTTGGGGACAGAACACCCATGACAGGACCTGAGCAGCCCCAGGTCCTTGGGGACAGAGCACCCAGGACAGGACCTGAGCAGCTCCAGGTCCTTGGGGACAGAGCACCCAGGACAGGACCTGAGCAGCCCCAGGTCCTTGGGGACAGAACACCCATGACAGGACCTGAGCAGCCCCAGGTCCTTGGGGACAGAGCACCCAGGACAGGGCCTGAGCAGCCCCAGGTCCTTGGGGACAGAGCACCCAGGACAGGACCTGAGCAGCCCCAGGTCCTTGGGGACAGAACACCCATGACAGGACCTGAGCAGCCCCAGGTCCTTGGGGACAGAGCACCCAGGACAGGACCTGAGCAGCTCCAGGTCCTTGGGGACAGAGCACCCAGGACAGGGCCATGAGCAGCCCCAGGTCCTTGGGGACAGAGCACCCAGGACAGGGCCTGAGCAGCCCCAGGTCCTTGGGGACAGAGCACCCATGACAGGACCTGAGCAGCCCCAGGTCCTTGGGGACAGAGCACCCAGGACAGGACCTGAGCAGCCCCAGGTCTCTGAGGGGACAGAACACTCAAGGCAAGGCCTGAGCAGCCCCAGGTCCCTGGGGACAGAGCACTCACCCCCGTGCCGCAGCTCTGTGTCCAGCTCCAGCAGCTCCAGGTTGAAAGTGGCCAGGACCCCAGCCAGGGCAAAGTTCCTCTGTGACTTCCAGAAGTTGCTTTTGTTGTGGGCATTGCAGTGGCACAGGGAAGGGGCTGTCCAGAGCTGGCACTGTGTCAGAAAATACAAAAAAACGGAGAGGTTGCTGGATTTTCGTGTTTCCCCTCAGCATTGAGGGAGGGATTATAATTAATTTTATCCTCCTTGCACCTGAGTAAATATTTTGACAAGCAACAATTTGGTATCATGGCAACCATTTCAAAAGAGACACTCATTGATTACCTGTCACTGCTGAGTCCTTCAGAGAGACCCTCAGGACTGGCACCCTCCCCACTGGAAGCTGGGAACAGAGCCCTGTCCTTGCATGTTCACCCCAACTTTGCCCACAGCTCATGCCTTCTGAAATTCACAAAAGGTCCAAGCGATAAACCACCCCCACACAATCCCCTCCACTCCTAACTCCAGTGGGGACAGTCTAGAAAGCTGACATGTCTCTAATTCATTTAAAAAAATGTCTGATTTAGTAATCTGATTTTATGAAATGCACTGTGTATGTTTACTCCAACAGCTGCCTGGACTAGAAATAAACCCCAAGAGAACCACACTTTAAGTAGTTACAAGGACCTGTTAATCAAATTTCCTGTATTATTCTCTTAGAGCCCCCAAACTCTTTCCTGGGAGGGTAGAATTGCTGATCCCTCATCTATCCTATTTCTTTGCCAACTTTAATACAGGTACCCTGTTATTGTGCACTGCTTTATGTAGCCTGCTTTGTTTTATCCTGTGAAATAAATAACTGTTAAAACCCCTTTCTCTGCTACCTCCTGTCTACTCAATAAATAACCCATTTGATATTAGACCTGACCTTAAGAACTCGTGAGCCAGAGTGATTTAGGCACAGTCACCTGAGCAGAGCTGCTGCCAAAAATCTGAGCCTAAGGCAGGGCTTGGCTAAAGCTCTCATTTGAGCCAGTTTTGTCTCCTGCAAGCTGTGCCCTGCCCTTACCTCAGCAGCCAGTTTGTCACAGATGTAGCAGTAGCACTGGTCACAAATATCTGCGTTTTTCCCAAGGGGGAGGCAAGTATCACTCTCTCTCCTCCTGCAAGGTTGAAAAACCAGAAGGTTAATGAGGAAAATCACACCCATACCCAGCTCTGCTGCTGCCTGCAGCTGTCCCAAAGGTAAATGTGGAGAATGGGAGCCCAAAGGGGATTGCCCAGCCCTGGGCATACTCAAAGGGGTGCGTGGGGCAGTCGTGTCTGGCGTGAGGCATCACATTGGCTTGTTTACAGTAGGTGACCACCAAATCCCCCTCCTCATCCACCAGTTCTTCTGATTTCTTCTCCTGCAGGGGAGACTTCTCTGCAGGAAAGAGCACGAGGTGTAAATCAGTGTAAAGGTAGCTCCAAAGTCCCTAGAAATTACTGACATTTACTTTTTGAACACTTTAAAGCACATTTTTTTGGGGATCTGACTGAATGGCACACAAAACTTTCATGAACTATCAAACCAAATAAAAAAGGACCCAGCTGACATTGAAAAGGTCCAGTCTGAGCTCAGTTTGAAGAATGTGAAAACTACACAGCAGCATCCTTTGGAGTAGTGCCATCAAAGATATCCCTACAAATTGGGGATTTCCTCCTGGTTTTATTCACTTGTGCAGCACAAGGACAGATTTCAAGCATAACAGAGAATTCATTCAATCTATTCCCCAAATCTTTCAGGGAACTCCAGCAGCAGCAAGGGAACAGCTCTTACCCTGTGGCTCTACAAACAGGACAGAACTCCCTTGGGTGCTCTCCCTTCCATCATCATCATCTGGGCATTGCACTTCATCATCATCATCATCACTGATCAGGATTATGCTCTCCTCCTCCTTTTCTGATGGCCACATGGCCACCAACTTCCAAACTGGAACCACCTGGCAGCCACCAGGGTAACACTGACTGTCCATTTGTACTTTTAAGGTGTTTTCTTCAACAAGGGAAGAAAAAGACTCCTCTGAGACCCAAATTCTTCTCCTCTGCTGGGTAAATTACACTAGAGACAGAGATGTTTCATCCTCAGTGCACTCAGCACCTCAAAACCCACTGGAGCTTCCATCCAGAGCTCAGACAACCCTGAAAATAAGGAGAGGAAAAAAGAAGAAAAAAACTTTAACATATGAGATGAGCTGTTCTTTTGGTGGGTTTGGTGGGACTGGCTGTGGAATGAGGACAAGGGGAATGAGTTCCCAGTGACAGGGAAGGGTTAGAGGGGATTTTGGGACAAATCCTTTCCTAGGAGGGTGGGGAGGCCCTGGGACAGGTTCCCAGAGAAGCTGTGGCTGCTCCTGGATCTATGGAAATGTCCAAGACCAGGCTGATGTGCCTTGGAGCATCCTGATTTAGTGGAAGGTGTCCCTGCCCATGGCAAATGGTGGGACTGGATTGCTGGAAATGATGCAATATTAAATTTGGGACCAATGAACGGGAATTGCTTTGGGTTTTGCATGTATGAATCTACAAGGTATCTAGTAAAAAGCCATCTGTATAGGGAGTATTTTCTGTGGTACATCCTGACCAGAATAAAATAAAGCCTGACACTCTATCACTATGTAGTGCTGGAAGAGTTTTTCATCCTTCCCGATTTTTGCTGACAGGATGAGCTTTAAAGTTCCTCCCATCCCAAACCATTCCAGAATTCCACAACAACAACTCCTGTTAACAACAACTCGGCTGTCCCTTAAACCTGCCACACCAGAAACACCCAGCACAACAACAACCCTACTCCCTCTCCCCTTCCCAAACTCCAACATCCCCCACCTCAGTCCATTCCCCAATTCCAACATCCCCCACCTCAGCCCATTCCCAAACTCCAACATCCCCCACCTCACTCCATTCCCCAATTCCAACATCCCCCACCTCAGCCCATTCCCAAACTCCAACATCCCCACCTCACCCCATTCCCCAATTCCAACATCCCCCACCTCAGTCCATTCCCCAGTTCCAACATCCCCCACCTCAGCCCATTCCCCAGTTCCAACATCCCCCACCTCACCCCATTCCCAAACTCCAACATCCCCCACCTCACCCCATTCCCAAACTCCAACATCCCCCACCTCACCCCATTCCCCAATTCCAACATCCCCCACCTCAGTCCATTCCCCAGTTCCAACATCCCCCACCTCAGTCCATTCCTCAATTCCAACATCCCCCACCTCACCCCATTCCCCAATTCCAACATCCCCCACCTCAGTCCATTCCCCAGTTCCAACATCCCCCACCTCACCCCATTCCCCAATTCCAACATCCCCCACCTCACCCCATTCCCCAGTTCCAACATCCCCCACCTCACCCCATTCCCCAGTTCCAACATCCCCCACCTCACCCCATTCCCCAATTCCAACATCCCTCACCTCACCCCATTCCCCAATTCCAACATCCCCCACCTCACCCCATTCCCCAATTCCAACATCCCCCACCTCAGTCCATTCCCCAATTCCAACATCCCCCACCTCAGCCCATTCCCCAATTCCAACATCCCCCACCTCACCCCATTCCCCAGTTCCAACATCCCCCACCTCAGCCCATTCCCCAATTCCAACATCCCCCACCTCACCCCATTCCCCAATTCCAACATCCCCCACCTCAGCCCTCCCCACAACACCAAGCGGGGAGGCTGTTACAGCACCTGGGAGGGAAAATCTCAGCACTGATTCCGAGGGAATTTTTCGCTAACAACGATCAGTTAAAGAAAACCTAGGAAGGATTTTAACTGGAGCAGAACTTGCCCGTGGCAGGGATGGTATTTAATGTCCCCCCTTCCATGCCCCGCTCCCTTCCCCTCCCTCCGACACCCCCAACGCCTCACCCGCCCCTCGCCCCCACAGCCCCCACAGCCTCCCCCGACGGCCACAACGCACCCCGCGACCCACCTCCCCCTGAGCAGCTCCCGCCGCCCGCTCAGCCCTTCCAGCCGTGCCGCTCTCCCCGGGATTGCCGGCGTTTTCCTGGGATTCCCGACGTTTGTTTTCCCGCTCACCGCGGCCCCGCTCCCGCCGCCCGCCACTCTTTGAAGGCCGCGAGCGCTTCCGGGCCGGGGCCCGCGCGCCGCTTCCGCCCTCACCGCGGCGCCTGAGGGCGGCGGGGCGCCGCCATGTTCGGTGAGGGCACGGGCTGCGGGCGGAATAAATAAAACCCCTTCGCGTAAAAAAAACAAAACAAAACAAAAGGTTAAACCAACGCTTTATTCTCCGCAAAATCGGCATCCGCGCAGCGCCCTTGCGGGCGGTGCCTCCCGTGCCTCCTGCACACCGCGCCAAGCTGTGCGGGAAGTGCGGCTGGGACAGGCCAGTGCCAGAGGAGTCCCGCAAAAATCAGCTTTGTTCGGATCGCGGGGAGAGCGCCATACCTCTGTGGGGCCTCTCGGGAGTTTCTGGAAGGCACAGCCTCCTTCTATCCGCGTTTTCCTGCTCTTTTCCCCCTTGGCAGAGGCAGTGGGGAAGTACAGTCCCAAATACTACATATTCCCCATTTAACGTGTATCCTCCCCCATCACGCGTCGTGTGGCCATTAATATTCCATTTAAACGGACCCGGGATGCAGTTCATACTCACAAATCTATGAAACCTGAATGTTTTTTTTCCCGGATACTACTTAACGCTACAACAAATCTGCTCAGTTCGAGGTTCTCCAAGCCCCACACCATTCCTCCAGAACTTTATTGGTTCTTTCAAACGTAGTCGTTACCAAATCATTACCACCCATTTCTCCTGTAATTACTTTGACCCCCACACCCTCTCCACCAGTCGCTAATTGTTTTTTTTAGTTGCCACATGAAGACCAATTTCTCAGCTAATTACTGAAACTCCCCCACACCCATTCTGCCAGGACCTGATTGGTTCTTACAGATAATTAGTTACGTTTTTCATTAGTGAAGACCACCCCCACACACCACACTCTGCGCTGGGGTTGCCCCAGCTCGAATATTTTGAGCAGTTTTGGTCACCAAAAGGTAGAATACCAAGCTATGGGAGAGCATCCGAAGGAGGAGCAGCTGAGGGAACTTGGGTTGTTCAAGGGATTGGGATTAGACCTTCTTGAAGGTGCTTCCCCAACCCAAACCATTCCAGAATTCCATGATAATCACAATAATTCCATGATAATCACAGTAATTCATAATTACGATTATCATTCCATGACAACCACAATAATTCACGAGACGGTCTTGAAGGTGCCTCCCAACCCAAACCATTCCAGAATTCCATGATAATCGCAATAATTCCATGATAATCACAATAATTCACGAGACGGTCTTGAAGGTGCTTCCCCAACTCAAACCATTCTAGAATTCCACGATAATCACAATAATTCCATGATAATCACAATAATTCATAATTACGATTATCATTCCATGATAACCACAATAATTCACGAGACGGTCTTGAAGGTGCTTCCCCAACTCAAACCATTCTAGAATTCCATGATAATCACAATAATTCCATGATAATCACAATAATTCATAATTACGATTATCATTCCATGATAACCACAATAATTCACGAGATGGTCTTGAAGGTGCCTCCCAACCCAAACCATTCCAGAATTCCATGATAATCACAATAATTCACGAGACGTTCTTGAAGGTGCTTCCCCAACTCAAACCATTCCAGAATTCCATGATAATCACAATAATTCATAATTACGATTATCATTCCATGATAACCACAATAATTCACGAGACGTTCTTGAAGGTGCTTCCCCAACTCAAACCATTCCAGAATTCCATGATAATCACAGTAATTCATAATTCATGGAATGATAATCACAATAATACACAAAACGGTCTTGAAGGTGCCTCCCAACCCAAACCATTCCAGAATTCCATGATAATCACAGCAATTCCATGATAATAACAATAATTGTATTCAGATAATCACAATAATTCCGATAATCACAATCATCCATGACAATCACAGTAATCCAGTCCCTCACTCCAGTTACAGCAGGAGCACCCAGCACAGGAGAGAGGAGCCCCACTGCAGGTTCCACGCCAGGGGAATGGGACTTTTGGGGGTGGCTCTGTGCAGGACCGGATGATCCCCGTGGGGTCCCTTCCAGCTCGGGATTTCCCCTGATTCTGTGATTCTGAGTTGTTCCCCTCCCAGCCCTGCTGGACCTGCCCACCCCGAGCCTCAGCTGGAGGAGGAGGAGATGCTGTCGCTGCGTGTCCTCACCCCAATCGCCAGCTTCTGTCGCGACATCAGCGAGGAAAAGCCGCATCCAGCAGCTGAGGCTTCCCCCAGTAACACTAGATGGTACCAGAGCTCCACACAGGCTCAGCCAGGACTCGACCTCAAGAAAAAAAAAAGGGGAATTCTGAACCAGGGAGAGCTGCGATGTCTTGATGTGCTGCTGGCACAGGGAATGGAGTTTTCGAAGGGGAAAAGCCGACGGGACCTGTGAATAAAATAAAGATATTTCCCGGTGTTCAGGGCTACAAGTGCAATGTGTTTGTGGTTAAAGTTGTTCAGCAGAGTGATGGTGTTACAGCACCTGGGAGGGAAAGTTTGAGGACAGATTCTGAGGGAATTTTTCACTAATAGGAATCAGTTAAAGAAAATCTAGGAAGGATTTTAACTTAAGCAGAACCTGCCCATGGCAGGGGGTTGAAACTGGATGGTCTTTAAAGTTCCTTCCAACCCAAACCATTCTGGAATTCTAGTCCATGGTTACATGTTAAAAATGAAGTGCCCTGATACCTTTAATTCTTATCCTTAATATTAGGAACTACTTAAACAGCACTGAGAATACGATCACCTTTTCCTGCAAGCAACTGCACACTCTGCCTGAAATATTCATGCATTAAAAAAAAAAAAAATCCCTCTTCCTGCAAATGAATATTTATTCCATGAATAATCTTTAAGATCTTCGTGGCTTTCAACACATTTGGGCAAAATGTTTCAAGTTTCTCTGCTTACAATGACAAAATCTAAACCCGACACCTAAAGAGGTGGCCTGATTTCAGCTCTGTGGGGCATTTTCTAGAGACATAATTTCCTCCCTCTTGCTGCCTCCTTAGCACTACACGGTTTTAGCAACCTTGAGTAACTCAACACAGCAATTTGGGGGATGAAATGAAGTGTGGAGATAGCAGGGAGAAATAACAACAGCAGAGCTGGTCCTTGTCCAGAAGACTTTTCTCTAAAACTCTGCTCTCATGCAGAAATTCCTGATTCTCTGCCTGTGGCAGGGAACGGTTGGGACTGGATGAGTTTTAAGGTCCCTTCCAACCCAAACCATCCTGTGATTCCATGATTTTGTGAAGTCCTGGGAGATGATCTTATGGCTAAATATGGTCAGGACTTGAGTGCTGTGCCTTGTCCAAGACACAGTGACATCGGTGGTTCCTCTTCCCAGATGAAGAGTTGGCGGCGGCGCCTTATTTTTAGTGGTGTGGGTGTAAAATATTGAATTTCACATCGCCTGAGCTCGGTCTGCTCTGCCCTGGTGGATTTTGTGCCCAGATCCAGCTCGAGGTCTGGGACTGACATCATGGAATGAGAGGATCCTGGAAGGGAGCTTAAAGCTCGTCCAGTTCCAATCCCAACACCTTCCACTGTCCCAGGCTGCCCCAAGCCCTGTCCAACCTGGCCCTGGACACTGCCAGGGATCCAGGGACAGCCAGAGCTTCTCTGGAATCTCTGCCAGAAACATCTCAAAACACAGCTAGAAATGCAAACAGATTGATGTATTTGACAGGTGATTCCCACATCCCTGCTTCCAGGAGACTCTGCAGCTGTTGGGACATCACCTGGAGACTTCAGCTCCTTGGGAATGAGCAGCTGAGGGCCAGAGGAGTGGGATTCTACCCTCCAGCTGCTGAAGTCAAAGGGAATTTCTCTCTGACCACAACAGCAAACAGACCATTAAAACATCTGTTCAAAAACCTTTCCATGTCCCGTTTACATTCACTGCTACTTCATTCTGCTGCATGGTTTGTACCTGGTGAAAGGTTTGGGATAGATCCCTGCACTGGAAAAGGCTCTGAGGATTGAAACCTCCAATCCCACCTGGGCAGGTGCTAATCCAGCAGCTGGGCCCACCCCAGATGACTCCTGTCACACCTCTTTTGGCCACAAAAATGATGTTCAGAGCTGGAAATGGAAAAGAGATTCTTAGAACTGAGCTTTTGGGAAAGAGTTGTGGGATTTTCAAGCTCTTTCCATGGGGTTGTGAGGGCATATCCCCTCTTTTCACCTTTGGGGAGCCCCTCAGTGCTTTGCTGTGTGGGACCAGCTCAGATTTCAGGGGGAAACAAGATTTAGGTGATTCTAATGTGTCTGTGAGGGAACAACGGGCCCTGTTTGTACCCTGGTGTTGCTGAGATGGGATGAAACCAGCCCAGGTGTCCAAAAAATCCCTGGATTCAGGAGAAGGGCTTGGGATAAGAACGTGCCTCACTGTGCAGGAGGGAAATGGGAACAGAGCGAGGAACGTGGGTGAAGCTCAGGGCCTGCAGCAGGGCTCTGCTCCACCTAAATTAGAAACAAGCTGTTACCTGAACCCTGATTTTGTGAGGGAATGAAATTTCTGGGGTGATGGCCCAGTGATGTTCCCCTCACAACCTCATCCCAATGTCATTCCTGAATTCCGGTGCCAAGTTCAACCAACTGGACAACAGCTCCACATCCCAGAGGTAACGCATTTAACACATTTGTGAGAGAGAGAAACCCTTCATTTATGCCTTCTCTGAGTTTAATCACAACCAGAAAACTACAAATCCACAAAGAAATGGGACAAACATTCCCAAACCATGGAAAAGCCTTCACACCTGTGAGATACCAGAGGTCCACACAGGAGAAAACCACCAGAAAGAGGACTCTGGGTGGCTGACCAGGCAAGAGCTGCTCTGGGTGAGGGAGAAATCCTGGTTTTTTTCCCCCACGTGGTTTTCCTGGTGTGTAGGAAGGGGTGAAAGCCTGACAGAGCCTCAGTTCAGTTGGGTTTAAAAGTCCATCAGCCCTGAGGCACAAATCCATTGGACACCAGGCTCCATCCCTTCCAGCACTGACAGGACCAACACAGATTTCAGTGCTTGAAAGAAAACGCTTTGTTCTGCTCTTTCCTCCTGTAATTTCTTTCCTCTCTCAAGACCACATAAAGCAGAAATGAGATGCTGTGAGAAGGATGGTTCTCTGGGTAGTTCAGAGCACATGAAATGCTCTTTTTTTTGGCCTTCCAGCAGGACAGGAGCCAGGCCAGGGCAGCAGGAGGATCAGGCGGAGCCGCCGGCGCTGGTTCCCGAGCCAGGCTGTGTCCCGGCAGTGAGGAGTGGAGATGCTCCTGCCTCGGCACAGCGGCGGCCAAGAGCTCTCGATTTAAGAACCAGATGAGTCTGAACCTCGTTGGAATTCCTTCAAAAATCTGCCAGCACTCTCCTCCCCGCCGAAAACCGGATAAATCCCCTTCGTGTTCCCGGCTCCGAGCGAGGCCCTGAAATATTATCAGTGCTCTTTGACACCCTACCTGCCCCTCATCCCACCTGGCTTTCCACAAAGCGCATTTCCTCTGCTTTCAGGGGAAAAAAAAAGTCGGATTCATTCAAGCCCTGACACTCCTCCAGCACATGGGTGATCAAGTCTCCTCCGGTTTATATTTGATATTTTAATAGGGTTTCCTTTTGGCCCTTTAATGAGTTTTTATTCCCCTCTGTGCATCAGACGCTTCAGTCTGACCGACAGTTTTACTCACCCCATGTGGAGGAATATGAACAGCCAGGACAACCTTTTCTTCCTGTGGCAAGCTTTGCTCTGCCAACATTTTTCTTCAGCTCGCAGTCGGGGGATGTGTCCTGACCCTTTCCTCGCCCATCCTCCAGCCTTGGAGCTGGGATGTTCCCGCTGGTGCCGAGGCAGGAACAAACCCAGCCGTGCTGTCCACGCTCTCGGCTCTGTAGCAAGGAAGGAGGGAGAAAAAGAGTGAGAAAAAGATTGAAAATTAAAGGAAATGTGGGGTTTGGCTCGTCTGAGCACCTGAGTTTCGTTACTTCAGCCTCAGCCCAGGCACTGGGGACAATTTACTACAGGGTGCAGTGAGTGGGACAGGCTGGGGCTGTGCTTGTGCCTGTGGAGAGCTCCATTCATGGAAATTCAGAATCACTGAAGGGTTTGGGTCGGAAAGGGCCTTAAAAACCCTCCCACTGTACCCCCTACAGCTTCCACTGTCCCAAGCCCTGTCCAAGCTGGACTTGGACACTGCCAGGGATCCAGGGGCAGCCACAGCTTCTCTGGGAATTCCATCCCAGTCCCTCCCCACCCTCCCAGGGAGGAATTCCCTCCCAATATCCCACCTCAACCACCTCTCTTTCAGTTTCCCCTTTGTCCTGTCACTACAGACATGATTTCTGACATAGCCCAAGCTGAGCATGGAGAGAGAGCAGATGTCATCCTGCAGGGCAGGAGGTGCTCAGTGTCCTGCTGGGAAAAGATCCCTGACTGATCCTCCTGGGCACGGAGCACTCCCCACATCCTGCCCCGAGCTGCAGGTGCCAGATCCCACTTTCCCCCCGTGGATGGCAGCAGTGGCTGATGCCACAGGAGGGGTTGGTGCAGGAGTTCTGAAGGAGTTCTGAAGGATCCCACACCCCACGTGCTGCACAATAAATCAGTGCCAGTGCAGGCCCCCAAATCCTGCTGGACAATGGGTGATGTGGGATGGGATGGAGAGGGGAAGGAGGGGGGGAAAGGCAGAGCCACCCAAAGAATTGAGACCCCACATGGGCAGGCAGTACCTGCTCCAAGTGGTATTGGGCAACTGGAGTTCTCCAGCACAGAAATTCATGGAAAAATTGAAATAAAGTAAATTTGGGGGTAGAAAGATTGACATGAAAATCTGTAAACCCTTTTTTTGGGGTGTTTTGTTCTGCATTTTAGGAGGTCTTGAGGTGCTTTCTGCTGTCTGCAGGCACAGGGGTCCCAGCAGCACCTTGTGCTTAATTCCACAGAACCAGCGGAATTACAGAGTTTAAAACCATCTCTCACTGAAGGGTCCACATTAAACTTGGGCTGGTTTTTGATGTTGCAGGAGGCTGATGCTCATCTGCTGAGAATTAGGAGGTTATTATCCTATAATCCAAATTGCCTCTTATCCATAGGCAGAAAATGACAGGAATATTTAAGCCCCTTGCCCAGATTGCAAACTTGGTGGCAGAGCTCTGCACCCAGTAGTACCTTGCATCTGATAGCTGCCAATAATTTCAGTCACCTGTTTAACATCTGGCATTACTATTTAATGTCTGGCTTAAGCTGTAACCTTTTTTCCCCCCCTGCTTTAAAAAAAGCCTTTTCTGCTTTGAGAGAATTTTGATTACTAAAGCCTTGCCCGGGACAGATTTATCCTGTGATTTAACATTTTCTGATGGAGCCTCATTTTGAATCAGTTGAATAATTGGCAGTGACTTTGGTATTAAACTGATTCATGATGTACATGCAGGCCCTTCAGTAATTGAACATTATTGTCTTTATAATCAAAGCCCCTTTTTGACCATTAAAAACTATTGGAAACGGTCTGGTGATCTGCTTTAATTAAAAATAAAGTGCAGAGGATTGGAAATGAGCGGGGATGAGAGGCACTTTGTGGCCCTGGGCAGCTCCAAGATGGGCTGAGAAGTCCAAAGCCAGGCTGGATGTGCCTTGGAGCAACCTTGGGTAGGTTTAGGTGGGATATTGGGAAGGAATTCCTGGCTGGGAGGGTGGGCAGGCCCTGGCACAGATTCCCAGAGAAGCTGTGGCTGTCCCTGGATCCCTGGAGGTGTCCAAGGCCAGCTTGGATGGGGCTTGGAGCAGCCTGGGATTGTGGAGGGTGTTGGGATTGGAAAGGAATGAGGTTTAAAATTCCCTTCCACCCCAAACCACTCCAGGATTCTCTGATTAAATAAGTTTTCTCGCTGCTTCTTTTGAGAGCTCTTAACTGGGATCAGTTAAAAAACCTGGGGAGCACACGAGAGAAATCCACAACTCTCAGCACCATGAGGTGCTTTGGGTGAAAAACAAACACAAATGGCCCAAATCCCTCTCTTTTGGGATCAACACAGCTGCTGTGGCTGGATATTGGTGTCCCTGATGCCGGGGGGAGCCCTGGGATGAGCGTCCATCCGAGGAATCCCAGTGGGAGAGGCTGGCGGGGCCTCGGCTCCCCGAATTCCGAGGTGTCCTTTTCACACTGCAGCCCTGGCCAGCCTCTGGCAGGGCTCTGATCTAACAGGTTTTGCATAGCTGCTAGACATCTTCCTAATAGCATCCCCTGGGAATTCTAAATTTCACTCACAGCCTCTAAATTTTCATTAAGAGCAGTCACACACAGAGAATGATGGATTAGATTTTATTGTTGGAAAATCTCCAGATAAAATTAAAGTGCTTCTTTCTTTTCTGAAACCTTTACCTTTCCCCTGTGGTGCCCTATAAATAAGGTATCAAATAATGTTTATCCTTTTGAATTCTGCCATCTTACATGTTTCATGCTTAGTCCTGACCACTTTCCTGCCTCTGAAGAGATGTCACTCTTCAGTTAAATCCTGGGAACAGACAGCTACCTCATGGATTTCATTGTGCAGCAGCCTGACTCTGTCCCAGAGCCTTCACTTCAACCCAGTATTTATAAATACAGCGTTGTCTCCTTCCCTTTCCTGGAAGCCTTTCTTTCATTTCCTTCCTCTTTCCATCAAATTCCCTCTGTCCTTTCTTTTATCCCGACTTCTCCAGCCTCTCTGTGTCCACCTAATCCTGCAGACAGATGAGGCACGGCTTTGGGATATGCCGGGATCACGGGGCTGAGGCACTTCCAGCCTCCACCAGCCAAACCCTGAGAAGTGGGATCTGCTCCTACTGCCCCTGGCCCCTGGCCAGCAGATTTTTATAGCAGATGTTGTTTTTTCCTCAGTGAAATTAAAAAAAAAAAAAACCCTCCACTATTTTTTCGGGACTTTAATAGTTTTGAGATGCTTTTAGTCTCCCCTTGAAAAAGCAAGAGCCCTGCAGGCAGTTGGTAGGAAGTGTCCAAGAGCTGGGAATGCTGCCGTGATTCATACTGGTGTCAGCTCAGTTAAATTAAATTCCACGGGGATTTATCCAGCCAGGCCTCCAAACAAGTTTTAGACAGCATCTCCCACCCCCAAACCTCGCACTTCACAGCATCTTAAATTAATCCAGAGAAAGGCCGGGGCTGGGAAGGGCTCCTGCTTCCCACCACAGCCCAGGGAATCAGCAGCCGTGCCCAGGGGAGGGAGAAAAGCAGAACTGCAGCTGGTTTAACACAAGTCATCACTGGCCATGGTGGTCCCCATGGCTCCAACTGGGTCAGGGTCCTGCTGAGCACTTACCTGAGAGGGTGTCCCTGGCCGGGCTGTCCCCAGCCCAGGTGGCTCTGGTCACCCCTCGGGCACTGCAGGTGGGTCCCGGGCTTGTGCAGACCCCCAGGACAGGGGATTGTCCTCAGAGCATGGCCAGGGCTGCCTTTCCAGCCCTGCTGAACCTCTCCTGCTGCTGTTTCCCCAGAGTGCAGGCTGCTCTCAAGGCTCATCCCCACCATTCTGGGACATTTTCCTGTGATTTATGTACTTAAATAGGAAGATATTCCACACTGCCACAGAGCCAAGCCAAATCCTTGTCTCAAAGTTCCTCCAGCCTGCCTGGATCAGCCAGGACTCAGCTTCCCTTCTGCACAGGGAGGGTGAAGAGATTTCCAAGAGGAATAACTTCCCCTTCTCCTTATAATGCCTCCCTCCAGGAGCATGTGAGGGAGTTACACAGGTGACTGTGAGGGTCAAACTCATTAAAATCTGAAGGATTTGGCCAATTTGTACCAGCTGGGCACCAGGCCCTTGGTTTCCCCCCCCAGTTTTGATTATCCACCCCTGACCTAAGGGCTGCTTCCCAGAGCAAGGATGCCAGGAAGAGCCCACGAGCACCCGTGGCTGTTATCCCTCTGTTTTCCTTCTTAAGAAAAATTCCCAAAACTCTTCTCAGGCCCGAAGAAAAATTACCCACAGGCCAGGGAACAAACAGAACAGGATCCCAGCCTCATCTTCTCTGCTGCAGCTTCACGTCATCCCAAAGGAAGCAGAGAAAGGAGGAAAACTCCCTGGATTTACTGGCCACTTTTACGGCTTTGTCGGTGCCACGTTCCTCAAGAAAACCCTTCGTGCTTCCAGAGGCCTCCAAGGGGCAGACGTGAACCCAGGAGAGGAGGCAAGAGCTGGAAAGGGGAGGAACCTCGTAAGTTTGGAACCAGTGAGGTGCCAGAGGTGACCAAAATGTGCCACAAAAAGGAGTGAGATCTCAGCCGTCCCTTTCCCCGCACAGGAGTCCTGACGCCCACGGCTGGGAGAGGTGCCAGGGTTATTTTTGGGGAGGGTTTGTGCAAGTTCCAAGCAGAGTCTCAGCAAAAAAGAAACAGGAGGGAGAGATGGAGCTTTCTTTTGAGCAGAGATGTTGGAAACACGTGGGAGTGAAGAGTTGGAGCAGCCCCTCTGAGGGGCTGGGAATGCACAGCCACGGACCAAACCCTCCTGAGCTGGAGTGACAAATCCAAGGATCCCCAGGGCCTCCCCCAGAGCTGCTCCCAGTCCCACTGCAGCTCTGGGTGCAGGATCACAAGGCCACAGTTGCAAATCCAGTTTAGTGGAGCAGAGGGGGCTTCCCTAAAGGCCAATCCCCAGCTGAGGACAGAGGGAGAGCAAAGGGCACAGGGAAGCACAGGACCTTTGACTCCCTTTCCATTTGGGAGGGAGGTGTTGATGTTTTCAATGCCGAGATGGATGGAGAATTGGCAGTGTCTTGGATTCACGAGGTCACTGAGAAACAAAAAAACTCCTTTTCCGTGCCTGTGGTAAGAAGCCAGTATTGGGTTAGAAGTGAGTGCGCGAGGACCGGGCACGCTCGGGGCTGGGCACGGCTCCCAGCACGCTCCAGAGGGTGTTTCGCAAGGATCAGCTGGACACCAGCCTGTCCTTGTCCTGCTGCTGAGGTCATCCTGCCTTTGCATCCCCTCCTTGTCTCCCTCCCTCGAGGATGGAGCAGAGCAGCTGCAGCTCACCTCATCGGGCAGAAAATCCTCATGTTCTTGCCCTGTGCCTCTCTGGGACCCCAGTCTCAATCTCAGGGCAGAAAATCCTTGTGTTCTTGCCCTGTGCCTCTCTGGGACCCTGACCTCAGGGCAGAAAATCCTCGTGTTCTTGCCCTGTGCCTCTCTGGGACCCCAGTCTCAATCTCAGGGCAGAAAATCCTCGTGTTCTTGCCCTGTGCCTCTCTGGGACCCCAGTCTCAATCTCAGGGCAGAAAATCCTCGTGTTCTTGCCCTGTGCCTCTCTGAAACCCCAATCTCAATCTCAGGGCAGAAAATCCTCGTGTCCTTGCCTGGTGCAACTCAAGTTGGCCTTAGGAAAAGGCACTGCAGGTCAGAACCCCAGGATGCTCTTCCACCAACCCATCCTGTGCTGATTTTCCTGTTCCTAAACCCAGAGTAATTAATACTGAGTAACCTCTGAGGGATTTCACAAATCTCAAAATTCTGTTATTTTTCTCAGTATGGAATTCTGGAAAGAATCTTCTCAGGAAAATCGTATCAAAAATGGACTTTTAGTAATTTTTTTTTCCTCCATCAAAAATAAGGTTCTGATTTTTAGCAACAACAATAACCTGAAAAAAAGAACGGGATTAACTCGAAAGCTCCTTCACTTTCACTCCATTTCATTTGCCCCTCCACAGGGAAATCCTCAATGCACAGCTCCCAAATGTTAATGAACACCAGCCCTTTCTCGGTACCTTTTAGGGCCTGATTCACCAGGATCATCCATAAATATTCCTTTAAAAACCTTCCCGAAGAGCTCCCGAGGGCAGCCGATGTCAGGAAATGTCGGATATTTCTCCCTCTCCTCCTTTAGCCATTGGTAGCCTGCTCGGAAAAGAACAGATGCGTTAAAAGTTGGGAGATTTACAGCCCCCCACACACACGGGAGCCATAAACCCACAATTTGTTCCATTCCCAAAGCAGCCTCTGCCCGCTGCAGGACCTTTCATCGCTGCTGGAAAGCTGCCTTGAAAAAACCCGCGCTCTTTTATGGCCACACGGACACAAAGTTCAGCTCCCGGTGCCTTAAGGATGGAGATGGGGGAAGGAAGAGATGAATTCGCTGCCCAAGTCCTGCCCTGGGCTTGCTCCTGGCCCTCTCTTGGGCAGGGAGATATCCCAGACTGGGAATATTGATGGGAACAGGGCCAGGAGGGGGGGAGTCCCCTGACACACAAGGTGTGCTCCCAGCTGTGACCCTCAGGTGATCACTGCAGGGCCTGGTACCTGTTCCTCACCTCCAGTGCTGCTGGGAGCATAAAAATCCCAGCGTGACCCAGGAGCTGCTGGCACCACAGGACAGACCAGTCCAGGCTAACAAAATCCAGCCTTGACAAAGGTGGTGGTGGTGCAAACACCAAAATCAGCCTCAGAGTTCTGCATTTATGGCTTCAGTAGCTTGAGGTGACTGTAACGCAGCCAGATTTATTCCTTAAATCCAGTGCTGGAACCAGCAAACGCCCAGAGGAGCTCCTCGATCTGCCTCTGGGATTTAATTGCTGAGCACAACCCAAACCTGCTCCTCCTTCCACCCACGGCCCCTTCTGCTCCCAAGAAGATCCCCCAAAGCACAACGGGTTAAACCTCTGCCCTGCCCAGTCCAGTCTGCCCTTCCAGTTTCTCCCAGTTTGCAAAAGGGTGGGAAGGGAAGGATTAGAGGGGAGAGATTTATGGAGAGCCCATCCTGAGCCTCCGTTTGATGCTGGGGAAACAGCCCCGCTCCAACAAAGGGCTGTAAAGCACTGCCCACCACTAAACCCTCTGTTGGGGGCAGCCAAATCCCTCCTGGGATTATCCCGGGCTCGGAGAGGCCCTGGAAAGAAAGGCTGCCCCTTTTTCTGGCTGCATTATTAATAAAGAGCTGGTGAAATACTCACGGCCGCCCCGTAAATCTGCCGAGGCTGCACAGACGTTTGGGCTGGGAGGAAACGAAGGGCTCGGGGCTTGGCCTGCATCCCCCATCCCACCTGGGATGTCTCTGGAGCAGTTCCGTGCCCTGGAACCCCTTGGGATGCTGCTCTGGGCAGGGAGAGGAGCCCAGGCTGGAGTCACAGCTGGGTGGGTGGATGGTCCCAGTCGCTGTTCCCACCAACCAGGGGGCTCTGAATTGTCCCAGGGATGGATCCTGGGCATGGAAAGCAGGAGGAACCAACACTGGAATGAACAGTTCTGACTTTCACCTAACCCTGTGCAACTCTCTTTAACCCCTTCAGATGTCACAACCCCTCAGGGTCACTGGAACTCACCCAATAAAGAGGGACCAAGTGACCTCTTAGAATGGGCTTTTTTCCTCCTTTCCATAGGATTTTTTTTTTTTTAGCAGAGGAGGAGGAATTAATGGAAAACCAGCAGTGCTCCATTTCAAGGAAGAAATGGCAGAAAAAGCCTGCTGGCACTCGCCAGCCAAGAAGCAGCTGGTGTTGGATGTGAGCTCAGAGCAAGCTGTGATCCACAGGCTCTGGCTTTCCAGAGGGGAGGAGGGAATAACTCCCACCTTGTCACAGCCACTTTGTCACCCCATGAGGCTGTTCCAGGCTGGTCACCTGTGTCCCCTGCTGTGGGATGTTTGCTCTCCCACACATCTGTCCTCACAGAGCCGTGGAACCCTTCCTGCTCCAGGGAAGGCACCACCACCCCTTGCTCAGCTTCCCACCACCAGCACCTGTTTGGAGCAGCATCCCGAAAAACCCTGGAGAGCTCAGACCTGGCTGTGCTGCAGAAAAAGCAGAAATAAACAAACTCTCCTGACTACCATCAAAATCCAAGCCATGACAACGACAACAAACAACAGCAAAAAAGTTCCTTCCTAATTTCAGCTTCTGGTCATAAAATTTTACTTTCATGGAACAGCGTGAAATCTGAACAGCCTGAGCAGGGGTTTTTCATAAAAGGCAGAGCTGGTAGAATATCCCAGCCAAGGTGTTTTTATAAGCCAGAAGAAGAGAGACAGAAACACAGAAGGAAAATAATTTTCTTGACTTCCTTCCAGAAAGGAATTTTATTTAGATTTCCTTTAGCCAGGCTGAACCTCTCCTTCCTCTCCTTGCGGGGGTTTTATCAGAGCCCTCCCTGTGCATGAACCCCAGCGAACCCAAACCACTCATTCCTCTTTGCATCTGAGCCCCAATGACTTTAAAATCTTGGAATTTTGAGGAACAGAGCGGTTTGTAGTGGGAATTTGGCTCCCTCTTAGCCCAAAACACAAACCAGAGTGTGGAAGTTCAGCCCTGCACCCAGGGTAATGCTCCTCTTCCAACACCCGTGAGGATGGGGGGAAACACTTCCCAACATCCAAATCTATGAGGTTTGAGGAGAGAATAATATCTGCTAAAGGCCAGAAACAGCTCTCAGCCCAGTGAAAAATGACTTCCAAATGCCCCCTGCTCTGGGGATTTCATGAGGGAAGATGGATCTTTCTATCCCTTTTCCTTTCTTCTTCATTTTTCAACTCTTGACCTCTGCTGGAGCAGGGAGCTCGCGGGTGAGAGCCCTCGGCAGAGGAAACACTTCCTCCAGTTCATTTGTCTCCATGCTCTGTGCAGCTGAAGATGCTCCTGTGGCCAGGAGGATGCTGTTCCCAGCCCTGCCCATCCCAAATCTTCCACCCTGGATTTGCAGCTCCAGCTGTGCCACTGAGAATACCAAAGTCACAGCAGTTTTGGCCCTGCTGTGGGGCAGATTCACAGATCCCAAGACTGAGAGAGGCTGATGTGTTTAGGGGAATCAGAGGGGATGGGGTTTGCCTGGCTGTGGAGGACCAGCTGGGAAGGATATTGTTGGGAACTGGCTCCCAGGAGCCTCAGGTCCCAGGAAAGCTGCTTTGGATCACTCCAGCTCTGAGCTCTCAGCTCAGAGAGTGGCACCAGCCACAAATCTCAAATCCCTTCAAACACCCAGGGACTTCCAGCTCAAGGTGCAAAGGCAAAATATTGCCCAGTGATTCCAGCATAGAATCCTGGCATGGTTTGGGTTGCAAGGGACATTAAACATCACCCTGTTGCAGCCCCCTGCCGTGGGCAGGACACTTCCCACTCTCCCAGGTTACTCAGCATTCCCAAGGTCAATGGAAAGCACCATGGATCCCACAGGGAAAGAAGGGTGGGGTTTGAAGCTTCCTTTTTAGGAGATAATCCAAGCTGGAGCATTGGGAACCAGAGCCCAGAGGTTGAAAGATGAAGAAATTCCTTTTTGAAAGAAATTTCTGCTCAGCACCTTATTTATAATCAGGGTAAAATGGGAGGATCTGTGTCATTCCAGCCTCCGGAGGTTTTTTGAGGCATCTCAGAGGGCCCCAAACACACATTTCCCTGGGTGTTGTCCACAGAGCCAGGTTGGAACAGCAAAGAAGGGAAAAAGGAGTGAAAAGGGGGATGCTCAGGTGTCTCCCAGCCTTTCTTCCTTCTTGGTCCAAACATGGGGGTCTTAATTTTCCTTCTGTTTACAGGGAGAAGCAGAACCCGTTGGATTTCAGCCCTTTACTCTTGGATTTGCTGTCCAGATAAAAAGTAGGACAGTTAAATCCCAAATTTCCAAGTTGGGCCTTGTTCCTTAGCAAAATAAAACTCAAGAGGGGAATTTTTATAGGACAATTTGTTGCTCACCATGAAGGCTTGAGGAGGCCAAAGAGCCCAGCCTGCAGCTCTGCTGGGGAAAAGGATCCTCCTGCCCTCCTCCTCCTCCAGAGCTTCCCTTTGGCTTCCAGCAGCCCATGATCCAGGGAAAACACAGCAAGGGCCACTGTTATTCTTTATGGAGGCAGGAGAGGAAAAGAGGCAGCATCCAAAGCTCAATGTGAGATGGAAAAGGCGTCCAAGCTCCACGGCACCGGATGAAACAAAGCACACACAAACCCAGGGAAATGCTGGAAGATGGATTTCTTGGGAGTGGGAATGGAACTGTCTGTGTTTGCCTTGGAGAAGGGGGAAGGAGCCACAGGGTTTCATCTCAGCATCTCTTTTCAGCACAGAGATGTGGAGTGAGGAAAAGCCCCCCTGCCAGGCTGTTCCTGTGTCCCAGCTCCTCAGATCCCAGTCCCATTCCGTGCACAGGTGACACCCACACACCTCAAACAGATTTTTGCAGGAAGAGAAGGCCAAAAAAACCAAAAAAACCCAAGGCATCAGCATTCCATTAGCTTTGTCCCGACTTTGCTCCATTTTCCCCAGGGTGGCTCCTGTCCAGGAGTCCTTCCCGTGTGTCCTCACTGCTCTGGGCTGGGGGGCTTTGATCTGGAGGGGATTTGTCCTGGTGGGCTGGAAAGCAGTGGAGCTGGACAGGAAAGAGCCTTTGGAGCACCCTGATATCTCCAGGAGTCCCATAATGGACCAGACCTTAAAGCCCATCCAGTGCCAGCCCTGCCTTGGGCAGGGACACCTTCCACTATTCCCACTATTCCCAAGCCCTGTCCAGCCTGGCCTTGGACACCTCCAGGGATCCAGGGGCAGCCACAGCTTCTCTGGGAATCCGTGCCAGGGCCTGCCCACCCTCCCAGGGAGGAATTCCTGTATCCCAATACCCCATCCATCCCTGCCCTCTGGCACTTCAAATCCATTCCCCCTTGGCCTGCCACTCCATGCTCTTGGAACAGCATCTCCCCGTTTTTCTTGCATGTGGACATCTGAACAAATCCGGGGAACAAATATTCCCGGGCTGGGGGCTCTGCTCTTCCCAGGGCGTTCCTTTGTCTCTGGAGCGACTGCAAAAGCAGCTGCGGGGTCTTGGCTGGGGGATTTTCCTTGATGTGGAGGCAACAAGAGGAGTTTTCACCTGATCTAAAACAATGCCATGCACAGAGGGCCACATTGTTCCCCTGCCATTTGGAAGCAATTACCTGCATGTTACGTCAAACTTTTATTAAACGCCGGCAGAAATTCGGTAACGTGTTAATCAGGGGCTGAGTGACATCTGCTTGGTGCCCGAGGTCTGGGAGCTGCAGGAGGAGGGGTCGGCACTTCCCGGTGATTACCAAAACACATTGCTCCTTCTTGCGGCCTCCCACGTGTTAATTGTTCAGATTTATCCTCCCAGGCTCCCGGTGTTCTCCCTGCACTCAACATCTGCTCCATCCCTGCCTTCCCCAGCTCCATCCCTGCAGCTCCATCCCTGCCTTCCCCAGCTCCATCCCTGCAGCTCCATCCCTGCAGCTCCATCCCTGCCTTCCCCAGCTCCATCCCTGCAGCTCCATCCCTGCAGCTCCATCCCAGCCTTCCCCAGCTCCATCCCTGCAGCTCCATCCCTGCAGCTCCATCCCAGCCTTCCCCAGCTCCACCCCTGCCTTCCCCAGCTCCATCCCTGCAGCTCCATCCCTGCAGCTCCATCCCAACCTTTCCCAGCTCCATCCCTGCAGCTCCATCCCTGCAGCTCCATCCCAACCTTTCCCAGCTCCATCCCAACCTTTCCCAGCTCCATCCCTGCATTTCCCAGCCCCATCCCTGCATTTCCCAGTTCCATCCCTGCATTTCCCAGTTCCATCCCTGCCTCGCACAGCTCCAACCCTGCAGCTCCATCCCTGCCTTCCCCAGCTTCATCCCTGCCTTCCCCTGCTCCATCCCTGCCTTTCCTGGCTCCTCCAGCTTTGCCCCACCGAGATCCCGATGCTGCTCCAGCTCTGGGCTCAGGCAGTTTGCCGAACTCATCCAAAGGGAAATCTGGCTCCTTTCTGCCATCAGAAGGGATTTGCAGATGGATTCAAAGCTAAAAAAACAAAAAAAACCACAAAAAAACCCACAAAACAAAACAAAACAAAAAAAAACCAAACCCGCAGGTTTAGGGAAAAACGCGCTCAGGGCAGGGCTTGGTCAGGCAGGGGGGTGAGAGATGGGAAATGTGCTGGAGAGATGCTGAGTGCATTCCCGTTCCCTGCTCCTGCACACCTGGGGCCATTCCCGTCGCACGCTGAGCCGGGGAATCTCCGGGAACGCTCACCCTCACATCGGGGAGCTCTGCAGGCCTGGGATGGGAGGGAGCCTGGAGCTATCTCATTCCTGCCCTTCCCCTCTCCCGGGCTGCTCCCAGGCTGCGGGATGGGTTTGGGAGCACTGGGAAGCCCCATGGAGCCATGACAGAGAATTTCAGCCCAACGCAACTCCCCAGAAAAACTTCCTGCAGGAATTTCCCATGCATTTCCCTGGGTCTTACTCCGGCAGAAACTCCCCTTCTCCACGAGCCAAAAGCTTTGTGTGCTCCTGTCCAACAACCCCATTCCTAATTTATGCTTTTTTGATTATTCTGGTCCCTCACCCGTGCTCTGCTCCCCTTTCCCAATAAAAATTACAGCTTCCATTTATCATTTTTCCAGAGGTTGCCATAAATTCCGTTTGTTCGTCCCTCCCTCACATCACGCCAGCTCTGTCCTCCTCCCTCTGGGGCTGTGTCATTGCTGTCGCCCCACACATGTCCTTCCCTCCTATTTGGAGAGGGAGATAGAAATAATAATAATAAAAAAACCCCCCAAAAAACAAAAACCAACCAATCAAACAAAGGAAAAGCCAACAACAAAAACAAACAAACCAACAAAAAAACAAACAAACCCCCTCCCCCCGAAAAAAAGAAAATAAAATAATAAAAAAAAAAATCCCCCAATCCTGAAATCTTTCCAGGTCATCTCCAAACCTGCAGAATGGCTGGGGTTCCACACAAGTAAAACTCGTGGGGTTTTACAGTGGAATTTCCCGATTTTCCCCCTTTTTCCCCCAGGAATTAGCACCAGCTTGGAGAGGCAGGAGCGACACTCGCTGCCCTCAGAGCCTGTGGGATCAGCGGTCACTTCAGGAGCCTCCTGCCTGTTTTCTCCCAGGCCTTTTCCAGATTAATTTGTGAAAGATTTTTAATTTTCACCCTTGTTTTGGAGGGGGGAGCACACGGAAAACAGCTTCATGCCATGCTCTGCCTCCCATCACTGCAGCCCATGTGCCTGGAAACATTATTCCTCCTAAAGCCCTGCCCGGGGTAAGGAAAAGAAATCAGAAAAAGGTGGGGATGGCTGCAGTTCCCAGGGTTTGCAGCCCCGAATCCATCCACTGAGAGCGGCCGGAGCCGCTGCCCTGCCCGGGGCTCTTCTGGGATCACTGCTTGTTGAGATTTGTAGCGTTTTGTCCAAAAATCCTCCTTTTTCTTCAATTTTTTCCACAGACAGGGTAAAAAAATCAGCTCTAGAGGGGTCAGTACCTGGTGTGGGGGATGCAGGAGAGGCTTCAGGAGGAAAACAAGGAATTCTTGCCCAATCCTGCAATGGTTTGGGTTGGAAGGGACTTTAAGGATCATCTCATTCCACCCCTTCCACGGGCAGGGCACCTTCCACTATCCCACTGGGGAGCTTCTTCCAAGCCTGAACACAAGGAGAGAAGACAATTAATGCTGAAAATTAATGAACTAAGGAATTTTAAAAATAATGAAATTAAGGAATGCTGAAAATTAACAAATTAAGGAATTTTTTGGGAGACTCTACTTCAAATTAATGAAATTAAGGAATGCTGAAAATTAACGAATTAAGGGATTTTTTGGGAGACTCTACTTCAATCTTTTTTTTTTTTAACCCAGCCCTTAAAGAAGCTGCTCTGGCTTAAACATGATTTGAAAGCACCGAGCTCTGGCTGCGCTTCCAGCGCCCAAATGTGTGACCTTGGATGACACCAATCTGCCAGAAAAGCAGGAAAAAGAAAAGGTGTTGCTGATATTTATTTATTTTCTGCTCCGATTCCTCATCCATCATCAGGGAAATTCGCTCTTGGCAGCGCCGGCCACTTCCTCAAGCGCAGCCAAGGTGACCACGAAAATTAGCATCAAACCCCACAAGGTTTTCCATCATGGACACGTTGTTTTTCACTGGACACAAATCCTGAGGTGTTTCCCTTTTATTCTGCCTCCACAGGGATCAGGTTGTTACTCCAGGCATTGCTCCATGTGGATTCTCCAAACGGGGAAGTGAAATTTTGTGTTTCACGGGAGAAATTTCCCCCATCCTCCCCAGCTGAACGACTCGAAACGGCTGCCCCTGACCTCAGACAGCAAAACTCCACTTTCACCCTCCCTCGTGAATTTTTTGCTTAATGAGAAGCCCTGGAGGAGCAGACTTCCCTGGCAGAGGCAAGGAACACAAACGTGTGGCAGCACATTTCTCCCTCTCTCAGGATTTTCCATAGAGGAGCACAGAGAGAAAGAAAGAGAAAACAATTTCTATTTCTGCTCCTTGTTTTCCCGTGTGGAATGTGTTTGGAGAATTGTTCACCTGGGGTGATTGCTTGGTTGGGTTCTGGTGAGGATTGTTTGAGCTGATGGCCAATCCAACCCACCTGTGGCTGCACTCTCAGAGAGGGGCACCAGTTGGGAGTTAGATATGGGAGTTAAAACAAGTAGGTTTGTAGTTTTAGTATCTCCTTTAAATAGAATATTAATGGATTATAGCACAGTTATAATAAAGAAATCATCCAGCTTCTGAGCTGGAGTCACACATCAGCATTCCTTCCCACCGCGTTCACATGCGTTTTACAACACAAACGTGTGTGTGGTTGAAGAGCCCCCGGAGCACCAAGAGCCTCGTGGTGTTAAAGAGCTGCAGCCAGGGCCCTGCTGGAGCTCCCACCTCTGGCATTCCCAGGTGGGGAGTGCAGGGATGCTCTGGGAAAAGCAGTTTTTCATCCCAGAATCGCTGAGGTTGGAAAAGAACTCCAAGCTGTGCCTGAGCCCCACCTTGTCCCCAGCCCAGAGCTCTGAGTGCCACCTCCAGGAATTCCTGGGACACCTCCAGGGTGGGCACTCCAAACCTCCCTGGGCAGTTCCAATGCCTGAGCAGCCTTTCCATAGGGAAATTCTCCCAGAAATCCACCCTGAGCTCCCCTGGCCCAGCCTGAGGTCATTCCCTCTCCTCCTGTCCCTGTTCCCTGGAGCAGAGCCCGACCCCCCAGGCTGTCCCCTCCATCAGGAGCTGTGCAGAGCCAGAAATTCCCCCTGATTCCCCTTTTCTCCAGGCTGAGCCCCTTCCCAGAGCGGCAGCTCAGCTGGGATGGGATCTTTGGGATCCACAGCAGGAATTCTCCTGCCTCTTCAGCCCTCCTGGCTGGTCCTGGGGCAGGTGTGGAGCAGGAGTGAGGTCACCCAGGAACGTGAGGTCACCCAGGAACGTGAGCCCAGATCCCTCTCCAGCCTCACCAGCAGCACTGGGAATTTGGGAGCTGCTGTTTCAGGGAGGCAAAGGAAACGTCTTTGCCTTTTTTTCCCCCCTAAATGTCCCCACTCGTGGCTGGTTTCAGGCTTTTCTTTTCTCTTTTCTCCAGGCTGAGCCCCTTCCCCAGCTCCCTCCTGGTTGTGCCAGGCCAGGAACGTTCAGCCCCCAGTTCCAGAGGGTTTTCATGGAGCCTTTCCCTGAGCAGAAGACCGAGGAGTTTGGCTGAGGGTCTTGGCAGGGGTGGGGTGCCTGTGGGTGCTTGCACAGCTGCCGCGTCCCTTCAGCAGGAATTTCCCCGTGGAGAGGCTGCTCAGGCCTTGGCAGGGGCTGCCCAGGCAGCTTTGGAGTGCCCACACCTGGAGGTGCCCAGGAATTCCTGGATGTGGCACTCAGAGCTCTGGACCAGGCACTCAGTGACCTCGGAGCTCTTTTCCACCCTAAAAGATTCTGGGATTCTCATCCCCAGGCGAGACTTTGAGAAGTGAAAGCAGGCAGGCAGTGCCAGTGGGAGCTGTAATTAATTAGGGTTAATTAATTTAGTGCTATTAAAGTTGGAATGTCATCCCGGGATGCTCACCAGGGCAGGGTCCAAGGAATTCTGAGCTTGGAGGGACTGAGGGCAGGTGAGGAGCACCTGATGGTCCCTGAGCCTGGAGAAGGCACTCAGGATTTGCTCCATGGCTCTGTAGGAATAATGACATATAATATATCTAAAATATATTACAATATATAATATATTAATATCTATTAATGGAAATAATATTATTAATATAACATTATACTATTAATATGATATATCAATAGAATATAATAATATGATATATATTATTATATATAATATAGCAACATTATAAATTATATTATATTAATAATAGTAATATAGTATAGTATTGATATGATATTATATTACATATTATATTATATTATGTTATATGACGTTATATATTATATTATTAATATAATATAATATAATATAATATAATATAAATGCAGTACTATTAACACAATATAACACAATATAACACAATATAACACAATATAACACAATATAACACAATATAACACAATATAACACAATATAACACAATATAACACAATATAACACAACACAATATAACACAATATAACACACAATATAATACTATTACTGTAATTTTTTAATAATATATAACACATCTTATATATTTTTTAATATATATATTCACACATATATATGAATATTCAAGGAATAAAGTAGAATAAAAGTGGGAAAAGTCTCCGCCAGCAACAGGAAGATGGAAATTCCCTGCAGGGATAACCCCAACATCCCCAGGCCCCGCCTGGATGATGCCTTGGGATGGAATCACAGCATCCAGAGGGCTGGAAAACATCGTCGCGTCCAAGCAGAAGCAGAACCGCAGAGAATTTGGGGATTCGGCAGGTTCCGGGGCCAGGGGCTGCCCAGGGGTGGGGGGCACTAGAGGGCACTGTCGCCTGCAGATCGGGACAGCGAGGACACGGAACGCTATCCCGAGATCCCAGCTCTGCACCCCCACCTCTGGAATGAGGGACTGGGCCGGAAAAACCTGTATTAAAAAAAAAAAAAATTAAAAAAAAAAATCCAACAACAATAATTACTTCAATATAAACTCCCTGATATCAGGTATTTAGTACCACAGTGTCATATATTTCAAAATAAAACCTTCTCAGGCTGCTGGGAGATGCTGTGGGGGATCTGTGGGTGCAATACCCAACCTTTTTCTCCCCGAATATTGCAATAAATGGGATTTTTAGCGTCTTCCAACCCGCTCAGCCTCGGGCCAGCTCCAAAAGGAGCCAAGGAATTTCCTGGGCTGGAGAGGGTCAGAGCTCTGGCAGGGTGTTTGCCTCTGGGTTCCTCCTCCCAGGAGGGATTTTCTTTGGGATTTTGCATTGGAGCAGAGGGAGGGGAGGAAGGCACAGGGGCTGCCCATGGAAAAGTCATGGAGCAAGTGCTCACAGGTAAAAATTCACTTGTTAAAGAAAATAAATGAGAGAAAAAAGGAATTCTTCCCCTGCAGCAGATCCTTGCCAGGGCAGGGAGCTGGGCTGGGCTGGACTGGGAGCAGCTCTGGTTTCCAGGGATGAAAGTCTGAGGATGTGGAGACAGAACAGAAATTCCTCACCTGGAATTCGGCTCAGAGCCCAGGACTGGGCAGGATTTAGGGATCCATCATCTCTGCTTGGAGAGGGAAGGGTTGAAGGCCTTGAGGACTCCCATGACATCTCAGGTACAGCAGCTCCGGTGACTGGAGTTAATTCCAGACTGAAACCAGCCACGAGTGGGGACATTTAGGGGGGAAAAAAGGCAAAGAAGTTTCCTTTGCCTCCCTGAAACAGCAACTCCCAGATTCCCAGTGCTGCTGGTGAGGCTGGAGAGGGATCTGGGCTCACGTTCCTGGGTGACCTCACGTTCCTGGGTGACCTCACTCCTGCTCCACACCTGCCCCAGGACCAGCCAGGAGGGCTGAAGAGGCAGGAGAATTCCTGCTGTGGATCCCAAAGATCCCATCCCAGCTGAGCTGCCGCTCTGGGAAGAGCTCCAGCTCCGGCTGCTCCGGATCCCGATCCCTCGGAGAGCTCGAGGTGTGGCTGAGGCCCCACATCCATCAGGAGAGCCCATCCCAAACTTCCCAGGCTTTGTTCTGCTGAAATCACCTGGAAGGAGACGAGCTCCCCCCACCTGGGGCTGCCTCGGGAGCGGCGTTTCCCAGGTGTGGGTGACCGAGCAGGACGGGCTCAGGAGCACAGGCACCAGCTGGGAGTTTGCCATGGGAGCCACAGGCTCCTGCTGCTGCTTTGAGACCCTGGAAAACTGGGGGAAACAACTTTTTGGGGACCCCCCCCCATGGCTGGGTCATCCTGGTGCACCTCCACTCCCCCAGGCAGATCTTATCTCGCAGAGATTTATTTCCAGTCTTCTTTTCAAGACATGATGTCAGGATTCTAATAACCTGACTGAGGCAAATCCTGGCTGGAATTACCATTGTGTTTATCAATTTCCTCCTCTCTTTTCTTTTCTTGTCTCGATTAATCATGGAACAGCCCCATGGAAAAGTGCTGTTGGCCCGACCTCCCAGCCAAGGCAGGCCTGCTCCCTGCTTCATCCAGGTTATTTTTAAAAATTCCCCAGGGATCAGAACTGTTGAATCACAGGAGCGAGGAGTGGAAAGGAGCTCTGAGCTCATGGAGTCTGTGCTGGCCAGGCCAGCCCGGGCCCTGCAGCTCCCCCAGGCTCAGCTCCCAGCCTGGGCTCCCTCGGGAGATTTTCCTGCTGGAGAGCAGAGCTCCCACTCAGCTTTGTGCCGATGGCATGTTGGAAGGGAGAGAGGCCCAGCGCTGGCCTCAGCTGGCTGAGGGGTTTGAGGCTGATCTGTGGGATGGGATAAAGGACTGGGAACTGCCCTGCCTGGACCGTGGGGGACACGGGAATGCTGCTCCGTGAGCCCGGGAATTGCCAGGAAGGGATTTGTCCCGCTCCAAACCTCTCACTCTTCCCTGACCCCAACCTGTGCCAGCCCTGGGGCTTGTGAACAAGATGAACAAAATGGGCAGCCCAAAATGTGGACGGGCTAATTAGCTGCAGCACGGCTGTTAATTGATTTTGAGGCAGAAATGTCTCAGCTCTCCCTGCAGACACCCCTGCCTGGAGCACACGAGTTCCTCCTGCACATCCACGCTGCCCAAACCTGCCCTGCTCCCCGCTGGCACCGTGCAGGGAGCTGGGATGGCTGCTGGGGGCTCCCCTGCTTGCCAGGGGCTGGGCTGGGCGCTGGGGGCTCCCGTGGCTGCTGGGCCTGCCCAGCCAAGGTGCCCAAAGCCCGAGGTGCCCTCGATCCCCGGCGGCGCTCGGCTCTGCCCCAGCCTTATCTGCCTGCAGTAATCACAAATAATTGGTGGCTCCCCAGTGGCCTGATCTAATAGCAGCACGAATAAAGTTATTTTGAACAGTTGTTCATGAGTTCATCTCCTGGAAAGCCTCAGCCCCAGCTGTTGCTGTGCTTTTGATTAAAAAAAAAAAATAATAATATATTAAACTCAAACTGGGGATTATCGGGGCTAAGCACGTCTCAGCCCTCCCTCCTCCCCATGTCAGGTGCCCGGCCGGGCTATAAACCCCTCTTTGTGTGCGGCTGCCTCGGCGCTTTCTCCCGGAGCTGGCACCGGCACCGCGGCGCTTTGGCAGCGCTCCGGGATGCCGGGCGAGGGATGCTGGCAGCCCGCGGTGCCCGGCCCGGCTGGCAGCAGCGCCCGCGGCAGCCTCAGCATCCAAATGGTCGCCCAGGCCTCCGGCCAAGTCCGTTTGTTAATGGTCAAGCTCTGGGGAGCTGCGCGGGGAGAGGAGAATCGAGGCAGCACGAGCAGGGAGCAGGGAGGGCGGCAGCGGCGATGGGGATGGGGCTGGGGGGGTCTGCAGCCCGCAGGAGGCAGGGTGGCACTGCGGGGGCTTGGGGACAGTGAGATGGCGGGGGTCCTGCGGCACAAAGGTGTCCCCAAAGCCCCGGAGTGCCGGTGTCCCCTCGGGGACAGCCGAGCCGTGCGGAGCAGCCGGGCAGGGGGGGACCCCTGGAATGCCGGGCCCCAGCCCGGCCCGGCGATGTCACCGCGCGGGTGACCCCGCACAGGTGCCCGGGGACCCCCCAGGACATTCCCGGCGGAATGCTCCGGTGAGCGCAGCCCTGGGGCCGCGGCTCGCAGGCTCCGCAGGCTCCGCAGGCTCCGCAGGCTCCGGGCGCTGCTTTTCCACCGCTCCGAGCCCTGCTCGGAGCAGCCCAGCAGGGCGCAGGACGGGAATGTCCCCTCTGTCCTGCGAGGGGGCTGCGGACCCGAAAAATCCGCGCCGAGGCTCCGAAAACTCCGCGGCGGAGCCGCTCGGCTCAGCCGGAGCAGGGATGCTCCAGCTCCCACCTCCCAAATCCCGGGATTTGGCCGGGACGAGCCGCGCTCTGGCAGCAGCGGGGTCGGGGTGGGGGCAGTCGGTGCCGTGACCCCCCCTCTGCCGCCCCTGTGCCCGGCACAGCTGTCGGGACGGGGAGCCAGCGGTGCCACCAACATCTGGCAGCACAGCTGGCCGCACGTCCCCGCAGCTGGAGCGGGAGCTGCGGGGTCAGCCCCTTCCCACACCTGCGGCGTTCGCTGCGCTCTGGCTGATGGCAAAGCCCGTGCCCAGAGCCCTCGGGATGAGCGGCCCGGAGGTTTGGAGGAATTCTTGCTGAGGCAGAACAACGAGGGAGGGAGCGGGGCCGGCACATTCGGGGATGTTCTTGCTGAGACAGGATAATTAGGGAGAGGATACGGACAATAAGGAAGACTTTCACACTTAACTTCCCTTGTCCAATCAATTAGGTAGGAACAGAGTCGCTCCATCCATCCATCCATCCATCCTCCCAAGGAGGTCCCCCCTCCTCCTGAATAAAGACAATTTTAAAAGCAGAGCGATGAACTCGCACCAATAATTGCCCAAAGGTTGGGAAAACTCAGGAGCAATGCAGTGAAAAAAGGGAAAATGAGGTCAAAGAGCAGAAAAAAATGGATAGCACCAAATCCTCGATACACTCCAGGCTGAACATGCAGAATATTGCCTTACAGCTCAAGCTGATAGGAGATGATAATAACTAAATGGACTTAATGAAGATATTTACTCCCAATCTCTGAATCTCCTTCTCCAGCCCTTTCCCTGTTTCAAAAATAAAGACACAAACCAGTGCAGGTTTCCCTGGGCCAGTTCCACCCTGCATTTCTTGCCCTGCCCCTTATTTTCCTTCTCAGCATCAGCCTCGAAACATCTGGGTGGTGGTGGAGCTCGAAGCTGGAAGCGCCACAATCTAGTGAGAAAGGATGTTTTTGTGCTATTTCCAACCTTCCCAGAACAGAGACCTTCAGAAAGCCCCTCACAAAGGCTGCTTTCTTCCTCCCCACCACTTTGAAAAGCTGGGTGAGATCCTCCCTTATCTGCCTTCAGCAGCCTTGTACAAGACAGAGACGATCAAAAAGGAGGGGGAAGGGGTGGCAGAAACTCCGGCCAACTCTGGTTTTTTTTTTTTTTTTTTTTTTTTTTTTGGGGGGGGGGTTGTTTGTTTCTTTTTTAGCTTCTTTTGGTTCAAACTGGAGTTCTGGAGCCCCTCCAGCCTCCTCCGTGCTGGGGGAGGATGTGGGATCACAAAGATCTACTGGAGACCCCCACTGATTAGAAGTCTGCTTTTCCCCATATTAAAATTACTTTTTAAAAAAAAAATTGGTGAAATATTGAATCAGAATAACTTTGGGGGGAGGTTTAAGAAGCTGCACTGCCGAGCACACCTCATCCATCCCCCCTGGATCCAGCTCACTCCCTGAGTCCTTGGGCTGAGCTCCACTTGTCCCCACAGCCTGGGGAAGTCTCCCAGCTGTATCCTCTCTGCTCCTGTCCCACCCCACATCACTTTTGGGGTGTAATCCCCCGTCAGGAACGCCTGGGAGCACCAGGGTGTGTTGTCCTACAGAGCTGCATCCCTCAGCTGCCTGAAGAGCAGGCAGACTCCCCGGGCAGTGCCCAGGAGAAAGGGATAACACGGATAAAGCTGCTCTGGGGGAGCTTCCTGCTCTTCAGAGCATCCTCATGGGAAATCCCACCCCTTGGGACAATCCCTGAGGGGTCAGAACACCCAGCACATCCCTGGAGAAGAGCACAGGGACTCGGGGAACCCAAACAGGGCATTTTTGACCCCATTTAGCAGAACCACCGAGAGGGCAGGGACAGGGAGCAACCCCAGGCCAGCCCCACACTGAGCTCCCATTCCCAGATCCTGGAAAACCAGGATGTCCCTTTCTGCAGCACATCCCTGAGAACATATTTTGTCTTCTACATAATCACAAGGAGGGTGGGGGGGGGGGGAATTATAAAAAAAAAAAAAAAAAATCCCCTCGCCTTCGAGATTCCCAGACAGTTCACTCAGCATCCTCCTGCTACTGATGTAATCCTGGAGGAAAATCCCCTGGGTCTGCGGAGCTGGAGCTGCTCCCAGCCCGTTCCTGCAGCGGGGGTGGGCAGCCCCCAGAGCCCCTCCGAGCTGCACCTCTGCAACACCCTGGGCACGTTTTTATGGCCCCGTTTATGCACTTGTTGAGTGCCTGAATTCCCCGTGCCCCCGCGGGGAACATTAATAGCTCAGCAGAGCTCTTTGCTAATTCCATTTGCTGTCCTTTGTGTTCAGCTGCAAGAAAAATTAGCCAGGAATAAAAAATGACCTCATAACAAACAGCACTAAACCCAGCACCGCCGATTCCTGAGCAGGTACCGCCTCCAGCCCCAAAAAACTTCACCCTGCACTAAAAACAACCTCAGGGCAAGCCCCGAGCTGAGGGGGAACGAGTGAAACGCGAGATAAGGCCGTGGCACGAGGCCAGGGGGCAGATTTGACCCAAATTGCTCCATCTCCAGCTGGTTGAGTGATTCACTCATCCAAGGGCCTGGCCTGGCTGCCAGGTTGGGGCTGCTCTCCGCAGAGATGGGAGGGAGGGGGGGCTTTGTTTTGTTTGTCCCAGCGCCTTGGTTATCCAGGGAAGCATGACACACGTGGTGGGAACGCTTGGAGCTGCCTGACCAGCTCCCCTGGGACCTCTCCTGCTCTGCTTTGAGTCCAGGAGCAGCACCCCGGTCATGGTGGGACCCAAAACTCTGTCCTGATCCCGTAACCCAGTCCTGATCCCCATAACCCTGTCCCGGTCCCATAGCCCTGTCCTGATTTTATAACCCTGTCCTGGTCCCAGAGTTCTATCCAGATCCCATAACCCTGTCCCAGTCCCATAGCCCTGTCCTGATCCTATAACCCTGTCCTGATCCCATAACCCTGTCCTGATCCCCATAACCCTGTCCTGATCCCCATAACCCTGTCCTGATCCCAGAGTTCTATCCTGATCCCATAACCCTGTCCCGGTCCCATAGCCCTGTCCTGATTTTATAACCCTGTCCTGGTCCCAGAGTTCTATCCAGATCCCATAACCCTGTCCCAGTCCCATAACCCTGTCCCGGTCCCATAGCCCTGTCCTGATTTTATAACCCTGTCCTGGTCCCAGAGTTCTATCCAGATCCCATAACCCTGTCCCAGTTCCATAACCCTGTCCCAGTCCCATAGCCCTGTCCTGATCCTATAACTCTGTCCTGATCCCATAACCCTGTCCTGGTCCCCAAATCTCTGTCCAGATCCCATAGCCCTGTCCTGATCCCCAGAGTTGTGTCCAGTTCCCATAGCCCTGTCCTGATCCCATAACCCTGTCCTGGTCCCAGGTGTGACACCCCAGGAGAGCACTGGGATTTGCAGGATCCCCAGCATCCCCCCAGCCCAGTGCCAGTTTTTCAGGGATTGGGGGAGACCTCAGGAGCAGCAGGGAACCCTCCCGTGGGTTTGGAGCTGTTTGGGCTCTGCCACCACCACGGACATCGGGGTTAGCTCCCATCACAGGTAGGGGTGGAGGAGGAACCAGCCTGGAGTGGGGATTTCCAGCTGAGCAAGGTTTGAGGAATCAGGAGTTATAAAATCACGGAATCATTCAGGCTGGAGAAGAGCCCTGGGATCGCTGATCCCAACCATTCACTGCGAGGCCACCACTGCCCCGTGTCCCCAGGTGCCACATCCACAGGGATTTAAATCCCTGCAGGGATGGGGATCCCTGCCCTGCTCCAGGATTTGTGCCTTTCCACCAAGCAGTTTTCCCAAATCTCCAACCTGAACTTCCCCTGCAGCAGCTGTGGGTTGAGCAGAGCAGCGTCCAGCCCAGCCCGGCCCCAGCTCCATCCCATCAATTTTTTGGGATGCACACACAAACCCTGCAGGGCCCAGGGCTTGGCCAGACAGCTGCTGGCACAGTGACCCGAAAAAACGGCGAGATAGAAAAGGCAACAAATCCTACAGTTTCCTGTCCCTTCCCATTCGGGTTTTGCTCAGCTAAATCGTTCCTGAATCAGCCAAGCTGGGTCAGAAATGGCCTTTAATGAAGTGCAGCAGGGCTCTGGCATTATTTCCCAAGCTCCAGCGTGGTTTAATCCCTGCCTCTCTAAGCCACATTTGCTTTATGGAGGATATTTTTTACTCCCTGGCATTTCACGCGTGTTGTACTTTAAAGGCCGTTGCCAGTTTAGTTTAGAGCCCCAAAATGTTGGTGGAACTGCAGGGTGGAGGTGGAGAGGGGCTTAAAAATAACCTCAGAGCAGGGTGACCCACGGCCTCAATCTCCTGTGTTCTCCTAGAGAGGCTGGAGATGTCCCCAAAAAAATTGGGAAGGGTCTGAAAACATCCTGGGGGTGATGAGCACCCTCAGCTCCCATCCCCAGCACTGCTCCAGCCACCAGGGGAAATCCCAGGGCACCCCACAGGCACCAGGAATGGACTTGGCTAATTAGTCCTGGCTTAACTCGGGCAAACTTTGCGCTCTGTTTGGTTAAGCCCGGCCTGGAGTGAGCCAATCTGCAGCAGGGAGGAAAAGCCCTCCTGGCCTCTCTGTTCTTCCCTGGGAGAACCCCACTCGGGGGGATATTAGAGGCTTTTGTTTCCAGGAGCTGTCAAAGCCCTCACCTTTCACAAGCACTAAAACGGCCCAGGGAAGAAAAAGAAGAAAAAATAAAAAGATCTGCGAGTGGAATAATAATTGTGGAGCCATAAATCTGAGCCTGTAAATCAGGGGTTGACAGGGCGGTTGCTGTAATGTCTTGGGAGTTCACGTTCGAGGGTTTCTTTCACCTGAGGAAAAGAGAAAAAAAAAAAAATCCCTGAGTCTGTGCCCTTCCACTCCAGAGATGCTGTAAATCACCTTAATGTTACACCCTGGCTCTTAAACAGCCCGAAAAGAGCAGAGAGGGAAAGTGGCTGAGTGAAACAGGACAGGGAGAAAGCTTTGATTTCATCCAAATCACCCCAGGGAGCCAAAGCATTCCCTGTTAAAGGCAGAAGGCAAATCCTTCACTCCCCGAGGCCGAGCCCTGCTGCTGCTCCTGCTGCGGTCAGGGGCTCGGGGAGGGGCTGGGGACAGCTTGGGGACAGCCTGGGGACATCCTGGCTGCTGCTGGAAAACCACGGGATCAGCCTGTCTGCTTTGGGATTTGGGATTGAGGGAACACGAGGTGGGAGCAGAGATGGGGAAGGGGGGATGGGAGTGGACGCTCCCATCCCAGCAGAGATGGGGAAGGGGGGATGGGAGTGGTGCTCAGAGGACGCGACCACCCGACCAGGGAATCATTAAAAAAAGTTGGAAAATGGTTGGAAAAGGTCCTAAAGTCCAACCTTTGGGCAAATCCAGCGGCCCACAGGGCAGGGAATGACCCTGCAATGTCCCCATCCATCCTGGGAATGGGGAACAGCATCCCAACAGGAGCTGGGATGGCAACGGAGCCACCCCTGCGTGTCACAGGCACCCAGCACGAGCCACCCTCTGCCACAGGGCAGCTGGTCCCCAAACTGGGGCTCCCTGCCCAAACTGGGGCTCCCTGCCCAAACTGGGGCTCCCTGCCCAAACTGGGGCTGCAGCAGCTCCAGAAGATGGGAGGGAGGTCCCACCAGAGGAGCCCACAGAGGGGACACCGGCACCTGCTCCTCTGCTGGGAGGGTGGCACTGGAGTGGGGAACAGGATGGGAGAAGATGGAGTGGGGAGAAAACCCCACAGCTGGGCACCGGGCTGTGTCCACGAGCAGAAATTAAAGACTGTTGGGATTTTTTTGTTTTTCTCTTGTGATTTTTACCTCTTTCTCCCCCTCCGCGGGTTTACCTGTTTATTTTCCTACGGTTTTACCTGATGGGGATACAAAGGCTGAAGCTCAGCAGGTCTGACCCCGCTGTCCCAAGGGCTGGAGCTGCTTTGGGTCATCACCTGGCCATCGTCCCACCTCCAGCCGCGCTGTGCCCAGGGCAGCGGGGCCCGGGAGGCTGCGGGAGAGGGAGGAGGAGGAGGAAGAGGAGGGGAAGGCGCTGGCAGGTGGAGCACAAGTGCGTGCAGGATCTCTCCTCTCCCTAATCCGCCCTTCAAAGCCGCCGGCTGGGGCCGGGCGCAGCTGCGGCGCCTGGGCTCCAACAGGTGACAGCTCAGCTGTCCCCTCCCCTCGGGGGTCCTGGGGGGACACAGGGTCCCCAGGGCTCCGTCCTGCCCTGGGGACACCTCCCGGGCGTGTGCTCCGTGCCCTGCTCCCGGCGGGATGGACACGGCAGGGATGGGAGGAACCCGGTGTGCAAAATCCTCCTAAAAGCGCTCCGAGCTGCTGGGAAAGGCGGGATTCACCCGGGGAAAGGTGGGATTCACCCGGGGAAAGGCGGGATTCACCCGGGGAAAGGTGGGATTCACCCGGGGAAAGGCGGGATTCACCCGGGGAAAGTGGGATTCACCTCGGGAAAGGTGGGATTCACCCGGGGAAAGGCGGGGCTCACCTGTTCTGCACGGACACAGCACCAAGACCCTGCCAGCAGCCTCTGGAGGCTCTGCCCTGTGCTGGCACCTTCCAGCAGCGCAGGGACACGGCGGGAGCGGCTCTTCCCAGCCCTGACCCTGGGCAAATTCCTGCGGGAATCCTCTCCGGGGAAGGAGGTGGGAGCCCCTCAGCAGGAAATGTTTTACCCCATCACTTTGGAAAGCTCACCTGGGAACAGCATCCTGTAGTGCCTGCGCTCTCCAAAGCACCCAGCAGCAGCCCCAGGAGAGGTTTTTTGGGCAAGCCCAGCCCCAGGAGAGGTTTTTTTTGGGCAAACCTAGCCTCAGGAGAGGTTTTTTGGGCAAACCTAGCCCCAGGAGAGGTTTTTTTTTGGGCAAACCTAGCCCCAGGAGAGGTTTTTTTGGGCAAACCTAGCCTCAGGAGAGGTTTTTTGGGCAAGCCCAGCCCCAGCAGCAGCCCCAGGAGAGGCTTTTTGGGCAAACCCAGCCCCAGCAGCAGCCCCAGGAGAGGCTTTTTGGGCAAGCCCAGCCTCAGGAGAGGTTTTCTGGGCAAACCTAGCCCCAGGAGCAGCCCCAGGAGAGGTTTTTTTTTTTGCAAACCCAGCCCCAGGAGAGGCTTTTTGGGCAAGTCCAGCCAAATCCGGCAAATCCAGCATCCGGGGAATCTGGAGGGAGTTTTATTTCAGCAGAAGGGAACATCTCGCTGCCACCAGCCGGGCAAAGTGACGGACCGGGCATGTGGAGCATCCCGGCCAAAATCCACATCCCTGCCAGCACCAGGCTCGGGCTAGGACAGTGGCACAGCCTGAGAAGCTCCAGGTCCATGCCCGGCCTCACGAGAGCCTCAGCATCCCCCAGCGATCCCGTTCCCACTGCAAGGGGACGCCCGCGTTTCCCACATTTGTGTACAAAAACAACAAAGCGTGACCTGAAATCACCGCCCCCAGCTGCGGCTCGGAGAAACAACTCCCTCACCTCCGCACCCCCCTAAAATACCCCTTAGACCCTAAAAGGGGCAGGTGTGGGGGCAGCCCCGTGCCCCCCATCCCGCAGAGCCGCCGGCAGCGCTCATTAAACCCCCGGAGCCGGCGCTGTCTGAGCAGCACCATTATCTGAGCATTCCCCAGCCCCCTTCCCCACCGGCGATTTCTCCTTATCTGCATACTTTATTGAAAATTAAAATCCTTTCGCATTTTTCCCAGGGCTCGCGCGGGAAGGATCTTTTCTCGCAGCCCTACTTGACTCCAATTAGTTGGGATAACAAAGCTGCCGCTGTCGGGGGATTATTGACAAATGCTCGAGGGGAAAAAAAACCCAAAAAAAACGGGGTGTGGAGGAAGGGGGGGGGGAAGGAGAACGGTCTGTTAAAATGACAGCTTTTAAGGATGGAAACAAAACCTCCGGGCCACGAACAGCGCTGGGGAGGCAAGGAAAATACCAATTCCTGCTTTTCGGATGGCATTTCCATTGATCAGCCCCCTCGAGCCAGGATTCTGGGTCGCGCTTCCCCCGGGTCACCAGCAGCATCCCTCCCTGCATCCCCCCGGGGGCAGCAGCCGTGCCGGGAGCTGCGAGGGTGGAAATCCAGCCCATCCCATCTCTTCCCATCTCTTCCCAGCCTCCTCGTGCTCCCAAACCCAGTTCCCATGGGCGCCCGCCGGCTCCTGCCCCTCCAAACCTGCTCCTGCAGCTGCGCCCGTGCACAAAAGGACTGAGGAGCATTGAGAGCAGCACAACTCCTTCACTGATAACTCCTTCATATTTTTTCCCTGACTTTTTCCCCCCCTCCTTTTCTTCTTAATTTCGACTAAAAGAATAGAGGGGTTAAAAAATGAAGCGCGCTCGATAAAGGGCAGTGAGTGTTATCCCCGAAAAAAAAAAAAAAAAAAAATCAATAAAAACCGCACAGAGCTTTTTTTCTTCCCTAGGTGGCTCGGACAGCTGGCTCTTTAAATATTAATCAGGGCCTCATTGATATGCAAATACGGCGAGGGGGAATAATGCTGCCGCAGCTGCGCAGCCCCGGCCGAGTGCTGGCCTCCTCTCCAGGATGAATGGGAATATCTGAGGACACAGGTGCAGGGAGCGGGATCCTGCTTAATTCGGGAATTCGTGAGCCATGCCCCACAGAGCCCAAGCGGGGCAATCTTCTCCCGCTCGACGCTCCCTGACCGCCGAACAAGGTGTTAATCTCGTGATTGTGCTGCCCACTGTCCCCTCGCAGCCCCGCTGGCCTTTTGCCCTGACACTTGGCCAGTTCGGCTCGGCCCCGCGCCAGCCGATGGCCGAGGAATTATTTATTGTTCCCTTCCCAGAACCAGCAGTAAACAGGAAAAACCGGGCGTCCCGCGGGAGAGCCACTGGGGATGTGCAGCGTCCCTGTCCCCTCCCCGGGCTGTCACCTCCTTGTGACAGCTCAGCTCCAGGTGAGCACATCCCGTGTGACAGTCAGGCGGTGGCATCTGTGGCCGGGGACCTGCAGGTGTTGGGGTGGCACCTGCTGTTCCTCCTGCCTGATTCCCACCCTGCTCTGGGGGCCAGGACAGAGAGCAGAGGGGCAGAGGAAAGGTCAGCAGCTGCTGGGTGTCACCGCTGGGTGTCCTGGGCACGTGGGACAGGCTGGGGTGGCCAAGCTGGGGAACCCTGGCCAGCACCGAGCTCTTGCTCTGTGCTCCTGCAGTGCCCGGGGGCGACAGGGGGAAGGTGGGGCAGAGCCTTGGGCAGCATCTCAGGTAACCAGGGCAGAGTTGGACACCCCAAAAACCCCCAGCAGGCTCCCCTCGCACTGGTTGGTGTCCCCTGCCATTTGTCACAGGTCAGAGTGGCAGAACCATGGAAAACTCTCAGCTGGATCCACAGGGATCATCCAAATCCTGCCTGGGAAAGGCCCCTCTCCACAAGGACACCAAGAAAGGTCTCTCCACCACCTCCCAACAAACGCCACTGCTGATTTAAACACAGCCCTTGGGAAGGGTCGCTCCTGCCTCCCCCTGCTCCCACCCCTTGAGGCCTGGATCATTCCTTGCTCCCATCCCTTGGAACCTGGATCATTCCCTGCTCCCACCTTTTGGAGCCTGGACCATTCCCTGCTCTCACCCCTTGGAGTCCGGATCATTCCCTGCTCCCATTCCTTGGAGCCTGGACCATTCCCTGCTCCCACCCTTTGGAACCTGGATTATTCCCTGCTCCCACCTTTTGGAGCCTGGACCATTCCCTGCTCCCTTAGAGCCTGAATCATTCCCTGCTCTCACCCCTTGGAGCCTGGATCATTCCCTGCCCCCTTGGAACCTGGACCATTCCCTGCTCCCACCCTTTGGAACCTGGACCATTCCCTGCTCCCACCAGCCCACCCCACGCCACATCCTGCCCTTCCTCCTCCTCGGATGCTGCGGGTACAACCCCTCTGTGCCCGGCGGGTTTTGTGGATTTGCCTCCTGCGGCTCCCACCCTCCTTCTTCCCTGCCAAGCCCCGTGCCCGGGCTGCTGGTGCTGAATGAGCCCGCGGGTGCCGGTACCAGGCGGCCGCAGCTGCTCCCGGCGGGCAGATGGCAGCTCCGGGCCACAGCTGCAGCAGCTGGATGGCCACAAAGGCTCAGAAATCCTCGGAATGGCCGGGAGAGCGGGAGGGACCCAGCCATGGCTCCGGGATGGGCACCAGGGAAAGCTCAGCTCAGACAGTCCGGCCTCGGCTTGGACGGGCAGGGTGGGATCAAGGCAGGGCTTGGCTGGCTGGTGGGTCATTCCCAGAAAAGTGAAGTTTTTTCTCGAGACAGGGAGGAGGCCGAGGATTTGTCTTCTGACTCAAATTCTGGCCTGTCTGGTGCCGGATCTTCTCGCCCTGTTCTACTCCAGGGGCAAAGACATGAAAATATTCCACCAGATTTAGGGACCGGGCTTTTGTTTCCAAACCATATCTGCCTTAGTGTCTCAGGATTACAACCTATTAATTATTAATGACTAATTATCAATGATAAGTCACTAACGATTGTAGTTATTTTGTTTCCAACGGGGTTTGCCTCTTCCCACACTTTATTGGGATCAAAGCTGGATGTACAACCTGGGGTGTTGATCCCACCTTCCCGCTCAGACCCCACTCCAGGGCAGCAGCTGGCTCTGGAATTTGGCCCAGGAGATGAGGATTAACGAGCCAGTGACCTGCTCCAGCCCCTGGGCTCACACAGGATAGCAAATCCTGCTCCTGCCTTGCTCCAGGAGCTCATCCCATGGATCCAACTCCAATCCCGATGTGATGCCGCTTCCTTAAAAGATTTTTTTCCCTAAAAATCCTTTCTCCACGCTGAGGAGCAGCAGGGATGCCCCATGGCTGAAATGATCCCAAAAAGGCTGAGCCTGGAGCTGCTGAGGCAGGATGGAGTTGTGCAGGAGGAGGTTGGGATGAGGCTGAGACATTCCCGGGATGCGCACGCTGCCTCGGGGGATCTTCTGTCCCTGGATCTCCTTCATGAACAAAAGCTTTGGGAGAGTGGGAGGCTGGGCCAGACAGGGAATAAACAGGGATTGGTGGCACGGAGCCCCCCGAGCCAGGATCAGGCTCTTTTCCCCTGAAATCTAACTCCTCATTGCTCCTGCACCATGCTGGGAGTGCTCCATCCCCTCCCTGCCATCATCAGCTGGGAAAATCAGCTTTTCCAGGAGTTTTTACAGCTAAACCCTGCCTTTAATTCCTTGTTCTGTTCTCTTGTGCCTGCGGAAGAGCAGATGCAGTGCTCTTCCTGCTGGGATCCTGCTGCATCCCAATCATGGAATATCCCAGAATCCCAGAATGGTTTGGGCTGGGAGGACCTTAAAACTCATCTTGTTCCATTCCCTGCCACAGGGACACCTTCCAGCATCCCAGGCTGCTCCAAGCCCCATCCAACCTGCCCTAGAAAAGACTTCCAGGATCATTTTCCCAATCAGGGAATGATGCTTCTCAAATTCAGGACCCTCTTCAGCCCTAAACCGTGGCATGTCCCCACATTTGTCAGCGAACACCAGAATTTCCTCCTCTATAAAGCTGGAAAAATACCCAGTCCGTGTTGTTCCATGCTCTGGAAGGAGCAATTATTCCTTTCCAAAGCCCAATGAAATCAAACCCGTTCCCATAATCACCTACTGGATTTTATCAGCGTGTTTGGGTTACGCTTTGGCCCTTTGGCTAATTCCTAATTGATTCTTTAATCCCGACAAGTTTTTTTATTGCCTGATACAAGAGGGATTTAGCCCAGGAGCGGCAGGAAAGCCGCTCCCAAACCCTGGGAGACGCAGGACACGGGGCAGGGATGACCTCATCCGAAGCCAAGGCTTTATTTGATAATCTATCAGTTATTTATTATTCTAAGTAACCACTTGCAGGTGCTGTGATTTCAGTGGAACTGTCCCAGCACCCGGCACACGCTGGGAAAAGCTCAGCCCTGTGCAATCCCACCCGGAGCTGCTACTGCACAGGGAGCGGGGTCCAGCCCATGCTGGGGAAAGGGGGCAACGTGGGGATGGGCATGGCAAAACCTGTGGGAAAATGGGGCAAAATCAGTGGAAAAATGGGGAAAAAAATCAGTGGAAAAATGGGCAAAATCCATGGAAGAATGGGCAAAATCTGTGGAAGAATGGGGCAAAATCCATGGAAGAATGGGGCAAAATCCATGGAAGAATGGGGAAAAGTCTGTGGAAAAATTGGCAAAATCTGTGGAAGAATGGGGCAAAATATGTGGAAGAATGGGGCAAAATCCATGGAAGAATGGGGCAAAGTCCGTGGAAGAATGGGGCAAAATCTGTGGAAGAATGGGGCAAAATCTGTGGAAGAATGGGGCAAGATCCGTGGAAAAACGGGGTAAAATCCATGGAAGAATGGGGCAAAATCCATGGAAAAATGGGCAAAATGCATGGAAAATGGGGCAAAATCTGTGGAAGAATGGGGAAGAATCAGTGGAAAAATGGGACAGGAGCTTGCCCTGAGCACCACCGCACTGGAATGGTTTGGCTGGGAAGGGCACATAAAGCTCACCCAGTTCCAACCCCAACAGGCTGCACTGCCCCAGGCTGCTCCAGCCTGGCCTGGGACACTTCCAGGGATGGGGCAGCTCCTCTGGGAACCTGTGCCAGGGCCTCCCCACCCTCCCAGGGAGGGATTCCTGCCCAAAATCCCACCTAACCCTGGCGAGGAGGCAGAGCAGGATGGACACCCCAATGCCACCGAGAGGGACACGCACGGTGTTCAGCTGGGACAGAGCTCACACAGGACAATTCCAGAGCTCACACAGGAACAATTCCAGAGCTCACATGGGGACAATTCCAGAGCTCACAGAGGGACAATTCCAGAGCTCACATGGGGACAATTCCAGAGCTCACACGGGGACAATTCCAGAGCTCACAGAGGGACAATTCCAGAGCTCACACAGGACAATTCCAGAGCTCACATAGGAACAATTCCAGAGCTCACACGGGGACAATTCCAGAGCTCACACAGGGACAATTCCAGAGCTCACACAGGACAGTTCCAGAGCTCACACGGGGACAATTCCAGAGCTCACACAGGGACAATTCCAGAGCTCACACAGGACAGTTCCAGAGCTCACACGGGGACAATTCCAGAGCTCACACAGGGACAATTCCAGAGCTCACACAGGACAATTCCAGAGCTCACACAGGAACAATTCCAGAGCTCACACGGGGACAGTTCCAGAGCTCACACAGGGACAATTCCAGAGCTCACACAGGACAGTTCCAGAGCTCACACGGGGACAATTCCAGAGCTCACACGGGGACAGTTCCACAGCTCAGCTTCTCCCTCCTCACCTGCCTGCCTGGCAAATGTGAACAAGCTGAGCATCTGGGGCTGTGACAAGGGACCAGGCCATGGATGTTGCCACAGAGCAGGCTGGCATCGCCCGTGTCCCTCCAGGGGCCAGCTCTGGGATCATGGCTGGCACCTGGAGGGCTCAGCCAGGCACATCCCTGTAACATCCTGTGCAAATCCTGAATCTGCACCTGGGGGTCAGTTCTGGATGCCTCTCTGTTGTTTTTTTTCCTGCACAGCCCTGGGGAGAAGTGGGATGGACACCCCAGGGAGGTGTCAGGGACACCCCAGGGAGGTGCCAGCCCAAAGCCACCCCAGTGCCACAAAGCTGCCACTCCTGCACCAGCAGACCTGGCAGGGGTGCCCCCCGTCCCCCCAGCATTCCCAGCCTTCCCAGTCCCGGGGGATGCTGCTCCCACTGGAGCCCCTGGGGCTGCTCCCAAGGCTGCAGCTGAGAGGAGGTGACAGAAATGAGCCCCTGAAGTGACAGCACAGCAAGGGGCTTTTAGCAGCAATGAATCCTGCCTTCCCCTCCCAGACTCTGGAGATGGAAATCCCCTGGGATTGGAGGCACTGAAGTGCTCTCCCAGCGAGGAAGGGGCTGGGCCCCAGGCAGAGCAGAGAAGGTGCCTTCCCAAATTATCTGCCCCTTGTTGTCTGCCCAAGCTCCTTCAACCAAGCAACACCCTCAGGAAAGCTGGAAAATGGGATTTTGAGTGGCAAGACCCCATTGTGGCTTCAATTTTAACCCCAAGTAGGGGGGGGGGGAAAGCAGGGAGTTGGGAGAATCATTTTTTCATTAAAATCAAAATCGATCCATAATGAAAGTAGACTTGGAATGGGAAAAGTTGAGGGCAAATGGAAGCTTTTAAAGATTCTTTTGACTGACAATAACCTGAAGACCCTCCAGGAACTCCAGCCTGGAATAATCAGATTAAATGGAAACTAATATACGATCCTGAAATTCATCCCATGCTGCTCTAAACTTGGAGCAGCTGGATAATTTTGCCTACAGGTTTGTGCCTCCTGCCCAGCAGTTCACACGGAATTGTTTGGCCAAACTTAATCTACCAGGAAGGAAAAAAAAAAAAAAAAAAAGCTTTTTCCTTTCATATGTGTTAAAGCAAAGCCAGCTTTTCCAAGCAGCTGGGAGCAGGGAATGGATATGGCTGCAGGTATTTCCTATGGGAATTCCCAGCCTGGAGTTTGGCTGCTTTAAAATCAATAACTGATTTAGAAAAGAACAAGGAATAAGGAATTCTCTGGGTTGGTGCAGTGAAGGTGTTGGTGGGGGCAATTCCTGGGCATTCCTGCATGGACACAAACTCACCTCCAGCAGCTCCTCACCACTGACCCCTCCACAGGGGCCACATTCCCAAAACACAAACCAAATCCATGGTTTTAGAGGAATGTTTGAAAATGGAACCTGGGTGGACCCAGGCAGGCCCTGGCACAGGTGCCCGGATCAGCTGGGGCTGCCCTGGGTCCCTGGCAGTGCCAAGGCCAGGCTGGATGGGGCTGGGAGCAGCCTGGGACAGTGGGAGGTGTCCCTGCCCATGGCAGGGGTAGGATGGGATGAGATTTCAGTCCTTTCCAGCCCCTCTGGGAATGTCTGGATGGCCCAATCCAGCCTCCCACAGCCCCATCCCTTTACCATGGGATCACCCCTTCCTGCTGGTTCTCCCCAAATTACACAAGCACAAATCATTTCCTCATTCCCTGCATCCAAGGGATGAGCTAAAACCCCTCTGTGTCCACCCACATTCACCTTCTGCTCCCCCCAGGAACAGACCTAGATGTGGGATTAAAAAAAAAAAAAAAAAAAAGGAAGAATTCCTTCTTTTTTGGTGGGGAGAGCAGCTGGGATGAGGTGGATCCGGCCTCGCCACAGCCGGTGGCCAATGGGCAGAAATGCAAACCCAGCTGGGCTTGTGAGGGGACCTCATGCTTCCAAAAGGCTGCATTCTTGGGGAAAAAAGGGGAAAAAGTCACTTCTGCCTCAGTTATACCGAGTGTAAATACTTGGGGTACCCCAAGGGTCAATAACTTCCATGTAGGAAAAGAAAATAATAGAAATAAAATGGATTATTTCTGATCCGGAATGGGCCTGAGGTGTCTCCAGCCATGGTGGAGCTGGAGCTGCTCAGGATGGACATGGGGTGACCACCTGGCCATGTCTCAGCTCTGGAATTTCCTTGGAGCTGACAGAGAACCAGGAGGAGGGAGCGGGATTGGCATGAGCCAGGAAAACACAGCCCAGAGAAGGGCGTGATCCCAGGGGGCTCAGCCCACTGAGGGGCCCAAACCCTGCCCTCCAGACCTTCTGCAGAAGGTGGTGGGACCTCAGGGACATCAGAGCTGGCAGGAGCAGCTCCCAGATGGAGTTTTCCTCCCCGCAGATTCCCGGTGCTGACTCGGGAATGCCGCAGCATTTTCCTTCCAGTGCTGAACTCCGGGATAAAAATCCTCTCCACAAAACCCTTCCCAGTGAGCAGATAACACAACGTGGTTCTGATTTCCTCCCACCTCGGAATAACTGTTCCTTTTCTCTTTTAAATTCTTGTCCCAGGGAAATGTTTCCAATGGAATCCCCTCGTGCCCCTTTGGATGGGTTTTATCTTCCATGCACTGCTCCGGAGCAGAGCGGGGAGCTTGGATTGAAAAAAACAAAAGGGGAAAAAAAAAAAAAAAGCTTAACAAGCAGCAAACAGGAATGGGAATGCTGGTCTGGGATCCATTATCCCTGACCCAGAGGTTGGAAAGCAAAAGAAATTCATGAAATTGGAGAGGGGGAGGCCAGCGCCGTTGGGTGCCCAGTCCATGGGGGGTGCCCGGGGGTGTCACCTGTCACCCATCACCTGTCACCCATCACCCATCCAGGGCTGCACCCACTGGAGAAGGAGCAGCTTGGAAGGAAAATCCACTGAAACCATGAGGAGGCTCTGAGTAAAGGCATCCTGGAACCCAGGGGAGAAGGGGAGGGGGAATTCTCCTTTCACAGCCCCGGATCCCCGGGATGGGGAAAGACACTTGGACACGACACCGAATTCTGGATTCTGCCCAAAACACAAATCAATCCCAGGACTCACCTCATTCTTCACCTGCCACCCCATTCCCACAGGAGCTGCCTTATCCCTGGTGAGCCACATCAGGGCAGGCGCTGGGGCTCCTTCTTTTTTCCCCTTTTTAGCACTTCCAGGAAAAACAAAAACCCAGTGAAGCTCCTGCTGGTTATTCAAGGATTGTTTACTTTAATTCCTTTCCAGGAACACTCTCCCAGTGGTGCCCATTTGATATATGTGGTCAAAAAGGTGCAAAAAGACACGGGAAAGGGCATTCCTGTGCCTGCATCCACAGCCCACACAACCCCAGAGATCCCTCCTGGTTTGTTTTCCCATTTTTGTTTCAAACCCACATTCAGCTGCTTTTGGCAACACCAACACCTCGCCCAAAACCAGTCATGGTTATTTGCTTGTCTTTTTCCCAGTTCCACAGGAATTCCTGAATGGAGCAGCCTGGCAAAAGAAATCAACCACTGAGGTGAGAAAAAGCAGCTCACAGAGCAAAGTGGGCAAATTGGCCGGGAATCTTCTGGAAAACAGGCGTGGACAAGGATATGCATAAAAAACAGAGAGGCAGGAGATGTCTGGAAGGGAGCTGCCCATTCTCCATCTTCCCAGCTGGTCCCTCTTGTCCTGGCCATCCTTTTCCCTCAGTCCTGCACAGGATAAGGCCAATTCCTGTCCTCAAAGAATTTCCTCAGGCCCTGCAGGTTGACAGGGGGGAAATAGGGGCCGATCCTTTTCCGGATCCACCACTTCCCATCGCCGGCGTGCTTCCCCCCGGGCTGGCTGAACTTGTACTTGAAGTGCTCCCCCCGGATCCACCTGTGGGAGACAAGAACAGCAGCTCAGGGCTTGGCATGACTTTTGGGAAGAGGCTTGGACCATGGTTTTATTCCCCCTTTGGACTGGTGTTTTGGAGTCTTTCTGGATGGAGAAATTAGCTTGAGGGTGCTCAGGGTGGCTCCACACCCCAGTACTCCATCCATCCATCCATCTTTCATCCATCCATCCATCCCTCACTCCATTCCTCATCCATCCATCCATCCCTCATCCATCCATCTTTCATCCATCCATCCATCATCCATCCATCTATCCCTCACTCCATTCCTCACCCATCCATCCATCCATCCATCCATCCCTCCATTCCTCATCCATCCATCCATCCATCCATCCATCCATCTATCCATCCATCCCTGGGATGCCCACAGCACGTAGCAGTGACACTGGGAAGGCTTTGGGAAGGCTTTGGGAAGCTCCCAAGCTCCTCTTGGTGCCATTTAGGAATCCAGCTGTGCCTCGGGAATGATGCATGAGCAGAGGAGCTTTAACACCCCCTGCCCTGAGCACTCCCCACACCTTTCCACAGCTAATCTGAAAGAATAATAATAAAAGCAGGAATAATAAGATTTTTTTTCCTTTCTCAGAGCCTTCCCGGAGTGTTTCTGCCTGGAATATTTTGGAGCAGGGAGTCCGAGTCCCCCAGCACCCCCTGCCCAGCCAGGGCCGCCCCGTCAGCGCGCCTCTGAGTGCATCTGTTTTCCGGCTGCTCCGGGAGCTGACAGCAAAGGAGGTTTGAAAGCAGTGCAGAAAGAAACATTCATCAGTGTCAGGAAACACTCTGGGAGCTGCCCATGCCGCTGGATCCGGGGGGTTTGTCCCCCTTGATGTAGGACATGCTGACAAGGGCCAGAGCGGCGCCCGCGCCGCCTTCGCCGGGAGCATCGCCGGCGTCGCCGGGCGAGTCCATAAAATACCCACAAAATAAAACTGTCAAAGTCGTGTCAGTGCTCATTTAAACCTGCTCTGCTCCACTAGGAAAATACAGACCCTGCTACTGAGCAGGGCACCGCAGCTGTGGGATCCCTGGAGCGGCGGGAAGGTCCTTCCTGCTGCTAAAATAATTAGGGACTGCTCCGATGGATTTGCCATCAGCGCTCGGCTGTGGGGAGCAGGGCAGAGTGAGGGGCTGGGAGAAAGTGGCACCCAGTCCAAGGGTGGCTGCCAGCACAGCCCAACATCCTGCTTCACTCCTGCTGGGACCCAGGAGAGCACCACAGGAAGGATTCTCCTACAAAACCACGGGAATGTGGGATGCCCAGGGAGGTCTGGAGTCCCCATCCCCGGAGGTGTCCAAGGAATTCCTGGAGGTGGCACTCACAGCTCTGGGCTGGGGACAAGGTGGGCACTGGGCACAGGTGGGATGGACTTAAGGCTTTTTCCAGCCTCATTGATCCTGGGATTCTGTGTTCATCACACCCATCATGTTTTCCAGAGAAGCTGGGGCTGCCCCTGGATCCCTGGAAGTGTCCCAGGCCAGGCTGGATGGGGCTTGGAGCAGCCTGGGACAGTGGGAGGTGTCCCTGCCCATGGCAGGGGTGGGACTGGATGGGCTTTCAGGTCCCTTCCATCCCCAACTATTCCATCATGATTCCATGATTCAATGACCTCCAACTTCCCCCCTCCTCTGAGGATGAAGGAAGATAAATGGGAAAAGGGGCCCTGAGTGGATTTTGGGGAGCACAAACCTGCATCTCACCCCCACAAACTCTGCCCTGCAGCTGCTGCCTTCACTCCAGCCTGGCCCATTCCTGCACTCCCTCTTTTCCCTGCTTTCTGAGGCTGGGAAAAGCCAAACAGGGGCTGCAGTGTTATTCCCACAGGGTTTCCTTTGCAGGAGCACGAAATTCCTGTTAATAACTGGAGTGTTACTGAACAGCCTCGTCCCTGAGGGCCCAGGTAGCCACTCCAGGGTGATTGGAGATTCCCAAGCTGTGCTGTCTGACTGCTTTCTGGAATTCCCAAAACTTCTCCACCTCCAATCCCAGATCCACCTCCCAAAAACGCTTCAGAGGCTGATTTTATGGCAGTCTCCTGCTCCCAGCATCCCTCCATCTGCCACTCTGATGCTCTGAGGTTTTTCCTTCACTGAGTGGCTGCAGAGCACTTCCCAAGCTGGGCCCATCTCCATATATTCCCAAAATAAATGTCAGAAAGGTGGAAAACCTGGAAGGCGGGAGGGAATATTTCCTTGCCAGGCTCAGGATGTAAAAGCTGCAGTGTTTAATACCCACTGGAGCCCCTCATTTCAGGGCTCACAGAGTTTACAAGCTCTGCCAGTGTTTATAACCTGCCTGGGTGCCTCAATCCTGGAATTATGGGGTTTTTCAGCTCCTCCAGTGCTGGTCCTGCTCCCTCTTCCTGGGATTCAGGGAGGGAAGGTGCTACAAACTCCTATCCTTCCAGGGTTCACAGAGTTTGTGCAGTTTTGGGGCTTCCACAAAGATCTCCTGGCAGCTGGAAGGGATGCACGGGCCTTGCAGACTGAGCCTGCAGGAGATTCCCTGATTCCTGCTCTGGAGAAACAGCAACAGCTTCTGGAAGCTCAGGAAGGAGCTGCCTGACCTCACCAGGATGTCCTAGGTACTCAGAGAAGGATGAGAAGGATTTGTGGGGCAGAGGAGCCATGGAAGGGTGGGGAAGGAACGATCCCAGCCACCAGCAGCTTCCCGGGATTTACTGAGCAAACTCAGGCTGGCAGCTCCTCCTGGCTCCGTGGCACCAGCTCCCTTTAAAAAATGGTTTTAAACGGAAGGATTTCGATGGGATATTGGGAAGGAATTCCTCCCTGTGAGGGTGGGGAGGCCCTGGCACAGATTCTCAGGGAAGCTGTGGCTGCTCCATCCTGGAAGTGCCCAAGGCCAGCCTGGATGGGGTCTGGTGGAGGATGTCCCTGCCCATGGCAAGGGTGGGACTGGGTGGCATTCCAAGAACTCTTCCAGGAGATGGAAAACCCTCTCTGCTGTGAGGAAAAGAGGACAAATGGATCCTTTGGGCAACTTCTGCTCCAACAGCGGTGCCAGGAGAGCGACGGCACTGATAGAGGAGGGAGGACTGAGCCACCCCAAGGACCCTTCTGCCACCACCCTCCAGGGCATCCCCACCGGGCCCTGGCCTCGGGGAGAGGCCAGAAAAGCTAAAAATAATCAGCATTATTTCTTAAATCAACGTTTTGCCCTCAGCAGATGCCCGGCAGCAGCTGCCCCGCAGCGCCTTCGGGAGCCGCTCGTATATCAGCCCCTCCTGACATCTCCCAACTGGACGTGTTAGAAATTAGCAGCAATATTGGAGTTGTTGGGGTGGAGGCCTAAATCTCCCAGACAGCTGTAATTAGTTCCAGAGGGTGCAGCTGTCTCCCTGCAACAGCTGAGGGGTTCCAGGGAAAAAAAAACCCAGTGGTGGTTTCTGTTAGAATTAATGGCCTGCCAAGGCGAGGAGGGGTGGGAGAGGGAAAGAAAGCAAGCAGAACCTGGGGTTTTTGGGTTGTTGGGGATTTTTTTGGGGGTGTTTTATCTCGAGGTTCCCTGCTCTGTTGTAAATCAGGTGGTGGGAAGCCCAAATTCATCAAGGTAACATTGCTCCAGCATCGCTGTTCTTGCCCTGTTGGTGGAAGGGAGCATAAATTAATTCATCTTGGCCTAAATTGAGGGAATCAGGGCAGTTTTGGGGTTGTTTTTTAGTGCTGCTGATTCTGAGGGTCCTCCAAGGTCTGGTCCCACAGAGCTGGAGCATCCCAATGGCAGCTGATCCTCAAAATGGCCCTGGAAAGTGGCACAGTGGGGTTTTTCCTCTGTGGATGGGTTGGGAAGGGTGGGACAACACCAAGGGCAGAGCAAACTGTGGGGAAAAAAAAAACAAAAAAACTGGTTCCAGACGGATCCAAGGCTGGAATTCACCCTGCCGAGGAAGAGAGATCCCATGGCCACCAGATTTCCCAGCCTGGGGGAAGTCCTGCCAGGAACTCATCCCTGCCTTGGGATGAGCTCTGCCTTCCCTGAAATACTGAGGGCTTTTTCCACCAAAGAAAACCCCTTAAACTTCCCTTCAGGACAGTGGAATTTAATTCTGGTAATAGCTGAGGGATTCTTTTCCACCTAATCCCAGTGAGGCCTGGATTTTCCTGGAATTCCCACTCCCTGCCTGCTCTCAGCACTGCTCCAGAGTCACCTTTGTCGCTCTGGGGAGGGTCCAAACCCCAAACTGGCTTCTACAAAGTGCAAATATGACCAAGCTCTTCCCATGGCTTGGGCTGACTCCACAGATCCCAGCCTGGGTATCAAGTCCAGTCACTTTAAAATGGGAAATAAAATAAAATCCCCTAAAGAGGATCCCAAATGCCCCATTCCCCTGTGTTCCAAAGCATCCAAAGGGAAGCACCAGCTCCCTCACAAACACCACCACTACAAATCCAGCTCTTCACACCCATGGTGGGGCTTTTCCAACAAAGTGCTGCTTTAATTGGAATAAAAATCCTGAAGTGACCATGATTTAATATCAGAGACACCAAACAGACCAAAAACCTGGGGTTTTTTTTCCCTCCTGTGGGCTAAATCTGATTTTTGTTTCCTTTGATTGTTGCAGCCTTTTCCATGGTGTGTTCAACACTTCTTAATTTCTCAGCCCAAGCCCTCCCGTTCAGATTTATGAGGGCTGGGCTTTTATGAACTATCCCCTGCCCCAGAATATTTGGGAAATCCACATTCCCCAAACATCACCAGCCTCGAGCTCCAAGCTTCCCACTCAGCCAGGCCCTCAACAATGCCCTCATTTTTAATCAGTCACCTGTTTCTCATTTGAAGTTTATCACACTTGAAAAAATACTATAATTTCTTGAGTTGTAAAGAGCCCTCCAAACTTTGGTCTCCGAAATTTCATTTCGAAGGCATTAACTCATTCTGAAAGTCCCTTGGCTATTTAAGGTGTAGAGTTTCCATTAACAGAACAAACTCCGTGGAGGATGGAGTGCAAGGTTCTTATGGAAAACAGTCCCTTCCCCTAATTATTTAGTCTAGCAGGGAATGAAAATAATTAAGTCTCAAAATTCCCTTTGGAGTGGAGGGAGGAGGGAATAATGGTAGGAAAATTAGGAGTTTTTTCCACCCAGCTACTGTGGTGGGAATTGAAGGGATCCCTAAAGTTGGCAGCAAACTTTCCCCTCAATCTGGATAAAAGTCCAAGATCATGGAATTACGGGATCAGGGATGGTTTGGGATGGAAGGGAGGTTAAAAATCATCCAGTTCCATCTCCTGCCAAGGGCACCAGACCACAGAGGGCAGGGTTATGGGATATTGGGAAGGAATTCCTGGCTGGGAGGGTGGGCAGGCCCTGGCACAGATTCCCAGAGAAGCTGTGGCTGCCCCTGGATCCCTGGAAGTGTCCCAGGCCAGGCTGGATGGGGCTGGAGCAGCCTGGGACAGTGGAAGGTGTTGGGGATGGAACTGGATGAGCTTTAAGATCCTTCCCTACCCAAACCATTCCAGGATTTAGGGATTTTTACCATCTTGGGGTTTTACAAAGCACCTCAGAGGAAACATTTTGGTAAAAGTGGGAAGTTTTCTGTGCCTCAGCTGGAGAAGGAGTCTCTCTCCTCAGAAGGTCTGGGGGATGCAGTGCCCTAAAGCTGGAAAACATCCGTGGGATCCGAGGGGAATTGCATTCCACACAGAGCTCTGGGCCTGCATCCCTGTTTGCAGTGCATCCTCAGAGCCTCAAATGGAAAACATTAGCAGCAGCATAACATGACTTGAGTTGATCCAAAATGCCCCAAAAAATGTTTTCTCAGCTAAAAATAACTCCACCAACAAAACAGACGCTTTTGGGACAAAATTCCTTTTGTATAAAACCTCGGAGTTTTCCTCTGTGCCTTTCCCTGGCTGATGTTGGCTTTGTCTCTTCCTTGAAAACACAAACAATTCCAAGACGAGTGTCCACAAACTCAATAATTCCTGCAGGGCTGTTTTCTCTTTGAAACACCTCAGGAGGTCCATGGAAATGGTGGGGTTTGACCTGAGCTCACAAAGAGGACGTGGCAAAAACCCCGAAGCTGAGGGGCAGGAAACCACAGCAGGAGGGGCCATTCCTGGCCAGGAGCAGCAGCACCGAGCCCTTCATGGATCTGCTGGGAATGGGCTCATCCCAAGGGTCCCTGTGGCCCCTCCAGGGGGGAATTGAGGTGCTGGCAGCACTCTGGTGCTCATCAAAGCCACCCTAAATCCCACCTGGGTCCCATCAAACACAAACCCCAACAGGAACCTCCTGAGCACGTCCAGGATGGGAACGAGGTGGAGCTTCCAGCTCCTTTAGGATAACTCCAGGCTTACCTTGGAGGCTCTCTGCCTGCAAAGGGGTTTGTGGCCAGCAGGGACAAGGTCTCCTTCTCCTGGGCCAGCAGCTTCCCAGCCAGGTGGATGATCCATTCGTTCTGCTCGTAGGTCTTGGGGAAGGAAGGAGAAATGGAAATGTTAGGAACTGCTGGCATTTCCTGGGATTAAAGATTTCTGGCCTTGGAGAGAGATTTTGGCAGATTTGGGTGGAAAATGGTGACATTCCCAGTGTTTCAGCACATGGCCCGTGGGACACTTGAGGTCCAGACAGAGACTGGCACCCTCAGGGAGGAGGGAGAGCTTCCCTGGCTTTGTCTCATCTCATCTGCCAATTCTGCCCCCACATATTTGATTTAAATCATTTATTTAGCAGCAAACCCCACAGGGGAACCATAACAGCACATTTTCTATGGAAAACCCATCCATCCCTCTAATCCAGATTGCTTTACCCTGGGAAAAGGGTTTGGGCTGGTTCCCTTGTGTTATCCAAAGGAAAACAGAAGAAAGTGGCTTCTCTATTCCCAGTTCCTGACTCCTCTTTATTTCCTGCTGTGTGATCCATCCTCTTTAAATTCCCTCCTCATGGAACACCTTCTGGAGCAGCGCAGTGGCAGAGTTTGACTCTGAATTCAGGTAATCCTGAGGAAGCAGAGATTTGGCCTGGATGATCCTTATGGATCCCTTCCAGCTCGAGATATTCCCTGATTCTGTGATTTCCCTCCCTGCAGGAATCCTGCTCTCCGTTCTTCTTCAGCCTCCCTCAAAGCATGTCCCCACGGTGACTTCCTGAGATTTCTCCTTTTCCTGCTCTTCCCTGCTTTCTCCTCGGTGGATTTTTGAGTGCAAGCAGTAGGGGACACTGTGGGAAAGGGAAAGCCGGGAGCTGTACCTGCAGGGCTCCCAGCAAAGCGCAGCCCCGAGGCAAGGCTGCTCGCAGAGCTCCCCTCCCGGCCCGGTTTGTTATTCCCGTCGCCAGGGGAAACGGGAGAGAAACCATGGAAAACACCAAGGCCCATCGAGGCAGCTCTGCCTCGCAGGGCTTCTCAGCCCAGCTCATCACGATTTAGAGGAAAACCACAGTGATTTCAGCCAGAAAGCTTCTCAAGATGATGACTCTCCCCCTCCCTCTTCCGTCCTGCTCCTTCCATCTGCTCTCGTCCATCAGGGATGGAGGATGGAGGCAGGGATGCTGCCCACCAGCCGCTCCAGCGACCCCCGGTGCCACCTCCTGGCACAGAGGGTTCTCAGGGAGGGACAGGGGACCGAGGCCACCGTGAGAGCGAGGCCGTGGTGGTCCTGACACAACAGGAGACACGGTGAGCCCTGGAAGCAGGGGCCTGGCATCGTGTGGGATGTGCCACACCAACCTCACCCACGTCCCAGGGAGAGCTGGCACCGTCCCCATCCCTGCCCGAGGCCTGGCTGTGTCCCCACGGGTCACTCACTCCGAGTCTCCGTGTCCCTCAACAGCTCTGGGATGCTGGAGGGGCTCAGGCGGGGATTTGGGAAGGTGGTGCCACCCTGGGAATCCCTGGCTGGGGCAGAGGATCTCCCAAAAGGTGCCACAGCAGGGATCAAGCACCACAAGTGACACCCTCAGCATCCTGAGTCTCCCTGGCCATCCCAGTGCTCTGGATGATGTTAAACATCGTTTCCAGGAGAGCCTGGGAGATTTGGGAGCTCCAGTGTGCAAGCTGGGAAGCAGCAGGAGGATGGAAACAGGAATCACCAGAGTCCCTGAGCTGCAGCTCGATGGAGGCCCCCAAACCTTGCAAGCCTGACTGAGAACCGGGAGGCTCCAGCAAGGTGGGATCGGCTCCCGTGGTCTCCAAATTGTTAATTAGCAGCTCCGTGCACACCAGAGTTGGACTTCTGGTCTGTAAAGTGTTTTTCTTGTAAAATTTACAACATGTCTGGCCCCAGTGAAGTCTGCGGTGAGAAATTTCCAGGCGGTGCAGCCCCTGCCCCCCTCCCCGGGCTGTGCTAGCGACCCTGCTTAACTCATTACTCTGGAAAGTGACACCGTGCAAAAGGGGGGGAAAGAAAGAGTCCAGGAGATCCGGGCTGCACCCCGGGAAGCACCACTCCAAGGGGTTCCATGGATCCAGCAGGATCCAGCTCAGGACTGGAGCTGCACGGTCAGCATGGAGGGATCCGAGTGTGCAACACAGAGCCTGAACCATCCAGGGGATTGATTACAGGAGAAAAAAGAATCCAGGATAGATGCACACGCTGCTGGGAGGTGGGCTGGCCTGATTTGGGGTCAGTTTTACGGTTTGGATCTTCAATGAGCACGAGAAGCAGCTGGGAGTGATCCTGCACAGCGATGGATCCCTGGGCTCCATCTCCACCTCCACCTCCATCTCCACCTCCATCCAGACACAGACCACAACTCCCTCAGCTGCTCCTGCCCTCCCTGGGCCCACACAGAGCCTGGGCTGTGTCCATACTGGGATTACTGGGGAACCAGTGACTGCACGGCCACTGCAGGGAGCACCATCCCTGCGTGACCCTGCCCAGAGCACTCCTGGGGAGGTGCAGCCCCCCCAGGGGAGGAACACACTTCCCTTGCACATCTTTGGAGAGTTTTCATTCTGTTTCAGCACAGAAAGCAACTCGGGGATCTAAACACACAAAACCCCAAAGCCAATCCCAGTGCACAGGCAGCACAGCAGAGCTGAGGGGTCCCAAAGTAACACAGCCCTAAGGCCACAGCCTTTGTTGTTCATGGATCCACGGAAATGTGAGGGGCAGCTCTCCAGCCAGAGCATCCTCAGCTGTGCCTACTGCTGGGAGCAGCACCCACAACCTCCAAAACTCCTATTTCACGCACAACAGAGGGGACTAACAAAGAACTTTTTTGCTAAGACCCTCCAAGCTTTGAATTCCTGATGGGTTCAGCCTCAAGCAGAGCTCAGGCAGACATTTCCCCCCATCTTTCCATGCCAGTCTAACCCCAAATGCCACTTTGGGAAGGGGCTTTGCTCCTTCTCCCAGCCACACGTGAGGAGCAGAGCATCACTGCCCACCTCCCCAGCAGCGCTGCCCTGGGACTTCCCTGCGGCTGTTGGCACTCCCTGACCTCCCCACTCCAACACTTTTCCAGGGAATAAACACGGTGTTCTCACCTTGAACACATTCACTCGTGTCCAGGAGAATTTAATAACTGCACAGAACTGAAACCCACAGCTCTGCTAAGTCAGACACCAGCGAGGAGCCCGAGCAAAGCAGCCAGAGTAGCAACCAAACTCCGCTGATAACAGTCAAGGGAACGTTATCATCCCAAAAAAACCCCCAAAACCGCCCCCGGCGCTACAGGGAACGTGTTCCCAACTGAAATAATAATAATAAGGAGGCTTTTCCTTGAGCTTTAATTGGTCATTTAATGAAAAAGGGCTGGGGATTAGTGTGGTGTTTTATGGAATCTCGGGGCTGGCACGGGCACAGGAGGAGGTCAGGATGAGATGCACATGTGGGAACAGCTGGAAACTTGGCACGGGAGCCCGGGGTTATTATTTCACGTGGTTGGGAGCCCTGAGTGGTTTCAGGTCGGAGTCAGTGGCTGCCAGAGGGGCAGGGCAGGTTCCATTTCCCCTGTTATGGTGTGAGGGGCTGTTTTTGTGTCACAGCTGAGCCACTGTGGATGTGACACGGGAATTCCACCATGGAATCCCGTAGTTCAGCACCTTCAGCATTGCTGCTTAGGGAGTGTGAGCTGTCAGGAGGAATAATCCCCGTCCCACAGAAAGGAGGCCACAGTTAATGGCACCCTTTGTTGTTTTATGGAATTCCAGCTCGCCATCACTTGTTACCATCCTGCTGTCCAAGGAAGGTCCATTCTATCACCTCCAGTAACCCCACGGAATCATGGAATGGTTCAGATTGGAAGGGACCCTAAAACCCATCCAGTGCCACCTCTGCCATGGGAAGACACCTTCCACTGTCCCAGGGTGCTCCAAGCCCCATCCAACCTGGCCTGGGACACTGCCAGGGACCCAGGTGCGGCCACAGCTTCTCTGAGAATTCTATTCCAGCCCCTCCCCGCCCTCACAGGGAAGAATTTTTTCCTAATTTCATCCCTTTTTTCTGTGAGTTTCCCAAAGCCATGTCTCCAGCCCAATGTGCATTACTCACTAAAAGCCGTCCCTCAATCCATCCCATCAGAAAATCCTTGGGAAAGCAGCTGCTCCCTGAAGGAGGCAGGAATGAAAGGCTGCATGAGAGAGCAGAGCAAGACTTTGGGAATCAGCTCCTGGATCCCACCTATCCAGGGAAAGGCCACACCTGGCACAGCTCCTCTGTCACCTCTGGCTCGGGGAAGAAAAGTCCCTTTGTTCCAGAGCGGGGTCTGGGCAGGGCCACCCCGTGGCTACTGGACAGGAATCATTCCCTAAGCCAAGGTCTCCCTCTGCACCGATCCATGGCACCACAGGAGATCGGGCTGCTTTGGCACTCTGGGCACTTCCCTGGCACTGCTGCTGCTGGAGGTGAGGCTGCCTGGGAGCCAGCCTGGAATTCTGCATGGCCACAGGGAGACAGTGATCCCAGGGCAAGGGAGGAAGCCAAGCCCTCCCTGCGCACAGGGAGCAGAATGCTGCAGAGGGGAATGGAGTGAGCTGAGCCCGTGTGTGCAGAAGGGGAAGGGAGGAAGTGGAGAAGGCTGAGCTGGGTGCAGGGAGCACTGAGGCTTGATGATGACACCCACACCTCCTCCCCCGGGCAGATTTTCCCTCTAAGCACCTTCTGGCTGCAAGACTGAGATAACAGGAGGCTCAAATCAAATAGTTGACAAGAATATGAACCTGCCTTCTCTAGAAATGGGGTTACTTCTCCTCAGCTCTTCCAGCTCATGCAGAACTTGAAGTTTCCATCGCTCCCTGTTACCACCCAGAGCACTCTGTTACCGCTCAGAGCACCAACCCTGCTGCTGGAGGCTCTCTCTGCTCTTAGGAAAGCAGCTGAAGATTTTTTATAAATATCCTCATCTCTGGAAAATACACATTGCATCCCAGAGCATCCCAAGCTCTGCTCCACAGTGGGGTTTACATCTACAGACTTTTGGAGCAGCTTCAAGGAACGATCCAACAAACACTGGGCTTTAAATCCACCCTGAGGGCAGCAGTATTTTGTTATTTTGGAGCAGTTATTCTTTGATAAGCACCAAGAGAGTGCCTTTGTGTTGGCTATGCAGTCCCCAGACAGAATAAATACCCTTCATGCCACAATAAGGAAGGGAAAAGCCTTTCCCTTGGATTTTTCCTTTTCCACTGGTGGACGACAAACCTTTGGGGCAGTAAACATCCAACTTTTGTAGAATCCACAACATCCCAGCAGCAGCAGAACTGACCAACTCAAAGCCCCAAAAGTATGAGCAGTATTTTGTTTTCTGCTTGTTATTGATCAGCGATGCTGAATGCAGGAGTTGGAATGATTTTTGTGCCAGCACAGCTCAGTGTGGGGCTATTCCTGAAATGCCACCATAAACCAGAAGTCAAATGATTACAGGAGGGTTGGCATCAGCAGCTGGAGCACAGATAAGCCTTTAACAATAAACCAGGATGTTTCTGCACTAACACGAGGAAGTGTCAAGGGGGGAAAAGTCATTCCTAATGCTTAACCTCAATTTTGTGGGATTAAAGCACATTCTGCCATTTCAGCCTTCTCTGAGGGTGGGCAGGCCCTGGAATAGAATTCCCAGAGAAGCTGTGGCTGCTCCTGGATCCCTGGAAGTGCCCAAGGCCAGGTTGGAGGCAACTTCCCAGTGAATCCTGCAGCCAATCCAGGCTGGGAAGTTCCTCGGGGTCGTTTGTCAGGTGCTGATGAGGTGCAAAGAGGAGCCTGTCAGGAGCAGCACAAGGGATGGGAAATATCCTTCCCTCAAGTCCAGGGCTTTTCCACAGCCTGTCAGAGCTGGGAATGTCAGCTCTGTACCTGGCCACTGCCAGGGAGGTGCAGACAGCCCTGGAGCAACGGGAGAGTGGTGCCAGAGAAACATCCCAGAACTTCTGGAAACAAATTCAATCTAATCCAGAGGCTGAACTCGCTCGGGTTTATGGACTCTGTAAACTCCCACACGGGTTTTGCACAACTCCTCTGGCTTCACAAGCTCCTCCTGGGCTTTCAGCTCCTGCTTCTCCTCCTTTCTGCTGCTCTGGGGGACTCAAGGGCTAAACAACACGCAGGGATTTCTCTGGCTGTGCAGGACAAGCAGCCCAGGGAGGCAGCTGGCAGCAGATCAGCAGCTCTCAGTGCCCCAGCCGAGCAGTGGCCATTCCAAAAGGGATTTATTTCCATGCTTGAGCAGGTATTTACATGCCTGAGCATCCCAGCTCTCTGCCTTGCCTGGGCAACTCGCCTTCCCACTGTTTTCCACAAGAGTTATCCCCATTCCCACTGTTCTCCACAATTATCTCCATTCCCACTGTTTTCCACAAGAGTTATCCCCATTCCCACCGGTCTCCACAATTATCTCCATTCCCACTGTTTTCCACAAGAGTTATCCCCATTCCCACTTTCCAGAGTTTTTTTTTTTTTTTCCTCCTTTTATTAACAGATCACCTAAGCAGGATCTGGAACTGCTCCGTGGAGATTTCTGTGTGTGCTGGGGGGCTGTGGGAAGTACCAGGGGCAGGAGGGATGTGGGAATGCTGCAGTGGGATGCAGGGAAGGAGCACCAGAGCCATTCCAGAGGGTGCTGCTGGAGTGGGAGGTGGCAGATCCACCCCACGGGAGGGATGCACTTCCTCCTGCCACAGCAAAGACACCTTCATCACTAATTGCTGCTAATTAGCTGCTGTGGACACACCTTGAGAGACCAACACTGCAACAGGTGAATGGGAACACTTGGGGGAAGCTTTCAGTGAATTCAACACTAAAAATAATGGATGAAACACTAATAATAATGAAATAAACACTAATAATAGTGAATTACACACTAATAAGAATGAATTAAACACTAATAATACTGAATTTTACAATAAGCATGCAAAGATACTGAGTTATTTCCTCTTCCTCCTCCCAGGTACACCAGCACCCCTCGGCACAGCCCACACTCTGCTCTGCACACAGCAGGACCTGTGTCCCATCCTTCAGCTTTTAACCTCAGATCCCTTTTATTTGAAACCTTCTGGACATTTCTGCCCCGGGCAGAGCCTTTTTCACACCTCACACACAACCTCAGCCTGGGGGAGCTGATTTCTCCCCGCTCAGAGCCCTCCCAGAACACAGCCTGACTTCAACCCCCAGCTCCATCCACCCCCTGCACCTTTCCCTAATTCCAGGCACTGCTCCTGGCTGGAGTTTGGACCTTGGCCGTGGTTTTCCAGAGGGATAAGCAGCCCTAATGCAGATTAAATGAAATTCCAGCACACACAAACCAGCAGGGTAAATATCAAACCATGGCCTGATGTCAGGGCCCAGGAATCCCAAAGGCTCTGAGATGAAAATACCACAGGGACAGCAAACCCAGGAGCTTGTGGCAGAGAGAAGAGGATATTCCAGGAGAGGATGCAGGGACAAAGAGAAAAGCCTGGGATACTCTGAGATGGGTTTTCCTCATGCCTCACTGCTGTCAGTCAGTTTTGGAAAACCCAGCCCAATGTCATGTGGGTAAGATTTGCAAAATAAACTAAACAAGAATTAACTTTCAGCTTCCCCCCCTTATTTCATTTCTGGCTGTCACCTGTTTGCTGAAATCACGTGGGGACAATATTTGGAGGGACCAGTGTCCATGTGTGGGCAGGTGGGGAATGGGAGCTGCTGTCCCCAGGGGTGTCCCCAACAGGGATTCTTGGTATTGCTAAGAAACCCTTAAAAAAACCCTCACATAAAATTGCCAAGAGTTTCATTACAGTAGCACAGTCCTTTAGGAACACAACCTTTGTTCTCGCTTTTTTTTTTAAACATAATTAACTCAGCCACTGCTTCCAACATTCCCCTGTGATCCCAACACGTAGTAAATCCATGTAATTGGTTTTTCCTGGTCAAGGAAGGCCCAAGCTTCCAGAGGCACCTACCTGGAAGGCAGCAAACCACATGAGCCAGTCGAGGCGATAGTGGTAGGGGGAGATGAGGCACGGCCTCCTCCTCAAGTCCCCGGGCTTGCACTTGAACTCAAACTCCTCCCAGACTGCTGTGGGGTCCTTGGGATCCAGGCTGGACGTTCCCTGAAGGATGACTTCTGTCCTCTCCTTGGTGATGCTGTGGGGCACAGCAGGATGATGTTATTTGGCTCAAATTGTGGAAAATCATAAAATCACAGAAGGGTTTGGGTGGGAAAAGCCAATCCAGTTCCAACCCCAACACCTTCCACTATCCCAAAGTGCTCCAAGCCCATCCAACCTGGCCTTGGATGCTTGCAGGGATCCAGGGGCAGCCACAGTTTCTCTGGGAATCTGTGCCAGGAAGGAAGGAGAAGGATTTCTCCCCATGTCTCAGCTAAAAGCTCTGGCTCATGAGAGTCCACGTGGAACACGAGTCACTGGCCTGGAGGCACAGTTGGATCCTGGCATCCAGAGAACCTCTGGATCCTGGGGACCTTCCTCTCTCCAGCAGCAAAGTCAAATTCCATGCCCCTCCTTCTACCACCTGCAGCTGCTCCAGCCCCAGGGACAGCTGGGATCCATAAAGATGATTCCCACAGGACAGGTGGGTCTGGGGATCAGAGCAGCTCGTGAGTATTCTCATGTGGCTCAGCTGCAATCCCAGCATGGAGCAGTGGGAATTGCAAACTGCAGGCCATGGAAACACCACCCTGGAGTGCTGGCTGAGCTGCCAGAGACACCCACCTGCCCCAGGAGCTGCCTTCCATATCGAGCACAGAGCTACAGCAACCTGCCTGGCAAAGCTCTCCAGCTACAACACCCTTTGGATTTTTTTCTGCTTTGATTTTGCCTCCTCCAGCCCAAGAAACTGAAATTTTGGGAACACACAACCTCCACCTTCTGCCCTGATGGCTCCCAGGGAGAGATGCTCCCGACCTAAGGAATGCTGAGCATCTCCTCTTATAATTGCTCCCTCCATTGAGGAGATCTGTGGATTCTCCAGCCAAGTTCCATTTTATCCCCTGGGCTGAGCTCTGAGCCATGGCCAGCTGCCCAAGGCTCAGGAACACCCTGTAAATCAGGGACACCAAATTACCCATAAAAGTGTGCTCCTACTGTGTGATCCCAAACCTGTCAGCTTTCACATCGTCCCAGATTCATTATAAGCTGCAATCCTCTCTTTATTGGTTTACATAGGCTGGAATTACCAACATATTACAGCAGCATTTCAGCACATGCTCTGTAGGGTCTGGTAACTGCTGAAACAGAAACCAAGGACTGGAGAAGAAAAAGGACAACAACCCAAAGAAAACAATCTCCTGGAGCTTCACCACTCCAGCCTTCCAAAAGGTTTGGGGCTTATTTCTTTCTCTCTCTCAAAAAAAAGAGGAAATTTTGGCATTTTCCACAAGTGTTGATGTTTTTAATATTTTTTCTAGTTTTTATTCTGTCCACAGAAATTTCTGCTATTTGAAGAACTGTTTTCCTATTGAGGAAAAGGTTCGATTCATTTGATGTGTCCTCAGCATCTCCAGTGCTTGTGGTGGGACTCATTCCTCCCTTTCACTGGGGAGGCCAGACCTTTAACAGCCAAACTGCTTCACCTTATGCAAAATTTTATATTTATATTTAATATTTATATTTAAAATTTTACATGTATATTTATATTTATATTTATATTTATATTTATATTTATAGCTGGCTTCTCCTCTGGGCCTTGGCCAGAGCCCACCCCAGAGCTCTGGAGAACATCCATGGTCACCATGGATGTTGGTGGCAAAGCCTGCAGAGAAGCCCAGCCCTGATGCTGTCCCTGGAACAACCTGATGATCCAGCCCTGCTTTTCATCATTTTCCCAGCTGGAGGAAGGCTGGGAGGGACAGCGCATGAGAGGGGTTATGCTGAGCCTGCCATGGCTCACCTAAGCTTTAATCCCCAAAAAACCCAGATTTGGATGCTTAAAACCCAGCCCAAACCAGTCTGGTTCCAAACACAGCTGGAGATGCTTCCCTTGCCCATCCCACCTTGCAGCCCATGGTGGGATTTCCTCGGCTGCTGCTGGCCCTGTCCTCTCAAAATCCTCTTTTTTTGAGCCCATTTATACTTTGGTCTCCACAGTTTCCTGGAGCAATGAATTTCCCAAGGCACTCATTGGAATAATCTGCTACCAGGAGCTGCTGAGGATGTTTCCAGGAGGAACAGCAAAGGAGTGCAGGGGAACAGAAGCTCACCAGAAATAAAGAGGGCTGGGGATGGTGCAGATATCCTGGATGAGCTCTCCTATGGATATTTTCATCTTGCTCTTACATTTGCTATGTCGATGGAATGAGCTGACTCATAAACAGCTCAGAGAGAATAAATTCAGTGGGAAAGAAACCTGTTCCTTTTCTCCTCGTTTCTCATAAACAGATAATCCATAAATTGTAATTTAGTGGGAAAGGAACCTGCTCCTTTCCCCCTTCTCATAGACAGATAATCCATAAATTGTAATTTAGTGGGAAAGGAACCTGCTCCTTTTCTCCATTCTCTCTCATAAACAGATGACATATCATACATTGTATTTCACAGGGAAAGGAACCTGCTCCTTTTCCCCATCTCTGCCATATTCCAGGTCTACTGGAAGAATTTCTCTTTAGGTTTAAGGCCCACAGAAGGTCTGGCTCAGGAATACCCTGGAGAGAGCTCTGGGATGTGCCACTGAAGGCCCAAAGGTACCTCCCAAAGGCTCCGTAGGTGTTGACGATCCTGAGGGGGTTGAAGGAGGTGTTCATGACCTGTCTGGAGCTGAGCAGGTTCAGCACCACCGGGATGCTCAGGTAGGCAATGAGGAGGCCCAAGGAGATGTTCAGCACTCTGCGGACATAGGAGCCTGTGGGGGACACAAAACCAGAGCAGAGGGAGGTGATTTCACTGCTCTGCTCCCATCCCCATCCCCGTTCCCATTCCTGCTGAGTCTTTGCTTCTTTTTTGCCAGGGTCAGGATTAAATGTGTGAGATGGTATTTCTTGTTAGGACTCAGATGTTTGTTAGTGCTTATCCATGTTACAGTCTCACAGACCCTGAGTTCTGCAGCACTTCACTCTATCAAACTAAAAATGGAGCCCTGTCTCTCTCTACAAGGCTTTTTAAGGATAAACTGTGCAATTAAGAACTGAAACCTAAATTATTTTCACTTTTAACCCAATAACCAACCACCCGTGCCCGGCAATGGGGACTTTTTTATCCAATTACACAAAACCACCCAAACCCATGGAGAAGAAGGTGAAGAAGAAGGACCAGCCTCCACCCTAAAACCTCCATCTTGCTTTATATTTATTACTACATTCTAAAACCTTAAACTCTTAAGTTTCCCACCCTGTGATATCACACCCTTCTACTCGAGCTCCACACCCACAAACCCAGTTCTATCATTCAATTTTGGAAGCTTCTCCACGGCCTCAGGTCAAATGCAGCGTTCTCTTGGGGGTCAGTGCCTGCCAGCACAGAAGGTCTGAAATTCTCAGCAGTCAGGGTTCCAACACATTCCCATTCCCATCCCCAGGCCCCCGTGCCGGCCCCGCCGTGGCCACCCCGACCTTGCCACAGGCTGCTATCGCTGCTGGGATCTGCCTTTCTCTAAATAGTCTGAGCAAGGGCTAAAGGGAAAAATGTCTAAAATGTGACATCAATCATGGCTTTAATACAGGGGAAAAACCGCAGCTGGCACTTGCACCTTGCTCGGGATCAGCCTCCTGCTCTGGGAGCCGCGCGTGGAGTCCTGGGGCCGCTCCTGCCTCCTCCTGCTGCCCCGAGCTCTCCCCATCCTCAGGGCTTTTCCTTCTGCAAAATCCCAGTTCCCCAGCGCTCCTGGAGGAGATGTGTGTTGCTCTGCCAGCGCGCTGGGATGGGGTTTGCAGGAGCAGCACGGGGCTGGGCTGGATCCCAGGCCACGATCAGACAAATAAGCAGAGGTGACCCCCGAGGGGCTCCTTCCCTCACGGCCCTTTTCAATTTATTTAACATTAACAGCCAAAGGATCAGATTCAAAGCAATCGCGTGGAGCTTTCCCCTTATCTCTGCAGGAGAGGGATGTTTATTTGAACCTCTCTCAGAAGCTATTAATAATTGTTTAGTCTGAGAACATTTCTGGAGAACCGTTTGAATCGGGCCGTCCCTCACCCCCTGTGCTGCTGGGTACGAGGCTTTGGGGCGTTTTTTGGGGTTTTTTTTTAGATGGGCTGAACTTCTTCCCCTGTAATTCAAGAGCAGGTACAGGCACAGAGCCTCACCTGGCTCCTCAGCAGGCCATGGCCATGCAGGGACTGCTCATCCTCCAGCAGGAGGGATTCTCCTCCTGTCTCCAGGCCCCTGGGGTCACGGCCAATCATGGTCAATCAGAGAGAAAAAGGGGTTAATTCAGGGAAAAAAAATATAACCTAGATGGAGCAGAACGTGGGGACAGGAGCCAGTGGGATGTGCATGGGAAGCGGAGGCCTCAGTAGGAATCACTTCAAGGATTGGCCTCAGAAAATCAGGATACGGCTGAGGGCCCTCCTGTCTTCTGCTCTGGTGGCCCAGGGCTGAGGGCTCCCCTGAGCCTCTTGGCACCCACCAGCACCAGCTCAACAGCCCCTGCTTCCTGAGCAGAGAAAACACGCAGGAATTCCAGTTCCCAGGATGGAATTGGAACAGACTGAGGGTGGGACACAGCTCCACCCAGAGTGGGATGTACGTCCTCCTTGCTTGGGCACCCTGGCTCAGTCAGACCTTCTGGAGAACATCACAGAAAAGGTGCAAGTTCCTCAAAACAGGATCTGCCTCCCCCTCACAGTGACTCCCTTTGGCTTCTCCTCCCAAAAGCAAGGTGCAGCCTCAGTGTTGTTCAGGATTGGAGGCATAAATGGAGGAGGAAAGTTGAGACTTTCACAGCCTCTAAAGCAAAGCTCCGGGAGGGGAAAAGCTGATAAAGATTTATTCCAGCGAAACATGTGAAATAAAAGACAAAATTTAACGAAGCTGCATTGCTGGACCTCCCATTTTTGGTTAATGAGCTGCTTCTTGGTAGAAAAGACTGGAGACAGATGCTGCCTCTTGTTGACATTTTTCCTTCCTCTGACAGATGTTTGGGATATTTAACCCCAGCAGCTGTGATTGTTGTTGATATTACAGGCAATTTGTTGCTTATATGCGGTTTATAAAAATGCTGCACACACCACCCTCCATCTGTTCCGCAGCCTCATGAGAAACATCCCAGTGCTGCTTCTCCTGGATCAGGGCAGCTTGGAAAGCGCCTCTGGAAGGGGAAATCAGCCACCTCGAGGCCTTTTTTCCAGTTACAACCCCCCCTGTATTTGTTTTTTCACATCCATGGGATGAGCAGGAGTTCTCCTCCTCCCTGGTTTGGGGAATTCTCTCCCCACCACCCTGGTGGCCATGCTACCAGTGGTGGCCACCAGCAGCTGCTCCTTCCACCATCCCTGGCTGCTCCAAGCCCTTTCCAAGCTGGCCTTGGACACTTCCAGGGATCCAGGGGCAGCCACAGCTTCTCTGGGCACCTGTGCCAGGGCCTGCCCACCCTCCCAGCCTGGAATTCCTTCCCAATACTCAATCCAGCCCTGTCGGTTTGAAGCCATTCCCTGTGTCCTGTCTCTCCATCCTTTGTCCCAAGACTCTCTCCAGCTCTCCTGATGCCCCTTTAGGCCCTGGAAGGGGCTCTAAGTTCTCTCTGGAACCTTTTCTTCACCATGCCTTGAAGGAGAGCAAGTGAGGAGAGCAAATGTGAGAACCCAGCTTTTAACTCCACCTCAAGTCCCACTGGGTGTTTTATTCTAGACTTTAAACAGTCAAAATTTAAAAAAAAAATTAAAAAATTTAAAAACCGTAAGTTAAATAATGCAACTCCACATTCTTATTTTGAGTTCGAGTCACTGGGGGCAGAGCAAGGACTGACTTAAGAGCTGCAGCTGCCTGGGCTTGCTGTGACAATGATCCTGCAGAGGACATGTCCCAGAAACAATGGCAATGTCCCCTTGGCAGTGTCCCCACATGTCGGAGCCCAGCACATCCCTCTGGCTGCCCTGGCTGGCTCCACACCCTGGCAGGGGGCTCGGGGACCTTGGCATGAAGTCATAACCACCTGTGGCTTCGATTTTAGCCCGTGGGAGAGGCTGCCAACTCCGTGTGAGGAATTACAAGCCAAGAGGGTTTGAGTAGTGTAATAGGGGAATTGACACAGGGTGGAAAAGTCGAATTTTGGGGTTTTCAGAATGTAATCCAGGGGTACAAGATGGAGGAATCTGGACGTGTCCTGGCTTTTTTCTCCTTCTTCTTGTCCTCCATGTCTCGGTGTGATGGTGACACTTTTCTATTGGTTTAAGGTAGAGATTCACTGTCTAACATAGGTGGTGGGCATTGGCACAAAATCTGCAAACATGAAACATGTAATTTTTGAGTATATAATGTGGGAGCCGCCCGAGGTTCGTCAGAGACTGCCATGGCTTCTGTACTAGGCGGACCTCGGCAGGTCAGAGAGAGAAAGTTTTAGATAAGAAAAAATAAACAACCTTGAAAACTTGACTTTACACATTCCAGACCTCTTCTTCAGCTGCCGGGCTAGGGGAAAAAGGCTTTTTACAATTTCGGGGTCATTCCAAGCAAGCAAACCCCGACACCCACAGACCCTCCAGCCCACCACCAGCCTCACATCGTGAGGACCAGACCCCCTCTGCCCACGGGACAGCAGAGCTTTGCTTTGAAGACGAGAGCTCTGGAGCCAAGCACACCCAAATCCCACCCTTCCCCTCTCTGGGAATAACTCACCCAGGGAAAGCCTCTCTCCCTCCGGCCCTGGGAGCTGCAGCCGCGCCACCCGCTCCCTCAGCCGCGTGCCGAAGAGGAGCCCCAGGCTGGCGTCGTCAAAGCAGGCCAGGCTGGGCACCATGGTCAGCCAGTTCAGGAAGCTCAGGTTCCCACTGATGATCAGGAGCACCTGGATGGGGAACAAGGAAGCAGAGAGCGTTGGAGCTCCCAAAACGCCAACCGAAACGCACGGTGATGGATTCCAGCGTGGAGCTCGTGGATCCTCCGGGATGGCAAAGCCTCCCTGGAGCCCAGCCCCAGCCCAAGCGTGTCCCCCTGGCTCAATCGTGAGCTCTGCCTCTGCTTTCAGCAGGAGGGATCAGCCAGGACATAGAGTGACTCCATTTCCAAAGTGTCTCAATTTCCACAGTGACTTGATTTCCAAAGTGACTCAATTTTCAGTGACTCGATTTCCAAAGTGCCTCAATTTCCAGTGACTTGATTTCCAAAGTGACTTGATTTCCGTAGCGCCTTGATTTCCAAAGTGACTTATTTTCCACAGTGACTTGATTTCCACAGTGCCTCAATTTCCAAAGTTACTTGATTGTCACAGTGACTTGATTTCCAAAGTGACTCAATTCCCACAGCAAGTTGATTTCCACAGTGCCTCGATTTCCAAAGTAACTTGATTTCCCATGGGAATCACCCACTTCTTGCTTATTCCGAGGGATCCGTGACAGCAACGCTCCTGAAACCCTTCAGGAGGAAATCTTGGAACTTCTAATTAAAGAGCAATGTTAAATATAGAATCGTGCATTTTAAGAGGCGTTATTTTGTTTTAATTTTAGCTTTTATTGGCTGTTTAGGAGAATATCTTGCCTGTGGTCTCCCAAAATACCACTCCACAGTACGAACATCAAGAACACAGGGACAGTTTCAGCCTGAGGACTTTCAGCCAATGTTCTGTTAAAAAAATCCATGTTTTCTTATTAAAAATGACAACAAATAAATGCTAAGAACGTGTGATTTCATATTTTATATGATTGGCACCATGGTTTCTGACATGGTGATTTGCAGGTTACAAGTTTTAAAATCCCAGCAGGACTCTTCAGAAAGTCAGAGATTGTTAAAAAAAGGAGAGCTCTGACCAATCACACCAAGGAACGAAAATCCTAACTATTATTTAGTTAAAACAATAATAATTTATGCTGAGTTGGATAATTATGAGGGGGAAAAAAAAGCAATTTCTATCTGAATTCCAGACACATGTTGGGTCCTGGAGGAGAACATGTTACACTCGAGGTTTGGGGCTTGCTCTGTGACCTGAATGTGATTTAACTCGATGCATATTAATCAGCCTGGCTTCATTATCACACCTCTCACTCTGCTCCTGTTCCGAGGTGATTTTGCCTCGTGCAGTTGCAGTTGTGTTAAGAAAATCCTTCTGTGCTTTGCCACTTCTGGTTCCCAGCTCTGCAGGAGCCCCTGGGTGGTCCATGGGAGGGTTTTTTCAGGAGTGATTCACCTCTCTTTATTGCTTGGAAGTCAGGAGCAGGAGCTCTTATTTCCAGCAGCCCTGAAAAATCAGGGGATTCAAAAATAACACGAGTTTGGCGTTCTCTGGGCTGGGGTGGAACTGTGGAGCCGACACATTTTTAATTTCAGTGCTTCTGGCTGAGGCTCGGAGCTCGCGCCAGCTCCTGCTCAGCCGGGGGTTGATGAAACCACGGACCCCTCGGATCTGCAAGGACAAACCTCAAAGGAATTCCTGCTGCAAAGCCAAAAAATGGGATTTGTCGAACATGCTGAGGGGTGGTGTGCCAGCAAGTGGCTTCGTGGCCATGGAGAGTGAGTTTTATGTTATTTCATCATCATCTTCATCATCATCATGATGGAGTGGTTTGGGTGGGAAGGGACAATAAACTCCTCCAGTTCCACCCTCAACACCTTACACTATCCCAGGCTGCTCCAAGCTCTGTCCAACCTGGCCTTGGGCACTGCCAGGGATCCAGGGGCAGCCACAGCTTCTCTGGAATCGGTGCCACCCTGCCAGGGAACAATTCCTTCCCAATGTCCCATCCATCCCTGCCCTCTGGCAGTGGGAGCCATTCCCTGTGGCCTGTCCCCAGTCCCTCTCCAGCTCTCCTGGAGTCCCTTCAGGCCCTGGAAGGGGCTCTGAGCTCTCCCTGGAGCCTCCTCTTCTCCAGATGAACACCCCCAGCTCTCCCAGCCTGGCTCCAGCCCTCGGAGCATCCCTGTGGCCTCCTCTGGATTTGCTGCAGCAGCTCCACGTCCTCATGCTGGTGGCAGTGCTCCAGTTAAGTGTCACCAGAGCAGAGCAGAGGGATGGATGTGTCCATGGCACCAAGGGTGAAGCTGAACTCTGGTGTCTCACAGGATCCCACAGGAGCAGCACCTCCCAGGATTTAGGGATCCACTGCCATCCAAACCTCACAGGCAGCACGTGTTTCCCCAAATCCTGCCTTCCTCTGGAGCTTCCATGTGCTGCTCACTCAGAGAAGAACTGTGCTGGCTCCAGCTGGGATGTTCAATTTAGGATGGATTTCCCAGGGCAGATCCCTGTTGGAAGAGCACGGGGAGCTTCCCTGATCCTTCATCAGCTGCACGAGGAGGGAGAATTCGTCCACACTTCCCCCAGCAATCCCAGCCTTTGGCTCACATCACCTGGACTTTTCCATGCTCCAACCACCACCAAAACCCAGCTGGATCTCCAGACCTCCATCCTCATCCACCCTCAGCCTTGATTTGTGTTCCCGGAGCGTCCTCCCTTGCTGGACAATACTGAAAGTCCCAATTACACCAACCAGATGGGATCAACCCCTGTGGTGATTGGGAGAAATTTTTTATTAAAGCCCAGTATTAATCATGGTAATTGGGGAGGAACTTTGAGGTTATAAAACTACAGCATGTCTAATGAGCGAGCTCCTTCTAGGAGGAACTGAGGGTTTTAATCTAATAATGTCACTTTTATGGATTATGACTGGAGTTTTATGAAGTGTGATATGAAATACAGTGGATTCATGGCTCTCACTGGATTAATTTGGAAAAGTAGTTTTCCTGGTTCTAGGCCCAAAACCAATTATTCCTCACATTTCTGTCCCTGCCCTGTTACCAAACCCCTCTGTCAGAAAACGGGCACCTCCAGCCATAACTTTTTTACAGGTTGGGCTTCTTTGTTTGGCTGGGGTTTGGGTTTTTTTTTTTAAATCCCAGATTGTTACAAACATCCAGTAGGCAGAGGAAGCTCAAATTCCATGGCACAGCCTGGATATTTGTCTAGGAGGGACAAAAACAAGCTGGAAACTCATTAACACAGGCAAGGGCTGCCTGGAGCTTGTCCACAGCATGGGGACAAGATCACCTCACTGGGGCTGCCTGATATCGAGCCATTGGCACAGAAAAGCCAAAACTGGGATGTCTGGAAGGATTATAAATCATTTAAACGGAAAAAGGAGACCTCAAGAACCATCCAGTCCTTCCTGCTGCCCCAAAGTAGAGTGTAAAAGTCAAAGTAGAGTTTCTACCTGCACTGGAGTGTATTTGTTAAATTATTCCTAGAAAAATACTCATATATGTAGTTTTCTCCAAAAGTTTATCATAGGCACAGACAAAAAAAAATCCCAATAATAGCAGCAACAACAATTTTTTATTTCCCCCATTATTAATTTAATTTCTTGTCAACTCCTTAATTGAATATTTGCATGAGGATTTAATCTCTGCTGTTCAGTGCAGAGGAAAACAGGTAAATAAATAATCACCTCTGTCTAGACAGAGGAGATGGTTTTGTGAATGCCAGAGAAATTCAGAGAACTATTGGAAGCACCAGGAGAAAAGGGAGCAGGTGTCCCCCAGCACCACATCCACATGGCTTTGAAATCCCTCCAGGCATGGGGATTCCACCCTGGACAGCCCTTTCCATAAAGGAATTCCTCCCTGATTTCCAACCACGTGCAAACCGAAACACAAAGCAGAGGGTCACTTACTCCAGCAGTGAAATGAAGGCTCTTTAGTTCTAAACAGCAGCCAGGATGAGGAATCCAACCCCAGGCATTCCCAGCACCCTGGCCCTTCCCAAAATGTTCCAGGCATGCAGGTTTTGGAGGGTGGAACCAGCCCTCAGCTCCGTGGGGCCTTTGCCACCAGCTTCAGGAGGACCCAGGCACTGCAAGGACCAGCTCTGGACTTGGTGAAACCACAAACACGATTTTCATTTGCCATTTGTGCTGCAGAGCCAGGATTATGCCCTAATACCAACACACAGGAAAATAAGGATTCAGGAAAAGCATTTTCCTGCCCTGTAGAAATAATCCTGGTTTGAGGTTTAATTACAGCCTGGAATGGGCTGTCAATAGGCACCAATCAATAACTCAGTTACACAGAACTCCCCTGTAATTAACACTGGATGGTTATTGAGTGATCAATAATAAAGAGGAACACCATCAAGAGTAGAAAGTGGAAGCCTTTCCCAGAATATCCTCCTCCCTGCTAATTAGGACATTTTTAGGAGATATGTGGGTTCAAAATTCCCTCTGCGAGAAATGATGTGAATTAAACCCTGCTCTCAAATCCTGGATCGGCCCGAAGTCACATGGAACTGTTTATGTTCCTTGATTGAAGGAATGCTAAAACACTTCTGGCAAAAATGCTTCCATTCCCTTTCACCATCCAGGCACTGCAGGCTCCTTTGAGAATCACTTTTTCTGCAATATTTAGAGGTATTTCACAATTGCCAAAGTCAGAGCAAACCCAATTTTTTTAGGAAGGAGACAAGGAGAACACATCAGAAAAATATCTATTCTGATAGCAAACATCTTCTCTAGTCCAGGTCTTGGTAAAATTTGGATGAAATTGGTATTAAAGACAAAGTATGGGGAAAACAATGTTCTTGGGCATAAATGATGGGAATGCTGAGTATGGCCAATCTCAGACAGCCCTGGCACAGGGAAACGGGATCTGTGTCCCAAAGCCCTTCCAAAATAATTCACATCCAAGCTTTTGGTTTCACCAATTCACAAATGGAGACATCTGCAACAGCTGGATTGGGACTCTGCTCCCCAAATTCAAGCCCAACACGGATTCAAACCCATCTCTGCCTTTTCAAGCTAAAAGGAAAGGACGTGACCACATTCGCAGGCCCGGGGAAAACGCAAGGAAAAAGTCAGGGATGTCACATCTGATCAGCCTGACACCGGCCTGGAAAGCACTGGTGGCTTCCCTTGTTTGGATCTTTCTGCAGCTCCTCTCCTTGCCTCGTTAAATCCATAATTTTGGGTAACTTTAAGCTCTCAGCAACATCTGCAGTGAAATATTTAACTTGGGTTGGCTACTCGGTGTCACTGGAAGCCAAGGCTGGGTGAGTTTCCAACTCTGGGATGACCTGGATTTTTCCAGCAAACCAAGAGCACGTTTTGGGGGGAAGACATGGAGCTGATCCCTGATCCCTGAGCCCGTGGGCTCCTGAGAGCCTGGGAGAAATGGGAAACAGTTGTGGCTGAAAACACACCAGGAAAACCCAGCCCAGTGCTGTGTTTGGGGCTGGGCAGCATTTGATTTTAATAAAGCCAGACTGCAAAAGCCTGGAGGATAAAAAAAGTGAAGGACTGGATGTAAAAATTTTATGGAAATGCTAAAAAAAAGAGGAGAAATGTGAAGGAAGGGCAGAACAGCCACCGTGCCTCGGCATCTCTGCTGGTGAAGGGCCTCTGCAGCAAGGCCGTGTCCCAAATCCTTCCCTCAACTCCGCTGGGAAATGGCTTCAAACTGTGATAAACATGGAATCAAGGAATATCCTGAGTTGGGAGACACCCACAAGGGTCACTGAGGTCCTTGGTGAGGATCTGCCACAGGTTTCCCAGAGAAGCTGAGGCTGCTCCATCCCTGGAAGTGCCAAGGCCAGCTTGGACAGGGCTTGGAACACCCTGGGACAGGGGAGACGTCTCTGCCCATGGCAGGGGTGGGGAATGGTCACTGAGGTCCCTTCCAGCCCAAACCATTCCAGGATTCTGGGATTCTAAGTCCAATCCCTGGTTGTAACCACCCAGCTCACCGACACATTTAAATTTTATTAAATTTTGTAAAGTTTTCTGAGGTCAAAAGAAGAAAAAGCAGGAAAAATAGGCGTTTTCCCATTTTCCTTCCATCCCAGATGGCAGCTTAGCAATCCCTGAGCTGTCAGAGGTGGGGACTAAATAAATAGCAAATGAAATGTACCCTGGGCAAAACCAGAGATGCTTAAGAAAACACAAAATGTGTTAAAAATCACATTTTTATGCAGCCATCTGCAGCAGTTTCTTTTCAGCCTTACTCATAACTCCAATTACAACGGGAGCGAGGTGTAAATAATGAAAATAATTTTAAAAAAAATAGGTTTTTCAGCTTTTTCCTTCCCTGAGCAGTTGGTTCTGTGTGGGACAAAATGATGCTGGGATGGAGGCAGGGAAGATCATGAGAGATGGGGATGCTCATTACTCCAGCCCTGCTGGGGGTGGCTTTTATTTTATTTATGGATTTATTTACCTGTAGGAAAGCTCCAACACAGGGATTGATGGAGTCTGTTCAGCACTAGATAGGAACAGAAGCCAAAAGAAGCCCAAATCCTGCTTTTAGTTTTGCAGAGGAAGACAAGGTGCTCCAAAGGGATGGAATTTAATAAACCTGGAGCCATTTATCTCTGAGCCTGCTGCCTGCACTAATGGCAAATGAGGATTTTGGGGCTGCCCGAGGAGCCTGGCTCCTCGTGGGAGCTTTGAAGATCCCAGCCATAAAGAGATGAGGGCAGTGGGTATTTCCTGGAAGCCTCATCCTGCTCTTCCCAGCCCGGATTTGGCCCGTGGCAGACAGGATCACATGAGCTGTGGATCCCTGAGGATGCTGAGGAGGAAGCAGAAAATGCCACCCACTTGCAAGGTCACAGCTGCAGGATCCCTGCTCAGGCTGCTGCACTGATGGCTTACATATGAGAGGAACCCTTGGAAGAGGAATGAAAATATTCCAGGCTGGATATTCCAGGCAGGGCTGTCACCCCCAGGAGGGGGAACGCTGCCCTGACAAACACCCAGGGGCAGCTGTGCTGCTCCCAGGGAAAGATGCTCCCCTGCAAACATGCTGCCCAGGGCTTGAGGCTTTCCAGCTCCAAGGAATCTGCAGCAGAGGACGAAGTGCAGCTGCCTGTCCGTGAGGAAATTCCTGCTCTCCACAGTGACTCATCCCACAAAACCCAAGGGCATCCACATCAGCCATGGGGCTCGCTTTCAAGGGTTACTCATTATTCACCCACAAACTGGGTTTGTCAACAGAGGGGAAGAGCAAAAATCCATCATTGCCTCATCCTGTGATTCCAACAGCCTCATCCAGCAGCGTGGATAAGGAGCTCCTCTGAGCCAGGTGCCAGAGTGACACTGGGACAGACACTGGGAATGAGGCACCAGGGCAACAGAACGTGCCAGGCACTGCCTGGTGCTGCTGGAGGAGCACTGGAAAGGGATTGATAAGAAGGAGCAAGGATCTGAATGCTCCCAGGCTGCTGAACTGGGAAAAGAAGCAGGGAGGTGGGAAAAGATACAGAGAACTGGGGGGAAAAATGCAGGGAGCTGGGAAAACTGCAGGGAGCCAGGAAAAGATGCAGGGAGCTGGGGAAAGATGCAGGGAGCTGGGGAAAGATGCAGGGAACTTGGGAAAGATGCAGGGAGCTGGGGAAAGATGCAGGGAGCTGGGGAAAGATGCAGAAATCTTGCTGTTCCAGTTTTCCTGCACCATCCCCACAGTGCTCAGATTTTTGGCAATGAGTGCACGGCCAGTGCCAGGTCAGGACATGGATCAGGAGCAGGACAGAGGTACCTGCAGAGGTGAGAGTGGATCTGCCCAGGTGTCCTGCGTGGATTCTGCAAGGGGAACCTGCTCAGCAGCCCTGGAAGGTCCTGTTGGGTGAGCATCTCCATCCTGGACCTTCAGGCCACGGACTTGTTACCGAGAGTTTCTGCCTGGCTTTGGATCTTAATTCCTCCTGGCAGTGAGAAGGAGCCCTGAAGGTTTCTGCAAACCAAAGTGCTCAGGAGCCAGTGCCAAAGGCAGGGCCGGGGCCAGCGTGGGCTGGGAGCAGCAATCCCAGAGTTCCAGAATTCTCTGCTGGAGCACAGGTCGTGCCACAAGGAGCGGGAAGGGAAGGGAAGGGAAGGGAAGGGAAGGGAAGGGAAGGGAAGGGAAGGGAAGGGAAGGGAAGGGAAGGGAAGGGAAGGGAAGGGAAGGGAAGGGAAGGAGCAAATTACAGCCCTGGCTGGGATTTACCAGCGGGAGCCCACGGAGGTACTGCCCAGCCCTCCCAGCTGTGGTCACAGCTGCTCCTTTCTGGCGTCTTGTGGTGGCAGCGCCGCTGTCACCGTGCTGGGGCGTGGGGGAACCGGGCCACATCGGGCACTGTCACCAGGGAACACCAGTGGTGACAGCTCAAGAGACAAAGGGGACTGGCATGGGTCCAGTGAGAGCCTTTGGAACTGGCCCAGAGGTGTCTCCTGGTCCTGAAGACCCTCCTGGTTTTGGCCTTGTCCTGGACAAGGAATGGTCTGGGAGTGCTGATGAGGGAATTGTGACACCTGGCTCTTCTCCACTGCGGGATCATCACAGGCTTTGCCAGCTCAGGATGGCCAGAGAGGGACAAGAGGAGCAGCAGTGTGACACAGCACCCACGGAGACGGGAGCAGAGCCACCTGAGCCCCACCCAGCCCCTCATCTGCAGCCACCTCAGCTTTGGGACCTGGTGAACCCCTGGTTTGGGACACATCACACCCACTCCTGACCCACCCCAGTCACAGAAACCCCTCCACGTCCCCAAACACAATCACTTCTCCCAACTTGCCCATATTTGCAATAAAAGTACAGGCTATTGGCTCTCACACACTGGAGGTTTGCCCTCAGAAACTACTGCAAGGGAAGAAAAGCACCAGGAGAAGCAGCAGGGCCACAAGAACATCCCTGGAACAACTTCCAGCCAGGACATCTCCACCACAGCGTGGCCAAGGGCAGCCAAGGGCAGCCCAGGGAAGCCACCACAAGGACTCTTATCACAGCAGTGGCTGTGTGTGGAGTATTTCATTTGGCACCCTTTGGAGCTCTCATAATCTTTTCCTTTATGATTAATATTAAACAAGTCATATTCCTTATGGAATTTCCTAACTCTGTCTGTTTATATTTTTCTCTACATCAGAGTTAATATTTTAAGATCGCCGTTCTCTTTTTTTTTTCTCTTTTATTTCACGTTCATCTGTTTTTCCTCATTTTATAAATCAGGTTTCTTGTTTAGTAGTCATGACAACATCTGCCTGCGGTGGTTACACCACAGCCTGGGGCTTTTTATTTTCTTTTCTTCCCCCAAGCTGCCTAAGAATTAAAACAAAAAAAAAAATCCTTTAAATAAATAAAAGCATAAAATGAAAGGGGCAAGTTGGGAAGCGCCTCCTCCTGCTTTCCCTCCAATGACCCACTTCAACAAGACTTCCCAGCATGGTGGGTGAGGACTCATTTGGCTTTAATCCTGCAAAGTCTTATCCACTTAGTTCACTTCAATGGGAACATCAAGTCAGGCACATATGAAAGTCTTTAAAACCTTGAGGTCTGGGCCTGAGAGGCACAAAAGCGAAAAGCTGGAGTTGCATTTTCCTTCTGGGCGTTGAGCTCGGCACAACAGCACAAGGGTTGGGGTGGGATGGGGTGGGATGGGGATGTGCTGCTCCCAAGGGGAGGATGGGGTCACTTCCAGGAGATGCTGGAGTTCAACATCATCTTCTCAACATGGACCACCACGAATCCGGCCACCACAGCCACCCCATGGCTCCCTTGCGCTGGATTCCCAAAAAACCCCAGTGGCTCCTGGAGGCAGCAGGACCCACCTTCACACCCTTAATTCAATTACATCCTGTCAGGACAAGCTGGAGATCAGGCAAAGGAATTCCACAGCAAAGTAGCATCACATCACCAATTGCATTCCTAGCATCTAGGGAATATTAAGGAATGTATTTTTTTCCCCTAAATTCAGTCTTTCAGGATGCTGGGCACCAGTAGCTGAGAGGAAATTTAGGCTTTTGGAAAAACAGGAGTGACTTCTTCCATGAGCACAGCAAGTGGCCACGGAGTTATGGATCTGTGCTTGCCCATGGAAAGACACCACTAAAATTCCATGGGGTGTTTCACCCAGGGAACCAGGAGATGGCCAGGAACACTGAGAGCAGCCCTGGATCCAGAGGAGGCAAGGAGGAAGGGAAAAGGCCAGGAACTGAACAAAGGCAGATGAACCTTCCATGCAGCAGAACCTCTGGGAACCCTGAGCCACGGTGTCCAGATGTTCCGAGGTCGCTGTAACCTGACTCCGAGAAGGAAGAGGATGTATTCCTTCAAATTCCCCGTGGTGCTTTAATTTACTGCAGCCTTGCCGAGGCTGCCTGTGGTGATCACAGGTGGGGTTTCACACTGACCAGAAACGTGGAGTTGGGGGCAAAAGACTCCAATCCTTTCAGCTTTGGCTGCCAAGACGGTTGAGGAACAGATTTCCATGAAAACATCTCCCTTTGCCTGCTTTCAGGGGCCAGAGGAAAACCCTCCAGCGGGGATTCTGCAGCACCAAGGACCCTCTCACTGATGGCCACCAGCACCTGAGACTGCCCAGCCAGGACTTTCCAGCTGATCCCTTCCTGTCTGGGTGGTGGAGAAGGGGAATTGGGAAGGAACAAAACATTTTGAAGCTCCAGTTCTTATCTGTGCTCCCATTTTTTCCCAAATAACCCCAGGAAAATGATCTCTCTCCATCTTCAGGATTCCACTGTCCCTGCAGTGTTGGCCCTGCAGCACCATCCCTCTGCCCCTGGAATCTCAGAGGTGGAGCTGATTTGGGTGCACTGGGTTTCAGGGTGCCCCCCTGACCCTTTTCCCTTGGCTCTGCTCCCTCTGAGGTTTCTGGCTGCAGGGATGATCCGTGTTGGATGAGGAGAACTGGCAGCTTTGCTCCAGAGGGATTTGTGTGGGGATTACAACTGCTTTTCAAGGGCTGGCTGTGGAATAAATGACATTAATCATGCCATTAATGCAATCCCTGTCTCTTTCCCACTCCCCTCTCCCCACTCCTGCCATTCCCAACCCCATCCAAACAATCAATGCAATCTGATTTGTTTTTCCAGAGGAAATTTTGAAATTTCTGTTGACTGAGGCATCCTGAGTTTTCTACTGCTCCTGGATTTTGGCATCTCAGAGGGGCTGGCAGCTTCTCTGAGGGTGACCATGATGTAGAGCCTGGTCTAGTGTCCCTGCCCAAGATGACCTTTAAGGTCCTTTCCAACACAAAACATTCCAGGGTTCTATTTAATACCCGCCCCTTTCTGCTTCTTTGCTCACAAAGTGCAGGGAATCCATCCATGAGCCATCCCAACCACCACTGCCACAGCACACTGGCCAAAATTTGGGACAAAACATTCCCAAACTGCTCTTCTTGTGCATTTTTCTCCTAGACTTCCTCAGCCTTTCCAAAATTGGCCTGATCTGGGATTTCTCCCTGCTTCCAAGCTTTCCTAACTGGAGCAGGGTGTAAATTTAAAGTGCCACTTCTGCCCCCCGAACAGCTCCACGTGTGGACACCAAGCCCAGAGCAAACCCACGTGGTTCCTGCAGAGCTTAACCCGGCCCCAGAGGGAGTTTCACGTGTGGAAAAAGTTCCTCAGGAACGTGGACAAAGCAGCACCGTGCTCCTGGCAGCGATGGAAATAAAATCCAAGAGGAAAGCAGGAGAGGTGAGACCTCGTGCTGCAAACACCTGCCTGGACTGTGGGTTTTTGGGGCTCAGCTCAGGGTTTAGAGCAGCAGCAAAAATCCAGGATGCTCTGCACGATGCCAGCGTAAATCATGGAATCTTTTCCATGGATCAATCAAAACCATGGAATGGTTTGGGTTGGAAGGAACTTCAAAGCTCCTTTCCAGCCCCTTTCCATGGCAGGGACGCCTTCCACTAGCCCAGGCTACTCCAAGCCCTGTCCAGCCTGACCTTGGACACTTCCAGGGATGGGAGGCCACGACCTGTTGGGAAATGTTGTTCCCAACAAAAGGGAAAGTGAGATTGGGGTTTGCAAACAAATTCTCCAGGGAAGGACCACCACTGACCACAGCACAGCATCTCCACCCCACACCCAGGGCAGCACCAAACAAACCCCAGCTGCTCCACGAGGATCCTGCACTAATCTCTGAGCCACAGCTCCGAAAACCCCAGTTTTTACAGGAAGATGAAAGCAATGAGTGCCACAGGTTTCCTGCAATTTCTGGCTGTTGCATCACCAGAGAGATAACAGCCCTGCTGGAGCCTGGGGAAGGGGATGGTGCAGCTGTGTAAACTGCGTGTGGGCTGAAGCATCCCAGGGCTGCAGCCTCATCCCAGCGCTTCCAAAGCAAAATAAAACCTCTCTGGGGGCAGCAGCGATTCACAGGAACATAAACCCACAACCAGCCAAGGAGTTCTTCTCATCAAAGCAGGAAAAGGGAAAATCCATCTTCACCTCCGTCCCTGAGCAGCTCAGGCACCAAGATCCATCCCTCTGAAATGAGGTGGGGTGTGTTGAAATGGCTTTAATTAAAGCTGTCCAGTCATTGTGTGAGGGTGACTGGGGAAAGTGACACCTCTGTCTGTGGATGGTTTCACACATAAAAGCACACACTCATTGAACTGGGCAGGACAGAACTGATTGGAATATGCAGATTACTTCTGAAAACCCCTAAGCTGACCCTGTGGGAGGACACAGGGCACAGGGAAGCTGTGGCTGCTCCATCCCTGGAAGTGTCCAAGATCAGGTTTGGAGCTACCTGGGGTAATGGAAGGTGCTGGGGTTGGAATTGGATGGGCTTTAAAGTCCCTTCCAACCCAAATCATTCCAGTTAAACCATGCCAGGAAGCCACAGTAAGAGCATATCAAAACTGCTCTGACAGCCAGTGATCCCAGAAGGAAGATGAAGGAGCAGGGATGGGAAGAAGCCTCCTTTCAGCCAGGAAAAATCACTTTACCAGCAGCAAAATCCTCCTCTCGCTCCAAGAGCACCACACCAAAGGCATCATCCCACTCCAGCCCCTTCCCCTCCTCGAATGGGCACATTCTGTCTTCACATGTCCATCTCTGACACCAAGAAATGATTTTCTTCATAATAAATGTATTAAAAATCCTCTTTAAAATAAGTTTCTCATCTGCCATCTGTTTCCAGTTAGGCTGTTCTGATTTCATCTCCTTTTTATTTTTTTGAAATGGAATAGAAAACATTATTTAAAGGTCCTGTCATCTTGCTGGTGGGAGGAAAGATCCCAAATCCCAAATCCCACCACTGTCCGAACAGCAAAGGCTTGGTGGGAGCCAAGAGCTGGGAAAGTGCAAAGGCACCAGCTCAGGTAAGGACTAAGGGACAGAAAATGGGATTAAACTTGGAGGACCTTCACCATCTCTTCAAACCATTGCACTGAAACTGGAGAAATTCACAGATATTTAAAGATATTTGACACGTTTTAGTGAGTGAGTTCTTTGGCTTGGGCACAGGAACAGGTTGTGATGGTTTTATTCAGCTTTAGCAGCTACACCTAAACGTAAATAAATAATTATCCCTGGAAATATGGTGCCAGAACATGGTGAAGATCATGTCATGGACACCAGGAACATCTCTGGTTTGCAGCTGCTCTGGCTCTCATCAGACAGAAATGTTTTATGCCCTCACTCACAGCCCCCTGCACTCACATGTGCACCACATCCTTTGTCTCCCAGCCTGGAGCTGAATCCTGAATCCCATCTGGGAAATGCAGATGCTGGAAGCTCCAGCTTGGATCATTTCACTGACAGCATCCTCAGCATCGATTTTCCCCATCCTGCCCAAGCACCTGGAAATTCTGCTGCAGGGCACAAAGGTTCTGGAGCACGCAGGGATTCTGAAAATAAGGTGCAAAATCCAACCAGGGAGCAAACCCAACCACCCTGAGCTGCCCCAGAGCCCAGGAGGTGAAGTCTCCCTGCCAGCCACGTCGCTCCACGAGCTCTGGAAGCTGTTCCTGGAGTGGCAAGAGCAGACAGGGAGCAACACAGAGAGAGCCCCTGTTCAGCTCTAATGTGGCCAACACGCCAGGACTGGGCGAGCTTCCACCCCATTTCAGCAAAGCTTGCAATTTTAGGATCCAGCTGGTGATTCTGGGGTCGGTGCTCAGCAATACTGCCGAGGGCACCGTGGCCCACCCGGTCCCTGGGGCTCTCTGGCACAGAGGTGGCACCAAACTGTGCCACCAGCACCAGGCCAGCCTGGCACACGTGGCAGCTTCCAGCAGGAACCTGGAACTCTGCTGGAACTTGTCACCCTGTTCTTTTAAAAGTTTTAAAGTTCTTTTAAAAGTTCTCCATGCCTTTTGATGTTTACGTATTTCTACTGGAGTTCTCATGCATGTTCATGTAAATAATGATTGTTTTGCATTCTTCTTTGTGGGAGGAGAGAATTGATGGACTGTTGGTTTCACCAGTGTGGTTGGAGAGGTGGCAGTTTCACCCTCCAATCCACTGTCACTTTTAGAATTCTATATATTGTGAAGTCAGAAATAAAACTTCCTCTTTTCCTTCTTCTGTGTCTTGAGTGAGCGTGTGAGTTATTTCATATCGCAGTGTGACAGAAACTCATCCCTGCCGTGCTCCTGCATGGCCAAAGCCACTGCAGCTCCTGCTGGCCCTGAACCCAAGAGCCCCAGTCAGGAGTGAGAACCAACCCTGACCTCCCTGCTGCGTTTTCCAGCCATGGCAGCGCTTCCCACCCCGCGGGCTGCGGCACGCACATTCTTCTGTCTCTCAGGATTTTTTCATAGAGGAGCACAGAGAGAAGAGAAAACAATTTCTATTTCTGCTCCTTGTTCTCCCATGTGGAATGTGTTTGGAGTATTGTTCACCTGGGGTGATTGCTTGGTTGGGTTCTGGTGAGGATTGTTGGAGCTGATGGCCAATCCAACCCACCTGTGGCTGCACTCTCAGAGAGGGTCACGAGTTGTGAGTTAGATATGGGAGTTAGAAAAGCAGGTTCGTAGTTTTAGTGTCTCCTTTAAATAGTACATTAATGGATTATAGCACAGTTATAATAAAGAAATCATCCAGCTTCTGAACTGGAGTCACTCATCAGCATTCCTTCCCACCAGTTCACCTGCATTTACAACAGCGGGCCTCCTGGGCAAATCTGATCTCGTGGCTGGGCACCACATCTCCCTCTCAGGTTTACCAGCAGAGCCAGGAGCAGCAGCAAAGGTGAGCTGACAGGGACAGGACAACCAGAGACACTGCAAGCCCTGCTCCATGGGACACCAGCCCCTTCTGAGCCCACACCAGCACAGACACCGGCTGCCCGGCGCTGCGGAGCCCCCGGGAGCCACGCTGGGCTCCCAACTCTCCAACGGCCCAAGCCCAGGGCTGTGGGATGCCCTCCAAGCCCCCGAGGTGCCAGCAGGATGAGGGATGGTGAAGGAGCCCAGCTCAGGCCTGCTGGAGTCACTGCTGCTCCCCTCTCCAATTAATCAAGTTCCCATACTGATTAACAGCGTGATTCATGGCTCTCGTTAGGAGCATTCTGGAACAAACAAGGCTGTATTTCAAGGCCACTGGCTTAATGGTTAAAATAAATACCTTCCAAATTTCTATTTTCAAGTAGCTGAACCTTTTCCACCTTTACAACTAATTCAGACTTCCTTCAAATTATTTTTCTAAGTAATATAACAATTTGTTTTTCATTAGAGCTTGTCAAAGCCGGACTTGGGTTTATTTTGAGAGAAACCAGCGCTCTCCAGAAACTGTTTAGTACAATCTGAATGACGCCCAAAGGGGTTATTGCAGCCACAATCAAAATAGAGTTTACAGCACTGGCTTGGGGTGACACTTTATTTAATGATTAAAAAAAAAAAAAAAAAAAAAAAAAAAAGAGAGAGAGAAGCGAAAAAGCCCCCAGCGCCCTGAATCAGGAGCTAATTAAATGCACTCCTCTGGCTCCCAGTGAGTGTTTCTCAGTGCCTCTGACTACTGCAGAATGCAAGGACTTAACTTGTTGCTAACTAATCCCAGAGCCCATTATGGGAGCAGTGTTATTTACTGGTTTGGGGTGGTATGTGCTGCTATTCCCGCGTCTGGCACAGCAGATCCTATCGAGCTGGATGTGAAATCAAATATCAGAGTCATTAAACAGTTTGGGTTCTGCCTGCTTAACTCAGAATGTTTCTTGTTGGGGGGCGTAGAGCTCAGTGTTTAATTTAAGGGGGTTTAAATGTAACAGAAAATCTGCCCTGTAACTGCTTTGATTTCACATTCCTTCTGTTTTGCTGTGGGGAAAAGCTGAGCTGGAGCAGTGCCAGGGCTGAGGAGGGGATCTGGGGATCCAGGAGGGCCTGAGGGGCAGGGACACCCCGGCCACCCTCACCCGGGACCAGGATGGCTGCAACCTCCATAATCCCAGCCCAAGCTCCAACATTCCCCGAGAAGCTCGGAATCTCTCTCCCTGCACCTTCCATCTCACACCCCAGGAGATTTAAAAACCCAAAGCGGATTTTTGAACAACTGAACTGCAAAACTCTTTTCCACGGGCCCATTCCTCCCGTCTTGTTCTCCTGTGCATTTTCCTGGGACTCTCTGTTTGTTGTTTCTAAACCACAACAAAATCAACAAGATTTGGACTTTGGGGAAGGCTGAATTTCCTCTGCCCAGCCCAGGCAGTGACACCCAGCCAGAGCTGCTGGGCTGGGGGGACCACGCTCCCCAGCATCCTTAGGGATTTATAAAAAAGCAGGAAAGGGATTTTTTTAGAGGGGTATGAGGCAATAGAAAAAGGGGAATGGATTTAAACTGAAAGAAAATAGATTTACATTGGATATCAGGAAGGAATTCATCCCTGGGAGGGTGGGCAGGCCCTGGCACAGGTGCCCAGAGCAGCTGTGGCTGCCCCTGGGTCCCTGGCAGTGCCCAAGGCCAGGCTGGACAGGGCTTGGAGCAGCCTGGGACGGTGGAAGATGTCCCTGCCATGGCAGGGGGTGGCACTGGGTGGGCTTTAAGGTTTTTCCCAACCCAAACCATTCTGGGATTGTGTGAACTGCAGAACAATTCCTGAATTTTCTGCCTTCTTCATCCTCCGGCGAACTGGGCTTTATTCTCACACACGCTGACAACACCACTCTGCATCCACACAGAAAAACTCCTCCTCGAGCAGTGCCCGTGGGTGCCCAGTGAAAGCCCTGTCGAGGGGCCTGATGCTCCTGCCACGAGCCTGGCACTGGTGTAACCCTGCTAATCCTGCTGGAGACACCCCTGATTTACACCAGCCTCGCCACGAGAACAAACCCAGCTCGGGTCTGACAAGTGAAAACAAACACTGGATTCAGACACTTTCTGCAGGGACGGGGGGCTGGTTAATTTTTGTTCCCTCTCTCCAGGCTGCTGCTGTGACCTCTGCTACCTCCTAAGTCAGCAACACAATCTCTTGCAGCTGTGGCACTGCAGCAGCCTGATTTAATTTGTGTGTGTGTGGCTGCAGGGGCAGCTCATCCCTCCAGCATCTCGTGGTGTGGCAGAGGCAGCGCTGGGACAACGGGGGGCTCGGTCCTCCCCTCCCAAAAAAAGAGGGGGGAAACCTCCACTTGGCCTCCCCTGCCTTCCTGGAGAGATGGGAACAAAATCAACCAGAGGGAAACGTCCTTTTCCATCAAAATTTTTAAGAGGTTGGGGTTTGGCCAAGCCAAGGAGGGAAAAAAAAAAAAAAAAAAAAAAGCAAGAAAATATTTGTTCAACAACTGTTTTCTGCCTGAAAAGAAAAAAAAAAAAAAAAAAAAAAAAGGAAAATGACTTTGCTGCCTGTCCCTGGTGCAGTGCCCAGCTGGGCAAGGGTGCTGCTGGCAGCTCGTTTTCCAGGGGAACAGAGCTGGAGGTTTCTGCCACATTCCCCCTCAGGGTCCCTCCCCCAGCAGGTCCCCCCTTCCCTCTGCAGCTCCCAGAGTCCCCGACTGCTCCTTGGCTGGATCCTGGGAGCTGCTCGGGGAGGGGGGGCTCCTTTCAGGGCTCTGAACCTCGCAGGGGCTTTGGCTGAGGAGGTTTCACCTCTGCCTTCTGCAGGGCTGGAATTGTGCCTGGCTCCTGGCACTGTCACCCCTGTGCCCCTGCACTGTCACCCCTGTGCTCCTGGCACTGTCACCCCTGTGCCCCTGCACTGCCACCCCTGTGCTCCTGGCACTGCCACCCCTGTGCCCCTGCACTGTCACCCCTGTGCCCCTGCACTGTCACCCCTGTGCCCCTGGCACTGTCACCCCTCTGCCCCTGGCACTGCCACCCCTGTGCCCCTGGCACTGTCACCCCTGTGCCCCTGGCACTGTCACCCCTGTGCCCCTGCACTGTCACCCCTGTGCCCCTGCACTGTCACCCCTGTGTCCCTGCACTGTCACCCCTGTGCCCCTGGCACTGTCACCCTGTGCCCCTGCACTGTCACCCCTGTGCCCCTGCACTGTCACCCCTGTGCTCCTGGCACTGCCACCCCTGTGCTCCTGGCACTGCCACCCCTGTGCCCCTGACACTGCCATCCCTGTGCCCCTGGCACTGTCACCCCTGTGCCACTGCACTGCCACCCCTGTGCCCCTGGCACTGCCACCCCTGTGCCCCTGGCACTGTCACCCCTGTGACCCTGGCACTGCCACCCCTGCCCCTGGAACTGTCACCCCTGTGCCCCTGCACTGTCACCCCTGTGCCCCTGCACTGTCACCCCTGTGCTCCTGCACTGTCACCCCTGTGCCCCTGCACTGCCACCCCTGTGCCCCTGGCACTGCCACCCCTGTGTCCCTGGCACTGTCACCCCTCTGCCCCTGGCATTGCCATCCCTGTGCTCCTGGCACTGTCACCCCTGTGCCCCTGCACTGTCACCCCTGTGCCCCTGCACTGTCACCCCTGTGCTCCTGCACTGTCACCCCTGTGTCCCTGGCACTGTCACCCCTCTGCCCCTGGCATTGCCATCCCTGTGCTCCTGGCACTGTCACCCCTGTGTCCCTGGCACTGCCACCCCTGTGCCCCTGGCACTGTCACCCCTGTGCCCCTGGCACTGTCACCCCTGTGCTCCTGGCACTGCCACTCCTGTGCCTGCACTGTCACTCCTGTGCTCCTGGCACTGTCACCCTGTGCCCCTGCACTGCCACCCTGTGCCCCTGGCACTGCCACCTCTGCCCTTGGCACTGTCACCCCTGTGTCCCTGGCACTGTCACCCCTGTGCCCCTGGCACTGTCACCCCTGCCCCTGGCACTGCCACCTCTGCCCTTGGCACTGTCACCCCTGTGCCCCTGGCACTGCCACCCCTGCCCCTGGCACTGCCACCCCCGTGCTCTGGAGAGGGCTCCTGCTGAATTCCATCCCGGGACAGCCTCGCTGGGAGCAGGGGAGAACCTCCAACAGCAACACTCAGGATCTGGAGTGGGGGGAGATGTTCCTCAGGCAGCCCAGCTCCTCCAGGAGCTCTGTCCTGCTGGGGGACCGGGGGGCTGAGCTCACCCAGGGCCTTCTCCAGCCACCAGCAGCTTCCAGGGGCCAAGGCAGGGAGTCCAACTCCACAAACCCATCCAGATCCAAAGGGATTTAAAAGCTTTCAACTCTCCTCACATTCTCAGCTCCCCAGATTGTGCCTTTATGGCTGTGAGTGGGAATCAAAGCAGTGCCCCTGCCTTTCCAACAGCACCAACTGTGGACTTTCCAGGCTATTTATTCATTTATGGATTTCAGTTTCTGATCCTGAAGCTCCTTCCCACCTGGCACTGCCAAATCCACCCCGGCTCCTTCCAACCCTGCTCTACCTGCCAGCTCTGAGGGGCAAGGTGGCTTTTTCCTGCCTCTTTTTTTGGCTTCCCTCTCGCTTCCCCTCATCAACTCATTTGCCAAGCAGTGGAATTTTACTGCCTGGCTTCCAAGGAGCCAAGAAATACGTTTGGTGTGAGCTGGGAGTTAGACAGCGTGAAAAACACACAGATCAGGGTTTGAGGAGCCAGCTCCAGGGTTTGAGGAGGGAGATTCAGGGTCTGAGAAGGGAGATCCAAGGTTTTGAGGAGGCAGATCCAGGGTTTGAGAAGCCAGATCCAGGGTTTGAGGAGGCAAATCCAGGATTCGAGGAGGCAAATCCAGGGTTTGAGGAGGCAGCTCCAGGGTTTGAGGAGCCAGATCCAGCATTTGAGGAGGGAGATTCAGGGTTTGAGAAGGGAGATCCAAGGTTTTGAGGAGGCAGATCCAGGATTTTGAGGAGGCAGCTCCAGGGTTTGAGGAGGCAGATCCAGGGAGCAGTGAAATCCCCACCAAGCTAAAGGATTTGCCTTCCCCAGCAGCACTTCCAACCTCCCACACCCCACAAACTCCTCGGGGTATGGGCAGGCTCTGCCCTGGTGCTTCTACAGAGCCAAGAATAAGAGTCCAGACCTTGCCTGGGGTCTCCAAGACCCTCTAAGATATTTTCTGCCCCCTTCCAGGTACTGACAGCCCCGTTTTAAATTTGATTTCTCCTGAATATTGGGGTGTTTCAGATCCAGGTGTGCATTTCTGAGGCCCACACCCCACCTCTGCTACGAAAACCAGCCAATCACAGAATTGTTAAGGTTGGAAAAGCTCTTGAGCATCACTAAATCCAACCATCAACCACCACATTCACCACTAAACCACGTCCTGAAGTGTCACCTCCACCATTTTCTGAACACTTCCAGGGATCATTTAATCCTGGCAGAAACAATTGGCAGCAGTGCCCAGGAGGTCCATGGAAATGGTGGGGTTTGACCTGAGCTCACAAAGAGGACGTGGCAAAAACCCCGAAGCTGAGGGGCAGGAAACCACAGCAGGAGGGGCCATTCCTGGCCAGGAGCAGCAGCACCGAGTCCTTCATGGATCTGCTGGGAATGGGCTCATCCCAAGGGTCCCTGTGGCCCCTCCAGGGGGGAATCGAGGTGCTGGCAGCACTCTGGTGCCCATCAAAGCCACCCTAAATCCCACCTGGGTCCCATCAAACACAAACCCCAACAGGAACCTCCTGAGCACGTCCAGGATGGGAACGAGGTGGAGCTTCCAGCTCCCTTGGGATAACTCCAGGCTGGAATCCCAGCCCCACAGGAATCCCCTGGTGGACACACATCCATGCTCAGGCTGCTGAGCACCTCCTCTCTGATGTTTCCACCCTCTCTAAGCTTTTTTCCTTACAAAAGTGAGGCAGGCAAGAAGAATAAGTTCACACTTGGAAAAAAAACCCCACTTTCCTCTTTTAAAGCCCAACTTTTTTTGGGTTCCTGACAAAGCAGTATTCTCCAGGCCAGTTGGAATCTGGAAAAATACGCTCACTCAACCTCGCCACCATGACTCCAATAACAATTATAAAATGTCCAATAAAACTTGTCTGTAATGTCAATTCAAATCTTGAAAAGCAGAATTAAGTGGTGTATCAACATTAAACTTTATTGCTTCCTTTGCAGAGCACAAGGATTGTCAATAAAAGTCATTCTGAATGAAGAAAAGGGCAGTAAATATTAAATAAACAGGTTTTTGTTGAAATGCTGTAAATGCACCAGAGCTGCCTCTTACAGTGGGAGCCTTTCTGCCTTCTCAGACTCCCCTCGTGATCGAAATAAGTCACTAATTGCCAGCTATCAATAAAGGGCCAATTAAAGGGGCTTGATGCCTGCACTCACTGGCTGTCGTTAGGACATTTATGGGGTGGGCTCGGCTGTTGCAGGTCCCCTGGCTGTGTCTGAGGTCCCCCAGGGCCCTGCTGCTCCTCAGGGGCCCTGGAGGAGCCGGGAAGAAGCTGGAGGTGACAGGGATGGAGCAACCCCGAGGGGACAAGGGGAAGAGAGGGGAGCACTGAACATGGAGTGGGTTGGGGTGGCAGGGACCTTGAAGATCATCTCGTTCCAACCCCCCTGAGGACACTTTCCACTATCCCAGGGTGCTCCAGCCTGGCCTGGGACACTGCCAGGGATCCAGGGGCAGCCACAGCTGCTCTGGGAATTCTGTTCCAGGGCCTGCCCACCCTGACAGGGAAGGATTTATCCCCGATCTCTAATCTAACCCTGCCCTCCTTCATCTTAACCAGAAGAGAGGGTAGGTTTTGCTTTGTCTGTGGAGTTTTCTTGGGGTTGGGCTGAATAAAATCCTCCCAGTGCCTCCAAAAATCTCAGCAGTGCCACCAACACAGCTGGCACCTCTGGAGTGCCACCCCAGGAGCTCTGTGGGTCAGACCCCTCCCTCCATCTGCCCAAATCCATCCCAAGCCAACCAAAGCTGCCCCAAAAAGGTAAAAGCTGGCGTTCAGTGGCACCCAGACACAACAGGAAGCGTTTGGGAAGCAGAAGGAACCGGGAGGGCACAAACCCTGCCGGGGTTTCTGTCAGACCTTTAAAACCTGAGCAGCATTTTTGTGGTTTACCAGGGGGCTTTATGAGCTGTTCTCCAGTTTAATCATCACATGAACTCACAGGAAGCAGTAACAGCTCCTGAGTAGGAATTTCATGATGCTGAAATGATGCTGGACAAAGGCAGGGCAGCAAGGGCTGGAAATGGAGTTTGAACTCTGCCAGGACAGACAGGAGAGGAATCAGATGGGCTCGAGGAAAGTATTTATGCAGCAGCTTCTGTCCTCTGAGTTTTGCAGAGGTACAAAAAAACCCACCCCAAAAATCAACTGGAACGTGAATCCATTACATTTTCAAGGAATTATTTTCATTTCAAACCTCGGCACAGGCAGTCTGGTATTTGTGAAGAGCAGCTCAACCCTCTTCAGAGATAAAGAACAATCCTCGAGCGATAAATACAGAAAGAAGAATCCCTTCAGAGATGGAGAATTGTCTACAAAAATTAACTCTTGAGGGAATCACAAGGATTCCCCACAGACCCTTTGCACGGATCCTGGGCTGCCATTTCTCTGCCACACAGAAACCAAACATCCAGCAGTGGGAAACAGCCAGGAATTCCTGGCTGGGAATCATCCTCACTCTCTGGAGCCTGAACTCCCATCCTGCCCCCTGAGCCAGCTCCTCCTGGGAGGAGTGGGGAAGCCCAGGAGAGGAGGGGACCCTCAGGATGATGCCTTGTGAAGGCTTGAGACTGGACAGAGCTCAAGAATAAAGCAGGGATTTATTAAAAAGCCTCAGTGGATCCACTTTGGGCAGCACAAGAGCCCAGCCAGGGCTGCACCCAAGATGAACCAAAGGGGTCCCAAAAATGGACTCAAGGTCTCTCGCTGTGATCAGTTCTGCTCCATTTGCACACTGGAGTTCATTGTCCCATTCCAGCTTTAGCCCATGCAGTCCCATCCTGCTTGTTTTTCTCTCTCCAGCCCACGTTGTTTGTGCTCTTGGGCTGAGATTTGGATCATTTGTCCTTGGTCCTCAGCTGGAGAAGGAATTGTTTTGTCTCCCTGCTCTGTGCAGAGAGCTCAGCATCCCCTCATGTGAAGCTCAGACCCACACACCAAAGCAGCACAGAATGTGAAAAATAGAAAAGCCAAAACCTGAGGCATCATGACATGAATCTCAGAACGACAGCCTAAAATCTGAAAAATAGAAAAGCCAAAGCCTGAGGCATCAAGGACACGAAGCAGGAGCAGCTCACCTGGAAGAGGATCTGCAGGAGCCCGTGCAGGATGCTCATCCTCCTGCCCAGCAGCAGGAAGAAGGGCACCACCAGCTCGATGAAGTGGTTGACCAAGGTCTCGAAGCGGTGGAACCACCAGGGCGAGCGGTGCATGAAATAGGAGATGGGGCTGGGCACTGGCTGAGTCTGCAATATCAGAGGGAAAAAAGGAATTAATCCCCTCCAAAACTTGGTATGGAGGGCTGCTACAAAGTTCTGGCCTTATTCCTTATTTCTCTCCCCAAGTTTGCCATCCTGCACCTCTGGGAACTCGCTTCTTTGCAGACAAAATGACTTCATTCAAGTTCTTCTGCACATCTTTAAACAAATTAATCTCTTAAAAACCAAGAGTTTTAATTTTCCCTTTTGTCATCATAACCAAACCCCATCTTAAAATAACCCTGCTATTATTGAACACTGAAATCTTACACTTAGATCAGCACTGAGGGATGTTAAACTGAGTGAGGATCCTCAGAGCAACGGAGCAGACCCAGAAACTGAGCCTAAGATTTGCTTGGGGTCAGGCCTTGGGTCAAACAGAGCCAGGAATGGAAACCAGATTTCAAAACCTCGGAGATCTGCTTTCAAAATGTTTAAAATTCAAATAAATGTGCTGGTAGAGCTGCTTTCCAAGATGGTAATTTGGGAGAGGAAAGTGTAATTCCTCTAAACATGCTCTACTGGTTAAGGTATTTACATACTGGCCTTGGGACAATATTATTCTTTTGTCAGCCTGAAATTTTTTGACACTGGGAGATTTTTCCATCCAGGACAAGAAAACGGCAATTTTTTCAGAGGGAACAACCCCAAATTCTGATATGCTAATAAGTGCCACCCCAAGAAATCCCACAACTGGAGCAAAAAATAAATGTGAATTTATCTTAGCGCATCTGACAGGCTCAAATTCCCTGATATTGTTTTAAAACTTCAACAACAACAACAAAAAAAGAGAGAGGTCGAAAACACAAATGTTAATTGAAGGAGACACAACACATCTTTAAATTATTTGCAGTTAAACCCAAAATACAAACAAAACAGGGCAAATCCTGAAGGATGCACGGCAGCCAAGCACGCTCCCGCTGCCAAATCCCACAACTATTGTAATTCCTTATTAGCAAAGCTGGGATTAATAAAGCCTGGCCTGGGCTGGAGGCTGCTGTGGCCCCTCAGGACAGGAGACCGCATCCTTCCTTCCCGGATGGAGCCGGGCCGGGGTCAGGGAGCTCTGCCAAGGCCACTCCGGCCAGGCTGGGGGGTCAGGGCAGCCCCAGGTGTCCCCCAGGGTCCTTCCCTCCACCAGGACCTGCTTCCAGTTAATCCCGTGCTGGGCTCCTCGCAGCATTCCCAGGGAGGCTCCCAAAGGGATTTTTTTGATCCCAAATTGCTGAGAAATGCTTTTATCCTTCCAAACGGGCAGGTTGTTCCTTGGCTATATTATTATTATTATTATTATTATTATTATTATCATCATCAACATCATCATCATTATTGTCATTATCATCATTATCATCATTATCATCCTTATCATTATAATAGTATTTTAATTTTTATTGTATTGTATTATTATTAATTATTATTATCATAACCATACTTATAAATGTATTGTTAACATCATTACCACAATTAGTATCATACTACCACAATTTATCACCATCATTATCACAATAATAATCATTATTAATGATTTATTATAATTATAAATATAATATTATTATTGTTGTTGTTGTTATTCTTTTTATCATTATTATTATTTTTTTAAGTGCTTGAACCAATCCTGACCCAGCTGAGGCATCGATCCAACAGGTTGGAATGTTTGGCACTCATGGATGAGGTAGGATTACAAATGGCACACCTAACTTCTAATTGCAATTAATACCTTAATGTGCCTTGTTCCCACTTGTTGTTGGAGCTGGATACTGGAGATACTGACTGGAGATGCTGATCCCAAATTGTTTAAGGGCAGCAGGAGAATATTCCAGCCTCAAGTCCCACTGCAGGGAACTCAAGGCCAGGTTGGAGGGCGTGAGGGCGGGCAGGTCCTGGCACAGATTCCCAGAGCAGCTGTGGCAGCCCTGGATCCCTGGCAGCGCCCAAGGCCAGGCTGGGTTTTGGAACAGCCTGGGACAGTGGGAGGTGTCCCTGCCATGGCAGGGGTGGGATGGGATGAGCTTTCAGGTCCTTTCCAGCCCCAGCCAGTCTGGGATTTGAGGATAAAGCAAAGCAGTGATTCACATGTCCCAGATATCCCTGAAACGCTGCTGGGGGAGGAGATGTGTGTGTGTGTGTTCCTCCAATGCCTTCCAGATGCTGCGCAGCACAGGTTTCCTGGGAAGGGAGCTGGGCTTCCCTGGGATGGGACAGTGAGGCAGGAGCAGCCTGTGAATCACCAGGAGCCTGGGATGCTGGAAAATCTCCTGGATTCTTTTTGGGCCCGAGTCCACCAGAGGCACCTATAGCTGGGGAAAAGCACCCTTCTTTTGTCAGCCTGAAATCTTTTGACACTGGGAGATTTTTCCATCCAGGACAAGAAAATGGCAAATTTTTCAAATTTTTACAAATTTGGGTATGTGAATAAATGCCACCCTAAGAAATCCCACAGCTGGAGAAATCCCACCTTGCTGGGATTTTGGAGAGGGAATTTGCCCCACACCTGCTGTTCCAGAGAAATCCTAATCCCATGGGAACATCCCGGTGCTGTTGGAGGTGCTGGTGTCAGGGAAGAGGGAAAAGCTTTCCAGGATTCTTGTTCCTGGGATTTGGAGCTTTGCACTTTGCTTTGTGGCTGTGCTGTGAGGGGAATTATGGAGCCCCAGAACGGTTTGGGTTGGGAGGGACCTGGAGGATTATTATTTAATTCCCATCCCCTTCCATTATCCCAGGCTGCTCCAAACCCCGTCCAGCCTGGCCTCGGGCACTGCCAGGGATCCCGGGGCAGCCACAGCTGCTGTGGGCACCCTGTGCCAGGGCCTCCCACCCTCTCAGGAAAGGATTTGATCCCAATATTCCATCTTAATCCACCTTATTCCATCTTCCATCACAAACCTGCTCTTTTTCAGTTGGAAGCCATTCCCCCATGTCCCGTCAGCCCAGTGCCTGATGAAAATTCCCTCTCCATCTCCTCGTCCTAGGAAGGATCCTAGAAGCAGCTGGGAGCTCTCCTACATCCAGAACTGTGATCTCCTGACACACAGACATGGGAATTGCAGCTCCAATTGCTGGAACTCAACAATCCCAAGGGGGATGCACACGGAGAGGGAGCAGAGCCCGGGGCTCGCAGCAGCCCCGTTTCTGGGCACCTCTGTGAGACTGAAAATGTCTTTAAATTAAAAAAAAAAAAAACCCACAACAATTAGCAAACCCTGGCTTTGTGTGTCAGCACAACATCATAACCCTGGTGCCGGGGAGGAACCGCTGCTGCAAACGCCTTTGGAAATGGGAGCAGGAAAATGAATTCTGTAATTCACGGGGCAGATTTGTAAGGTGTGAGTGCTGCTGCAGGAACTCTGGGTCGCCAGCTCGGGCCAGTTCCCTGGCTTGGATTGAGCAGGTTTTATGAGGGCTGGTAACAGAGTCTAAAAATACACACAATAAACTGGTTTTTTTTCTCCCTACGGGGTCTATGGTTTAATTATGTTCTTAGTGAGAGCCATTAAAGTGCTAAGTACCTGAAGACTCCTAATTTACTAAACTGCACCCCACTAAAAGCCAACAGAAGGCCATTATACAGAGGAGTGAAGGCTCTTCTTGGGGGCTGTGAATGCCCACTCCCAGCCCCGTTATTTCCACAGCTTCCCAGAAACTCCAAGGGAGGATTTAATCCCGGCTTTGGGGAGCCCAGCCCGGCCCGGGGAAAGCTCCAGGCTCTTCTACAGGGAAACAAATCCCACATTGTCCTCAAACAACCCAGTGCTCAGACAGGGCTGGGATCGGGGCAGACTGGGATAGGGGAAGGTGTCCCTGCCCAAGGAATGGGATGGGCTTTAAGGTCCTTCCAGCCTAAACCACCCTGGGATTCTTTACTGGGCTCACAGCACGGCTGCCATGCAAGCAGCTGAGCAGCAGGGGAGTGTGGGGTTGGAGGGTAAGGAATCAGGGGACCATGGAATGGTTTAGGTTGGAAAAGCCCTCTAAGATCAACAAATCCAACCAAGTGCACTGCATTGGCAGAGAAATCCTGAAAAACAGAAGGAAAGGGAACAACAGCAAATAGGAATACATAATGAGAAAAAGCAACTATTTGGTCAAAAGAAACAGAATTCCAGAATGAGCCGGGTTGGAAGGGCTCTGAATTCTCATCCAGTGTCATCCCCTGCTGTGGGCAGGGACACCTTCCCCTATCCCAGGCTGATCCAAGCCTGGCCTTGGACACTTCCAGGGATCCAGGGGCAGTCACAGCTTCTCTGGGCACCCTGTGCCAGTGTCCCATCATCCCCACAGGGAACAATTCCTTCCCAGTATCCCATCCAACCCTGCCCTCTGGCAGGGAAGCCATTCCTTGTCCCATGGAATCATGGACTATCCTCCCCCCTGACCCCACAGAGGTGCAGTGAACACGTCAGGAGCAGCTCTGCAGGCTCCCACAGCCAGGAGAGAGGGAGGGAAAGCCTTTGGCACAGCCAGGCGAGCGTGAGGAGCAGCAGTCCCCTGGAAAAGCAGGCTGAGAGGTTTATTAAAAGTTTTCTGGAGAGCTGTGGAAGATCCAGATGAACTGCAAAGCTCGGCTCTCCAGCTTCCCAAGCACTGAGGCATGAACTCATCTCCTCGGCTTCAAAGCAAAGCCCCACGCTTCTCTTGTGCTTTGGACCAAAGAATAAAAAGGATTCTCCACCGTGGAGCCTAATTGGATCAGCGTGGTCCAACAGGCTGCTCCCTGCCAGTCCATTCTGCTTCAGATGCTGACCTGGCTCCTCAGGCATCTGCAGATCAAAGCTCCTCGTTCCCAAGCCCGACGGGAACATCCCCCCAGCCCCGTGCCAGGAGAGGAGATCAGGGAGGGCACTCCCAGCTGCTGGGAAGTGTGGGCAGATGAGGGTCCTGCCTGAAGCCAGCCTGTCTCGGGTTCTACAGCAACCAAGGATTCCTAAAAAACACCCTGCTTGGAACAGGGGGAGATTCCGGAGCTTCCTCACCATGGAAAGGCTCCACGTGGGCAGCGACCTTGACTGATGAGCAGCAGAGGGATTTTGTACAAGGATTCTCATGTAGGGAAGGGTTTGGGAAGGAAACGGAGCAGGGAACTGCTCAGGCTGGGTTCAAACCCAGCAGCGTCTTGTGCTGGGGGTATTTTATCTGTACACTCAAAGCTCCACGTCCACGCTACTGAAATACTCACGACAGCTAAGCGGTTAAAAATAGCCCCTTCGAAACTTTCCAGTTATTAATAAGATTCCAATCCAAATAAAATCAGAAGGAAAGGAAAAAAAAAAAAAAAAAAAGAAAAAGCTGGATCTGGCTTGAAATGCACACTGCTCTGACATCCAGTGGGTCACAAGGGGTCAGCTCTTCAGCAGCGCAACATCAAAATAATCAAGCCTCGATAAAGTAATAAAAAGAGAAGTTGCCTGTAGGTTCTTGCTGGTCAGAGCTCCCCTCGCCCAGTCAATAGGAATATTCAGTCCATAGAAAAACAGACTGGAATCTGCCTGTTTAAGACAGCAGAGCAAGCCAAGGAGATGTGTGTTTGACTCGGTGCCAGCACGGCCATAAAATGTTGGCAATTTAGTAGAGACGTGGTGCCGCGCCACTCTCCCAAAGGACCTAAATAAACTTCAGATGGAGAACATATATTTTTACTTTTTATATATATAAAAATCTGCTGGTTCATTTTTAACTCCTTTCCCCAGCCGGCCCATGCTCGGAGGTTTTTCAGAGCTCCAGCAGGTCCCCGTTCCTCCCATCTGAGTGAAGGAAAAGTTAAAAGCCTGAAAAATCCGAGCAGTGCTTCACGTCTGGAGGTTGGGTTTCTTAGGGAATGGTGGCTGCAGCTGCCAGAGGGGAAAGGGGGCTTGGGGAGAAGATTCTGCTCTGCAATTTCATGCCTCAGCTCTGTAAAATGTCCCAGGGAATTTGCTGTTTTCCTGTTGCCAACGTTGTAAAGTTCCCGGGTGGAGGTGAAACCTCCCTGCCACCTTCTGTTTTGGTCAGGGTGAATCACCCCAGGAGGATCTGGGGGACACTGAATGATGGGGGCTGGAATCCCAACCACCTGGGTGGGGGCAGAAGGCTCCTTTCTGTTTGCTTTTCCAGCCTGCACCCAGCTCCCGGTCTGAGCCTCCCCTCTCCAGGAACAGAGCCCACATTTCCAGGGCCCACAGCATCCCTGTTTATTGACACTGCTCCTCCGTAACGTGCTCCGAGCTGCTCCCGGAATATCCAGTTAATTGGGGATGGATTACAGATTCACCTATTTATTCTGGACATTCTTGGAGAGGTCCTGAGCTAAAATTACACAAGGAACCACTGAGCTGTTGAGGCTATTTATTTGTTCAAAAACCCGTTCAAATAGCTGGCGGGGCCTGGGGCAGACATTTTGGCTCTGGTGGGGCCAGGAAGAGCTGGTGGAACCAGCTGTGGGTCCTCCCTGCCTTTGGGGTTTGTCAAGAGCAGCAGAGATGGGGCAAGTCGGGCTTAGGGAGTGGGACAGGCTGGAAGGTCCATCCATAAGAATCAGAGAGTGGGAAGAATCTCCAGGATGGTCAGGTCCAACATTTGACCCAACACCACCATACGGTGGAGAAAACCCAAGATTTAAGGGAAACACAAGAAGGTTCCACCCCAAAGGCAAGGTGGGAGCTGAAATCCCTCTCCAGCTTTGCTGTTTCCATCAGATGGTGCTGTTCTGTCTCACACTCCAGGATTTTCCAGCTCAGGTCCCTGGCTTGGAGCTCCCTTTCCCCACGGATCACTCACCAATATTTTAAATTGCCATTTAAGAGCATATTGCAAATGTGATCCTTTAATTGGTCACTGTTATGACTCTCTATTAGAGAAGACAAGTTTTTCCACACAAGGTAAGCCCTGAAAATGTTTAAAAACAACCCAGGGCTGATGTATTTATTATGCATTTCTCCATATATAAATAATTCCATGAAAAGGGGACGTAGTGAGTGGAAACTCCATTTAAAATGTGATCCCAGATGGTGGCAAAGCTCTAAAATTGCAAGGCAACATGTAAAGAAAGATTAACGACCTCAAACAGGGCCAAATTTATGAGGTGAAAGCCCCTGTAATCCTGGAGAAAAATGATACCAAACCTTCGACCAGACAGCCAGAAAATACCTCTGCTTACTCCATGTGCCCTCTGCCATTTTACATTTTCCTTTAATACTCATTATTTGGGGTTCAGTTGGTGTTCTCTGCTGCAGGCCAGAGGTTTTGCTTTGGTTCATGAGCACGGCGAGGGATCGGCCAGCTCCCACCAGGCCCCACTGATAAATCAAGGAGCAGGAAAGTGATGGGAGTAAGCAGTGGAAAGGAGGAAAAACAGAAGCCAGGACACCTCAACAAGGCTTGAGCATCACTGCAGGACCCAGAGCTCCCCCATGGAGTGGGCTGAGGGACAGAGCTTAACAATTCCAGCATTAACCCCTTGTTGTGCCCAAGTGGGAAACGTTCCTAAGGGAAGGATGTCAACATTTCTTCCCAAGGAGCATGGGTCGTCCCAGGCCAGCAGCATCTTCTGTGTCTTAACTCCAGCCAGGAGCAGCCCATCGCCCTGGGCACCTCCAGCATCCCCTGACAGTGCTCCTGCTCATCCCCCTGGCCATCCCCAGCTCAGCGAGGTCATCTGGGCTATTCCACTACGACGTTTTTCAAGGATTCTCCAACTTCTTCCACAGAGTTCCTTGCACACTCTGGTGCCTTGAAGGGCAAGCCTATGGTTTTGGAGAGTGGAAGAACAACTTTCTGAACATCTTTCTGAACATCTTTGCAATGGCTACACTCAGAGGACCCAGAGCTTTACCCTTCCACTCGCAACCCCAGAAACACCCCACGGCTGCTCTCCCACAGCCCCTCATTCCCTCTTTTTTTTTCCCCTTTAAAAAGTCCAGTGCTAAACCCAGGCCCAGTCTCCTTCAGAGGGCCTTTTTTTGGTGTGTGCTCATAAACACGAGCTCAGCACCAGGCCAAGGAACACACGGAGCCCCGGCTCGTGCCTGTGTTTGGATTAGGCAGCTCCGTGGCCTGGACGTTTACAGTCGGGTTGGGGTTTTTTTTTTTTTCTTCCCCCCGCCACAACTCGAGACAAACAGTGAGAGCTTTCATAAAATGTGCTCACAAAGGGTAAATTGTGCCATTAGGAGCCGACTACCTGGTTGGTCACTGGAATTCTCCGAACTGGAACGCCACCGCACTCCCAGCCAAAGCCAGCGCCGGGAGGGGGAACTCGTTTAACTCTGCCACTGCCCGGGAGACAGAGCACACCCAGCACAGAACTGCACAATCATTCAGGTTGGAAAAGAGCTCCGAGACCATCGAGTCCAAGGCCACCACCAACCCATGTCTCCATGTGTCACATCCACATGGTTTCAAATCCAGCGCCGGCTCCACAGGAACCATCGCGACTGGTTCAGCTCTGAGCATCCTGTCCATCCTGGAGCATTTCTAGAGCAGGATGGGATGAAAATAAGACAACGGGAAAAAACAGGTTGCTGTCCCAAAGATGGAGCCAAAAGCTTGGGAGAGTTTGTTTCTGTTTTAGGCTTTCTCCCGAGTAACAAAGGATGCAGCCGGGAAGAATTTAGGACAATCAAAACAAGGCACAAGAAAACTCTTGGCCATGAGAAGCTGATGTCCAAACTCTGTTGGGTGAATCCAGCAGCCAATTCTGCTCCCCCTCGGCAAAGAACGAGGGCCTGGAGTGGCAAGACAAGGGGGAACAGCTTCAAACTGAAAGAAGGGAGAATTAAATTAGAGATTAGGGAGAAATCCTTCCCTGGGAGGGTGGGCAGGCCCTGGCACAGGGTGCTTGGAGAAGCTGTGGCCGCCCCTGGATCCCTGAAAGTGTCCAAGTCCAGGCTGGATGGGGCTTGGAGCAACCTCGGATAGTGGAAGGCACTGGGGTTGGAACTGGATGGGTTTTAAGATCCTTCCCAACCCAAACCCAAGTGATTCCGTGATTCCATGAGCTGCACCTCTTCAGCAGTGACACGGGCATCTCCTGCTGTGGCCATCATTCCAACAACTCTTTCTTAAACAATTAAGAGGTTAATTTAGTGACTTCTTACAAAAACATAACATACTCCAGGACATAACACACACAGTGATACAGAACTTCAAATCCTACTAATGTTAGGAAACAGGCTCGGGCACCTTTGGAGTCCTGAACACAAAACCGTGCTTGTCAGAAATATCCTTGTCGTGCTCAAGGCCTTCCTTGGCTAAAACCAATAATTAACTACATTTTAAAGGACACAGTTTCAGGGAAGTTCTCCAGCACACCCTTAATAACTCCAGTGGTTTCCCTCCTGACACAAAAACGTGACGGATTCCAAGCAGCACGTGCCGGAGCAGGGAGTTGTGCTGTTATCCAGGAGGGAAGAAGCCTCTCCCAGCAGCACCAATGTCCAAATCCTCTTGCCTCGAGCTCTGGCAAGTTCTGCCCTTGTGTAATCGCTTGTTTTGTAAGTGTTGCTTGGTTCTGTGCTTTTCATATAAAAAGAAATCAAGAAATTCTCCAGGCAGATAAATTCCACCCAATAAATGTGTCGCTCCTCTATCCCCATGGACATAATAATGCCCTCACTCTTGTCCCAACTTGGAGCGCTCACAAATCACCATTAAAAATAAATCTGCCAACCTAAGGCAAGCAGCTCATTTTTAATAAAGCCTTTTACCTCCTTTCCTAACGCCAGACAAGATCCTGGAGCAGCTCAGTGCCCGAGGGATAGCAGCTCCCATCCTCTGTGCCAGCCCATCCCAGTGCTGCCATTGGGCTCGTGCCCTGTGTTTTCCTGGGATAGGTTTGGGGCTGGATTTCTTGGTGCCAGTGTTGCTGTGGGGCTTGTGCCCGGTGTTTCCCAGGAAAGGTTTTGGGCTGAATTTGTCAGTCCTGGTGCTGCCATGGGGCTCATGCCTTGTATTTACCCAGGATATGTTTTAGGCTGGATTTCTCCATCCTGCTGTCACCCTGGGGCTCGTGCCCTATGTTTTCCTGGGATAGGTTTGGGGCTGGATTTCTCCATCTCAGTGCTGTCACAGGGCTGGTTTGTGCCTTGTTTTCCTGGGATAGGTTTGGGGCTGGATTTCTTGGTGCCGGCGTTGCTTTGAGGCTCGCACCCTGTGTTTCCTGGCGCAGGTTTTGGGCTGCATTTCTCAGTCCCGGTGCCACCCTGGGGCTCATGCCCTGTGTTTACTCAGGCTGTGTTTTGGGCTGGACTTTTCCCATGTCCCACACCCCATCACCCCCGGGAACAGCTCCCAAACACTGCTCCCATTGATGCCGCGGGGCCGGGGCGATGCCGGGGCAGGGATGGGGGGTGGTTTGCCTGCCGAAATTCGGTTCTGGCTGGGTGTTTAATATTCCCCATCATGCCGGGCTGTTTCTGCTCGCTGCTGCCTGTCAGTTAAGCCCGGGGATGTTTATTTTAACGGCCACTTGTGGTCAAGGCTGGTGCCAGTTGTACGGCATCGGTTACGCAGATTTAGCGCTGGGGACTCGGCCCCCGGCTCCCCGAGCACGGAAGGCAGCCAGGGCTGCCCGGCCTAATGTGAAACAACTGAACTCTTCCAGCAGTGCCTGCTCCAGATTTAACCCTTGCTGGGCAGGAGCTGGCTGGTTCCACAGCTCGGCCTTCCCACACTATCCCATATCCTGGCCCTCGTCCCATCTCCTGCTTCCCAAACTCCCCCGGCAGCAAAACGTCTCGGGGTGATGATCTGAAAGCACCAGAAGGAGCAGGGAATGTCCTCGCTTGTTTAAGGGAGCAGTTTTTAGGGGAAGGAGAGGATTGTTATGGATTTATCATTACTCCAAGCGCACAGTACACTACTGGGAGTGGTCACAAATTAATTGAATTAACTGGAAAAGCCCTCCAAGATCATCTGAGTCCAAGCTGCGACCGATCAGCACCCGATCCACCAGACCAGAGCACTGAGTGCTACGGGATGCTCTACATCCTGGCCTGGTGGGCTGACACGTGCTTGAGACACAAAGCCAGACCAGCCCAGCTCCCTGACAGGACCCTGACCGTGGCACAGCCCCCTCCCCAACCCCAAACCTCGTGGAGGGTGACCAGGCAGGGCAAGGCGAGCCCCTGCTGCTGCGCCAGAGCCGGGCCCATGCTCAAACGTGGAATAACCCGGGGCCCGCAGCAGAACTGTGCATCATTTCTGATCGCCTGGACAGGCTCCAAGATGCTAATCAGCCCCAGATTAAGTCATCAAGCAAACTGATGAGCAATCACATTCTGTCAGTGCAGCTGCACGGCATTACCCGGCGCAGAGGGAAGGGAAGGCGGCTCCGTGCGCGGATCCGACGGGAAGGGAGCACGAGGGCTTGGAGGAGCTGGGCTGAGCTGCCACGGGCTCTGCACAGCAGCAGCCCCAGCTCCTGGCCCTGCTCCTGCCCCCAAAGTTTGCCAATATCACGCCAAGGTGATCGGTGTGGCCGTGCCCAGCCCGATCTCGAGGCACACAGCTGCTCCCATGGCATCCCAGGGTTTTCCTGGATTACCACACGTGGCAAGGGGCAGCTTTGGTTTCCACGGAGAAGCCCTGTGGGAGTGCTTTAACTGGACCATCAAAGATGCTGCTAATAGCTATGAGGGGCAGTAATTAACAGAAACTAATTAATGGTGAAGCACATGGAAAACTGATGCTCAAATCCCAACTCCATTTGGTGGGAATCTGTCAAGGGGAAGAGATTCTAGGCTTGTTCTCAACATAACCCAGGACTTTGCAGAGTTCTCACCCAGACAGAGCTTCTTCCTAAAACCTGCCCAGGAAATAAATCAAAACAGGAGGAGAAGCAGCCTAAATGTCCAATAAGGAGATGCAAAAAACCTCTGGAAGTATCACCATAAAATACTAATTCTGAATTTTTCTGCTCTAAAAGCAAACACAATAAAATAGATAAATGCTGACAATATTAATTAAGAGTAGGATTTCTACTCATGTTTTAATACTGCTTGAGAGGAAATGAATTAACTGGAGTTGCTAGCAGGGAATTGACTCCTTTTACAGATCTTGGACATGGATACACAGCACCACATCTCCAGCCATCCCTTCCCTGTGGTTTTCTCATCACTTTCTTTTGCTCCATTGGGAACTCCCCTCCCAAGACGATTGTTTGCCTGGATGTGAACACCTGGAAAGTCACAGAATCCCTGGAGGGGTCAGGCTGGAAGGGCTCACAGTGGGAATCTTCTCCCATCTCCCTGCTCCAGCAGGGTCATTCCAGAGCACGGGATTGTGCCCAGACAGCTCTGGAATATCTCCAGTGAGGGAGATTCCACAGCCTCTCCTCAGGCACACAGGGAAGGGGGATGATGACATTTAAAGCAGGACAATGACCCACAGCTTCTTTTCAATTCCTTCCTCTAAAAATAAAAATTAAAAAACAATTTAAAAATTAAAAAAAAAAAAAAAAAAAGAAAAGAGAAGAAACTCTGCATTTCAGGGCAGGTGATGGAGATGAAACCAGGACACAACGTCAGATGTTCGATAATAAAAACCTGGGAATAGCAAGACCAAGCTGCACCGTGTTAAAATTCAAGGCTAATTTAAAATCTTGTTCCTTAGTGCAAAAGCTGGAAAGACGCCCAAGCAGAGGGAGGAGGGAAAAAATAATAACCAAGCCAATTGTATATTTCTCCTAGAAATTCCATGTCAGGAGGTACCTCAGGACTGCACCCGCGGGCTCCAATTTCAATAAATCAACACAGCGTGCGGGGCAACGGTAGCACAAAGTCCTGCTCTCCCTGCAGAACCCAGCCAGGTAAAATCACCAGGAACAAAATGCCCATTCTTCCTGCTCCTTGGCAAGGGGACAAATTACTTTCTGCACCTCTCTGTGCTGAAGGAGTGGTTATTAAATGCAGTCGGGGCTGCCCTTCCAGCTGAAATCGAGGGCGGAACCGAGCGAGCGCCGCCGGCCACGAGGGATCCGGGGAGCAGCGCCGGGATGAGGCCACCTCCACGCGCCTCCCTGCCCATCCAAGGGTTTAAATGATTCGGGTTTGGGGTCGGGATGGGCACAGACGTGCCGTGGGCACGGTTTTTCGTCATTAATTTATGGATTATTCCGACAGTCGCCGCCCAGCCCTGAGCGCGGCCGGGAGAGAGAGAGCGAGGAGGTGAGAGGTGCTCCGAGCTGTCTGCTCATCCCAAACGTGTCTGCACACAAAGAATCCTGGTGCTTTTGGCTGAAGAGCAGCTTGCCCATGTCTGGGACACGGCTATGTGAGAACCGTGAAAATAGCAAGGAAGGGAGGGATCAGAAACACTTATGAGAGGAAAGGAGAGAAAAAAAAAAGAAGGGCTGGCCCTAAAACACAACATAAAATCAGTGATTTGAAGAGGGGTGTCCCCATGTCTTCATTCACCGCCTCCACTGTCTCCCCACAAGGACATTTCACACCATTTCTACTACAAATCACTTCACATTTCCTTTACAACCAACCTCCCTCTCTTTGTTCCTGGATGGGACCAGAAGCTCCAACTCCAGACATTATCCCGAAGGATGATGGGAAAAGCCAGGGTTTGGAGCACTTCTAACTCAGTGCTGAGAAGGAGACAGTTGGTGGGAACAAAAAAAAGAAAAACAGTATATAGAGATTTCTGTAAGAGATTTACCTTTTTTTACCCCTGAAATGTGAATTTTCACCGAGTCTCCCAGCACGTGGGATTTTGGAAAGCTCTGATTGAGAGAAGTGGGATTTATTCCAGTCACAACCAGCACATCCAAGCAGTCACTGGGTCCAACCCCTCCTGGAAGCCACATGCCAGTGGGAGATGTCCCACAGCCAGTGACCCTGAGTGCTCCAGAAAAACAGCAGGGAAAAGTAAAGAGTTCAGGATCCAACTATTCCACAAAAAACAGCAGTCAGCCCAAATCTAGCCACGGGCTGGTCCTTCGGGAAAGCACTGCACGTGGCACTCGGTGCCCTGCTTGATGACAAGATGATGCTCAAGGCTCCAAGGGTTGGATTGATGATCTTGGATTCTGGGATTCAGTGATTCTGGGGAGCAACAGAACACAGCTCGTGGGAAATCTGGGTTTCTGTGCAGCATTTCTGCACAGACACAAACTCTCCCTGGATAACCCCTCAGCTGTTTGTTGGGATTTAAATTCCACCTTTAGCTTGCCACATAAAACACCTCGGACTTTGTGCCTTCCATAAAATATTCCAGAAGGCAGCTTCTCACCCCCACAGGCACCTCAGTGCCTTCAAAGTGCACCCCAACCCCAAGAGAGAGCTGCTAGAACCTCTCTATTGGTGATTAACACATTTCCAAGTCCATGCATTAATTAAAATAAAATTAACAAGCCGGGAAATGAAACTCCTGAACAGCACTGGCCATTGAAACATCTTTAGCTCAGCACAGCCAGCAATTTCCTCCTATATTTAGGGAAAATATAGTTATGGGGCTGACCATTGCCTTGTGTAAATAACAACATTCCCAAATTTGGCCTTTTCTCCCAAATTTACCCTAAACCAAGACAAATACAGAAGGAACTGGCAAATTTGGGAAGCCCCTCGGGGTTGGATGGGCAGGAGAGTCCGTGGCTGCTCCCTGGATGGAGGAGCCAGTGCAGAATTCATGGAGAGGGATAATTTTAATGGGATTTTAGAACGGGGACCACCTCAGCTGCCTGAAGTGCAGATCTCAGGAATGCCATCCAGGCCCTGCAGAGCTGATGGAGCAGCAATTTCTTCCAAAACCAAGGAACATTGGGAACGCTGGCGTGAGGGGCTGCTGGAGAGCAAGGCCAAAGGCACAGAACTCCTCTTTGCTTTGTCCACCAGCAATATCTGAACTTCATCCCTCATGGCTTCACCCAAAAAACACAGCTCACGTGGAAAACAGCAGCTGCTGAAGGGGAGGAGGAATTACTGCAAGGAATTCAGCAGAAGCTGCCATGGTCACTGGGGAGGGAAGTGCCTAGAGCATGGAATCTACTGGTTTGTGATCAATAAAAAACACCCCACAATGATTCTGGGCCACATTACACCAAAATACCTTTTTCTAGTATCAGTCGTGGAAAAATTTTAACCATAAAATTTAGGCTGAAGTCCGCGAACGCCGAATTCTAAAAAGCGACAACTTGGATGGCTCCTAAAATTCTTTGAACAAAATCTTCCTGCTATGTTTTACCCAGGAACTCGCAGAAAGAGAGAGAACTCCTCAGGGATCACTGCCATGAATAAAACAGAGGCGTGCAAACATTGATAATTCCCTTCCAGCCAGCTCCCAGCCGGCAGGGGAAGGGTTAATGCTGGGAGCACTGGAGCTTTATGGTGTGCACAGCCCAGAATTAGCTCCCACCCCAAAATGAAACACCGCCAAAGCTGTCCTGCATTAAGGGCACTGGAACTCCATAATAATTTATGAACTGGACTCTGGTTTTTTACACCCCGGGCAAACAATGGCGAGGCAGGAGGTCCGAGGAAGCCGAGGGTTAAAGGTGATTTTGTGTTACCTGAATTCCCTTCAAGAACTCAGCACATGACCATTAGCCTGCTTTATCTGCCTCTATTAAGAAGAGCTGATGAAAACTTTTAATCTGTTTCCCAATGGCTCCAAGCACTGGAGGGGATAGGAGATTGTTTCGTGGGGAGCACGGGGATATAAAAATAAAATTAAAATGGAAGTGGGGAGTGGGGTTGGCCAGGCCTCAGTGGGGATTGAGGAGCTGTGTCCTCACTGTGGGCACCTGGCCAGGGGTGACACTGCCCTGTCCACACCTCTGCCCGGGCTAGGGATGGATGGGATACCAGGGAGGAATATCCCTGATGGGATATCAGGGAGGAATTCCTGGCTGGGAGGGTGGGCAGGCCCTGGCACAGATTCCCAGAGCAGCTGTGGCTGCCCCTGGATCCCTGGAGTGTCCATGGCCAGCTTGAACAGGGCTTGGAGCAGCCTGGGACAGTGGAAGGTGTCCCTGCCCAGGGCAGGGGGGGGCACTGGATGATTCCTAAATTCCCTTCCAACCCAACCCATTCCATGATTTCTGGGAGAAAACACCAATCTCAAATTACCACTGCCTCACTACAGGTGATAAATCACATTTTTTTCCCCACATCAGGATGACTTTCTGCACATTCCCTCATGTCCTTCACACTGCCCCAACACCAGCCCTGCCCCAAGGGGTTCTTGGTCTTACAAATCCCACCCTGCACCCTCCTGCTCCCAGAGCATCCCAGGCACAGAGCCCAGGGCTCTCCCTTCTCCTCTGCCACAGCAATCTGGCCCCAAGGACTGAGCAAATTTATCCCGCTTTGCCCCAAAATCCCAGGAATTTGGCTGACAACGAAGCTGCCAGAATGATTTCATGGGCTAGATGTGTGGGGATTTCAAAGCAGGGAGGGTTCCCCTGCTGCTCCTCAGCTTGGCACTACTCTCACCGTACAAGAGGTTTAACTCCTGGAGCAGAAGTTGTGTGTGGAGAATCCGAGTGGAGAGCATCACCCAGGGAGAAGGGAATGGGATGTCCCCCAGTCCTACAGCCCTGCCTCACCCAAAATCTGCCTCCACTCCTTCAGCAGCCACTGCAGTGCTCTGGCAGAACATTTTAAATATCACCTCTCCACCCCCAGGCCCTCGTGGTGCATCCCTCTTAAACAAACCAGGATGGAATTAACCCAGTAGCTCACCCAGCTGCAGCTCCAGCTACTCACTGTGCATGTGAGGATTAAAAAAAAAAAAAAAAACAGAACTAAACTGGAAACCCTGGAAGGGGAATATTTATTTATTTATTTATTTATTTATTTTGAAGTGGATTTTAATTTTTTTATTTAGTTATTCACTTGGAAGTGGATTATTTATTTGTTTATTCATTTGGAAGTGGATTATTTATCTATTTATTCATTTGGAAGTCGATTATTCATTCATTTATTTCTTTATAATGGATTATTTATTTATTCATTCATTTGGAAGTGGATTATTCATTTATTTGCAGAGCCAAGCCAGACGCATCTACTGCCTTAAAGCCTCTACAAACTCGAGCCACTGCTCAAGGAGAACAAATTGGGGATGTTTCCAACAGAAACAAACAGCACAGGCCCGAAGCAGAGGGAAAACACTGAGCACTCCCCAAAATCTGCTCAGTCCGAGGTGACAGATGAAAGCCCTTCAGCACACCCAGAGCACATTCCCAGGGCTGCCCTGGCAGATTATTTCCCTCTGCAGGCACATCCATCACCCACTGCCACCCCCAGCAAACAGCAGCAGGGACACTCCTCCCTGGAGCAAGGCTGGCTCAGTCAGGGGGAGATGGGTCACTGGGATTTACCCTCACATGGGACAGCTCCAGGAAATCCAGGAGCTCTGGCAATGCAGACATCTGTGGGGATCCCCAGGGATGGGATCCTGTGCCACACAGCCTGTCCCTGGCCCCCGGGCAGTGATCAGTGTGCCCAGCCCTTTGCTCAGCACAGGGAGCCTGGGACAGAGCCCTGCCAGAGCCCCGGGGAGCAGGGGCTGTGGGATGGCACCACTGACAAGGGCTGTGTGTTGAGTCTTAACTTCTTTTTGCCAGGGTTGGGACTAAGTGCATGAGTCACTATTTCTTGTTCAGACTCAGGTATTTGTTAGTTTTTATCTCTGTCACCATCTCACAAAGCCTGAGTTCTGCAGCACTTCAACAAACTGAAAAAGGAGCCCTGTCTCTCTCTATAAGGCCTTTTAAGGATAAACTGTGCAATTAAGAATCGACACCAAAATTATTTTCACTTTTAACCCAATAACCAACCACCCGTGCCCGCAATGGGGACTTTTTTATCCAATGACACAAAACAACCCAAACCCATGGAGAAAGAGAAGAAGAAGGAGAAGAAGGAGGAGAAGGAGGAGAAGGAGGAGAAGGAGGAGGAGGAGGAGGAGGAGGAGAAGGAGGAGGAGGAAGGAGGAGAAGGAGGAGAAGGAGGAGGAGAAGGAGGAGGAGAAGGAGAAGGAGAAGGAGAAGGAGAAGGAGAAGGAGAAGGAGAAGGAGAAGGAGAAGGAGAAGGAGAAGGAGAAGGAGAAGGAGAAGGAGAAGGAGAAGGAGAAGGAGAAGGAGAAGGAGAAGGAGAAGGAGAAGGAGAAGGAGAAGGAGAAGGAGAAGGAGAAGGAGAAGGAGAAGGAGGAGTAGAAGGAGTAGAAGAAGGAGTAGAAGGAGAAGGAGGAGGAGAAGGAGGAGGAGAAGGAGGAGGAGAAGGAGCAGGAGAAGGAGCAGGAGAAGGAGCAGGAGAAGGAGGAGGAGGAGGAGAAGAAAGAAGAAGGAGAAGAAGAAGAAGGAGAAGAAGAAGGACCAGCCTCTGCCCTAAAACCTCCATCTTGATTTATATTTATTACTACATTCTAAACCTTAAACTCTGAGTTTTCCACGCTGTGATATCACACAATTCTAATCAAACTCCACACCCACAATCCCCCTGCTGTCATTCCATTTTGGAAGCTTCTCCACGGCCTCAGGTCAAATGCAGTGTTCTCCTGGGGGCCAGCACAGAAAGTTAAAAAAAAAAAAAATCTCAGCAGTCAGGGTTCCAACAGCTTTGGACCCTCCAAATCCCACTCTGAGCACAGACAGGGCAAGAGCAGCAGGAAAAGGAATTATTTCCTTCACCCCTTTGCCTGGCGTGGCCCATCCCAGATGGCACCAGCACCACCCCCCTGTTCCAACTAAACCAAATAAATTTGGATTAATCCTGGTCAGCACAAGTCTGGAAAAAACTTTATTTGCTCAGATCCCAGGCCAGGAAGTGGAAGCCAAGGGGCTCAGGTGCCTGCAGTCCCCTGGGATGGCCAGGACACTGCCAGGGGTGTGCAGCTTCCATGGTTTTGCTCCCCACCAAACCCCAGGGTGACCACAGAGGAACAGGGGATGGCACCAGGGGACAGAGTCAAAGCACCCCAATTTCTACAGGCACAGACCACAGAAGCTCTAAAATATAACCCTTGGGTGCTTAAAGCAGCCTGGAGCCCAAAGAACAGGAGGATTTTTTATTTAATAACCAGTCCTGCAGGTGCAAACAAGGAGGGAAAGGCAAGGGAGCTGTTTTCCCTTCCCAACAAGTCTGCAAGGGTCAAAACATCCCCGCCCCGGGCTGGTGACAAAATTATATTTATTTATATTATTTATATTTATATTTATATTTATATTTATATTTATATTTATATTTATATTTATTTGTGTGTGCTGGAGCTGAGGGTTTGGGGGAGCAGTGGGCAGAGCACTTTGCTGATGATGCAAAATCTCATTTTTTAGAGCAAGATCACAAAATCCCACAATCCCTGAGGCTGGAAAAGCCCTCCAAGATCCTCGAGTCCCAGCTGTGCCCGATGCCCACCTTGTCCCCAGCCCAGAGCTCTGAGTGCCACCTCCAGGAATTCCTGGGACACCTCCAGGGATGGGCACTCCAAACCTCCCTGGGCAGTTCCAATGCTCAGAATCCCATTCTCTTGTCTTTCAGCTTGTGTTTGACACCAAAATGAGAAGTAAATTCATGACTAAACTAATGAATCCCTCCTGCAGAACACGGGATAACCAAGGTGTTGGGATGTGGGTACCCAAAGCTGCAATCCCACAGAACAACATCCCCCAGCCACAGATCTGGAACCCCAAAAGCCATGGGGCCACCAGAGGCCTGTCCCTGTCCCCAGGCTGGGCACAACGGGGGCTTTGCAGTGGCTTTTGGTGGCAGCCAAGGAACACCAGAGAGCCCGAGGAGAGGATGGGAAGAGAGGGAGAAAGGAGGAAAGGCAAATGAGGGATTTCACACCTGGAATGTGTTTAGGAGACGCAATTAAAACATCTGATCCCTGTCACTAAACCGCTGGGTTGAGATTCCTGCTCCTCTGGGAATCTGTGCCAGGGCATCCCCACCCTCCCAGGGAGCGATTCCTAATTCCCAATATCCCATCCATCCCTGCCCGCTGGCACTGGAAGCCATTCCCTGTGTCCTGCTCCTCCATCCCTTGTCCCCAGCTCCTCTCCAGCTCTCCTGGAGCCCCTTCCGGCCCTGGAAGGGCTCTGAGCTCTCCCTGGATCCCTCCCTTCTCCAGGTGAGCAATTCCAGCTCTCCCAGAGCAGAGGGGTTCCCTGGGAGGAGCAGCCCCCACACCCAGAATGGCAATGCCAGGCTGGGAGAAGCAGAACCCACTAAAAACAAATAATCAGGAATAGCCCAAACCTTCCTCCTGTCCCTGTAACCTTCACAGACAGAAACAGGAACTGGAAGTTGAGCAGTCTGGGGGTTTTAGATCCCTCAGGAGTCAAAGCCAGCCCTTCCTCTCCCTCCTTCCCCAAAGCCCCGTGGAATCTTCAAGCAAGTAAGAAAATAAAAGCCCAATTAGAGCTACTGTAACCCCCCAATTGTTTAGACATAATTGTCTAAATAAAATAAGGGGCTTAATTAGCAAGATCATCAACATAAAGGCAGGTTTGAATAAACATTCACTTCGTCAGTCAGAAGCACTTAAGGTTTCTCTTGATAAGAGCAATCTCAGCTGGATGCAGATGTTTCTAATAATGCAAATATTTTTTTCTGCTTGGAATAATTAAGCACAGTATTTTTTAAAAGAAACTCTGCAAAGGCTGGTGCTGGGAATAATCAATATTTCCCTTTCTCCCCCAAGAACCACATCATGAATGCTTGATAAGGGAATTTTCAACAGCAAGGGAAGTGTCCTCACACTGAGGATTTACAAGAAATACTTTTGTGCCCCACTTCAGTCAAACAAAAAAAATCTGTCCTTTAAAAGCCTCTCCCAGCCCAAACCATTCCAGGATTCTCTGATTTCAGCTGAAATAAGAATATAAATGGAAGCAATTTATGCCCAGTGAGAGTGGGTTTCTATGCATTAATACAAATGCATTTTGCCCAGTGGGATATTTTTAGGGGCAGATGAAGGAAGGACTCACAGAAATGACCTCCTGTGATAGATCTGATGTTGCTCCAACCCAGCTGACTGCTCCTGGCCCTGCAGAGATGCCAGGATGGGATTTTCCCACTCCATGAGCCCTGTCCCAAGGCTGGACTCCATGATTTTGCAGGTCCTTCCCAACCTGAATTATTCCATCCCTGCCTCTGTCCCCGCAGGGCTCAGCCAGCACGGTGGTTTGGGAGATTTCACCCACGCAGGAACATGAAAAGCCACTTATTTAATACCCTCTGAATGGGCTTTGCTCCTTGCTGGAGATCAAGGGGAAGAACACGATGGTAAAAATAAATAAATCACCCTGCAACTTAATGCTGGTGGTGCCCAGGGCAGCTCCTGTCAGTGCTGAATTCCTCCTCCCGTGGCTGATCCTTCTGCACACGCTGCTAATCAGCTCAGCCCTCCCTCCCCTCTGCCCCAAACTGCATTTAAAACACAAATAATAATAATAAAACATCATTAAAACGTCACCAGACAAAGCAAATACACCAGAACCCCAAACCTGCTCTCGCTCATATTTTGTCCCAGCCCCTATAAAATTAACTTTTACAACTTTTACTGGCAACTCCAACCTGGGTCGAAATTATTCTCTGATTACTGTGCCCATATATCTCAGGGCAGCCAGTGACCCTCATCCAATTACCTTCAGGAACACTTTGCACACACCCAGGCTCCACAATTAAATCTGGGATAATGCACACCCCGCTCCCAGGGCGGAAAAGTCTCCCTGGATGATTTGAAATGGGGTAAAAACAAAACAAAAAAAAAAAACAAAAAAAAATTGCTCTTTTAATCCCAAAATCAATCATGCACAAACTTTAACGGCCTGGGAGGGTTGTGAGGGTGGGTTTTTTTGTTGTTTTTCAAACACAAAAACCCAAATAAAAGCCCCCTCAGCATGCACGGTGCTGGCTTTAATTTCCTTGAGTGAACAGCGTGTTTGCAGGGAAGAGGTATACCTGGAATTTGGGCTCGTTACTGCCCTATGAAATATGTCTCCAATGCCAGGCCTGGCTGGGGGATGGAGTTAAGCCTGACTTAGTGCAGTTGCTCCAGCCCAAGTGTCAGGAAGGTGGAGTTTAATTAGCCCGGGCTGTGCTGGGCACTGCAAGCAGGTTCTGCTCAGGCTGAGCAGCTCTGGCTCCCACGGCCCCAAAAGCACTGAAGGGGAAGGAGGGAGAGGAAAGGGGTGGAAGCTCCAACTGGAGCAGATCAGAGACAGCTCCCAGATTGCTCCAGGTTTGGGGGGATGGCTCCCATTGGATTTATCCCATTGGATTTATCCCATTGGATCTGTCCCATTGGATTTATCCCATTGTATCTGTCCCACTGAACTTATCCCATTGGATCTCTCCCATTGGATTTATCCCACTGGATTTGTCCCATTGGATTTATCCCACTAGATTTGTCCCACTGGACTTATCCCATTGGATTTATCCAACTGGATTTGTCCCATTGGATTTATCCCGTTGGATTTATCCCACTGGATCTATCCTGTTGGATTTATCCCATTGGATTTGTCCCACCGGATTTGTCCCACTGGATCTATCCTGTTGGATTTATCCCATTGGATTTATCCCACTGGATCTATCCCATTGGACTTATCCCACTGGATCTATCCTATTGGATCTGTCCCATTGGATTTAAGTTTTTGGGAGTTTTAAACCCCCCAGGACTCAACCCCAGCCCTTCCTCCCCCTCCTTCCTAAAGCCCTGTGGAATCTTCACGCAGGTAAGGAAATGAAAGCCCAGTCAGAGCTTTAGGGTTTCCCACCAAGCCTGGAGGAGCAGAGATCCTCTGGGAAGAGGGGGATGCCCCCAAAGGATGCCCAGCCCTCGGGGATGCTCCCACAGAGCCTGGCACAGCCCAGCCTGTGTTCCCAGTTTAATTCCTCAGGGATCAGGGACAGTCTGGGGCAGCAGCTGGGGATTACTGCCCCCCACACGATTCCCATCCCCATTTATCCCAAAATGGACACATTCCTCATCTGCCAGCAGCTCTGCTCCTGAGCTCTGCATCCACCTGGAAAAGGGGGAGTTCTTTGGGGAAAACCTCCTGTGGGCAAAGCCAGGGCCTGGAAGCACAAAATAAATGTGGAAGCTAAAAAGGCCTGGAATCTGCTGCTGATTATTTGAAAATCCAATTTAAAAATATTTATTACAATATAAATTCTATACAACTGTGTGTAACAGCCAATGTCTGCAAGCTTGAATTTGCCATGCAAAAAAACAAAAAATGGAAGAGAGTCAATAATAAAATGGCAGAAAATCCCAACTCTAGAGACATCCAGAGCTGCTCCAGCAGCACCCCCAAAAGCCAGAGCTCAGTCAGCAGATAAAGAGCAGAACAGTGCAAATCCTTACAGAAGAAAGACTGAATTGACTGCAAAAAGCAGTTCTAAAGAATAACCAATAATCCCCAAGTTAAGCAGCACAAGAGAGAAGCCCAAACAGAATCCTGAAATCTCCTGAGCTGGAAGGGACCCGCGAGGATCATCAAATCCAGCTGCTGGTCCTGCCCAGGACAATGCCAACAAGGCCACCTGAGCCTGCCAAAACCTGGGCATCACCCCTGACGCCGAGAACCCTCCAAGAGGGGTGACTCCACCACTTGGGAGGGAGCTGGAGGGGAAGCCACGCTGAAAAGAGCTGTCGGGGAATCCTGACACACGCAAAGAACTGGAAAGGACAGGCAGGGAATGGGGAAGAGGAGTGTGAAAAGAGGAGAGGGAGGAGAAGGCCCCGTGATGCCCTCAGGTACTCCATGTGCAGCTCCTGCCTTTGGCTGGGATGCACAAAGGGCTCCTTCTTCCGAGGGAGAGGGAGCCATGCAGAACATTCACCATGGCTAATTAATTTCGGCCCCTCAATTACCAGGGGGATCTCGTGACACAGCTTTATTTGTAGCCTCTTTTTTTTTTTTTCCCACTTTTTTTTTATTTTTTAAATAAACAAAAAGCAGATAAGAAGCGTGACACCTTTAATGGCTTTACAATGGCTTTACAACGGCTTTACAACGGCTTTCCTGCCAGCTCATCCCACGTGGAGAGGCTTGTCCTGCCCTTGGGAGTCCCAGCACTCATCCCTAATCGGATCATCCCTGTGCCAGCCACAGGGACACCACACAAATCATGGGATGGTTTGGGTTGGAAGGGACCTTAAAGCTCATCCCAGTCCAACCCCTTTCCACAGGCAGAGAGACTTTCCACTGGAATACCCATCCAAATCCTCCAGGCAACGGAAATTCAAGTGGAAAATGGAAAAGCACTAAAAATGGAATGAATTCAGATAACAAAGCAGAAAAAATCCTGTTTTATTACAAAAGATTTGCTGCCTCACTCGCTGCATTTGGGCAGGAGATGCCCGGAGTTCCTGGACAAAAACCACAGGAATAAACAACACTGTGGGTTGTTTCTTTTTTTTTTTTAACTGGAAAAGGAAAAGCTGTTGTTTCTACACCCCAGCACAGATTTCCACATGAAAATAATTCACCAAACCCACCACAGTCGGAGCTGCTGCCAGCGTGCCCGTGGGGAGTTGGGGACCTTCACAGCAGAGCCAAACTCCCCAAAAATGTGACAGCACCTCGATAACGCTGGGGTGAAGCCCTTGTTCCCTCCTCCTCCTGTCCCTGCAAAGGACACGAGGGCCTGGCAATAATGGGGACATTCTTCCACCCACCCCAAGCCTCCCACGGCAGGGCCCAGGGCCTGCCACAGAAACGGCCCCATTTTAATTTAAAGGAACAAAAGACATTCCCGGAGCACCCTGGGGCTGGAAAGAAACCCTAAAGCCAAGAGTTTGTGTCCACAGCTTTAACATCCGGGGGGAATTCCATGGGGTGGTGTCTAAAAGACCAGGATCAACCGTGTTGGATAATGTAAAATAAATTCATGGTTTGACAGCTGCTGGAGCAGAGTTTGCCTCTCACAAACCAACTTCTGCAACCCAGAAGCTCTTTCCAAGGAGAAGACCAACGTGAAGCCTCCAAAGAAACTGGGAAGTTTTCCACAAATCCCTGGTTTAGCTCGACAAAAGCCAGCAGAGGCCTTTCCCCGTCCCAGAGGGAGGGTTTGGGATGCTCCAGTGCTCTGGGATGTCTCTCCCAGAGCCAGCCCAAGCCAGGGGCTCTGCAGGAGCAGCTCTGGTGCCTTAAGTTTGAGCTTTCGTGGTTTCCAGATTCTGGACTGCATTGGTTTGTAACTCTGAACTCCATTTGAAGTTCTCCTCACAGCTCAGTCACACAGAACAATCCTTTTTTGTCGGATTAAGCCCTTTTCTAACCCAGAGATGGGGTAACTGAGAGGCGTTTAAAAACTTTTATTCTGTTTTCAGTCTCATCTGAAGGGTGAGACCATAGAGATGTTATAATTCACGCCATCACAATCAGAAGCCAGCTATCTCTTAATTATATTATAAGCTTTTCTTGGCCTATCATCTTTTGCTATACTATGCTGTAGATGCCCTAAAGTTAAAAATCTAAAATTACCCCTCGTGGGTCCTACTCCAATGCATCTTTCATAGCTCTATTTCTCTGAAGTATCTAAGTCTTATTTGCAAGGCCATCCTTTGAAACTTGTTTCTGGTTCCATCTCTCTCTCAACAATGCCCCTTTCTCCAGAAATTCCTATTTCTCTACAAATGTTTCTCTACAAATTCATGTCCTGCATTTTTCCAGCCCCAGAACCAAGGACACCGCTGCAGCTCCAGCCCCAAGAAGTGCAAACACCAGGGAATGGAGGAGAGCAGCCTGGGAGGGTGGGACTGCATCACCTGAGCTGGAATTGGGCAATGAACCCCAACATGGAAATGGACCAAAACTTAGAAAAGTGTGAGAACTGCTGACCCAGGGCCCATCCTGGGTGTAGCCACAGCCGGGCCCTTGCACTGCCCAAGGTGCATCCTTGGAGGCCTTTTCATAAATCCCTGCTTTATTCTTTAACCCTGCCCAGCCTCTGCTCCAGGCAGCCTCTCAAGGCACCAGCAGGATCTCTGGGATCTGGTCCCATCCAGGAGAAGCTCCTGTGGCAGCTCCTGAAGGCTCTGACAGCCCCAACGCCTTCCCAGCTCTCTCTACCTCGTGGACGCACTGTGCCAAAGGCACGAGAGCTGAAATTCCTGGTTCCTCCAGCTCTGCATCCTCCTCCTCATCCCACATCAACGTCCCTGCCCCACCAGGCTTCCACTGGCATCAGCTCCATGGCACCTCAGCATTCCCAGGATTTCAGCCACCCCACACCCCCTCCAAGCCCGGCTCCCCTCCCACCTGTGCCAGGTTTTCCTTCTCCAGCAGCACAGATTTGGTTTTAACCCCACGATCCCGAGATCCATCAAAGCCCTGTCCTGGACTGTCAGAGCTCTCCCACATGGAAGGGTTTATGACACCAGAGCTGCAGATGGAATTCCTGTCACTGGAAAAGGGGGAATACCCCAACCCCACTGCAGAGCAGAGCAAGTGCTCAGCTGGGAACCACAAAGTGCCTCGGAATTCCTTTCTTTCCATAAAGATAAGCCTTGGATCCCCATGGAATGAGCAGATCCCGCTGCAGGCCTGACCTGGAATTTGGGGAGATGAGCAACTCCTGATGGTTTTGGGCTCTCCAAAGGCTGCTTTAAACGAAAAATGGAAAAGGAGAGGCCTCTCCTGCCAGACAGCTCAACATAAAGCACATTTTTGGGCAAACTTCAAAAGTTTAAACCATCCCCGAAACTCAGGCACGGAGCAACATCAATCTGGCAAAACATCAGCCGTGCTTGGAACCCCAAATCCAGCCAGAGGAATGCTGGGCCTGGGAGGGATGGTTCAGAAGGAGATAAAGTATTACATTTCTGCTAAATCTCAAGCAATAAAATCAAATTCCAGCTTGCAGGGAAAGGAAGGGAAGGGAAGGGAATGAAAAGGCCGATGTGGAATTGCTGGGTGAAATTTGTGTTTCGTTTACTTGAGAGGGACATTTTGGAGTTTATCAAAACCAGCTGCTGTCACAGCCACACATCCGTGGTCCTGGACCATGGATGTGATTTATCCCATGAAATCTGTAAACGAAACAAGACAAAGCTCTCAATATCTTCTATAATAAATTCTTTCGACAGGTAAAGCAAATCCTGCAGCAAGTTTTCCTAACGGGTTACAATGACAAAAATCAGGAATCCAGGAGCTCTGGGTGGTTTTTAATTTTTAATGGGTTTGGGCTCTCCAAAGCCACAAAACCACTAAAAATGTGGAATATTAAATGATGAGTTCATTACTGTCCACTGACACCGTAACTCTGACACACCCATGGCATGCTCAGGACTGGGATGAAGAAATTTCCCAGCAAGGAATCCTTCCCAAGATGCTTTTAGGAGAGCAAATTTTGGCTAAAAGTTAAATATTTGGATAAAAATCCAATATTCCCATGGGCTGGCACCCTCCCAGCATGGACTCATGACGACATCAGGCATTGTGGAAACTCCTGGTTCCACACCCGAAGCCAGCTCCTGGGATTTGATGGTCCTTGTTCCCCTTTCCCAAACCCAAGGTCTGGCATCACTTTGGGCTCCAATCTGCCAGCTGGAAAAATGGGGATCATTTTCAGGAAACCAGGACTTGGGAAGTGGCAACGAGATCCATGGATGAAGGAAGGACCAGAGTAAGAGGAGGAGGAGATCTAAAGAAGTCAATTCTCTGTTTTTTGGGATGAAAGGCAGCTCTTCTTTTACAGGAGAAACAAACTTAATAATTTCATCCACTACTCCAGGATAAAAGTTCCTGCCTGGAATCTCCAGCAGGCCCTAAAAAAGGAGGTGGACTAAAAACCTCCAGGGAAATTCATCAGAGTATGGGTATCTAGGGGTTTAGTCTGGGAATGTCACAGCACACCCTACAAAGGGCTCTCCTGCCACAGAAACCACAGGGATTGGCTCCACCATTGCAGGGAATGGGGCCAAAAATGCAATAAAAGGCTCCTGGATGTTCCAAGGAGCTCCTGGGACAACTCAGGGAAAGGCAAACCTAAAGTTCTCCCTGAGGATCTGGCTAAATGATTACATTTGAGCTAAAAACCAAAGGGATTTCACCCTGTTTTGGTCACCACCTTTAAGCAGCAGCACAAAAAAAAAAATTCCTGAATCTGGTAGAGAGATGTGAATTAGGATCAGCAGTGAGAGATTCCATGGAAGTGGAGGAATCCATGCAGCCTCTGGAGCAGGGGCACAGCTGCTCCCAGGCCCTGGCACAGCCCCAGGGCAGCAGTGACCCCCTGACCCCACTGCCCCCTCAGCCTTCCCAACCCACTGGCTCCCTACAAACTCCACTGCAGCCAGATTCCTGGCATTTATCATCCCATTTATCCCTGTATTTCAGCATAGTTTGTGTCCTGTTTTATTGCAATGTTCTTATTGCTGTTCACACCCCTAAAATGTGAACTGGATCCCGAAATGCATCCCAAAATTCCCCTGTCTGCAGCATCACCTCCCAGCCTTTATCCATGTAACAGGCAGCCCTTTGTTCCTCCATGGAGGAGTGTGTGTAACCCATCCTGTCCTATCCTAAAGGGAACTTTTCCTTCAGTGCAGGGTGCAAATGGAAGCAAAGAGCCAGAGGAATTCCAGAGGCTCCCCCAGAAACCCCCACCCCAACGGCTCCCGTGTAGGTGACAGATAAAATCCTGGAGGAGAGGAAACATCAGACATCCAGGAGAAGTTAGGAACATCCTGACTGGCAGTTAAACATCACTCCATGGGTGATGTTGAGGCAATCCCACTAAAATCCTGGATTCTTGCCCAAAAAAGGGCTCTGGGAGGGAGATGCAGCCTGGCAGGAGCACAGGACAGGAAACCTGGATTCATCCCTGGAGGATCAAACAGGAGATGGTGCTGAGCCAGGAGTGAGGGAAATCCCTGCTCCCCTGGGTCACTCTTCAGTTATTCCAGCTTGGAAGGAGAGCAAGACCCAAAAATTCCTACAGGATACAAATACAGACACTAAACAGGGCAAAGCCAGGGATAAATGGGTTTAGACTTCCAGAGGGCAGGGTCAGATGGGATACTGGGCAGGAATTCCTGGCTGGGAGGGCAGGCAGGCCCTGGCACAGGTGCCCAGAGCAGCTGTGGCTGCCCCTGGATCCCTGGCAGTGCCCAAGGCCAGGCTGGACAGGGCTTGGAGCCACCTGGGACAGTGGAAGGTGTCCCTGCCCATGGGGTGCAGGAATCTGGAGAGGCACCAGCACCTGAACTTTAATCTCTGCAAGTCTCAAACCCAGTTCCTGTCTGCAGCATAAACCCAAAGTTTCATCAGGAAAGTCAGGTCTGACCAGCTCTGAGACCTGCCTTTGATAGCTGTGCCTAAATTACCCTTCCCCTTGTCCTGGCACAGCAGAGAGTTCCTGGAGCTCTCCCTGGCTCCCACTCCCTCCTGTCAATCCCTGTGCACTCAGAGAGTTCAGGTTCAATGCTCAAAGGGAGGGAAGTGTCCATCAGCTCTGTTTACCAACACAGCTGCTGAGGGACAGGGAAGGGAAGGCAGCTGGAGAGCTCAGGATCCACCCTGCTCCCTGCCCATGGGGAGCTCCTGCTGGAGCTGCTGGAAAAACCCTTTGTGATGATTTTTAGCAACTTAGAATTGTGGCAGCTACACTAAAAATCATTAACGAGCGACACAAAGAGCCCAAAACCATTCCCAGCCCCTTCCTGCTGCTGCTGGATTCCCACATCTGTGCTGGTGTTCCCAATCCTTCAGCTGAGATCAGAGCAGGGCAGGGTCTCACATCACCTGCCAAGCTCCCACAGGCTGCTAAAATTGTAATTAACTCCTGGAATTAAAATATTCCCCTCTTCACCTCGGGGCCAAGGATAACACATTCGATGATTTCTACTGTGGGCTGCTCACAAACTGCTCATGGCAACTCCTGCCCTAAGGATTTACCAGCCCTGATGGATCCCACGTGGAGCAGGGCCACCTCCATGGGGACACTCCTGCTCCTTCAGCAGGTAACAGGGATCAGGGAGGGGGTTTTGTCCCTCTGGCCTGCTCAGGTGAGACCCCAGCTGCAGAGGGGAAGGACCTGGAGCTGCTGGAGCCAGTCCAGAGGAGGCTCCAGGATGGAGCAGCTCTGCTGGGAGAGCTGGGATTGTTCACCTGGAGAGGAGAAGCTTTGGGGTGACCTCAGTGTGGCCCTGCAGGACATTTTAGGGGCTCCAGCAGTTGCTGGTTGAGGACTCCCCGCTCTCTCCTCTGCATGAGCAGCGGTGGCCTGACACCCTTGGGTTATAAAAGCAGAGATATTCCTGGGGGAGGAGAGGGGTGGAGAAGGGATTTTGGTCCCAACTCACCAGCAGTGTGGAATACTGCACTGTGGGAAGAGCAGAACCAGCAGCAGGACCCCAGGAGTTCTCCTTTCTTAGGGAAGGGGAGTGTGGCAGGCACATTCTTCTCCCTCTCAGGATTTTTTCATAGAGGAGCACAGAGAGAAGAGAGAGAAAACAATTTCCATTTCTGCTCCTTGTTTTTCCCGTGTGGAATGTGTTTGGAGAATTGTTCACCTGGGGTGATTGCTTGGTTGGGTTCTGGTGAGGATTGTTTGAGCTGATGGCCAATCCAACCCACCTGTGGCTGCACTCTCAGAGAGGGGCACGAGTTATTAGTTAGTGAGATATGGGAGTTAGAAAAGCAGGTTTGTAGTTTTAGTGTCTCCTTTAAATAGTACATTAATGTGTATAGCACAGTTATAATAAAGAAATCATCCAGCTTCTGAGCTGGAGTCACACATCAGCATTCCTTCCCACCACGTTCACCTGCATTTACAATAGGGGAGTTCATGGAACTCCTTGGCTCTGGGATAAGAAATCCTGCTCCCACCAAGCTTTAATTCCATGCCCTCAGCAGCTGATGGGAAACCCCAGCACGGCCCAGGGCAGCCCTGGGGAAAGGTGGGCACTCCCTCTCCTCATGCCAGAGTCCATAAACCCATGGATGCACTGCAGACACCGCCCAGCCTGTGTTCCAGTCAGAGGGACCAACATGGGTGGGAAACCCAGTCTTGTCCTGGGCTGACTGGGCACCATCCAGCTCAGTCCTGTCACGTGTCCTGAATAATGCTGAGGCCAGAAAAGCCCTTCCAGCCACTGAGACTGAGAGGGAACAGGAAGGATCTGATCCTTGGAAAGCACAGATCAGTGAATTCCTGGGCAGGAGGAAGAGAAATGCCATTTTTAATACAGATATTTCCACGATCTTGGCAAGGGCAGCAAGTCACAATCCCTATTTTCCGTGTAAATTGGTCAAGAGGGAAAAGCCTCTGGAGAGAGCTTGGAGGAGTTAAAGCTTTCTCCCTGGAATGGGGAATGACAGCAGGGTTAGGAAAAAGTTTTATTTCTTTGTCTTGAGCTATTTGGAGGCAGACTAGAAAACTTGGTTATAAAATTCCATAAGTAGAAATCCCAGGAAGTGGAAGAAATGGGTCTGAAAATGGGAATACTCCTAAGGCTGGGAAGAGAAACCAATGTGACTCCACACAGGGATTTCATAGATTCAAAATTATTAAAAATTAAAAATTCCCAATTAAAGAAACAAAAACAACAAAACCCAAAACAAACAGGAAAGGGTGTTGTCCTGTTTTAAACTGGTGGGAAAAGGCTCCCTCCTGCTTTTATGTGAATTTTATCCCCAAAGTGGCTGGTTTTTGCTGCAGCACAAATGACATCATACAGGAGATGACTGGATGGTTCCACACACGATTTTACTGATCTGGGCAGTTTTAAGGCTTGAAAGAGCTAATCCACCCTGAGTTCCCCTCCCAGCTTTTCTGGAGAATGCATCCCAAGAACGATAAGCAAATTATCTGACATTATATCTAATTACAGAAGCTCCTAATTACACATCCCCGTTCGGAGGCAGCGGAGCAAGCACTGCGCTTCCCAGAACAGCAATTCCTGCAGTGCACAGTAAATCAGCTTGTGCTTGCCACTGATTTGAAACTTTAACCTATAAATTAAATTAATAAGAGACAAAGGCTTCTTTTGTGCATTCGCAAGCCTGTAGGATTTTAGAAATAATAGGACTGGAAAGTGATTTATATTCCAAGATTAAAGGTCAGTTTGGCGCACACGACTTTGGAGCAAAACACGGCAGAGACTTCAAATTAACTCGTTCCTGTACCCCCCAACCCTGGACTGCTCTTTTTCCAGAGCTACAAGGGCTTGATGTGAGAACTGGAGTACTCGGAAAGATGGAAAGAACCTGGAGAAATATGTGGAATTCTTCCTGGTCTCTGGGGAGGAAGGAAATGTGCCTGGGAATTGGCTCGGGCCATCTGAGGTGATCACTGAAGTGACACAACCTGTGAGCTGCACTTCCAGTCAAGGTATGTCCAACATGGAGAGGCTAAAACCACTGGGAATTGTATGGAGGTGGCAGAAATTACCTGGAAATTGGAGCTATGCAAATAAAGGGAAGGGCTCAGCTATTTTTAAAGTTCTGCCCATGGTGGGATTTTCTCCTGGCCAGGTCCTGTTTTATTCTGGGGGAATGACAATTCCAGCTGAGCTTAAAACCTTTGGTGCACAACAAAAAAATATTATAATGGAATGGTTTGTGCTGGAAGGGGCCTTAAAGTCATCCAGTTCCAACCCCAACACCTTCCACTGTCCCAGGCTGTTCCAAGCTCCATCCAGCCTGGCCTTGGACACCTCCAGGGATGGGGCAGCCACAGCTGCTCTGGAATCTGTGCCAGGAATGTTACCCAGAGAACTGGGATTGGTCATTACATTTATTCCCAAAAGAAAATCCCAAAAAGAGAAGGAAAAGGAGGGATGTGCACCCCAATCCACCACTGGGATTGCAGCTCCTCCAGCAGAACTGAGGCAAGGCACCTGGAACGAGGGAAAATTCCCTACAAACACTGAGAAAGGTGGGAATGGGTGGGGAAAACGACTCTCCTCAAACTGCACCTGCTGAGGAGGAGACCAGGAAAGAGATTCTTTAATATCCCTAAAGAGATTCTTTAATGTCCCTAAAGAGATTCTTTAATGTCCCTAAGTGCCAGGATGGATGAGAGGAAATGACTCTACTCCTGGCTATGGGGATTAGCTCTGACCCTTGGGAGAATCCAGAGGTGGATCCAGAGGTTCTCACTGGGAGAATCCAGAGCTGGATACATTGGGATGAGGGCCCTGGGCAAGGTCTGGAGGCCCCAAGGCTCCAGACTGGAGGATGAGGACCAAGACACCTTCGTAGAAATCAAGGAGCTGCCAACAACAGCCCAGGAGGCTCCTGGGCCTTTCTGTTCCCTAAAGCACGAGGAAAACCAGACCTGGTAAAAAGTCCTTCCCTGAGAGGGTGGGGAGATCCCAGATTCCCAGAGAAGCTGTGGCTGCTCCTGGATCCCTGTCCAAGGCCAGGCTGGAGCACCCTGGGATAGTGGAAGGGGTTTGGAACTGAACGGGCTTTAAAGTCCCTTCCGACCCAAACCATTCTTCTAAAGACTGGAAAATGCTCTTCTGCCACTTCCCCCTCTCATTTCTGTCTTCCAGAAAGCATCAAAATTTGTCATCTTCCTTCTCTTTGTGCATTTCTTGAAACACCCCATTAACAGGCTCAGAAATCCATAATTTCAATAATTACCAGAGCCTTGCCTGTGTTATCTTCCGAGCTGCCAAACCTCCTGGGCCCTGCACGTTCCAGGAGCAGTGCACTATTCCCCACAGCCCTGGGAGGCTCAGGGAGGTGATGGGATCCAACATTCCTGCCCCTGGAGCAGCCCAGGGAGGACAAGAGCCACGTGCAGGGGCAGAGCAGGGTGGAGTGGCTCTCGTGAGGATTAATCTGATTAGGATTGAAACAGACCAAATGCGCGGAGTGGGGAGGAAAAGGGAGTATTTAAGGGAAGTGAGGAGGGTCCTGGGTGGTCTGTAAACGGGTTGGGAACAGTGGGAGCGTGTGAGGAAGAGATGAAATCCAATAGGTGTACAGGAAGCTTTCACCAGGCTTAAAACAAATCCGTAAGAAAAACAGCAAAGAATCCAGGAAGAGGAATTGTGTTACTGCTGGAGAGGGGATTGGCATAATCCCAACGCAGAGTGACTGACAGCTCTGCTGCTGATCCCATACCCCAAACCCTCCCCGGGGGGGAAATGTCCCTGAAACCCTCACTGCTTTATCCTGCTTTGGGCTGGTGTTGCTGGGAGTCGTGGAAAGCTGAGGGAACCACGGGGGGCACCAGGGGCAGGTGCCACCCACCTGCTCGGGTGGCAAAGGGGGAAGCCCAGGAGGTGTTTTTGGGCAAATACAGATGCTTTTGGTGAAGAATCACAGAGAGAAAAGCAGATCTGAAGCGCAGCAAAGAGAGGAATGAAATCCTGCCCCAATCCTGGTGCTCCACTGCCCGTGGAAGCCATGTCTGGCTGGGATCATCACTGGAACTTAGAATTTACTTGGAATTCTGGAATGGTTTGGGTTGGAAGGGACCTTAAAGCTCCTCCAGTGCCACCCCTGCCATGGCAGGGACACCTTCCACTATCCCAGGCTTCTCCAACTTGGCCTTGGACACTTCCAGAGATCCAGAGGCAGCCACAGCTTCTCAGGGAATTCCATCCCAGCCAGGAATTCCTTCCCAATACCCATCTTACCCTGCCCTCTGACAGCGGGCAGCCATTCCCTGTGTCCTGGCACTCCATTGTGCCAGGATTCTCCTTTGGGAAGTTTCTCCCTCAGCACCTGCCCTACCTCCCATTTCCTCCAGCAGGCCTGACTTCCCGAATCCAAACAACCTGGGGCTGTTTTCTGAGGCTGATCTGCAGCTCCACCTTTTTATTTTGATAAATTCTCTGACCAGACACTCCTCCCCCTTTCTCCTGAATTCCCTTGCCAGGGTCCTGGACCCCCTGCACACAAAGCTGATGCTGATTTTGGGGTGTTGGGACTTCACCTCCCACCCGCCTGCTGCGTTTGGTGCTCCGGGAACACGAGGTTGATCCTGCCCCAGCCCTGCCCGACAGCAAAGCCCTGCTCCCACCAGGACCTGCCTCTGGAAAGCTGCTTCCCTGCCTGCTCTGCTTGGAATAAAATATCCCCCACCACATCCCTGCATAAATCTGCTTTAGTTCTGCCTCAGGCCGGCGTTATCAATCACCTCGTTCTTCCGGCACATCCTTTGAGCCCTGGAATTCCTTCCCACTTTTTAAACCCGGCCTAACTGGGCATCACCGTCAGTATTTATCATTCTGTCTCCTAAAACTGCAACTCCACCAGGGTGGTTACACTTCTGGGAATTCACTGCTCGGAGAGCTCAGCCCTCGTTTTCTGTGCTCATTTCAGTGCCCATTTCCGCAGCACTTCCAAACCCTGGGAATCCAGGACTCCTTCCCAGAAGGGCTCAGCTGGAAGTGACATCCCTGAATCTCTGCCAGCAAACCCGACCTGTGCAAACCCAGCGCGGCAGATCCTCCAAGCCAAGCCCAAATCCCACTCTTAAAGCCTTCGCTCCCTCTTTTTTCCAAGTGATGGGCACCTTCAGAAGAGCAGAGCCAACCCAGCCTTGGGAAGAACAAACCTTTCCAGCAAACTGCACTCAAAGATCCCTTGAATCCATGTCAGAGACCTGGGATTCATCTGGAAAGCTCTCTGAGATCAAGCTCTTCTTGCAGAGCCCCATACAAAGTCCAGATACAGCCTAATAAGCTTTTGATGTCCTGCTGACATTTATCTGCCAATATTATTGCTCCAAGCACTTACCCTGTGATGGATCTCATTATTTCCTTGATCCCAGGCCAGCTCAGCCCTTGGCCCTTCCTCCAGCCTCCTGGAACTCCCCAAAACCCAGCAGAGAGCCCCAAATCCTCAGCTTCCAATCCCCCCCAAGCAGCCCTTGGAGACATGGGAATAAAGACAAGTGGTTTTGCCATTCTGCCTCTGGAAAGGTCAATTCTCAAAACTTCTGACCAAATGGGAAGGAAAAAAACCAAAAACAAACCAAACAGCTGAGCACCAGTGTGTTCTTCCTTTGGTATCAGTCACCTTGACTCAAAGAGCAGTTTGCTTTTGCCCCAGGAGATGGAAATAAACTGCATTTACAGCCCCCCACGGGCAGAACTTTGCTCCCTCCTTGCTCTCCTTGGCTAGAACTCATCAACAGCAGCTTTGGTTCCTCCTCAGAGCTGTCCCATGAGGGCAGAGATGGAGCACAGCTCACCTCCCTCCTGTTTTCATGGAAACACAGCTTCCAGTGGATGGCTTTTCCTGTTCCAGGCTCCAAATCCCATGGCCAGCTCTCAGAAGTGGCCCTGAGCTCTCAGCCACGTGTCCAGCTCCCCCTGAGCCCTGCAAGGCAGAGGCTGCTGGACTTCCCCAAACCCTTCTCATGACTTTTGGGGAAATCTGGGACATCTCCCCACGTCCAGGCTGCCTCTTGTGCCAGACTCGGACACAGCCCTGAGCTAGAACCAGCAAAATCCACCAGCAAAAGCCTCCAAGTTCACACCCTGCACGAAGGAAGGAGAAGAGACACAAATTATTCTGCATTTAATTAAATTTAGGAAGGAATCCTAAATTTTGTGAGGGTGCTGAGGCCCTGGCACAGGTCCAAGCACTGCAAACTTAGGATGCTCCATAAATATTCTTTAATATAATTATTAATAAAAAGATCCTCAAAATTATTCACGTGGTGACTTTCCTTTAATAATTATTGTTTTCTGTTTAATTCAGCACCACTTCCCTCGTCTGAATTTGCAACTTCAGAATTTTCAGCACGAAATCTGAGCACCTGCTTTCCCTGCTAGGAACATTTTCCCTCCCAGCCATGCAAACTGTTGGAACGAAGCCCACCCTGAGCCATCCGGGCTCATAAAAGCAGCTCATTTTCTGATTCATCCCAACAGATTGCTAAATATTATTTACTTTTCGTTTCATAATGGCTCGGAAAAAGCTGGATGAAAAGCTTAACGAGGTCTAATCCAGGGGAGAGGAGGGAGAAAAGGAATGAAGAGGCGGTTAAGGAGCAGTTTGAGCTTCCTTATCGCCCTTATCAGCACAGCTATCAGTCAGCAAGACCTAATTAGGCACAAAAGCCATTGTGCTTCATGCAGAGCTTCTCCAGGAGCTGGGGCTGCAGCTCTGACAGCCTCTGCTTGGGAGCAGCACTTCCACAGCACTTCGGGACAATCTGTCCCCTTCACGAGTGGCTGTGCAGGGTCTTGGGGACGGAGTGAAGCTTTTCTCAGCAGCAGCGACACTTTTGGAGCTAAAACGGGGCTGGGATTAAGCAGAGCTCAGTGAAATCCTCCAGACTTTGCTGCTTTGTGGTGACCAACCCATCCCAAGCCCCTGCAGGGAAGCAAATCCTGGATCTCACTTCCAACTCTGACCGAGATTCCTTGCTCCAGGAGTGGGGTTTAGTTTTGCTTTCCCTTTATCCCTTTGCCTCAGAAAATCAATTCGGGTAGGAAAAGACCATTAAGGAAATCGAGTCCAACATTCCCAGCAGCACCACCGTGGTCACCCCAGGCCCATGTCCCCAAGTGCCACATCCAGGTGGGTTTTGGTCACCTCCAGGGATGGGGACTCCACCACTGTCCTGGGCAGCCCTTCCAATGCCTGACCACCCCTTTAGGGAAGGAATTTTCTCAAACATCCCATCTAAATCTCCCTGGCCCTGAGGCTCTTCCCTCTCCTCCTGTCCCTTATCACCCCCTGGCTGTCCCCACCTGCCAGGGAGCTGTGCAGAGCCAAAAATTCCCCCCGATCCCCCTTTTCTGCAGGCTGAGCCCCTTTCCCAGCTCCCTCAGCCCCTCCTGGGGCTCCATTCCCCTCCCTGGACGTGCTCCAGCCCCTCCATGTCCCTCCTGTGCTGGGACAGGTCAGTGAGGTCCCTCAGGAGGGACCCATGGCTGTGTCCAGCAGCTCGGCGTGGGTTCGGTGCCCAGCAGGGCTCCTGCCCCAGCAGCTGCTCCCACAGCTGCTCCCACCAGTTGGTGGCTGGATTTTCCAAGATATCTGTCTGGAATTAAACAGCAGCAGCAGCAGTTTGGCAGCCAGTAGGAAAAATGCATCACTGGATTGCATCCCACCCCGAGCACCTCCCTGGTGGGACAGGAGAGACGAGACCGCGCAGGGCCTGCCCATCCCAAAACCCCTTTGATTATCTGAACTGCTCTGCCAAAACCTCCACCAGCATCCAAAGGCTCCTTCTGGAGTGGCTGGGGTCAGAAATGCTCCCTCTCCTGCCTGTGCCACCAAAGCTGCTCCGTGCCAGGAGATGTGGGCAGAGGGAGCTCTGCAGGGCTGTGGGATTTTCCAGCCTGGCTCTTACCCGAGGGGATTTGCTCTGCTGTGCCCGTGCCAGCCAGGCTGCACTCCCAGACAAAGCTTGGAACAAGGCAATGGTGAGGCCCTGGGGAGGGGGAGGTGCTCCCCCATCCCCATCCTCATCCTGGCTCAGACCTGGTGCCTCCTAAGAGGGGCTGGAAAGCTGCTCCAGCCCACCTGGGAGATGTCCTGCGAGCTCCAGAAACGGCCTGGAGCGGCTCAGAACCTTCCAAGGCAGATTTTCCCAGAGTGGCTGTGGGATGGAGCTCTTGGGCTCTGGGAATGACCCCTCTGGGGCAGGCAGGGACAGGGGGACACGCTCAGGTGGGGTGGGTGTCCCAGGCACCGTGGGATGGGTGTCCCAGGCACCGTGGGATCTGTGCCAGAGGCTCCAGTGGAAGCGGAGCTCCAGCTCCAGCCTGCAATCCTTGCTCGTGGATTTTGTCAAGCCTGGTGCCCACAGCAGATTAATCTGAATAATCCTGATGCCAAGCAGACCTGAGACCATGAGCAGCTTTCTCCCTGCGGCAGCTGCACCAGGAACAGCTTCCACTGAGGGAAAACTCCCCTTTCCTGGCATTTCTTGCAGGGCAAAGAGCCCTCTAACCACAGTGAAACAACAGCAACCCCCGAGGAGGGATAAATAAACCCATGGAAGGCAGATTCCAGGACTTCTCCTGCCAGGTGCCAGCCAGGTGTGTCCATCTGGATGTGGTGATGTGGACACATGAAGCTGCAGGACACCACAGGGACTGGGATCCCATCCCACAGCCACTCCAGGTGCAAACCATGTCCTCACCTTGGAGCCCCTGGCCTGGACAGCACAGAAATCCATGGAGAAGGAGGCAAAATTCCCTGTTTGTGGTGTCTTGCCAAGCTGGGATTAGAGTTTGGGGCTCCTGGCACCCACAGGCACCATTAATCCCCCAAGCCTCATGCCAGGCAGTTTCCACGTGCCAAAGCTGTGCCTGGTGCTGCAGCAAAGTCTTCTCCAGCTCCAGCAGAATTCCCTACCACACTTCCTGGAGCCCATCTCCTCCTGAGGGACCCAGGAGCGTCAGGCTGGTAGGAAAACCCCTCTCCTGTGCCAACCATGCCATTCCCCTCTCCAAATCACACAGAGAGCCCTCAGTGAGGAGCAGAGCCCCAGCAAGGCTGGGATGAAGGCCCTGCACACCAGAAGGGAAGGAGGAAGGGAAAATGACCCATTTAACCATAACACCACTGGTCCATCCCATGCACAATTCCTGACAAAAGTGGAAATGTTCTTTTCCACGGGCAGAGCTGCAGGTCCTACTACAAATAAATAGTCCAGGCAGGGATGGAGGCCATGTGTTTCCATTAATTCTCTTGGCACAGGAGCCCATGTAGATCTTGGATGCAGCTCGTGCTGGAGCAGGAGAGCTGGGGTGGCCAACATACATCTCAGCACAACCCATCTGGCCCAAAATCCATCCCTGACCTGCTCCAATCCCCACTTTTATCATCCTAATTACGAGCAGATTCCCGGCTCCCTCCCTCCTTCCCAGAGGTACCTTCAGCTGCCCCCTTTTCTCCCTCCCTCTGGCTGAAACCAGCAGGTGAATCCCAGCCTTTAGGTTTTTTTGTTCCATTATTGCTGGTGGACAAAGTTTGGCCTCTTTCATTTTCCTTTTCTTGCAGCCTCTTTTGTGGGGATTACAATAATTGATATTGATAACGAGATCTGCCCCTGCCCCAGGTCCCAATTACTTGCACAGGCTGGGGATCCTGCCTTATGGATCTGACAGGAATGGTCTCAATTATCCCTCTGGGCTCCAGGAATGATGCTGGGATTGATCTGGGGGAGCTGGGATTATTGGGGCTGATTGTTGTGGGCTGGGGTCAGCGCTGGAGCTGGCCGGGGGCTGGCTGGGAGCTGCATTTTCCCGGAGTGCTGCCAGGTGCCAGGAAAAGTGGAAAATTTACTGCAGCCACCCCCATGCTGAGGATTAGAAGGACAGCACTGAAGGGGCTTTTCATCCCAGGTTTTACTGGGGATGAAGTTGGATCCTTGGTGCTGTGCGAGAGCCGAGGAGCAGCAGCCTTTGGACACACTGAGGGGGAACCCCAGTGAAAGTAAGTGAGAGCCACACAGAAAAGGAGAGTTAAAGCTGAGAAGGCAAACAAGAGCCTTTTGGACCTGCAAAATCTTATTTCATGAAGTAATGAACTGTAAAGTTGGAAAAGCCCTTTAACAACAGCAACACCAGCCACGTTCATCACCATGTCCTCCAGTGCCACACCCACGGGGGTTTTGGCCACCTCCAGGGATGGGGACTCCACCACTGCCCTGGGCAGCCCTTCCAATGCCTGACCACTCTTTTAGGGAAGGAATTTTCCCTAAATATCCAACCTAAACCTCCCTGGCCCAGCCTGAGGCTGTTCCCTCTCCTCCTGTCCTCTGGAGCAGAGCGTGACCCCCCTGGCTGTCCCCTCCTGGCAGGAGCTGTGCAGAGCCAGAAATTCCCCCTGATCCCCCTTTTCTCCAGGCTGAGCCCCTTCCCCAGCTCCTCCTCATCAGACTTGTATTCCCTAATATTTGATGGCCACAGATTCCAGAGCAGAGACATTATAACCGGCAGTGGCTGTGGGGTGAATCCAGGGAAGGGAATATTCCTTCAGGACCATTCCCTTCACCAACCCAGAGCTTCTCACCCTGGGAACATCACTGGATGCAACATTTTCCTTTTTACCACCATTTATATAAAACTCAAATGTAAAAATAGAGGCGAGGAGAGAAGGGGAGCCGAGTTTGCCTCTGTAATCAGAGAGGAGACGAACCCAGAGCCAGCAAAACCCCCAAATTTATAATTAAAATGCAACATAATCACTGCAACAGATGTCAAAAAGATAAACCCACGGAGTTCTGAACTGCCAAGGATCTGCTCGGCATGTTGGAGAGCACAGGGATGCTCTGTTCCTGTCAAATGGCCACCTTTTGGGGGTGTAAGCAGGAACAGCACCACCAAAAACCTCCTTTCTCTTTTCTCCTTTCCCTGCCCTGCAGCAGATTTACAGTGGAAGTTCTCAGCAAAGCTCAGGTTTGCTCCTGGATCCACGATGGGGAGGGGAGGGAAGGAGAGAAATTGGTCTTTGAGGACTGTGGTTGGGAAAAACAGCATCACCCAGCTGGCACAGGGACATGGCCTGGCTGCCAGAGTCTGGGATAAAGAGGGAAAACATGGAGAGCTGCCTGGCAGGAGAGGAAAGGTTGGGGGAAATTATTTTACAAAAGAAAAGCAGACAAGAGAAATGAGGTTTTGTGTGCACATCACTCACCTCGTAGTGATAATCCATGCAAGTTAGTTCTCTCCAGCAGCGATCTCCTCGGATTTTAATCAGGCCCTGGGGGGGACAAAGGGCAAAAATACTGTCACAATTATTTTATTTTACTTTGTTTTGTGTCTCAAGGTGCCGACTTCTGTGGTTAAACTGCAGAGGTTGAATGAGACCCACGGCACATCCACAGCCCGGGTCCAGTTGTGCTTCCTAAGGGAACACAATGGATCTGACTCATCCCACTGCCTGGTTACTAAAAATGTGACATAAATCCTTGTGGAATATGCCAAATTCCCCTTCCAGGAAGAAGCCTCAGCCACAACTGAGCCTCTGCTCAGGTCTGAGCAACACAGGGCTCCTGGCATAGCTTCCAGAATCCCTGGGAAGCAGCAATAGGAAAAATCAGGCTCTGCCCCTGGGATAAGAGACAAAACCCAGCAAGATTCAGGATTTTGACATCCAAACCCAACTGTTTCCCTCGGGCAAAGCCACCTCTGCTGCCTGTGGAAAAGGGAGCAGAGCCATGGAGCTGGGGATGGGGACATGGAGCCAGGTGGGGACACGGAGCTGGACACAGAGATGCAATTAAAATAATTAGAGAAACAAAAGAGGGGCAGGGGAAGGAAGCTGCCAGCCCCAAACACAGCTGGCTGCACTGCTGACAGCTCTGCCCCAGCTCAGGTTAGAGGCTGGACCAGCAGGTATCCCCTGCCCTGGGACTTCAGAACAACGAGAGGGGACATTTCCGAATCACTGGGTCCATTCCAGGGCTGGCAGCAATATTGGGATTGAATTTCTTTGCCTCAGAGATGAAGAGCAGAAAGGAATCAGTCGGCCAGAGCAGGAAAGACACCTGGGCAGGGATGGGCTGGAGCAGGAAGACAAGCAATCAAGGCCGGCTTTGATGTCCGGGAGAGGTCCCTGATTAGGATCACAATATCCCAAATTGAGGAAAGCTTCACTAGTCAAAAGGTTGAAGCAGCTCTGTCATCTGCATACAATTAGGGGGTATTTGCCTACCTCTGACATTGCCCTGATTGTGATGGTCCTGCCTTCCCCGGGAGAAAAACCCTGGGCGTTTCTGGGAGCATCCTGAGGCTTCCTGCCATTCGCAGCAGGGAAGGGATCAGTGACCTTCCAGGGCTAAAATGTGAGCTCAGAGGAGGAGATTCCAGCGTTTATGAGTTCCATCTAAATTCCCAGAATTGGAACAGGTTGGAAGAGACCACAGTGGCTCCCTGCTCACGCTAAAACAAATCTTCACTTGCAGCATTAAAGTCTAACATGTTTACAGCTCAAAAGAAATTCAAAATTCCAATTAAAGACCCTCCAAAACTGTCCAGACCTCGGAAATACCCATGAATATCCAGTTCCCAGGGCTGTATATCTGTCTGACAGCTGAGAGCACAGGGCAGAGCAGAGCTGATGAACTCCTGCCTGGCAGAAAAGGGATGCAAAGCGATATCACCCAGCCCTTCTGGGATGGCAAAGCAGTTTTACCTCCAGGGATTTACTCAGCACATCCCCTCCATCCCTCTGGAGCTGGGACAAGACACCCTCACTGTCAGCAGCCACTCCACCCTCCCCTCCCCAGCCTGTCCTGCCCTCCACGCGTCTCTAAAATGACAGGATCAGGCGATAGCATCTCCCAGGATGTGCTGCAGCTCCAGCCCTGGCAGGGCCAGGACACACTGAGGAAGCTCTGTGCAGGAATGCTGGAATATTAAAACAGGACAGTTATCTTGATGACCTTCCCTCCTCCTTTTCCCGGGCTGTTATCAAGCTCTATTATCCAGCAGGGGTAATTAAAACTGCAATTAAAACAAGGATGGGGAAAAGCAGCGCTCTGAAAATCCTGATTTTCCCTGCAATGACTCACTCGGGCAGTTCATCCCTTTTTGTTTACTAGAAAGCTTTCGAACAGGAAAGTCTTCATATCAAAGATGTTTTGCAGCATAAGAAACTCCCACTCTCATCATTAAGGGGTTTCAAGTCAGCTTTACCCTGAGCTGTCCTCGAGGCCACTTCACTCCCACACTGGCACCTGAGTTTTCCAGTTTTCCCAAGGATTTGGACCAAGAAACGTGCACAAGAAAATCTCTGTGTTCCGAGGCTTCAGCTCTGCTGAGAAGAGTCAGGAAGGGAGAAGGAGAATCACAGAAGCCTGGAACTGCTGGGGCTGGAAAAGATCTCCGAGCACCAGGCACGGCACAGCGGCACGGCACATCCCGGGGACTGCCGGAAATCGGGGACTTTTCAGGAATACAAATTAAATCTGAGCTCAAGGCAAGTGACCAGGTGGCCAAGTGAACCAGCAGAGGCCCTTTCACCTCCGTGGCCTCGCTCTGAATCCAGGATTATTAAATTCCCACTGCCGGCTGGTGGCTGCAGGGACACGGGGTCGGGCACCGGTGGCACTCCGGTTCCTCGGGATAATGAGAGCTCCTGGCCTGGGAAAGGGGAACTTGAGGTCCTTGTCACAGGAATTTACAGCAGGAGGAGTAGAAAACGTTGCCCCTGGATTGAATTAAGCTCCAGAATGAAATATGGGCTCAATTCCTCCTCCCCTGCCAGGTTTGTTCCCTCCAGGGCACGAGCTCAGGGCAGGATGGAGATGCAGCACCTGCTCGGACCTGGAAAACCCCGAACTCCAGGCTCCCCTAATTAATTAAGGGGAATTAAATCCAGCAGCCTTTCTCACAGGGCAAGGAAAATTACATTTAGGATTTTTTTTTTTTTTTTAGATTTACTTTAATGGTGGATAATAAAATTCCTGGGTTTAACCACTTTGCCCCCACACTGTCTCCATGCACCAGCCCTGCTCTGGAATATGGAATAAAACAACCCCAGAGCAGAGGAAGCATTCCCATATTTACAGAATGCCAGCAAACAGAATCCAGGGGGATCCAGCAGGGATCCAGCCTCCACCTGAAGGGAGGGAAGAGCTCAGCTCCAACACCAAATCCTGCCCTTTCATCTTCCCGTGGTGGCTGTGCCCGACTGTGCCCCTTCCAGGCTGCTGTACTTGGGTGATTCAAAGTGAAAAAAAGCCAGAATAATTAAAATGTCATTCAAGCCCTAAGCCCATATGAGTCACTGCTCCAAAAAATATCTGAAAAATTCCTTCAGGAGTGGGGGATAATTATATTCCTCCCTATCTATTGATTTTTCTCTACAATGCAGATGTCAGATTTTCCACGGCTTTTTTTTTCCTTTTTCTCCTCTTTTTTTTTTTTTCCCTTTTTTTCTTTTTTCCCTGGAGTGAGTGTCAAGGAGGAACAAAGCACTTCTTTGAGACTTTTTCAGCCCAAAATTAATTCTGAAAAAAATGGTACAGACAGGCCAATAGCACGGGAAGCTGAGCAAAAGCTTGGTGACTCAAGCTATGTCTGCAAAATTCCCTATTGATCCCGGCTCCAGAGGGAAGGGTGGGGAATGGGGCACCCACGTTACAAATTTAGAGTCAATTTAAAGACCTTTCTGCATCTTTGCTGTAAGAAAGATGGGCAAAAACCTACCCAAAATTCCCGACTAAATTCTAGATTTTCATTTTGCTCCTGCTATAAATAAGGAAAGCTTCCAGGGAAAATCCCAGCTCCGTGCACTTCCCACCTCTGCTACCCACAGGAAAAGTGGTTTCACCATCTCTGGGAAAGCCAAACCCTCACCAGGGTTTTCTGAGACAAATTTAGACCCCAGTTTGTGGGAGAGGAAGGAGCTTCCCAAGGTGAAATCTAAAAATAAAACCATTTCAGGATTACATGGCAGGGCTGGAAGAGGCTCCTGGAGAACCTAAATCTGAGGCATCCAACGAGACCAACTTCAGCTGGGGGTCTACAGCTCCCTCAGAGCCCCAGGACCCCAGACCTCCCACATCTCCCTCCCTGCTGATGGATCAAGGTGCGTGGTGCAGGAAGGATGAGCTGGATCCCGGCTTTTCTGTTCTGCAGGGAATGTCCCACAGGGAGCAGGTGGCACAGGCACAGCTTCTGCTGCAGCTGTGACCGCAGCAAGCCACAGGTGAGACCCAGAGCTGCACCTGATGTTCCCACCAACCTCACTGAATTCAGATTCCTGCTGCTCCTTCCACGAGAAGAGAGGAATAACAGGATGCTCCATGCCTGGAAGGGTTTGAGGACAGGCTGGATGGGGCTTGGAGCAGTCTGGAATGGTGAGAGGTGTCCCTGGCCATGGCAGGATGGGCTCCAAGGTCTGCTCCAACCCAAACCACTCCATGGTTTTACAATTCCTTAGCCAGGGAAGCACAGCAGTGTGCTCCTCAGCTGGCTCTGCTTTGCTCTGCACCTTGCCCATCCCCTCCCAGCCCTGTTCCGCTCCAAGCCTGGCACCTCCACATCATCCTGAGAACGCTGTGAGTGTCCAAGGCCAGGCTGGATGGTGCTTGGAGAAACCTGGGACAGCAGGAGGTGTCCCTGCCCATGAGGGTCCTTCCCACCCCAAACCACTGGAGCATCCTGCGATGATCCAGGTGAGCAAACCCCACCTGCCCGCTCCCTGCTGCACAGAGGGGCTCTGAGGTGGCCCCAGGAGCTCGGGTGAACCTCCAGGAGCTCGGGTGAACCTCCAGGGAGCCAAACCAGAGCCACCACAACCCCAAAGCCCCGCACGGGCGCGAACCCTGCAGGAGAACTCCCCGAGGTTGGCTTTGCTTCCCTTTAACTTGCTGCTGCTTGCCTCCCTCAGCTCCCCCAGAAAGCCCCTCTGAGAAACCCCAGCAGCATCTGGGGGGCTCTGAAGGAGCAGTGGGTGAAAGGGATTCTGCAGAATCCTTGGCATTGGCGGCTCCTGCCTTTTCCAGCCACCAAGGAACAGCAAGTCCCGCTGCCAAGGGCTATTACCAGACAAACCGAGAGAGATCAGAGGCACAAAGGAGGTTGCTAAGGAGTCAAGTGTGGGATCCCTGCAGAGAGGAGGAGGCTGCAGCTGGGACGGCAAAGGTCAGAACATTGCAGACATCATTTTCCAAAAATTCCCATGAAGGGCCGGCGCGGGAGCCGGGAGCTGGCCCCGCCGCGCTCGCCGAGGAATAATGAGAAAGGCAGCGAAGAAAGCTCCCTTTCTTCCCTCCTACCCACGCTAATGTAATAAAACAAATTAGAATAATTATTCTCCATTTCAGGGCCGTAATGCCCGGGATGAGGGCACGCCTGTCACCGAGCTGACATCTACATCCGCTGGATTCTGCTGCTGCTCCCCCCTCCTGCGGCTCGGGATCGCCCCACTTCCAACTTTTACTAGGTTCCATTTTACTGCAGGCATCCAGATTCTGTTTGCTTCAAAGTCTTCCTTATTTTTGCCAGAAAGTTCATCTCCCTTCTTAGCTAATCACAGCCCCACCCTTTCCAGTAACCTTTCAAATGCCACCCACGTCCTGACACTTTTAACAGGCTCCAAGCAAAAACAAAACAAGGAACACCAGGAGTTTCACACGAACCACAAGGTTCTGAAAGCATTTGCTGCAGTGGGTTAAAAGAAATACTTTTGAACAGCAAAGAAAATTCAGAACTGTTTAAAAACATATTAAATATCAAGTGATGTATAAATTATCTAGAAGGAATTGATCCTTTTTTTTTTCTTTTTTTTTTTTTGTGAAAAGATATCTCGGAGAAAGAGGGACAAATCCACGGAAAAAAAGATTGTGATAATTTAAGGGGAAAATAATTGATTATTATAATTCTTTCTGTACTATTTTTTCCCCAAAGCTGTCACTTTAAATGATCTTTTATCCTCCTGCAAAAGGGGAAAATATCTCTTGTGTAGATTAGAAACAGCAAAGGATTGAAATTATTTTCGAAGTCTCTGCCTGCCAAAAGCTGCTCCCAACTCCTCTGTTCTGCAGCCACTTCCGAGGATGTTCCTGAACAGCCCAGGGGGCTGAGCTTGGATTTGGGAAGGGGGGGGGCCATTCTGACAGAAAGGGAAATCTGGGAAGTGGAAAAAAAAAAAAAAAAAAGAGAAATTTTGTTTACAGGAAGCAAAGCAAGGGGAGGCACGGCCAAGTTACAAATCCCAAGTGGAAAAGATGCTCTTGGGTTTCCCAAAAATTCCCCTAAACTCCCCCTAAATTCCTCCTCGCGTGTGATGCGAGGAGAAGCTCGTGTGTGATGTGAGGAGGAGCAGAGGGAGCAGCTCCTGGGAAGGGCTCTCCAAATGGGGAGGATAAAAGGGAAGGAAACCCTTCCTGAGGGACCCATCCCAGATCCTGCAACACCTTAAAGGGCAGCACACAGAGAAGGTGTCGAGGGCACTGCACACAGGGCAGATTTTTACAGAAAAATACATTTCTGTTATAAAGAATAAAATTATCACAGAACACACCTATTAAAGGATCTCGTTCCTGGGACAAACCCGAAGTTTGGGATTGGCCTCATGGCCCCGGGACCCATCTGGACACAGACCCCAGAGCCCTCCCAGCCCCAACACCTGCAGCAGGCAGGCAGAGATTGGCAGCTTTAAATCTGAATTTCCTTGCTTTGGGCACTTCTAAATGAAAGTGGTAATGTGCTTTAAATCCCATTTCCCTGGTTTTTCACTCCACTCTTCAATCCTTTCCTGCAGAAACTAATCAAGATGTCTCAGACTCACCCTCACTGCTGCAGCCACCTTCCCTGGTAACTCATTCCATATGGCTGGGATGCTCTGCAAGGCACAGCTCCACCTTCACTCCCTGTTTATTCCCACTTTTCCAGCCTGCTGCTGCACCCCCAATGCTCAAAGCTCCCCCATCTCCTCCGTGCAGCCCCAGCAGGGATAATTATCCCTGTTTCCCGTGGCTGCCCCACCCCTGGGAGTGTCCAAGGCCAGGTTGGATCACCTGTGACAGTGGAAGGTGCTGTGGGGTTGGAACTGGATGAGTTTTAAGATCCTTTCCAAGCCAAACCATTCCGGGGTGATATTCCTTGTACAGAACATCATCAAGTGGGTACAAGTGAGCCAGGAGTGCTTTGGATAACAGACACATCCCAGCAGGGCTGAGCGATCCAGGGAAGTGCTGATGGACACCAACCAAGCACGCAGGGTGCAGCCTGAGCTCCCACCCCAGGGGTCAGCCAGGGAATGCTGCTCCTGCCACCAGGAACAGCCCAGGGCAGAGACATCAGGAGAAGCCCCCCAACGCTGCCCCCTCACCCACTGCAGGGCTGGAGGATGAACCTGCTGCTCCAGGGCTCTTCCCAAACCCTCTGAGATCCCATTCCCGTGCTCCTGCAGCTTCCAGGTGTGCTCAGTGCTGCCGCAGTTGCAGGCAGGTGTTGATGACAACCAAATTCTCACATTTCTGAGCTCCCACAACGCCCCTCAGCCCCTGCACTGATGAAGAAACAGAAACTCTCTTTTATGGGTTACTTTAACAATCCCTGACCACTTTCAGGGCACAAGGAGCTGCTCCAGGCTTTCCTCAGGATGCTGTTGGCAATTCATCAGCTCCAATCCAGCCCTGGGCAGGAATCTGGGCTCCCCCAGGACGTGGCTCTCACCTGCAGCAGGGAATTCCCCAGAATGTATGGACTCCATGAAGTTATCATCTGCTCTCCGGCCTTGCAGGAAAAACCCAGGACTAATTTTTGCTGAATGGGGTTTTAGCCACAAGCTGTATTTGATGGAGAGCTCCTGAGCAAGGCTGCTGCCCAAAAAACCCCCAAAACAACCCAAAAATGAAGCAGAAACTCTTCCACCTGGGAGGGAAAGCCTCACCTTGGAAGCACAGGATGGGGATTCAATCAGAAGCTCCCCAAAAAGCTCCAGGCAGAGCTGGCACCAGTGGGACCGGGCTTTGGGAATCCACGAGATTCAGGGAGATGCTGGTCCAGGGAAGCACAGCTCCAACCAATCCCATTTTTGGGAATCGGGGGTTATTAAACTCTGCACTTTGGCAAAAGGGCTGCCAGGAGCTCCCTCAGGACCCCCAGCCTGCAGTGAGGGGCTGACACCACCCCAAACCCATCCACCACCGAGGGAATGGAGCAGCTGGAAAAGCAACTCTGCCTGCTGGATTAAATATTTGTGTTTACTGCAGAGAGGGGCAAGGCTTGGAGAGCACAGCAGAGTCCCCAGGAAGCTGCAGATGACAAAAACACCTCAGTGCCACCAAGCCAAGGACCCTGCTGGCAGTGGGGCTGCTCCTCTGGGCAAGTCCCCGTGCTTGGTTAACATGGAATCACAGAATTAGCCAGACTGGAAGAGACTTCCAGGAGCACCCACGTCCCCAAGTGCCACATCCAATGTCTCAAACACTTCCATGGTGACTTCACCACCTCCCGGGGCAACTCATTCCAATGCTGACCATTCCTTTAGAGAAAAAAGAAATAATTCTAATATTTAATCTGACCCTCCTGGTGCAAGCTGAGGCTGTGTCCTCTCATCCCTTTTTTGCCTGAGGAGCGGCAGGAATCTCAGCACACACCTCTGCCTCCCACCTCGTGACTCTGATGGCATCACAAACCCATACTTTGCGTCTTCCAAACCACAGGAAATCCGAGTGACAGAGAGTCACAAACAAAAATGATGAAGCCATCAAACCACCGAGCTCTTCTGAGGGAAAGCAGCCCTGCAAATGAGTGTTTGCATCACTCACTGCCTAACGAGCTGCTGGCTCACACAAAGAGCCCCTATTCTGTGGCATGTTCCTGGGAAGCATCCCTCTTTACATCCTGCTCTAATGGATGATTAGGAACATCAAACATATAGATTGAATCACGTAATTATGCCTTTTAAAAAGGCAGCAATATTTGAGCTCAGCCCAGCACTCGCTGCCAATCAAACCCCGGCAGCAGCGCCTGCCTGAGCTCCTCGCCTCCCACCACAGCTGGGATTATCCCACTTCTCCCTAAACAAGCCCAGCCAGCTCCTGTGCACAATACAGCAAGGTCTGGACATGATTTTCTGGGAGGAGGTTTAGCCAGGAAACAGCAAAACTCCCTAATCATGAAATGGTTTGTGTTGGAAGAGACCTTGAAGATCGTCTCGTTCCAACCTCTCCTCCAACACTTCCTCCAAACCAGACCAGCTTTGCTCAGTGCAAAGTCCCAGGTTGTCAGAGCTCCACGTGGAGAAATATCCCAAATATGAGACACTGAGTGGAGGGAAAAGGGGCTGACAAATGAAATCAGCCCCATGGTTCAGGAAGTGACCATGGAAAACAGGAGAGCGCTGGGATGGGAACCTGGAGAGGAAACAGCACCTCGCCCAGCCAAGGAACATTCCCAAAACACTCCCCTAACACCCAGCACAAGGTGAGGAAAGCCCAGCTGCCCCCAGGGAATGCTGCTTGCTTGGAGGATTTCCCAAGGAAAGCCTCACCCCAAGCAGCCCGGAGAATCCCGGGAGAGGCGCGCGGGAAAGCCGAACTTCCTGCAGAAAACACCAGCGCTGCCAATCCCACCCTGGGAAAACTCCTGCTGCACGTGCTGAGCTCCTGGCCAGCTCAGGACGAAACCAAAGATGCACTGGGAGCAGGTGCACCTGGGTTCCAGGAGGATCCTTCTCCTTCCCACTGCCTGCCAGCGCTGTTCCTCCAGCCCAGGAGAAATCCTACATGACTCCAGGCCCCAAAACATTAAAGATCCCATCAATCACTCACTTGGGGGGGTCTCCATTTAATGACCTTTCCATGTTTTCCTCTCCCGTGGCTGTTGGTGATATATCAGCACCCCAGGCACACAGGGACATGTCTCTTCCCAAAAAAATCAGGAGTTATTGCTCTCCTGGCAAAGCTGAGAGCAGCACAGAGGTAACGGGAACAGAGATGTTTGGGAAGCACAGTTTTCCTTCTTATCCAGCCTGACCATAAATTCAGAATATATGAGACACATTAGCAGGAAAAAAGCTCAGGCAGATCCCAGTTTAGAAGGAAAGCAGGAAGCAAATTGGTGATCAGACCAATTTTTAAGGAAATTGGGGATGTTTGGCTACACTTGGTGTAAATTCACTTGACAATCCACATCACAGCTGAGAACCACAGAATCCTCGGATCACTGAGGCTGGAAAAGACCTCCAAGATCATCATCCTGTGACCAATCCCACACTGCCAACCAGAGCAGATCCTGAGTGCCACATCCAGGCATTCCCTGAATCCAAAGAAGCATCAAGATCCTGGGATTCAGCCTGCATCCCTCAGCGATGAAGGGCCTGTGCTGACATTTGGTTCAGATCCCACTGGTGAAAAATGCCCCAAATTAAGCCTTCACCCTGAGATCCCTGAAAAAATTCCAAGGCAAAATTCCAAAAAACCCCAACCACTCCTCCTACAGTGATGATCCTCAGCTTTAAAGTTTTGGGATGTTCTGGAAGGTCCAAGCAGATGGACGCCCCTGCCACGCCTTGATTTTAACAGGGATGTGTCAGGTCCTGATGGATTCCCTTACAAGCTGCTTGGGAATTCCCTCTGGCACTGGGACAGTTCTGCAGCAATTGTTCTGTTTGGAAGCATGGAGCACAGAGTGACAGCTCAGAAAAGCAAAAACAAAGGAGAAGAAATCCGGGGAAAGCTGGGAATTACCAGATTCCAAGAGTCTTGTGGAAAAGCCACAACGCCCAACTTCCCTTTAATTCCTTTGGAAGAGCCCCTCAAGTGCAGCACCAACACACCCACACAGACCGTTCCCTCCTGCTTTTCCTCCTCCAAACAAAACCAGGAGCGAGCTGAAGGATCCTGAGGACCAGAGCAGGGAGCTTTTCCTCGTTATTGGGGAAACTCCCAAACCAACGGATCCCGAGGTGCTGGACTGGGGAAATTCCCAGCTGGGATGGGACATTCCTGCTGCTGTCACCTCCAAGAAGCCAAACGTGAGTTCCCACTCACCGCTCCCAGCATGATCCTGAAAATCAGCCAGCGGAAGCTCCAGATGACAATTCTGGAAGGAGGAGAGCCCTGGGGCAGGCGGGACAGGGTCCAGAGTGGGCACAGGAATATTCCCAGGAATCCTGTCTCCAGGAGCTGTGATTCCCATCCTGCAGGGCCAACGAGAAGTGGAGAAGGAAATTATTACTGTGAGAGTGCTGGAAGTTATCCTGGAATTAAATTTAAAGGGAAGGGTTAAAAAAAAAACCACCTTGAATGCTTTTTAAGGTTAATTTGGGGGAAATCAGGCACCAGGTGCCCTAAAACAGACATCCCACACAGGGGGGGATTCAGGGGTTTGCAGCTTTGGGGTTGTGTTGTTCTTCTCCAAGAACAAACAGCATAAAAGGGGGAATTTTATAAAAATTAATAACTTCTATGAAGCAGAAAAAATGAGATTGAGGTGCCCTGGGAAGTGGCACGGGACAACCAAGCAGTGCCACTGATTCCTCCAGTCATGGATGGATCCAGTGCCATGGACTGGGCTGGATTTTTGCCAAAATGGGGCAGGTTTAGCTTTGAAAAACAGTGATTAACATCCCGTTAGGTGTTATCATCAACACTCGGTGCAATGAGAAGCTCATCATTTTAGTCACAAAAAAAAATCAAAATGGTACCAGAATAGTCCATTAGACCACTGGATTTTACACATCCCTGGATTTAACCAAATTAGCCTGGAGTGAGCTCAAAGCAGAGCCTTGGGATCCCACCATGAATCCATTCCCTGGATCCTCTGGAGCAGACAGACTCCACCTAATCCATGCAAATCTGTATTTTGCATTTTCTCCTCCATCCCAGCCTATAAATATTGGAATGATTATTCCAAGAGAGGCAGAACACACAGCTCTGTTTTGACAGGTGAAGTCCAACCCTCACCACGTCTGGAAGCACCAATTTATCCCTGCCAAAACAAAATTGCTGCAGCTTTGTCCCACCTCAAATTATTCTGATTCTCAAATATTTCTGCGTGATAGAATTGTACTCTGAAACCATTAAAAAAAAAAAAAAAAAAGACATTAAATGGCACATTGGTGAGGAGAATTCCTGAAGATTCCTTGGTGGAGCCATTAAGGCACTGATATTCTCAGCTGTGCCAGTTAAACCAGGCAGTGTCCATGGCTCCAGTCCATTCCCAAGGTTTCTCCAGGCACTTCACCAGTTTGATCCATAACAATTCCCTTCACCCATCCCAAAGAAGCAGGGAAACCCATTCTAAACCCATCCATCCCTTCCAGCTTCAGCCTGAGCCCCCTGATCCCCCACCCCAAGATTTTTCCAGCCCCTGATTTGATGTTGTCACACAGGAAAAACCACTTTGAATTCGCTTGAAAATATTTCCAATAACAGTCGTGAAACCTCCTTCTTTTTTTTAATCTTAATGCGCAAAAACCCCTTAAATCAAAATGGAACTTTTAGAACTCCGATTATTACACATCAAAGCCATTAAAAACTCTCCCTCCTCCCCCCACACAGCCTGTGGTTCCCAGCACAGCTCCCCCAGATGCCCAAATTAATGTTTCTGGAAGGAGAAGTAAGGAATATTGTCCCAAGAGCAGCTGCAGCAGGGAAGCACCGGCTCATCCCAAAAGTGAAAGGTTAATTGTGCCTGAACCCAGCTCCGGGGCTGACTGGCACCAAAAGGGTCGTAGATCTCCCTCATTCCTGCCGGCACAAGAATCCCACTGTTATCCCTGTTTTCATATGGTAATCACCACCCTGCCCTGCTGGGGATGGGTGTCGGGGTGGGATCCAAACTCCTGCATCCCTGTGCATCCATTCCCTTGGAGAGCAGCACTCTCCTCACCCAGCAGGACACACCAGCAGCTTTCCCTGCTGCATTTTTAACCCCAGCTGCCAGGAAGGGGCACAGAAGGACGCCGGCATCCTGCAGGACACTTCCCGCACATCCCATGGCTCCAGGAGGATGCTCCCAGCACCCGCGTGGGCCAAGCCAAGCCAAGCCTTCCTGGCATGGCCTAGACCACGAGTTCAGCCTTGCACCTGTGCTTTTATCCCAAAGGGATGGGCTGGAATCCTGGCACCAGCTGGCACAGCGGGATGGAGCTGTGCCGGGAGGAGCACGGAGTAAACAGCACTGCCAGCTGCTGGGACACAGCCCTGGCACCCCGGCTGCTCTGCAGCTAAGCCGGGCCCAAGCCGGGTTTAACTGCAAGTGCAGCCAAGGACAAACTCTGCTCACGGGCTGGCACAGGAGGCTGGGCCCCAAAATTCGCCCAGTTTGGGGTTAAATCCTGCCCGGCTCTGGCTGCTCCCTGGTGAGCGCATGTGGGGCTGTACTCCTGCCTCAAGGTCCTGCTAAAACCAGGCTTAGGGGCAGATAAGCTGGGAGAGGCTCTAATATATCCATAACCCCCTTCCCAAGTCTCCATATTCACAACCCCCTTCCTGATGGAGTCTCCACAGCTGCCTATGTGGGATCAGTTTTCTGGGATCCATCACCCACTTGCCCGCTCCATCCATCCATCCATCCATCCATTCATGGATCCATCCATGGATCCATCCATCCATCCATCCATCCATCCATCCCATCCATCCATCCTCACCCTAGACCTCTCCTGGCCTCTTCCTTCTCCATCCAGCACGGACTCATCCTGACCATAATCTGCCATTCCTATAAAAACATTAAACTTGTAGAAGACCTCCAAGACCCCCGAGCCCACTCGTCTTTCAGGCTTCATCTCGTGCAAACAAAGTGCAGCTGGACACTGCTCCATGGCCACTGGAAGTGCTGGGGGTGGTGGGATTATCCCAGATGCTCCCGTGCTGTGGTTTCTATAAAAATTCCAGCTCAATCAGGATGATTTGAGGAGATGAATGTGTTGAACACCACAAGTGAATCCACAGCTCAGAGGAGGGGGGAGCTGGGCTCCAGCTCACCCTCACTGGGTTGTAAGATGATGCCAGGCCCAAGATTACCAAATCCATCAGCAGAACCTCCCGTTCCTCCCCGCTGACTCACACACAGTTGTTCACATCTGCCCTAAAAGCCTCACACTCCAAATCCTTCAGATTCTTAGACAGCTCTGAGGCTGGAGCCACGTCCCTGCTGAGGGTTGAGTGTTGTCACCTCTGAACACCACTCAGGGGTTCACAGAGCCCAAACACACAGTGACACCTGAAGGGATCAGCCAGGTCCCCCCACCTGGCAGGGGAACCCTGAGGAGCAGCTGGTTCCTCACTGCCCTCCCAGCTCAGTAACTCCAGGATTTCTCCAGGGTTCCTCAAGGACCCTCCCAGCTCAGTAACTCCAGGATTTCTCCAGGGTTCCTCACTGCCCTCCCAGCTCAGTAACTCCAGGATTTCTCCAGGGTTCCTCACTGCCCTCCCAGCTCAGTAACTCCAGGATTTCTCCAGGGTTCCTCACGGACCCTCCCAGCTCAGTAACTCCAGGATTTCTCCAGGGTTCCTCACTGCCCTCCCAGCTCAGTAACTCCAGGATTTCTCCAGGGTTCCTCACTGCCCTCCCAGCTCAGTAACTCCAGGATTTCTCCAGGGTTCCTCACTGCCCTCCCAGCTCAGTAACTCCAGGATTTCTCCAGGGTTCCTCACGGACCCTCTGAGCTCAGTAACTCCAGGATTTCTCCAGGGTTCCTCACTGCCCTCTGAGCTCAGTAACTCCAGGATTTCTCCAGGGTTCCTCACTGCCCTCCCAGCTCAGTAACTCCAGGATTTCTCCAGGGTTCCTCACTGCCCTCCCAGCTCAGTAACTCCAGGATTTCTCCAGGGTTCCTCACTGCCCTCCCAGCTCAGTAACTCCAGGATTTCTCCAGGGTTCCTCACTGCCCTCCCAGCTCAGTAACTCCAGGATTTCTCCAGGGTTCCTCACTGCCCTCCCAGCTCAGTAACTCCAGGATTTCTCCAGGGTTCCTCACTGCCCTCCCAGCTCAGTAACTCCAGGATTTCTCCAGGGTTCCTCACTGCCCTCCCAGCTCAGTAACTCCAGGATTTCTCCAGGGTTCCTCAAGGACCCTCCCAGCTCAGTAACTCCAGGATTTCTCCAGGGTTCCTCAAGGACCCTCCCAGCTCAGTAACTCCAGGATTTCTCCAGGGTTCCTCACTGACCCTCCTAGCTCAGTAACTCCAGGATTTCTCCAGGGTTCCTCACGGATGCTCCCAGTTCATGAACTCCAGGATTTCTCTCCTGGTTTTCGCCCTCCTCTTGCTGCTGTCACATGGCAGTGGTGATGAAGGTGAGGAAGGTGATGATTTAAGGTCCCTCTCAACCTGAACCATTCCAGGATTCTGCAGTGAGACGCGTTTGCTGATGTGGCAGTGCCAGGAGGTGAACACTGCCACATCCTCCACGTGCACCAAACACCCTGGGAAGCACATCCCAAACCCTCCTCCAACTGCAGCAATTCCCACCCCTGACATTTTGTAGGGCAGCAAAAAACACAGACAGGAAAGAGGCATCTCCATGACCTGGGGGCACTCAGAGAAGAAACTGGGATAGAATCATGGAGTGGTTTGGGTTGGGAGGGATCTTAAAGCCCATCCAGTGCCACCTCTGCCATGGCAGGGACCTCTTCCACGGTCCCAGGCTGCTCCAAGTCCTGTCCAGCCTGGCCTGGGACACTCCCAGGGATGGAGCAGCCACATCTGGGACAGCCCCACTTTGGGGCTGGGGGATGGGAAGGCAGATATTGGCCATTGGGAGCTTCAGGAACATCCACACGGAAGCCATGGAGCATCCCAAAACCAATGAACAATCTGGGAATGAAGGGAGCAACAATCTCCAGTAACATTCCCCAGTCCTGGAGTTCTGGGGATGAAACCCATCCCACAAACAGCAGCAATCCCTCATCAGGGCTCTCTCCAAGAGACAATTCCCATCCTCCAAGCCCCATCCTTATTCCCGGGCTGCATCCCGGGGCTCACTGATACTGCTGGGAACGAAAGGGTCACGTTGTTGACCCACCTGCTCCTGTTTTCCTCACTTGGATCTCGTCAAATTTCAGCAGCTGCAGGGCAGCACAAAGCCCCCCATTGTTATCTCTGGCGCAGCCGGAGAGGGAGCCACGGGCTGGGTTTTTTTTGTGGGGGGGGAAAAAAAAGGAATAAAATCAACCGCCAACGGCGGCTGCGCCCACCCCACACGCGCTCCGAGGGTTCCGGACGCGTTCGGAACTTGGCGTGGCAAAATCCATGGTTTGGGATTTTCCAGAGGTCTCCCCCGGGGCAGGGGAGGAGGAGGAGCGGGAGGATGTGCTGGAGGGGAGGAGGGAAGGGAAGAAGCAAACCCCAAACCCAAATACACTTTCTCCTGTTCCTCTTAGGGTTTTCAAGTGTTTTGCCTCTTCCAAACGCTCGAGCCCCTCACGCAGTGGAGGGTTTGTATTTGTAGCTCGATGTCAAGTGATGTCTAATTTTCATCTTTTTTATTTACCATAAATAAATTCACCATCCCAAGCTACCACAGCTTGGCCATGGCTGCAGAGGAGTCAGCACAGTCCTTTCCCCCAGATCTCCTCATCCCAAATAATTTTATTGGACAATCAGGGAGAAAGCAGTGAGGGAGGAAAGGGCTGAAAGCCTTCAGAAGATAAAAGCTAGGTTCAAAAATAACGAATTTTATTATTTTCTGGTTTTTTGACTAAAAAATATCACCAGGCCAAAATCAACCCTCATACCTGGCTAAGCTAGAAAGAGCTCATGTAATTAATTCTTATTAATTCCCCTTCCTAAAACACGGCACAAGGTGAAAACAGCCAATTGTTTCTCTTTGTACAGGAACACCCACACATCAAATTTACCCAGAGCACGTCTGCACGGCACAGACAAATGCTGCTCCAACAGATCCAGATTTTCCAGCTCCCAGTGCAGCTGTCTCCCTATGGATATTGTGTGTCAGACAGCCCAGCAGCCAAGGGGAGGGAGATATCCCATCCAGACTGACTTTCCCTGGATTCAGACCTGAGCCCACCTCCCTGAAACCCAGCGTGGATTGGTTTCAGCTCGAGCCTTAAAGCACCTGTTGGAAATATCTGAGCTGTGCTGCAGAACGAGGGGTTTATCCCTGCTCCAGGGTCTGGATCACTCCTGACTTGGGGGGTGATTGAATCCCAAATGACACTTTGGGACTGAGCCTCTCCAGGCTCACAGCAGCTTCCAGCTCCCAGCCCGAGGGTCTGGCAGCCAAACCAGCTGGGAATCCTGGAGCCTTTTGGGACAGAGCTCCCCGTGCTGTGCCCAGGGATGGGCACGAGAGCGGGGATGGCCCCGGAGCCTCGGGCACAGCCAGGTCGCATCGGGGCCATTCCATGCAAACACCAACCCCAGAGCCGGATGTGCTGCAGCTCACATTTAAAGGGTTGATTCTAAAACACCAAACCTTGACTTTAAAGTGCTCTCCTCCTCTCCCTGGCCACTGGCTGGAGCTGGGCAGGGAGGTTTTGGTGGGATACTGGGAAAAAGGCACTGCCCAGGCTCCCCAGGGAATGGGCATGGCCCCAAGGCTGCCAGAGCTCCAGGAGAGTTTGGACACCACTCCTAGGGAGGGACTGGATGATCCCTGTGGATCCTTCCATCCTTCAGCAACTTCCTCAAAGGAAACCAAAGCTCCAAACCATCCCTAGAAGAGCTGCCTGGACAACACACCCCCCAGCCAGTCAAAACCCCAGAAATGCCCCAAATCCTGCTCCTGCCAGCTCACCACAAACACCTCGTTCATCTCCAGTGTGGAAAATCAGTCCTAACCAAAGCAGAAGCACCCCCAGTTCCAGCTGGGTTTGGCTCTCACAGGTCCCAGTCATCACCTGTTGGAATGAGCTGGTTTTCCCAGTCGTTTTTCCTTTTCCAGAAGGACAACAACCCTCCCAGACTCCCTCCCTTCACTCCCCAGCTTTGCAGCAGCAGTAGAAACAGAGGCACAAAGACAAGAAATGCTCCAGTTCATGATGAGTTTTCCCAGTTTCCCTCTAACTGGACAGGATTTGTGGTGATTCCTAATGGAGACCCCAATAATCACAACCTGCAAACATCAAACTCCTGTTAATAACCTCAAAGAGCAGCTCTGAGTCTCCTCCATCAACAGACAGAGCACACATCTGAGGATTAATATTGAAATAATTCAGGTCTTCCAGTCAGTGGGAAAGCAAAGCCCAGGCACTTGCACAGCAAAGCTCTCTTTTTTATCAATATAAAGCAGAAAGTTTCAACTTTATAGCCTAAAAACACTGCAGAGCAACAAGGATAACTCATTTTGAGGTCACCCCCAAAAAATCCCCCCAAAATTCTGAGGTGCTGCTCTGAGAAGTGGAGCTGGACCAAGACAGAGAAAGGATAAATGAGAAAGGATAAATTATTTAAAAAGGATGCAATTGCCCCTCAAATCTCTGAGGAGGAGACAGCAAGGAGAGCCCATGATTTATTGCTTCTCCTTCAGTGGTGCCTCTCATCCCAGACCCCAGAACAAAGGGACACCTCTCACAGATGGGGTCTCGAGGCTTTTGAGGGCTCTGAGAGCCAAAAATCTTTGCTGAAGCTCACAATCCCCTTTGGCACCACGTCCTGGGCAGAGCCACCCCAACCCCAGGACACCACAAACCCAAGATCCGATCCAGCTTCCCACAGCCAGACCCATCTTCAACCACCGTTGTGAAATATTTTCCATTTCTTGTTCAAAGTCACCTCAGCCTGGGGATACTTCACATTTCTGCAGCCACCAGAAAAAAGTTCTGGCTGTTGTTGGAAGATTTGGGAGAACGTTAGCAGGAACTTTTGTACTTAAAGTATAAACTACCCAGAAAAAAAAAATAAAATTTAGCATAAAAACTTTTAAAAGCTTCCAAGTGCTCTCCAGGGTAGTCATTAGGAACTACTTAGGTAACAGGAGGGTGATAACTGGGAGTTAATGCAGCGTTAAATTAGCCCTCCTTCCATGCAGAACTTTAAGTGACAGAGGAATCAGTTGGGAGGATTTTTATTTTATTTTTTAAATAATGAAGTTAATGGATTTCCTGTTTTTAGCTCTGTGGGCGGCTGTCAATTTGAGGGATCTGTACATACTGGATTTAATTACTCTGTCTTCAAGGAAGGAAAATAAGTTCAGCCCTGTTCCTATGAACAACCAGGAGCTCTCCAGCTTGGCCTCAAGGTGAGGAGAAGGTGCCCACACTGCTCAGGGAGGTTGAGATGCCCCTGGAGATGGGAAACAGCATTCCCTGAAATCCTCCTGTCCAGAGAATTTGTGGCTGCTCCACCCCTGGCAGTGTCCAAGGCCAGCTTGGACAGGGCTTGGAGCACCCTGGGAGAGTGGAAGGTGTTGGGTTTGGGACTGGATGAGCTTCAAGGTCCCTCCCAACACAAACCATTCCAGGATTCCCAGCATCTCGACCATCCCAGAAAACCCTCACACGGCCAATGAGGTGTGCCTCACATCCCAGGGAGCGAGGGGAACGAGCCCAGGAATGGCTCAGAGCCCGACAGGGCAGAGCACTCCCAGGGCCCCCTCTGACCTAGAGGCTGGCCAAAGAAAGGGGCAGGGTCCCAGCATGCTTTAAGTTGGAAAAGCCCTCCAAGGTCATCAAGACTGACACCAGACAGTTCCCATCTAACTCGGGCCACGCTTTCCCAAATTGTGGGAGACCAGGATCCAGCTCCCTGCTTTGAAACAAACGTTGGAGACAATTCCAGTGAACCTGGCAAGGCTTCAGTCTGAGCCTTAACGCAGGAGAGCTCCACCCCTGACAGTCACCCAGGCCAGTGCACCCTTTCTGATGGAAATCGCGGAATGCCAGGATCTTCAAAGTTGGGAAAGACCTCCAGGACCATCAAGTCCCAGCTGTGCCCAGTCCCCACCTTGTCCCCAGCCCAGAGCACCTCCAGGAATTCCTTGGGCACCTCCAGGGATGGGTGTTACACTACGACACAAAATAACTTACACAAGCAGGTTAGATGTAAAAGGAAAGAAAAAGAACTAAAAAAAAAAAAGCAAACTTTATTTTCTGACTCCACTATATATAGAATAGCAAAAGTGACAGCGGATTGGAGGGTGAAACTGCCACCTCTCCAACCACACTGGTGAAACCAACAGTCCATCAATTCTCTCCACTCACAAAGAAAAATGTAAAACAATTATTATTTATATGAACAGCGTGTGAGAATGGCAGTAGAAATATGTAAGCATCAGAAAGCATTACAAACTTTTAAACGAACTTTAAAACTCCCAAAAGAACAGGACAACAGATGGGGACTCCAAACCTCCCTGAGCAGCCCCTTCCAAAGCCAGACCAGCTTTTCCAAGGAGAAATTCCTCCTGGTGTCCAGCCTGAAGGAAAGCAGAGCTTGTGGGACACACAGCCCACGTGTCCCACAGGGAAATGGGAAGGGCTGGAAGAGCTTGGCTGAGAAATGGGAACAGCCAGGCAAGCGACAAGCGACACCACCAGGAGCAGGCGATCACAGCTACAAATTTGCTACAAATACATGAAAAATAGAAAAGCTGAAATGCTAAGGCATCACTTCAGCACCACACGAGGACACAGCAGCACATTCCCGCTCATCCCAGAGCCATTCCCAGCTTTTTGCACAACCTGCCACACTCATCCCATCTGTTCCTCCCGGGCGGGCCCCGTGCCATGTGCCCGAGGAGCTGAACGGCTCCCAGCAGGTGTCTGCTGGCTCTTAAACCTTTCTTCTTTTCTGGCAGCTTCAGAACCCATGAGCAGCTGCTCCCCCTGATGCCTTAAGTTTGAGCTTCCATGGTTTCCAGATTCTGGACTGCACTGGTTTGTAACTCTGAACTCCATTTGAAGTGTCAGCAAGTTCTCCTCACAGCTCAGGCACACAGAACAATCCTTGTCCAGCCCCAGAACCAAGGACACCGCCGCAGCTCCAGCCCCAAGAAGTGCAAACACCAGGGAATGGAGGAGAGCAGTCTGGGAGGGTGGGACTGCATCACCTGAGCTGGAATTGGGCAATGAACCCCAACATGGAAATGGACCAAAACTTAGAAAAGTGTGAGAACTCCTGACCCAGGGCCCATCCTGGGTGTAGCCACAGCCGGGCCCTTGCACTGCCCAAGGTGCATCCTTTGAAGACCTTTTAAATAAATTCCTGTTTTATTCCTTTAACCTTTTTATTCCTTTAACTTTAATTCCTTCCTGTCCAGCCTCTCAAGGCATCACCCCAATCCCACCTGCTCTCCTCCCCATCCCAAACTGCCATTCCCCACTCACACACTTCAGGCAGCAACAAATCAAACCCAACACCCTCCAGGCACCTGGCGAGGGCTTTTGCCAGCAGACAGCGAGCCAGCCTCGAAATAAAAAGCAAATTAAACAAATTTCTCCTGCTGTGTCACGTGAGGCCCCCACTGCCCCGCACTGATTCAGGTTTAGCCTCGTGCGAGCACAAGTTTCACCCCGGGTGTTTGCAGGAGACAAATCCAGGCCAGGGGATGGTTTTCCCCAGGGATTTGAAGTGAATCTCTTATGGAATATCATCTCTGCCTCCCTGATTTTTTTTTTCCTGAATGGTGCTTTTAAAGCACAGCTTCTGTATGGGTTAGGGTAAAAATTGTTGGGTAATTGACTAACCTCAAGGCAGATATCCCTGTCCAACACCCAAGAGACACAGGAGGGACACCAAGGGTGGGATCTGAAAGGTCTGTGTGAGAATTGTGGAGTTTTTAAGGTTGGAAAAGATCTCTTAAATCATCAATTCCAATGATCAATCCAGAGCCACCATGCTCACCGTGTCCCCAAGTGCCACATCCACTGGGGTTGGTTTTTGAACAACTCCAGGGATGGCAATTCCACCACTGCCCTGGGCTTGACAACTCTTTCCATGAAGATAATTTTTTTCCTAAATTCTAAGAGAAGACCATGAGTGGTTTCTGATGGAATTTACCTGAGCAGAAGGATTTTTTTCATGGAAAGGGTTTCAGGCATTGGAAGTGCCCAGGGAGGTTTGGAGTGCCCATCCCTGGAGGTGTCCAAGGAATTACTGGAGGTGGCACTCAGAGCTCTGGGCTGGGGACAAGGTGAGGACTTTAAATAGTCTTGGAGGTTTTTCCCAATCTGAATGATTCCAGAACTCCTGCACCATCTTTTACACCCAAAACCGTAAAAAAAAACCAAAAAACAAACCCAAATCAACCAAACAACAAAAAAAGATCCTATTTAAACAAGATACCATGACAGAGGTACTTTTATAGTACCTATAAATATCATTTTTCTGATTCTAAAAGGGGATTTGCTCTGTCCACGCTCAAGGCTGTTTTTCAGGATTACAGTCAAATAAGAAAATGGGCATTGCCAGGTCCTTTTGGACATCCTTTCATCCCAATCAAGGCAAACAAGAGTCTCCATTCAGCCCCATCCCTCATGGAACTCAACCAGCTCCAAGGAAGCTTCGGGGCTGGAAATCTGCTGTGATTCAGGGCTGCTTCCATCCAGGCCTTTTGCAACACCATGAGCTCAGAAGTGACCAAAGTGACCCCAACACCCACAGCCTGAACCTCCAGGAACCTCCAGGAACAAAGGAAGGGGGAGCAAGAGGGAGGAGACCAAAAGCGGATCTCAGGAAATCAAAAAGCTGCTTTCAAAAGCTGATTTTAAAGAGATCTGAGGAGATGGAGGAGGGAGCAGCAGCTTTTCGGTGATTATGGGACAAATGGCAAAAAGTCAGCTGGGTTAGGAAGCTGTTCTCTCCCTGCACAGTGCAAAGAGGAGCAGACACACACACACAGAGGCAAAAATGCTGATGGTCAGACACCTGAATTAGGGGGCCCAGGCTGAAAACCTCCCTGGTGATCCAAAAAAACCCAAAAAAACAAAAAAAACCAAAAAAAACAAAAAAAAAAAAAAAAAAAAAACTGACAAAAGCCCTAAATAAAAATTAAAAAAAAAAAAAGAACCAGTCCAGCATCATTTCATAAACTAACACAGAGTGCAGTGAGAATTCCTAGTCAGAGAATCCTGGCATGGTTTGGGTGGGAAGGGACTTTCAAGATCAGCTCATTCCACCCTCTTTCCAGGGGCAGGGACACCTTCCTCTGTCCCAGGCTGCTCCAAGCCCCATCCAGCCTGGCCTTGGGCACTTCCAGGGATCCAGGGGCAGCCTCATTTTCATGGCTCCTGGAGAAAGTCACAGGGTTGGATAATCCAGCAAAAATCCACCTAGGGCAGCTCCAAGGATCCCCTCCACCAGCCCTGCTGCAACCACCAGGAGCCTTCCTGGTAAAGGGAGCAGGGGAGCAGAAAAGCAGCGTGTTTTCCCCCAAAAAATTCCCATTCCCTGGGTCCTGCTGCCTCGTGGTAAAGGGAGCAGGGGAGCAGAAAAGCAGCGTGTTTTCCCCCAAAAATTCCCATTCCTTGGGTCCTGCTGCCTCGTGGTAAAGGGGGCAGGGGAGCAGAAAAGCAGCGTGTTTTCCCCCAAAAATCCCCATTCCATGGGTCCTGCTGCCTCCTGGTAAAGGGAGCAGGGGAGCAGAAAAGCAGCGTGTTTTCCCCCAAAAATCCCCATTCCCTGGGTCCTGCTGCCTCCTGGTAAAGGGAGCAGGGGAGCAGAAAAGCAGCGTGTTTTCCCCCAAAAATCCCCATTCCCTGGGTCCTGCTGCCTCCTGGTAAAGGGAGCAGGGGAGCAGAAAAGCAGCGTGTTTTCCCCCAAAAATTCCCATTCCATGGGTCCTGCTGCCTCCTGGTAAAGGGAGCAGAGGAGCAGAAAAGCAGCGTGTTTTCCCCCAAAAATCCCCATTCCCTGGGTCCTGCTGCCAGCTGGAAGGATGCAGCAGCTCCATGATAACACAAGCTAAGATTTTCCTGTGCTGCTGGGCAGCCTGGCTGGTGGCTTTGCCACGTGAGTGACATCAGGGCCACTTGTGAGCACATTCCCAGCCACATAATGAAGGATTTTTGCTTCTCATTTGAAGCAGCAGCTTTTTACATTTCTCTGGAAACCGCTGGAATCGACCACATGAAAACAACAATCAGCCAGGGCAGTGACAAGTGATATTAAACAGCTCCTCACAGATGTCCCAGCACCACAAAGCTTGTTCCCCCTGTAAGGAATCCAAATGACTTCAGTGCCTAAAATGAACCAGATGAATGATTTCAGTCCTCACTCTGCACTTATTAAATCAGGCTGAAAAATCCTACAATGCTTTGGGGTGGGAGGGACCGTCGAGATCATCGTGTACATGCCCCAGAACAGAAGGATCCAGAAAAAAATTAAAAAAAAAAAAAAAGCAGTTTTTTAAATGTTCAGCAACATGAAACCAACCTGGAACTGTAAACCTGTAAAAAGCAGGTATAGCTCAGGGATTTTCCAGACAAATAATCATCCATAGCCTAAAAGCTGGGAAAGTATCCTGCCACTGCTTTAATCCTGCAATTTCAAGTGGATGGCAGCACCTCTTGCCCCAAGAATGAATTCAGTTTCTGGACTGGAATCGCTGGCCAGGCTTTGATGCAAACGTTCAGTCACTGATGGGGAGCTTGTCAGGCAAGCTGGGGGCTGGGATTCCCTAACTGCAACCATGTGGGAAGGCAGCTGGAACAGCAGCACTGCTTATCCTGGTGATTTATCAACCACCTGAGGCCACGTGTGGCACCCAGTGACACCCTGGCTGCAAGAGGAGGGAGAAATGTCCTGGTTAAAAATCACTTGAAACGAGAAAAGGGAACCAGATCCAAGCTGAAAATATCTGTTATTTGTTGCAATGATTATTAACCAGCCCGTTTTTAAATGGTATTGGGTTTTATACACAAAATAAATTCTGTTTTTTTAATATAATCACGATGATTTGGCTGGAAGGGACCTTAAAAATAATCTAATTCCAAATTCTCAGCTGGGCTAGAAAAGGATTTAAGAGGTCAACCCTTTATAAAGTGAGAGCGTCCCACTCTAAGTGACCACATAAGCACAGATATTAAAGATAAATTATTTTTTGAAGTATCCAAAAATGTGGAAATAAAGAGAAGAGAGCACAGCAAAGCATCCCAAAGGAAGGAAAACTGCATTTCCAAAGGAGAGCCCAGATCCTCTTCCTGATGCATCTGCAGAGAGGGGAGTTTTTAGCATCCGTGGCATCCCAGGACTCAAAAATGAAATCAAACACTTCAAGATATTCCTGTACAGGATAATTTTCCAAAGAGAAAGTGCTGACCCTTAAAGAGCAGCACGTGTTGGGAGCTGCTTTAATTTCATTTTACCTTAAAGCTTCACCAAGGAGAAGTTCAAAATGCTGTTTGTAACTGAGTCAGAGTTAAAAGGTACTCAATAAAAACCTTCACTGATTTCTTCTGGCCATAAATCCAAAAGGTAAGATTGTGCAACACCAGTCCTTCATATTTAATAATAACAAACAGATGGGAAAATATTCCAATAAATTATTTGAACTGTCCAAGCTGTGTGCCAGAAAGTCCTGGCCAAATTCCCCTGCTCAACCATCTCTGGGGCATTTTCCCTGCAGGTCTCTGAGCTCTCCCTGTTCCTGCAGGGGGAAAAGATCAGCATCCAGTGACTTTCTTTTAAAATAAATTGAAAAAGAGGTGAAATCACCAGTGGAGCTACATCCTAGGGCTGACACAACACAGCTGAACACGAGGGAGGGTTTTCCACGACAGAGAAGGAGCTACAGCATGGCTCAAACCCCCAGGGATGGGGGTTTATCCCTGCTCCAGGGTCTGGATCACTCCTGACTTGGGGGGTGATTGAATCCCAAATGACACTTTGGGACTGAGCCTCTCCAGGCTCACAGCAGCTTCCAGCTCCCAGCCCGAGGGTCTGGCAGCCAAACCAGCTGGGAATCCTGGAGCCTTTTGGGACAGAGCTCCCCGTGCTGTGCCCAGGGATGGGCACGAGAGCGGGGATGGCCCCGGAGCCTCGGGCACAGCCAGGTCACTTCGGGGCCATCCCGATGCCTCAGGTTTTGGTTTTATATTTTCACATTCTGTGCTGCTTTAGTGTGCAGTTCTGAGCTTCATTATTAGGGGATGGCGAGCTCTCTGCACAGAGCAGGGAGACAAAACAATTCCTTCTCCAGCTGGGGACCAAGGACAAATGATCCAAATCTCAGCCCAAGAGCACAAACAACGTGGGCTGGAGAGAGAAAAACAAGCAGGATGGGACTGCATGGGCTAAAGCTGGAATGGGACAATGAACTCCAGTGTGCCAATGGAGCAGAGCTGATCACAGCGAGAGACCTTGAGTCCATTTTTGGGACCCCTTTGGTTCATCTTGGGTGCATCTCTTGTGCTGCCCAAGGTCGATCCATGAAGGAGATCCTTTTAATAAATCCCTATTTATTCTTTAACCCTGCCCAGCCTCTGCTCTAGCTCAGCCTTCCCAAGGCACCAATTCCATGCAAACACCAATCCCAGAGCCGGATGTGCTGCAGCTCACATTTATAGGGTTGATTCCAAAACACCAAATCTTGACTTAAAAGTGTTCTCATCCTCTCCCTGGCCACTAGCTGTTTGAAAATCTGAATGAGCCAGAAAAATGTTATTAGGAACGTTATTAGGAATATTAAGAAGCCATGTAAATGAGCATGGAGAATATTTACATTAGATGTTGTGATAAAGGGGACAAAAAGTGGGACTTTAAAGCTTAGCAAAGGACAGATGGGAAGAGCTAGAGCTCTGCATTATCCCCTCAGACACCTCCCTGGCATTCCCCTGCCCATCCCTCTGGGAATTTCTGTCTCCAGCACAGCTGGGCAAATCCAAGTGCACTGACACTGCCCCACATTTACACCTGGGATTTCCCCCTGCTGGTTCCCAACCTGTATTTAATGAATAAAAAGGTCCCGGCAGTGTTTGCCCTGGTGACAGTCTGTGACAAAGGGCTGTGGCTGTCTTTCTCCCTTCCAAAACACCAGCATTCCCTCAGGAACCCAAAACAAGGGACAAGAACCATTTCCCTGGAGGTTTCTGCCCCTCATGCTTCACCTTTTCCATGGCTCCTTTCCCCCCCAGGATCCTTTCACACCTCCTCCCACTCTAAGCCACCACATGAGCACAGATATTAACGATAAATTATTTTTCAAGTATCTAAAAATATGGAAATAAAGAGAAGAAAGCACAGCAAAACTCTATTATTTCTTGTGGCTCCTTCAGGTGCCAAGATCCCCAGTTAGGTCACCCTGGAGCCTCCTCTCCTCCAGGCTATAACAAGGACAGGTAATTTTGGGATGCATCCAGGCCCACCCCTTAAAAAAGAGCAGGAAAACACCAGAAAATTGCCCTAATAGCAGCGACTGCTCCGAGTCCAGGCACGGGAGCTGAGGTGCAGCAGAGATTTCAGCTGGAATTTGCTTTGAAATCCTGACACTTATCTGCTTGGAGTAACAGCAAATATGTACCTTGGCTCCTTCCAGCTTCCCAGGGATGGCTGGGAGGAGGATGGCTTAACACTGCGGTTTCACCCGGCCCGAGGATGGAAAAAAAGCCCATGAGAAAATGATTTCCCTGGCCTTAAAGTAAATAAATGAATCCCATTTCTTGAGGACTTGCAGGGATGCAGTGAGGGGGTGGCCAGAAATATTTGGCTAGGTAGCACTGCCCTGAAATCAGGAATGGGAACATGAGTCTGGGACACCCCAGGGCTGGGGGAATATTTCAGGAAATCGAAGCAGCCCACACAGGGCTCAGCAGGAAGCAGGCTTGTGTGCAAAGATGCCACGAAGGACAGAAAAACACAAAAGGATTTCAACTCCCAGGAAATTCCTGTCAACAAACAGACCTTGGGGACAGCAGGAGAAGTGGCAGCTCCATTCCTGAGCTCCCTGGTGGTTTTGAGACACGGCTCAAGCACTTTGTGCTCTTTCCCTTTAGGTTTTGCACATTGCATCCTGGAGTGATTTAACCCCAAATCAGGAGTTCAGATGATGCAGTGAAACCCCATAAAGTCCCTTCAAGTCTGATTTTTAATGATGCTCAGTCATTAATGAGCTCCCATTTCAAGGCAGGGGAATACAGAAAATCTGGTTGCTAAGAGTTCTTCACATGCACAACCTCACTAAACCACACCATTTCTGTTACCACTGAAGTCTAAATTTGTATTTATCTCTCAACTACAACATGTGTTCTTCCTAATTTAAAGATGGCAAGGCAAAAAGAACTGCATCAATTCCAAAAATCCTGACTTTTCATTTTGCTGATCCAGAAGTCTGCTCAACCTCAGCACATTCCCACAAACAATACCAAGGAAACAACATTTTTGGCCAAAGGGACTTCAAGAAGAAGTCCACAGACAGCTCCATTCATGGAGTTTGTTCCCTGCTCCAGGCAGATCAAGGAGTCTGGATTTAGAGGAAGATCAAACTTGACCTCTGGCTCTCACTTCCACCAGTTCTGATGCATGAAGAGAACACAGAAAATGCAATAAACCTCAAAACAGAGACTTGTGAAGAATCCCAGAGAATTCCAAAAGGGGCTCTGCCAGCATAAATACAATTAAACAATATTTAACCTTCAGTAGCATCAAGCTGTCAAATAAATATCCCAAAGAAGACAACTTAAAAGAAGGGAAAAAAACAATCCCATTCCTTCTCCTCCTTCCTGCAGGAAAAAAGGGATAAGAATAGATAAGAACACAGGACAAATGTCCTGGAAAAAAGCCTTAATTTTATTGCTCAAACCAATGGATTTTTAATCCATGGCCAAAAGAAAGTACCAGATAGGAACAGACAGGAAAATGGAATTTTTTTTTTTTTCATTTTTACTGCAATGCTGTGGCTGCTTCCAGCTGGGATCCTGCAGGGAGATGGAGAAGGTGTTCCAGACCAAGAGCTTTTCCAATCCTCTCACTGATTGATGAAAGACAAAAAAATCAATCATTTAACCTGACCCAAACTTCTTCTCTGCTCATCAAATATTCCTGATGGAAAGCAACACAAATCCACAGACTTCCACCCAAACCTCCACACCCCAGATCAATGAAAAGGATAGAGAATATCCCAAGAGTTGGATTCCTTAAAAAGGGCCCAACCTCCCTCAGAGCTCCCCACACAACTCCCAGCTGCCCTGAGGTGTCCAATGCCAAGATCTCAACCCTTTAATTAATAATTCTTCCACAGAAGAACATCCACCAGGACCCACCATCCCCAGGAAAAACAGAGCTCCAAAACTCCATGAGAAGGGCTGGAATCACCCTCACAAACCACTGCCAGGAAACTTCTATGGGATGTAGATCAGGGCAGAAAAAGGGCATGGGATGGGAACGAGCCACAGAGAAATCAGATGTTGGAAGTGACAGTGGATAATGGAAAAGAAAAACTCCAGCAGTTCCTTGGATGCCCTTCGGTTTATTGTGATTATCCAGGGGTTACTCTGCACATCAAGGTTTATTTAACTTCAGGAAAACACAAAAATAAAAATCAAACTTCTTCCCCCGTGCCAGAGCTGAGCTTTGGATGGAAGCAAGCCTTGAAGGCAGCTCTGCCCAGCTCTCATCCTCCCTCCATCAAAAGCCTGGAGACAGCACAGGGAATTTAAACAGCTCCATGCTGAGAGGTGTCAGCCTGTGGGAGCCAGCACTGATCCATTGTTTTCACTGGAGCCTCCCCAGCTGGTCTTTCTCGCTAAAAATCAGGAGACAACCTTCCTATCTCCCACTTCTGAGTGGATTCTGCTTTTAGGTGGGTCCTGGGCTCACAAAACATTCCCTGGAGCTGGCAGTTTCCAGGTGAAGCCAAGCAGGTGGGTTTTCCCCAGAGTTAGGGACAGCTGGCAAGTACTGCAGGGACAAAAAGTGCCAAAATTGCTTGGCATCCCAACATCCTTCAAGCACAAAGGTTTGCCATCCAGCAGAATTCCATAAATCAGGTGGAGACCAGGTTGGACAGGGCTTGGAGCAACCTGGGATAGTGGAACCTCATGGAACAAGATGAGCTTTGAGGTCCCTTCCAACCCAAACCATTCCATGATTCCATCAAATGAAGCCAGTGTCCTCTGCAGCTGCTGTCACACCTGCCAAAAATCCTCTTCAAAACGCTTGTCTGGGTTTGTTTTTTTTTTTTTTTAATAGAGCAAAAGGCTGAAAACAATCCCACAATATGACATTTACAGGAGCACTTTGTGGGGGTATTTCTGGTCAGCCTTGCTGGGGGACTTTGTTTTGGTTTTCCTGCAGGAAAACTCTTCTTTTTTCATGAAATGGGAACAACCAGAAGAGGGGGAAGCAACGAGCTCCAGGATATTTGTGATCACAGCTGGAGCAGGCTCAGAGCAGCCCCACATCCCTGATTTTCTTTTCCAACTCCCTCTGTGCCACAGGACACGGGAGAACCCTGCAGGTGACAGTGGCCATGCCACAGCTCCCATCCCAAAGCCCATCCCAGCCCGGGCACGTGGGGCTCAGCTTTCCCCAAGGATGCACAAAAGGAGGATTGGATCCTTGGGCTCATTAAAATTCCCACTCCCCGAAGGAGTGGGGGAATAAATCACCCCTTCCCAGCCACATTCCAGCTGGGGAATTCCATGGGATCTCCTAAAACCCCAAAGCAGGGGGTGCTGTGTCCAGGTCAGCCCGTCCCACCCTGAGCCCTGTCCCCAGGCATTGTCACACGATCTGAACTCCAGCCCAAAGTGGTGGCAGCACTTCCCTGGTTTATAGTGACTTTGGAACAAGCTTTTCTTGGTTAAAAAAAAATCCATTTATTAGCACAAACAGGGAGCAGTCAGCCCTAATTGGGATGTTTGGACATTCAAATCCTCCTCAAAACGTGAGGTTCAGCTCCACCTCGCTGGGAAAAGGCTGCTCTAGGATTTTTGAAAGAGCTGAGCTGGCACTTGCCTGACCCCCAGGCTTGCTCCTGCTCTTGCACAGAAGAACTGGGAGCAGGCAGAAAGCCTGGGGGTTTAATGGGAGGATTAACACAAATCCAGGGAAAGCTTGGGAGAGATAACAGAGAGGCTCCTGCAAGATAAGAACAAGTGCTGGCTTGATAAGGAACCCAGGAGAGCTCAGGGCCAGGATCAAACTCTGCAGGTGAACCTGAGAACAGGTTCAGTCTTACACAACAGGAGCAATTACAGCTAATTACACTAATTGCCTTTCTCCTAGTGTAGAATCATGAATGGTTTGGGTTGGAAGGGACCTTAAAGCCCATCCAGTTCCAATCCCAAAACTCTCCACCATCCCAGGGTGCTCCAGCCTGGCCTTGGACACTTCCAGGGATCCAGGGGCATCCACAGCTTCTCTGGGAAAGCCATTCCAGCCCCTCCCCACCCTCACAGGGAGGAATTCCTTCCCAACATTCCACCTATCCCTGCCCACTGCAGTTTAAACCCGCTGCCCCCCATCCTGTCACGATCTGCCCCTACAAGAAGTCCCCCTCCCTCTTTTCTGGCCCAGTCCAAAGTCACCCCTCAGCTCTGCTCCAACAGCCAAACCCTGAGCTGAAGCACCAGACAGGAACAGGAGATAATTCCCTCAGCCACACCAGACAGTTCCCATCTAACTCGGGCCACGCTTTCCCAAATTGTGGGAGACCAGGATCCAGCTCCCTGCTTTGAAACAAACGTTGGAGACAATTCCAGTGAACCTGGCAAGGCTTCAGTCTGAGCCTTAACGCAGGAGAGCTCCACCCCTGACAGTCACCCAGGCCAGTGCACCCTTTCTGATGGAAATCGCGGAATGCCAGGATCTTCAAAGTTGGGAAAGCCCTCCAGGATCACCAAGTCCATTTTTAGAGAAAGATCACAAAATTCCATAATCACTGAGGCTGGAAAAGCCCTCCAGGACCATGGAGTCCCAGCTGTGCCCGATGCCCACCTTGTCCCCAGCCCAGAGCTCTGAGTGCCACCTCCAGGAATTCCTGGGACACCTCCAGGGATGGGCACTCCAAACCTTGCTGGGCATCCCCTTCCAAAGCCTGACCACCCGAATTCATCCCAAATTTCTCCCAAGAACGAAACCCCTGCCTGCAAAAGGCATTTTTGTTTGTTTCCTTTTTCTCGAGGCCGGGCCAAAAGCCGGTCACAAGAGCTGTGCAGAAACAATTTGCTCAGGGAAAGGCTCTCCCACTTTCTGCAAGGCCAGCGTTCCCATTCCACCCACTTACATTCCTGGATTAAGGGAAAATAAAATCACATCCGCAGGCCGGTCAGCAGTGACACAGGTCGAGATCCAGGAACGTGGCAAAGGGCTGGAAGAAAATTCCAGGCGTGGAAAGCTCCTTGGAGAAGTTCTGCACTCCTTCCAGCACCACCATCTCCACCAGGCCTCGTTAAGGAGGATTTTATCCCTTCAGCTCATTTGCATAATTGCGGCAATCAAAGGCACTACTTCACAGTAATAACTTTAATGGCACATTTTTCCTTAAACATTCTTTTTTTGAATGCACCGAGGTCGGTGCAGCCATGTGCCAGGAGAAATACAGGCAGGAGGTGACTCGGGGGGAATGTGGGGTGTGGAGAGGGACCAGTTGCTTTTTCTTTTGGGATTATTTCTGCTTTATCACGCTCAAGGTGCATCCCAGAACGGAAATATTTGTCAATTAAACAGCAGGCTGGTTGGTACACTGGGAATTTCCTGCTTTTTTCCCCCATTCATTTTGCTATTATTGTCTTATTAGGAGGGAATCTGGCTCGTTTCCAGGTTAAAACCAGGTTTTGGAAGGGAGAGTCCAAATCTCAGCCTTTGGTTTGGCTTTACAGAAACCTGGGGTGGTCTGAGTTGGAAGGGACCTTAAAGCCCATCCCATTCCAACCCCTGCCATGGGCAGTGCCACCTTCCACTGGAGGCTTTTCCTGAAAATTTGGACCTCTGGGCTGTATCCCTCAAATCCATGGAGATAAGAACATGGAGATAACATCTCCAAAGCTTCAGCAGCCTTGTAAGGTTTATTTTGAAGACAGGCAAGGACCACTGGCCTAATTTTTAACATAAAACACAGACTTAGAGCAAACAAGCTGAGATCCAACTGGAAGCTGACAGCAGAAGCCAGCTGGGATTTCCACCCTCCAGCTCCTCCTGTCTGTGTCCTCCAGAAAACCCAATTTCACCTCAAACCGCAGCTGTTCCACCAGTGCATCTCCAGCTCCATGGTGCTGGGACGTTCCTCATGGAAAGCTTCCCCAGGAGCACGGGAGCATCGTGGCTTTGCCCAAGCAGGCTCCACACCTCACCCCTGGGGCAGCGGATTTGGGGGAACACTTCCCCTCTTTAGCGGGGGGTCGTGTTTTCCTTTAGAGTGTTTTCCTCACTCTGAGGCTGACATCTTTACTTTTCCCCCTGGAAATATCTCTCAGCCCCAGCTTTACAGGCCCTGAACCAAAGCCTTGCCCCCAGTTTTACCGGGAACAGCTGCCTTTGGTGCTGGTTAGCACACAAGGGAACGGGCAGCAGCTGTGGCAGGCACATTCTTCTCTCTCTCAAGATTTTTTCATAGAGGAGCACAGAGAGAAGAAAGAGAAAACAATTTCTATTTCTGCTCTTTGTTTTTCCCATGTGGAATGTGTTTGGAGAATTGTTTACCTAAAATGATTGCTTAATTAGAGTCTAGTAAAGACTGTTGGAGCTGATGGCCAATCCAATTCACCTGTGGCTGCACTCTCAGAGAGGGTCACCAGTTGTGAGTTAGTGAGATATGGTAGTGAGAAAAGCAGGTTTGTAGTTTTAGTATCTCCTTTAAATAATATATCAATGGATTATAGCACAGTTCTAATAAAGAAACCATTCAGCTTCTGAACTGGAAGTCACACATCAGCATTCCTTCCCACCGCGTTCACCTGCGTTTACAATAAGCAGCTCTCCCTGCCACACGGGGAATGCACTGGGAAGAAACCAGGAACTCAGGAGAGGCCGTGTGGCTTCAGGCCCTGCTTCCTCAGTGCCCCCAGCCACAAGCTCATGCTGCAGCAGGCTGCTGACAGCAGATAAATGCCACCAGCCCCCAGACCAGCCCGGCTCGAGCCAAAGCCCCGCTGCCCTTTAAGGCAGGCCCAGCAGCATTAAACCCAGCCATGGGGCGAGGCTGGGCAGGGAATCAGACAAGCCATAAATTAAAGCAGAGGATATGAATTCCGTGCAGGCTGCAGCACTGGGGTTAACGTGGGTCTGGAAGCAGTTTAGGGAAAACCTGGAGTGGCTAAGGGCCAGCTCTGAGCTGAGCTGCTCTGGCCTAATCGTTTCCTTCAGGCAGGCTACTCCAGCTCACTAATAGGTTTTAATAAAAACTTCCAATTGGGCCAGTAAACCCCTCATTAAGCTGTTTTTAAAGCATGAATTTAAGAGGGCCGGGGGTAAAAGGTCAGGGGGAGTTTTTAATTCAGACCGGCTGGCAAAAGGTGCTGTTGTGATTGAAAACACCAGAGTTCAAGTGTCCAGGGCCACATAAACATCCGACTCTGTCACTAGACCTGCTTAAGTGACAGCTTGAAAAATAGATTTAATAAGACAGAGAGAAAAGTTTCCCACTCTTACAGCAGCAATAGGACCAGCAGATCCCAATATTAGGCAGGAGCAGGAATGGTCTGGGAAGCAGCTCCAGCCCTCCCATCCTGGTGTGGGGTGAATAAAGAGCAGCCCGTGGCCAGCTGGGTGCCCAGGCACTGCCAGGGGCTCTGGGATCCTCTGGGATCCTCTGGGATCCTCTGGGATCCAGGGTGTCCTGCTGGGAATGGAGCAAAGTGCTCTGGGAACAACACAGAGCAGCCCAACCCCACGTGCTGCTGCCAGGACCAGCAGTGCCATGGGATGCCAGCTTGGGAATCCTGTGCTGCCACGTGGAACGTCACAGAATCCCACACTGGACTGGGCTGGAGGGGAGCTTTAGGTTGGTCCAGCTCCACCCCCTGCCATGGGCACTTTTCCACTCTCCCGGGTCTACTCCAGCCTGGCCTTGGACTCTCCCAGGGATGGAGCAGCCACTGTTCTCTGCCAGGGAATTCTCTTGGGCAACCTCCCCCTCTGCAGAGGGGTCTGCAGCAATCTCCAGCTTAGCTCTGAGCTGGGCTCAGCCCATCCCCACCTTAAGCCAAGCTTTGGACCAGCACCTGTGAAGTTTGACCTCAGTTGTTTCATTTTCCTCTCATTTTCCTCCATGACCACAGAGCTGCTCTCCAGGCTGGTGCAGCTAAAGGAAAACTTCCCCCCTTCCCTGGGAACACTCACTGAGCAGAAACATCTCCTCCATCTCACCCAGAACCCCAGCTGCGCACTCGAACATTTAATTTTATGTCAATGCACATCTAAAATTCGAGATCCCTGAAGACCTTTTAAAAGAAAATCCTCCTTGGAACAATTTGCATTGAAGCAAAGAGTGAGGATTTAACAAGTGATGGAGAATTACATATACTCGCTCTCAACTTTTTATTCTACTTCTAATCAAAACACACTTCAGCTCAAATTCTGAGCTAATAGATGCAATATCAAACTGGGGGGCATTTTGGGCAGGAACTCAGTTATTTGCTCATTCCATGTTTACAGATAATGGAAAAAAACCTCCAGAGTTTGTTCAGGGATTGTCTTTTCTCCACACCAAAATGCACAAGGAAGTTTACTGGGAGAGGGAGGGGGGGAAAAAAGAAAATTTTTCTTTGCTTTTAAAATGTGCTTCTAAATCTGGCCTGCAAGGAGTGCAGGAGCCAGGCTCCTGGAATGATCCCTAAGGAAACATTTGCTTTGGCTCCAAACGGGACACTTTGGAGCATCAGGAGTCAAATGGGATCAGCTGCTCCTCCATCCTTTCTGTTTAATGATCCACTGATAGCCACGAGGGCAGCAGATGCATTCCTGCCTCTCCTGCCTGCTCCTTGCTGGGAACAGGGATCCTAGAACCACTGGGATAATTCAGGATCTCTCTGGACAGTGACCTCATTTTCCCTGGATTTCCACTCGCACAGATCCACTACAACTCACTCCATCCTTGCAGTTTTCCTGCTTTTAACTCCCCAGTGCCACCTTTTTTTTATTTTCTGACCAAGACAGACTCAGGACCCTCAAAGTTTCTTCTGAATATCTGGGGGCTCCTTAAAACCAGAAGGCAGAGCAGAAAAAAAAGAGGAAAAAGCCTGGAAAAGAGCAGCACCTTTTCCAAGCCTCTGCTAGAGCAGGGATAATAAATCCCTACATGGAATCAGATTTCCACTGGGAAAAGAAAGGAGTCCTTGGAGGCAGAAGCTTCCCCAGGAGCTCCTGCTCTTGGAGAGAACCCAGGGCCAGAATCAGCAAAGGTGGCACCACCACAGACCTGGTGGGGCAGTTTTGGTCTCATTCCGAGCCAGGAGAACATAGCTCCTGAATTTTCAGGAAGGATAAAGCAGAAATTGGCCCTGGGGGCTCTTTTTAATCCCAGCAGCTTAGAGGGAACCTGGAGAGAGAGGCAGAGCTGAGCCAGGCCAGGCCACCAAGACTCCTGGAAGGGGCTCCAGCAGGGAGAACATGAGGGAAAGGCCTTGGAACAGCAAAACTCCAGGAGAAGATTTAGGCTGAGGAGGGAGAAGCCAGGAAAGCTCTGGAGAAGCAGCCTGGTCCTGCAGCTGTGCTCCAGGGAGGGCAGGCAGCGCATCCAGCCATCCATCCCAACAATCCATCCATCCATCCATACCAAAATCCATCCATCCATCCCATCCCAACAATCCATCCATCCCATCCCATCCCAACAATCCATCCATCCCATCCCATCCCAACAATCCATCCATCCCATCCCATCCCAACAATCCATCCATCCCATCCCAACAATCCATCCATCCCATCCCATCCCAACAATCCATCCATCCATCCATCCATCCCATCCCAACAATCCATCCCAACAATCCATCCATCCCATCCCAACAATCCATCCATCCCATCCCATCCCAACAATCCATCCATTCATCCCATCCCAACAATCCATCCATCCCATCCCATCCCAACAATCCATCCATCCATCCATCCCATCCCAACAATCCATCCATCCCATCCCAACAATCCATCCATCCCATCCCATCCCAACAATCCATCCATCCATCCATCCCATCCCAACAATCCATCCCAACAATCCATCCATCCCAACAATCCATCCATCCATCCCATCCCAACAATCCATCCATCCAGCCATCCATCCATTCCAAAAATGTACCCATCCCATCCAGCCATTCCAAAACTCCATCCAGCCATCCCATCCCACCCATCCAGCCAGGAACAGCCTCACCAGAACAGTGCCCTTCCAAAAATAAGGAGGAGAAGTGGCCCTGGATCTGGATCTGTGCCCATCCACAGGGAAGGACCCAGGTGCCTCCAGCATGCCCTCACTGAGGGCACCCCGCTGGGTCCAAAGCCAGGTTTACAGCAGAGTACCACTAAACTAAGCCTAAAGTGACCCCAGCTCAGCTGCCTGCAGAGCAGCACAAGGCCTGGCTGATGCCCACTCCAGGATCTGCATCCCCGAGCAGCTCCTCAGCTTCCAGGGAGCCACAGCCCAACCTGGGGCTCTGCACTCCTGGTTCCCAGCTCCTTCCCTCCACTGAGGAGGATTTTTAATCACTTTTCCCCACCAGGAGTAAGAGCAAAGAGCAAAACCTGTGGCAATACCAGCTGATCCCACAGCTTGTTGTTACTTCCAGGCTCTGGAGTTCTTCAAAATCCACAGGGACAGCCTGGAGATTGAATGGAGGCTACCAAAACCCATTCTGAGATGTAGCAAAAAAAAAAACCTCCACACTTCCTGGAGGGGGATAGGAAGCAGTCAGCACTTAACAAAGAACTCTCCAGGATTTTTCCTTTTTTTTAAAGGATCTTGCTTTGAAGTAGATGCTCCCAAAGCATGAGGCTTCCAGAGCTCAGCAATATTTAATGTACTGCCCCAGCAATGGATGACAATGTTGTTGTTTCAGCTATATTATAACAAAAATATTGTGGTTTTCCTGTGCTCTAACAAAAGGAACTGGAGATTTACATCTCCTTCATCTCATTCCGAAGGAGCCCTCACGCCAAAAACGGGGAAGGGAGAGACCCCACTGCGTACAAAGGGCTCCTTGGAGGGGGATCTCCACTTGGGACACAAGGAAAAGCCAAAAAAATATGAAACACCACTTGAAAAAAAAAAAAAACAAACCGTTTTTCAACACCCATCAGCAGCACACCCAGAGGGTGAGCAACTCCAGTCCAGCCCTCTGGGTTTGTGTTGTCCTGGATTGAATATCCACATTTAACAGGGAGGAATTATCTGGAATGCTTTATGGAGCAGAATGGAGAAGTCTCCACATTCTGGCCTCCACTTGAAGAAGCTCCACCTCAGCATTCCCAGAAAGCCTCAGGCAGTTCAAGGAGCAACTTGAATTCCAGAACATTCCACTGGGAATGAGGAGACAGCCGCAATTCCCAAAAGGAAAAGGGCCCAAACCTCCCTGGGACACACAAATGGAATTTAGCCATTCTTGTGCCTCCTTTCTGAATAACCAGATTCCATCTGGGAACACAAATCCCAATTCCAACCACGATCCAGAGTCCTTCTCCACCCACCCAAACCATGCCAATCCTGAAGGGAGAACACGCAGCCAAACAGGCTGATTTAAGGTGCTATTCCATGGAATTCCCAGAAAACCAGCAGTTCTCCCAATATTTCCACAGACAGGAATGCTTCCAGCAGGATTTCTAATCTTCCATTTAAGAATGGGTTGGAAAACTGCAAAAAAAAAAAAAATCCAACAGGGAAAAGAAAAATTCCAACCTCCAAGAGAGCAACACCTGCAGCTCATGCCAGGAAAAACCCAGGATAGGAGTAAGAGGTTCCTGATATCCAAATCACCTGTGGAAAGGGAATTTGGGAGGAAGAGATTCCCTCCCAAGAAAGTCCTTCAATCCCTTCATCCCAAACATGACCCTTCCATCAGCTCTCCTCAGGCTCAATTTACAGAATTTCCTTTCTTTAAGGGCACGTGGGCAGAAAGAAATGCAGGGAAACTTAATCAAAAATCAATGCAGTGAAATTCAATCAAAAGCTTAATAAAAGAATAAACTTCATTAAAATACGCTTAAGTTAAAAAAAAAAAACCAACAAAAGAAAAACAAAATTTAAATATGCCATCAAAAGAAGAAAAAAAAATCAAAATTTAAACATGCCAGAGGAAGAGCAAACAAGCTGGAATAATGGAAAGGCTACATACCCACATATGCATCAACAAAATATTACTGCAGCTTTTGGCTCATTTTTAGTCACTTACCAAAGGAATACCTGCAAAACAAAATGAAGAGAAAGCCAAAGAATTAAAACTGGGGCTGATAAATTCCAGGGAACGACGTCTCGTGCTGGTTTTGTTCCTCACTTCCAACATTTGGGGTTTCAAAACGCTGTCAGGGAGCACAGGAAAGTCCCGAGTTGCACAAGATGCACCATAAAGGGGCAAATGCTGCTGCATGGAAACGGGAGAGGAGAAAATTCCTGAATTTCTGGGCTGCTCAGCACTCCAAGGAATTGCTTTGGCCAAAGCAGCAGACACAAAAGGAAAATCCCTGCCCCAAATCCCAGCAGGTCTGGGCTTCCCAAGGGCTGCTCCTGCTCTTCCCACTGCGATTCCCTCCAGCCTCAGCTGCAGCACGGCGAGTTCCTGTAAAATTACCAGTTCTGACCAAAACTGACTGCTAATCCCAAAGCTGAGCAAGTTTTCAGATGCTCTTCTTCAAATTGTGCTTATTCCCAGCATGGCTTCAATCCCACACCAGGAATTTGTATTTATTTGTATTTGTTTATTTATATTTCTATATTAATATGGATTTGTATTTATTTGTGTTTGCTTATTTATATTTATATATTTATGTGTATTTATACATATTTGTATTTGTTTATTTATATTTGTATATTCATATCTATTTATATTTATTTATATTTGTTTATATCTGTATATTTATATGTATTTGTATTTATAAGTCTTTGCATTTATTATTTAATGTATTGTCGTTTATTATTTATTGCATTATTGTTTATTGCATTATTATTAATTGCATTATTATTAATTGTATTTATTTGCAATTGTTTATTTTAGTAATTATTTAATATTTTATTTATTTATAATTATTTATTATTTATTGTATTTATTGTTGTATTTATTAGTAATTTATTAGTAATACAATTGTAATTGTATTATTGTAATTGTATTATTATTTATTGTAGTTACTTGCAATTGTATTGTAATTGTATTATTATTTATTGTATTTGTTAGTAATTGTTTATTTGATTATATTTGTATTACTTGTATTTGTTCATTTATATGTATTTGTATTTGTTTACTGAGTTTATTTGTATTTATATGTATTTATTGATTGATATTTGTATTGATATGTATTTATTTATATTTGTATTGATATGTATTTATTTATTGATTTGTATTTGTATTTATATGTATTTGTTTAATGATTTATATTTGTATGTATTTGTTTAATGATTTATATTTGTATTTATTTATATGTATTTGTATTTGCAGCATATTAAACTAACCACCCAAAAAAACCCACCCCCCAATACTAAGAAACACACCAGATTCCAAACATTTTTAGAAGGATTTGCTACAACTGAAAATCTCCTGAATAAGTTGCATTTTATACTCATCACTGATGGCTTTTTGAACCAATCAACCTCAATATTTCACACCATATTTAACAACAACTTCCTGCAGGTTTACTGATGTATAAAGAGAAAAACAAAAAGCAGGATAATTTGTAATTTAATCAATAATAAAAGCAGCTTTTAATGAAGTTATTTGTCATTAAGGGAACCTCACTCTGCTGATCTCCACCAGGCTCCTGGTGCTGCTCAACACCAGCTCGCAGGAATTATTCTCATTTCTTGGCACAAGTTAAGAACCCCCTGAGGCTCATTAAAAACACACGCCCAGCCCTCCCCAAAATGAGGAATTAATAAAATATTGTATTTTGCTGAACCACATGAAGTTCTCTGACGTGTGCCTGGTGCTGATTACATCAATCCAGGCTCCCGGCCTCGTCATGTGATGACAGGCAAACACTTGTGGATTTATTTCTCTGAAGAAGCCTGTGAGACAAATGCCAAGGAAACCAAACCAAATGGCCCGCTCCGAATCCATAAAACCAGCAGGAATTCTTGCAGGGATTTCTTCGTTTTTAATAGGTACAAGCAGGGCAGGTACCCAATTCCCATGGATTTCAGGCTGGGGTTTAGAATTTAATCACCAGTTTTCCTTTTCAAGGTGGCTACAACGAGTGAACAGAAGTATTTATTAAAAAAATGTGGGGTTTGGGTTGTTGTTGGTTTGTTTTTTTGGTTTTTTTTTTCACATTTTGGTATTTGAAACATTCCCAACAGATAATAAGGAGAAACATTTGATTTGATTTTGCAGGCTTGGGGGTAAATTTCACCTGCAGAACTTTCGATCTGCACGTTGTCAAACGCAGAAATTCTGCTGATTCAAAGGATATTTCACTTGGATTGCATAAGATTCTGCTGATTCAAAGCATATTCCACTTGGATTGCATAAATCCCATTAAAAAGTGATGTCACAGCTGCTTTCTGCTGGGAGAGACAACATTTTTAGCCCTGACTTGTCAGGGGAGGAAAATCCATGTCCCACTTAGCCAGGATCAGCTGGGAATCATAAACATCATTTAATATTTGAGTTAAATTGTTTTCACCACCTTGTCCTGATGATTAATTCTAGCTTCAGTATATTCCTGGAAAGGAAAAACTGAGAGCAAAACCTGCTTTGAACCCCATTATTCCCAAGGAAAACACTTCCTGCTGTCAGGGCTTTGAGGACACGGCTCTGCAAAAGCTCCCAGGGAGCAGGAATTCCCCACCTGACACAAAATGCCACCTTTTCCAGAGAATTCCTTTTTTCCTGCATGCAGAGCAGGAGGGATGATGGTTTTTGCTTGCTGGAGAAGGAGCTCATCAGCCAGACTTGCCCCATAAATTCACATTTCCTTCTCCACTCAGCTACCCCATAGAGCTGCACAGGTTATTTAATGCAGGAGTTGTTTGGGACAGGGGTCTGTAAACCGGCAAAATATCCCCAAAAATATGTATTCCAAATAGAGTCCATCAAAAACAGGACAAACCAGGCAGATTTTACCTTCGCATCTATAAACTCTGTTTGTTTCACAGCTATAAATTCTGGACGTTCTGAGGAAAACCCAGCTGAATTTGTAACAACAACAGAGTAAAACCAGTTCCACCCCAGCAGTGCCCAACACCAGCAGCTCCTCCCAGCTAAGTTCCCACAGGCAGAGAATTCCCTGCTCATCCCTAAATCTGCAGCTGGTGTTAACAGCTCCCACTGCTGCTCCCCACGCAGAACATCCCCCATGGAAAGTGATCCCAGATGGCAACTTCCATCTCCATCACCAATCCCGCTCCTTGCCTGGGCTCTGGAACCTGGGATGAGGGAGAAGGTATTGGGTACAAGGATATTTTCTATTCTCCACCAGGATTTGGTCCCCAAAAGGAGGTTTCCAGGAGGTGTCCACACGGTGGGAGCTCCCCTGGGAGGTATCCCATCCCTGGGAAGGTTGGGAATGTGGCATTTTAACTCTGCAGGTCTTCCCTCTGGCAGGGAGGGATGGATCCCCATATCCCAGGGGGTCACCTGCCCTGGAGCAGCCCCAGGCCACAGCAGGCAACCAAAAGGAGCTTCCTTCCAAAATTCCAGCCACAGGGAAAGCTGCACGAGCCACCTGCCACGAAGCCAGCAGGGTGTTAAGAAGGGTTAAGCCATGGAAGCACAGAAAATGTGGGAAATGCACCTGTCCCAGGAGAGGATTGTGAGAGAATCACCTCAGCCAGAGGCCTGGCCAGGCAGAAATTGGGATTTTCCCTCCCTCTGCAGGCATCCAGCCTGGGATTATTCCACGTGGGCATTTTGGAGGCTTTTCCTTAAGCCTGACCTGGATCTTCCTTCCCACCACACAAGCCAGCAGCTTCTTGTCCTGTCCCCAGAGAGACAGGACAGAGAACAGGATCATCCTGGCATGGTTTGGGTTGGAAAGAGCCCAGATCCCATCCAGTGCCACCCCTGCCATGGCAGGGCCACCTCCCACTGTCCCAGGTGCCCAAGCCCTGTCCAGCCTGGCCTGGGACACCTCCAGGGATGACTCCACAACCTCTCTGCTTCTTTCACACACCTTATCTCTGTCTCCTTCCCTTCAGCTCATTAATTTAATTCACTTTTTCCCTCAGCTAATCCAACTCAGCTCCTTCAGCTTTTCCCCCCGTGCCAAGGTTTGAGCCTCTCCTGTGCCCGCAGCCACTTCCAGAGCAAAGGGACACCCAGACACTGCCACTTCCCTGGCTCTGAGCAGTGGAAAAACTCATCCACAGCTTCCAAAAGTTTCTGAGAGCTTGCTGGAAAACCACAATATACCAACCAAATTAAAGCTGTAAACACTTAGGATGGAAAACACCCTTTTTTTTTTTTTTTTCCTGGGACCTGGGGATTCACTTCCCCAGTCCAATTGGGAAACATCCCTGGCAAAATCCCTCAAAACGAGATCCAGGATTAGCCTGGTGCACCATTATTTTCAGAACATCATTAACTTAAAAGTGTGGGGGTAAGAAACCTATTTGACAGCTGGTTTTGGTCCCTGCCAAGCCTTCAGCACTGCACAGCCATGGTGGGGGGAGGAAATCGGCTGGAATGGGAGCAAACGAGACCAGTCTGGTTTCTGGATTCGCTTTCTTGTGGTCACAGAGCTCTAAGAGCTGGGATTCTGTGCTCTGTAATTACAACATCCACACTGGAACGGGAGGAACAGGGCTAACATTAAAAATAAAGGAGAAGGAGGTTTGCTCCTCGTGCTGGGAAAGGTGCCTGGGCAGGGCTGGAGCCAAGCAGGGGGTGAGGAATGGGATGTGCATCCGCCTGGCTCTTCCCAAAACAGCACACTGTGCTCCCCTGGCAAGGCCTGGTCAGGAGAGCAAACGGGAATTACGCAGCTGAGCCCCAGCACTCACCAACTCTGCCCACGCTCCTTCCCAAAGTCCAAAATGATTCCAAAGCCTGGCTCAGGTGACTGCCCAGGTTGACAGACTCCAGTGGTGCTTGCTCTGGTCAAATCCTGCCAGTGCTCAGGTGGCAGCTTTGGGAACCCCACTGGGAAAACGGGAACAGAGCCCAGGCTGAGCATCCCCAGGCTGGGAGGAGCCCCAGCAGCAGATGCACAGCTGGACACCGATGGAAAACCTCGGCATCAGCTTCAGCCTGGACACACCCAGCACCCAGAACCAGTGGGAATCACCTCCTGAGCACTGCTGGGATCCTGCTGCTACCAGCAGAAAGGTTCTGCAGGTAAAATCCCAGCAAAGCAGCATGTCAGTAGGTGGTTGATTAAAAAAGGAATCCCTTAATTGCATTAAGGAATCTCTCTGGGGGTGGCCCCCGCTGCCCAGCACTCGGCAGCACTAACCCAGCCATGGATCAGCTCCTCCAAACCCCAGCTGAGCAGATCCCACTGGCACCTCCCAAGGGCTGCTCCCACCCCAACCCCAACCCCAACCCCAACCCGGGGCAAGGAGGGGAAACCCTGCCCATGCTGGGAGAGGGGGAGAACACTCAGAGCTTCATTTCTGCCATCAGCCACGATTCAGTTTCCATCCCTCACCCCAGATGTGGTTCTCATTAGCTTCATTAGCTCCCAGTTGTGCTGCAAGGCAGCGGTGTCACATGGAATTAATCTCTGTTTTCATTAATGTGTCATCCCCAGCGCTCAGGGCTGCTCGCAGCATTCTTTGAAACCGATCCATTCCCTCTCTTCTGGGCGGGGAGGAAGTGCCAAAAAGCAGCTTCCTGGGCAGGAAGGATGACCCCCTGAGATCCTGCAACTCTGGCTTGATGTTTGCAGAGATCATCTTTTCTTGCTGGGGACGGAGGGAGGGCAGCTCCGAGCAAAAGGGATGCGAGGCTGAGATAACAAAGAAATTCCTGAGTTTCCCTGCCAAGGCCTGATTAAGGAATAAGATATTCTGGCTTTTCTAGGTGTTGTTTCTGGGGTATTTTGGCGAGCTGGGAAAATAAAGCCAGGTTGCAAAAAGGGTTCTGTTTACAAGGCACTAAAACCCTCCAATTTAGCAAAGGCACCAAGGTGATATTGGTTAGTGAGATTTATCTAAAGATATTTCTTTTTAATACAAAAAACTGGACACTGGATTCAGGCACAGCAGGAATTTCTGCTTCCACTTCCACCCTGAATGGAAAGCTGGTCTCAGTTAAAGAATTACAGCCCCTCAGTACAAGCCTGTATCACTTCCAGACATGATAAAGCAGGATGGAGACTGATGGGAAGCCCCTGCCAAGGTCACCCTGTCAAGCACAGCTGCCACATCCATTCCTGCCTGTGCAGTGATCCCTGAGAACTTCCCACGTGTCCTGATAAAACCCAGGACACCCAGGTTGGAAAAAAAAAAAAAAAAAAAAAAAAAAAAAAAAAAAAAAAAAAGCAAAAGGTCTTCCTGAATTATCCAAACTGCTTCAAAACCCCTGAGCCACCGATTCCTGCTGCCTTGGGCTGCTGGGAGATTTTCCAAGGGGGATTTTTCATCTGCTGCTTGGGACAGGGCTCCTCCAGGCCAGAGGAAAGCCCAGGACGGGCAGAGGGATGGAGCTGGGATAGTTGGGATTGTTCAGCCTGGAAAAGCTTCAGGGTGACCTAACTGTGACCTGCCAGGACCTGAAGGGAGCCTGCAAGAAAGAGGGAGAGAGAGGATTGACCAGGAATGGAGGGATGCCTTCAAACTGGCAGAGGGCAGGGTTGGGTGGGATAGTGGGAAGGAGGGTGAGGATGGTGAGGTCCTGGTGGCCCCTGGAAGTGTCCCTGGCCAGGCTGGACAGGGCTTGGAGCAGCCTGGGGTTGTGGAAGGTGTCCCTGCCCATGGCAGGGCTGGAATGGGATCATCCTTAAACTCCCTTCCAAACCAAACCACTCCAGGATGATCCTGTCCACACTCTTGTGCCCTCAGCATCAAAGGGTCACAAACAAAAGTGCTCAAAAATGGGAATGTTTTGCCAAATCCAGCCCTGATTCACACCCTGGCTGCTTTCCACCCCGGAGTAAGAAACTCAAAGACCTGGCTCCAACCTTTCCTGGGCTGGATCACTCTGGACAAAGCACCTAAAGTCTCAGAACCCAAAGGTGGAGAAAATAAGAGGGAAAAAGCACTGGAAGAGGTTCATTTAATGGCCACTCACGTGCTCCTGGAGAGGGAAAACACTCCCTGAGCACCTCCTGAGCCCCAGCAGCCACTGGAGCTCAGCCTGACCCAGCCCTCAGCTTGCCCTGATTAAACCCTGCATGGTTCAAGTGCTTTTTAATGAGAATAAACCCCACAAAGCCTCCACCACGCTCCAGCCCTTCCTCTTTCTCTGCTGCAGATGAACTCCTGAGGACACTCATTTAATTGCAATTAAAGCACCTGCCTCAGAGCCAAGCCTTCCTGACCTGCTGCACACTTGGCCTTCCAAAATGTCCTTCAGTGTGAAGCTTCCAAGCTGTTCTGTTCCAGCATCTCAAGATGAAAAACCACCAGGAACTTGGGGGCAGAAACTGAGGCACCTCCTCCCCACTGGGCAATTTTTTGGGCTTCAAAGGGCACATTTCATATTCCTTGCAGGATAAAAAGGTGCTGCCTGGTCCTTCTGTAGCCTCCCCAAATCCCTGCCTGATCCTCCTCTAGCCCCCCCAAATCCCTGCCTGGTCCTTTTGTGGCCCCCCAAATCCCTGCCCCCCCCAAATCCCTGCCTGGTCCTTCCCTGGCCCCCCCAAATCCCTGCCTGGTCCTTCCCTGGCCCCCCCAAATCCCTGCTGGCAGCAGCTGCACCACCCTTTTCCCCAAGGGAAGAACACACTAAAAAGAACCTCGTGCTACAACATTTTATTTATTGCCTTGTTTAACTTATTCCCTTGAGCTCCTGTAACTCAACCAGAAAGAAAATAAAGGATTTAAAATCCCACAATCCCAGCTTTTTTTTTTTTTTTTCCCTTTTTTAATCTGTGCTGTCTGACAATGGGCAATGAGCTTTGGGAACACAAGAACCCAGGGGAAGGAAGGGTTTTCAGATGCCAGTTGGAAATGCTGGAAGGGAGGAAACAACAGGAGAAGAAACAGGAGATCAGTGGCAGAGTAGCTGAAAAGTTTGTTTCTATAAGAAAATGTAATAGCTCTCTGGAGACACCTTACTGGGGGATAAAAGTGAATTTATCCCAGAATTACTCAGTCATTTTAGAAGTGCATTAGTGACTCTGGTACAGAAACTGATTTAATTCCGCTGAAATTCCTGCAGAAACCGATTTAATTCCTGCTGGAAGCCTCTCCCACAGAGCTTGTCCTGCTCAACCCCACAAATGGAGACTTCTGGAGTCACCTGCCACAAGGATTTTGGCTAAACCAACCAAGCTTCTCCCATCTTCTTGTTTAAATGGATGAAAACCCAGGCTAGGAATATTCAGGAGGGAGGAAGTGGGGAGAAAGGCAAAGCCACTTGTATGGGACCAGTGGAGCTGCACTCTGGACAAGCTGGATTTGCAAAATTGATGTTGGGCTAGGAGGAATTCCCACAAAAATCTTTTTTAAAGATCTTGAAACAGCTTCTACTCGACTCAAACTGACTGCTGTCATTTTACTCCTGCAGAAATGACAGGAATAATCAAGGTTAAAATGAGCATAATGATTCAGCACTTCACCCAACAGGTCAGGTATTAAATATTCCTCTGCCCTGGCAGATTTTGAACTTCTTTACAGTCTCCTACTTCAAAAGGAAAAAGTTCAAAGTGGCAGATGGGGAAAAAAGAAAAAAAATAAAGAAAAACACCAGTATTTTAAGGCAGACACACTGAGCTCCTGATGGAAGTGTGACACCATCACATGGGTGGCCTTGACCCCAAACACACCCAGGTTTAGTTTGCACAGAGCCACAGCTGGTTTGGGAAACACTGTGCCCAGAACGACAAAAACTGCCACACTTCAAGGTGGAAAGCACTGGCAATCAACCCCACACTTCCCAGGCACCAAAATAAATAAATAAATTTCCCTGCCAGGTCACTTCACTTTGAGAACCACCAAAGTGCATCTTTGGGGCAGGCACATTCTTCTCTCTCTCAGGGTTTTTTCATAGAGGAGCACAGAGAGAAGAGAGAGAAAACAATTTCCATTTCTGCTCCTTGTTCTCCCATGTGGAATGTGTTTGGAGAATTGTTTACCTGGGGTGATTGCTTGGTTGGGCTCTGGTGAGGATTGTTTGAGCTGATGGCCAATCCAACCCACCTGTGGCTGCACTATCAGACAGGGGCACCAGCTGGGAGTTAGATATAGTAGTTAAAACAAGTAGGTTTGTAGTTTTAGTATCTCCTTTAAATAGAATATTAATGGATTATAGCACAGTTATAATAAAGAAATCATCCAGCTTCTGAGCTGGAGTCACACATCAGCGTTCCTTCCCACCGCGTTCACCTGCATTTACAACACATCTGATTTCAGGCTGCTGGGAGTCCAGGACAATGAACTGCCAAAGCCAAGGGACACAAGCCAGGCCTGGTTCTTGGGATTTTAGGCTGCCCAAATACTCTTTACCCTGCAAGCAGCTCAGAGGAGCAGTTTTTTGAGGGGTTTAAGACCCGCCAAGCCCTCAGCTGTGCTGTCCCCAGGCCTGTGGATATTCCCCAGCTGCCAGGTGGGGCCAGGGCAGGCAGAGAACGTGTCCTGCCCTTCAAAGGCCACACTCTGCTCTTCTAAAGCTTCCCCTGGCTGAGCCCAAGCCAGCTGGGCAGCAGTTGAAAGAGCTGCTCCTTCAGCAGCCCAAAACAAATAGGGACATTTAAAATTAAAATAGACAAAAAGGCGATAAAAGGAATAAATTGTCCCTCACTGGCCTAAAGAAGAGAGCTCTATTCCTGCTGATCCTGCTGGACCTTCCCTGGAGTGGCTTCCCAGGGAGGCTCAGCAGAGGATTTTGGTGGATGGGGAGAGCCCAGGGAGTGGCACACAGGAGCCCATGCTGGCCAGTGGATAGGGACAGCAAGATTGTACCAAAAAAAAAAATCAAAATAATGTTTTTATTTTGAGTCACTGGATGATTTTTTTTTTTTTAATTTGGGCCACAGGAAGAATTTCCTGCTCATTTCAGAGACCTCTCTGCTGGGCTGCCTCACCACTCCAGCCAGGAATGCCTGGCATGGTCCTTCCCACTTCAGGAGAGCTGTGCTCTCCTGCAGGTGGCTCTGGAGAAGCAACAGAACCCATCAAAACCTCTCAGCCTGCCCCAAACTGGGAGCAAGACAATCACTGCACCACCTAACCCCACCTACAAACCCGTGTGAGAAGGAAGGTTTAAAGGCAGCCTTGGTTTTAAGGGCAGCACTGCAGCTTTTGGGTACTCTGAGCTCCTCCCTTTCCAGCACCACAGCTCCTGAAGGACAGGGAGGACTGAGCGAGTCCTGCTTTGCTCTTTCCCTGTTTCCCTGCACGGGAAGCAGCCTGCATCCCTCTTTCCAGGCAGTTCCATGTCACACTGCAGGCACCACAGGAATAATCTGGGTTTGGCCCATTCCAGAGGAGCTGATGGAAAATGAGCCCACAGCTGGATGAGCTGGGCTGCTTGGAGTCTTCTCCCTCAGCCCTTCCCAAGAACCACCTCATTTCCTGTTTAATACTGAAATTAAGCAGAAAATCAGCTGAGGGAACACCTCTAATCCCCCCTTTTCTCTTATCCCTTCCCCCTTGGTGTGCTTTTGTTGCACACCAGGCTAAATTTCACCCTCCAAATCTCAAGGAGCAAAGGAGGGGGAAAATAAAAATAATCCAGCCTTATCTCTACTATCAGGAGTCAATTCCTTTCAACCACAACAGGCTCCAGGTGCATTCCTGCCAGGATCATTGTCCTGGAGCTGGGAGGGGACCCCAACCCTCATCCCTGAGCTTCCCCCTGCTCAGGAACTGGGCTTTGGACAAGGGCTGGCGAGGAGAGGGAAAGGCTCCTCTCTGTACCCCCATCTTTGCCTCTTCCTTAAAAAAAGGTGCCAAAGCAGCCACTCAGAGCTCAGCAGGCACAGCTGGAATTATTTTGGGAAGACCTCAGGAGTTCTGCAGGACTGCCAGAGGAGTCAGCACCCCCCATGCCAGGAGAAGTGGGAGCAGAGGAGAGGCACAGCACCCACTGCTCCAAGACACGGAAAAAAACACATTCCAGGTGGGTTTTAAAAAAAAAAAAAACAAAACTACAAGAGCTCTACAGCACCAGCACAGGGAGCACTCCAGAGAGCTGTGGGCACTAATGAAGAAAGCCTGTCTTAATTATCCCACTGCTCCAGCAATTAACAGCTCAAACCTCCAGCCTTGGATTCACCAGAGCTCAGCTACAAAACCATGGCAGCTTCAGGGGGGAGGTTGCTGGCATTTTTTTTTCTTTCTCCCCTCCAAACAGAAACGCAATGAAGAAGAAGCCAAGGATCACAGCCAGGTTTTGCTCCTGTATCCCTGGAAGCCAGAGCAGGAGGATGCTTGAATTCCTGCCCTTTCACATTAAAACACCTAGAAAATAGACAAGAAGTCCTGGAATAATTTGGAAACAGGCAGTGGAAAACCATCCACTGAGTTATTTGTCCAACTCTGGGCTTGGTCTCACAGCTTTAGGTTGGTGCTGAGTTAAGAGCTCAGAGAATGGAGCTTTTCAGAGGCTGTTCTCCTTCACCCACTTACATTCCAGCTGGAGTAGGATGGCAGTGAATGGGGCAGCACATGCAAACCCTTAAAATCAAATCCACTCAGCCCATCTGTGGGGAAAAGGTGTCCTGCTTTGTAAGGCCAGAAAATTTGGGAAGAATCTCCCTGGGCACCTCTTGATGGAAGAAGCTTCTCCCTCCACGTGAGCTCAGCTGCAGGCAGAGGCACCTCAGGAGGTGACCTGATGAAATTTGGGGTTTTCAGGGCACATCCTCTGTCAAACAATGCATTTGGGGCCTTGACAAGAACAAGGACAACCAAACCCCTTTATTTTAGCACCACAGCCCTCCCCTGCAGCAGGGTGACTAACAAGAGTCAGGGTTTCTCCTTTTTTCCCCCCCACCAAACTGTCTGTGCTTAGCCTGAAGCACAGAACTGCAGCTCTCTCCTGGGCAGAGCTGAAAACTCAGAAACCACCCTAGAAGCAATTATTGAGGGAATTCCCTTGCAACAGCCATGAGGGGAAGCACTGCAGAGCTGGGATAACACAGTGTGGAATGCCACGGAATCATGGGATGGAGCCACAGGGATCATCAAACCCCACCCTGCACCAATGAACAGAGGAGAACTCAGGGCAGAGATCCCAGGTAAGACAGAGCTGGGACATTCCAGAAGTCATTTGTGCCCATAAATCATTCCTGCCAGGTGCTGTCCTTCGCTCACATTCCTACATGGATAATCTGGTGAGGAGCAATCACAAATTGGACTGGAAACCCAAACTGCACCAGGGAAAAAGCAGAGCAGAGGGACTGAGAACCCACCAGATCTGTCCAACGTTGACCAGGGAGAGGTAGAGGAGCCACAGCAGCGACATGAGGACCATGTTGGCACAGCCAGTCAGCAGCACAAAGGCTGCCACTGCCAGGCCAGCCAGGGCCAGGCAATCCAAGGTGCTGTCCATGGCAGACCAGTCCAGGAACCAGATGAGCGTGGGTGCATAGCTCAGGGCACCCAGGCCGACCTTCCCCTTGAAGTATTTCTTGACATCCTGCAGGTAGAGCTTGCAGGGGAGCAGCCCCCTCTCTCCTATCAGCTGCTTGTTCTGCTGGAAGGCCACCAGGAAGGCCACGACTGCAAGGGAACAAGGAGAGGGAAAAACTCTGTGAGGAATCACCCAGGATGAGGGAGCTGATTTGAATGCAGAGCTAGAGAAGCCATCCTGGGAAGGAATTTATTCCCAAGTCCTTATCTCCATTAAAATCCAGCACAGCCATTAGAGTGCCCAGCAAAAGGTTCCCTGGCTTGCACCTGGAGGATCTTTAAGGCCCCTTCCAAGCCAAACCACTCCAGAATTCTGTGGTTGCTATGAACCACAATGCAGCAGGCAAAGGAATTCTATAAATCCTGTCTTGGCTTTGGAGAACAGATCTCCACCTTCACATAACATTACCTGGGCATCTATCAAGTACCTGAATCTTTTCCTTGTACTGAAAACACTTCATAGATCAAAATATTGTTAATTAGACAGCTTAAGCTCATCTACACCATTAATGATGGTGTTCACAGAATCCCAGGATGGTTTGGGCTGGAAGGGACCTTAGAGATCCTCTCATCCCACCCCTGCCATGGCAGGGACACCTTCCACTGTCCCAAGGTGCTCCAAGCCCTGTCCAGCCTGGCCTTGGGCACTGCCAGGGATCCAGGGATCCACAGTTGCTCTGGGCACCCTGTGCCAGGGCCTTACACCCTCCCAGGCAACAATTCCTAATTCCCAATCCCCAGTCTCCCATCCATCCCTGCCCTCTGGCAGTGGGAGCCATTCCCTGTGTCCTGTCCCTCCATCCCTTGTCCCCAGTCCCTCTCCAGCTCTCCTGGAGCCCCTTTAGGCACTGGAAGGAGCTCTGAGCTCTCCCTGGAGCCTTCTCCTCTCCAGGTGAGCACCCCCAGCTCTCCCAGCCTGGCTCCAGCCCTGGAACTGCTCCAATTCCTTCCCGTGCTGAGGAGCCCAGAGCTGCTCAAAGCACACTCAATCCTTTGAGCTCATGCTTCACCACCACAACTGCCCAGAACAGCAGCTCTGACCCTCTGCATCCTATCACACTCTGGAAGGTTGGATATCCAAAAATCTTACAATTTTCCCACCCCTTAAATTCCCACTTTTCCATGTCCTTACAGCTGTACCATTTACAGTGTTTCTGCTCCAGCCCTGGACACTCTTAGGCCAGCCAGCTGCTTTTTTTAACAGCACATCAGCAATTTAATTACAGCTCATAGACCTAGCATTTCATGTCCTACAGAGAAAGTTGGGCAGTTTTTAGGCATTATCTCATATTTTAGGCATCTCCTGCAGTTACCAATTTGCAGTTTGTAACTCCAGTAATCTCAATGTCTCAGGGAAAAAAAAAAAAAAAACTGAGGAAGGCCAACATTTCCTGATTAGGCTGCATCCACTAATTTACCAATCCTTCAAACATTACCCAAACACCAGCCACGTCATGGGCAGCAGCACCAGAGCTCCTGGAAAAAGCCAATTTGTTCCCCTCCCCAATCTTCCTTGGTTAATGATCAAATCTGTTTCCTTCCTTATCTCAATGCTGGCATTCTGCAAACAACAACCCTGGTGTTCATCTGGTGTCTCTCACTGGGAGCACTGGGGGAGAGGCTGTGTGAAATCAGAGCCCAAATTCCTATTTCTTTGAAGTCTGAAGCAGCAGCAACCCAAAGTCTGCAGCCCCAGGGAATCCGACTGGAAGTCCCATTCCCCAGACAAAGGTCTCCAGTGGGTTCCACTTAATCC